>NC_066585.1:342240595-343604345 GCF_024323335.1 Lathyrus oleraceus
GATTCACTAGAGTCAACTTATCAACCAAAAGCATATCAGATTTCTGACCCTCTCTGATCTCATCCAGAATACCACTTGTCAACTTCAACATTCCCAATTTAACACTATTGTGAGTACTCTCACACACCAAACTCAAGTCATTAAACTGTTCAATTAAATCCAATTCCTTAACCATTAACATAGACATATGTAATGATTTCCGACTCAATGCATCAGCCACTACGTTTGCTTTACCCGGATGGTAATTCAACCCAAATTCATAATCCTTCAGAAACTCTAACCATCTTCTCTGCCTCATATTCAGCTCTTTCTGATCAAACAAATACTTTAAACTTTTGTGGTCACTGAAAACCTCAAATCTTGACCCATACAAGTAATGCCTCCACAACTTCAAAACAAACACTACAGCTGCCAACTCTAAATCGTGCGTCGGATAGTTCCTTTCATGAACCCTCAGCTGTCTCGAAGCATAAGCTATAACCTGCTTATTCTGCATCAACACACCACCCAAACCCAACAATGAAGCATCACAGTAAACTTCAAATGGTTCCGACGAACTCGGTAACGTCAAAATAGGAGCAGTAGTCAACCTTCTCTTTAACTCTTGGAAACCTTCTTCACATTTTGAGTCCCAAACAAACGCTTGCCCCTTTCTAGTCAACATCGTCAACGGTAACGCCAACTTAGAAAATCCCTCAATGAACTTCCTATAATAACCAGCCAAACCAAGAAAACTTCGAATCTCAGCAACAGACTTCGGAGCTTCCCACTTAGATACCGCTTCTATCTTAGAAGGATCAACAGCCACACCACCTCTTGAAATCACATGACCAAGAAAACTTACCTCTCCTAACCAAAATTCGCACTTGGACAATTTAGCAAATAACTTCTTTTCTCGTAGGACTTCTAAAACCACTCTCAAATGTTCAGCATGCTCTTCTTCAGATTTCGAATACACCAAAATATCATCAATAAACACCACAACAAACTTGTCTAGGTACGGATGGAAAATCCTATTCATATACTCCATAAATACTCCAGGTGCATTAGTCACACCAAAAGGCATTACAGAATACTCATAATGTCCATACCTTGTTCTGAAAGCAGTCTTCTGAATATCTTCAGTTTTCACACGTATCTGATGATACCCAGATCTCAAATCTATTTTGCTGAACACACTTGCACCAACCAACTGATCCATCAAATCATCAATCCTCGGCAAAGGATACCGATTCTTGATCGTCACTTTATTCAGTTGCCTGTAGTCCACACACAACCTCATAGTGCCTTCTTTCTTCTTAACCAATAGCACTGGTGCACCCCACGGTGACACACTCGGACGAATAAATTTCTTATCCAATAGATCTTCCAACTGACTCTTCAATTCAGTTAACTCAACAGCAGACATACGGTACGGAGCCATCGATATCGGCCTAGTACCAGGTACCAAGTCAATAGAGAACTCCACTTCACGCTCTGGCGGCAATTCATTCACTTCTTCCGGAAACACATCAGGAAAATCACACACCACAGCTAGATTGCCAAACACCAGTTTATCTTTAGCCTCCAAAGTTGCTAACAGCATAAACAGCTCTGCCCCATCAGCTACTTCTTCATTCACTTGCCTTGCTGATAGAAACAAACTCTTTCCCTCCTCAATCTCAGGAAAGATCACCGTCTTATCAAAACAATTGATAGAAACTCGGTTAAACACCAACCAGTTCATACCCAGAATAACATCAATCTGCACTAGTGGAAGACACACTAGGTCCATCCCAAAGTCTCTACCAAAAATACTCAAAGGACAATTTAAACAAACCGAAGTAGTAGTCACTGAACCCTTCGCAGGAGTATCAATTACCATACTACCAAACATCTCAGATATCTCTAACTTAAGTTTCACCGCACAATCCAAAGATATAAAGGAATGAGTCGCACCTGTGTCAATAATAGCTACAAGAGGAAAGCCATTAATATAACACGTACCTCGGATCAAACGATCATCTGCAGAAGTCTCAGAACCCGATAAAGCAAAGACCTTGCCTCCTGACTGATTCCCTTTCTTCGGCTTCTGACACTGACTTCCAATATGCCCTTCTCCGCCACAATTAAAACAAATCACTTCCTTGTGCTTGCAATCAGCTATTGCATGGCCAATCTTACCACAGCGAAAACACCTCTTTACTTCAGCAGTGCATACATTACTCTTATGACCAGCCTGACCACACTTGAAGCAAACTATACCAGTAGGGGCACCTCCCCCACTAGCTCTCTGAGCCGGAGCAGCTCTTTGTCTCCCTTTTCCAGCTGGAACATCATACGGCTTGCCACGGTTTTGATGTTGCTTGCCTCTGCGGTCACTGACAATCTTGTAATGAGCATTATTGTCTTCCTCAAATATCCTGCAGCTATCAACCAATTCAGTAAAAATGCGTATCTTTTGATACCCAACAACCTTCTTAATTTCAGAGCGCAGTCCATTTTCAAACTTGATGCACTTTGAAAATTCAGCACCAGCACCAGTGTAATGAGGATAAAATTTGGACAGCTCCACAAATTTCGCAGCATAATCCGTGACAGACATGTTTCCTTGCTTCAGCTCAAGGAACTCAATTTCCTTCTTACCACGGACATCTTCCGGATAATACTTTCTCAGAAATTCCCTACGGAATACATCCCAAGTAATGTCTTCACCTGCCACGGTCAACCTCTCGTGAGTCTCTAGCCACCAGTCATCAGCTTCGACTGCTAGCATGTGAGTACCATACCGAACCTTCTGAGCTGGAGTGCAATCCATAACACGGAAGATTCTCTCAATCTCTTTCAACCATCCCAAGGCTGCATCTGGATCATGCTTCCCTTTAAACACCGGCGGATTCTCCCTCTGAAAAGTCGCCAAGCTACGTGACCCAGCATCACCACCAGCATTTGGCAAGTTCTGCACCGCTTGTGCCATTGCTTGCATTGCGGCAGCCATTGCAGCGTCATTCCTTCCAGCCATCTCAACTTATCACTACAACACAACTTAAAAGTTAGACTAGTAACAATTACACAATTGTTAGACAGTACGACACGACAACTGGCCGGACAGACCGACCTGCTCTGATACCACTAATGTAACACCCTTCTAAAATAACCCAAATATTTAATTAAAACAACAGCATATAAATCAATATTAGAGTAATCATGCACCAAGGGTGTCACATAATACTTCACATAATTCACCGTAAAAATCAGTCATACTCATTATTTAATTCAACATAAACACTTCTTTAAAAATTCGCAGCGGATAGAAACATTCAACATCTGTAATATCTTAAAATTAACATTTATTCAACAAATAGAACATCCCGTCCCGATGTTACATCTATCAGAGCATGACCCACTAAAACCACTCTAGACTTCAAGCACTAGCTTCTACTCAACTCACTGCTCGTTACCTGAAAAATATAACTGTAAGGGTGAGTTCCTCAATCGATATAACAAATATTATAAATCATCATGTTATGTTAAGTAACTTTACACGTTAATCACCCACATCATATCATGCATTCGGTAGCAGCATATTCAACTCAACATCATATTCAAACACAACGTAAATGCAACTCAATGAGACTCGACTCTTCATGCATGTGGTACCATTTGGAGTAAAACTCCCAACTTAAAATCATTGCCAGTTTAGTGGGCATCAAGGCATAAGCCTTCAACTTTCAACTTAGAATTTTTGCCAATCCAGGCCAACGTGGTGTGAGCAAAAGCCCCGACTTAGTGCATATGAATGTATATGGCATGTACGACTTGAAGTTCCACAACATAATAACAACGACAACATAACAGCTTTTCCAGCAACAACAACTTAAAAATCAACTTTGGCTCATCAGCCTACAACTCAGCATTTTCAACAAAACAACTTATATTCAACTTTGGCTCATCAGCCTACAACTTAATATTTTCCACAAAAACAACTTATCAACATATTTGCATCAACATTTCACAACATAGACTCCACGAATTTATTTATCACAATTGGATACAATAGGCCAATCACCAATTACACTTACATCATAAAAATCAACCATTTTTACATACTGCAACAGTGTTAACCGGTTAACTCTATAGGTTAACCGGTTAACGCAGGAAAATTACACTTCCAGGCAAAACGCAACAGTGTTAACCGGTTAACGCCCTGGGTTAACCGGTTAACGCAGGCAAAACTCAACATTTTTCACAATTTATAACAGTGTTAACCGGTTAACACCCTGGGTTAACCGGTTAACGCAGGCGAAACAGCAGTTCCTGCGCTAACACAAGGCAGAATGCAGAGTTCTCCGCATTTTCCGCCGTTAGAGGACTTCCGGACCTCCGATTCAACTTCCGTAAAAAGCTATACGCTCAGAAATTCACAATACACTCAAACACAAATTAAATTTCAGCTTTAATACAACTTATTCAACATAATTTCTCAGCATTCTAAATCCCAATTAGGGTCAATCGACGGCTTATCACTACCCATTACATGTTAATCGATAATACCCATTAAACGACGATAAACCCCCCTTACCTTAACAATCCGGCAACTCTTCGAGCTTCAAGCTTTTCCGTTCTCCAACCTTTGCTCTACAGCTCCTTCTCTTGCCCTTTTCCTCTTTCACGATGCTTCTCTGCTTTTTCACGTAAAACCCTTCTGTTCCAAAATGAGACTCTTTCTCTTATTTCCAACTTATATATTTTCCAAATAATTATTATTCCAAAATAATAATAATAATAATCCAATAATTCAACTTTATTTAATTAAATTAATAAAATAATATTAACTCAATTAAATAATTCTCTTATTTTAATCGGGGTGTTACACTGCACATCAACAAGGGTTATCATGAGTATAAAAGGCCAAGTGAGTGCAACCTATGGTATAGTAGTTTAAATGAGAGAATGTCACCAAAGTGAGGAAACTCAAGTTTCTTTTCATGGACAGACCTAACAAAAGGGAAACCAAAGAGGAACTGACCAGCTGCAAGTGAAGCAAGGCATTACAATTCAGCATGTCATCAAGCACAATGGCTCCACATTCAGTAAGAGCAACCTGCAGGAAAACCAAATCACTCTTGCACCAATAACCAGTGCAGCAGGTTACATTTAAGTCAATAGTTTAATCCTAATTCTAATGCTACCTGCTACAGCCAGTTTGCACATCAAAAAAACACTAACCTTCATGCTTCATCATTCCAAGCCAAGTAAAGTCACTTAAACTCAACTGATAACTTGGACAATAGGTCATTAAAAAACCACTCCAACACACTTCAATCTCATTCTAACCTGCAACAGCCAATGATCATTCTTTTCACTCACTCATTAACCAATCTTAACCAACTGAGTTGATTCTAACTAACTGAATTTCACCATGAACTAAGTGAGTTGAATGCAACTAACTCCTAGCCTAAATATAACAGTTTCCAATACTAACTCCAATCTTAAACACTTCCAAACCTAAACTCTATATAAACATTTCATCTCTCTCATTTTCATCACTTTTTGAACCCTGCGAATTTGAGCAATCTCTCTGCAACCTCTCTCACCCTCACAAAAGCTCTCTTATTCTCTCTCACAGAAAAGCCATTGAAGCTTCACATTGAAGCTTCAATTTAGCTTGAGCTAACCACCTCACTCTCACTCTGTTTCCAAAGTTTCAGAAGAAGAAGGAGACAAAACGAAGAAGAAGAAGGAAGAATCAAGGTCAGAAAACTTATCGGCGAATTCTCTGATCATCTTCTCCGGTATATCATTTACAATTCATCGTCATTTTCTTGCTTTGAGAGTACCAGAACGTAGCATGTAAATTGAGGAACGAAACCCCCATGGTGTTAGGAATTGATCTTCAATGAGCTCCATTTAATTGGACTTTGAGTAGGCTAGGGTTCTTCCTTTGTTAGGATCGATTCCACCAATCCTTTGACCGTTGCTCAATTTCCTTGCCATAGGCGTATCCAGCGTGTCATTATGCTTAGGTTGGTGGTGCTGGTTAGGTAGAAGCCAACACCAGCGCCGGCGACAGCCGTCAGTGCGGCGGCTCAGGGTGGAATAACGGTGAGATAAGGTTGAGAGGTTAGGCGCGCTTTGAAGTTAGTTTGAGTTTGTTGACTTACAGAATTGAGGATTTGGGCTTAGTATGTCCAGGCCCATAGATTTCCGTTTCATACACCACCAGTGACACTGCACCCCCCTGATTAAGTGAATGAAACGGAATTGGGCTTTGTCAAGCCCATTAGCCCATTTGCTAGTTCACCATGCGTTTTCACCAATGTCCCTCCCTGTTGTGAGCGTTTGGACGCGTTTTGGGCTCAGACGGTCCATGGCAATTTCACTAGTGCACCCCCTTTGTTTTTTGTTAGATTTTCTCTGGCTGTACAAAAAATCAGTGATGGGCTCAACTGGCAGCCCATTATCCTGAACTCAATCCACATCCCTTTTAACAAATACACCCCTGTTTCCAATTTTATTTGTTTTCTTTGATTTCTTTTATTGTTTTGAATTTTTATTAGGCTAATTAGATTGTTGATTTAATTAGGTTAATAAATATTGATTTTAGGATTTAATTGGCATATTAGGATTTAAATAGAATTTCCCTTAGAATTAATTAGGATTTTTTTCTTAAAATTAATTAGGAATTTTAGTTAGGTTTAATTAGAAACAAATAGGTTTGATTAAATTTAGAATCATCCCATTTTCAACATTAGGATTAGAAATCATCTTTAGGATTTAATCAACTTTGAACCATGGTTAGAATTTGACATATTTTCACTATTGACCATCTTGCCCTTATGGGCCTAATTTTGGTATTTTGTGTTGAAAATTGTATGCTCCCCTTAGGATTAGAATGCAATTAATTGTAGGACTTAAAGTAGAATTTTAGTCATGATTTTATTCAATACTTTGAGATGCTCCCTTAGGATTTCTAATCTAACTTAGAATATCCAATCAACTTCTAATACATGATCCCTTAGGTTAGTTTCTAACAATTACTAACTTCAATTAGATCCAAAACTTAGTTCCCCACAAAACTAAAATAAAACCCCCGATTAAATTGATCAAAAGCAATTTTAATTAATTAAGTCCTTTGAACTTGTATAATCCCCCAGTCTAAGTTGAGTGACCAAAAGACCCTTGGTCACTTAATAAGACTTTTCTTCCAAGTTGTGGAGCTCAAGGCCTCAAGATAAGATCTTCAATCAAGGCATCCTTAGTCATACCAAGCAGCGGATTATTCAAGCACATCAAAGGTGGCATCTTCAACACTTGTTAAATAAAAGTTAGAAGAGTGTGGCACGAGCCTTAAGTAATAGAGAAGGAGTGGGACTGAAGTATTCCTACCCCCATTATGAGTATCTTTGGGTATGGGACGTATGACCTAACGCTCATCGTATTCACTTCTATTCATAGACTTTAGCACAATTCTAATCATACGATTAATAAGTCTATCTTCACAAAGCAAAAACAACAAAAGCAAGGACTACAACATCAATAACTCATCAATCATTAATCAAGTTGTATGATACGAGCCTTAAGTAATGGAGAAGGAGTGGGAATGGAGTATTCCTACCCCCATTCTGAGTATCTTTGGGTATGGGACGTATGGCCCAACGCTCATCGTATTCACCTCCGTTCATAGACTTTAGTACGATTTGAATCGAACCATTGATAAAGTCATCATCTTCCATGCAAGAAACAACTACGAAGACTCTTCTCTCTCCACTTGAAATTTAGTGTGATTCTCATCATCCAGTAACTACCCAGTCTTTCTCCATTTTATTCAATTCTCAATCATTCCATTCTAATCATTTCAATCTCAATCATCCATTTCCTCTTGCCTCCAATCAATTTCTTTTCAGCCCTAGTGGGCTGAACTATGAAAGCTCTGATTTCCTCATTTCGCAATGAGGGTACGTAGGCAGGAGAACCTGGTTTCTTTGCGAGCTATCTTATTTATCAATCTACCTAATCTATTGCTACTCCATTCATGCAATATATACCATCTTTTCGAGATCAATCTTACTTCTCCTTGGACTCCTTGTCCACCCTTTTAGGATGTCCCGAGGACAGTCCGTCTCTTCAATCGAGGTTTGTTTGGCTCTCATCCCAAACACTAACTTCACCTTTGTTTGGCTCTCATCCCAAACACTAACCTCATCCTTGATTGGCGCTTATCCCAAACACTAACCTCATCCTTTGTTTGGCGCTTATCCCAAACACTAACTTCATCTTTGTTTGGCTCTCATCCCAAACACTAACTTCATCCTTGTTTGGTTCTCATCCCAAACACTTAATTCAGTCTTTCTTTTTAGCTTTACCTTATAGTGGCGGTCCGCTAGTCCACATATTGGTAAATGCCCACTTTGCTCTTCGATTGAGAGTCCATCCTTCTCTTGGATCCAAAATACTACCCTGATTTGATCTCGAATTGTCGATTCCCCAGCAAGTGATACAATACTCCTTGCATTCCAGTACTATAATCCTCCCTTGTGTGTTTGTCTCGTGAGTCCCTATTTCTTAGACAAACATCTTTTTTCCTTTATTCTCGTAGTTCCGAACTACGATTGCTCTGACTTTCTCATTACACAATGAGAATACGTAGGCACGAGGATGCGAATCCTTGGCGAGCATACTCTTAATTATTCCTCCTTCACCTTAGGGCATCATCCATATCTTTCATAATCCATTACCTACCTTCGATCATAAATCGTTCATCCAGTGACATATCTGTCTCTTTGACATCGAAATATCCTTCTTTGGTATTCCATATACATCGTTTTAGGACGCCTAACAAATAGTCCACATTTCCTACCTAGTTTGGCTCTCATCCCAAACATTTAATTCCTTTTTTTAGCTAAAACCCTACAGTGGCGGTCCGCTAGTCCACATATTGGTTAACGCTGTTTCCCTCTATGGTAGAAATCCCATTTCTCTTATGGATTCCAATACACTTCCACCTTTCGATTTCAATCAATACTTATCTAGTCACTTGTTACCAAGTTCCTCTATTTTGTGACTCCGGTCACTTCACTCCATTCATCTCCATGATACCTTTATACCCTACCTTCTTTCACTCCATGTGATATACCTATTCTTTGAGCCAAATACACCATACCTTTGTGCTCCATCTTGTACCCTTTTTGTGAACCAAGAGCCGATTTGTTCGTCTTGTTAGACCCCTTTGCTTAGACGAACAGTTCCTTACTTACTTTGCAGTTGCACTTAGGCAACCTTTTCTTTTCGGTTATTCCAATACAGTGATACAAGTGCTATATGCCCTCACTAGTTGGTTCACACCAGTTTTACTCTTGGGTTCACATTTCACCCCTTCATTTGGAGTTCAAACAACATTATTCTTTTGGTTCAGATCATACCTTCTATCACACTTCTTTCCACCTACTGCCTCTAGTTCCTTGAACTACGAAGCTCTGAATTCCTCATTGCACTATGAGGATACGTAGGCATGAGGGCCCCAATCCTCACCGAGCACTTTATCTATTTCCTTTCCTTTTCCCATTCTTTTGCGAGTAATCTCTAGTTAACACCTATTCGAGCAAGAATAATCAAAATGGTTCCCATGGAGTACCATGGATGTTTGGGGTGCTAATACCTTCCCCTTGCATAACCGACTTCCTTACCCGGTATATCTCTTTCCCCCGGGTTTTATCGATGTTTTCTCTTCCCTTTGGGGATAAATAAAGTTCGATGATGACTTTGTTGTATGTTCGAGCGCGCGATACGTTCAGATATATTTCCGCTAGCTTCAGGTACAACAGTGTGATTGTTAAAGCGTTTGATGGTTCTCAAAAAACTGTCATTGGTGAAATGGACCTTCCAATTAAGATAGGTTCGAGTGATTTCCAGATTACTTTCTAGGTAATGGATATCCACCCGACCTACAATTGTCTATTGGGAAGGCCATGGATTCATGAAGTAGGAGCTGTGATGTCAACTCTACACCAGAAGTTGAAATTCGTGAAGAACGGAAAGCTTGTCAATATTGGTGGAGAGAAGACATTGTTGGTGAGCCATTTGTCATGTTTTACATATGTTAAAGTTGAGGAGGAGGTTGGAACGCCGTTCCAAGCCTTGTCTATTGCCGAGGAAAAGAAAACTAGGGCACTCATGTCTTCTTTAAAAGATGCACAAAAGGCTATTGAGGCTGGCAACATTGGTCAATGGGGATGTATGATAGAGATTGCTGAGAACAAGAATAGGGCCAGATTGGGATTTCAACCAGGGCCGTTCAACGCCAGAACTGAAGCTATGTAACCAAGTTTCCGCAGTGGAGGGTTCACTCATGGGAATTATCAACACTTAGCTACCGTGATTGAAGACGATGATGATGAAGATGAAGCTTGCGCCAACTTTGTGACGCATGGCCAGACTTGCAACAATTGGGTTGTTTTTGATGTTCCTACTATTATTCATCGCTCTAAGTAATTTGTTTTCATTTTTTAAAGAAAAATCCTTCTTCTATGCCTAAGGGAGAAATCAACATTGTTGGGCATTTATATTATTATCATCAATAAAAGATAATTTTATTCATCTACATCTATGATGTTTTATTTTTACTTTTTACTTTTTTGAAAATGGTAATAAAAAAAACATAAATAAATAATAATCTTCCATCTGCATAATATTTGGTCACAATCCACTTCTCTAAAATCAAATTATCAAATTACTATGCAGGTTGGTTCTCGAACCCATTGAATACAATGATCATACTCCCTCTCCAAACTTTGATTTCCCTGTGTTTGAGGCTGAGGAAGAGATTGATGATGAAGAAGTATCTGATGAATTATCTCGTTTACTTAAGCATGAGGAAAAAGCCATGCAGCCGTTTGAAGAGCAGATTGAACTAGTCAACTTGGGCTTCGAAGATGATGTGAAGGAAGTCAAGATTGGGTCTCAGCTGTGTCCAGAAGCTAAGAAGGGGTTGTTTGATCTTCTTCGAGAATATCTTGATGTGTTTTCTTGGTCCTATCAAGACATGCGTGGTATGGATTATGAGATTATGGAGCATAAATTGCCGTTAAAGCCAGAATGCCCGCTGGTCAAGCAGAAGTTGAGAAGAACTCATCCTAATATGGCAGTTAAGATCAAAGAGGAAGTGCAGAAGCACATTGATGTTGGTTTTCTTGTTACCTTCGAGTATCCGCAGTGGGTGGCCAATATTGTTCCTGTTTCAAAGAAAGATGGAAAAGTCCACATGTGTGTTGATTACAGAGATTTGAACAAAGCTAGTTCAAAAGATCATTTTCCTCTGCCACACATTGACATGTTGGTAGACAATACAGCTAACTTCAAAGTCTTTTCATTTATGGATGGATTTTCCGGTTATAATCATATCAAAATGGCACCTGAAGATATGGAAAAGACCATATTCATTACGCCCTAGGGAACATTCTGTTATAGAGTGATGCCTTTCGGTTTAAAGAATGCTGGTCCAACGTACCAGAGAGTTATGACCACTATTTTTCATGATATGATGCATAAAGAGATCAAAGTTTATGTTGATGATATGGTTGCCAAATCAAGTAATGAAGAAGAACATGTTGGGCATTTATTGAAGTTATTCCAGCGTTTGAGGAAGTATAAACTCCGCTTGAACCCTAATAAGTGTACTTTTTGTGTTCGTTCTGATAAGTTGTTGGGCTTTATTGTCAGTGAGAATGGTATTGAAATTGATCCTGCCAAGGTCAAAGCAATACAAGAGATGCCTGCACCCAAAATTGAGAAGCAAGTCGGAGGTTTTCTTGGCCGCTTGAATTATATCTCAAGATTTATATCACATATGACTGCCACATGTGTACCTATATTCAAGCTTCTTCAGAAAGACCAGTCTTGTGATTGGACCGAATATTTCCAAAAAGCTTTTGATAGTATCAAAGAGTATCTGCTTGAGCCTCCGATTCTGTCTCCACCTGTTGAAGGAAGACCTTTGATCATGTACCTGACCGTGCTTGATGAGATAATGGGTTGTGTTCTTGGTCAGCAAGATGAATATGAGAAGAAAGAATATGCAATTTACTACCTCAGTAAGAAGTTCATCGACTGTGAGACTCAGTATTCTATACTCGAAAAGACTTGTTGTGCATCGGCTTGGGATGCTAAGTGTCTGCGCCAGTATATGTTGAATCATACTAATTGGTTGATATCCAAAATGGATCCAATCAAGTACATATTTGAGAAGCCTGCTTTAACTGGGAGAATTACCCATTGACAGGTGTTGTTATCTGAGTATGATATTGAATACCAATCTCAAAAATCAATTAAGGGTAGTGTCTTGGATGACCATTTGGCTCACCAACCAATTGAAGACTATCAGTCAATGCAATATGATTTTCCTGACGAAGAGATTTTGTATCTGAAGATGAAAGATTGTGATGAACCATTGCTTGAAGAAGGGCCAAAACCTGGTTCCCGTTGGGGCATGGTATTTAATGGAGTTGTTAATTCATATGGTAATGACATTGGGGCAGTGATTATTACTCCTCAAGGCACTCATTTTTCGTTTACAGCTAGATTGACTTTCAAGTGTACAAATAATATGGCTATATATGAAGCTTGCATTATGGGGCTTGAAAAGGCCATTAATCTCAGAATAAAGTATCTTGATGTCTTTGGAGATTCAGCTTTGGTTGTGAATCAGATCAAAGATGAACGGGAGACGAATCAACCCGGTTTGATACCATATAGAGACTATTTGAGGAGGATTTCAACTTTCTTTACAAAGGTTGAGTTTCATCATATCCCTCGAGATGAAACCGGACTGCAGATGCTCTTGCAATGTTGGCTTCCATGATTATGGTGAAATTTTGGAATGAAGTTCCCAATTTGACTGTGATGCGTCTTGATAGGCCAACCCATGTGTTTGCTGTTGAAGAGGTCAAAGATGAGAAGTCATGGTATTTTGATATCAAATGTTTCCTCCAATGTCAGATTTACCCACCTGGGGCCTCTTTGAAAGATAAGAAGACTTTGAGGAGATTGGGTGACAACTTCTACTTGAATAGTGATGTGCTTTACAAGAGAAAGTTAGATATGATTTTTCTTAGATGCGTGGATAGACACGAAGCAGACATGTAGATGATAGAAGTCCATGAAGGTTCCTTTGGTACTCATTCCAATGGACATGCTATGGCGAAGAAGATGTTGAGAGCAGGTTACTAATGGCAACAATGGAATCTGACTGTTGCAAGTTTGTGAAGAAATGCCACATGTGTCAAATTTATGCTGTAAGACCCCAATTTTGACCCTAAGATCCCTCATGCTATCTCATCATATGCATTGGCATTGGGATCACACCTTGGCATCCTCCTTACCCCTCATTTATTGGGTTTGCATTGGGAGAGATCACCAAGCACATTTTGATTGTATCATACATTGTGTTTCATTATTTACTAACCAAAATACCAAAAATATGTCAATGTATAGTTTGTTGATTTTGTAGGTAGTGTGTAGGCTCACCTATGCTCCATCAAGCTCATATATAGGGTTTAAGACCCTCAATGCAATGGGATCAATCAATAAATTGTTCACATTGGTTATAGACATCATATATGGATCCCTATGGTCTTCACATATCATTTTGATCAAGGATTCATCAAGATTTTGAAGTTTATTTGCCTTGGAAACCCTAATTCATCTGGGTATCTTGTGTGACTTCTTCAACAAGTTTCTTCAACAATTGATCCAATATTTAGAGGGATACTTCACATTACATAAAATTACACATATATGATCCTCCATGAGTCCCAAATATCAATAGAATGTCAAGCTATCAAGATGGTTCATGGTGGTTGACCAGAGAAAGTTAACTGGTCAAAACCGGGGTTCCCTAGACCCTATATCCTATAATTTTTGTCATATGAAAATGATTCCAAGAGACAAGTTACTCAAAATGACACTATAAACAACTTTCATGTTGAAGTCAAGAGCTAGTTTTTCTTGGAAAGTTATTTTTTATGGTGAAAGATTATATGTCATTTTGTCTGAACCCTAGTTAGGAGGTCAACTTACCAAGACCATAACTTGCTCAATGTTTATGAGATGAAAGACATTAAAATTCCATGATCAAATTAAAGATGTCTAATTCAACTTTGATGTTTGTAGGAAGTTCAAATTCAACTTTCAAGTGCATGTGGCAAGAGGAAACATTATAGGTCACTTTGGACCATTACCATTGAACAAGTGATTTTCCTCAACTTCTAAAATGCATAATTCCTTCATGACAAATCTGAATGAGGTCAAATTGGTAACTAAATTGAATAGGTTTGAAATAGATACAACTTTTATGAAGGAACGCTTTCCATTTGAAGTCCATATCAAAAGTTATTAAAGGTGGAAGAAGTGAACATTTGACTTGGTATTTAGAAAATTTTCAAACATGTTTGATTTCCCAAACTTCCACCTTAAAATTCATCATGATCCAAGCTTCAAATTGAAAAGTCTTCAACATGAAAGTTTTTCCCCTTGATCTCATATTTCCAAAAAGTCTAAGATCACATCATTTAGATCAATATTGGAGGACTTGCACATGGGTGCAATGTGTGGTACCATTTGGAAAGATTTCATGATCAAACTCATTTCAACATTGCATGGCTTAACGCAACACTTTCAGCATGACCTATGCACGACTTTGGACCTTTTCAAATGATTATTTGGGCTTTGCACACGCCCATGCTAGACCATGAAGGAACTTGCTATTTTTGAACATTCAAAAGAAAGTGTGTGAAAAAAATATGCATTGGCTATAAATAGAGAAGCAATGTGATCAGAACTCTATCAACATCTTGCCCAAGCTTTGCCAGAGCAATCCAAAGACTCCATTTCATAAAATTCTTGAAGGTTTCATTTGAAATCGAGCTTGAACTTCATCTTCTGTTTGGAAGTTCAAACTCCAAGAATTCATTATCTTCTTCATCTCAATTGGTTCCTGCAAGCAAGAGGAAGAGAAAGCAAGCAAATCCATATCAAGATCAAGTGAATTTGAAGCAACTCGAAGGTGATTTTTCAGAAACTTCATATCTTCTATTCTCTCTCAATTCTTCACCATTCTTTGTGATTTTTGGTTGGCTGAAGTCCTACCAATGTAGGCAACAAAATTGAGTTGCTTTGACGTCAAATCGAAGCAACTCAATTCATGATCCTCAAAATTCAAATCCCTGTATCTTTGCATATACTTGGAATTGGGGAAAATTGAGGCCAGATTCGAGCTCCTGAGCATTTTTTCTTTGAATCCATGTCCTTGTTTTTTGTTTTGGTGATGATTGATGGTGGACCAGCCCGGTGAGGTCCACCGGAGAAGAAGACCGGAGCCCTGGCTCCGGTGGTGTGTTGTCACGCCTCTCAACCATCAGATCTTGTTTAAATGTTTTAATCCTGGCCGCTCCTTGTGATTACCACACCTATGACGCATTGATTGAGGTGTATAGTGTGAAGCGCGCGCTTGGCCATCAGATCTGCCACCACAATTAATGAGGGAGATCTGATGGCCCTTGTTTTTTTGAATTTCTTTTTTATTTCTGATTTTATGTTTAATCCATTTATTTTGTTTATTTCATAATAATTTCATTTTTTATCCAAAACATATGGGACTTTCACCAAAAATCTTTAAATACTTTTCCTCTTTCATTTTTTGAATTAAAAATATTTTTGGATTAGTTTTGATGTTTTTTATGAATTAATTGTTTTTGTGCATATTTTTAATTGTTTAAAAACACTTCTGACTTTTCAAAAATCATGGATTTTTTGTCCAAGGTCCTTTGACCTTGTTTGACCTAGGATAAATCTCTTGGCCATTTATTTGGTGTTTTGAAGAGATTTTAGGTTTTGACCAAATTAATTTGAATTTAAATGCATTTTTAATTTGGTTTCTAATTGATTAATTGTGTAAAAATTATGTTGAGCCATTTTTATGGTCTTGTGATGCTTGACTATTTGTTTGGGCTTTGGTCAAGGTTGATTGGACTTTTGTTGGGTTAAAATCATTGGATTTAGGGGATTGATGAAATGTACATTTCATCTCCCAAAATGAATGAATGATTTTAATTTGATACAATTCCTCCCATGATCAATTTGTGTTTCTCCCATCTCCCCTCCCTCTTCATCTTCATACCATTCTTTCCCATCCCTTTCATTGAACAATGAAATCTCAATATCCTAAGGCTAATTGGTTCATCAAGAACCTTGTGTTAGATGAACCAATACATGTATGGATGAGATAGGTCCCTCCTTTGATCTTTTTATTTTAGTGTGTGGTATGTTTTAGGAGTTTTGTTCATTATACCAAATCTCTAACATGAATTAGCACCTAAATTTGTATTTCCCGAACTCAGATAATTGTGACTTCTACATAAGTTCAATTACGATTGCTTAACATAAAGCTAAATTTTGACCCTAAAGGCATAGCATTCTAGTAAGTGAGATTGTAAGTCTCTCATCTTTCATGGTATTATGTGGAAACTTGGCCCTTTTTCCTTCCTTTGGAAGATGTCTTGGTTCAAGGATCCATGCTTGTGAATAGATGGTTGAGTGTTCTCCAAAGAATGACTTAGTCAATTAAAAAGTAAAACCAATTAACATCTAATTAATTTTGACTAACACTAACTATTATTAACTTTGCTTTACTTTCAAGCCATTTACTTTATGCAATTTAATTTCTAGTCCTTTACCATTCATTTTCCATTTACATGTCATTTAACTTGTTTATGTTTATGTCATTTTCACTTTGCTCATTTGAGCCATATATTATGATTGTATATATTTGTTTGTGTATTTTGTTTGTGCTTATGGTCTTAGGATCTTAAAATACTTAATAAATAACAAAAACCCTAAAAAATGTTTGTGTGGACTGTTGGGTTTGATTTGAACTGTTGGACTTAGGATTAGGTAACATTCCATATGCAAAAGGACTTGGTCAATGCCAACATTGCTGAGACTAAGTGATTGTGTTTGGAACTTTCATCTGACGCAAGTATTGGGATCCATTTGAACTTATCTACTACATGGTCTTGAGGCAACTATTATTTTGATCTTATGTCTGATGCATTATTCTGAGTTAATCAAGGAATATTTCATCTGATACTTTGGGAAGACAAAGAAGATTTCTAGCATTGGGATTTGCTTGCTTGGATGTGGCCATCTTTATTTGATGCATTGATCTTCATGATGCTTGATATTGCTAGTTGCTTGCTGATTATTGCTTGATTCAAAGTCCAAAGGGAAATTGGGTTTTTTATATGACATTCTTGTCTATGGGATTGCATCCCATTGGTCAGATCTTTTCAACTCTTAACTTTTAGTTTTATGCTTAGGATTAGTCTTTTCATCTTCTCCCACTTCTTATATTTCAAAATCTCTCCCCCTTTTAAAAAACCTTCTTTGCTTGTGATTTCAAAACTTAGACTTTATTTCAAATTAGAAACTTTGGCCTTATGCCATTGCATTTTTAAACTCTTTTCTTAATCAAATTTGTAAATGAATTTAACAATATTGACTTAAAATTTCAAAAGACGAAAAGAACTAACACCCATTCAAACTTTTGGACCTTTGTGCCTTTTTTAAATTTAATTTTTTTGATTAAAAGCAATCCATTCATTATGAAATTGTTACCATGAACTACGAGGTTTTGATCCCTCATTTTTTATATTGGTAGGTAGGCACAAGTCCGAAGGTCTTGTCAAAGACAAAAATATAATCAATGAATTCTTTTCTCATCCCTACACTCTATTTTTCTCAAACATCTTTTATACCAAAAACACATACACACATAAAAAAGGCCCCCTAGGAGTATCTAAGAAACTTGGGTGCTAACACATTCCCTTTGTGTAACCAACCCCCTTACCTGTAATCTCTGGCATTTTATTAGTTTTGATTTGAAAAACTTCTTATCTTTGGGTTTTGTTCGTACTTTTCCCTTGGAAACAATAAAAGCGCGATGGCGACTCTGGTTTTATTGACGTTAAGTTTATCCATAGCTTGATGGTCATGAATTTACCGTTACATATGCAGATATAGTTCATGTTCCTCTGACACTGTTGAATTTCATTTCCTCTCCATGGCCTTTCTTCATGTGGGGAATTGATATGATTGGCATGATTGAGCCAAAAGCTTCGAACGGACATCGTTTCATTCTGGTGGCCATTGATTACTTCATAAAGTGGGTTGAAGCGGCATTGTATGCAAATGTAACCAAGCAAGTTGTTGTAAGGTTTATCAAGAATCAGATTATATGCAGGTATGGTGTGCCAAATAAGATCATTACTGATAATGGATCTAACTTGAATAATAATATGGTGGAAGTTCTTTGTAAAGACTTCAAGATTGCACATCATAATTCTTCTCCCTACAGACCCAAGATGAATGGGGATGTTGAAGTTGTGAATAAGAACATCAAGAAGATTATCCAGAAAATGGTTATGACATATAAAGATTGGCATGGGATGCTACCATTTGCTTTGCATGGGTACCGTACATCCGTCCACACTTCAACAGGGGCAACCCATTTCTCTCTTGTTTATGGTATGGAAGCTGTGCTCCCCGTGGAGGTTGAGATCCCATCATTGCGTGTCTTGATGGAAGCTAAGTTGACAGAAGCTGAATGGTGCCAAACCAGATATGATCAGCTGAATTTGATTGAAGAGAAAAGATTGACTGCCATGTGTCATGGTCAGTTATATCAATAAAGGATGAAGAAGGAATTTGATAAGAAGGTCAAGCCTCGTGTGTTTAGAGAAGATGACCTCGTGCTCAAGAAGATTCTATCTTTCAAACCTGATGCTAGGGGTAAATGGAATCCTAATTATGAAGGCCCATATGTTGTTAAGAGAGCCTTTTCAGGCGGTGCTTTGATTCTTACAACTATGGATGGTGAAGAGTTCACTCGTCCTGTGAATGTCGATGCAGTCAAGGAATATTGGCCTAAAAAGAAAAGAATAACTCGCTAAGTTGAAAATACGAAAGGGTGGCTTAGGCAAAAATGAGCGTCTCGGTGGATTGAAAACCCGCAAGGGTGATCCAGACAAAAGTTAGAGACATAAAAATGAAAATTTATCCCGATAGGTTGAGTACCCCACCTTGGGGCAATCTAGGCAAAATCAGGGATTATGGCAAGTAACTGCATTCGTTTGGTCCTAGTCATGAAAGCGGTTTTGAGCAAGTCGTTGGGTCTAATTCATCATCGTCAATCGAAACCAAGAACAAAATGGATATTGAAGTTGGTAGGAGAGTAGTGATCATTGTATTCAATGTAGCCTTTTCCATGTAAATTACCATTTTTTAACTTTTGTAAAGATCAATGGAGTCTTGTCATTTACAGACTACCATTCTATTAAATAAAGTTGAGCTTTTTATCCAATTATTTCTACTCTTATTTATTTTTGCTAAATAAAATTGAATATTTATGAAGATAATTTTGAAATAAATAAATAAAAAACATTTTTTTCTTAAGAATATAAAAACAATTACTTTAAGAATAATCGATTTCAGCAAGGAATATTAACAACAGTCTGAGAACAGGTAAGTCTTGAAATGTGAAGCCTTGTTGGTCTTACCCAAGCAGCTTGGTTCAGTAATTTTCCCCCAACAGTTCAACAGGTATCCCCAGCTGAGTTGTAGGATCACATCTCCAACAATTGGCTTAGATCCTTGTACAAAGTTTTATCTCTTATAATTTTCGGCAGAGTTCATCTTCAGATATCGAAGATCCCTTGTTCCCGACAGTTTTATGGATTCTGAGCAGTGTTTGATTTGGTCCCCTGCAAGGTTGTCTCCCGTTTGATATGGTGTTGACATAAATATCCCTGCAGAGTTGACAATTTAGATCCTCAATAGATCCTTTCTCTCTCCCCATCCAGGGTTGAGTTATTCAGAGCTAGATGATTTATGTTCATCCCCAACATTTTTCTCCGGTTGGTGTTTCCATCTTGTTGAGATTAGCCGAGTGTTGCAGCGATGATTCAAATCTGTGATATTTGTATCCTTTGTGATATTTTGTCATATAATCATCATATATTTCACTATGCATTTTTATTGCATTTGATTCCTTTATTCTGATCCCCTGCTTCGGTGATATTATTTCCCCATACAGGTTTGGTACGCCTGTCCTCTTTCAATTGTAGAGTGTCATCCCCCTTTAAGCAGAAAAAGTTTAACCTTTCTCATTTCCCCACTGAGTTATTTCCTCGTGGATGATTATTATTTCAGTTTCCTCCCCGGCTAATTATCTGGATGGAATCACTCTCCTTGAGTTATATCCTCGTTGGGTTGAGTCTTTATTTGACTGTTTCTTTCTAGTTACTACCTAGATAGATATTCTTGGTCCCTTTGAGAGTCTATTACCCAGTAACTAGTAATATTCTTCTCGATTATTGAGTGCATTACTTTTTCCTAATATCCAGTAAAAGTAATCTACTTCCTTTGCTTTCCCCATCGGATTCGTTTTCACGTTTCCCCAGGCAGTCTATCCTTGATATGTTCATCCTAACCGATGACGGATATTCTTCCTTTTGTGGTTTTCTACCCACTAAAAGGGTAGTTGTAATCCCTATTTTATTCCTTAAAGAGTTAATCCTTGATATGTTCATCTTAATCGGTGACAGATATTCTCTCTTTGCGGTCTTCTACCCAGTAACTGGTAGATATAAATCCTACTTTTTCCTTTGAGTTATCCTTGATATGTTCATCCTAACTGATGACGGATATTCTCTCTTTGGTATTCTATCCAATAACCGATAGATATAATTCCTATTTTTTTCTCCCCGGCAGTCTATCCTTAATATGTTCATCTTAACCGATGACGAATATTCTTCCATTGAGTTTATCCTTGATATGTTCACTTTAATCAGTGACATATATTCTCTCTTTGGTCTTCTACCCAGTAACCGGTAGTTTTAAATCCTATTTGATCTTTTCCCTCAGCAGGCTATTCTTACCCAGTAACAGGTAATGAATACACCTCTCCCTCCTCAGCGAGTCATCCTTGATATGTTTACTCTAACCGGTAACGAATGTCCCTTTGTCAGAGTATATTATCTTCCTACCCAGTAACCGGTAATAAATAATATATTTCTGGTACTCCTGTGTTGAAGTTCATTCTTCTCCAGTTGAGTTTGAGTACGTATTTCCTCAGTGGAACCGCCTTTTCCTGTTTGGTTCGAGTTTCTCAGCTTTGTTCTAATTTACCCATTTCCCCTGCAGATTTTCCCTTATCCCCAACCGAGTCCTTCCATTGATTTATTTTCATGGAGATTCCCCTCGTGTCTCCAGCAGTTTTCAAGTCGTAGCCTGGCCTACGCACAACTTTTATCCCTTTAAAGTCTCTGTCTCCCCAGTGAGTTTTCCTTATGGAATGCATTATGCTCCTGTGGACTTTCAGTCTCTCCGAATTCTTTTCCTTTCTGGCAATATATTCCCCGCAAATATTACTTTAACATTCCATATCATATGCATCATGAGGTCTCTTAGGGACCAAAATTTGTTTCTATATGTTGTTATTTAAGTCCATTCTACTGAGTTGATATGAAGATTTTAACCTTCACATCCTCAGTTAGAATATCCTTAAATATGGGTAGCTGTAAGACCCCAAATTTGACCCTAAGATCCCTCATGCTATCTCATCATATGCATTAGATTTGGGGATCACACATTGGCATCCTCCTTACCCCTCATTCATTGGGTTTGCATTGGGAGAGATCACCAAGCACATTTGATTACATCATACTTTTTTACCCCATTATTTACTAACCAAAATGCAAAAAATATGTCATGTAAATTTGTTGCTTTTGTAGGTAGTGTGTGTGTTCACCCATGCTCCATCAAGCTCATATCTAGGGTTTGAGACCCTCAATGCAAGGAGACTAATCAAGATATGGTTCACAATGACTCTAGACATCATATATGGATCCCTATAATCTTCACATATCATTTTGATCAAGAATTCATCAAGAGTTTGAAGCTTGTTTGTCTTGGAAGCCCTAATTCATCTGGGTATCTTGTGTGACTTCCTCAACAAGTTTCTTCAACATTTGATCAAATATTTCAAGGGATACTTCATATTACATCATCTTATACATATTTAATCCTCCATGAGTCTAAGAGATCGAGAGAATTTCAAGTTTGCAAGATGATTCATGGTGGTTGACCAGAGAAAGTCAACTAGTCAAAACTGTGGTTCACTAGATCCTATCTCCAACAATATTTGTTATATGAAAATAATTCTAAGAGCCAAGTTACTCCTTATGACATTCCAAACAAGTTTCATGTTTAAGTAGAGAGCTAGTGTTTCTTGGAAATTCATTTTTTATGGTGAAAGATTATAGGTCATTTTGTCTGAACCCTAGTTAGGATGTCAACTTCCAAGGACCATAACTTTCTCATTTTTTATGATATGAAAGCCATTAAAGTTTCATGATCAAATTCAAGATATCTTCGCCAAATTTTATTGTTGGAATAAATTCAAATTCAACTTGCAAAGGCATGTGCCAAGAGGAAACATTATAGGTCATTTTGGGCCACTACCATTGAACAAGTGATTTTCCTCAACTTATAAAATGCATAACTCCTTCATGACAAATCCAAATTAGGTCAAATTTGTGAAAAAATTGTAGAGGTTTGAAATAGCTACAATTTTTATGAAGGAACTCTTTCCATTTGAAGCCCATAGCAAAAGTTATTCAAGGTGGACGAAGTGAACATTTGACTTGGTACTTAGAAAATTTTCAAATATGTTTGATTTTCCAAACTTCCACCTAAACATTCATCACGATACAATCTTCAAATGGAAAAGTGTTCAACATGAAAGTTTTTCCCCTTGATCTCACCTTTCCAAAAAATCCAAGATCATCTCATTTGGCCAAGAATTGGAGGACATGCGCATGAGTTCTTTTCAAAGGTTCATTTGGATGAATTTCACATTCATATTTCAATCTCCATTGCATGATCGTATGACATGATTTTAACATTGCACACAAGGAATTTTGGACCTGATCACATTATTTCATGGGCCTATCACACGCCCATGAAAGCATGGAAGAGAATTTCTATTTTTGGTCAATTTTGGAAGTGTGTGGAAATCAAATGTTTTGCCTATAAATAACACCCTCATGGGTCATAATTAAGGACCCCTTGCCCAAGCTTTGAACCTGCAATCCAAACCCTCACCATTAAAGGATAATCTTGAAGTTTTCATTTCAAAATCAAGCTTCAAATCTCCTTCTGTTTTGAGATTGAAACTCCAAGAGTCCAAGCCTTTCCTTTATCCAATTCAACTCCTACAAGCTTCTGAAGTAAAGCCAAGTCCAATTGGAAGCAAGATCAAGCAAGTTTGAAGCTCACTCGAAGGTGATTTTCCAGAATTTTCATCTCTTCGATTCTCTCTCAATTCTTCACTATTCTTTGTGATTTTTGGTTGGCTGAAGTCCTACCAATGTAGGCAACAAGATTGAGTTGCTTTGAGGTCAAATCGAAGCAACTCAGTTCATGATCCTCAAAATTCAAATCCCTGTATCTTTTTATATACTTGGAATTGGAGAAAATTGAGACCAGATTCGTGATCCTGAGCATTTCTCTTTGAAATAGTGTCCTTGTTTTTCATTTTCCATTGAGATGAAGTTGGACCAGTCCGGTGAAGGTCACCGGAGAAGATGACCGGAGCCCTAGCTCCGGTGGTGTGTTGGCACACCTCCTGGCCATCTGATCATGTTGGAACGTTCTAATCTGGACCATTGCTTCTGATTGTCACACGTACATTGCATTGACCAAGGTCCACCATGGAACACGCGTGTGTGGATATCATATGTGCCACCTCAATTAATGAGGGAGATCTGATGACCCTTGTTTTTTCTATTTTTATTTTAATTTCTGATTTTATGTTTAATCCTTTTATTTTGTTTAATTCATAATAATTTCATTTTTAATCCAAAAAATATGGGACTTTCACCAAAAATCTATAAATATTTTTCTCTTTTATATTCTGAATAAAAAATATTTTTTTGGATTAATTTTGATATTTTTCATGAATTAAATGTTTTTGTGCATATTTTTATTTGTTTAAAAAAACTTTTGACCTTTCAAAAATCATGAATTTTTTTGCCTAAGGTCCTTTGACCTTGTTTGACCTAGGATAAATCTCTTGGCCAATTATTTGGTGTTTTGAAGAGATTTTAGGTTTTGACCAAATTAAAATGTATTTTAATTCATTTTAAAATTGATTAAATGTGTAAAAATTATGTTGAGCCATTTTTATGGTCTTGTGATGTTTGACTATTTGTTTGGGTCTCGGTCAAGGTTGATTTGACTTTTGTTGGATTAAAACCATTGGATTTAGGGGATTGATGAAATGTACATTTCATCTTCCAAAATGAATGAATGATTTTAATTTGATAAAATCCTCCCTTGATCAATTTGCGATCCTATGTTCCCTTCCCTTTTCATCTTCATCCCTATTATTTCCCATTCCCTCATTTGACCAATGAAATCTCTAATGTCTTAAGGCTAATTGGTTCATCAATGACCTTGTGTCAGATGAACCAATACAAGTACGACTGAGATAGGTCTATCCCTCTTGGTCTTTTCTTTTAGTGTGTGGTATGTTTTAGGAATTTGGTTCATCATACCAAATCTCTAACATGCATTAACACCTAAATTTTTATTGCCCGACCTCAGATAGTTGTGACTTCTACATAAGTCCAATTACGATTACTTAACATAGATCTAACTTTGACCCTAAAGGCATATCATTCTAGTAAGTGAGATTGTAGGTATCCCATTCTTCATAGTATTATATGGAAACTTGACCTTTTTTCCTTTCATGAGAGCTAGTGGCATACTTGTTGAGTTATCCATGTTGGAGCCCTTCTCATGGAATATGTCTTGGTTTAAGGATCCATACTTGTGAATGGATGGTTGAGTGTTCTCCAAAGAATAACTTAATCAATTAAAAAAACACCACTAACACTTCACTAACCTTTGACTAACTCTTGTTAATATTGCTTTACTTTCAAGTCATTTACTTTATACAATTTAAATTTCAGTAATTTTATCATTCATTTCCATTTACATTCCATTTAACTTGTTTATGTTTATATCATTTTTACTTTGCTCATTTAAGCCATATTTTGTGATTGTATATATTGTTTGTGCATTTTGATTTTGTTTGTGGTCTTAGGACCTTAAAATACTTAATAACAACAAAAACCCTAAAAAATGTTTGGTGGACTGCTGATCTTGATCTGAACTGTTGGAGTTTGGATTAGGCAACATTCCCTATGCAAAATGACTTGGCCAATACCAACATTTTGAAACCAAGCTATTATGAATTAAGCCTTCATCTGATGCAAGCCTTGGACTCTATTTAAATTCATCTTCTACTTTGTCATGGTGCTAATTGTTATTTTGATCTTGTGTCTGATGCTTTGTTCTGAGTTGATCAAGGAATATTTCATATGATACATAAGAAGACAAAAAATACTGCTAGATATGGGGATTGCTTGCTTGGACGTGGCTATCTTTATTTGATGCCTTGATCTTCTTAATGTCTGGATATTGCTAATTGCTCCTTGATTTTTGCTTGTTTCAAAGTCCAAAGGGAAAATGGATTTTCTATATGACATTCTTGTGTGTTGTATTGCATCCCATTGGTCAGATCTTTTCAACTCTTAACTTTTAATTTTATGCTTAGGATAACCTCTTAATCTCCTCACACTTCTTAAATTTCAAAATCTCTCCCTCTCTTCAAAAACATTCATTGCCTGTGATTTCAAACTTAGACTTTATTTTAATTATTAGAAACTTTGGCCTTATGCCAAATGAATTTTCAAACTCTTTCTTAAATCAAATTTGTAAATAAACTTAATTATATTGACTTAAAATTTCAAAAGACAAAAAGAACTAACAACTTCATTCAAATTCTTGGCCCTCTTGTGCCCTTTTCATTTAAATGTTTCTTAAAAACAATTCACCAACTTTGAAATTGTTACCACGAACTACGAGGTTTTGATCCCTCATTTTTATGTTGGTACGTAGGCACAAGTCCGAAGTTTTTGTCAAACACAAAAAATATAATTAATGAATTCTCTTTTCATTCCCGCACTCTATTTTTCTCAAACATCTTTTATACCAAATACATATGCACACATAAAAAAGGGCTCCCTATGAGTACCTAGGACACTTTGGGTGCTAACACCTTCCCTCTGTGTAACTGACCCCTTTACCTGTAATATATGGAATTTTATTAGTTTTGATTTGAAAACTTCTTATTTTTGGGTTTTGTTCGTACTTTTCCCTTTTCCTTTGGAAACAACAAAAGCGCACTGGCGATTGTAGTGGTAAATTCATGACCATCAAGCTAAGGATAAACTTGACGTTAATAAAACCAGAGTCGCCACCACGCTTTTATTGTTTCCGAAGGAAAAGGGAAAAGTATGAACGAAACCCAAAGAAAATAAGCTTTCAAATCAAAACTAATAAAATGCCAGAGATTACAGGTAAGGGGGTTGGTTACACAGAGGGAAGGTGTTAGCATCCAAAATGTCCTATGTACTTCTAGGGAGCCCTTTTTTATGTGTGTATGTGTTTTTGGTATAAAATGATGTTTGCAATAAATAGAGTATGGGGATGAGAAAGTAATTCATTAATTATATTTTTGTGTTTGACAAGACCTTCAGACTTGTGCCTACCTACCAACATAAAATGAGGGATCAAAACCTCGTAGTTTGTGGTATCAATTTCAAAGTGAGTGAATTGCTTGTATCAAAATTTTAAGTTTAAAAGAGGCACAAAAGGTCTAAAAGAGTTTGAATGAGTGCTAGTTCTTTTTGTCTTTTGAAATTTTAAGTATAATATGGTTAGATTCATTTACAAGTTTGATTAAGAAAAAGGTTTGAAAAAGGCAATGGCATAAGGCCAAAGTTTCTAATTTGCAATAAAGTCTAAGTTTAGAAATCCCAAGCAAAGAAGGTTTTTTGAAAAGGGGAAGAGATTTGAAATTTAAGAAGTTTGAGGAGATGAAGAGACTAATCCTAAGCAAAAATTTAAAAGTTAAGAGTTGAAAAGAACTGACCAATGGGATGTAATCCAATAGACAAGAATGTCATATAGAAACCCACTTTTCCTTTGAACTTTTAAATCAAGCAATATCAATAAGCAAGTATCACAATGAAGAGCAAGACATCAAATAAAGATATCCACATCCAAGCTAGCAACTTCATAGTCTTCTTCATAATCTTCCCTATGTATCAGATGACATACTCCTTGAATGGCTTAGGATAAGGCATTAGACACAGGTTTAAAGTGACATTTGCATCAAGACCATGTAGCAGATGAACTCAAGTGGATCCCAATACTTGCATCAGATGAGAATTCAAATCACAAGAACTTGGTTTCAGAAATGTTGGCATTGGCCAAGTCCTTTTGCATAAGGAATGTTGCCTAATTCTAAGTCCAAAGCTCAGATCAAATCCAACAATCCACACAAACATTTTTTAGGGTTTTTTAGTTGTTTATCAAGTATTTTAAGGTCCTAAGACCATAAGCACAAACAAAATATACAAACAAATATATACAATCACAATATATGACTCAAGTGAGCAAAGGGAAAATGACATTAAAATAAACAAGTTAAATGATATGTATAATGGCAAATGATAAATGGCTTGAATTTAAAGTGCATAAAGTAAATGACTTGAAATTAAAAGCAATTAATAATAAGAGTTAGTCAAAGGTTAGTTGATTAGATGTTAGTGGAGTTTTGCTCTTCAATTGTTTAAGTCATTCTTTGGAAAATACTCAACCCTCTATTCACAAGCATAGATCCTTGAACTAAGACATCTTCCAAAGGAAGGAAAAAAGGCCAAGTTTCCACACAATACCATGAAAGGGGGGAGACTTACAATCTCACTTACTAGAATGCTATATCTTTGGGTCAAAATTTAGTGTTTTGTTAAGCAATCGTAATTGGACTTATGTAGAAGTCACAACTATCTGAGGCTAGGCAATAGAAATTTTGGTGTTAATGCATGTTAGAGATATGGTATAATGAACCATACTCCTAAAACATACCACACACAAAAAGAAAATTATCAAATGATGTACCTAATCTCATCCATACTTGTATTGGTTCATCTAACACAAAGTTATTGATGAACCAATTAGCCTTAGGATATTGAGATGTCATTGGTCAATGAGAGGGATGGGATAGAATAAGATTGAAGATGAAGGAGGGAGGGTAAATGAGACAAACAAAAATTGGTCATGGGAGGAATTTTATCAAATTAAAATCATTCATTCATTTTGGGAGATGAAATGTACATCTCATCAATCCCCGAAATCCAATGATTTTAATCCAACAAAAGTAAAATCAACCTTGACCAAGGCCCAAACACATAGTCAAACTTCACAAGTCAATAAAAATGGCTCAACATAATTTTTTACACAATTAAACAATTAAAAATCAAATTAAAATGCATTAAATTAAATTATGTTTGATCAAAAACCTAAAACCTCTTCAAAACACCAAATAATTGGCCAAGAGATTTATCATAGGTCAAACAAGGTCAAAGGACCTTGGAGAAAAAAATTCATTATTTTTGAAAAGTCAGAAGTATTTTTAAATAATTAAAAATATGCAAAAAAACAATTAAATCATGAAAAATATCAATATTGATCCAAAAAATAATTTTAATTCAGAAAATGAAAGAGAAAAATATTTGAATTTTTTTGGTGAAAGTCCCATATTTTTTGGATCAATAATCAAATTAGTATGAATTAATCAAAATAAAGCAATTAAAAGAAATTTCAGAAAATAAAAAGAAAACGTGGACCATTTGATCTCCCTCATTAATTGAGGTGGCAGATCAGATGGATCAAAGCGCGTGTTCCACATATGCCTAAGTCAAATAAGATGCACATGTGGTAATCAGAAGCAACACCCAAGATTAAAACAATTTAAATGGATCCTGAGGTTGAGATGCTTCCAACACATCGCCGGAGCCAGAGCTCCGGTCTTCTTCTCCGGTGGACCTCACCGGACTGGTCCACCTTCAACCATCACCAAAATGAAAAAGCCAGACATGGATTCAAAGAAAAAAATGCTTAGGAGCTCAAATCTGGCCTCAATTTTGTCTAATTCCAAGTATATGAAAAGATACAGGGAATTGAATTTTGAGGATCATGAACTGAGTTGCTTCGATTTGACCTCAAAGCAACTCAATCTTGTTGCCTACATTGGTAGGACTCCAGACAACCAAAATCAACAAGAATAGTGGAGAATTAAGAGAGAATCTAAGAGAAGAAGTTTCTGAAAAATCACCTTCGAGTTGATCTAATTTCACTTGATCTTGATCTAGATTTGATTGTTTTCTCCTACTCTTGCTTGCAGAAACCAAATGAGATGAAAAGGGAAGTGAATTTCTGGAGTTTGAAATTCCAAACAGAAGATGAAGTTCAAGCTCGATTTCAAGAGAAATCTCAGAATATTCTATGGCAGTGAGGGTTTGAAATGGTCTAGCAAAGCTTGGGCAATGTGTTGATGATGAATTTGAAGCCTTAAGCTTGTTTAAATAGGCAATGCATTTGATATTTGCACCACTAGAAAATTGGATAAAATTAGAAAACCTCCTTGCATGGGTGAATGGGCAATGATTTGGGCCTTGAGGATGATGAAATCCACTCCCAATTCATGTACAAAGTATGCTGAAATCATCATGTGGAAGCATGCAAAAGGAAATGATCATGTGAAGTCCAATCTTGCCAAAACACTTTCCATAATGAAGCCATGCGCAAGTACCTCAATTTTAATCCAAATAAGATGATATTGGATTTTTTGGAAAGGTGAGATCAAGGGGAACAATTTTAATCTTGAACACTTTTTCATTTGAAGCTTGGATCATGATGAAGTTTGAGGTGGAAGTTTGGGAAATCAAACATATTTGAAAATTTTCTAAGTCCCAAGTCAAATGTTCACTTCTTCCACCTTGAATAACTTTTTCTAGGTACTTTAAATGAGAAATGTTCCTTCACCAAAGTTGTATATTTGAAACCTATTCAATTTGGTCACAAATTTGACCTCATTTGGATTTGGCATGAGGGAGTTATGCATTTTAGAAGTTGAGGAAAATCACTTGTTCAATGGTATTGGCCCAAAATGACCTGTAATGTTTCCTTTTGGAACGTGCATTTGAAAGTTGAATTTACACTTCCTACAAAGATAAGAGTTGAATTAGACATCTTGAAATTGATAATGGAATTTGAATGGCTTTCATATCATAAAAAATGAGCAAGTTATGGTCTTGGAAAGTTGACCTCCAAACTAGGGTTTAGGCAAAATGAACTATAATCTTTCACCATAAAAAATGACTTTCCAAGCAAAACTAGGTCTAGACCTCAACATGAAATTTGTTTGGAATGTCATTTAGAGTAACTTGGCTCTTGGAATAATTTTCATATGACAAAAATTGTAGGAGATAGGGTCTAGGGAACCTCAATTTTGACCAATTGACTTTCTCTGGTCAACCACCATGAACCAACTTGCTAGCTTGACATTATCTTGACTTTTGGGACTCATGGAGGATAATATATTCATAAGATGATGTAATATGAACTATCCCTTGGAATATTTGATCAATTATTGAAGAAACTTGTTGAAGAAGTCATACAAGATACCCAGATGAATTAGGGTTTCTAAGGCAAACAACTCCAAACTCTTGATGATTTCTTGATCAAAATAACATGTGAAGATTATGGGGATCCATATATGATAATTAGAGAAAATATGGACCAATTCTTGATTGAGCTCCTTGCATTGAGGGTCTCAAACCCTAGATATGAGCTTGATAGAGCATAGGTGAGCATGTGCACTACCTACAAAAGAGTTAAACTATACAATGACATATTTTTGGTATTTTGGTTAGTAAACAAAGAAAAATGAATTATTATGCAACCAAATGTGCTTGGTGACCTCTCCCAATGCAAACCCAATGAATGAGGGGCAAGGAGGATGCCAAGTTGTGATCCCAATGCTAATGCATATGATGAGATAGCATGAGGGATCTTAGATTCAAAATCGGGGTCTTACATATGCCCCTATTTAAGGATGTTCTAGCTGAGGAGATGAACGTTAAAATCTTCGATCGACTTAGTAGAATGGACTTAAATAACAACATATAGAAACAAATTTTGGTCCCTAAGAGACCTCATGATGCATATGATATGAAATGCTAAAAATAATCTTTGTTGGGAAGATGTTGCCACAAAGGAAAAGAATCCGGAGAGACTGAAAATACACAGGAGTATAATGCGTTCCCTAAGGAAAACTCATTGGGGAGATAAAGACTCTGGGGATGAAAAGTTTGTGCGTAGGCTTGGCTACGACTTAAAACTGTTGGGGGATACGAGAGATTCCATGAAAATAAATCAGTGGAAAGACTCAGCCAGGGATAAAAAGGAAATATGCAGGGGGAATGGGTAGATCAGGACAAAATTGAAATACTCCATCCAATTAGGGGATGGTGATTTCAATGAGGAAATACGCAATCAAACTCAATTGGGGAAGAAAATAACTTCAACACAGGAGTAACAGAAATATATTATCAACTACCGGTTACTAGGTAAGGAGATAACAAAATATGTTAAAGAGGACATCCGTTACCGGTTAGGGTAAACATATCAAGGATAACTCGCTGAGGGCATCCCAGAGGTATATTCATTACCAGTTACTGGGTAAGAATAACCTTTTCAATTTGAGCTTCCTTCTTTGTGATATTTCACGTTGAGATCAACAAAGAAGGCCCAACGTATGTTGATCTCAAGCCTAATTGAGGAAGCTGAAATAATATTCAATTTGAGCCTAAGGCCCAGCGTGATATATCACAAAGAAGGAGCCGAAGGCTCCCTTCTTTCATCTTCCTCACATGACCGTGAGCATGAAGGAGGAACAAGTCGCGAAGACCGCAACGGCTCCGTCGCCGGCAACGGCGGTCCCAGGTGGTGACGCCTTATCTCAATCTCGAATTCAAGCAGAAGACCAAACCAAATAAAGCTTACTCCGCACACTCGTTTCAACGATCAACACACACGAATCAACAACAAAACGGCTCGATGGATTTCTATTCGCTCGTGGCGAGCTATGGATAGATTAACTCGTAGCTTCAAACTGTCATGCTACACTAGATTTAAAACATGAAATCACATTAGTGCGTACCTTCGTTGTGTTATGGTTGTCGTGTGCGTTACGGACAGAGGTGATGATAACGCTTCCGGATTCGCCGATTTCCAAGCCTCGGTGCGATCTTCAGGTATGCTTCCCACGGTTTACTTCTCTCCGATCTTCTCCCTTTTTTTGTGTTCTCTCTCTCCTTCTACTTCTTTTGTATTCTGTTATCTATTGGTTGATGAATGGATTCAGATTCAGTCAACGGAAACTCTGTTTGGTTGCTCCAGCTGACGAACCACGATTCAGTTTGCAGGAATTATGGTGGATTGGTTATGGTAACGCAGGATTGGTACCTGGTGATGGAGACGGCGATGCGAGAACGAGGAGTTCTTGGAAGGTTTTACGGAGGAATTATTTAGAATGGTGGAGATTGTGGTGCGGGAAGGAGAAAGAGAAAAGAATGAGTTCTTAATCAAATTTTTAGAGAGTCCCAAAATTCACTCTTGAATCATTTATTTATGGAAAACTGTTTCTGTGTTTTGGATTTTTTGAGTCGTTTGGTTTGTTGTAACTTATGGCTTCTTTGCGTGCCATTTTGCAGGTGATGCGCTATAGCTGCACTTTATTTTCCGTTTCGCAACTGCGGCCTATTGAGTGTTATATGTTCACGCTGTTTATGATATGAGCTGCGTTTCGGCGCTATTTGGGAGTCGTTATGCAGCTTGGTGGTTGATGTGAAGTTGCTCATGTCGTTTTTGGCTTGTGAATGAAGCTTTGGTTTTGTAGCCATTTTGAAGGCTTATCGTTGCATTGGCTTTGGTGAAGCTTAAGCTTTTTAGCTCACTGTGTTCCCATGCTGCGATTTGTTTTTGATGTAGCAGCTTTTTCATGTTGGCTTTGTAACTGGTTTTACAGCTGGTATCGGGATCGCATTATGCAGCGTGCGTTTGATGCAGCTGGGAGTTTACGTAGCTGTTGCTTTTAGCGACTTTGGCTTGCACGGGTACGTGCGTTTCACTTAAGTTGCTTTTCACTTGTTTTTCACTGCTGGCTATAGCAGCAACTTGGACTTCTTTGGATTGTACGTTTCCATGTGCAGCCCATTATCACATGTACTTTTCTGCTGCAGTTTCATATTATGTGCATATGGAGTATGGGTAAATTGGGAAAAATCATGGATTGAGATGGATATGGGTAAAGTAAAACATGGATTTGGTTTAAATTGTAACTGTTTAAAATAATGGATAAATGGTTATGATAAATGGAAACTTGTATATGGAAATTAGAGATTATGGATATGAATTGGGTTACTAATTGGATTTGGATTTTAGTTAGAAAGAATGGACATGGACTAGAAATTGGATATTAAAATGGTTCACTTAATGAAATTAAGAAATTCTAATAACAAAAGAAAATGTCAAAATTAATTAGTAATTAAAATAATATTTTTTCTAAAATTTAATCGGCTAAAGAAAAATGATGAAATGGTTATGAAATCAAAATAACTCTCAAAATTCGATTTGAATCTCAAGGACCAAGCTTTGAATTAAAATTCAATTTAAACCTTTTAAAATCCACCCAAACTTCCTGGATTAAATCGAAATTGACGGAATGAATACGGATCACATGGTTAAAAATTCAGAGGTTGATGGTTGATTTTGGTCAGCACAGGCAAAAATGCGTACTTTCTCATGGATAAACGAATATGGATCATAATATCCTGAACAAAATGAATTATGTCAATGCCACGAATGAATTCAGATGAACATCGACCAAACAACCATTCGTACACAAGATCTTTGACTATCAATGTCACGAATCAGGATTTCAATCCATATGACGTGCAATGCCATAAACTTCAATCCGAATCTGATTTTATCAACCCCGAACCCCGAATCCGTGATGCTTGTCAGCTGATGTTAACCATGAATGAATGCACATGAATGAGTATGAATGAGGTCAGATGGTTATCGAGTTACAGTCATATAAAAAAAGCAAAAATGAGGGCAAATTTTGGGGTATGACAGCTACCCCTATTTAATCTTCTCGGACCTGAAGGTATGAATAACATCTGCTTTCAAACATTAAAGGTAGGAGAGGATTAAATACTAGAATAACAGGAAACTTGCCTGTCATGCACGAATGGTAATCTATGTGAAGATAGGTCACAAGGAGGTCTCTTCACTGAGAAATATGGGATGAATAGGCTAGTCTTTGTGCAGGGCAGCTGCTGGGAATTGGAATGTTATATGGTTGATGGGTATATGAGCGGCATGCATGGCATATGCAATATGCTAATGCAAAATGATTGATTATTTTTTTTCCTTTCTCTAAGATTTTTCTTTTTTCTCTTATTCTTTCTTTTTTTCATTTTCCGTTTTCATCTCTTTTCCATTCTTTTCTTCTTTCTTTTTCTTTTCTCGCCTCCTCTATCATGTTTTGGCATGTAACAGGTGATCAAGGTATTCCCACAGGATTCCGTGGCGGTAAAAGAATCCGGTGTTCGCCAAAGGCAAGTACCGGTGAATAAAAGAATTGAAATAAGATCTCTCACAAAAGGCAAAGATACATCTTGCTAAAGGCAAGCAACTCAACTAAGGAGTGTCATTTTCTCGCGACAGGTAGCAACGACTCCATAGCAAGAGAAACGAAATCTTCAAATTCAGTTAAGAAACCAAGGATAGACAAATTTCTCTCAAAAAAGATGATGAGAACTTCTTGACAAAAGGTTAAGAAGAAAATGGGAATGATACGACCTTCTTGGGGAAATGGTTTTCACGCACAATAGGTAGCAACAAATCCTTTGCACAAGAAATGGGTCTTCCAAACAAAAGGTTAAGAAGAAAGGTGACTAAATTTCTCACACAAAAGATAGTGAGAACTCCTTAACAAAAGGTTAAGAAGAAAATGGGGAATGAGATTCTCGTACAAAAGGTAACAGGAACTTCTAGACACAAGGTCTACTGGGGATTCTCACACAAAAGGTAGTGAGGGCTTCTTAATAAAAGGTTAAGAAGGCGCATGAAGATGGATATGATCCCTCATACAAAAGGTAATGAGAGCTTCTTAACAAAAGGTTAAGAAGAAAGGTGAAGTGATTTTTCATACGAAAGGTAATGAGAAACTTGTTAACAGAGGGTTAAGAAGAAAACTGGAAGGGATTTCTCATACGAAAGGTAATGAGAAACTTCTTAACAGAGGGTTAAGAAGAAAAATGAAGGGATTTCTCATACGAAAGGTAATGAGAAACTTCTTAACAGAGGGTTAAGAAGAAAAATGGAAGGTATTTCTCATACAAAAGGTAGTGAGAAACTTCTTAACAGAGGGTTAAGAAGAAAATTGGATATGATTTCTCATACAAAAGGTAATGAAAAACTTCTTAACAGAGGGTTAAGAAGAAAAACTTGAAAGGATAATCTTTTCATACAAGAGATAGTAACGACTTCTTTATAGGGGGAGATTTCCAGGCCAAAGGCAGGGGTCACTTACGAAAGGTAAGCAAGTTCGAGAATAATAATGCTCGAGCAAAAGGCTGAGGAGACTTACAAAAGGTAAGCAGCTGGGGATAACAAACTTTATCCGAAAGGCACAAAGGGGACTCACGAAAAGGTAAGCTAGAAGCGAAATACCTCCCATGCAAAAGGCATGGAATACTTACGAAAGGTAAGTAACGGACAAAAGGCCGCAAATATTTGCACGAGGCAAAACAAAGAGTGAGACAAGACCTGCTAGGTAAATCCTAGCCTTAAGGGGATCTTGCAGACGAATCTGGGCTTTGGCACACTCTGATAGGTGGGGAACTTTGCAAATAGGTATAAAAACCTCATATTGTCCCTCAGGCACAACGACGGGGATGAAGTTCTCAAACAATGGATACCCAAACCCCGGGACTCACCAAACCTACATCAAGCGTTTAAACAAACGGGAAGCAAAGATCTGACAAAGGTACCCTACTCGTGCGAAAGGCATCGAGGGGGAGACGTGATTTCGTGCACAAAGCAACGAAATAAACTCACAAAAGGTAAGTTATCTCAATCATCTTCTCCAAGCGAAAGGCAAGGAGGACTGGCACAAGGCCGAAAGGACTTACGAAAGGTAAGTGACTGACGAAAGACTCCAAAGGGTACTTACAAAAGGCAACACGAAGAAGAAATATCTCAAGAAAACCTGCGGGGAATACCAATCCACATATTCTTGATGATGTTCTCATTAGGGAGGAAGAACGTATCAACGGAGGATTTTTCTTTTCCTTTTTTATGCTTTCGAGAAAGACTTTTATGCAGTTATGCATGTTTATTTTGTATGGCATAATGCTCCATCTTGATGAAATATGCTACGCTCTTTTGGTGATGCAATGTTATGTAATACATGATTATTTATGCAATGTTGATGCGTGGTCAAGCTTTTGGTTAGACGGTATGACAGGAAATGTATGGAGATTGAGAACATTGGGTACCAGTAACCATTGGGTTTATCAATTAAGATCAGTGTTCTTTATTGAAAGGTTAGGGGGTGTGTTTAGCGTGACTCCCCGACATTCATCTCGAACTTAGCAGTCTCTTATGCACCATGGATCTTGCTCTGAACAGCCTCAAAAGTACATAAAGGATCTTTCTTCTCTAGCTAGCCATGCCCTAGTCTGTTGGGAATCTGCATGTATTACCCCATTCACCAATTATGAAACAACCTTGTCATGATAGCTATCTCGATCTTACCTACCCCAAAATCCTGGAACTGTATACCTTTGATTAACTATCTTTGAGAGATTGATTTCTCAGATTCTTGAGGTAGCTTTCCCCAATGTAAGTCTTGGAATAACTTTTGCCCTGGATGGCAGATCTCTAAGGGAATGCCCCTGACTAAGGTCTCGTAGAGATTTGTCGAATCTCGACGTAACTTCCTTAGATCAACTGAATCTTGTATAGATTTATCGACGTGATTGCTTCAGATCGACTGGAAATTGAAGTGTCTTGTCTTTTCTGCTCAATGGAGTTCTTAGACATTCTGATTCTATATATAATCACACGAAGTGGCTGGTCGCTGCTCAACGGAGTCTCAGGCTTTCAGCACTCATTGTGATTGATCAAAAATAATTTGGCGTTGCTCAACAGAGTCTTAGTTGTTTGGTCTTCTGATGCTATCAACTGAAATGATTTACTCCCTTGACTATCTGATCTTTGGAGAGATTCGCCGAATCTCGACCTAACTATTTCAGACTGACTGAATCTTGCTGAAATTTCTTGACATTGTAAGACCCCAATTTTGACCCTAAGATCCCTCATGGAATTTCATCATAAGCATTAGCATTAGGACTATACCTTGGTATCCTCCTTACCCCTCCTTCATTGGGTTTGTTTTGGGAGAGATCACAAAGCACTTTGTGATTATATCATACTTGTATTTTATCATTCCACTAACCAAAATACCAAAAAAAAAGTCTTTGTAGTTGTCTAACTCTTTTTGTAGGTAAGGGACATGATTTCCTTAATTCATTGATCACATGTAGGGCTGAGACCCTCATGAACAAAGAGCACCATCAAGAATTGATTCAAGAATGGTTATGAGTATCATGTATGAGTCCCAATTGCTTCTACATATTATATTGATCAAGTTTGCTTCAATAGTTTGAGGGTGTTTTGCCTTGGAAACCCTAGTTTGACCGGGTATCTTGAGTAACTTCTCCAACAAGCTATCTCACCAATTGATCAAATTTCTCAAGGGACACTTCAAAATTCATCATCTTATGCATATATGATTTACCATGAGCCAAGAAAGTCAAGAGAATTGGAAGTTAGCAAGTTGGTTGATGGTGGTTGGCCATATGGATTCATCTTATCAAAACTGGGTCTCCCTAGACCCTATCTCCTACACTTTTAACCATATGAAAATTATTCCAAGAGAAAACATACTCTAAATGACATTATAAACAACTTTCATGTTGAGACCTAGAGCTAGTTTTTCTTGAAAAAACATTTTCTATGTTGAAACATTATAGGTCATTTTGTCTAAACCCTAATTTGAAAGTCAACTTCCCAAGGCCATAACTTGCTCAATTTTTATGAGATGAAAGATTTACACTTTTCACAGGAAAATTCAATGTTTCTAATTAAACTTTGATGTTTGGAGTGGGAGCTAATTCAACTTCTTTGTACATGTGATATGAGGCTACATTATAGGTCACTTTTGATCTATACCATTGATCAAGTGATTTTGCCAAACTTCAAAAATGCATAAATCTATCATTTCAAATCCAAATGACATGAAATTTGTGACCACTTTGAAAGTCTTTGAGATATATACAACTTTGATGAAGACACTTTTCTCATTTTAAGCTCCCATAAAAAGTTAAGTAAGGTGGAATATTGAGACATATGGCTTGACACTTAAAAATTTTCAATATGTCAAATTTTTCCAAACTTCCACCTCATATATCTCCAAGTTCCAAGCTCCAAATGAAAAAATGTTCAACACCAAACTTGTTCCTCTTGATCTCACCTTTCCAAAGAGCTAAAGTTCATGCATTTTAGATGAGAAATGCATAGGTTGCGCATGGCTTAAACAGGCTGGTATCATATGTCATGAATCAAACTTCAAACAACAATGCTCAATTGCCTTGCAATCCAATCCACCTCCAATGCATATGAACTTCATTATGGACTTTTGAACAATCATTTGATGGGCCTATGCGTGCCCATGCAGTTGCTTACATCACTTTGCCAAAACTGGAAACTTGAAAGGAGTGTGCAATTATCACTTGAATTCTCTATAAATTGAAGCTCAATTACTCAGAATCAACATACACACTGCGCCAACTTTGATTCCCCACAGAAAACCCTTCACATTGAGAGGATAAACCTGAATTTTTTTGTTGAATTTGAGCTTGAATCTCCACTATTTTGGAATTCAATTCTCCAGGAGTCCATTGATTCTAAGCCATTCCATTCCTCTTCTGCAAGTAATTGGAGTGAAGCAAAGTACGATTCAGATCAAGATCTAGCAAGCTCAGACCTCCATTGAAGGTATTTTGCAGAAAATTTGATCTCTTCGATTCTCCTTGTTTCTTGCTCAATTCTCTTAATTATTGTGTTGCCTGAAGTCCTACCAATGTAGGCAAGGTGTTTGAGTTGTTTTGATGCTGAATCGAAGCAACTCAGATCATGAACCTCATTTTTCAATTCCACATATCTCTCAATATAGTTAGAATTTGAAGAAATGGAGGTGATATTCGTGCTCAGTGATGTTTTCTCTTTAAAATCATGTCCCTGTATGAAATTTTGGTGATGGTTGATGATGACCAGTCTAGCGAAGCTCGCCGGAGAAGACAACCGGAGCTCTGGCTTCGGTGATGAGATGTTCCAGGTCTAGACCGTGTGATCCGTTTCTCATGTTATAATCTTAGCCGTGCATTGTGATTACCAAGTTTACAACACAGTGGACTCATGCATTGGTGGAACGCGCGCTGTGGATCATCAAATCTGCCACCTCAATTAATGAGGGAGATCTGATGGTCCACGTATTTTTGCAATTTCTGATTTTCCTTTTAATTTCATTTTCTTCAATAATTCATATTAAATATGGGACTTTCACCAAAAAATTTCAAATATTTTTCTCTTTCATATTCTGAATTAAAATTAGTTTTTGAATCATTATTAATATTTTTCATGAATTAATTGATTTTTCATTTGTTTTTAATTGTTTAAAAATATTTTTAAGTGTCCAAAATTTGTGAATTTTTTGTATCCAAGGTCCTTTGACCTTGTTTGACCTATGATAAATCACATGGCCATTTATTTGGTGTTTTGATGTGATTTTAGGATTTGGACAAAACATATTTGAATTTAATGTATTATTTTAATACTTTTAATTGAATAAGTGTCATTTTAATTGTGTTGACCATTTGGATTGACTTACTTGAGTTTCTCCTTTGTTGTTGGGCCTTGGTCAAGGTTGATTTGACTTTGTCAAATTAATATTATTGGATTTAGGGGATTGATGGAATGTACATTCCATCTCCCAAAATGAATGAATAATATTAATTTGGTAAAAGTCCTCCTTTGACCAATTTGTGATCTCATTCATCCCTTTCCCTCTTCATCTAATTCCCCTTCTTCATCCATTCATTTCAATTGGCCAATAACATCTCAAAGTCCTAATTCTAGTTGATTGAAATATTAACATGAGTATGGATGAGATTAGGCCACACCTTTGCATATTTTTTGTGTGTGGTATGTTTAATGAGCATAGTTCTTAATACTATGTCTCCAACATGCATTAACACCAAAAGTCTATTGCCCAGCCTCAAATAGTTGTGACTTCTACATAAGTCCAATTACGATTGCTTAACATAGCGCTAAATTTGTGACACAAAAGGCATAAGCATTCTAGTTAGTGAGATTGTAAGTCTCCCCTCTTCCATGGTATTGTGTGGAAACTTGGCCTTCTTTGCTTCCTTTGGAAGATGTTTTGGTTCAAGGATCCATGCTTGTGGCAAGTGGGTTGAGTGTTCTCCAAAGAATGTCTTGAAATCAAAAGCAAAACAAAACTAACTATTAACTTACTAACCATTAACCTCTACTTTCAAGCTTTTACTTTTAATGCAATTGATTTTTATTATCATTTGTAATTGTACATATCATTCTAATTGTTTATGTTTATGCATTTTTCATTTTTGTCCACTTGGACCATATTGTGTGATATACTTTGTTGCTTTGTTTGTTTGATTGGTCTTTGACCACTAATACAGATAATAATAACAAAAACCCTAAAAGACATTTGAGTGGACTGTTGTTTTGATCTCCCCAATTGGACTTAGAACTTAGGCAACATTCCTTTGCTAATGGACTTAGCCAATGCCAATTTGTTGAAGAACCAAGAACTTGCAAGTTTGAATTCATCTGATACATCATTCAAGATCTCTCCAAATTCATCTGCAACATTGATCATTGTTAAGCTGTTATGTTGAACCCGTGACTTGTGGATTTCATCTGCTACATAGGCTATTTTGAAGAAGATCATTGAAGTGGATAAGCTTGGATGAGGCCATCTTTATTTGGTGCCTTTGATCTTCAAGATTTATATAATTGTGCATTTGTGTGTGGCTTGATCTAAAAAGTCCAAGGGAATTCTGGGTTTCTATTGACATACTTGTCTATTGGATTACTCCCATTTGGTCAGATCTTTTCAACTTTAAACTTTTAAATTTCTTGTATCTAGGGTAGTCTCTTCATCTTCTCCCCATTTCTTTAATTTCAAAATCTCTCCCTCCATTTTTAAAACCTTCTTTGTGTGATCTATTTTTGTTCTAAACCTGGACCACTTTTACAAAAAGGTAGAAACTTAGGCCTTATGCCATTGCATTTTCAAACTTATTTTCTTAAATCAAACTTGTAAATAAACTTAACTATACTTGACTTAAAGTTTCAAAAATCCAAAAAGAACTAACTCATCCAAACCATTTTCAGGCCTTTGTGCCATTCAAACTTAATTTTCTTAAAAAACAACACACTCATTTTGAAATTTATAGCACGAAGTACGAGATTTTGATCCCTCATTTTTATGTTGGTACGTAGGCACAAGCCCGAAGATCTTGCCAAACACAAAAATATAATTAATCAATTCTTTTCTCATCCCCCCATTCTATTTGTCTGTAAACATCACTTTGTACAAAATACATATGCACACAAAAAGGGCTCCCTAGGAGTACCTAGGACACTTTGGGTGCTAACACCTTCCCTCTGTGTAACCAACACCCTTACCTGTGATATATGACTTTTATTAGTTTTTATTTGAAAACTTTTTACTATTTGGGTTTTGTTAGCATTTTTTTTCCTTTTCCTTTGGAAACAATAAAATCGCGGTGGCGACTCTTGTTAATTGATCTTTAGCTTGTCAATAGCTTAATGATCATGAATTTCCCGCTACAAAAATTAAGTGGCGACTCTGCTGGGGAGTAGTCTCCAGTGGGTTTAGCTTACTTTTTGTGTGAATATATTTGTATATATGTGATGTTGGTATAAATGTATGTGTAATATAATTTACTTGTTGTGCTTGGTGATCTCTGAGTGGTGAGATAAGTTCTAACCCGAACTTGAGTGCAATTAAGATAGGAGGATGGTATAGTCATGTTCGACTTGTGCGGAGTAGTCCTTAACAAGTTGGCTTGAGATCCATCTGCTCAGTGGAGACTCCTTTGGATTTGGAAATGTCACACAAGTATTTGTGGTTAGGTATGACTATTTCTAATTGGGTCTGAGAAGCTGAGGACCTTAGAACACCTAACCCATCTTGGCCTATTTAGGACGTAGTGCGGAAACTGTTCAAGTGTAGACTTGATAACAATTGTTACGCGATACTACACTCAGACGAGTTTCTCTTGAGAATATTATGAGTCGATGAGTCAGTCATCTTAACCTGTAATATCCGATAGATGGAATTAAGACTATGGGAACTTTTTAGAACATGGTCTACAGGTTTTATCCTTACTTCACTCCTTTGGGATGGTTCTTACCCAGACTCCATGCTCTTGACTTGCAACAAACCCTTGCTTCTTGGTTGATCCAATCAAGTCTTGTCAATATCAATGGAACTTGGGTGTTGATAAGGTGTAAATCATAATCCACCAAAATGGATGATTGATCTTGACAATGACTTGATTCATCCCTTGACCTTTGTTTGCCTTGTGTGTGATCCCTTACTTGTGATTGTTGCATTCATGCATTTCATGCGAATCATAATATTCATCACACAAAATTTCAAGGAACTAAGGTGTCATTTGCAAATATTTTCAGACCATGGATTATGGACGAAGGAACACTAAGAAGTACAGTTTCAAATGTCCCGACTTGAAAGAGTTAAGGAAGCTAGCATCTTTTGTATTAGATCCCTTGGACTTCAAACAACGTCATGTGAAGCTTCTGTCCATCTTGTCTGCTGATGTAGTTGAAGGACTGTTGAGTGTATTGGTGCAGTGCTATGATCCTCTCTACCATTGTTTCACTTTCCCAGATTTTCAGCTTGTGCCTACCTTGGAGGAGTATTCTCATCTTTTGGGGATACCTGTTTCTAGTAGAGTGCCTTTTAGTGGATTGGAGGAGATTCCCCGATCTAGTATTATTGTTGAAGCTCTTCACTTGAAGAAGTCTGAGATAGAGGCTCATTGGGTGAATAAAGGAGGGTTATTTGGATTGCCATCTATTTTCCTCATCAAGAAAGCTACCACTTTTGCTCAAGCTGGTAGTGTGGATGCTTTTGAAGCTATCTTTATGTTGCTCATCTATGGATTAGCTTTGTTCCCTAACATTGACGGTTTTGTTGATGTTAACGCCATTAGACTTTTCTTGATTTTGGGAATCATGTGCCTACTTTGTTGGGTGATATGTATTTCTCTTTGCATCTAAGGAATTCTAAGGGTGGTGGAACGATTGTCTGTTGCATTCCTCTTTTGTACAAGTGGTTTATTTCGCGCTTGCCTCATACGCCTGCTTTTGTGGAGAACAAACAATGTCTAAGGTGGTCTCAAAGACTTATGTCTCTCACTAATGATGATATAGTTTGGTATGATCCTTCTTTGAGCAGTTTTGAGATTATTGATAGTTATGGTGAATTCTCTAATGTGTCTCTCATTGGTACACAAGGAGGAATTAGCTACAACCCTACTTTGGCTTGTCGTCAACTTGGGTTCCCCTTGAGAGACAAACCTAATAACACTTTGTTAGAAGGTCTTTTCTATCAAGAGGGTAAAGATCCCCAACATTTGAAGCAGAAGATTGTGCATGTTTGGCATAATGTGCATAGGAAAGGAAGATCCGCGCAATTGTGTAGCTTTGGAAGCTTACACTCTTTGGGTGAAGAAGAGAGCTTTGGAATTGAAGATGCCTTATCCTTGTGAGAGACCTACGTCTATGGTTGTGGCTGAGCCATTAACTCTCCCTAACCAAGATGTAGAGGAGTTGGAAGACGCGCTCATCAAGATGAAGCAAGAGAAAGATATGTGGGAAGAGCATTTCCATGCTTTGAGCAAGAAGCATGAAGAGTTGCTATTGGAGTCTAAGGACAAAGATGCACTAATTAAGCTACTTGAAGACCGAGTGACGAAAAGACAGAGAGAGCCAGAGGTTTCATCTTATAGCATGCCTCAGCCTTCTGTTGCTTGGAAGAAGATTGATGACCAGCTTGCCGTCGAGAAGACTCAGATGAAGGCTTCTTTTGAGACCGAGATTCGCCGTATTCGAAGGAAGTGCGCGCCTTTAGCCAGATCTTCTGACACCGTTGTTAGGGATCCTTAGGATGACTAGTCTCCTTTTCTCTTGTATCTTTTATTTTGGTTTCTGAAATTGTACTTAGTGTATTCCTTCCAATTTGTATAAATGAAAAGAGATTTTTGGTCATATCAAAATTATTGCAATTGACATTTCAATTTTTATATATTTGCAAATGATATAGTAAGTTCCTTAGAAATAAAAATAAATAATAATCAAGCATTGCATTTCATGCATCATTTGCATAAGCAGGTTTTTGCCAGGTGTCTGATCAGTGTTCTTCTGTGCTTTAACCAAGCTGACTCACCGATACAACACTTGAGCCAATCATCAGAGAATTATGGAACACCTAGAGCAAGAGAACCGAGACTTGAAAGAGGAGATTGCCCGACTGACTGCCATGATGGAATCAGTTCTTGCTGCCCAGAGCCAAGCTTCTCCAACTCCAGCAACTCCTCCCGCGAGGACAGTCATTTCTGAAGCGGTTACCTCTACAGTGCCTGCTGCCACCGCCCACTTCGCATTGAGTCTGCTTGCTGGATTCCCTTGGGGAATGCCACCCAATTTTGTACCAGAGGGTTTCACTCCCACTTTTGCTTCCATGCCGGCATCTAGCCCGGTCATGTCTGTGCCACCTCCTGTTGTGCACACTTTACCGCGAGTAGAAGACACCATCTATCACTCCGAGCCATCTGAGGGCCCTGAAGTCTATGAGAAGATGGATGAGATGAAGGACCAATACCTTGAGCTGCGCAAGGAACTGAAAACGCTGAGAGGCAAAGATCTGTTTGGGAAGAGTGCTACTGAACTATGCTTAGTGCCCAACGTGAAAATACCAGTCAAATTCAAAGTGCCTGACTTTGAGAAGTATAAGGGAAACTCGTGTCCACTCAGTCATCTTGTGATGTATGCCCGCAAGATGTCAACCTAGACAGATAATGATCAACTACTGATTCACTATTTCTAGGATAGCCTGACATGTGCTGCACTCCGGTGGTATATGGGGTTAGATAGTGCAAGCATCCACACTTTCAATGATCTAGGAGAGGCTTTCGTGAAATAGTATAAGTACAACGTGGATATGGCGCCAGATAGGGACCAGCTGAGGTCCATGTCTTAGAAAGACAAGGAGACATTCAAAGAGTACGCCCAGCGTTGGAGGGAGTTGGCTGCCCAGATTACTCCTCCTTTAGAGGAGAAAGAGATGACGAAAATCTTTCTCAAAACCCTAAGTTCATTTTACTATAAACATATGATTGCCAGTGCCCCCAGTGGTTTTACCGAAACGGTAAATATGGGGATGAGACTTGAAGAGGGGGTCCGTGAAGGACGATTATCGAAAGAAGAGGCGTCAACTAGCAAAAAGTATGGGAGCAATTTTAGCAAGAGGAAGGAAAATGAAACAAATGCAGTAAGCAGTGGGAGGCAGAGGAGGCCTCAAGCAAGAAGGAATTTACCACCCCGTCAGCATCATCATCATCAAGTATCTTCTACTATTCCAGTGTTTTCAAATCAATCAACAATACCAATTCAACAATAGCAACATCAGTATCAAAATCAACGTCAACAACAACAACCGCAACAAAGAACAAACACCTACAACAACAACAATTCCAACAACAATCATCACCAACAACAGAACTTCGAGAGGAAGAAGGTCTCTTTCGACCCGATTCCTATGTCGTACGCAGAGATGTACCCATATTTAGTCCTCAAGAATTTGATCCAACCGAGGAATCCGCCACAGATCCCATAACCACTTCCTTGGTGGTATAAACCTGAACTTCAATGTGCTTTTCATCAGGGTGCACCTGGGCATGACATTGAAAACTGTTATTCGTTGAAGTATGAAGTGCAAAAGCTTATGAAGAGTGGCATGGTGTCTTTTGAAGACCGCGCGCCTAATGTAAAAGCTAATCATTTGCCCGCTCATGGGAATACTTTAGTGAACATGATGGACGGTTGTCCTGGTGAATAGAAAGTTTTTGATGTGTGTTTTATTCGTGGATCCTTGGTATAGATACACAAGGATGCATGTATGGTGAGTGAATGTGAACATGATCACGAAGGTTGTGATATTTGTATTGGGAACCCAAGGGGGTGTGTTGTTGTGAAAAGGGACATCCAGCGCCTGATGGATGAAGGCATGATCCAGATTTGTCAATCCCGTCATGAAGATGACGATGTTAATGTCATTATTCCCGTTTTCAAGCAACCAGAGCGATTGGTGATGCAGTATGATAGCAGCAAGAACGTCAGCAATAGATCAGTTTCGCCGTTGGTAATTGATGACATTGAATTTCACCGTATTTTCGACTCCGATTTCGCATGCATTTTAGTTGTTTTATTATTATTTTGTTATGTTATTACTATGTTTCTCTTTGTTTTCAGGTTTTCAGTCGAATAGGAGCCCCGATCGAGAAAAGGAGTGAAAACGAGCTAAAAAACCTAAAAATCAGCATTTTGCACTTGTGGCTCCCACTATGGCTGGCGCCATGGGTCCAGCCATGACGTGTCATAGTCCAACTTCTCCCCAACTGTCACACCTCCCACTATCTCCACTTGGGCGCCATAATTTACCCTTATGGCGGGCGCCATGGTGTTGTGGCGGGCGCCATAAGAAGAAAGAAGTTTCCCTCCCAAATTCAAATTGAAGGGCATCCTTATCTTTTCCATTATTTTCCTTGCTTATAAATAGAGACTCGATTTCATTTGTTTCAGCATCCAAACTTAGATCAAACTTAGTTACAACTAGGCATATATTCAGTATTGTAAAAGTGGTAATCGCTTCACATCGGAGTGTTGCCACAACTGTGTAATCAAGTCTGTAATCGAGTTTGGAGCACTTTGGAAGGAAGTTAATCCTGCCGCCATTTTCATTTCCGTTTAGCACTTTATTCAACCCTCCGATTGGAGCAGATTTTATTGCTTAACCTTTGTCTACTTTACTTTCCCGCACTGTCTTTACTTTATTTATTTCTCGCACTCGCACTACTTTCGTTTATTTCTCGCACTCGCACTACTTTATTTATTTCTCGCACTCGCACTACTTTATTTATTTCTAGCACTCGCACTACTTTATTTATTTCTCGCACTCGCACTACTTTCATTTATTTCTCGCACTCACACTACTTTTATTTATTTCCCGCACTCGCACTACTTTTATTTATTTTCCGCACTCGCACTACTTTTATTTATATTAAAATGCACCTTTACTTTACCATGTCTAGCTAAACCTATAAAGGTTAGAATGTAAGGACCGTAATTGAACCGATAATCCGTACAATTGTTCGTAGAAACACTTAACGGCTATTTTGACTTTCAACTTAAGTTTTCCCGCATTTAATTTCCGTTGGGTAAGATCGAAAGTCGTCCAACGTCTTTTTAAACTTAGTTGTTTTTAACTATTTCAAATACAGCAAAAGCGCTTTGTTCAGTTCATTAGGAGTTTTTAACTTAAAAAGAAAAGTGATTTTAAAACTATTTTCGGACGCGTTTATAACTTTAGAGTCTGGTTCGTGAGAACCTCTTTTGGTTAAGAAATCCAGGTTAAAATACTTTTCAACTTAGTCAAGATACTATATTTCTTAAAAATAGGTTTACTACTCTAACGCAATGTGCGCCTTTTTATAAGTGACAATAAGAGGGTTTGATTAGGGACTACAACTCGGTTCTGAATACATGAAAGCGACAGTTCCTGTTAAATTGGTTCTTTTCAAAGTAGGAAACACTGCCCATAAGTAATTCTATTAGCAAGTACTTGGATTATTAATTGATTATGGGAATTAAATTCGAACCTGTCCTTATTAATTGAATTTAATTTAATACTTTATTTTTCATTGTATACTCTTAAAACCCCCTATTCCGATTACCTTAGATAAACACCATAACAATAGATAACGATAGATTGACACTTGGTCTCTGTGGATTCGACAATCTTTTATATTACTCTGACGCGTTCGTATACTTGCGAAAAACACACATCAGTAATACGGTTGGCAGGCTCAGTCCCGTATGCATCTGATAAGGCTGTACCATATCAATACAATGTTACGATGATTGAGAAAGGTCAAGAGGTCTCGTTGCCTACGACCAGTTCAGTAGTGAGCATTGCAGATGTTACGAAGGTGACCCACAGTGGTCGAGTTTTTGGGCCAGTTGTCCCAGAGAGTAAGGAAGATTTGATTGTTGGTAAGAAGGCGGAGGTGCCTAGTATAGATCTTGTTGGTTGTTCAAGGGATAAGTTTGGTGAATCCAGCAATTTGAAATCCAATAGTGATGATGATGAGGTACTCCGACTGATCAAGAGGAGTGAATTCAACGTGGTTGAGCAGTTGCTTCAGACCCCCTCTAAGATTTCCGTGCTGTCTCTACTTTTAAATTCTGAAGCGCATAGAGAAGCACTCAAGAGAGTTCTTGAATAGGCATACGTGGAGCAAGATGTTACTGTGGCTCAATTTGATCACATTGTAGCTAACATCACTTCATGCAACAATTTTTTGAGCTTATGTGATGAAGAACTCCCTAAGGAGGGAAGAAATCACAATCTGGCTTTGCATATTTCAATGAATTGCAAAGAAGATGCTTTGTCAAACATGCTCGTTGACACCGGTTCGTCACTCAATGTGCTTCCGAAGTCAACATTGTCAAAGTTATCGTATCAAGGATCTCCCATGAGGTACAATGGAGTAATTGTCAAAGCCTTTGATGGCTCGCGCAAGACAGTCATTGGAGAAGTGGACCTTCTAGTCAAGATAGGTCCGAGTGATTTTCAGATTACTTTCCAGGTAATGGATATTCACCCGGCCTATAACTGTTTGTTGGGAAGGCCATGGATTCATGAAGCAGGGACTGTTACTTCCACTTTGCACCAGAAGCTCAAATTTGTCAAGAATTGCAAGTTGGTGATTGTGGGAGGTGAGAAAGCACTGTTGGTCAGCCATCTGGCATCTTTTTCATATGTGGAAGCTGAGGATGAGGTTGGGACACCGTTCCAAGCCTTGTCTATTGCTGCTGAGAAGAGAGTTGGGGCACCTATGTCCTCTCTGAAAGATGCGCAAAAGATTGTTGAAGAAGGTCCTGTTGATCAGTGGGGGCGGGTGGTAGAGGCCGCCGAGAACAAGGGAAGAACTGGTTTGGGGTTCCAAAAGGGCTCTTCAACCGTTAGATCAGAAGAGATGCAACTTAGCTTCCGTAGCGAAGGGTTCATTCATGGGAATGAACAACACTTAGCTGATGTGCTAGAGGATAATGAAGAGGAAAACTGCACCAACTTTGTGACGCGTGGACAGACATGCAACAATTGGACTACTGTTGATATTCTTGTTATTTTGCATCGATCTAAGTAATTGCTTTTTATTTTAAAATCCTTCTCCTATGCCTAAGGGAGAGGTGAACATTGTTGAGCATTTTAAATTGTTCATCAATAAAATTAATTCTATTCATCCACATCTTTGATGTTTATTTTTACTTTTCGCTTTATTCTGAAAATGGTAATCATAAAAAACATAAATAAACAATATAATTGTCCATCTGCATAATATTTGGTCACAAATTCACTTCTCTAAAATCAAAATATCAAATCATTATGCAGGTTGGTTCCTAACCCCATTGAGTACAATGATCCTTCTCATTCTCCAAATTTTGAATTCCCTGTGTTTGAGGCCGAGGAGGAAAGTGATGAAGAAGTGAGTGATGAATTGTCTCGTCTTCTTGAGTAAGATGAGAAAATTATTCAGCCATTTGAAGAGCAGATTGAGCTTGTCAACTTGGGTTCCAAAGATGATGTGAAGGAAGTCAAGATTGGGTCTCGACTGTGTCCAGATGCTAAGAAGGGGTTGATTGATCTTCTTCGAGAGTATTCAAATGTGTTTGCTTGGTCCAATCAAGACATAACTGGTGATCAGCCACCATTTACACTCAGTTTTCATCATCTATCCAGCATGGAATCTTCATGAATCGGTAACTTTTTGCGTTTTATTTTAGTGATGCCTTGAGTTTATTACATTTTATGAATTTCCATTTGTTTTATATTGCATTAGTAGTTTTTCGCCTTTTGTTGCATTTTATGCGTTTCGGTGTAGATTGTTTGGTTTCTAGGTTAGATAACAAGTTCGAAAGTTGCGTACCGGAAGAATGGAGGTCAGAGACTTAAGGAAAAGCGAAAAATAGATAAAACAGTGGGCTGACACGACCCGTGTCAGCATGTGCAAGCCAGCCATCCAGGACCCAATAAAATAGTGGGCTGACACGGGTGCCCGTGTCAGCATGAAGCGCCTTATTGGACTTACAGAGGAGCCAACACGGGTAGCAGTGTCACCTGACACGGCCCGTGTTGGCCATTTCGCCCGAATTGCTGATTTTTCTTATTTTAACTCCTTTAGACATCTGGAGGGCATTTTGGGCATTTCGCAATGTTTTTAGTTGTTTGGAAACTATTTAGTTTGAATTTGGGCACTGAGAAAAGGTACTTTTTGATCATAAAAGAAAGAGACGAAAAGGAGAAGCGATCTTGCAAGGTATGGAGAAGAGAAGAGATCTTCAAGATCGGAAGAAATTGAAGATCAAGTTTCATCAACAACAACTTGTAATGTCTTTAATTTGTAATCTTGTGTCTTTGAATATTATGAGAGGCTAAACCCTCCAATGCTAGGGGGTGTCCCTGAATTGCTATTGTATGAATATTTTATCCATGTTCTTATAATCATTGATGTTTTTGTAATTCAAATTATTATACAACGTGCTTCATGCTAAATTTTTCGGACAAATGAAATTCTGATCTCTGGTTAAGGTTTAGGTCGAACAAACCGCCTTATCACTTGTTGTATAATAAAACCTGCGTTTAATCACTTAGGAATGATGATCAAACGGTGGTTACTGTTAATTCTTGATAAAATAAGTATTTCATAACAACAATTTGAATGACTAAGGAATTAGGATTGAAATTGCCTGTTAAATGGTTTTGGCTAAGGAATTAGAGAAAAACTACTCTGGAGAAACTGTTTTGAATTATATTAACATAGATGTTATATGATATGGAAAAAGTGGAATACACAGCAATTAATACACCTGGCCCTAGCATTATTTCTCATATCGGTTAAACTATTTTTATACGCTTTATATTTTTATTTCTTATCATTTGTGAAAACAATCATCAAACCCCATATGAACTTTTGTTCAATTGAATTATTCTAAAAATTGCTACTTTCTACGCAGTCCTCGAGATCGATACTCGAGATAACTCCCTTTTTATTACTACATTGGTGCAAATAGTACACTTACTATTTTACCGATCAAGTCTTTGGCGCCGTTGCCGGGGACTGCCAAAAGTATAAGTTGAAAAATAATTCAATTGGAATTTTGTTGCTCTGCAGCTAATTTTTTTCTATATTATTGTTTATTCTAATAATTGTCTAATCTGTGTATGCGAGGTAAGGCCTCAGCTGAATTTCTTTTTGACGCAGAACCTGAAAGATTATTGCGTGCAAGACGACAAAAAGCTAGGCTGGAACTTTCAGAATCAGCCCCTATTGTTTCCGAGTCTGAAAAAGAAGAAGTTGTTTCAGTTCATTCGGAAGACTCAGAAGTTGTTTCTGAACCAATGGCCGAACCACAGGGTGAAGCCCCACTACCTCCTGCAGAAAGACTTTTGTGTGACTATGGGGGTGCAAATGCTCCTACTGGAAGATTAACAATTGTGAACCAACCGGTAAATGTTGATCACTTTCTGTTGCACCCTTCAACGATTCGTCAACTCGAGAGGAGACCGTTCTCCGGAAAAATCAATGAAGATGCCAACAAGCATTTACAACGATTTCTGACCATGACGACATCGTTAAAAATTGAGGGACACTCAGAGGAAGCTAAAAAGCTGGTTATGTTCCCGTTTACACTGTCGGAAGATGCCGAAGAGTGGTTTTACTCTTTACCCGCGGGAAGCATAACAACTTGGCAACAAATGGAGACAATCTTCCTGAATGAGTACTTCCCTGCTTTTGTGTATATCCGTAAGAGATAATATATTGTTAATTTTAAACAGAAGGAAGGAGAGTCACTCAGAGACGCTTACAAGCGGTTCAAGCGACTATTGGTTGCATGTCCTACTCATAACATGGATGCAACTGAACAGATGCAAAATTTTGTGAATGGACTTAGAATGAAGACTAAGAAACTCATAGACACAGCTTCCGGTGGCTCAACAAACTTTACAACAACCACTGGAATAAAGAAAACCATTGAAGTCATTGCAGCAAATGAGCATTTGGAACTCTATGACCGCAGTGTAAGTCAACCTGAAGGTATCATTGATCTCAAACTGATAAATCAAGTTATGAAGATGGAAGATCAAATAACAACTGAAGTAGAGAGAAGACTCAAGAAAATGACTCTTGACACTCAAACGGTGGCACAAGTGCAATCGGTCCAACCTGTTCAAGCTGTTAGTTGTGAAATTTGTGGAGGTCCTCACTTCGCCATGCATTGTGTGGCAACTGCTCAACAGGTAGAAGAGATTAATTTTCTGAAGCAGAACAATCCTTACTCCAATACATATAATCCTGGATGGAAAAATCATCCAAATTTTTCCTGGAAGGACCAGCAGGGAAATGCTCAGAAGCACGCGCCCACCCAGTATCAAAGTCAACCACAACAACAGTATCGTCCACAACAACAGCAACCTTACCAACAGCAGTAGTTTCACCCATCCCAACAACAATTTCAACAACAGGTTCCAAGAAAAGCAGATTGGGAAATTGCAATTGAAAAAATGGCAGCTCAAAGTTCACAATTTCAAGAGGAGACTAGAAGTAATCTGAGAAACACTGGTGCTTCAATAAAAAATCTGGAAGTGCAAATGAGTCAGATTGCTCAACAGCTTGCTGGTTCGCAAACACCAGGTGCATTACCGAGTGCTATAATTACAAATCCAAGAGAGAATAATAATGTGAGTGCGGTAACCACAAGGAGTGTTAAGGCAAAAGAAGTCCCTGAAAAAGATGATGAACGAGAAGACCAATTGATTGAAGTTGATTTGGAGATAAAAGAATATGAAGTTGCTAGTGAAGAGGTGACGGTACCTGAACCTGTACCTAAAGAAAAAGTTAGTGAATCAAAGTCGGTTGTCAAACTCCCTTTCCCAACAAGAAATAAGAAGAAAGAGAAACATGAGAAGAACTTTGAGAAATTCTTGGAGATGTTCAAAAAGCTTGAAATCAACATTCCGTTCTTAGAGGCACTTGAGCAAATGCCCTCTTATGCTAAATTCATGAAAGGCATTATTTCAAAAAGGAGGAGCACTGACACTGACTCTATTGTACTAACCGAAACTTGCAGTGCTATTTTGCAGGGTATGAAGATCCCGGTAAAGAAAAAAGATCGAGGCTTGGTAACTATCCCTTGCACTATCGGGGATAGATCTTTCAAGGAGGCCCTTATAGACTTGGGGGCAAGTGTGAGCCTCATGCCTTTATCCATCTACAAGAGGTTGGGGATTGGAAAAGTACAGGATACCCGAATGACACTTCAATTTGCTGACCACTCTGTGAAGAGACCTTATGGAATGGTGGAAGATGTTCTTGTGAAGATTGATAAGTCTGTGTTTCCAGTAGACTTTGTGATCTTAGAAATGCCGGAAGATGAAGAGATACCGCTCATTCTTGGTAGACCATTTTTGGAGACCGGGAGGTGTTTGATAGATATAGAAGAAGGCACCATGACTCTAAAGGTTTATGACGAAGAGTTAAAAATTGATGTGTGCAACACCATGAAATACAAAGATGATGTGGCCACCAACCAACACATTGAGGTTATTGATCAAATGGTTCTGAAAGAAAATTACCTAGGTGAACAAAAATCACCCTTGGAGAGAGTTCTAAGTCTCTCAATCTTTGATGACACTCAAGAAGTTGATGACAAGGAGATGGAAGTGTTAACTTTGATGGCAACACAACAACCCTTTAAGGGATCCCGATCACTCCGATGGGAAAACTTAAGGGAACCTCAAGTTGAAGAAAAGAAAGATGAGACCAAGAAAGTGGCTGAGCTGAAACAGTTACCTGACAATCTCAAGTATGTTTTTCTAGACCCCGAAAGGAAATGCCCGACTATTATAAGCTCTCATCTAGAGGTTTCTTAAGAAGACAAGCTTGTCAAGGTTTTGGTGAAACACAAAAGTGACATGGGATGGGCAATAAAAGACTTGAAGGGAATTAACCCTACGGTGTGTATGCATAAAATTCTCATAGAGGATGGTCACAAACTGGTGGTGCAACCACAAAGAAGACTAAACCCTGTGATGAAGGAAATGGTTAGGAAAGAGGTTGTTAAACTGTTAGATACCGGGTTAATTTATCCCATATCCGATAGCTCTTGGGTGAGTCCGGTGCATGTGGTCCCGAAGAAAGGAGGAACTACAGTTATAAGGAATGAAAAAAAATGAGTTACTCCCTACTAGGACGGTCACGGGTTGGCGTGTGTGCATCGACTACAGGAGGTTGAATTTGGCAACCATAAAGGACCATTTTCCGCTACCATTCATTGATCAGATGTTGGAAAGCTTGGCAGGTCATGAGTACTATTGTTTCCTTGATGGATACTCTGGATATAACCGGATAGCTGTTACGCCGGAAGATCAAGAGAAGACAACTTTCACATGCCCCTATGGTATCTTCACCTACAGAAGAATGCCATTCGGGTTATGTAATGCTCCAGCCACATTCCAAAGATGCATGACCTCGATTTTTGCGGACATGCTCGAAAAGCATATGGAGGTCTTCATGGATGACTTTTCGATATTTGGTTTTTCTTTTGATAATTGTTTAACTAACCTTTCCCTTGTGTTAGAAATATGCCAACAGACCAATCTGATTCTCAATTGGGAGAAATGTCACTTCATGGTTCAAGAAGGAATAATCTTGAGTCACAAAATATCTCACAAATGGATAGAAGTGGACCAAGCCAAGATTGAGGTAATCGAAAGGCTTCCATCTCCTGTGAATGAAAAAGGTATAAGAAGTTTCTTAGGACATGCGGGTTTCTACCGTAGGTTCATAAGAGATTTCTCCAAGATAGGTAAACCCTTAACTACCCTGTTGGTTAAGGACAAGGCTTTCATTTTTTATAAAGAGTGTGTCGTTACTTTTGAAACGATAAAAAATAAATTGGTGACGACACCTATTGTCATTGCTCCTGACTGGACTCTACCATTTGAGATCATGTGTGATGCGAGTGACATCACAGTGGGAGCAGTGCTTGGGCAATGAAGAGATAAGCTTCTGCATGTCATATATTATGCCAGTCATGTGTTGAACCCTGCATAGATGAATTATATGACTATCGAAAAGGAGTTGTTAGCTGTGGTCTATGCCTTTGACAAAGTCAGGCAATATCTGTTGGGTTCTAGAGTCATTGTTTATACTGACCATGATGCTTTGAAGTATTTGCTTGCTAAGCACGACTCGAAGCCAAGACTGTTGCGCTGGATCTTGCTCCTCCAAGAGTTTGATGTGGAAATCCGGGACAAAAGAGGGTGCGAAAACACTGTAGCAGAGAATGAGGAAAAGCACCCAATAAAGGATGAGTTTGCTGATGAACACATCCTTGCTGTTATTGGAATGCCTTGGTTCACAGACTATCCGAACTATCTAGTAGGCGGGGTGATCCCGAGTGAATTTTAATCTAACCGTAAGAAAAAGTTTGTTCATGATTGCAGGTTCTATTTGTGGGACGACCCTTTCATGTACAAGAAGGGGAGTAGACGGGTTGGTTAGAAGATGTGTTCCAGAAGAAGAACAGAGGGATGTGTTGAAAGCTTGTCACGATTCGGACTATGGTGGACACTTTAGTGATGATAGAACCACTGCCAAAGTCCTCCAATCAGGCTTATACTGGCCGACACTATTCAAAGATGCTCAGCAAATGATCAAAGAGTGCGATAAATGCCAAAGGATGGGAAATATTTCGAAAAGAAATAAGATGCCGCAAAATTCCATGCTGGAAGTTGAACTCTTTGATGTGTGGGGTATTGACTTTATGGGGCCTTTCCCACCGTCATTTGGAAAGAATTACATCTTGGTGGTGGTGGATTATGTATCCAAGTGGGTAGAAGCAGTCACTCTACCAACAAATGATGCAAAAGTAGTGGTAAAGTTTTTGAAAGAAAACATATTTGTCAGGTTTGGAGTGCCAAGAGCTCTTATTAGTGATGAAGGAACTCACTTCTTAAATCACCTAATGGAGAAGCTACTCTTGAAATACAATGTGAAACACCGGATAGCCACTCCATACCACCCGCAAACAAGTGGTCAAGTTGAAGTGCCAAATAGGCAGCTGAAACAAATCCTAGAAAAGACGGTAAATGCTTCTCGCAAGGATTGGGCGAGTAAGCTTGATGATGCACTTTGGGCATATCATACTGCTTTCAAAACACCGATCGGTATGTCCCCGTATCAATTGGTATATGGTAAGGCATGTCATCTACCCTTGGAACTCGAACACAAAGCTTTGTGGGCTTCCAAATTCCTTAACTTGGATCTTGTGAAAGTGGGTGAATCCCGAATCCTTCAACTCCATGAGTTGGAAGAATTTAGGAATCTGGCATATGAAAATGCGAAGATCTACAAAGATCAAACGAAGAAATAGCATGACAGAAGAATCCAAAGGAAGGAATTCTGGGAAGGGCAGATGGTACTATTGTTCAATTCAAGAATGAAGTTGTTCTCTGGAAAATTGAGATCGAAATGGTCAGGTCCGTTTGTGGTGCATAAAGTATATCCCCATGGAGCAGTTGAAATAAAAAATTCTTCCAATGGAGATATTTTTAAAATGAATGGCCAGAGATTGAACCCGTACAATGTGGGGCAAGCTGTGGGCCAAATTGATGTTGTTCATCTTGTCTGATAAGATGCGTAACCGTCGAGCCAAGCGACGTTAAACGAAGCGCTATGTGGGAGGCAACCCACGCTTTTGTATCTAATCATTTTCTTTGTTTGGTTGGGTGTTATTTACTTGCAGGCGTTAACAGTATTTGATAGAGAAGTTAAAGGTAGCGGTCGTAACAAATCTCTAAAAAATTCGGAAGCTAAAGCCGTGCACATAACAAGAAAAATAAACCAAGAAAAAGGAGAAAACAGGGGCCTGACACGGCCTGTGTCAGGAGGAGGAAGGTTGTGTTGAAAAATTGGATTTCCAGGGGCCTGACACGGCCGCCCGTGTCAGGTGACACGGCCCGTGTCAACCCTGGATGAAATAAGTTGTTTTTAAGCGCTTTTGTGAATGACACGGCCCGTGTCAGGGGGTAGTGTTGCGCTGACACGGCCGTGTCAGCTCACGCAGTGGTAATTTTTTTAAAAAAATTCTAGCCGTTGGGCATCTTCCACCATGCAAATTTGACCGTTGGAGGAGGGGCCCACCTCCGAAAATCACCCTATAAATGCACCTAATCCCCACTTCTTTCCTCATTTACCATATAACCTTCATACTTCTTCATCTCCACCTTTCTTTCTCTCAAAAATACCTAACACCTCTATAATTCTCACTCATAAGCTACGTCCGTTCACCGCAAATCTCCGTCGATTCTCCATCCGTCTTCACAAAAGTTTCACCATTCTCCACCTTCAAGACTCCTACGATAATATTTTTCACTTAATCTCTCTTTCCAAATTCTTTTTTTCTTTTTACTGTGTGCAGGTACACTATGTCTCGTCGAAAAAAGCAAAAATATGGCGGAATCATCCCGTCCACGACAAAGAGCGCGGAGAACCCCGAACGAGCACGACATTGTGTTCGAGAACCTGGAGCATCAGAAAAGGTATGTGGTTCATTTAAAAAGGAAATTAACCTCCACGAGATATATGTGTAATGACACTCTGCAGGAACTGGGATTGCAAACTGAGGTACACTGTATGTTCCACACCCTAGGGATGCTAGAATTCATGCAGCTGGAAGCGCCTACTTTCGCGCGCATCACGCTGGAATTTCTGAGCACCATCGAGTTTAAGATGAAAAATAGGTGGAATGGAATGGAAAAAGAATATTACGGTACGTTGCAATTTCGTTTATTTAATACTGATATGGAATTGACTGTGGAGGAGTTAGAGAGGATCTTAAAACTCCCAATCGTAGGCCCTGGAGCGGTGCTCGATACATTTGTCCCGGCGGAATTTTGGACCGCCATAACAGGTAATAATAAATATGTTTCTAAAGGGGCAAAGGCATCGGGTATCCATAACCCGTGTTTCAGGTACGCATAAAAGGCATTGGCTTACACCATGTTTGGTCGAGGAGACAGCACCGGTGTTGCCACTCAAAGGGAGATGTTCTTCCTGTACAGTATGACATCTCAGACTCCAATCAACGTAGCAACATTTGCAGCTGACTACTTAGGGAGAGTTGGTCGCGCTACTTCAGGCGACATTTCTGTTGGCGGCATGATTACTCAGATTGCCGACCACTTTGGATCTGATGCTGCTCTCGTTGACTCCCCCCAGGTGCCAGGTAAAAGCAAACTGGACATGGCCGCCTTGATCCAGCAAGGCATGATTACGGTAAAACAATACTATTACTCTCTTATGTGCCAAAAAGTCCATGTTCTTGATTTACCTGCTTACGATTTTATCAGTATCACTAACAGAGCCATCTGGCTCTATGACTGTCCTGACCCGGAAGAGGGGGACGAAGATTTGTTTGACTCTTTGCCTACAGATGAACCGATGGAAGGTGCACCGAGCACCGAGGAGCCTTTTTACCAGCAACCGCCAGAACCAACTCAAGCCTCCGGATCCTACTCCATGCCATCAGACCAATGAGGCTGGATCCAGGATGAGATAGGCCACCTTCGCACGGAGCAATCCAGGCAAGGTGAGGAGCTCACCAGGTTTGGAGCTGAACAACACCGTCAAGGGACGGTTTTGGATGAGATGAACGCGATGATGCAACGCATGATGTTGCATTATCCGTACCCGCCACCACCTCCTCAGTAATCGCGGCAACGCATGATGTTGTGGACAATGTTTGGTTCAGGTGTGGGGAGGTTTTTAATTGAATTGCTTTATATTTTATTTTTATTGTGTCTGTGTGTTATTTTATTTGTCGTTGTGTGGTTGTTTTTATTTTTTAAGTTACAGATGAAAGTAGATGATGCTGGAGAAATGAGAGACTAGTGGGCAGTGAGTGAAAGACGCAACCCTGACTTTCTCCTGAGGCAACCTGGAAGGTGACACTGCTGAGAAACAAAAGGTTGGAGCAACTTGGAAATCTAGACCGAAAAAGAAGAAGGTAAGCCCAAACGGATAAAGAAGCTGTCTGTCATAAAGAATGTTTGGAGCCTGCAAGCTTACCTAACATGGTGAGATTTCAGCTTAACCAAACACAAAAAGAGCGCATTCAGGTATGACTCCATCTCTCTAATTTTGCGTAAGTTCTACTGATACAACATAATACAAAAATGCACACTGAGTCACGTTGTTTGTTTTCAACCTTTGAGCCTTTCTAGCCACCCATAATGTTGTTTTCATCCATTGCTAACCCTGTTGAGCCTGTAACCCTTTGTTTGTGTAAACCATCATGTTAACCATTAACCATACACTCCCTACCCTTGCTCGGCATGACTGTTGTAGTATAAAACTTGTACAAAAAGATAAGTTTGGGGTATTCATTCGTAGAAAAAAAATTTGTTGAAAAAAGGCAAGTGCAAGGAAAAGAAAGATGAGAAAAAGAAAAACTGCGTAGAAACATCCGCTTCTACCGAAAAAAAAAGAGAGAAAAAGAAATGAAAAAAAGAAAAAAAAAAGGTATCTATATAGAGAAATGAAGAATAAGCACTTGCCTTAGAAATAGACTCATGCATTAATATGAATTTGAGTGAAAAAAAAGAGTCAAGATTGGACGACACCCCAAATAAAGTTCCTGCACAAAGAAAAACAACAACATGAATGCCGAATTGTAAAACCTTTTGTAATCCATTTTGTTGTCTACTCTCCCGCCGTACCTAAGCCCCGTTACAACCCTGAAGACCTCTTAAAGTGTGTGAATTATGTTTGTGTAGTTGACGTAGAATCTATTCAAAAAGTAAGAGTTAATATTGCATACCTTGATTTATTGAGTGCTAAACACCTTAACCTCGAGAGATTTGGTGAGTAGTGTGAAGAAGCTTGCAGGTAAAAGAACTCTCTGAAATGATAAGGCAGTGAAGAAGTTCGAATGGGTAAACCAGAAGCTTAATCGGGAAGGAGAAAACTAAGTTGCGAATAACATCAGCTGTGTTGTGGAAAGAATAGAATCCATGGTTGACCTCCACTTTGTCTCTTGCATCACTTGAGGACAAGCAATGAGATAGGTTTCGGGTTGTAATCGGCCACCATTTACACTCAGTTTTCATCATCTATCTAGCATGGAATCTTCATGAATCGGTAACTTTTTGCGTTTTATTTTAGTGATGCCTTGAGTTTATTACATTTTATGAATTTCTGTTTGTTTTATATTGCATTAGTAGTTTTTCGTCTTTTGTCGTATTTTATGCGTTTCGGTGTAGACTGTTTGGTTTCCAAGTTAGATAACAAGTCAGAAAGTTGCGTACCGGAAGAATGGAGGTCAGAGACTTAAGAAAAAGCGAAAAATAGACAAAATAGTGGGCTGACACGGGTGCCCGTGTCAGCTGACACGGCCCGTGTCAGCATGTGCAAGCCAGCCATCCAGAACCCAATAAAACAGTGGGCTGACACGGGTTCCCGTGTCACCTGACACGGCCCGTGTCAGCATGGAGCGCCTTATTGGACTTACAGAGGAGCCAACACGGGAAGCAGTGTCACCTGACACGGCCTGTGTTGGCTATTTCGCCCCAATTGCTGATTTTTCTTATTTTAACTCTAGACATCCGGAGGGCATTTTGGGCATTTCACAATGTTTTTAGTTGTTTGGAAACTATTTAGTTTGAATTTTGGCACTAAGAAAAGGGACTTTTTGATCGTAAAAGAAAGAGACGAAAAGGAGAAGCGATCTTGCAAGGTGTGGAGAAGAGAAGAGATCTTCAAGATCGGAAGAAATTGAAGATCAACTTTCATTAACAACAACTTGTAATGTCTTTAATTTGTAATCTTTTGTCTTTGAATATTATGAGAGGCTAAACCCCCCAATGCTAGCGGGGTGTCCCTGAATTGCTACTGTATGAATATTTTATCCATGTTCTTATAATCATTGATGTTTTCGTAATTCAAATTATTATACAACGTGCTTAATGCTTAATTTTATTGGACAAATGAAATTCTGATATCTGGTTAAGGTTTAGGTCGGACAAACCGCCTTATCACTTGTTGTATAATAAAACCCGTGTTTAATCACTTAGGAATGAGGATCAAACGGTGGTTACTGTAAATTCATGATAAAATAAGTATTTCATAACATCAATTTGAATGACTAAGGAATTAGGATTGAAATTGCTTGTTAAATGGTTTTGGCTAAGGAATTAGAGAAAACTACTCTGGAGAAACTGTTTTGAATTATATTAACATAGATGTTATATGATATGGAAAAAGTGGAATACACAGCAATTCATACACCTGGCCCTAGCATTATTTCTCATATCGGTTAAACTATTTTTATACGCTTTATATTTTTATTTCTTATCATTTGTGAAAACAATCATCAAACCCCATATGAACTTTTGCTCAATTGAATTATTCTAAAAATTGCTACTTTCTACGCATCCTCGAGATCGATACTCGGGATAACTCCCTTTTTATTACTACATTGTTGCAAATAATACACTTGCTATTTTACCGATCACCTGGGTTAGATTCTGATATTGTGGAGCATAGATTGCCTTTGAAGCCAGAATGCCCGCCAGTCAAGCAGAAGTTGAGAAGAACGCATCCTGATATGGCTGTGAAGATCAAAGAGGAAGTTCAGAAGTAGATTGATGTTGGTTTCCTTGTGACCGCTGAGTATCCGCAATGGGTGGCCAATATTGTGCTTGTGCCGAAGAAAGATGGGAAAGTCCGCATGTGTGTCGATTATAGAGATTTGAATAAAGCTAGTCCAAAAGATGATTTCCCTCTGCCACACATTGATATGTTGGTAGATAATACTGCTAAATTCAAAGTCTTTTCGTTTATGGATGGATTTTCCGGATATAACCAGATTAAGATGGCACCCGGGGATATGGAGAAGACCACATTCATTACACCCTGGGGAATATTCTGTTATAGAGTGATGCCTTTCGGTCTAAAGAATGCTGGTGCAACTTACCAGAGAGCAATGACTACTCTTTTTCATGATATGATGCATAAAGAGATTGAAGTTTATATCGATGACATGATTGCTAAATCAATTGATGAAGAAGAACATGTTCAACATTTGTTGAAGCTATTCCAGCATTTGAGGAAGTATAAACTCCGCTTGAATCCCAATAAATGTACTTTTGGTGTTCGTTCTGGTAAGTTGTTGGGCTTTATTGTCAGCGAGAAGGGTATTGAGGTTGATCCTATCAAGGTCAAAGCAATACAAGAGATACCTACGCCAAAAAATGAGAAGCAAGTTAGAGGTTTTCTCGGCCGCTTGAATTATATTTCCAGATTTATTTCCCACATGACTGCCACATGTGTGCCTATATTCAAGCTTCTTCGGAAAGATCAGTCTTGTGATTGGACTGAAGACTGTCAGAAAGCTTTTGACAGTATCAAAGAATATTTGCTTGAGCCTCCAATTTTGTCTCCTCCTGTTGAAGGAAGACCATTGATCATGTGTTTGAATGTGCTCGAAGATAGTATGGGTTGTGTTCTTGGTCAGCAAGATGAGACTGGGAAGAAAGAATTTGCAATTTATTACCTCAGTAAGAAGTTCACTGACTGTGAAACTCGGTATTCAATGCTTGAGAAGACTTGTTGCGCATTGGCTTGGGCTGCTAAGCGTCTGCGTCAGTATATGTTGAATCATACCACTTGGTTGATATCCAAAATGGATCCAATCAAGTATATATTTGAGAATCCTGCTTTAACTGGGAGAATTGCCCGTTGGCAGATGTTGTTATCAGAGTATGATATCGAATACCGATCTCAGAAAGCGATCAAGGGTAGTATCTTGGCTGACCATTTGGCTCACCAACCAATTGAAGATTACCAGTCAGTGCAGTATGATTTTCCTGATGAAGAGATTTTGTACTTGAAAATGAAAGATTGTGATGAACCATCACTAGAGGAAGGGCCAGAACCTGATTCCCGTTGGGGCATGGTATTTGATGGAGCTGTTAATCAATATGGAAATGGCATTGGGGAAGTAATTATTACTCCTCAAGGCACGCATCTACCATTTACAGCTAGATTGACTTTCAAATGTACAAACAACATGGCAGAATATGAAGCTTGCATTATGGGGCTTAAAGAGGCCATGAATCTCAAAATCAAGTATTTGGATGTCTTCGGTGATTCCGCTTTGGTAGTAAATAAGATCAAAGGAGAATGGGAGACAAATCAACCCGGTTTGATACCATATAGAGATTATGCGAGGAGGATTTCAAATTTCTTTACAAAGGTTGAGTTTTATCATATCCCTCGAGATGAAAACCGGATGGCAGACGCTCTTGCAACGTTGGCGTCAATGATTATAGTGAAGTATTGGAATGAAGTTCCCAATTTATCTGTGATGCATCTTGATAGGCCAGCTCATGTGTTTGCTGTTGCAGAGATCAAAGACGAGAAGTCGTGGTATTACGAATCAAATGTTTCCTCCAAAGTCAGATCTACCCGCCTGGGGCATCTTTGAAAGATAAGAAGACTTTGAGAAGATTAGCCGGTAATTTCTACTTGAATGGTGATATACTGTACAAGAGAAACTTCGACATGGTTTTGCTCAGATGCGTGGATAGACACGAAGCAGACTTGTTGATGACCGAAGTGCATGAAGGATCCGTTGGTACTCATTCCAATGGACATGCAATGGCGAAGAAGATGTGGCGAGCAGGTTACTATTGGCTGACAATGGAATCTGACTGTTGCAAATTTGTGAAGAAATGCCACAAGTGTCAAATCTATGCTGATAAGATTCATATTCCTCCGACACTATTGAATGTTATCTCTTCCCCATGGCCCTTCTCCATGTGGGGAATTGATATGATTGGGATGATTGAGCCCAAAGCTTCGAATGGACATCGTTTCATTTTGGTGGCAATTGACTACTTCACATGGGTTGAAGCGGCATCGTATGCAAATGTAACCAAGCAAGTTATTGTAAGGTTTATCAAGAATCAGATTATATGCCGTTATGGTGTACCAAGTGAGATCATTACTGATAATGGATCGAACTTGAATAACAATATGGTGGAAGCTCTGTGCAAAGACTTCAAGATTGCACATCATAATTCTTCTCCCTATAGACCTAAGATGGATGGGGTTGTTGAAGTTGCGAACAAGAACATCAAGAAGATTATCCAGAAGATGGTTGCCACGTATAAGGATTGGCATGAGATGCTCCCTTTTGCTTTACATGGGTAACGTACATCCGTCTGCACTTCAACAGGGGCAACCCCTTTCTCTCTTGTGTATGGTATAGAAGCAGTGCTCCCCGTAGAGGTTGAGATTTTTTCGTTGCGTGTGCTCATGGAAGCCAAGTTGACTGAGGCTGAATGGTGTCAAACTAGGTTTGACCAGTTGAATTTGATTGAAGAGAAGAGATTAACTTCCATGTGTCATGGTCAGTTGTATCAGCAAAGAATGAAGAAAGCTTTTGATAAGAAGGTCAAACCTCGTGTGTTCAGAGAAGGTGACCTTGTGCTCAAGAAGATTTTGTTGTTCAAGCCAGATTCTAGAGGAAAATGGACTTCTAATTATGAAGGCCCATATGTTGTCAAGAGAGCCTTTTCAGGTGGTGCCTTGATTCTTACAACTATGGATGGTGAAGAGTTCACTCGTCCTGTGAACGCAGATGCATTCAAGAAATACTTCGCCTAAAAAAAAGAAAAGAACAACTCGCTAAGTTGAAAACCCGAAAGGGCGACTTAGGCAAAAATGAGCGTCTCGGTGGATTGAAAACCCAAAAGGACGATCCAGGCAAAAATTAGAGACATAAAAACAGAAAATAATTTCTCGATAAGTTGAGTACCCCATCCTGGGGAAACTTATGCAAAAATTAGGGATTATGGCAAGTAACTGCATTCTGCTGATCTTCAGTGATTTTTAAAGACTTGTTTGAGCACAAGGGTTGACGTCAGCTCATCTTCAGCAGCGGTCGAAAGCACATTGAATATCAAGATTTGGTAGAAGGATTAAGGATCATTTGTATTCAATGTAACCCTTTTCCATCTAAATTACCATTTTCAACTTTGTAAAATCTATGGAGTCTTGTCATTTACAGACTATCATCCTATTAAATAAAGTTGAGCTTTTATCCAATTATTTCTACTCTTATTTACTTCAACCAATAGTTTTAAATTTTATTATGATCATTTTGAAATTAAATTTTTAAATCAAAAATCAAATTTTCTTAAATATATAAAAGCAAAAACTTTTCCAAAGCCAGTAACAGTAATATCAACAGCATTTCAGTGAAATGCAAGTCCTTAAGTGAGAAGCATCCGAGGTTCGCCAAGCAGTAACTCTTCGTGTATCTCTAGTCATCAGTGTTGATTCATTTCCTCAGTAGAATTATGTTATCCCCAGTTGATGGATTCAGTTCCCCGGTGGAGTGTTTGTTCCTCAATGGAGTTTCTTTCATTTCCCCAGTTGAGTTGATCGATTCAAATCCCCAGCGGCGTGTTCTGGTCCCTAACAAAGTTTCGGCTTTCCCAACGGAGTTCGTATTTCTTCAGCGGGTAGATCATCATCAGAAGATGTTTGATCTCTCCCCAGTAGATCGCTTTGGTATCTCCATCAATCGCCGCATCTTTGCTCCCAGTCAGAGTTCCCTCTTGGGTTTTGAGCAGTTTTTTTTTATTCTTCCCCAGTAGGATTGTCTCCCATTTTTTATGGTGTTGACCTAAACTTCCCTATAGTTGGATGTGTTTTCTCCTCAGCAGATCTCCTCCTTCCCCAGTTAGGGTTTGAGCTTTTGGGATGTTGATCTCTCTGTTTTCCAGCAATTTGTCTCCATGATTTTTTGTAGATTGACCGAGGATTGTACCGGTGGTTCAAATTCTTTGTGACACCTTTGTATCCTTCGCGATCGTTTTGTCAGCATAATCACCATATATACATATACATATACATTCATATAAATTCATGATTTGCATATCCTGCATCTTCATTGATTTGAGATTCTCATTCTCTATTATGGCGATACTTTATCCCCATACCTAATTTGGTGTATGTCCTCTTTCAATGGTAGAGTGACAGCCCATAAGCAGAAAATACTTTAACCTTTCTCTGTTTCCCCACTGGAGTTTGTTTCCCCTGGATGATTGTTATTTCAGTTTCCTCTCCGGCAAATTTTCTGGACGAAATTACTCCCCTTGAGTTATGTCCTCATTGGGTTGAGTCTCGACTGACTGTTCTTTCTAGCTCTTACCTAGATAGATATTTTGGTCCCCTAAGAGTCTATTACCCAGTAACTGGTAATATTCTTCTTAGTTTTTGGTTTGTAACTTCTTGCCCAATACCCGACAAAAGTACTCCTTTTTCTCCCCAGTAGAGTCCCCGGAAATATATCCTTGATATGTTCATCTTAACTAGGTGACGGGTATCTTTCTTTTCCCTGCAGGAGTCTATCCTTGATATGTTCACTTTAACCGGTGACAGATTTTCTCTTCTTTGGTATTCTACCTAGTAAAAACGTAGTTGTAATCCCTATTTTGTTTCCCCAGAGAGTTAATCCTTGATATGTTCATCTTAATCGATGACGAGTTTTCTTCTCCTTGTTAGTCTTCTACCCAGTAACCAGTAGTTGTAAATCCTATTGTTCCCCTTTAGCGGAGTCTATCCTTGATATGTTCACTTTGACCAATGACTAATTTTCTCTTCTTTGGTATTCTATCCAGTGACTGATAGATGTAATCCCTATTTTCTCCCCTTTCAGAGTCTATCCTTGATATGTTCATCTTAACCGGTGACGGATTTTCTCTTTGATGGGTCTTCTACCCAGTAACCGGTAGTTGTAAATCTTACTTTGTCCCCTCGCAGAGTTTAATCCTTGATATGTTCATCCTAACCGGTGACAGATTTTTCTCTTCGACGGTTTTCTATCCAGTTTTCGATAGATGTAATTCCCCTTTTTGTTGTTCGGTTGGTATATCCTTGATATGTTCATACTAACTGATGACGAGTGTCGCTCCCCGGATTTCCCGAATCCAAGTACAAATGCAAAAAGAATGGCGCGGAAAAAGAGTAGAGTCGCCAGCTATGTACTTTTATCCCAAGAGGAGGGAAAGGTAGTACTGCATAACCAAGAGGGAACGGATAAAGCAAAGTCTCGAACCAAAGAAAAACCGAGTAAGGGGGCCGGTTACGTGAAGGGAAGGTTATCGCACCCCTTCACGTCTGTGGTACTCCACAGGATCCACGCTTGCTATTTATGTCTAAAGTGTGTGTATAAAAAGTCCTATATGCGATGCAAAAGAGAGAAAATCAAAGTAGGGAAAGGAAAGAGTTATTGCTCGCACAGGCCCTACCCTGCTACATACGTATCTCAAGAAGGATTGAGAATCAGAGCACCGTAGCTCGGCTAACCTATTTTTGTTTGTTTTGTGTTTTTTAGATGAACGACGTTACTACGCAATCTACCGGATGCTCGACCTTTGGAGACTTACTCACCTGTAGTAGAAGGAGTTAACGTGTTCTTAAGAAAAGAAAATCAAAGAGTTTGTTTGTGTTTTAGGAATGCTCATGCAAAAAGGAAGCCCTAGACGAAGGAACCATGCTACCTAAATTGACATGCAAACGAGAGACTATACGAAGCCTAGCAGTCCTATGGGGAGACGATCACACCATACAAAAACATATAGCATAAAGTAAACACACCAACAAGGGGGCTCAAACATACATGGGTAGGGCTTTAGTCAAGAGGGGTCATATCAACCTCGACAAACAAGCCATGGAAAGGTAATCAAGTGGGCTCTTAACCAATGACATTGAACGTCAGGGTGAGAAGATCAAAAGGGTAATGAGGATAAGACCTCATAGCTCTTAACCCTGGACAGGGTGAGCTCATGACAAAGCGTGGGGGTTCAGAAAGATGGAACCCTCTCTAATGACTGACCGGACAAAAGATCTTGGGCTTTTGTTCTGAAGCATCGACACGTAGTGCGAGCATAAAGAACGACACACTGAATAACAGGGGATTGACTACTAATCCCTTTTATCCGTCAATTGCCTCTTCATGGAGGTCTTTAGCACTGGTGCCTCCTCTTGGAGGTCTTTGGGCACAAAAGTAAACACACAAAAACATTGCCTCCTATCGAGGTCTTCCAGCTAGGAAAGCGGTAAAATGCTGGAAAGATGTAAAAGGGATCAAGAGATCTACCACACGGATAAAGATCCAAAGTAACAACAACTAATGAAACAAGAAACCCAGAGATCTCTCAAGCTAGCACCATCAAAGAAAGCAAGTCAGCAAAGCAATCAGAATAAATCTCCAAATGGTATCCCACAAATAAAGTGGAATACCAAGCAAGCTATCTCTTCAAGAGTCATGTGAGCCCTCACAAAAACTCAACAAACAAGTTAGAATAACAAGATGGGGTTCAATCAAGAGTTGCACCAAACAAAAGAATCATAGCAACAACAGTGTCAGGTAAACAGTGCACGGATGCAATAGAAAGCATGTCGCAACAAAGCATGAATGATGAAAGAAGGATACAATAGCACCAAGTCAGAAGTGACATCAATTTATTAAGTGTCTCAAGAACTCAACTCAACAAGATCAAAGCAAAAGCACTAAACATCCAAAGATGCATCAAAGTCAAACAAGTCAACATACAAGTTCAAAGTGCTTCAACTTCAACAATGAGTCATAAAAGATAAAGGCATGAGGCAAGGGTCAAAGATTAGACAATCAAGCACACAAACAGAACCAAATGACTCCTAAAATATCAATCAAAAGTCATTTAAATCCAACTTAGCAAAGTGAAAGTCAATCATGTCCAAAGCACCTCAAAATGCAACAAAAGCATTATAGACAAGTTCATGCAATTATGTGTCAAGATGAAATGAACATGGCAGCAAGGTATGCACATCATAAGCATGTAAAATGAGCTATGTAATCAATATGCAAACCTCCAAGTTCATATCATAAGCATAGAATCACTTTTGGATCAAAATCAAACAAAGTGTATCATGAAACCCTAATGCGTCTTTCATGCTCAAATGAATGCAAAAAGGAGCTCATTATGAATAAATGCACAAAGACTTGATAGAAGCATCATAGAACAGGGGAGAACACATGTGCAAAGGCACCAAACCATAATAAAAGTGTAACCACATGAATCATGCTATTAAAGTTCACAAAAGGTTCACAAAAACAACCAAGGATATGAGGCCTAAACCTCTTGTCAAACAAATGCATAAAAAGGGTATCAAAACTCAAAGTTAGGGGGCAAGGCTCCACACATCCAGACATGACATACATACTAAAACATGTGCAAAAGGATTGGTTTCAACATTCAAAGGAAGTGGCACAAGTGCCTCATGCTAAGCAAGCATCAAAATAGGGACTAAAATGCAAACATCAACTTCAAAAATCCAAATCAAATTGAAAATGCATCCTAAATTCATGGAATTTAACAAAAGGTTCCACTAAGCATATATAAACATCATGAAAAAAATCAGGAGCATCCAGATTCATTTGATATGAAAACAAAAATTGAGAAATTGAGAATGCAAAAAACATGTCCTAAAATGCAACATTTAAATTCATGTGTCAAACCCTAGCAAAATGACATAGAAAATAACCAAACCAGTTACCACATCTTAGTATCATGTATGAGGATGGTGTGTGCAAAGGCTTGGGTCAAAATGATTAAAATATGGGATTTCATGAAGGTTTGAATACAAATGGTCAAAAACGCACATAAATGAATCAGAAATTCATATTAAATTCCACGTGTCATGAAATAATTGGGCAATGGTACCGAAAAATCAAGGACTCATCAGAGATCACTCATAAAACATTTCAAATTTTTTAAAGTATTTTTGCTATTTTTAAAAAATAAAATAAAACGGGGTGAAATATGTACAGGACATGTGACACATATGCAACAATATCAATTGGTCACACAAGTCACTTAAGTGACTAATAAAAATAAATAAAAAACGAAAATCAGAAAATATATGGGCCTTTGGATCTAAAGAAAAGGTCAAAGCGATCCAACGGCCATGGGATTGTCTTCTTCCTCAAGACAATTCGGCCATGAACAGTGACGCCGGTGGGGTTCCGGCCACCCACGGCGGCGGCCTTCTCCACGCGCGGCCCAAAACTTCACGAAAATGGGGCTACCCCCCCCTAAACCACATGCTAGGAACTCAAAAATCATATTAGTTTTTCATGAATCTTCACCAATCTCTCAAATCACAAACAACAAGTTTGAATATCAAAACTTTAAATCAAGATTTCTCACTCAATATTGAACCATTTTAAAAAGTAAACACATCTACATCATCACCATAGCATGTAGTTTCATTTAGGCATAAAAAATGAGCAAAATAAGAGAGTCGAAATTTGAGTTACCAAAAATGGCACCTTCTGAAACTTCAGTATGGTGATGAGATAAGCTCTAGAATACCTCCCTTGAACTTCTATGAATGCTTGCTACCTTTGGTTGTGCTTGAAACGGTCCAGATCTTGAGATTCAAGAAGCAACCTCCATTAAAGCTCTATTTAGAAACTGCTTGGAATGGCTCAAATCGTGGGTGGTTTGTGATCCTTAGAGTGTGTAGATCAAGAATATGTTATTGGTTTTCATTTTCCATGGATGTATGGAGAGATTTGATGAGAATAAAGTATGATATTATTTTTGGAAAGTGAGATTTTCAGTGTGTATGGAGGTTGTACGAATTAGCGTTTTGCTCAATGATATTTTTAGAGTTTATACTCTGATTTTTGTGGCTTGGTGGGCTCAAATGAAGGAGTCTCAAGTCCACGATCATTTTGGTTATTTTTGGAAATGCCCCCCCCCCCTTATTTGCACATGAACAACCTTGTTTAATGCATTAATCCTCTCTTGAGACTTGATTAATCATGATTATATGAAAGAAATAACACAACATGATGCTTAATGACAATTTTACCAAAGTGTAATTTTTGTGCATGTATGGCTTTTCCACACATGTGGGAATGCATGGGCTCAAATTCCAAGGTGGATTTGGCCCCAAAAACAATGCTGAATAAATTCCCAATGATTGGAATGTGAGAATATTCCATGATGTCATCTTGTGTCCTTTTGACTTTTCATGAAAGAAAGCTTGAAAAATGACTTGCACCATTGATGAATCATGCAAAATTATAGGTCATTTTGCATGCCATTTTGAAGTATTTCTCAAAACAAAACCATAGCAAAAAGAGCCACACCAATTGGACTTGTCAACCTCAAGTTATGCCTTTTTAAAGCCCTCATGCACACTCTGTCATTCAAGAACCATAACTCTTCAACCATTCATCATATGGCCTTGAAATAGGACTTTTTGGAAAGGGGAGACAAAGATCTACAACTTTCATGTCTGAGAAAAAGTTCAAAACCGCCCTTGCTTTTGATGATTTGCTTGGTACATCAGCAAGCTCGCTAGGCGAGTGAGGTAGCGAAGGGCTCGCTAGGCGAGCACTCAACGAGGTTCCAGCGAACACTCCCAGACTTGGATAAAAGCATAACTAGCAATTACTCACTAGGCGAGCATCCAATGAGCAGGTAGCGAGCAATTCCAGTAGCAACATCATCAAGGCTCGCTGGAGCGAAGGAGGAAGTGTGGGCTTCGCCTAGCGAAGGATTGTTTGCCTAGCGAACATATGCAACTTTTATGGGAAGTTTCTTCTGGGCGCAGGTGCCTTTGGTGGCTTATTTTGGGGCTCGCTAGGCGAACCATTCTGCTCGCCTAGCGAGCATGACACCTCAAGAACCAGTCCTATAAGTAGCAGTGGCTACTTTTTTGGAAAGGGGAGACAAAGATCTACAACTTTCATGTCTGAGAAAAAATTCATTTGGAGCTTCCTTGGTGATGAAAAATCAAGTTGAAGCTAGGTCAAAATCCTTCCAAATTTGGAAACTTCACAATACAGGTCATCTTTCCAAATTTGGTAACCTGTGCACTGGACCTTTGTTCCTTCAAGATTAATGTTTTGAATGATGAATAGACCCCATTTGAACATGTTGGAAGTATCTCAAGTCATTCCCTAGCCATTTGACCCTCAGTTGACCAACAGTTGACTTTTGACTTCACAGTTGAATTTTGAACTGTACTGAGCCCATTAAGCTTGATCCTTTAAAGAAAACCTCTGAAAATGAAACCCTAGCTCCCAAGAGCTCTACACAACATCCATAAGACCTTCAAACCAAGAATGCATCTCAATCCTTGAGGAACCCTACTTTGACTGCTTCAGTAGACCAAAGTTGACTAGAGGTCAAACCCTAATTCAGATGAACTTTGCTGATAAGAAATGAAAATTTGAGGAAAGAAAGATCATGAGGATGGTGATGCACCCTTGATACCTAGATGAATACAAACTTCCTTGAGTGTTGAGAAAAACCCTAGTTGATGCACAATTTCCGTTGTGTTGACTGATCATTCCGATATAACCCACAAAGTGACTTGGATGATATCCAAGCTTCTTGGAAGACAAACTCTTGGAGCTAATTCTGATTGACATGATGAAATTTAATATGAAATGTTAAATGACCTAAAATGAATGCATGAATGAGGAGGGCAAATTTGAGGTGCTACAACGGGTATCCTCATTGACATCCCCATGCAACTCTATCTTTGATATGTTCATCTTAACCGGTGACGGATTTTCTTCCCTGTCGAGTTTATCCTTGATATGTTCACTTTAACCAGTGACGGATACTCTCACCTTTGGTCTTCTGCCCAGTAACCGGTAGTTGTAAATCCTATTTTCTGCAGTTTTCCCCAGCAAGGCTATTCTTACCCAGTAACCGGTAATGAATACTTCCTCCTGGCGGTCCTCAGCGAGTCATCCTTGATATCTTCATCCTAACCGATGACGGGTGTTCTTCCTGTCAGATTTTTATTATCTCCTTACCCAGTAACAGGTAGTAGGTAATAGATTTCTGCTCCTCTTGTGTTGAAGTTTATCGCTTCCCCAGTCGAGTTGAGTGCACATTTCCTTAGTGAAATCGCTTTTCCCTGCATGAGTTGAATACCTCAGTTTTATCCTGATTTATTCGTATCCCCTGCAGATGTTTTTGTTTCCCCGGCCGAGTTTTTCCATTTTTTATGGATCCCCTCGAGTTCCCCACAAGTTTTAAGTCGTAGCCTGGCCTACATATAACTCCTTTTATCCCTCAGAGTCTCTGTCTCCCCAGTGAGTTTTTCTTATGGAATGCATTATGCTCCTGCGGATTTTCGGTCTCTCTGATTTCTTTTCCTTTGTGGAAATATTTCCCCACAAAGCATTAACTTTTGCATTCATATCATATGAATCATGAGGTCTCTTAGGGACCAAAGTTTGTTTCTCTATGTTGTTATTTAAACCCATTCTACTGAGTCGAGCCGAAGACTTTAACCTTCACCTCCTCAGTTAGAATGTCCTTAAATAGGGGCAGCTGTAAGACCCCAATTTTGACTCTACGATCCCTCATGGAATTTCATCATAAGCATTAGCATTGGGATCATACCTTGGTATCCTCCTTACCCCTCCTTCATTGGGTTTGTTTTGGGAGAGATCACCAAGCACTTTGTGATTATATCATACTTGTATTTTATCATTCCACTAACCAAAATACCAAAAAAAATGTCTTTGTAGTTGTCTAACTCTTTTTGTAGGTAAGGCACAAGATTTCCTTAATTCATTGATCACATCTAGGGTTGAGATCCTCATGAACAAAGAGCACCATCAAGAATTAATTCAAGAATGGTTATAAGCATCATGTATGAGTCCCAATTGCTTCTACATATTATATTGATCAAGTTTGCTTCAAGAGTTTGAGGGTGATTTGCCTTGGAAACCCTAGTTTGACTAGGTATCTTGAGTAACTTCTCCAACAAGCCATCTCACCAATTGATCAAATTTCTCAAGGGACACTTCAAAATTTATCATCTTATGCATATGTGATCTACCATGATCCAATAAAGTCAAGAGAATTGGAAGTTAGCAAGTTGGTTGATGGTGGTTGGCCAGATGGATTCATCTGATCAAAACTGGGTCTCCCTAGACCCTATCTCTTACACTTTTCACCATATGAAAATGATTCCAAGATAAAACTTACTCTAAATGACATTATAAACAACTTTCATGTTGAGACCTAGAGCTAGTTTTCTTGTAAAATCATTTTCTATGTTGAAACATTATAGGTCATTTTGTCTAAACCCTAATTTGAAAGTCAACTTCCCAAGGCCATAACTTGCTCAATTTTTATGAGATGAAAGATTTCCAAGTTGCACACTCAAATTCAATGTGTCTACTTTAACTTTGATGTTAAGAGTGGGAGCTAATTCAACTTCTTTACACATGTGATATGAGGCTACATTATAGGTCACTGTTGACCTATACCATTGATCAAGTGATTTTGCCAAACTTCAAAAATGCATAAATCTATCATTTCAAATCCAAATGATATGAAATTGGTGACCATTTTGAAGGTCTTTGAGATAGATACAACTTTGATAAAGATACGTTTCTCATTTTAAGCTCCCGTAAAAAGTTAAGCAAGGTGGAATATTGAGACATATGGCTTGACACTTTGAAAATTTTCAATATGTCAAATTTTTCCAAACTTCCACCTCAAATATCTCCAAGTTCCAAGCTCCAAATGAAAAAGGGTTCAACATCAAACGTGTTCCTCTTGATCTCACCTTTCCAATGAGCTAAAGTTCATGCATTTTGGATAAGAAATGCATAGGCTGCGCATGGCTTAAACAGGCTGATATCATATGTCATGAATCATACTTCAAACAACAAAGCTCAATTGCCTTGCAATCCAATCCACCTTCAATGCACCTGAACTTCATTATGGACTTTTTAACAATCATTTGATGGGCCTATGCGCACCCATGCAACTTCTTACATCACTTTGCCAAAATTGGAAACTTGAAAGGAGTGTGCAATTATCACTTGAATTCTCTATAAATTGAAGCTCAATTACTCAGAATCAACATACACACTGCGCCAACTTTGATTCCCCATAGAAAACCCTTCACATTGAGAGGATAAACCTAAAAAATTCTTTTGAATTTGAGCTTAAATCTCCACTGTTTTGGAATTCAATTCTCCGGGAGTCCATTGATTCTAAGCCATTCCATTCCTCTTCTGCAAGCAATTGGAGTGAAGCAAAGCACGATTCAGAACAAGATCTAGCAAGCTCAGATCTCCATTGAAGGTATTTTGCAGAAAATTTGATCTCTTTGGTTCTCCTTGTTTCTTGCTCAATTCTCTTAATTATTGTGTTGCCTGAAGTCCTACCAATGTAGGCAAGGTGTTTGAGTTGTTTTGATGCTGAATCGAAGCAACTCAGATCATGAACCTCATTTTTCAATTCCATATATCTCTCAATATAGTTGGAATTGGTAGAAATGGAGGTGATATTCGTGCTCAGTGATGTTTTCTCTTTAAAATCATGTCCCTGTTTGAAATTTTGGTGATGGTTGATGATGACCAGTCCAACGAAGCTCGCCGTAGAAGACAACCGGAGCTCTGGCTCCGGTGATGAGGTGTTCCAGGTCTAGACCGTGTGATCCATTTCTCATGTTATAATCTTAGTCGTGCATTGTGATTACCAAGTTTATAGCGTAATGGACTCGTGCATTGGTGGAACGCACACTGTGGATCATCAGATCTGCCACCTCAATTAATGAGGGAGATCTGATGGTCCACGTATTTTTGCAATTTCTGATTTTCCTTTTAATTTCATTTTCTTCAATAATTCATATTAAATTCAATATTCATCCAAAAACATATTTGAATTTAATGCATTATTTTAATACTTTTAATTTAATGCATTATTTGAATTTCTGATTTTAGGATTTGGACAAAACATATTTGAATTTAATGCATTATTTTAATACTTTTAATTGAATAAATGCCATTTTAATTGTGTTGACCATTTGGATTGACTTATTTGAGTTTCTCCTTTGTTGTTGGGCCTTGGTCATGGTTGATTTGACTTTGTCAAATTAATATTATTGGATTTAGGGGATTGATGGAATGTACATTCCATCTCCTAAAATGAATGAATCATATTAATTTGATAAAAGTCCTTGTAGCGGGGTTTTCGTTACCTTTAGGTTTATTGACTAAACCAAAAGTAAACATACAATTCAAGTCGCCACCGCACTTTTATTTGTCCAGAGGAAAGGCTAAAAAGCGAACAAAAGCCAAGGTAAGAAGTTTTTCAAATCAAAAACTAATAAAAATGTCAGAGATCTGGGTAAGGGGGTTGGTTATGAAAAAGTAAGGTTTTACGCACCCAAAACATCCTTAGTACTCTAAGGAAACTCTTTTTGCAAATATGTGTTGTAGGTTGGTATTTGTGAAAAGATTTATACAAGAGATTGTAGGGATGAGAAAAGAATAGATTATATTTACAAATTTTGTTGTTTGAATGGATGAACCCATTGCCTACGTACCATCACAAAGGAGGATCAAAACCTCGTAGTTCGGGGTTAAAATCTCAAAGATTGGTGAATTAATTTGATCAAGAGCCTTAAGGTCTTTTGTTATCAAAGGGAGAAAACTCAACCTAAACCAACAATCCACCATGTGAGGAAGGCTTCAACATGCTAGTGAAAGGTTAACCCTATAATAAGCATGGAAGACTTATAATCCAATCACTAAGGATGAGGTGAGATTTACCTCAACCATTATGATAACTCAAACCTGTGACTAATGTTTTGAAAAAACGTTTTTAATAAGGTGGCCATTGGAACCACAAAAACAACTTGAAGTGAGTTATATTTACATGTTAGATTTATTTGCAAAATAAAAGTCAAAGTTGGATTAAGATTTATTCACAATGAGTATTGATGAAAAGAGTTTTGAAAAGTCAAAGGCTTAAGGCCTAGGTTTCTAATTTGAAACAAAGTCAAAGTTTGGAGAAAAAGATTTTTGGCTTGGTTAGAGTGAGGAGAAGAATAGAAGGGATAGTCCTAAAGTAAACAAAGATAAGAGAGAAAAGATAAACCCTTGGAGTTCCTTTTCTTGAAATCATAGAGATGATTCAAGATGCTCCTTTCCTTTGGACTTAGCACACACAACCAATCAAACACTTGAACTCAAGCTCCTAGGATCTCCATTTGGCTTATCTCTTAACTTGGCTACTCATGACAATGGTCCTCTTTTCACAATTTCAAGATGGAGTCCCTATCACACAAGAGCAAACATCAAAAAGTTCACAACACAACAAGGGGAATGAACAATGGATAAGTTTGGATGAGAAGTCCTTTATGATCAACTTTGAATTTTAGCATTCTAAAGGCATGAGGCCTAGTTGCTCTTCAACAAGTTTAGCATTCTAGAGGCATGAGGCCTAGTTGCTCTTGAACTCCTTTTAAGCATAAGTAAGTCCTAATTCTAAGTCCTTTCTCCTTTTTGCATTTGGTTCACACAAAACAAACACAATATAACAATATATTTATATACACTAATGAGCTCAAATGAGCAAAAGAAAAATGGCATAAACATAAAATATGTGCTCAAGTGAGCAAAGTGAAAATCAATATGAATAATGAGCAAGAAATAAATGACATTAAAAGTAAATGGAAAGAAATTAAATGCTCAAATTAAAGTTAGTAATTAGTGTAGTTATGTTAGTTTGTCATAAGACAATGTAGCGCTATGTTAAGCAATCGTAAGTGGACTAATGTAGTAGCCCCACCTATCTGAGGCCGGTCAATAAGAATGTAGGCAAAGAACACAAGTTAGAGATCATGACTAGTAAGCCAAGCTCCATAAACTTGCCATGCCAAAATAAAAGGGGAAGGGCCTTGTATGAACTTTAGGTTATTTGCTTGACCAAGAAGCAACCTATCTTGGACACAAAATAACTCACTTGATCATAGATCAAGTTGAGTTTAGTTTGGATCAAAGAAGGTTAAACCTCTCATTTGTCAAGACCAACCATAATACATTAACTCATTGGCCATTAATGGAAAGAATGGGATGAAGATGAAAGAGAGGGAAAAAGAACACAAGTATCAAATCCAATTAATCAAATGTGGATCAAACCAACATCAATCAACACCAAACAGAAAATAAATGAAGATTACAAGTCAACAAGTCAACCATAATTTTTTGGTATTTTTTGAATTAAAATAAAAGGCAAATAAAAAATAATCAAATAAGGTCAAACCTCAAATTCTATTCAAATCAACTTCAACAAGTCCAATTAAATTCTTCTAGGTCTAACATGGTCAAACAAGCTTTGACTAATTTTCTTAACAATTTTGAAAATCAGAAACTATTTAAAAAACAATTAAAAACACTAAAAAATAACACAATATGAATTAAAATCTCAAATAAATCTCAAATCAAATAAGAAATTGATGAAACTATTTTTCATTGACTTTTCATGATCCATAGGTGTTAGGAAAATATTTTTGGATTTTTCAAAAGTCAGAAAGTATTTTAAAATGAATTAAAACTAATAAAAACCAAATAATTCATAAAAAATATTAAATGAAGTCACAAAAATAATTAAAAATCAAAATATGAAACTAGATTTTTCAAGAAATTTTTTGGCATTGGTCTCATATTTTTATGACTTCAAATAATTTTTTTATGAATTTTTTGAAAATAAAAGGAATTAACTGAAATTAAAACGAAAATAGAAATAATAGAAAAAACCAGCGCCACAGGATCAGATTCATTAATTGACGTGGCAAGGCTGAATGGCTCAGATGTGAGGATGCAGCGTGTACATTAGTCAAGCGTGCAACATCTTGAATTAAAATAAGTAAACACAATGGATGAATGAGATTAAAATGTGGAAGCCAGATCCAAGGGCCAGGAAGCATGACACATTATGGTGGTGGTGGAAACTACCGTCTTCTCTGGTGGACCAACCAATTCCGGCCACCAGTTGCAGAGAATATTTTTATAACAAAAATGGAAAATAAGGACATCAAATTGAAGCTCGTGTGATGTAGATCACCACTGTATCCATGGATCTTCCTCACTCTTCCTATATTGAGAGAAATGTGAAGTGGAAGATCATGGTGTACCAACTGAAAGTGCACGAAATGGAAAATTGAAACCACCATTGGCTTGCCTCAAGTGTGAGGACTTCAGAAAACCACACAAACAAGAGAAAGCTACATTGAAATGCAAGTTCTATATCCAAAATTTTAAAGGTATACCTCTGAATTGAAGCTCTTTAAGCTACGAAACCTTCAAGATCTTGGCTCCTCTTTGCTCTAGGGATGCAGTGGAGATGATAGGCTAAGGAATTGAGCTTTGAAAATCAACTAATGATGTTGAATTTCAAGCTTGAAAGTGAGAAAAATTTCTGGAAAATTCCTTTGGTATGGCTATGGTTTCAATGCTGCAGCGTTTCCGATCTCCAAAAGGTTAGCAAATGAATGAGAAGGAGTGTTTACTTATAGCTGAAATTGGTTGTGCATCATGCTTCCCTCGTGTGCATGGCATTTGAAAATGGATATGCATGGGTCTGTACAGGCGCATGTGAGGCCTAATGATGGGTGCAAAACCTTGTTGAGTTCATTTGGAATGGAATTGGACGTGTACATGAAGTGGAACTAGCTTGCACATTAAGTTTCATCATGAAATGTCAAAATGAACATAAATGAAGAGATCTTCGAAACTCACCAATGGTAAGTCCAAAAAAGCAATGTGAGTAATGGTTGGAAAGCCATTGAAATAAGGAACAAAAGTAATGTTGGGCAAAAATTAATTTGGCACTTGGAAATTAATGAAAATTGGCTGTGAAAATCCAAGTACAAAACATGTTTAAGTTACCTTTGAAAATTTTCCCCAAAAGTAAGCCTATTCAAACCCCTCTTTTTGCATGATGAAGGCTTCAAATGGGAAACCCTACAACATAAAAGTTGTAGATATTTTCAAGATGATAAATTTAGACTCATATGTTGCATAATTTGGATTTTCTATGACAAAGTTATGGGCATTTGAAGTTGGGTACTTTTTCAAATTCAATGAATTAGGTCCAAGATGACCTATAATGTTTTGTATTATCACATGTATTTATTTTTGGATTATGAACTTTTGTCCAACATAACACTTGAAGTAGACATATTAAGCTTTCCAATTAATTTGGTATCACCTCAAAATAATAAAAATTAAGGAAGTTATGTCCTTGGTAAGTTGACCCAAAATTAGGGTTTCAGTCAAAATGACCTATAATGTTTTGAGATGAATGATGACCTTCCAAGTTTCAAATGGATTTTTGATGAACATGAAATTTGTTCATATGGTTCTTAATAACATGTTTTCTCTTGGGGTCATCTTAATTTGACAAATACATCAAAGGTTGTATCTCAATGGACCTCAGTTTAGTCAGATGATTTGACTGGTCAACGTTTCAAGGCCAAACTTCCAATCTTGATGAATAAATGATTAAGGATCCTCAAATAGGATCATATATGCATAAAATAATGAATGAAAGCACTTAACTTGATTATATTTGATCATAGGTTGAGGTTGCTTCATGGGCAAGGCACAGTCAAAGCACAGTGAAATTAGGGTTTCCTTGGGAAACAATCCTCAAGCCCTTTGGGTTATCTTGATCAAATTGGAAAATTGAGATACTTGGGAGACATATATGATTATTAGGAGCTTTTTGGACCATTTTCATGCTTTTTCTTATCTTCATCTAGCCATTTCACTGAGCTTAGGAGCCTCCTAGGAGCATTGGAACACATGATCACTTGAGCTTCAAAACAAAAGAGTTAGTGACATATTTTTGTGCTTTTGGTTAGTAATCAAAATAAGAAAAGCAATATTATACAATACAAGCATGCTTGGTGGTCTCAACACACTCACACAAGTCCCACCCCTAGGGTTAAGGAGCCAAGTATGCTATGATCCTTGAGGCAATGCATTTGTGCAACAATATGATGCCATGAGGGATCTTAGGGTCAAAATTAGGGTCTTACAGATGCCCCTATTTAAGGTCATTCTAGTCGGAGATATGAAGGTTAAAATCTTCATCTCGACGAGATAGAATGGGCTTAAATAATAATAAAGAGACGAATTTTGGTCCCTAAGAGAACTCATGATGCGAATGTATGTATGCAAAATAAAATCTTCCTGGTGAATACTTGCCAGGAAGGAAAAGAAATCAGGAGAGACTGAAAAATCCATAGGAGTAACACACTCACTAGGGAGACAGAGACTCTGGGGGGGAATAAGGTAAAAATGTGTGAGCAGGTCACGACTTGAAAACTTGTTGGGAGACACGAAGGGATTCCACAAAAATAAGTCGATGGAAAGACTCGAGCTGACGCAAAAATGCATGTATTGGGGAATATGCCAATACAGCAAAACTATCCACAAAGTATACAACAGATAAGATCCGGACTCAGACGGGGATGTCCACAAACGACTTAGCTGAGGAAGCAACACCGAGATATTACCGTTTACTGGGTAATAAACTCAAAGTGAGACAGGTTACCAAAGCACCGATTACTGGGTGAGAGAACAACACACTCAGGGAGAAATTTGACTCCACAGGGGACAAAAAGTCATAATAGGGAGCAGAAGGAAGGAACACCAGGGATACCGGTTACTGGACATATAATAGGTGACCAATCAGGCGTGAATTGGGAACATATCCAAGACACTCATCATCCGAAAGGAGGGCTGAAAAAAGCAAACTCTAATTACAGGATGGGCATTCGATTCCACGAGGAAATACGAATCTTACTCGATTGGGGAAGAAAAAGACTTTGACTGAAGAGCGCATGAGATATATTATCTATTACCGTCATAACATAGATAAAATACTCACATGGAAGATTATCCACAACCGGTTATTGGGTTAATGAAGGATGAATCAACTGAAAAGAAAGGACATCGGGATACCGGTTACTGGGTATAAACTGATGACCAATCAGGATGGAGAAACAATTATTACCATACAAGGGTAAATGAAAGATGACTCGTCGGGGATAAATTTCCTGACAAAAGCAATTATCCAAGAGATATATCACCGGTTACTGGGTGGTATACTCGAAAACGAAGGAATATCAATACCGGTTACTGGGTAAAGATAACCAACAAAGAGGGGATTACATCTACCGGTTACTGGGTAGAAAACCATAGAAATAGGACTTACAACTACTTGTTACTGGGTAGAAGGCCATAAAATCCGCTGGGGAAGGATGAAAAATTACTAGTTACTGAGCAATTGAACAACTAAACCACAGGGAACTGCAGGGGAAAAACAAGAAAGGAGCCAGTCTAGGAACAAACTAGAAAGGCACAATCAAACAAGACTCAACCCAATGAGGATATAACTCAGGGGAGTAATTCCATCCCGGTACACAACTGGGGAGGAAACTGAAATCATAATCATCCACGAGGACATAGCTCAGTAGGGAATAAAGAAGGAAAGATAAACACTTTCTGCCTACAGGACCGACTCTATATGGAGAGATCAGACACAAACATTTGCTTGGGGAAGAATATTTCACCAATAGCAGGAGATAGCAACCAGGGATATATGGTAAAGAATGCAACATGAATATCTGAATGCTATGATGTATGCATGATTTGTGTATGATGGATGCTGACAAACAAACATATCTAACACAAACAAGTCCGAGGAGCACGAGCAGACACCCGACATAACATCTCGACAAGAAGGGAAAAGCCTACTGGAGAACTCAGTTTTGGGAATAACCCGAGCAGGAGGAAAATAAATCATCGAGGGTATCAAACCCTATCCCAAAGCTACACTCACTGAGGATACAAAGAAGATGTATTAAGAAGTAGCGAAAGAAGATGATCAAACAGAGAACTCAAGCTCTGGTGGGGATTATCCCTGGAAGAAGAGTAAACACGGGAGGATGTTGACCATAACTGGGGATGAGGAAAGTCAAAGCTTCCAACTGCAAGAAACAATACTCTGCACAGGAAGAGTCCTCCAGGGTCAAACAATCCTGACATAAGGAAGATGCAGAAGATCTGCCAGGGAGATTCTATCAGTTCTCTCGGGGACAGGTGGTTAACAACGATAAGATCCTCCAGAGAAGAAAACTCTACTGGGGAAGCTTATCAAGGAACGATATGAAACTCCGTGGGGAACAACCACCAACCAGATGCATATCAATCAAAACACTCCCTTCTATATGCTGGAGAGGAAACTCTGCAAAGGGAAAAAATAGCATTTTGCTCCACTGGGGATGGAAATAAACATCTTCAACACCAGCTCTCGATGCTAAAGGCAAATCAATAAACTTGGATCAGGCAATCCTACTGGGGACAAGCTGTGAATGTTCTCGAAGGAATTACCCTAGCCGAGGAAATCGGAAACGAATCCTTTGTCAACAAACGACATGTTGGGGATGGAAAAGGGAGACAAGCCCTTCATCAATTGCTCTAAGCGACTTCCTGCTGAGGAGACAAATGTTTGAAAGGTAGCTCTGCAGGGAACACATGCTTACTCCGCTGGGAACTTCTACTCATGCTGGGGAAAGACAAAATCCTCGTGAGTAGAATAGCATATCAACTTTTATCAATCTATAAGGGATTTTAGGCCAGTCCACACAGGGGATGACAGCCATATAATTGATAAAACACAAATGCTAGTGTCTGATATAGAGGGATACACGTCTCTAAAAGATCAAGGCGAGAACTGGAACAGAAGAGATCAATCCACATATCAACCCTTCAACCCAACATGGATTGCTAAGACCTCGCAGGGGACCAAACACGTATGCACAAACAAACATACGGGAATGCGTTGGATGAACATCCACAAATTCTGATAGGGGAAGACAATCCAATCAAATCTACTGCCATCAAGGAGGACTTCCCATATCAGACTCTCTGGGAAACTGATGTTGTACCATTCTTTCTGTGCTCGATGGGGAGACAAACTGAAAGCTAAAGAAGAGGATATAAGAATGCCAGAATATGAACAAATGTCTTACCCTTTGGAAATCATACTATCCTTGGGAAAGCACTGAGGACGTTCCACTTATCCTTTCAGTCATTGTGAATGTTCATTTTGTTTAAATCAGTTTATTTATGAAAAGTTTATTTGTTTAAAACAATGATATTCGTCAATTAAAACATGCAAACATTTGTTAAACAGAAACAAGTAAGAGTGCAAAGAATTGGATAAAAGCTCAACTTTATTTAATAGAATGGTAGTCTGCAAATGGCGAGACTCCATAGATCTTTACAAATTTGAAATTGGTGATATACATGGAAAAAGGGCTACATTGAACATAATGATCGTTTCTCCACCAACTCTGAATCCACTGTATTTGAAGCTTCAGTTGACGATGACTGAGTGAGAATCTTTGATAGACGACGGTTATAGAACAAAGTCTTGTCAGGATGCAGTTACTTGCCAAATCCCTAAATTTTGCCTAGATTGCCCCAGGGTGAGGTACTCAATCTAGCGGGATATATATATATATATATATATTCATTTTTTTTATATGTCTCTAACTTTTTCCTGGATCGCCCTTTTGGGTTTTCAATCCACCGAGATGCTCATTTTTACCTAAGCCGCCCTTTCGGGTTTTCAACTTAGCGAGCTATTCTGTTTTTATTTTTAGGCGAAGTATTTCTTGACTGCATCTGAGGTCACAGGACGAGTGAAATCCTCTCCATCCATAGTTATGAGCAACAAAGCACCGCCTGAAAAGGCTCTCTTAACAACGTATGGACCTTCATAGTTTTGAGACCACTTGCCCCTGGAATCGGGCGCGAAAGACAAGACTTTCTTGAGCACGAGGTCACCTTCTCGGAACACACGAGGCTTGACCTTCTTATCAAAGGCTTTCTTAATTCTTTGTTGATACAACTGACCATGTCACATGGCAGTTAATCTCTTCTCTTCAATCAAATTCAACTGGTCATAACGACTCTGAACCCATTTAGCTTCAGTCAACTTGGCTTCCATCAAGACTCTCATTGATGGGATATCAACCTCCACGGGGAGCACAACCTCCATGCCATATACAAGAGAGAAAGGGGTTGCCCCTGTTGAAGTGCGGACGGATGTACGATAGCCATGCAAAGCAAATGGCAACATCTCATGCCAATCTTTGTACGTAACAACCATCTTCTAAATAATCTTCTTGATGTTCTTGTTAGCAGATTCAACAGCCCCATTCATCTTAGGTCTATAGGGAGAAAAATTATTATGTGCAATCTTGAACTCACTACACAGCTCTTTCATCATCTTGTTGTTCAAGTTAGATCCATTATCAGTAATGATCTTGTCTGGCACACCATATCGGTATATGAGTTGGTTCATGATAAACTTCACAACCACCTGCCTGGTCACATTTGCATACGATGCCGCTTCAACCCACTTGGTGAAGTAATCAATAGCTAAGAGAATAAAACGGTGACCGTTCGACGCCTTAGGTTCAATCATACCAATCATGTCAATTCCCCACATGGAGAAAGGCCATGGTGAGGAAATAACATTCAGAAGTGTCAGGGGAACATGAATCTTATCCACATAAATTTGACACTTGTGGCATCTCTTCACGTATTTGCAACAGTCCGACTCCATTGTCAGCCAATAGTAGCCTGCTCTCAACATCTTCTTAGCCATAGCATGTCCATTGGAATGAGTACCAAATGAACCCTCATGGACTTCAGTCATCAACAAGTCTGCTTCGTGTCTATCCACGCATCTGAGCAGAACCATGTCAAAATTCCTCTTATAAAGCACATCACCATTAAGGTAGAAACTACCAGAAAATCTCCTCAAAGTCTTCTTATCTTTAACAGATGCCCCAGACGGGTAAGTCTGACTTTGGAGAAAACACTTGATATCATAATACCATGGCTTATCATCTTTCACCTCCTCAACTACAAACACATGAGTTGGCCTATCCAAGCGCATAATAGTAATATTGGGGACTTCATTCCAATACTTCACTACAATCATTGAAGCAAGCGTAGCGAGAGCATCCGCCATTCGATTTTCATCTCAAGGAATATGATGAAAGTCAATGTTAGTAAATAAAGTCGAAATCCTCCTCGCATAATGTCTATATGGGATGAGGCCAGGCTGATTCGTCTCCCATTCACCCTTAATCTGATTAACAACAAGGGCCAAATCTCCATAAACATCAAGATGTTTGATCCTAAGATCAATACATTCTTCCAAACCCATAATACAAGCCTCATACTCCACCATATTATTCGTGCATTTGAAAGTTAGCCTTGCTGTAAAAGGAAAATGTGTGCCTTGAGGAGTAATAATCACTTCCCCAATACCATTTCCATACTGATTGACAGCACCATCGAACACCATACCCCATCGGGAATCAGGCTCTGGCCCTTCATCGAGCGTAGGCTCATCACAATCTTTCATCTTCAAATATAGAATCTCCTCATCAGGGAAGTCATCTGCACAGACTGATAATCTTCAATTGGTTGATGCGCCAAATGGTCAGCCAAGATACTACCTTTAATAGCTTTTTGAGCCCGATACTCAATATCATACTCAAACAACAACTTCTGCCAACGGGCAATCCTCCCAGTTAGAGCAGGCTTCTCAAAGATATACTTGATTGGATCCATTTTAGATATCAACCAAGTCGTATGATTCAACATATACTGGCGTAAATGCTTAGCGGCCCAAGTCAAAGCATAACATGTTTTCTCAAGCATTGAGTACCGAGACTCACAGTTAGTGAACTTCTTACTCAAGTAGTATATTGCATATTCTTTCTTTCCTAATTCATCTTGCTGACCAAGGACACAACCCATAGAATCATCAAGCACGGTCAAATACATAATCAATGGTCTCCCTTCAATAGGCGGAGACAAAATCAGAGGCTCAGACAAATACTCTTTGATATTGTCAAAGGCCTATTGGCCATCCTCGGTCCAATCATGATGCTGATCTTTCTGGAGGAGCTTGAATATAGGTGCACATGTGGCAGTCATGTGGGATATAAATCTCGAAATGTAATTCAAGCGGCCAAGAAAACCTCGGACTTGCTTCTCAGTTTTGTGCGCAGACATCTCTTGTATTGCTTTGACCTTGGTAGGATCAACTTCAATACCTCCCTCGATGACAATAAAGCCCAATAACTTGCCGGAACAGACTCCAAATGTACACTTGTTTGGATTCAGGCGGAGTTTGTACTTTCTCAAACGTTGGAAAAGCTTCAACAAGTGTTCTACATATTCATCTTCCGTTCTCGACTTTGCAATCATATCATCGACATACACCTCAATCTCTTTGTGCATCATATCATGAAACAAGGTAGTCATAGCACGTTGATACATGGCTCCAGCGTTCTTCAAACCGAAGGGCATCACTCGATAACAGAATGTTCCCCAAGGTGTGATGAATGTTGTCTTCTTCATATCCTCGGGTGCCATTTTAATCTGATTATAACCGGAAAATCCATCCATGAAGGAAAAGACAGTGAATTTAGCTGTATTATCTACCAACATATCAATGTGTGGTAAAGGAAAATCATCTTTTGGACTAGCTTTATTCAAGTCACGGAATTCACACACATCTGGACTTTTCCATATTTCTTAAGCACAGGCACAATATTGGCCACCCATTATAGAAGTCACCAGAAACCCCGCATCAATTTGCTTTTGAACTTCTTCTTTAATCTTCACTGCCATATCGGGATGAGTTCTTCTGAGTTTTTGCTTCACAGGCACACACTCAGGCTTCAACGACAAAAAATGTTGCACAACATCAGTATCTAGACCAGGCATGTCTTCATGCAACCAGGCAAAGACGTTGACATATTCTCGTAGCAACTCAATCAACCCCTTCTTAATAGACCCTTCAAGAAGTGCCCCAATCTTCACTTCACGAATGTAGTCTTCAGACCCCAAGTTGACTGTTTCCAGATTCTCAAGATATGGCTGAATGATCTTCTCCTTGTGCTCAAGCAGACGGGTAATCTCATCAGGAATCTCTTCAACATCATCTTCTTCTGCCTCAAATAAAGATGGTGTTGGATCATTATGTTCAATGGGTTTGATTAACCTGCATAATGATTTTGAGTATAAAAGATATTTCAGAATTCAAACAAAGCAAATCATTATGCAGATGAAATGTTGATTTTATTCTGTTTTTAGGGTTTTATGGTGATCACCAATTTCATGCAAAAAGCAAAAAGGAAAAATAATTTGAAAAACAAACATTTAACATGCGATTATTGGATGAATATCATTGTATTAATCAAATTATGCCAACAATGTCTTCACTTCTCCTTTTGGCATGGGAGAAGGGTTTTTTAAACAAAATGAACACATTACGTTGACTTATGGATAACTGTTGGAACATCAACAACGACCCAATTATTGCAGATTCCTCCGGGTATGACAAAGTTGCCAATGTCTTCCTCTTCATCATCTTCGATAATGGCAGCAGCTTCCTGATCTTCAACGGTGTGGATGAAACCTCCACTCTGCAACAACCCAAGATCATTAGAAACACCAGAAGAGTACCCTATGCCAGCCCAGGATTTATTATCTTCCAACTTGATCATTTTCCCCAAACCAATAGTTGCTGCACCATGCTCAATGGTCAACTTTGCATCATTATAGGAGACAAATGAAGAAAGTCCTTTCCTAGAAGGCTCAGCGATAGACAAGGCTTGAACGGAGTCCCAACCTCATCCTCAACATCAATATAGGAGAAGGAAGATAAATGGCTGACCAAGAGAGCCTTCTCTCCCCTATCACCACCAACTTTTTGTTCTTCACGAACTTCAACTTTTGGTGCAGGGTGGATGTCACGGCGCCTGCCTCATGAATCCATGGTCTACCAAGCAAACAGCTATAAGACGGATGAATATCCATGACCTGGAAAGTGATCTGGAAATCACTAGGTCCAATCTTGATCGGGAGTTCTAATTCACCGATCACAATTTTACGCGATCCATTGAAAGATTTCATTACCACTCCACTCTGCTTCATGGGAGGCGCCTGATATGAAAGTTTAGCAAGAGTAGATTTCGGCAATACATTGAGTGATGACCCTGTGGTCTTTTCAATTCATGGATATGTGTAAAGCCAAATTGTGGTCTTTTCCCTCCTCGGGAAGATCATCATCACAGAAGCTCAAATTGTTGTAGGCGGTTATATTTGCAACAATGCTATCAAACTGCTCAATTGTGACATCGTGATCCACGTATGCCACGTCCAACACCCTCTGAAATGCTTCGCGGTGTGGCTCTGAATTCATCAACAAAGATAAGACAGATATTTTTGATGGAGTTTGTAGCAACTGATCCACAATATTATACTCACTCCTTTTGATGAGCCTCAGCATCTCATCACCATCCTCTCTCATCATGTCAGACTGGCCAACCAGGATAGGAGTATTATTGGTTTTCACAACAACAGGGTCAACACCCTTCACAGCAGGAACAGACTGATTCGAAGAAGAGGTCCCCACGGGACCAGCAGGATTGACAGCAGCTCTCTTCACAACGTCTTCGTGGGATTTCGGTTGAGCCGAGAAAACACGACCACTACGGGTCACTCCACTAACGTCAGAAATGCTCACGACAGAGGTTGAGGGTAACGACACTTCCTTCCCATCTTTTAGCATGACGACATTGTAATGGTACGGAACTGCTTTGTCTGATACATACGGGATAGGACCCGTTGGCTTAATCACAAGAGCTGGCGATACTTTCTTCTTGCTGCCATCATACTTGATGACAACAGGATCAAGAATTCTAAACACAGGAGTGATAACATCGACTTCATCCTCATTACGATTCTGAAGTATCTCAATCATCCCTTGGTCCAACATCTCTTGGATGTCCTTTCTCACTTGACGACATCCTCTTTCATTGATAGTGCACACATGGCACCTATCATGATCATGCTCATAATAGCTATGTTCACACAACAACTTATGCATCTCCACTAAGGACTGCCTTATGTCGTTCACATAAAGGACTTTGTACTTGCCAGGTGTCGCATTACGCGAAAAACCGGCGGGAAAACAAAACAACAGAGCCGCCACCGTGTGTTATTTATCCCAAAAGAGGGAAAGGAAACGCTCGAAGTAAACCTGGAAAAGACATGGTCTCGCGACCAAAGAGAAATGGGATTGGGAGTCGGTTATGCGAAGGGAAGGTATTAGCACCCCTACGCATCCGTCGTACTCGACGGGATCCACGCACAAAAGGAAGGATAAAGGTTGCTAAAAAACTGCTCAAACATCAAACACACACTGGCTGAAAGAGACACAGGAAAACAAAAGAAACTAACTCGGCAGGATATCGCATCCTGGGCCTACGTAGTCTGTCAGGCACAGACATCAGAGTCGACGTAGTTCGGGACAGGGGAAATGTGCTCGCTAGGACGTCGCATCCTATGCATACGTATCTTCTCGGACTAAAGAAGAATCAGAGCACTCGTAGCTCGGCTAACGCACGCCAAACAAAACCACACAGGAAACCGACTGCCAATCGCTGGACTTATGTCAGACTCCACACAAACAGGCAAACATGGAAACCGAATGCCAATCGCTGGACTTACATCAGACTCCGAACCAAACACACCCACACTGGAAACCAAATGCCAATTGTTGGACTTATATCGGACTCCAAGCACACAACAATAGGATACGGAATGCCAATCGATGGTCTTACATCCATCTCCTAACACACACAAGACAAAACAAAAAGGGCGCCCGGAGAGATCAGCTCATCTCATGCCTACGTACCTCATCTGGTATGAGGATCAGGGCGACGTAGTTCCCCTACGCAGGGAAAAAGTACTAGCCTAACCAGAGACTGGGAAATGACATGCTAGAAGGGAGACTAACTCGAGCCTAATAGTTATCATGCAAATTCACCATGGTCCTAGGTCAAGGTTTCTATCTAACTTGCACAGGGAGCAAGCTAAACCTAAACAGCACAAGCAAAGCAAACAATCACACAAATAGCACACACTATATACAAGCAACGTGGGCTCACACAAGGTTAGGCTGTGAAACACAAGCCAACTGGAATCGGGTGATGTTAGCTCTTAACCCTAACATTGAGAGTTAGGGTGAAGTAGATGAAATGGGAAGTGAGGAGTGTGCCTCACAGCTCTTATCCCTGGCCTGGGAGAGCTTGACTCAAATAGAAGGTGTGGGAGTTCAGAAAGCATGAACTCTTCTATCCACACGACTGACTCAACAAGGATCTTGGGTTAATATCCACAATGCATCAACATGTAATGTGAGCAAAGGGATGACACACTGAATAGCAGGAGATGGACTACACATCTCTTTTATCTGCCAATTGCCTTATCAAAGGTCTTTTCCTGCTTGGCACAAAGATAAACAAACACAAGCATTGCCTCTTAAGGAGGACTTCAGACAGGTGCCTGCCCAAGTAACAGGACAGGTCTTCCAGACTACATGAAGTCAGTGAGTTATACCTCAAATGGTTAAGCAACCAAGCAACAGCACAAAGCAAGTTCAAAAGAACTTTAGCAACTAATGTACCTGAAAACAATCTAACTCAGTCAGTACACAACTCACAAAGTCAAACAGACAATCCAAAAGTCAACAGACATAGTCAAACAGACAACAAGTGCAAGCTACAATGTGCAAGGCACAAGCTCAACTCAAATGAGCTAAATCACCTACAAAACAACTCAATGTTAATCAACATCAACCGAATAGGCCACTCAAGCCAATGAATCAATTCCTCAAGGGCATATGCTTCTTGTCCTGAAAACAAAGCTCAAACATAAGCACAAACCACTAGGACAAAGCCTAGGGTCAAAGTGGGAGAAATAATCCAAAACAGAACATGAAAATTGACATGAATCAAGCTCAATCAATTAAGAACAATATCCAAGTGGTCCCATGTCAATAGCATCAACCAATTTCATTTCACAAATCATATAAGGCAAGGCATGCAAATTGGAAACTCATTGAAGCAACAGAATGAACAAATCCATATCAATTCAAAAATGATTCAATAAATCTCAATAAAAATCATGGCTAAACAGCACACATCATATTATCATCACACCAAAATTCAAGGCATTTGGACAAGTTTAAGCATGGCAATCAAATTCATCAAGTCAAGGTAAGCAAAACAAGCTCAAATAGGGCATAATTAGATGCATCAACTTAGCACAAGCCTAAAACAGAATCCAAACATGATAAAGACATAAAACCAAAGCCACAATAAACTTCAAAGTGTCTAGAAACAAAGTGCAAAATTACAAGTTCATAGGATAAACATCCATCATTTCACAAATCATTGAAGTTCATGACTATTCAAAAGTCCACAAATGACCAACCAGAATGGAAAATCCCAAACAAATCAGAAATCAATCCAAAAATTCCACAAAAATTCATGATCATTCCTAAAATCCACAAGTAGCATCATGCAAAAAATCACATTAATTGGCATTCATTTGGCATGGTAAAGAAATTCCTCAAGTTGAGCAAGCAAAGGTGTGACACACATTGTCACACCTACATTCAAAGGATCATAACTCAACAACCAGAAATGCTAAAAATTCAAACTCAACACCAAAAGGTCCCTAACGATGTCTAGTTTAAGCATGCAAAGTTTCAAAAGCATTGGATTAAAATTCATCATTTCACAAAGCAAATGGCAAGCAAGGTTCAAGATAGCACATGCATACACAAACCCTAGGTCCAATTTAATTCCATCCAGGAACAAATTGTGGAAAAATAGCCATAAAAAACTAGACATCATGAGGAGAATAATTCAAAAAACCACACATCATTTGGATCATTATTTATGGAGTTATTAATTTTCTAAGTGGATGAAAAAATAAAAAAAACATGAAGCACATAGCATGAAATGGTATGGAAGAAAATGCAAAGGCATAATTGAAACTGTCCAAGCCAGGGATCGAACGGGCCACCAATTTGAAATGAGCGCGTTTCTTAATGAAACGCACCGTTTCATTAATTATATGTGGCAATTCAAAACGATCTGAACCAATCAAAACTCCACGCCAAGGCCACGTGGTCCAGTGCATGGCTACAAACACACAAACTCATGCAGGCAAGCGCTAAACACGATCAAACGCAATCTGGAAATGGAAACCCTAAGTTCTTCATCATGTTCATCACATTCATACGCTCAAGAACAAAAATGCCAGAATCCCAAAATGATTACATCAATGTGTTCATCTTTCCACGTACATTAACATGCCATGCCTAATTTAACCTAATTCTCGATAACATGAATGGATCGAGCAAGAAGAGTTTCATAGGTCAAACTTAAAATCCTCATAACTAATTCATTTCTGCAAGGATTTCATGGATTTAAAGCTCAGATTAATCACCAATGAAAGATCTACCATAAGCATACAACAATTTCATGAATCATGACATTCGAATTCTGACCTTAATGGAAGTGCAGAAGTGAAACAGGTTGATTCAAGCCTTGAGAAGTCCAAACAATTGTTCCTCAGCTCTTGTATGATGATTTGGATGAAGAATTGGATGTTAACCGTGCTTGATCTTGCCAAAATCTCCAACTGCCATTGATGGATGTGAGCTTCAACAGTCCTCAAATCTGCATGAAATCCTTCGAAACCTGCTTCAATCCAGCTCAATTATGTTTGTGGATGATGATTCAATCAAGGAAATAGCAACGTGTATGAAGAAAATTGAAGAAAAAGTTTGAGAGCACAATGTGTGAAAATTTCAGATCTGGAAATTATGAAGTGTTAATCCCATTTTCTGTTATGCTTATGCTTATATATGATGGACTAATGAAGTTTGTTAATCACAATTAAGCAAAGCAAGTGGAATTAGTGAAATTGAAGGTGTAATGCAAATTTGAACAATGCACCTTTATGCATGAATGCCAATGCTACAGTGCACGAAATCTGAGTTTAATTCATTTGAAATTCTATTTTGGAGCCAAAGCAAGTGTTCACTACGCCAAAAACTGGAATAGACAGCGCCCCTTAGAGGGGGCTTTATTACAAAAGCGCACTCTAAAGTGAAGAGAAAAAATAAGGAGCATACTACTAGAATAGACAGCGCACTTTAGAGGGCGCTTTTGTAACAAAGCGCACTCTAAAGTGAAGCGAAAAAATAATGAGGAAATGGAGGGACACCAATAGAGGACGCTTTATTGAAAGCGCCCTCTAAGGGTAACCTTAGAGGGCGCTTCTAAAAAAGCGCTCTCTATGTCCATGTACATTTCCAGTTTATAAGGCGCTTTTGGAAAGCCTTAGAGAGCGCTTTTAGAAGCGCCCTCTTAGGCCCCCTTTAGAGGGCGCTTTTGTAACAAAGCGCCCTCTTAAGTGAAGCCAAAAAAATAATAATGAGGAAATGGAGGGACAACAATAGAGGGCGCTTTAGTGAAAGCGCCCTCTAAGGTTACCCTTAGAGGGCGCTTTTGAAAAAGCGCTCTCTAAGTCCATGTACATTTCCAGTTTAGAAGGCGCTTTTGGAAAGCCTTAGAAAACGCTTTCAGAAGCGCCCTCTTAGGCCCCCTTTAGAGGGTGCTTTTTTTACAAAAGCGCCCTCTAAGGTCCCACATTAAAATTATAACATATACTGCATGTCTCTTTATTTTCCCTCTCTATAAGCTATTTCGTTTACGTAACTGGGTTTTCTCTCAACTGCGATTACTCTCTACTGCGATTACTCTCGTCCTCCGTTCGTTCTCCCTCCCTCACCGTCATCGTCGCCGTCGCCTTTTTCTGCTGCTGCGTTCACGTTCACTGAGTTATCCTCTTCCACCGTCACTGTTCACTTTCTTCTCCATCGTTACCGTCACCTTTAAGGTATTTCTCTTCTCCATCGTTACCGTTCACTTTCTTCATGTGTTTGATTAGGGCATTTTCTAAACTTAGTTTTTCATTTTGTGCATTATGTTGATTAATGTTGTTTAGGGCAAACTGAGTTTTTTATTTCTGATTGAAAACTGATATATTTGAAGTGTGTTTGAGCATGCAGTAGGTGTGTTCACGTATTGGTCTTTTGCATGCAGTAGGTTTGTATTCAATAATGATAAAAAAAAAAAGAGTTTAGATTGTTGTAACATGAGAGAAATGGAAGGTATATGAATGTGTTCACGTATTGAATCATTGTCTTACTTGGGTCTTATTGAATCATTTCTATATTACAGATAAAATGGCTAACCAAGACGATACCCATGCCGCGAATGAATCACGTAATAATGTTGAAAAAGAAATCAAACGAGGATTGACTGTTATGAATTCAATCATTCGTGCAAGAGACAAGGGTGTAAAATTTGAAGTACATTGGAGTGCTGAAGACCAACTAATTGAGCCTAACGGTTCAATGTTGGCAAGTTACATTGGTTTCCTTGTTCGACAACATATTCCGATTACATGTGATAATTGGAGAAGTCCGGACTTGAAGGTTGGCAAGGAAAAAATATGGTCGGAGATACAGGTACTTACCATATATTGTTTTATGTTTTTTTGTTGACTATTTGTTAACCATATATTGTTATAATATTACTTTATAATAACACACTCCATTTGTATGTTTTTTAGAGATCCTTTCACATCGATGAAAGCCGGCAAAAATATTGTATTCAATTGGCCGGAAAAAGACTCTGAGGATTTCGATCCTTTTTGTGCAACAAATTTCTCAAGGATGAGGAAGGAAAATTTGTTGAAGGAGAACGGCCAATGAAGTATGCCGAGATTATTTCAGCCGATGAATGGGATAACTTTGTCGCCAAACGAAGAAACGAAAAATTCCATGTAATGTCTATTAATTATGGTATTATACAATTGTTAAGTTACTTGGTTCTAATATGCCTTAAACTTTTTTATCCAGGAAGTAAGCGACAAAAATAGGAAAAGGGCATCAAAACCCGCGTATCCGTACAAAAAAGGGCGTACGGGTTATGCACGGTTACAACAAAGAATTGTGAGTATATTCAAATGCTATGAGCTTATACATTGTCACAATATGTTATAATTGATGATCTTATAATCTAATTCAATGTGTAGCTAGCCGAGGAGAAAAGTGACGCAACATCTCTTCCGGAGCACGTATTATGGAAGGCTGCTCGGGTTGGGAAGGATGGGGCTGTCGTTGAAGCGGTCCAAAATGTTTATGACGAATGTGTAAGTATATGTAACATTATTTCTTTAATTATATCGAAAATTTTGTTAGACATATAATTCATTTTTAATCTCCTCTAATAATATTTCAGGAGACTTTATCCCAAACCGTACCTTCAACCGAGGTCCAGGATTGCAGGAGCGTACTTAGTCGAGTACTAAATGTTCCTGAGTATTCCGGTCGTGTGAGGGGTAAGGGTTTTGGTGTGACTCCGTCGTCATTTTATAAAAAAACAAAAACAAAAAATCCTACCAACAAAGAGGTGATGGAGACCTTGGCGGAGTTAAGGGCACAAGTACTCCAACTGCAAAACGAGAATGCAAGGTATAGAGAGGAAAGGTGCGCTTCCGAGGCAAAAGATACTAGTGACCGAGCTAGTATCAATTATCAACCGAAATTTCCCGAGGTAATTATATATGTTATTATGAAATTAAAATAGCACTTTTTTACTTGACACATATACACGTTAACAATAACATTTATTATTGGTTTAGGGCATTTCACCTTGTTAGCTGTATCTATCGTCACCAACTTATCGCATGGTTGGCAAGGGAAAAGTGCACAATACTTCGGGTGAATTACTTCACCATAATCCCCTCCCGGTGGGATTTATGAAAGTTTCGGTTGATCTTGTATTAGATACGGACGCCCTTCTCCCATTACCCGATGTTGTTTCAGAGACAACGTTGATGCGAGATGCAGTCGGATCCTTTGTTGGTTGGCCGTCAGATCTAATTTTCCCAGATGCCGAGGTATATATATTCTAAATGATTATGAATATTTAGTATTCACATTTCAATTCAGCTACAATTATGATACTCCTACAACTTTTTGAGCACGACGAATTGGGCATCGCTATCATTCATACATACATATGGTACTCCGATCAATCTATAATTTACTTAGTTGAACAATTTATTTACACACTTCAATGAGTAGTCTAATATTTATTATGTTTCTATTTAAGGTATATGTATGACAAATTGATGCGGGGAACTGAATTGTGTAACCGTTTCAATTTTATTGCTACTTCCCGTGTCAACGCAACGTTAATATCGAAAAATCCAACATCCGTAAAGAATGATCTAGTCGATAGATTCATGGCGGCCGGCGATAATACTACACGCAGTTTGTATTTTTTACCGTTTAATTCTGGCAACGGGTTAGATTTTCTTTCTAATAATTTCATTCTAATCTATGTATATCTTTTACGTAGAAAATTTTCATTCATCTAAATTTTTGTTTTATTTTACAGTGGTCACTGGGTGTTGGTTGCTATGGATCTTTCGAGACTAATAGTGTATTATCTCGATTCGTTATCGGGTGATTGGAGTAAATATCCGGGTTTGAAGAAGACGGTTGACACGTAAGTGAAATTCCCCTAAATATTCGTGTGTATTTCTATATTTAATTATGTCTGTCAGATTGATCTCAATATACGTTTTTATTTTGTTAGGGCAATAATAAAATTTAGATCGAAAAAGAATTACCGCATTAGGAAGGACATTACCTGGGTCCGAGTTCAGGTATATATTAAGTATCTTATTTTTGCTTATAATAGTGTTTGTTTTTTTGCTTATAATAGTGTTTGTAAGAAATTAACTATATATATATTGTTTGTTTTTCTGTGTAGTGTCCTCAGCAAAATAATTCGGTCGATTGCGGATTTTTTGTATTGAGATTTATGAGAGATATCATTGCGTTGAATCGTATAGACATCCCAAAAATGGTATGGAATAATAACTTAGGGTTTATTTTAATATTATCGGATAACTCATCTAATTTGTTACTAAATCATGAATATGTTTTATTCTCTTAATTGTAGTACTTTGAGGAATACAAATCTTACTCAAGAGCTCATTTGGATGAAATGAAGGATGAATTGTGTCAATTCATTGTTGATCAAAGAATCATATAGCTAGGTTGTATATTGTTGTACATATATGTATGGAATGTTGTTGTTGTATGCTGTTGTTGTATATATGTTGTATATTGTTATTGTACTTTTACTAAATCATGAATATGTTGTTGTATATTGTTGATCAAAGAATCATATATTAATGTTGTATATATGGAGGATTAATGTTGTATATAAATGGATTCATGTTGTATATATCAATGGATTAATGGTGTATAACATTGGATTAAAGGATGAAATCAATATGAATTTTACACTTTTGCAGCATGCGAACAGGTTACCAATTAAATATCCATTGTTTTTCAAACAAATTTTTTTAAAATAACTAACACTTTAGAGGGCGCTTTCTGTAGGAAGCGCCCTCTAAACACTTTACATTGAGAACTTTAGAGGGCGCTTTGTCCAGAAAGCGCCCTCTAAACACTTTACATTGACAACTTTAGAGGGCGCTTTTTCCAAAAAGCGCCCTCTGAACACTTTACATTGACAACTTTAGAGGGCGCTTTTTCCAGAAAGCGCCCTCTAAACACTTTACATTGACAACTTTAGAGGGCGCTTTTTCCAGAAAGCGCCCTCTAAGGTGTCCCTTTATGGACCACTCCAGAGGGCGCTTTTTTCATAAAGCGCACTATAATGTGGCCCTTTAGACAGCGCTTTCTCCAGGAAAACAAAGCGCTGTCTTTACCTATGCCAGCGCCAGATTAGAGGGCGCTTAAAAGCGCTGTTATAGGCCAAAATAAGCGCCCTCTTTTCCCTTATTTGGCGTAGTGGTTGCCATGTGAAAACAATGAGCCAAATTCAAATTGGAAATTTCCCTCCAAAATTTAAATGAAAATGCCAATATTTTTGTGATCAAAATGCATGATATGTGATGCATGAATTGGATAGTGCATGTCAAGAGAGAGATGTTGCAAAAAGAACCACTCCATTTGGCCTTATGGTTTGAAAGTTATGCATTCTTGAAGTTCAAATTCCATTGATCATGATTGATCCATATCTTTCCAACCATACATGCGAAATTCATGTTCTTGGACTTTTTAGAAAGGTGAGAGCAAGATCTTCAACTTTCATGTTGGACAAAATTTCATTTGAAGCTTTCTTGGTGATGTAAACTTGAGGAGAAAACCTTTCCATTTTTGGCAATTTCAAATTACAGGTCACTTACTATTTTTGGAAACTTTTCATCTGACCTCAAATTCTTCATTGTTGATGTTTGCAATGTCAAATGAGACTTGTATTGACATGAATGAGGCCTCTCTAACCATCTCCCACCTTCAAATCCATGATTGAATGCACAGTTGACTTTGGTTGACTTTCTAGGGTTTCAGATGAATTGCATCTTGACTGATGAGCTTTGAACATCCAACCTTTGGCCAAACCACTTCAAAATGATCCCTAGGTCACATGAACTCATGAACCAACCCTAGGGCTTTGCTTCCATAGGAAATGCACTTGCTTGCTTGCACAATTGGATCTCCTGACCAGTCTTGACTGATGACTTGCACTAGGCAATGGACAATGCAATGCTATGCAGTGGACAATGCAATGCTAATGACCTAAACATGAAAATGCATGTACAAAATAGAAGGTGCAAATTTGAGGTGCTACACCAGGGCACCCCTGAACCATATTAACAGCTGCTTTCCCATGCTCGGGCAATGGGTTCTTCTTCACATTCGGGCCTACGTCCTCAAAGAACAATATCCCACTCCTCACAAGGTCTTGCACCTTGGTCTTCAAAGGAAAACAATTCTCCATGTCATGTCCGGGCGCACCGGAATGATACACACAGTGAAGTTCGGGCTTGTACCATCACTGAGGATTGGCTGGCACAACAGAAGGATCACGAGGAGTTATCATCTTCCTATCGATTAAGGAAGGATAAAGCTCAGCATACATCATCGGAATCGGGTCAAAAGTCACCCTCTTCCTCTCATAGTTGCTGGTGCTGGCGTTATTATTGTTGCGAGGCTGGTAAGCCTGTTGTTGACGATGTTGTTTTGTGGTTGTTATTGAACTTCTCTGAAAGCAGGTGCTATATGAGCCACCTGGTGTTGGTTGACAGTTGGACGGACTTCTCTCCTCTACACAGAGGGCCTTCTTTTGACATGGGAAGACACAACATGAGTCTCCCCCTCCTTCTTCCTAGCAAATCCTCCATATTTCTTTGCCGAGGAACCATCATCATGGGATAAGCGTCCTTCACGGACCCCCTCTTCTAGCCTCATCCCCATATTCACCATTTCGATGAAGTCTGAGGGAGCACTAGCAATCATGCGCTCGTAATAGAAAGAGATCAAAGTCTTCAGGAAGATCTTTGTCATCTCCTTCTCCTCAAAGGGAGGCACTATCTGAGCTGCCAGTTCTCGCCATCTCTGGGCGTATTCCTTGAAGGTCTCCTTGTCTTTCTGGGACATTGCCCTCAATTGATCCCTGTCTGGATCCATATCCACATTATATTTATGTTGCTTTACAAAGGCCTCGCCTAGATCATTGAAAATGCGGATGCTTTCACTCTCTAGCCCCATATACCATCAGAGTGCAGCACCTGTCAGGTTATCCTGAAAGTAGTGAATCAATAGTTGATTGTTGTCTGTTTGTGTTGACATCTTGCGAGCATACATCACAAGATAACTAAGTGGACATGTATTTCCCTTGTACTTCTCAAAGTCAGGCACTTTGAATTTAATAGGGATTTTAACGTTGGGCACCAGGCACAACTCAGCAGCATTTTTCCCAAAGAGGTCCTTACCCCTCAAAGTCTTCAGTTCCTTGCGCAGCTCAAGGAAGTGATCTTTCATTTCATCCATTTTCTCATATACGTTCGGGCCCTCAGATGGCTCGGAATGATAAATGATGTCTTCTACATGGGGAAGAGTGTGCACAACGGGAGGTGGCACAGACAGGACCGGGCTAGAGGTCGGCATAGAAGCAAGAGTAGGAGAAAAACCCTCTGGCATGAAATTAGAAGGCATTCCCCAAGGGAATCCGGTTGGCATAGTTGGAGCGAAGTGGGCTGTAGCAGCAGGCACTGTCGAAGTAGCTACCTCGGAGATGACAGTCCTCGCGGGAGGAGTTGCAGGAGTTGGTGAAGCTTGACTTTGCGCATCAAGGACTGACTCCATCATGGCAGTCAGCCTGGCAATCTCTTCCTTCAGGTCCCTGTTCTCTTGCTCGAGATGTTCCATTATCTTCAGATGATTTGCTCTGGTGTTATACCGATGCGTCTGTTTGTCTTCAAAATAAATGAAGAGCAAAGAGTTAGACCACTGATCAAGAGCTCGGAACAAAACCTGCTTATGCATATGATGCATGCAATGCTTATGCACATGATTTGTTTTTATCAGAGGAACTTTATAGAGATCTACTTGCAAACATTTGGAAAATATTGATTTTTTAAGACATATATGGAATATTCATAACAATAATATTTGGAAACTTTTTACACCAATGAAGTAGTACAGTTCTGGTAACCAAATACAATACAAGAGAAAATGAGAATAAACATCCTATGGAGCCCTAGAAGCAATCGTCCAAAGCCTTCGAGATCGGAAGATAAGTAGCACGAAGCCTCTTCACCTCGATCTCATAAGCTGCTTCCATATCGACCTTCTCCTTGGCGAGCTGATCATACTTCCTATTCCAAAACCTGGACGAATGAGGAAGGAGAGAAGTAACCACATCATCAGGCTCATCAATAACCTGATGCTCTAGAAACTCTATCATTGCATCCTTATCTTTGAGTTGCTAAAGAACTTCCTCACGCTCACGAACCCATGCACGCGACCGATCTTCGTCTCTTAACTCCTCTACTCCTTAATTAGGGAGGGTTGAAGGCCCAACCATAACCATAGGGGTAGGTATCGGATACTCGTACGGAATATGGTACTCAAGAGCTCTCTTCCTTACCCAAGCGGTGTAAGGTTCCAAAGAAACACAATTCTTCGGACCAAGCTCATTCCTCCCTTTCCTATGAACTTTGTGCCAGGCGCGAGCCATCCTATCCTTCAAGTTTTGAGGATCTTTACCCTCTTGAAAGAACAAGCCTTCCAACAAAATATTGTTAGGTTTCTCCTTTAAGGGGAACCCAAGCTGACGGCGAGCCAAAGCAGGGTTGTAGTTAATTCCACCACATGTACCAAGAAGAGGCACATTGGAGAACTCACCACAAGAGTCAATAATCTGAACGCCATCATAAACACGATTATACCAAGAGATATCATCATTAGTGAGAGACATAAGTCTCGTGGACCACCGTAGACATCCCTTGTTTTCCTTGAAGGCAAGCGTTTGAGGCAAGTGCGAGATAAACCACTTGTACAACAGAGGCAGACATCACACAATGGAACCACCACCCTTTGCATTCCTCATGTGCAAAGAGAAATAAGTGTCACCCAATAGAGTCAGAACGGGATTAAGAGAAGAGAAAATCCTAATAGCATTCACATCCACGAAGTTGTCGACGTTGGGAAATAACACTAGCCCATAGATGAGGAGTACAAATATGGCTTCAAAATCTTCCTTACTCAAAGCCTTCCCAAACAAAGTAGCTTTTTCGATCATAAAATCAGACGGGACACCTTGAATTCCACCTTTTGTAGTCATATGGGCAACAATGTCAGATACAATCATATGAAGCATGTCAGCAATCTCTTGAGAAGACGGAATCTTCTCCAAACCATTGAATAGCAACTAGTCCAGAATAGGTGTACCCACATGATAAGCATACTCCTCTAATGTAGGCAAAAGCTGGAAATCCGGAAAAGTGAAGCATCGATACAAAGGATCGTAGAACTGCACCAACACACTCATCAGACCTTCATCCACCTTGGTAGAAAGAATAGACAGAAGCTTTCCATGGCGAGCTTTGAATTCCAAGGGCTCTAATACATAAGATGTCAAACTCCTTAACTCTTTCAAGTCAAGTTGTCTGAAACTGTACTTCTTCGTATTTCTTCTTTGCTCATCCATGTCTGAAATTTTGCAAATAGACCTCTTAAGTTCCTTGTAAAATCTTTATTGTTGATGGCATGAATGCAAATGAATGCATGAATGCATGGATGCAACAAACACACTCAAGGATCAAGCAAGTCACACCACACAAAGGTCACGGGATGGCTTAAGTTATCGTCAATATCAATCATCCATTTTGGTGGATTATGATTTACAGCGTATCAACACCCAAGTTCCATTGATATTGAGGATATACGAGAACGGATCGACCGCGAATCACAGGTTTGTTGAGAGTCACGAGCATGGAGTCTCGGTTAAGAACCACCCAACGGGAGTGTACTATGGTTAAACCTGATAATCATGTTCTAAAAAGGTTCCCATAGTCATCATCCCATCTTTCGGATATTATCGGATAAAACGACTACTCATATTCTAAAAAATATTCTCAAGAGAGACTCTTATGAGTGTAGTATCGCGTAACAATCGCCTCAAGTCTTACACTTGAACGACCTTCGCACTACGTCCTAGAATAGGCCAAGATGGGATAGGTATCTAAGGTCCTTGGCTTCTAAGGTTTATATTGGAAAGAGTAATGCCTAACCACGACTACTCGTGTGACATTATTGATCCCAACAGGACCTCCACCAAGTGAATGGACTTGCAAGTTAACTTGTTAAGGAATAACTCCACACAAGTCAACAAGACTATGCCATTCTCCTATCATAAGTGCACTCGAGTTCGGGTATAGAACTCATCTCACAAGAAACCACCAAGCATACAAGCAATTAATATATCAAGCAATCCATACATTACAAACAATACATTCATCCCAAATTTGCACAAAAAATATGCCACAAATAAATATAAACATACAACACACATAAGCAAAAAGTAGGCTAAACCCATTAGAGATGGCTATTCCCCAGCAGAGTCGCCACTTTTCTGTAGTGGGGTTTTCGTTACCTTTAGGTTTATTGACTAAACCAAAAGTAAACATACAATTCGAGTCGCCACCGCACTTTTATTTGTCCAAAGGAAAGGCTAAAAAGCGAACAAAAGCCAAGGTAAGAAGTTTCTCAAATCAAAAACTAATAAAAATGTCAGAGATCTGGGTAAGGGGGTTGGTTATGAAAAGGGAAGGTTTTATGCACCCAAAACATCCTTAGTATTCTAAGGGAACCCTTTTTGCAAATATGTGTTGTAGGTTGGTATTTGTGAAAAGATTTATACAAGAGATTTAGGGATGAGAAAAGAATAGATTATATTTACAAATTTTGTTGTTTGAATGGATGAACCCATTGCCTACGTACCATCACAAAGGAGGATCAAAACCTCATAGTTCGGGGTAAAAATCTCAAAGATTGGTGAATTGATTTGATCAAGAGCCTTAAGGTCTTTTGTTATCAAAGGGAGAAAACTCAACATAAACCAACAATCCACCATGTGAGGAAGGCTTCAACATGCTAGTGAGGGGTTAACTCTATAATAAGCATGGAAGACTTATAATCCAATCACTAAGGATGCGGTGAGATTTACATCAACCACTATGATAACTCAAACCTATGACTAATGTTTTGAAAAAAAGTTTTTAATAAGGTGGCCATTGGAACCACAAAAACAACTTGAAGTGAGTTATATTTACAAGTTAGATTTATTTGCAAAATAAAAGTCAAAGTTGGATTAAGATTTATTCACAATGAGTATTTATGAAAAGAGTTTTGAAAAGTCAAAGGCTTAAGGCCTAGGTTTCTAATTTGAAACAAAGTCAAAGTTTGGAGAAAAAGATTTTTGGCTTGGTTAGAGTGAGGAGAAGAAGAGAAGGTCTAGTCCTAAAGCAAACAAAGATAAGAGAGAAAAAATAAATCCTTGGAGTTCCTTTTCTTGAAATCATAGAGATGATTCAAGATGCTCCTTTCCTTTGGACTTAGCACACACAAGCAATCAAACAATTGAACTCAAGCTCCTAGGATCTCCATTTGGCTTGTCTCTTAACTTGGCTACTCATGACAATGGTCCTCTTTTCACAATTTCAAGATGGAGTCCCTATCACACAAGAGCAAACATCAAAAAGTTCGCAACACAATAAGGGGAATGAACAAAGGATAAGTTTGGATGAGAAGTCCTTTAAGATCAACTTTGAATTTTAGCATTCTAAAGGCATGAGGCCTAGTTGCTCTTCAACAAGTTTAGCATTCTAAAGGCATGAGGCCTAGTTGCTCTTGAACTCCTTTTAAGCATAGGTAAGTCCTAATTCTAAGTCCTTTCTCCTTTTTGCATTTGGTTCACACAAAACAAATACAAAGCAAACACAATAGAATAACATATTTATATACACTAATGAGCTCAAATGAGCAAAAGAAAAATGGCATAAACATAAAATATGTGCTCAAGTGAGCAAAGTGAAAATCAATATGAATAATGAGCAAGAAATAAATGACATTAAAAGTAAATGGCAATAAATTAAATGCTCAAATTAAAGTTAGTAATTAGTGTAGTTATGTTAGTTTGTCATAAGACAATGTAGCGCGATGTTAAGCAATCGTAAGTGGAATAATGTAGTAGTCACACCTATCTGAGACCGGTCAATAAGAATATAGGCAAAGAACACAAGTTAGAGATCATGACTAGTAAGCCAAGCTCCATAAACTTGCCATGCCAAAATAAAAGGGGAAGGGCCTTGTATGGACTTTAGGTTATTTGCTTGACCAAGAAGCAACCTATCTTGGACACAAAACAACTCACTTGATCATAGATCATGTTGAGTTTGGTTTGGATCAAATAAGGTTAAACCTCTCATTTGTCAAGACCAACCATAAGACATTAACTCATTGGCCATTAATGAAAAGAATGGGATGAAGATGAAAGGGAGGGAAAAAGAAGACAAGTATCAAATCCAATTGATCAAATGTGGATCAAACCAACATCAATCAACACCAAATAGAAAAGAAATGAAGATTACAAGTCAACCATAATTTTTTGCTATTTTTTGAATTAAAATAAAAGGCAAATAAAAAATAATCAAATAAGGTCAAACCTCAAATTTAATTCAAATCAACTTCAACAAGTCCAATTAAATTCTCCTAGGTCTAACATGGTCAAACAACCTTTGACTAATTTTCTCAACAATTTTGGAAATCAGAAATATTTAAAAAACAATTAAAAACACTAAAAAATAACACAATATGAATTAAAATCTCAAATAAATCACAAATCAAATAAGAAATTGATGAGACTATTTTTCATTGACTTTTCATGATCCATAGGTGTTAGGAAAATATTTTTGGATTTTTCAAAAGTCAGAAAGTATTTTAAAATGAATTAAAACTAATAAAAACTAAATAATTCACAAAAAATGTTAAATGAAGTCACAAAAATAATAAAAAAATCAAAATATGAAACTAGATTTTTCAAGAATTTTTTTGGCATTGGTCTCATATTTTTATGACTTCAAATAAATTATTTATGAATTTTTTGAAAATAAAAGGAATTAACTGAAATTAAAATGAAAATAGAAATAATAGAAAAAACCAGCGCCACGGGATCAGATTCATTAATTGACGTGGCAAGACTGAATGGCTCAGATGTGAGGATGCAGCGTGTACATTAGTCAAGCGCGCAACATCTTGAATTAAAATAAGTAAACACAATGGATGAATGCGATTAAAACGTGGAAGCCAGATCCAAGGGTCAGGAAGCATGACACGTTGTGGTGGTGGTGGAAACCACCCTCTTCTCCGGTGAACCAAACAATTCCGGCCACCAGTTGTAGAGAATTTGTTTTTAACAAAAATGGAAAATAAGGACATCAAATTGAAGCTCGTGTGATGTAGATCACCACTGTATCCATGGATCTTCCTCACTCTTCCTATATTGAGAGAAATGTGAAGTGGAAGATCATGGTGTACCAACTGAAAGTGCACGAAATGGAAAATTGAAACCACCATTGGCTTGCCTCAAGTGTGAGGACTTCAGAAAATCACATAAACAAGAGAAAGCTACATTGAAATGCAAGTTCTAGATCCAAAAATTTTGAAGGTATACCTCTGAATTGAATCTCTTTAAGCTACGAAACCTTCAAGATCTTGGCTCCTCTTTGCTCTAGGGATGCAGTGGAAATGATAGGCTAAGGAATTGAGCTTTGAAAATCAACTAATGATGTTGAATTTCAAGCTTGAAAGTGAGAAAAATTTCTGGAAAATTCCTTTGGTATGGCTATGGTGTCAATGTTGCAGCGTTTCTGATCTCCAAAAGGTTTGCAAATGAATGAGAAGGAGTGTTTATTTATAGTTGATATTGGTTGTGCATCATGCTTCCCTCGTGTGCATGACATTTGAAAATGGATATGCATGGGCCTGTACAGGCGCATGTGAGGCCCAATGATGGGTGCAAAACCTTGCTGAGTTCATTTGGAATGGAATTGGACGTGTACATGAAGTGGAACTAGCTTGCACATTAAGTTTCATCATGAAATGTCAAAATGAACATAAATGAAGAGCTCTTCTAAACTCATCAATGGTAAGTCCAAAGAAGTAATGTGAGTAATGGTTGGAAAGCCCTTGAAATAAGGAACAAAAATCATGTTGGGAAAAAATTCATTTGGCATTTGGAAATTAATGAAAACTTACTGTGAAAATCCAAGTACAAAACATGTTTAAGTCACCTTTGAAAATTTTCCCCAAAAGTAAGCCTATTCAAACCCCTCTTTTTGCATGATGAAAGCTTCAAATGGAAAAACCTCAAATATCAAAGTTTTAGATATTTTCAAGATGATCAATTTAGACTCAAAGTTTGTATAATTTGGATTTTCTATGACAAAGTGATGGACATTTTAAGTTGGGTACTTTTTCAAATTCAATGAATTATGTCCAAGATGACCTATAATGTTTTGTATTATCACATGTATTTCTTTTAGGATTATGAAATTTTATCCAACAAAACATTTTAATTAGACATATTAAGCTTTCCAATGCATTTTGTCTCACCTCAAAATCATAAAAATTAAGGAAGTTATGTCCTTGGTAAGTTGACCAAAAATTAGGGTTTCAGTCAAAATAACGTATAATGTTTTAAGATGAATGATAACCTTAAAAGTTTCAAATGGATTTTTTATAAACATGAAAGTTGTTCATATGGTTCTTAAGAACATTTGTTCTCTTTGGGTCATCTTCATATGACAAACACATCAAAGGTTGCATCTCAATGGACCTCAGTTTAGTCAGATGATTTGACTGGTCAACTTTTCAAGGCCAAACTTCCAATCTTGATGAATAAATGATTGAGGATCCTCAAATAGGCTCATATATGCATAAAATAATGAATTAAAGAACTTCTCTTGATTATATTTGATCATAGGTTGAGGTTGCTTCATGGGCAAGGCACAGTCAAAGCATAGTGGAATTAGGGTTTCCTTGGGAAACAATCCTCAAGCCCTTTGGGTTATCTTGATCAAATTGGAAAATTGAGATACTTGGGAGACATAAACGATGATTAGGAGCTTTGTGGGCCATTTTCATGCTTTTTCTTATCTTCATCTAGCCATTTCACTGAGCTTAGGAGCCTCCTAGGAGCATTGGAATACATGATCACTTGAGCTTCAAAACAAAAGAGTTAGTGACATATTTTTGTGCTTTTGGTTAGTAATCAAAATAAGAAAAGCAATAATATAAAATAAAAGCATGCTTGGTGGTCTCAACACACTCACACAAGTCCCACCCCTAGGGTTAATGAGCCAAGTATGCTATGATCCTTGAGGCAATGCACTTGTGCAACAATATGATGCCATGAGGGATCTTAGGGTCAACATTAGGGTCTTACAGTCCTCCTTTGACCAATTTTTGATCTCATTCATCCCTTTCCCTCTTCATCTAATTCCCCTTCTTCATCCATTCATTTCAATTGGCCAATGACATCTCTAAGTCCTAATGCTAGTATATTGAAAGATTAACATGAGTATGAATGAGATTAGGCCACACCTTTGCATTATTTTTTGTGTGTGCTATGTTTAATGAGCATAGTTATTAATACTATGTGTAGCACCTCAAATTTGCACCCCCATTTTGTACATACATTTACATGTTTAGGTCATTAGCATTGCATTGTCCACTGCATAGCATTGCATTGTCCTTTGCCTAGTGCAAGTCATCAGTCAAGACTGGTCAGGACATCTAGTTGTGCAAGCAAGCAAGGGTATTTCCTATTGAAGCAAAGCACTAGGGTTGGTTCAATGAGTCCATAAGACCTAGGGGTCATTTTGAAGTGGTTTGGCCAAAGATTGGATGTTCAGAGATCATCAGTCAAGATGCAATTCATCTAAAACCCTAGAAAGTCAACCAAAGTCAACTATCAATTCAACCATGGATTTGAAGGTGGGAGATGGTTAGAGAGACCTCATTCATGTCCATACAAGTCTCATTTGACATTTCAAACATCAACAATGAAGAATTTGAGGTCAGATGAAAAGTTTCCAAAAATAGTAAGTGACCTATAATTTGAAATTGCCAAAAATGGAAAGGTTTTCTCCTCAAGATTACATGATCAAGCAAGCTTCAAATGAAATTTGTCCAACATGAAAGTTGAAGATCTGGTTCTCCCATTTCCAAAAAGTCCAAGATAATGAATTTCTCATGTACGGTTGAAAAGATATGGATCAATCATTGCCAAGCTAATTTGAACTTCAAGCATGCATAACTTTCAACCCATAAGGCCAATTGGAGTGATTCTTTTTTGTACATTTCTCTCTTGACATGCACTATCCAAATCATGCATCACATATCATGCATTTCCATCACAAAAATATTTGACTTTTCATTTGAATTTTGGAGGGAAATTCCAAATTCAAAAATTAGGCATTGTTTTCATGTTCTAGCATTGGATGTAGCTTCAACACAGCATTTCAAGTGAATTAAACTCAGAAAACGAGTACTGTAGCATTGCATTACATACATAAGGGTGAATTGGAAAATTTGCGAAACACCTTGGTTTTTATTAATCCCTTGGCATTTGGCTAATTGTGATTAACAAACATGATTAGTACATCATATATAAGCTAAAGCATAACAGAAATTGGATTAACACTTCATAATTTCCAGATCTGAAATTTTCACACATTGTGGTTTCAAACTTTTTCTTCAATTTTCCTCATACACATTGCTATTTCCTTGATTGAATCATCATCCACAAGCATAATTGAGCTGGATCGAAGCAGGATTCGAAGGATTTCATGCAGATTTGAGGACTGTTGAAGCTTATATCCATTAATGGCAGTTGGAGTTTCTGGCCAGATCGAGCAAGATTAAGCTATTGTTCTTCATCTATTCATCTATCTAAGCATTGGAGATCATCTGTTTCTGCTTTCCAGGACCTGAATTGAGCGATTCCGGTTCTGTAGCTTCAACAAGGTTAGATTTCGAATGCTTTAATTCATGAAATTGATAGATGCTTGTTGTAGATCGTGCTTTGGTGGTTAATCTGGACTTTAGATCACTGATTTTCATGGAGAAATGATTAAGATAGGTTAGATCTAAGTTTGATGGTTGAATGTTCTTTTGCTCGAATCTTTTGATACATGTGGAATTAGAGCAAATTAAGCATGGCATGTTGATGTATGTTGAAAGATGAATGCAATGGTGTACTTGTTTTGAATTTCTGGACATTTGTGTTCTTGAGTGTATGAATGTGATGAACTGTATGAAGATGCTAGGGTTTTTACTTTCCAGAACCTGTTTGATCCTTGAAGCGTGTGTTTGCATGCGTTTTCCTGTTCGTATCCATGCATTGGTCCACGCTGGTGATTACATGGCATTTCGATTGGATGCTGTTCATTCCCACTGCCACATGGATTTAATGAAACGGTGTGTTTCATTAGGAAACGCGCCACTTTCAAATCTTCACTCGGTTCGATCCTTGGTGGAGACAGATCCAAAAATGCCATTCCATTTTTATTCCATTTTTCTCACATATCCCTACTATGCTTTTCACATTGCATTTTATTTTTTCTCCACTTAAAAAATTCATAACTCCATAAATAATGATCCAAATGACATGAGATTTTTTGCAACATGATCCTTATCATTTCTAGTTTTTTATGACTATTTTTCCACAATTTGTGCCTGGATGGATTTTAATTTGGCTTAGGGTTTGTGTATGCATGTGTTTTCTTGACCTTGCTTGCCATTTGCTTTGTGAAATGATGAGATTTCATCCAATGCTTTTGAAATTTGGTATGCTTAAACTAAACATCTTGCTGGACATTTTGGTGTTGAGTTTTCATTTTTAGAATTTATGGTTGTTGAGATATGATCTGGTTAATGTAGGTGTGACAATGTGTGTCACACCTTTGCTTTCTCAACTTGATGATTTTCTTTGCCATGCCAAATGACTTGATCTTTTGTATGATGCTTATTCTGGATGTTAGGATTGCTCATGAATGTTTGTGGAAGTTTTGGATTGATTTCTGATTTGTTTGAGATTTTTCTTTCTGGATTGCCATTTGTGGACTGTTGAATAGTCATGAACTTCAATGATTTGTGAAATGATGGTTGTTTATCATATGGATTTGAGATTTTGCACATTGTTTCTAGACACTTTGAAGTTTATTATGGATTTGGTTTGAGACATTTGTCATTTGTCAATTCTGTTTTAGGCTTGTGCTACGTTGATGTAGCATTTTGTGTCTCAATTGAGCTTGTTTGTGCCTACCTTGCCTTATGGAATTTGATTGCCATGCTATAACTTGTCCAAATGCCTTGATTTTTGGTGTGCTGATCATGTTATGTGTTCTGTTTAGCCATGATTTTTCTTGGGATTAATTGAATCATTTTGGAATTAATGTGCATTTGTTCATTCTGTTGCTTCAATGAGCTTTGAACTTGCATGCCTGGCCTTATTTGATTTGTGAAATGAAATTGGTTGATGCTATGGACATGAGACCTTTTGGATTGTGTTCTCATTTGATTGAAGTTGATTCATGTCAATTTTCATGTTCTGTTTTGAATTATTTCTCCCTCTTTGACCCTAGGCCTTGTCCTAGTGGTTGGTGCTTATGTTTGAGCTTTGTTTTCAGGATAAGAAGCATATGGCCTTGAGGAGATTGATTCATTTGCTTAAAGTTGGTTGAGTGTTGAATGTTGACTAATCTTGACTTGTTTTGTAGGTGGCTTTTAGCTCATTTGAGTTGAGCTTGTGCCTTGCACATTGGTGCATTGTTTGTGGACTGTTGACTATTAACTGTCTGTTTGACTTTTTTTGAGTTGTGTACTGATTGAGTTGGATTGCTTTCAGGTACATTAGTTGCTTAAGTTCTTTTGAACTTGCTTTTGCTGTTGCTTGGTTGCTTAACCACTAGAGGTATAATTCACTGACTTCATGTAGTCTGGAAGACCTGTCCTGTTACTTGGGCAGGCACCTGTCTGAAGTCCTCCTTAAGAGGCAATGCTTGTGTTTGTTTATCTTTGTGCCAAGCAGGAAAAGACCTTTGACAAGGCAATTGGCAGATAAAAGAGATGTGTAGTCCATCTCCTGCTAGTCAGTGTGTCATCCCTTTGCTCACATTACATGTTGATGCATTGTGGATATCAACCCAAGATCCTTGTTGAGTCAGTCATGTGGATAGAAGAGTACCTGCTTTCTGAACTCCCACACCTTCTATTTGAGTCAAGCTCTCCCAGGCCAGGGATAAGAGCTGTGAGGCACACCCCTCACTTCCCATTTCATCTGCTTCACCCTAACTCTCAATGTTAGGGTTAAGAGCTAACATCCCCCGGTTCCAGTTGGCTTGTGTTTCACAGTCTAACCTTGTGTGAGCCCACTTTGTTTGTATATAGTGTGTGCTATTTGTGTGATTGTTTGCTTTGCTTGTGCTGTTTAGGTTTAGCTTGCTCCCTGTGCAAGTTAGATAGAAACCTTGACCTAGGACCATGGTGAATTTGCATGATAACTATTAGGCTCGAGTTAGTCTCCCTTCTAGTATGTCATTTCCCAGTCTCTGGTTAGGCGAGTCCTTAGTCCCTGCGTAGGGGAACTACGTCGCCCTGATCCTCATACCAGATGAGGTACGTAGGCAGGAGATGAGCTGATTTCTCCGGGCGCCCTTTTTGTTTTGTCTTGTGTGTGTTAGGGGATGGATGTAAGACCAGCGATTGGCATTCCGTATCCTATTGTTGTGTGCTTGGAGTCCGATGTAAGTCCAGCGCTTGACATTTGGTTTCCAGTGTGGGTGTGTTTGGTTCGGAGTCTGATGTAAGTCCAGCGATTGGCATTCGGTTTCCATGTTTGCCTGTTTTGTATGGAGTCTGACATAAGTCCAGCGATTGGCAGTCGGTTTCCTGTGTGGTTTTGTTTGGCGTGCGTTAGCCGAGCTACGAGTGCTCTGATTCTTCTTTAGTCCGAGAAGATACGTATGCATAGGATGCGACATCCTAGCGAGCACGTTTCCCCTAGTCCTGAACTACGTCGACTCTGATGTCTGTGCCTGACAGACTACGTAGGCCCAGGATGCGATATCCTGCCGAGTTAGTTTCTTTTGTTTTCTGTGTCTCTTTTCAGCCAGTGTTTGATGTTTTTGAGCAGTTTTTAGCAACCTTTATCCTTCCTTCTGTGCGTGGATCCCGTCGAGTACGACGGATGCGTAGGGGTGCTAATACCTTCCCTTCGCATAACCGACTCCCGATCCCATCTCTCTTTGGTCGCGAGACCATGTCTTTTCCAGGTTTACTTCGAGCGTTTCCTTTCCCTCTTTTGGGATAAATAACGCACGGTGGCGGCTCTGTTGTTTCGTTTTCCCGCCGGTTTTTCGCGTAATGCGACAGCTGGCGACTCTGCTGGGGACAAAGAGAAGTTGACCTCTTGCTGGTCCATCTTCCCTAAGTGAGTCTCTCCTAGCGCTCTCTAGGTTAGGGTTTGGTTGCTTTTACTGTTTCATTTATTGCATTAATTTATTTATTGTTTGCATTTATGTTTGCATTTATGTCTGCATTCATTCATTTTCATCTGTTCATCTGGATGTGCTGTGTTGTCTCTCTGTTGGGGTGGGAATTACATGAGGTAAAAGGCCCAATACCCAGGCTATGAGTGAAATCTAGGAAACCTAGGAATAGAGTGATTCATGGGAAGCGGGTGGTATTGCGCCACTTAGCGGAACATTGATATCACGAGCAGTTCAGACCCTGATGGGATATTATCGTTACATACTTCGGGTGTGTATATGATGATATTCTGTGAAAGGTTATTTATGCCGCGTTTCTCTCGACCTTACCCTGACCTAGATGACACCCGTGAGTGGGGAGGGAATGATCATTATTACAGGTACAGTTGGTGACTTGTCGGTGACTTGTTGGTGACTTGTGGTCCTGTTGATGACTCTTGGTTCTTCAGATGATAGTTTCTCAGATGACTTTGGGTTTCAGATGAATTGTGGTTCCGAGTTCAAGCCGATGCTCTGGTCCTGTGTTCCGAGATGCACATCCTGCCAGTCTTGTCTGCATCATTTGCATCATAGCATGTTTATTTTTAAAAAAATACGCAATAAAAAAGAATTGAAAAAAATCAGAAAAAAGAAAAAAAGCTAATATCTGCATGCATATCATTTCTCAGGTACATTCCAGAGTCTATTCACTGATAGAGATGGCAACAGTCCCAGAGTTGAAGCGGAAGACTTGTTCCTACAGCTTTCACCGTGAGCCTTTGACGTCTCTGATAGAGTTGAGCAACTTCGTGACCAGTGGTAATCAGAAGGGTTTTGTTGATCAGTATGGGGATATTCTGACACTGTTGAAGATGGTAGTCGATCCAGTGCCGTTGCAGACTCTTCTTCAGTTCTACGACCCAGAGCTTCGTTGCTTCACCTTTCAGGATTATCAGTTGGCGCCTACTCTTGAGGAGTATTCCATCTTGCTGAGTGTTCCGATCCGGTATCAGGTTCCTTTCTTGGATGTTCCGGAGGAGGTTGATTTCAGAGTTATCTCCAGAGCTTTCCATTTGGGTATCAAGGAAGTCAGTGATAATTGGAAGTCCAGTGGGGATGTTGTGGGTTTGCCTTTGAAGTTCCTGTTGAGGGTTGCTAGAGAAGAAGCAGAGAAGGGGAATTGGGAAGCTTTTCATGCTCAGTTAGCTGTTATGATCTATGGGATTGTTTTGTTCCCGAGTATGCCCAACTTTGTGGACTATGCTGCAGTCACTATCTTCCTTGGAGGAAACCTGGTTCCTACTCTGTTAGCTGACACTTACTATGTTATTCACAATAGGCATGGTAAGGGTGGAGCTATCAGATGTTGTCTTCCACTTTTGCTCAGATGGTTCTTGTCTCTCCTGCCAGTCAGTGGACCTCTTGTGGATGCTCAGAGCACTCATAAGTGGACTCAGAGGGTTATGTCTCTTACCTTGTATGATATCAGGTGGCAGTCTTACCGGATGGATGTACGTAATGTTATCATGAGTTGTGGAGAGTTCCGGAATGTGCCACTTGTAGGGACTTAGGGTTGCATTAATTACAACCCGGTTCTTTCTCTTCGCCAGTTGGGGTTTGTAATGAATGGAAGACCACTTGAAGCTGAGATAGCTGAGAGTGTGTATTTTGAGAAGCGGAATGACCCTGTTAGATTGGAGCAGATAGGAAGAGCTTGGAAGTCTATTGGTGTCAAAGATGGAGCTGTCTTAGGGAAGAAGTTTGCCATTGCTATGCCTGACTACACCGAGTGGGTCAAGAAGAGAGTGGAAACTTTGATGTTGCCCTATGATAGGATGAATCCTTTGCAAGTGCAACCGCCTTTGATCCTTGCTGAGAGCGTACCTGCTGAGCAGTACAAGCAAGCCCTGATGGAGAATCGCAGGTTGAAGGAGAAGGAGCAAGATGCCCAGATGGAGTTGTACCAAGCCAAAGCTGACAGGTTGAACCTGACTCATCAACTCAGAGACATCCAGAGTGTAAATGTTGGTGGAGTAAGGAGCAAGAATAGATCCTATGAAGAGATGGAGAACTTGCTGAAAGCAGAGCACCGAGAGTGTTTGAGACTATAGAGAGCTGAGGCCAGCTACCAGAAGAAGATCAAAGATTTGGAGAAGCAACTCAGAGACAAAGATATCCAGTTGAAGAAGGAAGTTGACTTGAGACATGCATCAGAGAACCAACTTGGAGCAGAAGTTGTAGAGCTTAGAAGACAGTTGAAGGAGAAGCTCACTCCCTTGCCAGAATGTTCAGAGTGTGACCTGTTGATAGACCAGTGTCACTACTTGAAGTCGCTCATTCCTGGAAGTCGTTTGTCTTAGCTTGTATTCCTGATGTTTATGTTGAGAATCACCCCCAGGCTTGTTGGATGGGATTCATTGTTGTACTCTGGTTACTTGGATCTTTCAATCTTTGTTGTATGATCCTGTTGCCCTTATCTAGAGATGAGGTTGTTGGTTTCACTTTGTACTCATCACTCTTGTGTATGGTTGTTCATGTGCTTCCTGTGTTGTTCTTGCTTCAGGTTGCCATCTTTTGAGGATGAACCAGGCTCTTTGAATGCCTGAGAAATGAACATCTCATGTGCATCATATGCATTAGCATCATACTCATATCATTTTGCATAACAGGTGTTCTTGTTCGTGACTTCTCACTCTGGTTCCTGTGTCAGGCAGGATAGCTGATCAGAGACCGCATCGTTATTCAACTAGACTCAATCAACAGAGAAGTATGGATCAAGTTCAGACGGAATTGGCTGAGATGAGGGCAAACATGGCCCAATTTATGACGATGATGCAAGGGGTTGCGCAAGGTCAAGAGGAACTTCGAGCCCTGGTTCAAAGACAAGAAACCGTGGTTCCGCAGTCCAACCGAGCGTCGCCGGTGGGCGTCCCAGTTCATGAGAATGTTAATGTTGATGCTCCCGCCAATGACTATGCTGTGGGTGATGAGTTGAGGGGTATTAGAATCAACGGACAACCTCTTGCTGCAGAGACTGTCAATGTTAGAGCTACCCGGGCTCCGGTTCGTCATCCTGCTCCGATTGTTGATAGACAAGAGGACATGTTCACGCTGCTGAGTGAAGATGATGAAGTTGTTGGAAGAGTTGAGGAAAGGGATCGGAAAGTTGATGCCCTTGCTGAGAAAATTAGAGCTATGGAATGTCAGAATTCTCTCGGTTTTGATGTTACCAACATGGGCCTGGTAGAGGGGTTGAGGATTCCCTACAAATTCAAAGCACCCTCTTTCGACAAATACAATGGTACTTCTTGCCCTCGCACCCATGTGCAGGCATATTATCGGAAAATCTTTGCTTACACTGATGATGAGAAAATGTGGATGTATTTCTTCCAGGATAGCTTATCTGGGGCTTCCTTGGACTGGTACATGGAACTTAAGAGAGATTCTATCCGCTGCTGGAGAGATCTGGGTGAGGCCTTCTTGAGGCAGTACAAACATAACATGGACATGGCGCCGAGCCGGACTCAGCTGCAGAGTCTTTGTCAGAAATCTGGTGAAAGCTTCAAGGAGTACGCCCAGAGGTGGCGTGAGTTGGCTGCAAGAGTACAACCCCCTATGCTGGAGAGGGAGTTAACTGATATGTTCATCGGTACTCTACAAGGTGTTTTCATGGACCGGATGGGGAGCTGCCCATTCGGTAGTTTTTCAGATGTGGTTATCTGCGGAGAGAGGACAGAGAGTTTGATTAAAGCTGGTAAAATTCATGATGTTGGGTCCTCGTCTTCCAAGAAGCCTTTTGCTGGGGTACCTCGTCGGAGAGAGGGTGAAACTAATGTTGTTCAACACCGTAGAAATCCGAACAGAAATCAGTACCGCCAAGTTGCTGCTGTGACAATTTCGGCACCTCAACCTCGTCAACAGCAACAACAGAGAGTTCAACAACAACCGCCCCAACAACAACAACAGCAACGTCCGTATCAGCCGAGGCAGAGGATGCCTGATCGACGTTTTGACCCTTTGCCGATGACTTATGCTGAGCTGCTACCTGAGTTGCTCAGACTAGGGTTTGTGGAATTGAGAACCATGGCACCGTTGACAAAAATACCACCTGGGTATGATGCCAACGCGCGTTGTGATTTCCATTCTGGTGCACCGGGACACCACATTGAAAACTGCAGGGCTTTTCATCATAAAGTCCAGGACCTGATTGATGCTAAAACTATCAATTTTGCTCCTGTACCGAATGTTGTTAATAACCCAATGCCTCCGCATGGTGCGCACCGAGTGAATAGTATCGAAGGGGCAGAAGCTGAAGATCTTGTGGTCAGTGTTGAAGATGTTCAGACTTCTTTGCTGGTTGTAAAGGGCCGTTTGTTGGATGGAGGTGTTCACCCGGGCTGTGATCAGAGCTGTGTTGATTATGCTGATTCTGAGAACGGTTGTGTGCAGTTGCGGGCTGGTATTCAGAGTTTGATTGACGAGGGCTGTGTTCAGTTTGTCCGGGTTGATCGAGATCGTGGGTCAGTGTCAACTGTCACTATTTACTTCAAACCGTCTGAAGGACGTGGTCAGAGGGTTGTGAGTGCGCCTACAACTAGTGGTACGCTTGTTACCATCTCTGCACCAGTTACCGCCAGTAATCCGACTACAATTGTTGCGCCGGTCAGAAGGTCTGTTGATAGCAGGGCCGTGCCGTGGAAATATGACAATGCCTACCGCAGCAATCGGAGGGCTGAGAATCAGGTCAGGCCAGTGAATCAAGCGCCTGTGACAATCGGTGTGCCTAGTAGAACTCCTATGGTTGTAAGTCCAGTTGTGGACAATGTCGGTGGACCAGGAGGTTTTACCCGCAGTGGACGTCTGTTTGCTCCACAACCTTTAAGAGACAACAACGTCGAGGCTCTCGCCAAGGCTAAAGGCAAACAAGCAGTGGTTGACGAAGAACCAGCTCAGAAGGAGGTGCCTGAGGGTTCATTTGAGAAGGATGTGGAGGAGTTCATGAAGATAATCAAGAAGAGTGACTACAAGATCGTAGATCAGCTTAATCAGACTCCGTCCAAAATCTCTATACTCTCTTTGCTTCTGTGCTCTGAGGCACATCGTAATGCTCTGCTGAAGATGCTGAATCTGGCTTACGTGCCTCAGGAGATATCTGTCAACCAGTTGGAGGGTGTTATTGCCAACGTGAGCACCAGGCATGGTTTGGGATTCACTGACCTGGACTTGACGCCTGAGGGTCGTAACCATAATAAGGCCTTGCATATCACCATGGAATGCAAGGGTGCTGTTTTGTCGCACGTATTGGTAGACACTGGCTCGTCGCTGAATGTGTTGCCCAAGCAGATTTTGAAGAAGATTGATATGGAAGGGGTTGTGCTCACTCCGAGTGACCTGATTGTTCGTGCATTTGACGGATCCAAACGTTCTGTGTTTGGTGAAGTCACCTTGCCGGTGAAGATAGGTCCGGAGGTCTTTGATATCATCTTCTATGTTATGGACATTTAGCCCGCGTACAGTTGTTTGTTGGGGCGTCCTTGGATTCATGCAGCAGGGGCAGTTTCATCAACCCTCCATCAGAAGCTGAAATATGTCTGGAACGGTCAGATCGTGACCGTGTATGGTGAAGAAGATATTCTGGTGAGTCACCTATCCTCTTTCAAGTATGTAGAGGTGGATGGCGAGATCCATGAAACCTTATGCCAGGCATTCGAGACTGTTGCTCTTGAGAGGGTGGCGTTTGCTGATCAGAAAAAGCTAGGTGTTTCAATTGCATCATAGAAGCAGGCCAAGGAGGTTGTTGACTCTGGAAAGTCTGAGGGCTGGGGCAAGATGGTGGATTTGCCTATCAAAGAGGATAAGTTCGATATTGGCTATCAACCCTCGCAGGCAGAGCAGGTCGTGCAAGCAGGTCCAAGTACCTTTACCAGCGCTGGGCTGATGAATCACGGTGACGTCTTTGCGGTCGGTAGTGAAGATGGTGATAGTGATTGTGATCTCGACAACTGGGTTCGCCCGTGTGCGCCAGGGGAGAAGATCAACAATTGGACAGTCGAAGATGTGGTCCAAGTTACTCTTCAAACAGAGTAATTTTCTTTTGTTTTTTCATTCTGCACAAAGCCCTACGTTCTGCCCAAGACGTAGTGGTTCATTGTAGGGCCTCATCATGTTTTTCAATGATTATCATTAATAAAGGACGTTTTGCAAACAATTTTGTGATCCCTGTCTTTCTATTTTTGTTTTCATTTTTCAAAAAAAAAATAAAAATGGCAATGTTTTTGTTTTTGTGACTTTCTGGAACTCTTTTTTTTAAAACAAAGCATTAAACATGCAGAAGTGATCTTATGGCATCCTCTATGAATAGTTCTGTTATGGCTCAGTATGATTTCAATAATCCCATCTACCAAGCTGAAGAGGAGAGTGAGGAAGACTGTGAACTCCCTAAAGAATTGGTCAGATTGTTGAAGCAGGAGGAAAGGGTCATCCAACCTCATCAGGAGGAGTTGGAGATTGTTAATCTTGGTACTGAGGACGCCAGAAGAGATATCAAGATCGGGGCTGCTTTAAGGATAGAGGTCAAGAGCAGGTTGATTGAGATGCTGAGAGAGTATGTGGAGATATTCGCCTGGTCTTATCAAGATATGCCTGGGTTGGATACCGATATTGTGGTGCATAGACTACCTCTCAGAGAAGATTGTCCTTCAGTCAAGCAGAAGCTTCGCAGAACGAGTCCTGATATGGCTGTCAAGATCAAGGAAGAGGTTCAGAAGCAGTTCGATGCGGGTTTCTTGTCAGTAACCACTTATCCCCCGTGGGTGGCCAACATCGTTCCTGTGCCGAAGAAAGATGGCAAAGTCAGAATGTGTGTCGATTACCGGGATCTGAATAGAGCGAGTCCGAAAGATGATTTCCCATTACCTCACATTGATGTATTGGTGGATAATACGGCTCAATCCTCGGTTTTCTCTTTCATGGACGGTTTTTCTGGTTATAATCAGATTAAGATGGCGCCAGAGGACATGGAAAAGACGACATTCATTACACCTTGGGGCACGTTCTGCTATAAGATGATGCCATTTGGGCTTAAGAATGCCGATGCTACCTATCAGAGGGCTATGACGACTCTCTTTCATGACATGATGCACAAAGAGATTGAAGTGTACGTGGATGATATGATTGCGAAGTCGCAGACAGAAGAGGATCACATGGTTAATTTGCAAAAGTTGTTCGACAGGTTGAGAAAGTTCAAACTGAGGCTGAATCCAAACAAGTGTACGTTTGGAGTGAGATCCGGGAAGCTGTTAGGCTTCATTGTCAGTGAGAAAGGGATTGAGGTTGATCCAGCAAAAGTCAAAGCTATTCGAGAAATGCCTGAACCGAAAACTGAAAAGCAGGTTCGTGGGTTTTTAGGGAGATTGAACTACATTGCAAGGTTTGTATCTCACCTAACTGCCACGTGTGAACCAATATTCAAATTGCTAAGAAAGAATCAAGCAATCAGGTGGAATGATGACTGTCAGAAAGCTTTTGACAAGATAAAAGAGTATTTACAGAAACCTCCAATCCTTATTCCTCCAGTTCCCGGGAGACCGCTGATAATGTACCTGTCAGTGACTGAGAATTTGATGGGGTGTGTATTGGGACAGCATGACGAGTCTGGTCGAAAAGAGCATGCCATATACTACCTTAGCAAAAAGTTTACCGACTGTGAAATCAAATATTCACAACTTGAGAAAACTTGTTGTGCTTTGGCCTGGGCTGCTAGTCGACTGAGGCAGTATATGTTGAACCATACTACCTTGTTGATTTCTAAGATGGATCCAGTAAAGTACATCTTTGAGAAGTCGGCTCTCACTGGACGTGTTGCCCGTTGGCAGATGATTTTAACAGAATATGATATTCAGTACACGTCACAGAAGGCCATCAAAGGTAGTATTCTGTCTGACTACCTCGCCGAGCAACCGATTGATGATTATCAGCCGATGATGTTTGAATTCCCTGATGAAGACATCATGTATCTTAAGATGAAAGATTGTGAAGAACCTCTTGTCGAGGAAGGACCGGATCCTGATGGCAAGTGGACGTTGATGTTTGATGGGGCTGTGAATGTGAATGGCAACGGTGTTGGTGCAGTGCTTATCAATCCTAAAGGTGCTCATATACCTTATTCTGCCAGATTGACTTTCGACGTCACCAACAATGAAGCTGAGTATGAGGCTTGTATCATGGGGATAGAGGAGGCCATTGATTTGAGAATCAAAACTCTTGACATATATGGAGATTCCGCTCTAGTGATCAACCAGGTCAATGGAGATTGGAATACCAACCAGCCGCATTTCATTCCTTATAGAGATTACACCAGAAGAATACTGACGTTCTTCAAGAAGGTGAAGTTGTATCATGTCCCCCGGGATGAGAATCAGATGGCTGATGCCTTTGCTACTTTGTCTTCTATGATCAAAGTTCATTGGTGGAATCATGTGCCACATGTTGCGGTGAATCGACTCGAGAGGCCTGCGTATGTGTTTGTAGCCGAGTCTGTTGTTGATGAGAAGCCGTGGTACTATGATATCAAAAACTTCCTCAAGAGCCAGGAATATCCTGAAGGTGCGTCAAAGAATGACAAGAAAACCCTGAGAAGGCTAGCTGGAAGCTTTTATCTGAATCAGGATGATGTACTGTACAAGAGAAACTTTGACATGGTCTTGCTCAGATGCGTGGATAGACACGAAGCAGACATGTTGATGCAGGAAGTGCATGAAGGTTCGTTTGGTACCCATGCTGGTGGTCATGCAATGTCTAAGAAATTGTTGAGAGCCGGTTATTATTGGATGACTATGGAATCCGATTGTTTCAAATACGCTCGGAAGTGCCATAAGTGTCAAATCTATGCTGATAAGGTGCATGTACCACCAAGCCCTCTGAATGTCATGAACTCTCCTTGGCCGTTTGCCATGTGAGGCATTGATATGATTGGGAAGATCGAGCCTACTGCTTCGAATGGACATCGCTTCATCCTGGTTGCGATTGATTATTTCACCTAGTGGGTGGAAGCAGCTTCCTATGCTAATGTTACCAAACAAGTGGTTGCCCGGTTTATCAAGAAGGAAATCATCTGTCGTTATGGAGTTCCTGAGAGAATCATTACTGATAATGGTTCGAATCTCAATAACAAGATGATGAAAGAGCTTTGCAAAGATTTCAAGATTGAACATCATAATTCTTCTCCTTACAGACCAAAGATGAATGGTGCTGTAGAGGCGGTAAACAAGAATATCAAGAAGATTGTGTAGAAGATGGTCGTGACGTACAAGGATTGGCATGAGATGCTGCCTTTCGCTTTGCATGGGTACCGTACCTCAGTACGTACGTCGACCGGGGCAACCCCGTAGTCCCTCGTGTATGGTATGGAAGCAGTTCTACCTGTTGAAGTGGAGATTCCTTCTCTGAGGGTCTTGTTAGATGTTAAACTTGACGAAGTCGAGTGGATTCGAACAAGGTTTAATGAGTTAAGCCTTATCGAAGAGAGACGGCTAGCAGTTGTGTGCCATGGGCAGTTATATCAGAGAAGGATGAAGAGAGCCTTTGATCAGAAAGTGCGTCCTCGAAGCTATCAAACTGGTGATCTAGTTTTGAAGAGGATCCTTCCTCCCGGTACAGATAACAGGGGCAAGTGGACTCCTAATTATGAAGGTCCATATGTTGTAAAGAAGGTTTTCTCCGGTGGAGCCTTGATGCTTACAACTATGGATGGTGAAGATTTTCCGTCCCCTGTTAACTCAGATGTAGTCAAAAAATACTTCGCATAAATTGACCCGCTGGACAAAAAGAATAAAAGAGTCCAGGCAAAAAAGGGCATCCCGGCGAACCAAAAAAACAGAAAGAAAAGGTTCGGGCAAAAGTTAGGGATAAAAATGAAAAGAATTTGTACACCCGGTAAGTCGAAAACCCGCAAGGGCGGCTTAGGCAAAAATGGGTATCCCGGTGGATTGAAAACCCGAAAGGGCGATCCAGGAAAAAGAGGGATTAAAGCGAAGACTACAGTCTGAGTTATCTGTACTTCATCGCGCCTCATCGTCTGCCATCTTCAAAGATGTGATCGGTCTAGTCATTCTTCTCAGAAAGCAAGGAAGTTGGGAGGAAAACTGATGATCTGTGAGTTATAACAGAATTGGGAAATAGTGGATGCCGTGTTCACATTGCCATTAGGATAGATTTTTTCCTTTTGTGCGCAATTACCTCTTTCTAGGAATTGCTTCCCGATGTATTCGCCTTTTCAGGCCCATTTTCAATCAATAAAAGTCGTTATTCAGATAAATTGCTCTCTTGTTTTTATTTTTACTGTTTTGTTTGCAAAAACGTCCGAATTATTTATAAACATTGCATATAAAAACATGAAGGTTAAACAATAACGGGCAGAAAGATAAAACATTTGAAAATCATTTTGAATGTTGACGACACTTGAGCATATCTTGTCCATGCAACCCCTGGGGCATGTGTATTGTGCTGCATTGCAGGTTGTTATCTGTAAAGGACGATTCCCCAGCAGGTATTTCCCCAGTTGAGTTCCCCACTGAGTTGGAAGGATGTTGTATCCCCAGCGGAGGTGTCAGTGAATTTCCATTCCCCAGCAGTCGGGTTCGAAGTACTGTTATCCTAGGCATGGTCGTGAGCGCTTATCCCCAGCAGTGTTGTGGATGTTTATCTCCAGCACCGAGTCTGGTGTAATACTTTCCCCACCAGAGTATGCTTTTCCCCAGTAGGGTTGTGGATGCCTATCTCCAGCACAGAGTCTGGTGTGTTATCCCCAACAGAGCTGCTTTCCCTATCAGATCTCCCGAGCAGAGGTTTGTGTTGATGGTTTTCCCCAGCAGGTTCCCCGGGTGGATCAGGTTCGGTGAAAGTTATCTCCAGCAGAGTTTATCCTACCTGTGGATTGGATGAGTTTTCCCCAGCGGAATAGCATTTGTTTCCCAAAGCAGAGTTTATCCTACCTGTTGGCAACTCTCCCCAGCGAAGTCGCCTTTCCTCAGCGAAGTCGACTTGGTTCGTCCCCAGCAAGTTGCCTTGTTTGTTCCCCAAGCGGAGTCCCCGAGTGGATTGGGATCCTTTCCCCAGCAACAGTTTTATTTTCTCCAGCATGAGTGAGAAGTCGGTGCTCTCCCCGCAGAGTATTCCTCAGACAGAGTCTCCCCACAGAGTCGGAGTATCTGATCAGTTTAGCTCCCCAACCGGAGTTTATCATTTTGCATTTTGCATGTAGTAATCATTGCATCCTCAAAATCGCGTAGCATTTCCATTCAATATGGAGCATTACGCCATAGAAAAATTCAAACATATGAATTCATGTGTTGAAACCCACTCAGACCATATCCCCGACAGAGGCAGATCGTGGTTCAAACATCTGTACAGCATGTTTGCTACAGTTGCTCCTGACAGCATTCAGGATATTCCCCAGAGAGGTTTATTTCCTCACCCGTCCGCGAACGGAAAGTTGACTCCCCAGTGAGATCCCCAGCAAGTGTTTAGCCTTGCTCGGACATATGTAGATGTCATTTTGTGATACTGGTAAGTGTCATGTTAGCACCCGCGTGTGTTATTTCTTTGGTGTCGGTAAACACCATCTTTCGGTGTCGGTAAACATCGAGTCCTACCCCAGTCATCCGTCAATGTCTGGTCTTCTTTTGATGACGGTAAACATCATCTTTCGATGTTCGTAATACCCTTATTTCTCCCCCAAGGTTTCACCTCTCCGTTGGTGTCGATAAATGTTGAGTTTTTCCTATACGTTCGGTGACGTATAGTGATACCTTTCCCCTCAGGGTTACCTCTCCGTTGGTTTCGGTAAACGTCGAGTTTTTCCTAGTTGTCCGTCAATATCTAGTTGTATCTCCCCCACAGGTCATCCGTTGATGTCTGTTCACCTCTCCGTTGGTTTCGATAAATGTCGAGTTTTTCCTAGTTGTCCGTTGACATCTGGATGTATTTTCTTCCCCAGTGAGCTACCTCTCCGTTGGTTTCGATAAACGTTGAGTTTTTTCCTATGCGTCCGTTGACGTTAGGTTGTGTTATCCCCACAAGTCATCCTTTGACGTCTGTTTACCTCTCTGTTGGTTTCGATAAACGTTGAGTTTTTCCCAATCGTCCGTTGACGTTTGTTTGTGATTAGCTTTTCCCCAGTAGAATCTCCTTCTCCGTTGGTGTCGATAAACGTCGAGCTTCTCCCTTTCGTCCGTTGACGTCTGGTCGAGTCTTCCCATTCATCCGTTGATGTCTGGTCTCCTTCTCCGTTGGTGTCGATAAACGTCGAGCTTCTCCTTCTCCGTTGGTGTCGATAAACGTCGAGCTTCTCCCTTTCGTCCGTTGACGTCTGGTCGAGTCTTTCCCATTCATCCGTTGATGTCTGGTCTCCTTCTCCGTTGGTGTCGATAAACGTCGAGCTTCTCCCTTTCGTCCGTTGACGTCTGGTCGAGTCTTCCCATTCATCCGTTGATGTTTGGTTACCTCTCCGTTGGTTTTGGTAAACGTCGAGTTTTTCCTAGTTGTCCGTTGACATCTAGATGTATTTTCCCCATTCATCCGTTGATGTCTGGTTACCTCTCCGTTGGTTTCGATAAACGTCGAGTTTTTCCTGGTCGTCCGTTGACGTCTGGTTGTGATTTCTGTTCCCATTCATCGTCTTTCGATGTCTGGATGTGACTGTACCTTTGAGAAAAATCAAAATCCCCAGTAATAAATATCAGATCCCATTGGAAGCGCCCGTTGGTGAATTTTCCTTTCTTGGATCCCCTCAGAGTGCAAATTTCTACGGCTCTTTGGTATTCAATCCCTGTTTACCCTGAAGGTCTGACAGCCATTGCTCTCATCCGTTCGGGTTCCCAGTTGATTGAATAGGGGCAGCTGTAGCACCTCAAATTTGCACCTCCCATTTTGTACATACATTTTCATGTTTAGGTCATTAGCATTGCATTGTCCACTGCATAGCATTGCATTGTCCTTTGCCTAGTGCAAGTCATCAGTCAAGACTGGTCAGGAGATCTAGTTGTGCAAGCAAGCAAGGGTATTTCCTATTGAAGCAAAGCCCTAGGGTTGGTTCAATGAGTCCATAAGACCTAGGGGTCATTTTGAAGTGGTTTGGCCAAAGATTGGATGTTCAGAGATCATCAGTCAAGATGCAATTCATCTGAAACCCTAGAAAGTCAACCAAAGTCAACCAAAGTCAACCATGGATTTGAAGGTGGGAGATGGTTAGAGAGACCTCATTCATGTCCATACAAGTCTCATTTGACATTTCAAACATCAACAATGAAGAATTTGAGGTCAGATGAAAAGTTTCCAAAAATAGTAAGTGACCTGTAATTTGAAATTGCCAAAAATGGAAAGGTTTTCTCCTCAAGATTACATGATCAATCAAGCTTCAAATGAAATTTTGTCCAACATGAAAGTTGAAGATCTTGTTCTCCCATTTCCAAAAAGTCCAAGAACATGAATTTCTCATGTATGGTTGAAAAGATATGAATCAATCATTGCCAAGCTAATTTGAACTTCAAGCATGCATAACTTTCAAACCATAAGGCCAATTGGAGTGATTCTTTTTTGTACATTTCTCTCTTGACATGCACTATCCAAATCATGCATCACATATCATGCATTTCCATCACAAAAATATTTGACTTTTCATTTGAATTTTGGAGGGAAATTCCAAATTCAAAAATTAGGCATTGTTTTCATGTTCTAGCATTGGATTTAGCTTCAACACAGCATTTCAAGTGAATTAAACTCAGAAAACGAGTACTGTAGCATTGCATTACATACATAAGGGTGAATTGGCAAATTTGCAAAACACCTTGGTTTTCATTAATCCCTTGGCATTTGGCTAATTGTGATTAACAAACATGATTAGTACATCATATATAAGCTAAAGCATAACAGAAATTGGATTAACACTTCATAATTTCCAGATCTGAAATTTTCACACATTGTGCTTTCAAACTTTTTCTTCAATTTTCCTCATATACATTGCTATTTCCTTGATTGAATCATCATCCACAAGCATAATTGAGCTGGATCGAAGCAGGATTCGAAGGATTTCATGCAGATTTGAGGACTGTTGAAGCTTATATCCATTAATGGCAGTTGGAGTTTCTGGCCAGATCGAGCAAGATTAAGCTATTGTTCTTTATCTATTCATCTATCTAAGCATTGGAGATCATCTGTTTCTGCTTTCCAGGACCTGAATTGAGCGATTCCAGTTCTGTAGCTTCAACAAGGTTAGATTTCGAATGCTTTAATTCATGAAATTGATAAATGCTTGTTGTAGATCGTGCTTTGGTGGTTAATCTGGACTTTAGATCACTGATTTTCATGGAGAAATGATTAAGATAGGTTAGATCTAAGTTTGATGGTTGAATGTTCTTTTGCTCAAATCTTTTGATACATGTGGAATTAGAGCAAATTAAGCATGGCATGTTGATGTATGTTGAAAGATGAATGCAATGGTGTACTTGTTTTGAATTTCTGGACATTTGTGTTCTTGAGCGTATGAATGTGATGAACTGTATGAAGATGCTAGGGTTTTTACTTTCCAGAACCTGTTTGATCCTTGAAGCGTGTGTTTGCATGCGTTTTCCTGTTCGTATCCATGCATTGGTCCACGCTGGTGATTACATGGCATTTCGATTGGATGCTGTTCATTCCCACTGCCACATGGATTTAATGAAACGGTGTGTTTCATTAGGAAACGCGCCACTTTCAAATCTTCACTCGGTTCGATCCTTGGTGGAGACAGATCCAAAAATGCCATTCCATTTTTATTCCATTTTTCTCACATATCCCTACTATGCTTTTCACATTGCATTTTATTTTTTCTCCACTTAAAAAATTCATAACTCCATAAATAATGATCCAAATGAAATGAGATTTTTTGCAACATGATCCTTATCATTTCTAGTTTTTTATGACTATTTTTCCACAATTTGTGCCTGGATGGATTTTAATTTGGCTTAGGGTTTGTGTATGCATGTGTTTTCTTGACCTTGCTTGTCATTTGCTTTGTGAAATGATGAGATTTCATCCAATGCTTTTGAAATTTGGTATGCTTAAACTAGACATCTTGCTGGACATTTTGGTGTTGAGTTTTCATTTTTAGAATTTATGGTTGTTGAGATATGATCTGGTTAATGTAGGTGTGACAATGTGTGTCACACCTTTGCTTGCTCAACTTGATGATTTTCTTTTGTCATGCCAAATAAATGCCAAATGACTTAATCTTTTGTATGATGCTTATTCTGGATGTTAGGATTGCTCATGAATTTTTGTGGAATTGTTGGATTGATTTTTGATTTGTTTGAGATTTTTCTTTCTGGATTGCCATTTGTGGACTGTTGAATAGTCATGAACTTCAATGATTTGTGAAATGATGGTTGTTTATCATATGGATTTGAGATTTAGCACATTGTTTCTAGACACTTTGAAGTTTATTATGGCTTTGGTTTGAGACATTTGTCATTTGTCAATTCTGTTTTAGGCTTGTGCTAAGTTGATGTAGCATTTTGTGTCTCAATTGAGCTTGTTTGTGCCTACCTTGCCTTATGGAATTTGATTGCCATGCTTAAACTTGTCCAAATGCCTTGATTTTTGGTGTGTTGATCATGTTATGTGTTCTGTTTAGCCATGATTTTTCTTGGGATTAATTGAATCATTTTGGAATTAATGTGCATCTGTTCATTCTGTTGCTTCAATGAGCTTTGAACTTGCATGCCTGGCCTTATTTGATTTGTGAAATGAAATTGGTTGATGCTATGGACATGAGACCTTTTGGATTGTGTTCTCATTTGATTGAAGTTGATTCATGTAAATTTTCATGTTCTGTTTTGAATTATTTCTCCCTCTTTGACCCTAGGCCTTGTCCTAGTGGTTGGTGCTTATGTTTGAGCTTTGTTTTCAGGATAAGAAGCATATGGCCTTGAGGAGATTGATTCATTTGCTTAAAGTTGGTTGAGTGTTGAATGTTGACTAATCTTGACTTGTTTTGTAGGTGGCTTTTAGCTCATTTGAGTTGAGCTTGTGCCTTGCACATTGGTGCATTGTTTGTGGACTGTTGACTATTAACTGTCTGTTTGACTTTTTTTGAGTTGTGTACTGATTGAGTTGGATTGCTTTCAGGTACATTAGTTGCTTAAGTTCTTTTGAACTTGCTTTTGCTGTTGCTTGGTTGCTTAACCACTAGAGGTATAATTCACTGACTTCATGTAGTCTGGAAGACCTGTCCTGTTACTTGGGCAGGCACCTGTCTGAAGTCCTCCTTAAGAGGCAATGCTTGTGTTTGTTTATCTTTGTGCCAAGCAGGAAAAGACCTTTGACAAGGCAATTGGCAGATAAAAGAGATGTGTAGTCCATCTCCTGCTAGTCAGTGTGTCATCCCTTTGCTCACATTACATGTTGATGCATTGTGGATATCAACCCAAGATCCTTGTTGAGTCAGTCATGTGGATAGAAGAGTACCTGCTTTCTGAACTCCCACACCTTCTATTTGAGTCAAGCTCTCCCAGGCCAGGGATAAGAGCTGTGAGGCACACCCCTCACTTCCCATTTCATCTGCTTCACCCTAACTCTCAATGTTAGGGTTAAGAGCTAACATCCCCCGGTTCCAGTTGGCTTGTGTTTCACAGCCTAACCTTGTGTGAGCCCACTTTGTTTGTATATAGTGTGTGCTATTTGTGTGATTGTTTGCTTTGCTTGTGTTGTTTAGGTTTAGCTTGCTCCCTGTGCAAGTTAGATAGAAACCTTGACCTAGGACCATGGTGAATTTGCATGATAACTATTAGGCTCGAGTTAGTCTCCCTTCTAGTATGTCATTTCCCAGTCTCTGGTTAGGCGAGTCCTTAGTCCCTGCGTAGGGGAACTACATCGCCCTGATCCTCATACCAGATGAGGTACGTAGGCAGGAGATGAGCTGATCTCTCCGGGCGCCCTTTTTGTTTTGTCTTGTGTGTGTTAGGGGATGGATGTAAGACCAGCGATTGGCATTCTGTATCCTATTGTTGTGTGCTTGGAGTCCGATGTAAGTCCAGCACTTGGCATTTGGTTTCCAGTGTTGGTGTGTTTGGTTCGGAGTCTGATGTAAGTCCAGCGATTGGCATTCGGTTTCCATGTTTGCCTGTTTTGTGTGGAGTCTGACATAAGTCCAGCGATTCGCAGTCGGTTTCCTGTGTGGTTTTGTTTGGCGTGCGTTAGCCGAGCTACGAGTGCTCTGATTCTTCTTTAGTCCGAGAAGATACGTATGCATAGGATGCGACATCCTAGCGAGCATGTTTCCCCTAGTCCCGAACTACGTCGACTCTGATGTCTGTGCCTGACAGACTACGTAGGCCCAAGATGCGATATCCTGTCGAGTTAGTTTCTTTTGTTTTCTGTGTCTCTTTTCAGCCAGTGTTTGATGTGTTTGAGCAGTTTTTAGCAACCTTTATCCTTCCTTCTGTGCGTGGATCCCGTCGAGTACGACGGATGCGTAGGGGTGCTAATACCTTCCCTTCGCATAACCGACTCCTGATCCCATCTCTCTTTGGTCGCGAGACCATGTCTTTTCTAGGTTTACTTCGAGCGTTTCCTGTCCCTCTTTTGGGATAAATAACGCACGGTGGCGGCTCTGTTGTTTCGTTTTCCCGCCGGTTTTTCGCGTAATGCGACACTATGTCTCCAACATGCATTAACACTAAAAGTCTATTGCCCGGCCTCAAATAGTTGTGACTTTTACATAAGTCCAATTGCGATTGCTTAACATAGCGCTAAATTTGTGACACAAAGGCATAAGCATTCTAGTTAGTGAGATTGTAAGTCTCCCCTCTTCCATGGTATTGTGTGGAAACTTGGCCTTCTTTCCTTCCTTTGGAAGATGTTTTGGTTCAAGGATCCATGCTTGTGGCAAGTGGGTTGAGTGTTCTCCAAAGAATGTCTTGAATCAAAAGCAAAACAAAACTAACTATTAACTTACTAACCATTAACCTCTACTTTCAAGCTTTTACTTTTAATGCAATTTATTTTTATTATCATTTGTCATTGTACATATCATTCTAATTGTTTATGTTTATTCAATTTTCATTTTTGTCCACTTGGACCATATTGTGTGATATACTTTGTTGCTTTGTTTGTTTGATTGGTCTTTGACCACTAATGCACATAATAATAACAAAAACCCTAAAAGACATTTGAGTGGATTGTTGTTTTGATCTCCCCAATTGGACTTAGAACTTAGGCAACATTCCTTTGCTAATGGACTTGGCCAATGCCAATTTGTTGAAGAATCAAGAACTTGCAAGTTTGAATTCATCTGATACATCATTCAACATCTCTCCAGATTCATCTGCAACATTGATCATTGTTAAGCAGTTATGTTGAACCCGTGACTTGTGGATTTCATCTGCTACATAGGCTATTTTGAAGAATATCATTGAAGTGGATAAGCTTGGATGAGGCCATCTTTATTTGATGCCTTTGCTCTTCAAGATTTATATAATTGTGCATTTGTGTGTTGCTTGATCTAAAAAGTCCAAGGGAATTATGGGTTTCTATTGACATACTTGTCTATTGGATTGCTCCCATCTGGTCAGATCTTTTCAACTTTAAACTTTTAAATTTCTTGTACCTAGGGTAGTCTCTTCATCTTCTCCCCATTTCTTTAATTTCAAAATCTCTCCCTCCATTTTTAAAACCTTCTTTGTGTGAACTATTTTTGTTCTAAACCTGGACCACTTTTACAAAAAGGTAGAAACAGGTTTTGATCCCTCATTTTTATGTTGGTACGTAGGTACAAGACTGAAGGTCTTGCCAAACACAAAAATATAATTAATCAATTCTTTTCTTATCCCCCTATTCTATTTGTCTGTAAACATCACTTTGTACAAAATACATATGCACACAAAAAGGGCTCCGTAGGAGTACCTAGGACACTTTGGGTGCTAACGCCTTCCCTCTGTGTAACCAACCCCCTTACCTGTGATCTTTGACTTTTATTAGTTTTTATTTGAAAACTTCTTACTATTTGGGTTTTGTTCGCATTTTTCCCTTTTCCTTTGGAAATAATAAAATCGCGGTGACGACTCTTGTTAATTGATCTTTAGCTTGTCAATATCTTAATGATCATGAATTTCCCGCTACAGACATAACTGTCTCAGTTTGATTGAAATATGAAACATCTTATCCTTCTGCTCAACGGAGTTCTTGGACATTCTGCTCCTTGATATAATCACATGAGGTGACTGGTCGCTGCTCAACGGAGTCTCAGGCTCTCAGCACTCGTTGTGATCGATCAAAAATAATTTGGCGCTGCTCAACAGAGTCTTAGGCGTTTATCTCTCTGAGTACAATCAAATCAAGGTGACCTGTTTCTGCTCGACGGAGTTCTCAGGTATTTTGTCTTATGATTCAATCAGTTGAAGTAATTGGCCTTTGCTTAACAAAGCCTTTATGCATCATTCTCTACTGAGGGTATCAAGCTTTCCAATGCACGTTCATTATGGGAATTCCTTGATGTCAAATACTCACTCATGAGTAACACATGTTCATTTTTCGGAATGATAATAACAATGTCATGTTTATGCTAGTTTTGAAATCCAAGTCTGTTCATTGAAATTATGACATATATGAATGCATCACAGATTGAGAATGTCATATCAATATCAACACATATGAGCAAATTGACGAGGAGTCAGATTTAACACGATTGTTCTGACTATAGTATGCCTTCGAAATAAACCATGCTTCAATTAGGTCTTTTGAGGGTTGTAACGTGGTCTGGTTCACAGTTTTAGAAAGAAAGGATATACGTCTCGAACCTATCCTAACCCTCCCACTCTTCGTGATGTTCTCCAGTCTTATGTTCAGCTAGTTTGATACAAGCGCTCTTCTTCCAAAAGGGATTTGAGAGTGAAAAGGTTCATGAACCCACAAGGTTTTCGGTGTGGCAGTCACCCTTCTTTTGTTTGGTTTGTAGCCACACGATTTTGTCCTTGCTGAGAATTTTTCTTTCGATTCCTCTTTTGTAGATTTGTTTTTTTTCTTTTCGATTTCCCTACTTTTGCTGGATTAATTCAGATTTACAATCCACAAGGATGCCCTAATTTTTGCCTAAGTCACTCGTTTTCAAGTTTTCGACTTAGCGGGCTTCATCCTTTTTTGATTTCTGATTTTTTTGTTTTTCCTGTTTCTTTTTGTTTCAAAACAAATCGTGTGACATCTATCTGTTTGATTAGAATGGGTTGTGATCGCCTCGTGCCTCTGTGGGTGAGGGACAACCATTTGGAATTTTGTGTTTTCCGACCTCTTGTGAGGGATAAGATCGGGTTGATCCTCAGATAGCACACTCCTCTTTTTGAAGTTTGAACGCTTGGTCAAACTGACTGACGACTACCCTGCCCCGGTTTGAGAATGAGGGTTTTATATTTAGGAAGGAAACTCCTACTCCTTGGCTCGAAGGGGTTGACTAGGGATTATCTTCCTTATATCTCTGGTGTTTGGGATTTGAAACAATGCCTTACATCATCAGCAAGGTTTTATTCAAAAGCGTACGAGCAATGATTTCGCATTTTTAATTTCATCATCCTCCTCTTAAAACCAACAATTGGATATTAACAAAATAAAGTATGAGTGGCCACGAATGGATTTATTCAAAACATGCATATTCATTTCAATGTCATTATTATTCAAAAACAAACAAGTTTATTGCAAATGAATGCTACAAATGACAATCAAGAAAATCACACATGAACATGTTTTAACCAAACTAATGATTTTGGGCATCATCAGCCTTATTTCAGATCCTCAGGCTAGAATTATTAGGCTGGCAATAAATATCATGACCATCTTCAAGGAGATCCTTCTCAAACTCTTTTCATAGATGCATAATCTTCAAATCTACCCCAGCTCCCACTTATATTGATCATGACATTCTAGATGTGCCCTCTTGTGGAGGCGGGGGAGTGTTCATTATGTTCAGGCCTTGCGGCGTGAACATAATATCCCTTGAATCAATCAAGTCTTGTACCTTATGCTTTAAGACATTGCAATTCTCGATCGAGTGCCCTGGTGTTCCAGAGTGGTACTCACAACTGACATTCATGTCATAATCTGGAGGAAGAGGTTGTTGGTGTAAGCCCTAGAGGCCAATACTTTTTGGTACTTGTATCGAATTAATAAAAGGCTTTTTCTTTATTATGATTGATTAATAAAGTCCCTAGAATAGATAGTCCGTTTAATGTATTAAGTGTGACTTAATCATGAGAACACATTAAACATAAGGGCGCTATTCTTAAAGTATCCGTAGTCGAGCTTTAGTGTGAAATGGGATAACATTAAAGCATTAAGACTATTATGTTTGTAGACTGATGATCACATCTCATGGATCATGGATAAAGAGTTATCAAGTCTTAAACATAGGTATGAATATTAGGAGTAATATTTATACCGGATTGACCCGCTATGAGAATACTATATAGAAAGTTATGCAAAGTGTCATAAGTTATTCTCATGGTGATAATAGTGTATTCCACTCTTCGACCTGAAACCACTATGGATCCTAGATGTAGAGTCGAGTGCTTTATTGCTGATCCAACGTTGTCCGTAACTGGATAACCATAAAGACAGTTGATGGGTACTCCACGAAGCATGCTGAGGGACATGAGTGACCTAGATGGAATTTGCCCATCCTGCATAACAAGATAAGTGTCTATGGGCCCAATATTGAACTGGACAAGGATGACACGGTCTATGCCTTGTGTTCAATATAGACATAAGGGCAAAAGTGTAATTATACACATAATTATTATCACAGATGGTTTTGTCAGATCACATGACATTTTCGTGTCTTGGGTAGCAGTGATGTGTTGCTAGATACCGCTCACTGTTTATTATATTAAATGCGTGATTTAATATAATTGCCAACGTCACGAAAACCTACAGGGTCACACACAAAGGACGGATTGATGAGAGATAGAGTAACTAAGGAATACCGTAAGGTACGGTGCCCTTAAGTGGATTATAGAACATCGTAAGGTACGGTGTACTTGAGTAGAATACGAAATATGGTAAGGTACCATGGGCTTAAGTGATTTTGGGCATATTATAAGATATGGGCCAAAATACACTTAAGTGGGCTTTTAGCTTGAAGCCCACACAAGTGGTTCTATAAATAGAACCCTTGTGCAGAAGCACAAAGTGCGGTTGCATTATTTCGTTTTCTCACTTTCTCTCTCTCTCTCACTCAAAGCCTTCATTCATACCAGCTAGCACTGAGATTGAAGGAATCCGTTCGTGTGGACTGAGTAGAGACGTTGTCATCGTTCAACGTTCGTGATCGTTTCGTGGATCTGCATCAAAGGGTTTTGATCGTTACAAGAGATCTGCACCAAAGGTTTCAATCGTCACAAGAGGTAAATATTCTATCACTGATCATGACCATTCGTAAGGATCTCTAAAGGAGAAATTTTAATTTCCGCTGCGCTTTGGGTCGCAATTCTCCTTCAGTGGTATCAGAGCCACTTACGAAACCATGAATCGGATAGCTGTTTATTTTCTGTATTAATATGATTAAAAGACAGAATGAATCAATTAATTAAACGGGCAATTAAATTTGGCATCATGAGTGTACGAGTTGGATGATTGATGTTGACTATGCTTCGGAATCCGACATTAGTATGGTGAAGCAGCGATACATCGATCGTCCATAGGTTACGCAATTGAGACCGATCAACTTATATATGATATAAGTAATCCTAATGCAAAATACGGTATATGTGATATATTGTTTCTGTTTCGTTCATTCGAACACTAAATGATTGTTTTCCTTTGAGCGATCAATGGTCATTTGCTTCGGAATCCGACATTAGTATGGTGAAGCAATGACCTGTTGATTAATCATACTGAATCAACAATCGAGGTGTGTTTGACGGTCTGAAATTGGCGCATTAGGGTTGATGACGGCGCAAGGGTTGTGCCGTCAAGGAGGTATGAATTTAGGGTTTTTTGGAAGAGGTCCGTAAACTGTTTCAAAGTCCTATTAGTTTGGCCGCGTGAAGCTCGTGTGACGAGCGTAACAGGCGTAACAAACTGGATGCGTGACGGTCGTAACACGCCCATGACGGTCGTCACACTCACATTGCCTGTGACGGTCGTCACACGCCTGTGACGGTCGTCACACTCCCAAGGGTTGTGTTCACGCAAAACAATGTCCATTTCAAATGAATTGTTCATTAAAAATTTTGGACAGGGGCGCTGATCGGTCAGCGGAACCACCGTCCGCTGACCGGGCAGCGGAAACCCCGGCTAACTCTGCGTAGTGTGATCGGTCGCCGAAATTTAATTTGGTTTTAATTAATTAAAGGAATTAAAAATTAATAATAATAATAATGTGATTGTTATTATTGCCTTTTTGTGATCAGTTATGGCCTTAGTCTTCCTTCATTTTGTTTTGGGTTTTAAAATACGACCTGCGTGTCGTGCCTCTCCTTGTAATCTCTTAATGTAACTTCTTTTCTCATCTCGATCCCTCGTATGTAAAACGAGTTTCTTCTATAATGTAATGTTATGAAGAAAGAGAAGAATTCAATGTCAAAGGAGGACAATATTATGAAAAAGGAGAAGAAGACAATGTTATAAAGAACGAGAAGATTTCAATATCAAAGGAGGACAACCTTGAAGATCAAAGGAGAGCAACCTTGAAGATCTTGCTTGGAGAAGCTTAGATCGTTGTAGGTTAGCTTAGGTTCTCTCATTGGCTTGGGAGAACAATTGCGCTAGGGGCCATAACTGTTTCATTTTGTTTGTATGTATGTTGATGCATGTGAATGTATGTTGATGCATGTGAGAGACGATTTATATGATAAATAAGCCGGTGAGATCATAACAATTACAATTCCCTCAAATTAAATATTAAGTTTATGCTTTCCAAGTTTTAACACTCATCAAGACTAGTAATGGATAATGTAGGTTTCGCCTACGCGAGGTGCATGATCTATATATTAGTAAGGTGCGATGGGATAATTGTAATATCCAACTGTTAAAACAATGGGTCAAACTTAACTAAACAAATTATAATAAGATTATATATATGTTTAGAAGCAAGAGTTGGGAATGATCCATATGATGGATTGGAATAAGGAGTTATTCACCCAACTGAAATTTTCGAGAGTTGTATGAGATACAATTGGAAGGAGTTCCTACCTAAATAACCTAGTTTTGTGTAATCCGCCTACGCGGACTTAGAACGAAGTGAAATATGGATCTCGACCCACTAGAAAATCTTCCAACGGGATTTTCCGAAACAAATGATGAGGGTCATTTATTTTGAGTAAAATAGTGGGAGCATATTTAATTAAAGGCCTAATTAAATATGTCAATGATACTTATATTTTCATTAATCCTTGTGTAGATTACCATGACAACAAACACCTCTAACAACATATTGCGATCAAACCTGAGGAAAGGCAAGGAAGTTGCCAAACCCAAACCCACTAGTACTATTTTAAAGCCTAGTGGAGACATAGAAAAGAAAGGCACCTGCTTCCATTGCGGTAAGACCGGACACTGGAAGAGGAACTGCCCAAAGTACTTGGAAGATAGGAAGTATGGAGTAGAGACTCCAACTTTAGGTATTTTTGTTATTGAAATTAATTTATCTACTTCTGCATCATGGGTATTAGATACTGGATGCGGTTCTCACATTTGTACAAATGTGCAAGAACTAAAAGGGAGTAGAAAATTGGCAAAAGGTGAAGTTGACCTACGAGTTGGTAATGGAGCAAAGGTTGCTGCCTTTGCCGTAGGAATTTATGAATTGACTTTACCTAGTGGTTTAATAATTCAGTTAGAGAACTGTTATTATGTACCAGCAATTAGCAGGAATATTATTTCCGTTTCTTGTTTGGACAAGTTCGGTTTTTCATTCATAATAAAGAACAATTGTTGTTCAATTTATTTGAATGATATATTCTATGCTACTGCACAAATGAACAATGGACTATATGTCCTTGATCTTGAAATGCCTATTTATAACATTAATACTAAAAGGATGAAACCTAATGAGTTAAATCCAACTTACCTTTGGCATTGTCGATTAGGCCACATAAATGAGAAACGCATTTCCAAACTCCATAAAGATGGACTGTTGGACTCTTTTGATTATGAATCATATGAGACATGCAGATCTTGTTTGATTGGAAAGATGACAAAGTCTCCATTCACAAGAAAATGTGAAAGAGCTAATGATCTTTTGGCCCTCATACATACGGATGTATGTGGTCCACTGAACATTCCAGCCAGAGGAGGTTTTCAGTACTTCATCACATTCACTGATGATTTCAGTAGATATGGTTATGTGTATTTAATGAAACACAAATCAGAGTCCTTTGAAAAGTTCAAGGAATTCAAGAATGAAGTACAAAACCAACTAGGTAAGAATATTAAAACTCTTCGATCAGATCGAGGTGGTGAGTATTTAAGCCTAGAGTTTGATGACCATCTGAAAGAGTGTGGGATCCTATCCCAACTTACTCCTCCTGGAACACCCCAATGGAATGGTGTATCTGAGAGAAGAAATCGAACCCTGTTAGACATGGTCCGATCCATGATGAGTCACGCCGATCTTCCATACTCCTTTTGGGACATTGACAGCAGCTTACACACTTAACCATGTTCCATCCAAAAAGGTTGAGAAGACACCATATGAGATATGGAGTGGTAAGAAACCACATATGTCTTACATAAAGATTTGGGGTTGCGAGGTTTATGTGAAACGACAAATTTCAACTAAGCTTGAGCCCAAATCTGACAAATGCTTATTTGTGGGGTATCCTAAATAAACAAGAGGGTATTACTTCTACAATCCTTCTGAGGGCAAAGTGTTTGTCGCTCGAACTGGAGTTTTCCTAGAAAAGGATTTTATTTCCAAAGGAACCAGTGGGAGGAAAGTAGAGCTTGAAGAAATTCAAGAGTCACAAAGCATCGACACACCTATGGAGGAATTGGAGTAGGAAACACAAGCAGTTGTGTAAGAGCAACCTACTCAAGTAGAACAAGACCAGCGTAGGTCAGGCAGGATACGTCACCTACCTTAGATATATGGACATCTGATCAAGGTGATGTATTACTCATGGAATCTTCGTTTTGATGAAACAATAAAACAATATGGATTCATCAAGAACGAAGATGAGCCTTGTGTCTACAAGAAGGTTAGTGGGAGCATGATCGTATTCCTGGTATTATATGTAGATGACATATTACTTATTGGAAACGATATCCCTACCCTGCAACAAGCAAAGTCTTGGGTGGGGAAATGCTTATCTACGAAGGACCTAGGTGAAGCAGCCTATATATTAAGAATCAGAATCTATATAGATAGATCATGAAATGCTTGGCCTAAGTCAGAGTACATAGACAAGGTGCTGAGACGCTTTAATATGAATGATTGCAATGGTTATGTGTTTTGCTTAAATGGTGGCGCTGTGAGCTTGAAAAGTTCAAAGCAAGATACAGTTGCTGATTCTACAACCGAGGCCGAGTATATTGCTGCCTCAAGTGCAGCAAAGGAAGTTGGTTGGATCAAAAGGTTCATTAGCGAACTTGGCATAGTCCCTAGCATTGTGGATCCCATTGGTCTCTATTATGATAACAATGGTGCTATCGCACAAGCTAAGGAGCCTAGATCTCACCAACGATCCAAATACATACTTAGGCGTTGTGTGAAAATATGTAAAGTACCTACGCTTGACAATATAGCTGACCCACTGACAAAGCCTCTTGCGCAGCAGAAGCATGATGGCCATACTAGATCAATGGGCATAAGGGGTATGCCTGATTGGCTCTAGTGCTAGTGGGAGATTGTTGGTGTAAGCCCTAGAGGCCAATACTTTTTGGTACTTGTATCGAATTAATAAAAGGCTTTTTCTTTATTATGATTGATTAATAAAGTCCCTAGAATAGATAGTCCGTGTAATGTATTAAGTGTGACTTAATCATGAGAACACATTAAACATAAGGGCGCTATTCTTAAAGTATCCGTAGTCGAGCTTTAGTGTGAAGTGGGATAACATTAAAGCATTAAGACTATTATGTTTGTAGACTGATGATCACATCTCATGGATCATGGATAAAGAGTTATCAAGTCTTAAACATAGGTATGAATATTAGGAGTAATATTTATACCGGATTGACCCGCTATGAGAATACTATATAGAAATTTATGCAAAGTGTCATAAGTTATTCTCATGGTGATAATAGTGTATTCCACTCTTCGACCTGAAACCACTATGGATCCTAGATGTAGAGTCGAGTGCTTTATTGCTGATCCAACGTTGTCCGTAACTGGATAACCATAAAGACAGTTGATGGGTACTCCACGAAGCATGCTGAGGGACATGAGTGACCTAGATGGAATTTGCCCATCCTGCATAACAGGATAAGTGTCTATGGGCCCAATATTGAACTGGACAAGGATGACACGGTCTATGCCTTGTGTTCAATATAGACATAAGGGCAAAAGGGTAATTATACACATAATTATTATCACAAATGGTTTTGTCAGATCACATGACATTTTCGTGTCTTGGGTAGCAGTGATGTGTTGCTAGATACCGCTCACTGTTTATTATATTAAATGCGTGATTTAATATAATTGCCAACGTCACGAAAACCTACAGGGTCACACACAAAGGACGGATTGATGAGAGATAGAGTAACTAAGGAATACCGTAAGGTACGGTGCCCTTAAGTGGATTATAGAACATCGTAAGGTACGGTGTACTTGAGTAGAATACGAAATATGGTAAGGTACCATGGGCTTAAGTGATTTTGGGCATATTATAAGATATGGGCCAAAATACACTTAAGTGGGCTTTTAGCTTGAAGCCCACACAAGTGGTTCTATAAATAGAACCCTTGTGCAGAAGCACAAAGTGCGGTTGCATTATTTCGTTTTCTCACTTTCTCTCTCTCTCTCTCACTCAAAGCCTTCATTCATACCAGCTAGCACTGAGATTGAAGGAATCCGTTCGTGTGGACTGAGTAGAGACGTTGTCATCGTTCAACGTTCGTGATCGTTTCGTGGATCTGCATCAAAGGGTTTTGATCGTTACAAGAGATCTGCTCCAAAGGTTTCAATCGTCACAAGAGGTAAATATTCTATCACTGATCATGACCATTCGTAAGGATCTCTAAAGGAGAAATTTTAACTTCCGCTGCGCTTTGGGTCGCAATTCTCCTTCAGAGGTGTTGGAGAAGCCTTAGCTTCTCTCAGCTGCACCAACGAGCTATTAAGAAACAAAGGTGGAAGTCGACCATATGACATAGGCACTAGATCAAACTGATTTGGAGGCCTTCTTGGTCCCTGTCTTCTTTGTTGAGCGAAGTTCCGCTGCTGATTTGGATACTGGTTCGCCACAGGGTTCCTCTGCCTCGATTGGGGAACAGGAAATGGATGATGATACGGAGCCCTTGGAGGTTCAGGATGAGGATGAAATCCACGAGACTGCTCCTGAGGTGGAAAGGGGTCAGGCATGTTCACCGGAGTGACCACTTCTGGTTCAACAGTTGGCACGGGATTGCGTTCCTTCCTCAGCATCGACTGCAGGATCTCCATGATTAGGCTCATCTGAGTCTTTAGCTGGTTGATTTCAGCCTTTATTGCTTCTTGATTTCTTTGTAGTTCTTCCATGGTGGTCTGCGACATGCTTCTAGTTCAAGACAGATGTCGGGCAATCAACTTTGTTGGAAGTGGTTTGTCTGACAAAAGGCCAAGTGATAGTGAGATTGATCTCATGAAATGCATGATGCTATGTGAATGATGCATGAGTATTATATCTTCTTGTATCAGTTATGATGCATGAATGCATGAATGCATGGATGAACGGTTCATAAGCATGGCTTCACAACTCGATCACGCACAAGTTGGTATAATATCACAAGTTCGAGATACGGATGGAGGATAACATTCTTATTGTTTTCCATAATGGGGGATCTCATTGGTCATAGTCTAAGGTTAGATAGGGACCCCAGAGTCACCGATTCATTTGGTTGTTTGGCGCTTACGGCAAAAGCTTATCGGTCGTCAACTCCCTCAAATGAGCCTCTTCTGGGTGAGATCTTCGTACCGACCCACACGAGAAAAGCTTCTCGGGGACCCGCACTACGTGACCATCGACATTGGGTTCTAGACAAGGCTCTCAAAGTCATGGACCTCCTTGACTGCTTGCCGCTTACGGCCAAAGCTTGTTGGTCGTCAAATCCATCAAGAAAATCTACTTTGAATGAGATCCTCGTGCCGACCCATGCGATAAAAGCTTCTCGGGGACCCGCACTACGCGACCATCAATCTTAATAGGCCATAGGTTTAATGTTATACAAAGGTCCTTAGAGTCATGGATCCAAATGAAGACATTGATCGCTTACGCCAAAAGCTTGACGGTCGTCAACATCTCCAAGAGAATCTACTCTAAGCGAAGTTCTCGTATCGACCCTTACGGGAAAAGCTTCTCGGTGGCCCATACTACTCAACCTCTCCTATCTCAAGTTTGCACTCTAGACTCAGGTGGAGAGTCTTTCCCACAAGGTTACTTACAATTGGAGTACCCTCCATTTGGTATCGTAGGATCATGGAACCATGTGCTAGATCACAAAATTTAAAGCAAAAGGCAATAAATAAGACAATCAATCAAAAGGATCAATATACACACATACGAGGAGGCAACCTAAATTAGGCTTGGCTTGCTTAGGGAGAAATCCCCAACAGAGTCGCCAGCTGTCGCTACACGAAAAATACAGAGTCGTCATCGGTTTTTATTTATTCCAAAGGAAAGGGAAAATATCGAGAAAACCCAAAAGAATGGTCGTCGCAACCACGAACAGGTTCAGAAGTCGGTTATATAAGAGGAAGGTATTAGCACCCCTCACATCCATGGTACTCCATGGGAACCATCTAGGATGTTTGCGCTTATGTGTGTATTATTTATCGAATGTTTGCTTACCAAAGATTTGCGGAGTGGAGGTAGATTTTAAATTAGTGTGCTCGCCAAGGAATGGATCCTCGTGCCTACGTATGCCCACTTGTTGAAGTGAGAAATCAGAGCCTTCGTAGTTCGTGGGTTTAAAATTATTTGTTTGTTTTGTTGATTTTATTACCTTGAAGAAGGGTTTTCGATGGTGTCGCCCTAAGGCTCAAACAAAAGGTTTGAATGTGTTGAATTGTTTTTAAGTTTTGAGAAAGTGTTATTGATTTCGGATTGCACTAAAGACTATGGATAAAGGTGAATACCTCAAACTACCAAGCCAAACGTCTTGTGTTCGAAGCATTCAGAATGAGTGTAGGAAAGCTCCAGTCTCATCCCTTCTTTATCACTTAAGGCTTGTGACGTACGATCCTAATCGCCATTTATTGTGTTTTCGAATTTGATTTGGAAAAGAGACCACTTGACGTTGGATCAAGGGTTTGCTTATGTTGGTGTAAGCCCTAGAGGCTAATACTTTTGGTACTTGTATCGAATTATTTATTAATAATAAAAGGCTTTTTCTTTATTATGTTTGTTTAATAAAGTCTCTAGAATAGCTAGTCCGTTTAATGTATCGAGTATGACTTAATCATGAGATCACATTAAACATAAGGACACTATTCTTAAAGTATCCGTAGTCGAGCTTTATTGTGAAGTGGGATAACATTAAAGCATGAAGACTATTATGTTTATAGACTGATGATCACATCTCATGGATCATGGATAAGGAGTTATCAAGTCTTAAACATAGGTATGAGTATTAAGAGTAATATTCATACTGGATTGACCCGCTATGAGAATACTATATAGAATGTTATGCAAAGTGTCATAAGTTATTCTCATGGTGATAATGGTGTATACCACCCTTCGACCTGAAACCACTATGGACCCTAGATGTAGAGTCGAGTGCCTTATTGCTGATCAAACATTGTCCGTAACTGGACGACCATAAAAACAGTTGATGGGTACTCCACGAAGCATGCTAAGGGACATGAGTGATCTATATGGAATTTGCCCATCCTGCGTAACAGGATAAATGTCTATGGGCCCAATATTGAACTGGACAAGGATGACACGGTCTATGCCTTGTGTTCAATATAGACATAAGGGCAAAAGGATAATTGTACACATAAGTATTATCACAAAAGGATTTGTCAGATCACATGACATTTTCGTGTCTTGGGTAGCAGTGACGTGTTGCTAGATACCGCTCACTGTTTACTATGTTAAATACGTGATTTAATATAATTACCAATATCGCGAAAACCTACAGGGTCACACACAAAAGGACGGATTGATGAGAGATAGAGTAACTAAGGAATACCGTAATGTACGGTGTCCTTAAGTGAATTGTAGAACATCGTAAGGTACGGTATACTTAAGCGGAATACGAAATATGGTAAGGTACCACGCGCTTAAGTGATTTTGGCATATTATAAGATATGGGCCACATACACTTAAGTGGGATTTTTAGCTTATAGCCCACACAAGTGGTTCTATAAATAGAACCCTTGTGCAGAAGCATTAGTGCAGTTGCAATTTCGTTTCTCTCTCTCTCTCTCACTCACTCAAAGCCTTCATTCGTAGCAGCTAGCATTGAGATTGAAGGAATCCGTTCGTGTGGACTGAGTAGAGGCGTTGTCATCGTTCAACATTCGTGATCGCTCCGTAGATCTGCATCAAAGGTTACAATCGCCACAAGAGGTAACGATTCTATCACTGATCATGCCCATTCGTAAGGATCATTAAAGGAGAAATTTTAAATTCCGATGCGTTTTGGATCGCCCTTCTCCTTCAGCTTATTGTTTTTTATTTAAGAAAGGACCGCTTGACGTTGAATCAAGGGTTTGATTATCGATTGTGGAATGATGAATGTTCCTAATGCCTAAGGAGTAACTAACAAGCAATAAAAGAAAGCAAGTAAATGCGTACATCGGAAAGGGGAGGGGGTACATGTAAAGTACAAGGGAGTGCAGGAAATAAAGGTCTCATTGTCAGGTAGCCCAAGAGAAAGCCATGTGTGTGCAATTGTCACCTTAACTAGAAAGCACATAAAAGATTATAATTTATCTTGATTTTTGAATGCTCCTTCCATGTTCGGGTTGAATATTTGTCCAAGGTCTTTTGCAAGGGTCCTAACAACAATCTCTAACTCCATTCCAATGTCCATTACATGTTTGAGAATTATCTTTTATTTTTTATTTTTTAAGTCTTATCCATTTTTAGTCATTTTTAGATGAGATGAATGAAGAATGTACAATGATATAGCAAAAATAAAATAAAAGTAAGTAAATGACAAAAAGATAATATTAGGAGTTAGGTGCGGAAAAGTAAAGAGTTAGAAATTCGAATGCGGAAATTTAAAAATTAGAAGTTAATTGTTAGAAATTTGGATTAATGGAAATCAAAGAGAAAACATAAAAGAATTACTATAATATCTAATCAAATTCTAATATCAACATAAAGCACACAATTACCATAAACTCAAAATCAAGTGAAATACTAGAATTCAAAACAAATTATCAAATGAAATTCTAAAATTCAAGTTCAAAAGTCAAATCTAATTAACATTCTTAAAATTCTAATTAACAAACTATTTAGCCAAAATCAATTCTAAGATTAAATCTACACCAAAATCACACAATATTCTACTACATTCAAGACCAATCCTAATTAACTACATTAATCATACACTAATCCTAATTAAATAAACACAAAAAAAAAGATAATGGACAAAAAGTGCAGCAGAATGGGCCCTGGAAGTGTGTGGCCTAGACCGCAAGGGGTGCTTGAAGCGATTTTGGCTTGCAGCATGGAAACATGGGCTCAACTTGAGCCTAAGGCCCAACGTGAAATATCACAAAGAAGGAGCCGAAGGCTCCCTTCTTTCATCTTCCCCACGTGACCGTGAGCATGAAGGAGGAACAAGTCGCGAAGACCGCAACGGCTCCGTCGCCGGAAGCGGAGGTCCCAGGTGGCGACGCCTTATCTCAATCTTGAATTCAAGCAGAAGACCAAACCAAATCAAGCTTACTCCACACACTCGTTTCAACGATCAACACGCACAAATCAACAACAAAACGACTCGATGGATTTCTATTCGCTCGCGGCGAGCTATGGCGAGATTAACTCGCAGCTTCAAACTGTCATGTTGCACTAGATTTAAAACATGAAATCACATTAGTACGTACCTTTGTTGTGTTATGGCTACCGTGTGTGTTACGGACGAAGGTGACAATAACGCTTCCGGATTCGCCGATTTCCAAGCCTCGGTGCGATCTTCAGGTATGCTTCCCACGGTTTACTTCTCTCTGATCTTCTCCCTTTTTTTTGCGTTCTCTCTCTCCTTCTACTTCTTTTGTATTCTGTTATCCTTCGGTTGATGAATGGATTCAGAGTCAGTCAACGGAAACTCTGTTTGGTTGCTCCAGCTGACGAACCGCGATTCGATTTGCAGGAATTATGGTGGATTGGTTATAGTAACGCAGGATTGGTACCTGGTGATGGAGACGGCGGTGTGAGAACGAGGAGTTCTTGGAAGGTTTTACGGAGGAATTATGCAGGTGGTGGAGATTGTGGTGCGGGAAGGAGAAAGAGAGAAGAACGAGTTCTGAATCAAATTTTTAGAGAGTCCCAAAATTCACTCTTGAATCATGTATTTATAGAAAACTCTTTTGCGTTTTGGATTTTTGGAGTCGTTTGGTTTGTTGCAACTTATGGCTTCTTTGCGTGCCATTTTGCAGGTGATGCACTATAGCTGCGCTTTATTTTTCGTTTCGCAGCTGCGGCCTATTGAGTGTTATATCACGCTATTTATGATGTGAGTTGCGTTTCAGCGCTGTTTGGGAGTCGCTATGCAGCTTGGTGGTTGATGTGAAGTTGCTCATGTCGTTTTTGGCTTAAGAATGAAGCTTTGGTTTTGTAGCCATTTTGAAGGCTTACCATTGCATTGGCTTTGGTGAAGCTTAAGCTTTTTGGCTCACTGCGTTCCCATGCTGCAGTTTGTTTTTGATGTAGCAGCTTTTTCATGTTAGCTTTGTAACTGGTTTTGCAGCTGGTATCGGGATCGCATTATGCAACTTACGTTTGATGCAATTGGGAGTTTGCGTAGTCATTGCTTTGAGCGGCTTTGGCTTGCACGCGTACATGCGTTTCACTTAAGTCGCTTTTCACTTGTTTTGCACTGCTGGCTATAGCATCAACTTGGACTTCTTTGGCTTGTACGTTTCCATGTGCAGTCCATTATCACATGTACTTTTCTGCTGCAGTTTCATATTATGTGCATATGGAGTATGGGTAAATTGGGAAAAATCATGGATTGAGATGGATATGGGTAAAGTAAAACATGGATTTGGTTTAAATTTTAATTGTTTAAAAAAATGGATAAATGGTTATGATAAATGGAAACTTGTATATGGAAATTAGAGATTATGGATATGATTTGGGTTACTAATTGGATTTGGATTTTAGTTACAAATAATGGACATGGACTAGAAATTGGATATCAAAATGGTTCACTTAATGAAATTAAGAAATTCTAATAACAAAAGAAAATGTCAAAATTAATTAGTAATTAAAATAATGTTTTTTCTAAAATTTAATCGGCTAAAGAAAAATGATGAAATGGTTATGAAATCAAAATAATTATCAAAATTCGATTTGAATCTCAACGACCAAGCTTTGAATTAAAATTCAATTTGAACCTTTTAAAATCCACCTAAACTTCCTGGATTAAACCGAAATTGACAGAATGACTACGGATCACATGGTTAAAAATTCAGAGGTTGATGGTTGATTTTGGTCAACTGGTTGACCAAAAAGTCAACACAGGCAAAAATGCGTACTTTCTCATGGATAAACGAATATGGATCATAATATCCTGAACCAAACGAATTATGTCAATGCCATGAATGAATTCAGATGAACATCGACCAAACAACCATTCGTACACAAGATCTTTGACTATCAAAGTCATGAATCAGGATTTCAATCCATATGACGTGCAATGCCATAAACTTCAATCCGAATCCAATTTTATCAATCCCAAACCCCGAATCCGTGATGCCTGTCAGCTGATGTTAACCATGAATGAATGAATGCACATGAATGAGTATGAATGAGGTCAGATGGTTATCGAGTTACAGTCAGATAAAAAAAGCGAAAAGGAGGGAAAATTTTGGGGTATGACACCATATATACGCAAAAGCTTCAAATCTTTAAGCCTTCAAACAATGTTTGCAACTTCTACCCCATACTTGAAAAGAAAAAAAATGATTGAGGTGAGATTACTAAATCTCAATGGGTTCCCTTATCTTAGGGTCCACTCGGATCTATAAGATAAACTAACTTTCTGTTTAATGCACTTTATCAATCACATCATCTAAAGTATTAAACATACTAACTATCGGGTACTCAACACACAATCATTATCCACTAACGTTTTTCACATTGCATAAGCATATCATACCAAATACATAGCTATGTGACGAATTCAAGTGGAGGCATAACTTATTACATAATTTTGACTTGGCTCTAATACTACGAAACCACATTCCTAAGGCTTGAGTTTACATCGTATTATCTCATGTTGTTAGGCAAATCCTTTGTGTGGTGGGGCCTCAAAGTCTAGGCCTCGAACATCTATATCATGATACCTCGAAATCTTAGGCCCGACCATCTGTATAGTACACCTCGAAACCATAGGCTCAGACATTTGTGTAGTATACCTCGAAGCCATGGGCTTAGACACCTATGTAGTACCCCTCAAAACCATAGGTTCGGAAGCCTGTGTAGCACACCTTGAAACCTCATACTCAGACACCATATCGTAACAACTCGAAATCCCCATACTCGACCACTGTGTCAAGACACCTCGAAACCATAAGAAAATGCTCGAAACATCACAAAACGGGAGGTGAGGGCTCAACGTGACCTAACTTTTAAAATCACCATTATTCTTTTGGGGTAGAAAATAATGTGGAGGTTTCACTATTTCATAGTCCTATTTTTTAGATTTCCTATTCATCCGACCTCGTCTCTTTTAGAGTTATGGAACTCAAGATACACTATGTTTAGTGCTACTAGAGTTTATGTATTAACATGCTCGCTTAGCCAGTCATTTGTGGCTAAGCGAGAAAACTATAAAGTACCTGTTTTCCCATTTCAGTAGGCTCGGTTAGCCAACCATCTATGGCTAAGCGAGAAAACCATAACTCACTTTTAAACTCAGAATTCCACCAATTCTACCCATAAACAGCCATAACTTAGGGATAATTGTACACAAGCATGTAACATATATCTCATAGCAAGCATGCATAATTAACATCTTTAATTTGTAAACAAAACAAGGTATGAAATCAACGAAATATGCATATACATTCATGTCAAGAACACTCTAAAAATCCCAATTGTATAACTCGAAAAAACCCTGTAGTGGTAAAACATTTTAAGATTAAGTTATTGATTAACTTAACTCACAAAGCAAGAGTCGCCACAGTGCTTTTATTGTTTCCAAAGGAAATGGAAAAGGAACGAACAAAACCCAAAGAAGTTTAAAAAAAAACTAATAAAAAGAGATAAGGGTTCGGGGGTTAGTTATGCAAAGGGAAGGTATTATCACCCTAAACATCTATAGTACTCTATAGGAACCTCTTTGAAAATTTGTGCATTTTGGCTTTAAAATGATGTTGTTTGAAAATGATTAGGGAGATGAGAAAAGAAATGTTTTCTTTTTGTGTTTGCCAAGACTTCCTGAGCCTCATACCTACATACCAACAAAGTGCAATGGAGGATCAAAACCTCGTAGTTCATGGTAAAAATAACAAAAATGTTTTTTTTGATTCATTTTTAATGAAAATACATTATGTCATTTTAAGGATAATACTCAACTAGTCACCCACAAGTATGAGAATTTTTCATCACCACAGACAAGGACTTCAACTTGGATAAAAATCAACAAGTATGCCACTAGCTCTCTTAGATGGAAAAGAATTATCATCAATACTATGGGGATAGGAGAAATATATCTCAACTATGGAAATGACTCATGTCTAAAATTTGAGAAAAAAAGTTTTAAAATAAAACACGCACAAAGGGAACAAAATAGTTTGAATGAGTTATGTATTTTTTTTGAAGTGTTTTGAAATTGGTTTTAATATGCTTAAGATGTATTAGACTTTATTAAGAAAAATATTTTGAAGATCACTTGACAAACGTCAAGGTTTATTGAGAAAGTGGTTCAAGTTTGAAAACAATAAGGTTTCTGAAAAGGAGAGAGAAGATTTTGAAAATTAAAGAAGGGGGGGAGATGGAGAGACTATCCTAGAACAAAAAGTAAAAGCTAGGGAGGAAACATCTAACTAAGAGATAACAAGCTTTATGACATAAGTCAAGCAAGACTTCCCTCTTTTGGATTAAGCCTCAAGCAAGCCAAATAACCAAAGAATAATCCATGTATCAGATGAAACCAAAATAACCAAGCAAGTCTTCAAAAGAAGTCAAAAATCAAAGGTACCAGATGAATCCCAAGGTCTTAAATTATAAACTCCGAAAGCAAGGGTCAAGGTCCAAGTTCTAAGTCCATAACTCCACAACAATGCCAAGGATAGTAACCACAAGCCCATGAATCAAGAGAACCAATTTTTTTAGGGTTTTTGCCTTTATTAATGTCTTTAAAAGAAAAAGAAGTCCAAATGGACAAAGAGCAAATAGCATAAGCACAAACAATATGATATGAGATGCTAAAATAAAAGTGTAAAATAAATAGCAATAGCATAAGATAAGTGACATTAAAGTAAAGTCAATATAATAACATGTTAGTAAGTTGTGTTGGTAATAAAAAATGTAAATACAATTGGTCATTTTTTTTAGAACACTAAACTATTCACCCACAAGTATGAAAATATGGACCTCTACATCACCATGAGAAGGGCTCTAACTTAGATAAAATCAACAAGTATGCCACTAGCTCTCTTAGGTGAAAATGAAACATTATTTTTCACACAATACCATGGAGAGTAGGAGACTCACAATCTCATTTATGAAAATGACGTACTTTCGGGACAAGTTTAGCGCTATGTTAAGCAATCGTAATTGGACTTACATAGAAGTCACAACTGTCTGAGGCTGGTCAATAATAATATTTGTGTTAATACATTCTAGAGAAATGATATGTAGATCATTCTCCTAATGATATGCCACACAAAAAAAGAAAAGAGGATCGATCAAGCACAAAGGCTAGGAGAGTGGTCCATTACGTCAATCAATACTTCATAATACTTATGAAAAACTTATGCATAAATTCAAAGTACCTTAAATGATCCATGATCAATTAGGAGGTAGATTTGAAATGAAGAAAGTTCATCAAGTACCAATCCACATATCATGAACAAGATGGACAAAAATCATCCAATTGATCAAAAGAAAAAGGAATAGAAAGAGATGAATAAGAAGAGAACAAGAGAAAACAAATCCAAATTGGATCAAAGGCTTAATCAAGTAATCATCAAAATCAATCATCCACTTTGGTAGATTAAGGTTTTCACCCAATCAACAACCAAGATCCATTGAGTTTGATGAGACTTATGATCAAAACAACCATGATCCAAGGCCAACAGAAGTCAACAAAGGTCAAACAAACATAAAATGCAATAAAATAAAATAAAATGCATCAAGAATACTTTTAAAATGAATTTTAAAAGGGAAATAGAATATAAAATACATAAAGCCCTTCAAAACACCAAATAAATTACCAAGAGAATTATGGAATGTTAGAAATAAAATAAGAAGCATAAAATAAAATTTTCAGATTTTTTTAATGCATAAAACTATTTTTAAACCAATCAAAACAAAGGAGAAAATAGAAAATTCAAGAAAAATAGAAAATCAAGAAAATAAAATATGGAAAAATAAAAGTCATATGAAGAAAGATAAAATGGAATTTTAGAAATTATTTTGGGATTTTTTGGATGAAAGATGAATTTTTTATGAATTTAAAAAAAAAGCAATTTAAAATGAAAGAAGAAATAAAATCAGAAAAAAATACAGAGCGTTGGATATGGCCTCATTAATCGACGTGGGAAATCCAACAATCCTCAGGCTAAGGCGCACGATGGAAATTAGCAAAAATGAAACACGGGATCTAATTCAAAATGGACTAATCAGAACTTTTCAAATTGCTAATGTGTAAGCAAACCCAGATGACCTGAGATAACTCCGGTCATCTTCCCCGATGATCCCTCATCGGAGATTCATCGTTTTGCAAATTCAGAGCATGAGACTACCACCAATGTGATCGCCTCCTCATCATGAATTCTACCTCATGCTCAAAATTCATTTATCTAAACTGAGCATGGAGAATTTCAAAGAATTTTCAGAAGTAAGCAAACCACGAAAAATTAAATTAAATGACGAACACGATCAATCAACACCAGATAAGTTATGGGAAAGCATTAGAGAGTGAATGACTATATTAAGGTAATTTATTTGAGTTCAAATGATGATCATAACTACCTTGTCCAATGGTGATCAGAAGATGATGAAGCTCGATCTGGTCAGGGAACTTCAGAAGGTCTTATACCTTGGGAATTATTGCAAAAGATTCAGAGAATATCGAAGGTGCTAATGGAATCAAGAAATTAGATTGAAACAAGCCAGAAATCAAAACACGATAACTCAATTTTCTGGAAACATTTCAGAGTGAAACAGTGGTTTCTTGGCTCTCAAAAGCTTGGCAATAAAGCAAACATGTTTCTCTATTTATAGGGAATTTTTTGGGATCCAAATAAGTATGAAATTATGCTCAATTCACGAAAAACAAATTTGATCAGAATGCGAGAAAGTGTGACTTACAAACCATCAAAACTCAGCCAAATCATGTATTTTAAGAGTCAATCAACTTCTGGATAACTTGACTAAACATGGTTAGGTCCAAAATGCATGGTAATTTGGCTTGCAATTTTAGTGAAGTTCAAAATCTGATCATGGTGATTTTTTCAGTTCCAAGCCACCATGTTTAACTCAATTAAGCACCTAGAAATGAGGCTTTTTGATCCCATTCTTCTTGCAATTTGTTGGCATTATATCAAAGATTATAATGTGCCAATAAAGGTTTCATTTGGATGCTTGAGCACAAAGTTGTGACATGTTGAAGTTGGCACGAAAATCTGGTAATGTAACTTAGAAAATTCTAAGTCCCAAATGGCTGAAAATGACCTGTAATGTTTCAAAGAATTCCATGACCTTTCAAGCATAATTTGACTTTGATACTTGAACAAACCTTGTAGAGGGCATCACAAATGATATTTTTCAAAAAGAATCAGCCTCAAACGTTGAAAATTGAAGAGGTTACAGTCCTTGAAAGTTGAGAAAAAGTCACTTGAAAATAGGTCAAATTTCACTAAGTCCACAAATGACCTATAATGTCTCCAAACTTTTGATGATCCTCCAAGAATAATTGACTCTTGTAATGTAAAGATAATTTGTAGAGGATATTTAAAAGAGTCATATGCAAAATTAAACATTCAAAAATGTTGAAAATTAAAGGAGTTATGATCCTTTTAATTTTGACTTCAAATGTTGACTTTTTGGTCAAACCTCTTGAAATAAACTTGTGTACTTGGACTTTTCTTGCATTTCAAGGTACATGATTATCATATGAACTCAAAATAAGGTGTCCTTTAATGTCTCTTAATTAAATTGCTCAAAATTTGAGGTAACTTGGTGAAGAAGGCCTGAAAATAAACACACGAACCTTTGACTTTTCTTGAGAAATAAGCAACAAGACTTTGAGATGCTCTTGATCAAAATGAGATTGAAATATTCTTGAGGACCTTAGAGATCATGCTTTGAGAGATATCCCTTTGACTTTTACTTGATAAATCAACAGAAGCCCTAACTGAGGAACCATGTTTGATGCTCTTGATGAAAAGCCCCACCTTACACAATAAACTTAAAGAAAACAAGGCGTATTTTTGCTATTTTGATTAGTGGTTAGATAAGAAATGAACATATAAACACAAAGGTAAAATATTAATAAAGAGGTTCTTGATGATCCATGCAAAAGGCAAACCCAAAGATGAGAAGGAGAGGACAAAGATGTGATCTTGTTTGTATGCAAGGATGCAAATGATACATGCGATCTTAGGGTTAAAAATTAGGGTATGACAAGTCCCAACACATAACAATTGATATACATAAAAAATGAAACACTTATCACAATAATGTCAACATAATTAAGCACAAAATCATTCAAACAAACATGGTAGAGCACCAAATTTAACATGCATCAAGGTTTCTCATGTATTCTCCAACTCCAAATCCCACATGTCATAACCCAAGATTCTAATATATGTAAACCACCTTCTAAGATAGAACCTGAAATTGAAGGAAAATAGATGAAGATAGTGGTGGTAACTTTATGATCAACTCTGATTCTTAGAAAGCCCTTCACATGAAAAGTGATTCTTCAAGCTTGATCCAATTCCTTATCTTTGGTTGTGGATTTTGATTTTATTAAGGGTGGTAAGAAAATGATGATGCTTTCTTAATCCAATTAGGTTTGCACCTTCTTCAAGTCTCCATCTATATTCATGTCATACCACTCCATTCAAGAATTTTTTCCTTCTCTTCTTTTCTCCCCATGCCCTAGATCTTTCTTCCATGGAGCTTGCTCTCAATTTCTGAATTTAGAGAAAACAAATGATAAGAATGGTGTTTTACTCCTCACATTTGAGCTTATATAAAACTCATGAACAAAGACCAAAGTGTCCTTACTACTTATTGCTTATTTTCCAAAATGTCGTTGTATCTAAATAAATAGTAATTTTGGTATTTAACCTTAATGATATCTATTAATCCATACTTATCAATCATTCATGCACTATCAAGTGTTAAACATGGATAGTAGATAATTTGGATGTTACATGTATGGTGTAATTTGTAACACCCTTCTAAATTACCCCAAATATTTAATTAAAACAACAAATATATACATCAGAGTAAAGGTGCAAATAAGGGTGTCACACAAACACTTCACACCATTCACCATAATAACTGTCATGCTCTTTTATTAATTCAAAACATAAAGTATTTGCACAATACGCAGCGGATAGAGATTAAATCAATCATGCAAAACATGTAGCATATTACATGTAAACTGGTTCACAACCAACAACAAAACATTTAAAACATCCCATCCCGATGTTACATCTACCAGAGCATGACCCACTAAGGAACTACACTAGACTGCAAGTACTAGCTCCTACTCAATCACTGCTCGTTACCTGAAAAATAGTTGTAAGGGTGAGTTCCTCAATCGATATAAAAAGCATTATAGAATATCATGAAATGCTAAGTAAATAACACGTTAATCACCCTAATCATATCACACATTCAGTAACGGCACATCAACTCAATTATCATACTCAATACCAACACAATTCATACTCATACTCAATGCCAACACAAACACACGTATAATATTGGAATACATCCATTCATATTATACGCCATACATACATTATGCAATGAGACTCCATGCATGCGGCACCGACTATTCGTGAACATATAGTTCACCTCACCGATCAAATCCAGATACGGCTACCAAGCCCACTAGTCCCACTCATTTGAGACCTAGTGACTCACTCACTAATTCCTCACCATGGGAATTAGCTACCACCCCAAGGGCTATGCTATGCACGCTAATCACCTAGCATGCAAACATCAACAACAATCCACAATGATTTACTCACTAATTCCTCACCATGGGAATTAGCTACCACCATAAAGGCCACAATATGCATGCTAATTCACCTAGCAATGCAACATCATCAACAACAATCCACAATGGACATATGCTCACACTCTAAGCCATAAAACAGTCCATTCACCAACACATGCATAATATATACATTCACAATATTATGCATATTTTCACACATCATCAGCATATTTATCACATAATCATATCATGTCATGCCAATTAATCAATCACAGTATTAGCACACTCTACTAATACATATACTACTCAAAACAACGGGAAATGATCCCTACTATATCACACACTGATATAGGCAACCATCAAATAGGTACACAACATTCAAATATTAATTTTTTCACTTTTCACACAGTGTTAACCGGTTAACACCCTGGGTTAACCGGTTAACGCAACACAGAACACGCTTCCTGGCAAAACTTAACAGTGTTAACCGGTTAACGCCCTGGGTTAACCGGTTAACGCAGACAGAACAGCAATATTTTCCCAACTCACAACAATGTTAACCTGTTAACGCCCTGGGTTAACCGGTTAACGCAAGCAAAACAGCAATACCTCACAATTCCTAATAGTGTTAACCGGTTAACACCCTGGGTTAACCGGTTAACGCAAGACAGAAAGCTGTTCCTGCGCTAACACGAAGCAGAACGCAGAATTCTCCGCATTTTCCGCCGTTGGAGGACTTCCAGACCTCCGATTCCGATTCCGTAAAAAGCTATACGTTCGGAAAATCACAACCCATCCAATTACAGATTCAATTTCAGTTTTAACACAACTTATCCAACACAATTTTTCAGCATTCAACATCCCAATTAGGGTCAATTCAACGGTTCATCACTACCCATTACATGTTAACCCATAATACCCATTAAACGACGATAAACCCCCTTACCTGAGTTAATCCGGCAATCCTTTAGCTTCAAGCTCTTCTCTTCTCCAACCTTCTTCCTCTTGCTCTGTCTCTTTGCCCTTTTCCTCTTTTTGAGCCGCTTCTCTGTTTTCACGTGAAAACTCTTTTTACCAAAATGGAACTCTTTTTCCTTATTTCCCACTTATATATATTCCACTAAATAAAATCCAATAATAATAATAATAATTCAAAAATATTCCAAATTATTTAATTAAATTAATAAATATAATATTAACTTAAATTAAATAATTATCTTATTTTTATCGGGGTGTTACAACTCTCCCCCACTAAAAGAGTTTTCGTCCTCGAAAACATACCTCAAGCGAATAACTCCGGATAAGACTCCTTCATCTGACTCTCAAGTTCCCAAGTCACATTGCCACCTGCTGGTCCTCCCCAAGCTACCTTCACCAAAGCAATCTCTTTACCCCGCAACTGCTTCAACTCTCGATCCTCGATCCTCATAGGTGATGTTTCAACAGTCAGGTTATCTCTCACCTGTACATCATCTACTTGGACTACATGCGACGGATCAGGAATGTACCTCCTCAACTGAGACACATGAAAAACCTCATGCAAATTCGCAAGTGACGGCGGTAAAGCGATACGATAGGCTACCTCCCTTATCCTCTCCAAAATCTGATAAGGACCAATAAATCGAGGTGTCAACTTCTTCGACTTCAAAGCTCGACCAACCCCAGTTATCGGAGTAACACGAAGAAACACATGATCTCCCTCTTGGAACTCAAGTGCCTTCCTCCTCTTGTCGTGATAACTCTTCTGACGACTCTGAGCAATTCTCATCTTCTCCTGAATCATCTTAATCTTTTCCGTAGTTTGTTGAACAATCTCCGGTCCAACCACAGCACTCTCACCGGACTCATACCAACATAAAGGTGTCCGACATCTCCTACCATACAAAGCTTCAAACGGTGCCATACCAATGCTCGAATGAAAACTATTGTTGTAGGTAAACTCAATCAAAGGTAAATAATAATCCCAAGTACCTCCCTTTTCCAAAACACAAGCCCTCAAAAGATCCTCTAGTGACTGAATCGTCCTCTCAGTCTGACCATCAGTCTGCGGATGATATGCAGAACTCAATCTCAGCTTAGTTCCCAAAGCCTTCTGCAAACCTTCCCAGAACTTCGATGTAAATCTAGGATCTCTGTCCGAAACAATACTCGACGGAATACCATGCAAACTTACAATCTTCTCAATATACAACTCGGCTAATCTCTCTAACGGATAATCCATTCTGATCGGAATGAAATGAGCCGATTTTGTCAATCTATCAACAATCACCCAAATAGCTTCAAAATTCTTACTTGTCCTCGGTAAACCAGAAACAAAATCCATACTGATACTATCCCACTTCCACTCTGGAATAGCCAACGGTTGCATTAGCCCAGACGGCTTCTGATGCTCAATCTTTGACTTCTAACAAGTCAAACAAGAATAAACAAAACTCGCAATTTCTCTTTTCATTCCCGGCCACCAAAATAGCTTTTTCAAATCATGATACATCTTCGTAGCTCCAGGATGAATACTCAGGCCACTACGATGTCCTTCCTCAAGAATACTCTTCTTAAGTTCGATAACATCCGGAATACACACCCGATTACCAAATTTCAAAACACCATTCTCATCAACTCTGAATTCACCACCTCGACCTTGATTCACTAGAGTCAACTTATCAACCAAAAGCACATCGGATTTCTGACCCTCTCTGATCTCATCCAGAATACTACTCGTTAACTTCAACATTCCCAATTTAACACTATTGTGAGTACTCTCACACACCAAACTCAAGTCTCTAAACTGCTCAATTAAATCCAATTCCTTAACCATTAATATAGACATATGCAATGATTTCCGACTCAATGCATCAGCCACTACGTTTGCTTTACCCGGATGGTAATTCAAACCAAAGTCATAATCCTTCAGAAACTCTAACCATCTCCTCTGTCTCATATTCAGCTCTTTCTGATCAAACAAATACTTTAAACTTTTATGGTCACTGAAAACCTCAAATCTTGACCCGTACAAGTAATGCCTCCATAACTTCAGAACAAATACCACAGCTGCCAACTCTAAATCGTGTGTCGGATAGTTCCTCTCATGAACCCTCAGCTGTCTCGAAGCATAAGCTATAACCTGCTTATTCTGCATCAACACACCACCCAAACCCAACAATGAAGCATCACAGTAAACCTCAAATAGTTCCGATGGACTCGGTAATATCAGAATAGGAGCAGTAGTTAACCTTCTCTTTAACTCTTGGAAACCTTCTTCACATTTTGAGTCCCAAACAAACGCTTGCCCCTTTCTAGTCAACATCGTCAACGGTAACGCCAACTTAGAAAATCCCTCAATGAACTTCCTATAATATCCTGCAAGTCCAAGAAAACTCCTTATCTCAGAAACTGACTTCGGAGCTTCCCACTTAGATACCGCTTCTATCTTAGAAGGATCAACAGCAACACCATCTCTTGAAATCACATGACCAAGAAAACTAACCTCTCCTAACCAAAATTCACACTTAGACCGTTTAGCAAATAACTTCTTTTCTCGTAGAACTTCTAAAACCATTCTCAAATGCTCAGCATGCTCTTCTTCCGATTTCGAATACACCAAAATATCGTCAATAAACACCACAACAAACTGATCTAGGTACGGATGGAAAATCCTATTCATATACTCCATAAACACTCCAGGCGCATTAGTCACACCAAAAGGCATGACAGAATACTCATAATGTCCATACCTTGTTCTGAAAGCAGTCTTCTGAATATCCTCAGTTTTCACACGTATCTGATGATATCCCGACCTCAAATCTATTTTGCTGAACACACTCGCACCAACTAACTGGTCCATCAAATCATCAATCCTCGGCAAAGAATACCGATTCTTGATCGTCACTTTATTCAGTTGCCTGTAGTCCACACACAACCTCATAGTACCTTCTTTCTTCTTAACCAATAACACTGGTGCACCCCACGGTGACACACTCGGACGAATAAATTTCTTATCCAACAGATCTTCCAGCTGACTCTTCAATTCAGCTAACTCAACAGCAGACATACGGTACGGAGCCATCGACACCGGCCTAGTACCAGGTACCAAATCAATCGAGAACTCCACTTCACGCTCTGGCGGTAATTCATTCACTTCTTCCGGAAACACATCAGGAAAATCACACACCACAGCTAGATCGCGAATCATAAGTTTATCTTTAGCCTCCAAAGTCGCTAACAGCATAAACAACTCTGCCCCATCTGCTACTGCCTCATTCACCTGCCTCGCTGATAGAAACAAATCCTTTCCTTCCTCAATCTCAGGAAAGATCACAGTCTTATCAAAACAGTTGATATAAACTCGGTTACACACCAACCAGTTCATACCCAGAATAACATCAATCTGCACTAGTGGAAGACACACTAGGTCCATCCCAAAGTCTCTACCAAAAATACGCAAAGGACAATTTAAACAAACTGAAGTAGTAGTCACCGAACCCTTCGCAGGAGTATCAATCACCATACTACCATGCATCTCAGATATCTCTAACTTAAGTTTCACAGCACAATCCAAAGATATAAAGGAATGAGTAGCACCGGTGTCAATAATAGCTACAAGAGGAAAGCCATTAATATAACACGTACCTCGGATCAAACGATCATCTGCAGAAGTCTCAGAACCCGATAAAGCAAAGACCTTGCCTCCCGACTGGTTCTCTCTCTTCGGCTTAGGACACTGTGGACTGATATGACCCACCTCTCCACAGTTGAAACAAGTCACAGTCTTCAACCGGCACTCTGCAGCCAAGTGACCACCCTTTCCACACTTGAAACACTTCTTCTCATTACTGGTACACTCATGGATACGATGTCCAGCCTGACCACATCTGAAACACTTAGCAGGGGCACTAGAGTCTCCCCCACTAGGCCTCTTCATTCCACTCTGTCTCTGGAAACCTTTGCCAACTGCATACGGCTTCCCATGATCATTCTGATTCTTGCCTTTCCTGTCAACCCTCTGCTGATAGCTCTCCGCTCTGGCTTTGGTATCCTGTTCAAAAATCCTGCAACAGTCAACCAAATCAGAAAACACTCTAATCCGTTGATACCCAATAGCCTGCTTGATCTCGGGACGTAACCCGTTCTCAAACTTCACACATTTTGAAAATTCCCCAGTAGCCTCATCATAGGGAGTGTAATACTTCGACAGCTCTGTGAACTTAGCAGCATACTCCGTAACAGACCGGTTGCCCTGCTTCAATTCTAAGAACTCTATCTCTTTCTTTCCTCTGACATCCTCTGGAAAGTACTTCCTCAGGAATCTCTCTCTGAACACAGCCCAAGTGATCTCAGCATTCCCAGCAGATTCCAACTCAGTGCGGGTAGCAACCCACCAATCATCTGCTTCCTCTGACAGCATATGTGTACCGAACCTGACCTTCTGGTTATCGGCACACTCAGTCACTCGGAAGATCCTCTCGATCTCCTTCAACCACTTCTGAGCACCATCTGGATCGTATGCTCCCTTGAACATTGGAGGATTGTTCTTCTGGAACTCACTCAGTTGACGAGCAGCTCCCATTCCCACAACATTCGGATTCCCTCCAAGTACTCCAGCTAGCATACCCAGAGCCTCAGCAATCGCAGCATCATCTCTACCTCTTCCAGCCATCTCTATTCTGAAAACCCAACAAGCTAAAACAATAAGTACTGATAGGGTTACACAACACCTATCACGTATAGGGAAAACAGAATAATTACGACTCGACTCGACCGACTATGCTCTGATACCACTAATGTAACACCCTTCTAAATTACCCCAAATATTTAATTAAAACAACAAATATATACATCAGAGTAAAGGTGCAAATAAGGGTGTCACACAAACACTTCACACCATTCACCATAATAACTGTCATGCTCTTTTATTAATTCAAAACATAAAGTATTTGCACAATACGCAGCGGATAGAGATTAAATCAATCATGCAAAACATGTAGCATATTACATGTAAACTGGTTCACAACCAACAACAAAACATTTAAAACATCCCATCCCGATGTTACATCTACCAGAGCATGACCCACTAAGGAACTACACTAGACTGCAAGTACTAGCTCCTACTCAATCACTGCTCGTTACCTGAAAAATAGTTGTAAGGGTGAGTTCCTCAATCGATATAAAAAGCATTATAGAATATCATGAAATGCTAAGTAAATAACACGTTAATCACCCTAATCATATCACACATTCAGTAACGGCACATCAACTCAATTATCATACTCAATACCAACACAATTCATACTCATACTCAATGCCAACACAAACACACGTATAATATTGGAATACATCCATTCATATTATACGCCATACATACATTATGCAATGAGACTCCATGCATGCGGCACCGACTATTCGTGAACATATAGTTCACCTCACCGATCAAATCCAGATACGGCTACCAAGCCCACTAGTCCCACTCATTTGAGACCTAGTGACTCACTCACTAATTCCTCACCATGGGAATTAGCTACCACCCCAAGGGCTATGCTATGCACGCTAATCACCTAGCATGCAAACATCAACAACAATCCACAATGATTTACTCACTAATTCCTCACCATGGGAATTAGCTACCACCATAAAGGCCACAATATGCATGCTAATTCACCTAGCAATGCAACATCATCAACAACAATCCACAATGGACATATGCTCACACTCTAAGCCATAAAACAGTCCATTCACCAACACATGCATAATATATACATTCACAATATTATGCATATTTTCACACATCATCAGCATATTTATCACATAATCATATCATGTCATGCCAATTAATCAATCACAGTATTAGCACACTCTACTAATACATATACTACTCAAAACAACGGGAAATGATCCCTACTATATCACACACTGATATAGGCAACCATCAAATAGGTACACAACATTCAAATATTAATTTTTTCACTTTTCACACAGTGTTAACCGGTTAACACCCTGGGTTAACCGGTTAACGCAACACAGAACACGCTTCCTGGCAAAACTTAACAGTGTTAACCGGTTAACGCCCTGGGTTAACCGGTTAACGCAGACAGAACAGCAATATTTTCCCAACTCACAACAATGTTAACCTGTTAACGCCCTGGGTTAACCGGTTAACGCAAGCAAAACAGCAATACCTCACAATTCCTAATAGTGTTAACCGGTTAACACCCTGGGTTAACCGGTTAACGCAAGACAGAAAGCTGTTCCTGCGCTAACACGAAGCAGAACGCAGAATTCTCCGCATTTTCCGCCGTTGGAGGACTTCCAGACCTCCGATTCCGATTCCGTAAAAAGCTATACGTTCGGAAAATCACAACCCATCCAATTACAGATTCAATTTCAGTTTTAACACAACTTATCCAACACAATTTTTCAGCATTCAACATCCCAATTAGGGTCAATTCAACGGTTCATCACTACCCATTACATGTTAACCCATAATACCCATTAAACGACGATAAACCCCCTTACCTGAGTTAATCCGGCAATCCTTTAGCTTCAAGCTCTTCTCTTCTCCAACCTTCTTCCTCTTGCTCTGCCTCTTTGCCCTTTTCCTCTTTTTGAGCCGCTTCTCTATTTTCACGTGAAAACTCTTTTTACCAAAATGGAACTCTTTTTCCTTATTTCCCACTTATATATATTCCACTAAATAAAATCCAATAATAATAATAATAATCCAAAAATATTCCAAATTATTTAATTAAATTAATAAATATAATATTAACTTAAATTAAATAATTATCTTATTTTTATCGGGGTGTTACATAATTCATCCTAAAAGGTCTTATGATTGAAATCATTTTTATATCTATAAAAGAAATCGTATTTTTAGACCTATATGTTTGTATTGTAATACAAAAGGCCATACCCCTAAGACTTGCTATATAAGAAACTATGGTGCTTATTGGAGATCTATTAAGAAAGGAACCAACGTAAGAGGGCACAAAGAAAAATGAGTACCTAAAAAGTACTATTATTTATTTTGTAGGTACTTGAAGATCATATGCAAATCTTGTCAAATTAAGATCGGTCTTTCAAGATACCAAATATTAAACATTCACTTGGGAATTAAATGGGGAGATATCCAAGATAGAGGGAGATAAAGATGATTTTTATAAATTATGGCGTTTTGAAACCCCCGCAATCTTACTATTTTTTTAAACAACACACTTGTTCGTAAAAATGAGGTAGTTTGAAACTGTAGTAATTTTACTATTTTTTGAAACAACACACTGGTTCGTAAATTGCATAGTTTGAAATCGCCACAATTTTACTGTTTTTTTTAAATAGCATACTATTTTGAAAAATATGAACCATTGTGATTCCAAATTATTTCCAATGATCATGAAACTTTTTCAAAATATTACATAAAATCAAAGAGGTATAATTAGATGTATTTAAGTCAAAATATATCGATTTTTCAATTACCTCTTTCATACATATTTTTTATATAATTTTTTTTTAAGTGTTTACAATAAAACTTTGTAGATAACTTTCATATCATTGAAAAAAAGTTTCATCCAATTAGTTTTAAGCACTTAAGTATATGTTTGGATTCTAATTAAGAGAAAGAGAATATCAAAATGATTATCTTGGAATTCAAGTCAAGTCAAATATAAATCAAAATTGTATACAAGATTGTATTGTTTGTTCACGTTGTTGTTTGGTGTGTTCATCAAAAGTTGTTGGTGATTGTTGTAAAAAGTCATTTGATTTGGAGAGATTCAAAGTCCACCATAGTTTTTGTGTTTATTGTAAAAGAAGGTGGTGTTGCTTTCTTGTGTTGGTTTATGTTAGAAGATTGTAGGAGAGCCTTGGTGTGAGGTTTTACAAAGATTTAACATAGTGGAAATCTTTTATAGGATGTGGAGGGACTAGACATATCATTAATTGATAAGGAGAATTAGTATAATTGTTTGTGTTCTTTACATATTTTGCATTTACATTTCTACACTTTACTTCATAAATTCATCGAAATAATTCCAAAAAATAAAAAAATAAAAATCATCTCTTAAAAACGAAGAAAAAGTCTTAAAATCTAAATCACCCCTCCTCTTAAATTGTGCACTTTATACTTACACGATATTGTAGTCCAGCTTACAAATTGGTTTTATAACATTGAATTGATTAAGCTCAATCTTACGTGAAGCAATAACCATTATAATCTTTAACACCTAATTACACAACTTCAATCTCAACAACTAATAGCGACATATTTACTATTTTTCACACACTTAAGTTGAAGTACACCAACTTGATACCACATAACTTGAGCCAGCAACATCAATGACATTAATAGTGCTACAATTTTGAAGTTACGAAATTAAGCATGTGAAGTGGCAAGATTGTTTATCAAAGCCAAAGCATTGCTAGTCAATTGAGCTACTTGAACAATTTTCCCTCTCACTATTCTCTGAATATTGTCCTTTGCATTAATCTCTTGAAATCCGTCGGTACAAGTGCTCTCATCAGTCAAAGCAGCACTAACCCAAGTTTGTACATCACTCATTGTTACCTCAAAATTTGAAGTCCTAAGATGACTCATCTCACCTATACACCTTCGGAGTTCGTCAAGAGAGTCACTCAACACTTCGACGCAATCCTTCATAGCTGCAGCCTCTCTTGGCTTCAAACCCCGGCTTCTAGAGAGCGTTGACATAAAAGCTGAGGTTGATTTCGCGGATGCAAGAGTCACGTTTAGGGCCGTGTCCGTTAAAAGTACGCGATTTGTTTGAATGAAATCGGCATGCTTCACGAGGGATGCATAGCATAGTGTTGGATAAGTTGTGCAACTGCAAGAATTTCTAATGAATAAGCTGTTGGTTTCTCTTGCTTGTATAGAGTGCGTGATGAAACTAAATGCAAAAATTATGAGAAGGGACTTTGAAGAAAATGCTTTCATTTTTCTTTTATCACAATTAGGACTTGGGTGGATGAGAAAGAATGGAAAGGATGATCACTTATATAGTCCTGATTTTATGGTAGGATCTTAGAACATGATCCAAACTAAAAAAGGATGTGAATTATAGAGATACTATATGCATAATAATTAAGAGTGACATTTATGTGAGTAGGACCTCAAGCCCAAATCAAAGAAACACATCTTGTCCAACTTGAGCATGATTCTTTTTTTGAAGTAGTGTTTTCCATCACGTTTGTGATTCTAAGTCCCCACATAGTGGTAGATAATAATCCATAACCATAAACTTGCAAGTTTCAAATTTGGCATAAATTGACACCCTAAAATAGGCCACCGAGACTGTTTCAATTAAAATTGAGTTTATCTTCTTTTTTTGTCAAGAAAATTGAGTTTATCTAATCATATAAATAGTTGGAAAAAATGGTTAGACTTAATTACAATTTTCATCCTTCTATTTTATTTGATTTGCATAATTAATTTATCTATTTTAAATTCACACAATTTTACTCCTCTAAAAATTCATTTGCATTGAAAATCGATGAAGTGTTTATATTTTAATTTACATTTTTTATTTATAAGATTATTATAGGATAATTTGTCACGTTTCACAAGTGATACATCATTTAAAAATGCACACATCGTCAGTTTTAAGTAAAAAAATATAAAATAGAATTAATTTACAAAAACAATTTTTAGATTTTATAAAAAAATAATTAAATATTATTTTATTTTTATTATTAAAATAAATTTTATGATAAATACTTTTATTATGAACTATATAAAAGTTTAACTAAGTTATTTACTTCAATCAAATTTATATTTCACTTGAAATTTAGGTGGATGAAAAAAAGAAAAAAGAAATAATGTTAGTTTTAGGTTAGGGCCAGCAAACGACCATGTTCGTCCTACAAAAGTCTACGAAAAAATGGGATAGGCGAAACGAGTTTTATCGAGGATGTGGGACTAAAATCTTATCTCATCCCATAAAAAATGAGTACGTGTGGTGGGACGGGTCCACGGGCATTACAACTTTTAAACCTAAAAATTGTAAAATTTCATATAAATGTCTGCAACCGTAAAACTCTGCAAAAAAAGGAGACAAAAATATTAGTTTTTAATCGCAAAAGTCCACGACAAATATCATATACTCGATAACTTAGTGCGATTTTTCTTCAACATGTTCTCCTAATGTATTCTTGAATTCTCTTTAGAGAGGGAGAAAATATTATTTGCTTACATATGATATATATTGGAGTGAAAGTCTATAAATACGATGATGGTCAATTAAGATTTTTGATATTCCGTAACGAGTCATCTTGATATTTATTCCTATTTGAGATGATATTTAATTGATTAATTTTCGATTAGAATTTAATTAGTATTTATTTTAAATTTTATTTGATCACTTAATCAACTAAGACTTTGAACATAAATCATCACATGGCAAAGCAATTCAAATGAAATGTTGTAATACATGGATAGCCTATTCCAATTCACCCAACTAGGCATGGGCGCTCTTCGAATCACCCCATTGAGAACTAGGTCGCCTAATCTGAACTAAAACTAAAATCCATGTTATGTCCGTTTATCACACATTACATGTGAGGTGTTCAATGGATAACGGTCTAGGATGATAGTCATAGGGAAAATTTGTTTCTCCATTATAAGAAAATATTTCGATGCTTTTCAATTATCATGAATCATTGTAATACACAAGACTTATATAACACATAATAAGAAACTAATTATGCATAATATGAAACTAATTATGTCTAATGAATAAAAATTACTATTTCATTTCATTTACTCTCACTAAAGTGTCATAACTACACAATATATTTTCTAAATATATAGATATCCTCTCACTAATGTGTCATAACTACACAATATATTTTTTAAATATATAAATACTGTGACATTCCCCCCACAATTGAAGCGGGAGATTGTTGTACAATTAATTTGTGTCAGATATCTGAAAGAGTGTTAGGGGAAGACCATTCATGAAGATTTCTGCAATTTGATTGTGTGATGATACATACAATATGTGTACTTGTTCACAAGCTATTTTTTCGCGAATAAAATAAATATTCATCTCAATGTGTTTTGTGTGTTGATGTTGAATGAGATTACTGAAAAGATATATGCACCAATATTATTATAATATACCACAGTAGCTTTGTGAATCAGATATTGTAGTTCTTGAAGTATGTTACGTAATCAACATGACTCAGACACTACATTAGCAACACCATGGTATTCTGCCTAATCACTAGATCTTGACAATGTAGGTTGGCATTTGAAAGACCATTAGAGTATCTTATCACTAAGAAAAACACAACAACTAGATGTAGAGCATCAGGTTCCTAGAAATAAACCCCAGTCATCATCTTTGTAAGAAACTAGTGATGTAATAGATGAGAGATATGATGGTGTAAAAAACACAAGAAAGAAGGGTTTTAATTGGGTTTGATAAGCAAAAGTTTTTTCCAAAACCAAGAACACACCACTAACAAGTTAATAATAAAGAGATAAAAACACATGTATTTTTATCTTGGTTCACTTGAAACTCAAAGCTACTCCAGTCCACCAGCCAATGTGATTTTGCCTTATACACAAGGACTTAATCCACTATAATCAACATATTACAATAATCACAAAGAATCACCTTCTTTGTCTTCTCAAGGATCCAAATATACCCTAGTCTCCTTAAGGACTCACAAAGAACAACCTTATTTGTCTTCTCAAGGATAATCTCCTCAAGGAATCAAACAAACAGTTTGAATAATATTTTATGTGTTACAAGATGCTTCTATACAAGTAGATTTTATACAAATGAATAAACAAACACTTAAAGAAAAACTGTGTACAAACAAATGAAAGCTTTTAAAAAAGAAATAGACTTGTCAAAATATTGTGTCCGATGTTTTCTTCAAGTCTCCAAGTCTCACTTATATAGCATAAGAAGAAGATTGTTGGAGGGAAAAAGGGAAAAGTTTCATAGAGAGGTTGTCCACCGTTGGATGGGAGAGGAGTGATAATGCGTACTGTACTACGCCCACAAAATTAGTGACATATGTGATGTATAGTGTCATACCCCAAAATTTGCCCATTAATATTTCAAGACATTTTTCAGGGCACTCCGACTCATTTTTATGACACTGATCTCAAAGGAACAAAGGCCCAGCTCACGAATGGCCCAATCCAGAAAATGGCCCAAACTGGTCTGTTCGCTACACGTTCGCTACCAGCTCGCCTAGCGAAGCTGACAGACAACAGAAAATTTCGGGCTTCATTCTGAGCCCATTAGGTCATGAAAAAGAGCATTATAAATACCATCACTTCAGTAATGAAAAGGGGAGAACGAAAAAGGACGAAAGGAGAACCCTAGCAAGCAAACCCTCGCGCTCACAGACGGAAAACCCTGGAGGCTAACCCTGAGAATTCCGAGAAACCCTGAAGGAAAAGCCGGCGGCAGCAAGGTCACTTCCGCTCAATTCGATCCGGTCGGCCAATTCAAGGTTACAATTGCTATTACTACCTTATGTTCTTAATTTGCATATGGCATTATGATTAAATTTATGAAAATATCTTAAGTTTGTCATGTGAATTGTAGTGTGCACTTGAATACCTTAAATGATTAACCATATAATTGCTGTAATGAAAGCCATAAGGCATAAAATTGGTTGAAATTGTACTGATATCAAAACCAGAATCCGCAGTCGCTCGCTAGCACGTCGCTAAGCGAGCATGAAGCGAGTATTCGCTAAGCCTTCGCTAGGCGAGGCAGGCGCGAACTTGACAGTAGCCGACTTTTCTATTCTGATTTTTCACTCATGTTTTATCATAGCCAGGCATTGTTTATCTGATCATATTACTGTTGTGATTTCTTTTGCGGTGTAATCCTCGATTGCACCCTGATTTGGTATTCTAACCCGTTTGCTGAATGTTGCAAAGGTTCACACACCCCAGGAAAAGATGTTGTTTAGGTCTTCCACTTTATTTGTGGGATACCCTTGTGAAGAGCTGCCCTAAATTGCTTAATTAATTTTAATGTAATTAATTTTAATGTATTATTTTTAATGTATTGATTTTAATGTGGAGATTCACCCTAATTACCTAATTAACTTTAAAACATGGCCTCTAAATATGTGATCTTGGACCTCTCATTTGCCCTACGGTATTACGGTATAACGGTCATGTCCCGCGAATGTAGGGATACACTTAGCAACGGCCCTTCGGTTAAATCATCATAAAATAAATCATGGTCCCTCGGATGTTGCCTTCGAAAATACGATTTTGTCCCTCGATGACCCTTCGGTGTAGCCTACGGTTAAATGATGATCGTCCCTTCGAATGCTAAGGTATCCTTACAATTGTTGCCTTCAATGACCTATCGATGACCCTACGATGACCCTTTTACATCCAAAGGATAAAACTACTTACTTCTCAATAGTAAGGACAGTTTTACCCTCATAAGGATAGGAAACGTTCATAACGACCTTAGGAAGGTATAACTCTCAATTGCTGGATCATACCCTAAAACATTTTCCACCCATCACACTTTACACTTTACAAATCCTAGAAAATCACCACTTGGTATACATTCATACTAGAATCATTACCGAGTTATATTTTTCTAAACCGTTTTCAAAATCAAGCGAGATAAATACTTTGTATACATTCATACGAGAATCATTACAAAGTTAAACTCTCTTTTCGAAACATTTTTAACAATTCACCAACACTTTTCAAACAAAAATATAAGTGATCCAGCAATTAAGAGCCCATGGATAACCATGGATACAAAGGGTGCTAATACCTTCCCTTTGTATAATGTACCTCGCGAACCTAAGAATCTAAATTAAGGTCTTTCCTGTTCTTTTCCACCTTTCCTTATTGGATAAAAGAAAAGTCGGTGGCGACTCTTGCTAACCGCGACATTGCGATTAAAACCACATAAAGTCAGTTCACCGTATGACAGAACTGGCGACTCTGCTGGGGACTTACAAAGAGAGGTTACCTTAAAAACAAGATCACTTATTAAAATTGTCTGATTTACTTTTAAGGGATTGCTTGGGTATTCTTGAGTGAAAGATCCTACACCCGGATCTAGTGTACCTTAGGTAAGTAGCAATAGATCATCGCGACTATCCGGCGTATACTGGAATTGTTAAAATGATGGCTACGGTTAATGTGACACTTTGGATGTCCTGATGTTCCTCATGTTTACTTGAGGAAAAATTTGGCATCTGCGTGGTGTCATTAAAGCATTAACCAAACTTTTAGAACCCTAATTGACTCATCCTGGCCATTAGAAAGTAGTGAGATAACTGACTTCGGTTCCGACTGGGGTTGGTTGAGACTCGATACTACACTCCTTGAGATTGGACTTTAGGGAAGCTTCGGTCAACCACTTGGTGTTGCACTGAAGTGGACTTAAAGGAAGGTCGATGATTTGAGATCCTTCTAGAACCCGATTACTATTCTAGGACAGGTTGAACCAACCAAACTTCAGTGGGGAGGGTACTTACCTATGGAACTCATGCAAGCCTTTAAACTTAGGAATGATGGTTGTGTGACTTGCATCATAACATCATAACATCATAACATCGTAACATCATGACATCATGGCATTGTACTAACCATTTCAAGGACTTTAAACATTGAAAACATTTCATACATTGCATAGCATGACATAACATTGCATAACAGGTACTCTAAAGGGATCAATGTTCTCACGGTTTTCCTCCAAACAGAAAAATGAACCTCGAACAAACTGTCAAAGATCTCCATGCTCAGAATGCTCAACTCCAGGAGATGATCTTGAACTTATCCAGGGGGCAGGAGGAACTGAAGGCTCTCTTGCTCGAAAAGAAGGAAGACAAGAAGCCTGTGAGTTACATTAACCCGGGAAGAAGGCTCAAACGACAGGCCACAAGAGTCGAGATTCGAATTCCGAAGGATCAAGAAGAGGGGGCGGAGAATGATTCAGAGGAAGAGAATGCTGATTTCTCCAACCCTGAGGATGACGATGAAGATTATGAAAATGAACAGTACTCTCCAAGAGATGATAAGTACAAGTTGCTGGAAGAACGTATGCTAGCTATGGAGGGTCAGAAGGCGCCCGGTCTGGATTTCGAAAGTTTGGGTCTGGTCTCCGATGTGACCATTCCTCGCAAATTCAAAATCCCCACTTTCACTAAGTACGATGGTGCGTCTTGTCCTCAGATGCATCTGAGAGCTTATGTGAGAAAGATTCAGCCGCATACCACTGACAGGAAGCTATGGATCCATTTCTTCCAAGAGAGCCTGTCTGGCACACAGTTGGAATGGTATTATCAGCTCGAGAGCTCTGACATCCGCACCTGGACTGATTTAGCAACAGCTTTCTATAAACAGTACCAGTATAACTCTGAACTAACACCTACCCGGCTACAGTTGCAGAATATGACTATGGGATCTAAAGAAAGCTTTAAAGAATATGCTCAAAAATGGAGAGATTTGGCGGGAAGAGTCAAACCCCCCATGACTGATCGAGAAATAGTGGACATGTTCATGAGCACACTGACCGGCCCATTCTATAGCCATCTATTGAGAAGCTCCTCATCGGGTTTCACTGAACTTATATTAACAGGTGAACATGTTGAAAGCGGCATTCGAAGTGGAAAGATACAGGTGGCTACCTTTGATCCTCCGGAGACTCCTGATGTCATCAATGCTCCTCCGCCTAATCATGACGAGACTGTTAATGCTGTGGAAGATGCTGATGACGATTATGACTGGGATAGCTGGATGTTCCCAACAATTGGTAACGGACTCGACAATTGGAAGGCTGAAGACACTATCCCGATTTCCTTTAGTCAGGAATAATTGTTATTGCTATTTTAGTGCTTCAAAGCGTTGTGTCTATACTCGGGGCATAATAGCTAATTTTTTCAAGGGTTTTGTCATTTTCATAAGCATGTTTACGTTCAATAAATCAATGGACTTTTTGCATTCAAATATTGCGCTCTTTATCTTTCCTGTCATCTTTTAAACAAAGCTATGTATTCTTGCACACACTCACGTAACAAATTGCAGATCCATACCCACTATGGATCCTGTTGATAATAATTCTGCTACTGTTCATTATGACTTTGAAAATCCTATCTACCAAGCCGAGGATAGAAGTGGGGAAGATTGTGAAGTACCTGAGAACTCGCCAGACTGGTACTACAAGAAGAAAAGACCATACAGCCGCAGGAGGAATCAACTGAAATTGTAAATCTGGGTACTGAAATAGACAAGAAAGAAGTCAGAGGTTTCTTAGGATACTTGAATTGCATTGCCCGATTCATCCCACACTTGACTGCTACCTGCAAACCCATCTTCAAATTACTAAAATCAAGAGATGGTATGGAATGATGAATGACAAAATCAAGAAATATCTCCAAGAACCTCCAATCCTGATGCTACCAGTTGAAGGAAGACCTTTAATCATGTATTTGACCGTGTTAGAAAATTCAATAGGGTGTGCTGGGGCAACATGACAAGTCTGGTCGAAAAGAGCATGCCATACACTGCCTTAGCAAAAGGTACCGACTGTGAAACAAGATACTCACAGCTCGAGAAAGCTTGCTGTGCTTTGGCTTAGGCTGCTCGCCGACTAAGACAGTATATGTTGAATCATACCACTTTATTGATTTCTAAGATGGATTCTATCAAAGAAACCTGCTGTCTCCTGAGAGAGTTATCACGATAATGGTACTAAATTGAACTCTGCACGTAGTTCAAAATAAAACACCATAACTCTTCTCCGTACCGGCCAAAGATGAACGGTGCCGTGGAAGCTGCTAATAACAATATCAAGAAGATCATACAAAAGATAACAGTAACACACAAAGACTGGCATGAGATGTTACCGTTTGCTCTTCATGGTTATTGCACCTCAATACGCACTTCGACAGGGGCAACCCCTTTCTCTTTAGTCTATGGAATGGATGCCGATCTACCAGTGGAAGTTCAGATTCCCTCTCTAAGAATTATGAAAGATGCAGGTTTAGACGAGGATGAATGGATTCAAACTCGACTCGATCAAATAAATTTGATTGATGAGAAGAGACTTGCGGCTGTTTGTCATGGACAGATATATCAGAAGCGCATGACCCAGGCATTTAACAAAAGAGTCAAGAGACAGGTGTATCAAATCGGCGACTTGGTGGTCAAGCGTATCATTCTACCACAAGGTGATCCCAGAGGCAAGTGGACTCCCACATACGAAGGGCCATTTGTGGTTAAGAAAGTATTCTCTGGTGGAGCCATGATACTTGCTACGATGGACGGCGAAGACTTCCCACATCCCGTGAACACAGACATAGTCAAAAAATACTACGCATAAAAGAGACCTGCTAGGTCGACGTACCTAGGCAAAAGTAAGGGCATCCCGGCGAACCAAAAAGGTTCGGGCAAAAATTAGGGATAAACATAAAAAATGTGCACCCGGCAAGTCGAAAACCTGAAAAGGCGGCTTGGGCAAAAAGGGGTATCCTGGTGGATTGAAAACCTGAAAAGGCGGTCCAGGCAAAAATTAGGGATTAAAGCGTATGACTATGTCCCGTTCTCAGACAGCTTCATCCAAGTTCAAAGGACTGAACAGGCTAATCACTTCTATCCGACAGCAGGAGATGAGAGGCTTGAAGACATAATGGCAGTAGTGGAATTAAAGTCAATAGGACGTTTTCGGCATAGCTTTCTCTTTGTTTTCTTGACAATTTCCTCTTACTAGGATTTTTGTCTCCTTGTACACAAATTGCCTGTTTATAGGCCCTCTTTCGAAATCAATATAATTTTAGTTTCAAAAAAAAAATGCTTTTGTTTTACTTTCTCTGTTTTGTTTGCATAAACGTCCATTGATTTAATTCGAATTAATATATGCATTTGGATATGATCGATGTTTACCAAAAATGCATGCATAAAATAGAAATAGCGATTACTACTAGGCTTCAGGATCGAGGAGAAGGTCTAACCATGCTTTCCAATGAATCCGTTGCTAATTCTATTCCCCAGCAAAGCCAGTTATTCCCCAGAAGCAATTGGCATTACTAGACAAATTGGTCATCTCTTCCACCCCCAGCCAGGCTTCTGTTAAGTATTTCCACCATCAGACAGAAATCAAGTATCCCTAGCTGAGAAAGGGTCATCAATACAAGTATCTCCAACCAGAAGATGGGGATTTATTTTCCCCAGTAGAGTCCTCGGGAAGAACTTTTCAGATGCATAATTCATTCATTACATCATTTCACAGCATACGCATGCATACATTGTTCGCATTTATTTTCATAAGCATAAAACATCTCATGCATCATGACATAGCATGAAGCTAACTTTATTTTTCAGGTTAATTATCCTCCTGATACAGTCAAAACAAAGGTCCATTCAGACGGACATCTTTATCAATTACATTCAAGATTTAACTACATCTTTCAGACATACTCCATGTCAACATTCATTCTGACATACTCCTAACGATGGCATCTATAAGCCCACCTCAGACATTTATTGCAAATACAACATATACAAATACTATCAGATATAGCCTAGCGTACGGTTCATTCTGATTCAGCTCAACATATGACTCTTTCAACTCAGATGCGATCTAACGTACGATCCATTCCGACCTTCAACAACTCAGATACGATCTAGCGTACGATCCATTCTGACCTTCAACCACTCAAATACAGTCTAATGTACGACCAAGTTAGACCTTCAAGCCCTCAGATTCTGCTCAAATACAGTCTAATGTACGACCAAGTTAGACCTTCAAGTCCTCAGATTCTGCTCAAATACAGTCTAATGTACGACCAAGTTAGACCTTCATCTCCTCAGATGCTACCTAGTGTACGGTACATTTCTGAAGTGTAGTCTAGCGTACGACTACCCCCTTTTATCATCAGATTCAGCCTAACAGACGGCTCATTCTGCTCAGATACGGTCTAATGTACGACCCAGTTAGACCTTCATCTCCTCAGATGCTACCTAGCGCACGGTACATTCTGAAGTGTAGTCTGGCGTATGACTACCCCCTTCATTATCAGGTACAGCCTAACGGACGGCTCAGTCTACAACTCAGATACGATCTAGCATACGATCCATTCTGATCCTTCACCCCCAGTAACGGTACAACCTAACGGACGGCTCGTTCCGCAACTCAGATACGATCTAGCGTACGATCCATTCTGATCCTTTATCCCCAGCAGTGTATGACTCATTCGGATTCTTATCTCATTTTGATTCGGCACAACATATTACTCCTCCAACAATACGGTCTAGCGTACGACCCATTCGGATCTTCATTCCTCAGATATTACCTAGCGTACGGTACATCCCGAGGTGTAGTCTAGCGTACGACTACTTTTCGTCAGATACAGCCTAACAGACGGCCCATTCTGCAACTCAGATACGATCTAGCGTATGATCCGTTCTAATCTGTTATCCCCAGCGGCGTATGACCCATTCTAAATCCCCAGGGAAGTCGACGGCCTAATGAATGACCCATTATACGGTCTAGCGTATGACCCAGTGACACCCATGACTTCAGATATCTTCTAACGTACGACGTACTCTGAAGCTCTCATCATCAAACTTCCTAGATGGCGTCTTTAAGCCCATCTCCATCAAGACTAATTGACAAGCGCAAATTTTCGGGGCATTCTAGTGTTCAATAATCTTCCACCTCCAGACCACGAATGGTGCACATACCATTCTACTCTCTCGGTTCAAGAATATTGAACAGGGGCAGCTGTCATACCCCAAAATTTGCCCATTAATATTTCAAGACATTTTTCAGGGCACTCCGACTCATTTTTATGACACTGATCTCAAAGGAACAAAGGCCCAGCTCACGAATGGCCCAATCCAGAAAATGGCCCAAACTGGCCTGTTCGCTACACGTTCGCTACCAGCTCGCCTAGCGAAGCTGACAGACAACAGAAAATTTCGGGCTTCATTCTGAGCCCATTAGGTCATGAAAAAGAGCATTATAAATACCAGCACTTCAGTAATGAAAATGGGAGAACGAAAAAGGACGAAAGGAGAACCCTAGCAAGCAAACCCTCGCGCTCACAGACGGAAAACCCTGGAGGCTAACCCTGAGAATTCCGAGAAACCCTGAAGGAAAAGCCGGCGGCAACAAGGTCACTTCCGCTCAATTCGATCCGGTCGGCCAATTCAAGGTTACAATTGCTATTACTACCTTATGTTCTTAATTTGCATATGGCATTATGATTAAATTTATGAAAATATCTTAAGTTTGTCATGTGAATTGTAGTGTGCACTTGAATACCTTAAATGATTAACCATATAATTGCTGTAATGAAAGCCATAAGGCATAAAATTGGTTGAAATTGTACTGATATCAAAACCAGAATCCGCAGTCGCTCGCTAGCACGTCGCTAAGCGAGTATTCGCTAAGCCTTCGCTAGGCGAGGCAGGCGCGAACCTGACAGTAGCCGACTTTTCTATTCTGATTTTTCACTCATGTTTTATCATAGCCAGGCATTGTTTATCTGATCATATTACTGTTGTGATTTCTTTTGCGGTGTAATCCTCGATTGCACCCTGATTTGGTATTCTAACCCGTTTGCTGAATGTTGCAAAGGTTCACACACCCCAGGAAAAGATGTTGTTTAGGTCTTCCACTTTATTTGTGGGATACCCTTGTGAAGAGCTGCCCTAAATTGCTTAATTAATTTTAATGTAATTAATTTTAATGTATTATTTTTAATGTATTGATTTTAATGTGGAGATTCACCCTAATTACCTAATTAACTTTAAAACATGGCCTCTAAATATGTGATCTTGGACCTCTCATTTGCCCTACGGTATTACGGTATAACGGTCATGTCCCGCGAATGTAGGGATACACTTAGCAACGGCCCTTCGGTTAAATCATCATAAAATAAATCATGGTCCCTCGGATGTTGCCTTCGAAAATACGATTTTGTCCCTCGATGACCCTTCGGTGTAGCCTACGGTTAAATGATGATCGTCCCTTCGAATGCTAAGGTATCCTTACAATTGTTGCCTTCAATGACCTATCGATGACCCTACGATGACCCTTTTACATCCAAAGGATAAAACTACTTACTTCTCAATAGTAAGGACAGTTTTACCCTCATAAGGATAGGAAACGTTCATAACGACCTTAGGAAGGTATAACTCTCAATTGCTGGATCATACCCTAAAACATTTTCCACCCATCACACTTTACACTTTACAAATCCTAGAAAATCACCACTTGGTATACATTCATACTAGAATCATTACCGAGTTATATTTTTCTAAACCGTTTTCAAAATCAAGCGAGATAAATACTTTGTATACATTCATACGAGAATCATTACAAAGTTAAACTCTCTTTTCGAAACATTTTTAACAATTCACCAACACTTTTCAAACAAAAATATAAGTGATCCAGCAATTAAGAGCCCATGGATAACCATGGATACAAAGGGTGCTAATACCTTCCCTTTGTATAATGTACCTCCCGAACCTAAGAATCTAAATTAAGGTCTTTCCTGTTCTTTTCCACCTTTCCTTATTGGATAAAAGAAAAGTCGGTGGCGACTCTTGCTAACCGCGACATTGCGATTAAAACCACATAAAGTCAGTTCACCGTATGACATATAGTATTGTCCTTGCCCATAAAATCAGGTAGTGGAAAGGATGCTCGATTTGTACTATGTACTATTTGATCACATTCCTGTTTGATCTTATCTTCAAGTTCATTGGCTTCTGATGAAAGTTGATGAAGCATGAAATGAAGAAACATAAAGTTGAATTCAGAAACTTTAGAATCTTTGGTCAGAACCTTGACATCATCAGTAGTCTGGCTTGAGATCTTCAGTATCTTCAGAATCTTCAGAGTCTTCAAATTCTTCAGTCAGAACCTTGATAACTTCAATCGTCTGGCTTGAGATCTTCAGAATCTTCATCTACATAACACAACTTCAGAAGTTTGTCATTCTTCATAAGTTTGGTGATCAGAGTCACGTCCAGAAGCATCAACTGAGAGAACATTGCAATAGCAACATAATGTCTCCTCAAAACCTTCTCAAGAGTGAATTAACACAGAAGCAGAAAGATCATTGCATCAACAATATTGAACATCTTTCAGAACTTCTAATAGCTGATGCATAAGCGGATTTGGAACACATTGTTCAGAAACTAATGACGTTGCACGTCATATGTTCAGAATCAGAACTGATTGTTAAAGCTACACAATAACAAACCATTAGGGTACCAAAATTGTTCTCACACAAATATAATATTGTTATCATCAAAACTCGAGGTATAGATGCAGAACTAAATCTTATTCTAACAATCTCCCTCTTTTTGATGGTGAAAAAACATGTATTTTGATGAACAGTTTTGTACAGGGTAGTCACTGAAGAATACATCTTACAGAAGTACAAAGCTCCCCCCTGAGATGTATAAACTTACAAATATAAAATCATAATGAAAGAACACTTTCCTGATTAACCTTTTTGAAGTACCAGAGTAAATTTTTCAGTCAGAATCTGGTGTCAATTGATTAATGTTGATTGATGTTGTCTAGAGCACTGGTTTGTTAATATCAATATTTTGATAAGCTTCACTTCATAAGTTCCTTCTGGAGTTCCTTCAGACACATGTCCGTCAAAAACTCTTGAAGGGGATGTTTTGGGAGTTGTAAAATTTGGATTTGTTGGTTGGGGAGCAGAAACAAATGGTATAGTGGATGGAATTTGTAACTAAGAAGGAGATGGTGGTGATGGTATCTGTTGTTGTTGTGGTGACAAAGTTTCAGAAACTTGGGGAGTTTCTGTAGCAGGTCTTATGGTAGGTGGTGGAATTAAAATAAGTTCATAAGGTTTGGAAGTGACTGGAATAGATTGAGAAGTAAGAGGAGGTTGAATTTGTAAGATCCTTTCAGAAATTACAATATCAAAAGTAATCAGAGTGCTAGCTTCAGGAATCTTACCAGACGCAGTATCAAAAGCTTTTGAAGAGTGTTGGACAACTCCAGAAGTATCCTTCAGAAGCATGGCTTTCCAACGCTCACTGAGAGGCACCTCATCTTCATCCATAAAGACAACAACTTTCTTCTTCTTCTTCTTCTGAGGCCTTTGATATCCTTCTCCTCTGGATTCCTTTTTCCTCTTCCAATGAAAATCTGCATATGTTTCAGGTAGATTGAAGGGATCCACCAATGGATCAATTCCATCCTTCTGACAGCTTTCCAGATAGTACTATAGAACCTCTAGAGGATCAATCTGGGTAAAGAAGGGAAAGTTGTCTATTGGAGTTCTTGTTCCACATATATCATCTTTAGAGGGAATGAAGTTTGGCCTTACAACTCTAGAAATGAGACTCATGCTCTTGATATTCTTCCCCATAATACCTTTCCAACATTCTTCACAAGTTCATCGGTCAAGCCACTGACCAGAAGGTTATCTACTAGACCATTCTCAACAAGAATTTCAGAAATCAGCCTTCCATTTGGATGAACTTGCTTTTGTTCTTCTTCGAAGATATACCAGTTCTGGATTCTCTGATAGAATCCCTCATGAACCTAAACAAGATGGAGGGAAGTCCCAACTTGAGACCCTTCTCCATAAAGAACAACATAAATTTCTTACGTGTGTTGACATAGTCATAACTGTTGGTGTTAGGCCTGTGATGAATGCAACCAAGAATTACTTTGAACCAAACTCTCAGGTTGTTTATTAAGTCCTTAGCACTTGGACCTTTATCGTCCTCAAAGTTGGTTTCAGCTTTAAAGATGACATGAGAGATAACAACTTCTCTTTTATCATTGATCTTGGCACTTGAATTCTTTTGCCTTTTCCATCGTGAGAGATTAAATCAACAATGGATTTCTCAATTATAACAATTTTCCTGTTCATGACGTAGTAAGTAATTGTTTCCTTTTTAGCAGTGGCATGCACCCAAAACCGTTTCACCGAAACTGGGTACATAGGGCCAGTTAGTCTCTCAAAGAAGGTTTTTCAACCTTGAAGTTCCAACGTTTCACAGAAATCGAAACCATTGTCTTTCAAGTTCTTGAAGTCTATAATAGTTTCGTATAACACCATTAACTCGTTGACAGGAGTGTGTAGAGTTAATTATGGTATTCCTTCCATGATGGGATTTTTTTCATCAGCCATGGAGCAACTGTGAGACAGTTGTTGTTAAATCGGTTGTTGTTGAGCAGCCATTGAAGAAGATGAAGGAGATGAAGAATAGTTGCAGAGATGGGTGTTTTAGGTTTGAAAGAAGAAAGTGTGCGAGTATTGTGCGTGTAACACCCCTTTCTATACCCCAAAATACTTAACATATAATCAGAGTGAATAAGCATGCATATAAACAAAAGTGCGTCACATCGACGTTTTCAAAAACCAACATCATTCATCATCAATATACAATACACCTGGTCATTTAAAATAACACATTTCAAATATCATGAATATTCAAGAATATGCGTTCGCAACGGAAAATAATGAATACTCATGTATTTCATGAAATGATTCATGTCCCATACCATGATCATCTCTCAATAATAACATAATACATATCCAAATAAGACATGAGTTCAATACTACTAATCTACCCAGTGTTACATGACTAGAGCACTGACTCACTACCTAGTCTCTAAACCAAAACACGGAAACTCTCCGGCTAAATCTCGAGTGAGCTACCGTCCACTTACTTCAGCAATACTACTCTTGAGTATCTGCACGATGCCCATGTAAAGGCAACATTCAAACAGAAGGGTGAGAATTCGAATTATTATGAAGAAGTATAATAAAGCACAATGATTAAATCAACAATTAAAGGAATTCATCACACCTTGTATAACCATGTAAATAATACTCACCAATATTTATTTCACATGTTTCAAGCATACATCAAAACTCAAGGAGTATAATATTAAAATCCAATGCTATATTCCCAAATATACACTTAACTAAAATTATCACATAATCACACATTTTACCAAGTTATGTATCCAAACATCACCAAATTCAATTATCATATCTCATACACACATAACAATCATATCAATGCATATATTCAATTATCACATAACCACACATTTTACCAAGTTATGTCTCCAAACATCACCAAATTCAATTACCATATCTCATACACACATAACAATCACATCAACGCATATATTCAATTATCACATAACTCTAATGTGACTCAATGCAAGACATGTGACTCTATGCATGTGGTACCGCAATGTGAACCCAATGTTTCACCGTTTTCCGATTCAATATTTAGAATCCAAGCCACGCTACCGATCCGGACAAGATCAAAGCCATTACGTCTATTTCCAATTAAGGATCAACGTCTGCTACGCTTATTTCCATTTAAGGATCAACGTCTGCTACGCCTACTTCCATTTAAGGATCAACGTCTGCTACATCTATTTCCATTTAAGGATCAACGTCTGCTACGTCTATTTCCCTTTAAGGATCAACGTCTGCTACGTCTATTTCCATTTAAGGATCAACGTCTGCTACGTCTATTTCCATTTAAGGATCAACGTCTGCTACGCCTATTTCCATTTAAGGATCAACATCTATTACCATGTGAACCCACAGTTTCACCGCTTCCACCATAAAGCCGACTATGCCATGAATGAATATACAAATACCAAGAATATATGCAATTAAGATCATCTCTACCATCTTAACATTCCACATATAACCATAATTCAACTCTATGAATTATCCACCAATGGTACGTATACGCATTCATAACAAATATACTATTCACATATATAGGCTCATCATCAAACACGCACACTTAGATTTTATTTCAAAATGGTTACAGCCTTTAAAATCCTCAATTTTTCCCTTTTTCAACAGTGGTAACCGGTTAACGCTTTTAGGGTAACCCGTTAACCCGAAATAGAATTCAATTCCTGGGCAGATTTTTCAGCATGTAACCGGTTAACACATTTTGGTTAACCCGTTAACACGAATACATAATTCAATTCCTAGGCAGATTTTTAGCATGTAACCCGTTAACGCATTTTGGTTAACCCGTTAACACGAAAACAAAATTCAATTCCTAGGCAGATTTTCAGCAAGTAACCCGTTAACACATTTGGGGTAACCCGTTAACCAGAAACAAAATTCAATTTCTGGGCTCCTGTTTTGCATGTAACCGGATAACACCTTTGGGGGTAACCGGTTAACGCGGTGTAAAATCTGGATTTTTCTTAACGTTACTACAGTACGAAACATCAAAATTGGATTCTCCACCTAGCCCTCAATTTCACCCATATATCAGTTCCAAACACAATTAACCACCACAAATCACAGATTACTCATCAAAACCTAACAATTTCAAAACCATAAAAATTAGGGATTTCAACCTACACATTTTTCTATCCATTGACCCAATCATACTAACCCATAATAATAAGGATTCTCCCCCTTACCTCTTCAATTTTTTGGAAATCCTAGCTTCTCCCTCGTTCTTCCCCTCTTCTCCTTACTTTTTCCTCTTTTTTTCTCTGTTGCCTTGAAAATGACCAAATGAGTGCTACTTCTCACTCTCCTCACCTCTTACTATTCTAGTATTATGTTTGGGCTTAAGGAATGATACCTCTAATTTAATTATTAGGCCCAATAAGACATAGTATTATAATATCTCTATTTAGTTCAAATAAATTAAACCAACACAATATACACACCAAGTTAATTAATATAATCAATTATTATACTACCTAACAACCAATTAATTAATTAACACTCAAAATAAATAAAATAAAATATAATAATAATATAAAAAATAAATACTAAAAAATTGGGTTGTTACAACTCTCCCCCACTTAAAAGATTTTCGGCCTCGAAAATTACCTCAAACGAACAACTCCGAAAGCGATTCCTTCATCTTATCCTCGAGTTCCCAAGTGATATTGCCATTGGCAGCTCCGCCCCATATCACTTTCACCAAAGCAATCTCCTTACCACGAAGCTTCTTCACTTCTCGATCTTCAATTCGCATAGGTGATGTATCAACCGTCAAATTATCCCTCACTTGAACATCATCTAATGGAACAACATGCGATGGATCCACAATGTACTTCCTCAATTGAGACACATGGAACACATCATGAAGATTAGAAAGAGACGGTGGCAATGCGATCCGATATGCCACTTCACCTACCCTCTCGGAAATCTGATAAGGACCAATGAAACGCGGCGTCAACTTACACGACTTCAAAGCTCTACCAATACCCGTTATTAGCGTAACTCGAAGAAACACATGCTCATCTTTCTTGAACTCAAGAGCCTTCCTCCTCTTATCATGATAACTCTTTTGACGACTCTGAGAAGCCTTCATCTTCTCTTGAATCATCTTAATCTTATCCGTAGTCTCTTGAATCAACTCGGGTCTAACCACAACACTCTCTCCCGATTCGTACCAAGACAAAGGAGTTCTACACCTTCTACCATAAAGAGCCTCAAAATGTGCCATTTCAATACTCGAATGGAAGTTGTTGTTATACGTAAACTCGATCAAAGGCAAGAAACTATCCCAATTTCCTCCTTGTTCCAAAACACAAGACCTTAAAAGATCTTCAAGTGACTGAATAGTCCTCTCCGTTTGACCATCAGTTTGCGGATGATATGCCGAACTCAAACGCAACTTCGTACCCAAAGCACTTTGCAAACCTTCCCAAAATCTCAAAGTGAACCTCGGATCTCTATCCGAAACAATGCTCGACGGAATACCATGCAAACACACAATTCTCTCGATGTACAACTTAGCAAGCCTCTCCGTCGAATAATCCATCCTCATCGGAATAAAATGAGCACATTTCGTCAACCTGTCCACAACGACCCAAATCGCCTCACAATTACTCGATGTTCTCGGCAAACCCGAAACAAAATCCATAGAGATATTATCCCACTTCCACTCGGGAATAGATAACGGTTTCACCAAACCAGACAACTTTTGATGTTCAATCTTTGACTTTTGACATGTCAAACATGAATACACAAATTCCTCTACATCCTTCTTCATACCTTACCACCAAAACATCTTCCTCAAGTCTTGATACATTTTAGTAGCACCAGGATGGATACTCAGACCACTTCTATGCCCTTCCTCAAGAATCCTCTTTCTCAAACCCACGACATCCGGAACACAAACTCGATCACGATATTTCATGATACCATTCTCATCAATCCGAAAGTCACCACCTTTGCCTTGATTAATCAATGTCATAACATCGACTAATTTCAAATCTGACTTCTGACCTTCTCTAATCTCGTCAAGAATGCCACACGTAAGCTTCAACATACCAAGCTTAACACACGAAGGCGTCGCTTCACAAACCAAAATCAAATCTCTAAATTGCTCCAACAATTCATACTCTCGAATCATCAACATAGACATGTGCAATGGCTTCCTACTCAATGCATCGGCTATAACATTCGCCTTTCCAGGATGGTAATTCAAACCAAAATCATAATCTTTCAAGAATTCCAACCATCTCCTTTGCCTCATATTCAATTCTTTCTGATCGAACAAGTACTTCAAACTCTTGTGATCACTAAACACATCAAATCTCGATCCAAACAAATAATGTCTCCAAAGCTTCAACACAAACACAACGACGGCCAACTCTAAATCATGTGTCGGATAATTCCTCTCATGAACTTTAAGTTTCCTTGAAGCATAAGCTACCACTTGCCCTTTTTGCATCAAAACACCTCCCAAACCCAACAAATAAGCATCACAATACACAAGGAAAGGTTCTAACGGATCCGGTAAAATCAAAATGGGAGCCGTAGTCAATCTTCTCTTAAGCTCTTGAAAATTCGCTTCACACTGCAAAGTCCAAATGAAAGCTTGACCTTTCCTAGTCAACTGCGTCAACGGTAACGACAACTTAGAAAATCCTTCAATGAACTTTCTATAATAACCATCCAAACTAAGGAAACTTCTAATCTCAGCAACAGACTTAGGAGCTTCCCATTGAGATACAACTTCAATCTTCGTAGGATCCACAGAAATACCACCACTCAAAATCACATGCCCAAGAAAACTTACTTCAATCAACCAAAACTCACATTTAGAGAGTTTAGCAAACAACTTCTTCTCTTTCAACACCGATAACACAACCTTCAAATGCTCGGCATGATCCTCTTCACTCTTAGAATAAATTAATATATCATCGATGAACATAACAACAAACTTATCCAGATAATCATGAAAAATTCTATTCATATACTCCATAAATACACCAGGTGCATTAGTCTTTTGAATATCCTCAACCTTTACACGAATCTGATGATACCCAGACCTCAAATCAATCTTGCTAAACACACAAGCTCCAACCAACTGATCCATCAGATCGTCAATCCTCGAAAGTGGATACTTGTTCTTAATCGTCACTTTGTTCAGTTGTCTATAATCAACACATAATCTCATAGAACCTTCTTTCTTCTTGACCAACAGAATAGGTGCACCCCAGGGCGACACACTAGGACGAATAAACCTCTTCTCAAGCAAATCTTCAAGTTGACTCTTCAACTCTTTCAACTCAGAAGAAGACATTCGATAGGGAGCCATCGATACAGGACTAGTTCCAGGAACTAAATCAATCGAAAAATCAACCTCATGTTTCGGCGGTAAATCACTTATATCTTCAGGAAATACCTCCGCAAACTCACAAACTATTGGCAATTCTTCAATCGTCCTCTTCTCACGAATATCTAAAGTCGCCAACAACATAAACAACTCGGCACCACCTTGCACTGATTCATCAAACCAATCTTCCTTAGCACCAACCTCAGGAAAAATAACTGTCTTCTCAAAACAGTTGATATACACCCGATTAAATTCTAACCAATTCATACCCAAAATCCATCAAGCTGCTCTTAACGGAAGACAAACTAAATCAATTCCAAAATCCCTACCAATGATACTCAACGGACAATTCAGACACACAATATCGATCGTGTTAGATACATAAATCAAATACAACAGGATGGAAAACATTAACGACTATTGACCAACTGGTCAACCAGGCTCTGATACCACTAATGTAACACCCCTTTCTATACCCCAAAATACTTAACATATAATCAGAGTGAATAAGCACGCATATAAACAAAAGGGCGTCGCATCGACATTTTCAAAAACTAAAAGCTTTCAAAAACCAACATCATTCATCATCAATATACAATACACCTGGTCATTTAAAATAACACATTTCAAATATCATGAATATTCAAGAATATGCATTCGTAGTGGAAAATAATGAATACTCATGTATTTCATGAAATGATTCATGTCCCATACCATGATCATCTCTCAATAATAACATAATACATATCCAAATAAGACATGAGTTCAATACTACCAATCTACCCAGTGTTACATGACCAGAGCACTGACTCACTACCTAGTCTCTAAACCAAAACACGGAAACTCTCCGGCTAAATCTCGAGTGAGCTACCGTCCACTTACTTCAGCAATACTACTCTTGAGTATATGCACGATGCCCATGTAAAGGCAACATTCAAATAGAAGGGTGATAATTCGAATCATTATGAAGAAGTATAATAAAGCACAATGATTAAAACAACAATTAAAGGAATTCATCACACCTTGTATAACCATGTAAATAATACTCACCAATATTTATTTCACATGTTTCAAGCATACATCAAAACTCAAGGAGTATAATATTAAAATCCAATGCTATATTCCCAAATATACACATAACTAAAATTATCACATAATCACACATTTTACCAAGTTATGTATCCAAACATCACCAAATTCAATTACCATATCTCATACACACATAACAATCACATCAATGCATATATTCAATTATCACATAATCACGCATTTTACAAAGTTATGTCTCCAAACATCACCAAATTCAATTACCATATCTCATACACACATAACAATCACATCAACGCATATATTCAATTATCACATAACTCTAATGTGACTCAATGCAAGACATGTGACTCTATGCATGTGATACCGTAATGTGAACCCAACGTTTCACCGCTTTCCGATTCAATATCTAGAATCCAAGCCACGCTTCCGATCTGGACAAGATCAAAGCCACTACGTCTATTTCCAATTAAGGATCAACGTCTGCTATGCCTATTTCCATTTAAGGATCAACGTCTGCTACATCTATTTCCATTTAAGGATCAACGTCTGTTACATTTATTTCCATTTGAGGATCAACGTCTGCTACGTCTAATTCCATTTAAGGATCAACGTCTGCTACGTCTATTTCCATTTAAGGATCAACGTCTGCTACGCCTGTTTCCATTTAAGGATGAACGTCTATTACCATGTGAATCCACAGTTTCACCGCTTCCACCATAAAACCGACTATGCCATGAATGAATGTACAAATACCAACAATATATGCAATTAAGATCATCTCTACCATCTTAACATTCCACATATAACCATAATTCAACTCTATGAATTATCCACCAATGGTACGTATACGCATTCATAACAAATATACTATTCACATATATAGGCTCATCATCAAACACGCACACTTAGATTTTATTTCAAAATGGTTACAGCATTTAAAATCCTCAAATTTTCCCTTTTTCAACAGTGGTAACCGGTTAACGCTTTTAGGGTAACCCGTTAACCCGAAATAGAATTCTATTCCTGGGCAGATTTTTCAGCATGTAACCGGTTAACACATTTTGGTTAACCCGTTAACACGAAAACATAATTCAATTCCTAGGCAAATTTTCAGCATGTAACCCGTTAATGCATTTTGGTTAACCCGTTAACACGAAAACAAAATTCAATTCCTAGGCAGATTTTCAGCAAGTAACCCGTTAACACATTTGGGGTAACCCGTTAACCAGAAACAAAATTCAATTTCTGGGCTCCTGTTTTGCATGTAACTGGTTAACACCTTTGGGGTAACCGGTTAACGCGGTGTAAAATCTGGATTTTTCTTAACGTTACTACAGTATAAAACATCAAAATTGGATTCTCCACCTATCCCTCAATTTCACCCATATATCAGTTCCAAACACAATTAACCACCACAAATCACAGATTACTCATTAAAACCCAACAATTTCAAAACCATAAAAATTAGGGATTTCAACCTAAACATTTTTCTACCCATTGACCCAATCATACTAACCCATAATAATAAGGATTCTCCCCCTTACCTCTTCAATTTTTTGGAAATCCTAGCTTCTCCCTCGTTCTTCCCCTTTTCTACCCATTGACCCAATCATACTAACCCATAATAATAAGGATTCTCCCCCTTACCAAATGAGTGCTACTTCTCACTCTCCTCACCTCTTACTATTCTAGTATTATGTTTGGGCTTAAGGAATGATACCTCTAATTTAATTATTAGGCCCAATAAGACATAGTATTATAATATCTCTATTTAGTTCAAATAAATTAAACCAACACAATATACACACCAAGTTAATTAATATAATCAATTATTATACTATCTAACAACCAATTAATTAATTAACACTCCAAATAAATAAAATATAATATAATAATAATATAAGAAATAAATACTAAAAAATTGGGTTGTTAAAGTGCGCGTAGTGTGAAAATGTGAGCGAAGTGGGTTTATATAAAAAAATGTGAAATGATGACAAGATGGAAATACACAGTCATAAGGGGAAGCATAAAAGTTTAACCTAGTTCCAAGAATTGTGAAACCTAATGTGTCACGCTTTTATCACGCATGCTCAGAAAGTGGGACAGTTGTCACCACTTAGAACCACATGAAATCAAACAATATGATAACCATTTAATGCAACGATTGTTCAGGATCAGGAAGACAAATCGATAAGATTGCTTCTGATCAGAACCTTTTTGGTTCATGAAAACTTCCTTACTTCAGAAAGCTCATGTTTCAATGTCAACAAAAAACCTTCTCAGAATCTATTCTAGAGTTCTTAAGACTTAAACATTCTGAAATACATGTATTCATTCTGGACATAAATCCATAAATAATTTTTTCAGAATGACCACGAATCTATCTTCAGTAAGGGATTTTGTAAAGATATCATCCCATTGATAGTTTGTATCAAGAAATTTTAGATGAAAAATACCCTTCTGAACATAGTCACGTAAGAAATGATGTTTAATTTCAATATGCTTAGCCCTAAAATGCAAGATAGGATTCTTAGATAAACAAATAAGATAAGTATTATCACAGAGAATAGGAACGTTACTCTCAAATATTTGATAGTCTTCCAGCTGACTCTTCATCCAGAGTATTTGAGTATTGCATCCAGAAGCTGCAATATATTCAGTTTCGACTATTGAAAGCACAATTGTTGACTGTCTTTTGTTGGACCATGAAATCAGGTTATCTCCCAAAAATCGTCAACTTCCAGAAGTACTTTTCCTTTCTATTTTGTCTTCATCATAGTCAGCATCACAATAGCCTACTAATTTGTATTCACTTAATTTTCTATAAAATAAACTAAGATTAATAGTACCTTTCATATACCTAAAGATTCTCTTAACGACAGTTAAGTGAGTTTCCTAGGATCTGATTAGAAGCGAGCACGTAAGCAAACAATGAATAAGATATCAGACATAGAATCAGTTAGATATAAAAGAGAACCTATCATACCTCTGAAAAGCTTCTGATTTACCTTACTGCTTAACTCTTCTTTCTCCATAATACATGTCAGATGCATTATAGCCTTTGTTTGCTTACATTCTGATAAGTTAAACTTCTTCAGAAGTTCCTTTGTATATTTTCTCTGATGAATGTGCGTTTCTTTTGAGTATTGATCAATATGGATTCCCATAAAGAACTTGAGTTCTCCCATCAGGCTCATTTCAAATTCTTCCTACATTGGCTTAGCAAAATCCTTGCACAATGATGCATTAGCAAAACCAAAAATAATATCATCAACATAAATTTTCACACCCAAAATATCATTCTTCAAGGTTTTGCAAAAGAGAGTTGTGTCCACTTTCCCTCTGGTAAAATTAGTTTCCAAAAGGAAGTTACTTAGTCTATCATACCAATCTCTAGGAGTTTGCTTCAAACCATATAATGATTTCTAGAGTGAGTAAAACCTACATGAATCTAGGATTTCAAAGCATCTCATCATCTTCAATTCAATCTATGCATACACACAATCAAACTACACATAATTATTTTTTGATTGGGTGACATCTTAATTAGAATTGATAACGTCCAATTAGGTTTGTTGTACCGAGAATATTGGGTTGAGATGTTTGAGGAATTCAAATAAGAAAACTGAGGTGGAGTTTTCCTTCAAGATTTTTAGGGTTTGAAGGTTTTGGACAAGATTGTGCAATTTGGATTCGATAGAGTGAAAGCCTTGGGACTAGGTGTGTCGTGCAAAGGAGTAGTGTGAAACGGTGGATCGTGTTACTAAATCTTGGGTTCAACCAGTGTGCTCTTGGGATTAATTCAGCCAAGGAGGTCGTGCATGGAAGTAGCAACAACAGGTGAATTGAAGCGGCATTGTTGGTGACTTGATCAATCTTTGATCAAGGTTTTTAGAGGTGCTAGAGTCAAGAACCAACTTAGAATTTATGGGATTTGATTTCTCATCTCTTGAATACATATATTTGCAAAGTAAGATTTATTATAATAATATCTCAATTCGTGTTCAAATTGAGGGACACGTATCCATAGCGAGGTGGATCGGGGAACTTCCTAAACAAATCCTTGTGTACTCCCTATCTCTATCTCTTTTATTTTTCGGTTTGCAAATTGTTGATTACTTTGATCTCTTAATTAACATTCTTTGGATAATAACTTTTGAATCATTTGTTAAATTTGTGTTTTTTGTAGTAATCATATACCATTTGGTAGTGATTGGATTTCTAAGAACTATAAACATTATACTAATATCCAAACTTTATTGATCGCACGCAAAGTGTTCAACAAATTGTTTCAACTAGTTTTTTTGTGTGTTGTTATCATTAGAGATAGATCGTTACTATAGTGGAGTATTCAACTTATTGTTTAAAGTGTTGTTAATCAACTTATGGATTTTTATCATACCATTGACACCTTTACGCATATCTGAGTTATTCAATAGTATGTTCGGTTAGGCGATTTTTGATTAGGGAAATATTTGAAACTTGCTTCCGTGTCATAAAATTTTCTAAATCAAATTTTCGAATAAATTTTTAACTTCGGATCTATTCACCCCATCTAGATCTAGACCTATCTTTTAACAACTATTTTCAAGGAGAAAACGACTGCCATTTCGGGTGTTGTCCACGTCCACCGCCATTGTAATGGTGTGAACCACTAATATACCAGTCGCCCATGCGGGAGATCCGATCTCTGTTACCGCGGTTAGAATTTTGTCACGTGTTACCGCAAAAGTTTTTTTTTTTTTGGCTTGGCGATGAGGATTTCTTTAAGGTGAGGCAGAACGAACTAGATTTTCATCAGAGTTTCGTGATTTTGCAAGTAGAGTCGTTGAAGATGAAGAGTTATGAGATTAACGTGAAATACGTTAGATCATGGTTGACTCTTTTAGTTCCAATCGAGATTTTACCATTTCAAATGTTAGCAAGGGATCATATTGTTGGATGTGTGTAAGGAATTCAGCATTCAAGTCAAGTGTCCAAATATCAACTTCAAAATAAAACGAGTGTTGTTGACGGGAAAATCAACATTAGCTAGTTAATCGCCAAGGAGTTTAAGGCGGTTGCAATAAGCTTTGGTAGTCGAAAATCTTCCAAACTCTTGTTGGTGAATTGATGTTTGAGGTGGACATCTCTCAAATGTTTGTTGTCTTGCAATCACTTTCGTAAGCAGAATAATCTCTATTGTACTTTATTCAAATACAATACTCTTAATTTGATAAATAGCTAATATATATATATATATATATATATATATATATATATATATATATATATATATATAATTAAATAGTATTCAAATATAAAATATTTCAACTATTCTAATCAAATTATAAAAAGTTAAATATTTAATTTTCAACAAATTATAGTTTAAATATAAATATGAACTATCTCATCTTAATCTAATAATTTAAATAAGTATATGCCTATTTTTCATATTGGATGAAACTCAATACATTAACAACATAATAAAATGAGACCTAAAGTTTGGTGAGAATCCAAAATGCACAAATATAGAGAGAGGAAACATGCTATATGCAATTTTTATTCTATTAAAATGAAGATAAGAGTATGATATTATTAGGAGAGGATTCTCACCCTCTTTTTTCAAAATAGTTTAACGGAGGGAAGTCCATTTTATTTAAGATGAAGAAATGAGATATCGCAGATATTATTACATTCAATGTTCCTATATCGCTATCAATTAAGTCATTTATTCTCAATTTTAATAAAATTTAAACCATTGATTAAAGAGAGATAGAGAGATAAAATATTAAAATAAGACAAAAATGAAGGACTGATGAAGTCTAATAGTATAAATTTGCATTGCTCTTATTCAAGTTTAAATACACACAAGAGACAATCCTCTTCCGATTGAGCTATACAACACCTAGAATGGGATGACTTAGGGGCTAAACCGGAAGATTATAATTTTTACCCCTCAAATAGTATTTGCAATAAAATCAAAACTAGGTACTTCAAATAATATGTAGATGCAAAGATTTAATTTGGAAAGTAGGAATGATAATTTGAAACGCAAATTATATATAATCAATAGATAAAAAAAGGTTTCTCCCAAAAAGAGAAAGAGTTACATAAAAAAATTATTAAAATTACTCTATTGTCAACAATAACAAAAACAAACTAAAGAAGAACATGTTGGGTGAAGAGTAAAATCAAGAGAGATTGAAAACTAAAACCGCTAAATAGTAATCAAAGAATCGAGCTACTGCACTACCAAATAAAATCCAGATTCGAGTAAGTCAAGTTCTCAATTAATATTAAATTTAAAATCTCAACTGATTTGAATTAATTAAGAATCTCAACTGATTTGAATTAGTTAAGTGTTAAAAGAGTTGAATGTGAAAGATTCAATCTTAGAAGAAAAAAAAATTAATAATTAACTATCAAGAATTTCCAATTAAAAAAAATCTATTTCATTTTATAGTTTCATACCTAAGTTCAATCACCTTCCTATTTCAAATGATGGAGAAAGATAACACATTTTTAGTTAATGCCATTGATGATTAAGTTGAGAAAGATAAACATTTGAACAACGTGAACAAATTAAGACACGAAATGGGCCAATTATTTTGTTCATGAGTTAGTCATTTATTGGATAGTTAGGACCAATGTTCCACGTGGCAAGTTCTCATCATCTACAATATCTCCAAGTTGCAAATGGCTATAGATATCCTTTTATTGGTGGTATGGAATAAAAAAATTATACATTATAAAATAATTTTAAAAAATTAATAATTGAAAGGAGTGGATACACTGAATTGTGAAAATAAGGATGATGGTTAACTAACTTATAAGAGGGAGTAGTGTATGAAGGTGAGAAAAATGCAAAAAATGAAGAGTTTTTAATTAAGAGGGAGTAGTGTATGAAGGTGAGAAAAACATACTAAACAAAGAGTTTTAATTTAAGATTTTTAAAAGTTGTTTGATAACACAAAGCAAATAAGATCATTTGTGAAAGTAGAAAAAGTGAAGAAGAAATTAAAGCACAAACATATAGGGGTGGCAAACGGGCATGCCCCTGCTCAATTAAGGTCTGCCTCGCAAAAGTTTTTCGCAAAAGTTTTTAAATGCGGGATAGAGGATGGGGAAGACATAGTTGAAGGTACGGACCTAAAATATTGGTTTGCCTCAAAATGAAACGAGGGATAGGAGAAGAGGGTTCGAAGGTACTATACCTTTTAATCCTAAAAATGTAAAAATTTATTTAAATCCCGCAAAAAATGTACAAATAGAACGAGTAAATTAAAGAGTGTATGACTAAAACCTTATCCCGTCCCACAAAAAATGTGGGCAAAACGGATATGCCCGATAGATCGGGTTCGTTTTATCACCCTACACACATAGTTGATTATAGTTCACCATATTAATTAGGAATTACATGCCGTCGTCTCACACTACGGGATTTAAACAATAATCAATCATGATAATATCAACCACTAAGACTAACTAGTCATTGGTTTCTTGGATTTAAATCTACAAGGATTTCCTTACCTCATAGTAGAGAATTGTTTTTCCCCACACTAGACAACTTTCTTAAATTACAAATAAATTATTTGTTTGCAACAACTCAGATGTTTATATCTTTCCTAAGAAAGAATATTGATAAAATAACTTATGTCTATGTTATGTTCATTACTAATATTACAATGAGATGCAAAACTTAAAAATGTTGTAGTACTCAAAGTGTCACACCGAATTTTTTTTAACATTTGAGATCTTCCTTTTATATAGAGAACTTGAATATTTGATTTGCCAATCATTTATCCATTGAGAATGGAAACATTGAGAATTATATTATATGTATGGAATCATAAATTGTTCTATACATGAAAAAAATACACTAGAGTATCCGTTCTTCTCAATTATATTCTTATAATCAAAACTCCAAAAATTAGAAGTTATTATTCTTCAAACCATTTTTTTTAACAATCTCTTAATTTTTTATGATGACAAATATATAATTTTATAAACAATTTTTCCAGAAGAACTTAAAAGGCCAGGTTTGTAAGCCTCCCTAATTCAAGGTCAAGTTAAAAAATAATCAATTTAAATTAACTTGTAGCACATGTCAAACATGTCAATTTTTGTGGAGTAGATTCATAACATATAGGCAACCTGGTTTAAATATTTAGCAAATATTCAAGTCTAGTTAATTAAATCATGGTTATGATCTTAATAGGCAAGCCATTGATTTATCTTGTTATTTATCTCCCCACATGTGCATAATAATATTATACATTTCTCCACCTTTTTGCATCAACAAAAAGATTTAAAAAAGGAAAAATACGAAAAAAGTTGAGGAGAAAGAAGATGAAGCTTCTAAGTTCTACAAATACCATTTTGGTTTAGGAAGATGAAGCAACATATACTCTGCTAGTTGGTTTAGAAATGAAATGTGAGATGGGTTGTGTCAAATATTGAGTTAAGGAAAGTTAAATGAGATTCTATAGGAAGTGAGACAAAGGGGTGAATCTATCATACCTATGTATTACTTTTGTTCTACCTAAGTGTTGCTTTCATCTTTTCCTATAGTGCATGTTGGGTGCCTTGGAGTTGCCATAACACTGCAGTGGTTGTTCGAAAATAATAGTTACCATCAAACCAAATGGTCTTTAAAATTGGATTTTATATTTGGGAATTATGCGTAGAGAATATATTTGAAAATGGTTATCTCTAATTAATTATGAAAAATTATTATTAACTTTTAGTGTATTTATTTTCTCCTTATCATTAAATACAAATAGAAGTTAAATATAAAATATAACATTTAGAGAAAAGGGAAAATTTGTTTTTTTTATTGTTCTGTTGGGCAGAAGTTGAATTTTGATCGTACTTATCTCTTGGTGTGAAAGGGAACTTAAATTTGCATAATTCTTGGGTAGAAAATGTCGGTGTCTTTATTGATTTAGGTTTGAATAATTGAAGGATTTGAAAAAATATTCAACTGATTAGTCCATTTTTATCCAACTTTATTAAAAATAGTGAGATTCAAAACAACTTAGTTGCAACAACATGTGTCTTAAAAACTCGACAAGATAAATTTTTATCTAATTAACCATTTTTCTTTAAAGTATTATACTTTTTACTTTTTATTATTTTGCTAAAATATATGAATTTTTTTATATGGACAAATTATAATGTTCCGCATTTATAAAAAACTTGTTCAAAGAAAACATATAGTCATTAAAAAGGGGATAGTATTAAAAATATTAATTGGTTTGACTAACAGCACTAAAAAAAGGCAATTTAAAAAGTGTTTAGTAGATTTTGAAGTTTTCTTTAAGTAACAACACAAATAATATTATGTTTGTTCATTACTCACTAGAAACATTAAAAAGATAATATTACAAACTCGCATTCAAGTAACATCAAACTGCATTGTTAATTTAAATTATGAAATATTTAAAAAAGTTTTATTCTGATTTTAAACGGAACTCCCTTTAGTGTACGTTGAATTTGGTTTCCTTGGATTATTTAGTCGTTAGACCGAATATCAAGATTTAAAAAATCGTCAATAAAAACAACATAAATACTTGTAAGGAACGTTAAGAAATGCATTGTAATATAAAACTACATTGTTAACTTAAACTATAAAATAATCACTAAAACTATGAAATACTTGTAAGATACAACAACAATAAAATAACAGAAGTGAAAATAATGCAATGGAGGAAAGTAGGAGGTTACTGGCAGTGGAAAAAATAAAGAAGAGAAGTGACGTGTTGTTTTGTAGAAAAAAGCCTACATTCTTCTCTCTTGTGCTCTCCAACTTCCCTCTAATATTTTTCTCAAATTTTCTCCTCTCCAAATATTTTTATTCTCCACAAAACTACTGTTATCCTCTATTTATTTTTAAAAATTAGGGTTTTAAGTGTAACAAATTTCCAAAATGCAAATTTTGGGAGATAGTGACTTGTCTCAAATGCAGTAGATTTGCAACAATTTAGAAGTGTTGCAATATTTCAGTGTTGTAGTGTTGCTGCTGTTTTAGTGTGCTGCAACAATGCTAAAATTTATTTGAAACATGTAAATGGCAACCCTTAAAGAGAAAATGCAAGGAAAAAAAATTAGTAAGTCCAAAATAGAAGATTCTCTGTTTTATTTTATTTTTATTTTTATTTAAATACTTTTATTTCAAAATATAATAAAAATCATAAAAAATATTATTATATTTTATATGCCACTTTCTTATTTTTTTTTCTTTTTGTTATTAAAGATTACTATTTTGAAATAAATAGAATTTGAAAATATTTTTGAATTAAAATAAAGTAAAATTTATTAAAATAATTTATTATATTTTATATTCCATTTTTTACATTTATGCTTATTATTCTTTTGTTATTAATGATTATTAATTAAAATAACTAATTTTAAAATATTTTTTATTTGAAATATAATAAAAGTTATATGAAGTTTTATTAAATTTTTTATTCAATTAAAAAAAATATTTCTATTATTAAAGACTAATAACTAAATAAATATAGTTTTCTTTAAATAGATTTTGTGATGAGAATTAAGAAATAATGGTAAATATAGTGATGACTCAAAATAAAAAACTTATTTATTTATTTATTTTTTATAAGATTCTTTAAAGAATATAAAATATAAGAAATAGTAAAATTAAACACAATAAAAATATTTTTGATATATCTTTAATTTCTAAAACAAAATTAGGATACTACAGCTGTTCTTATTTAATTATATTTAACATAAAAATATGAATACCGATCGTTTTCATATGATCGTTGTGAAAGATAATTAAATATAAGGAAACCAAAATTTATCCTTCAAAAACATTGTGCAAATGAGATTACAAATGATCGTCTCTAGACTGTATAAATTGACGAGAATGAAAATGATTGTCATTAGACGGTACGTTGGTATTTAGATAAACATAAAAGGTGAATAATCGTCTTTAGACAATACACTGGTACTTGGATTAACTGAAAGGTATATAACCGTCTCCATGCGGTATGCTGGTACTTAGATTGACTAAAAGGTAAATATTCGTTTCAAGGTGGTACCCTGGTACTTAGATTGACTAAAAGGTAAATTATCGTTAAGAAAGGTAAATAATTATCTCTTGGCGGTAATGTGATACTTATATTGACTAAATGGAAAATAATCGTTTCTAGAAAATACATAAGTACTTAGATCAACAAGAGAGGTAAATAATCGTCTTCATATGGTATCTGGTACTTAGATTTACTAAAAGGTAAATAATTGTCTCCAAAAGATATGTTGGTACTTAGATCAATAAGAAAGGTTAATAATCATATCCAGGAGGTACATTGGTACTTAGATTGACTGGAAGGTAAATAATCGTCTTCAGGCGGTACGTTGTTACTTAAATTGACTGAAAGGTAAATTATTGTCTCTAGGTAGTACTCTGGTACTTACATCGACAAGAAAGGCAAATGATCATCTTCAATCGAAATGTTGATACTTTGATTGTAAAGTAAAGTAAATGATCATCTTCATCCAAAATTTTGATACTTTGATAAAAAAAGAAGTAAATTATCATCTTCAGCCGAAATATTGATACTTTGATCGACAATAAAAGTAAATGATTTTCTTCTTCCGTAATATTAATACTTTGATCGAAAATAAAAGTAAATGATTCACGCCAAGCAGTGCACTAGTACTTAGTTCGACTGAAAAAACAAATGATTGTCTTCAGGTAGCGCACCGGTACTTGGACATTCGATACCAATAAAAATGGGATTTAGATTATGTTTTACGAATGAATGATATGCTTAGGATACCAATGCAATAAGCTTTGGGTGAAAAAAAGAAAATTGATTTACGATGCCAATGGAGATTGGGCTTAGGATGATGCCAATAAAAATTAGGATTTGGATGATTCCAATGAAAACTGGACTTTTGGTGGTGCCAATGAAAATTGAGCTCTAATATGCCAATGAAGATTTAGCATTAAGTTTGTCAATGGATAATGGACTAAGGGTTCCAATGGCAGTTGAGCTTTAGGCGGTGCCAATAAAAATTGAATTTATGGGAGTGTCAATGAAAATTGAACTCTCATAAGTTCCAATAAAAATTGAACTTTAGTGGTGACAATGAAAATTGGGTTTTGGATTTGTCAATGAAGTTTATGCTTTGGATACCAATGAAACTTGGGCTTTGGGATTGTCAATGAAATTTATGCTTTGGATACCAATGAAACTTGAGCTTAAGGTTTCAATGAAGATTGTCCATTCGATGCCAATGCCAATGAAACTTGGGCTTATAGTGATTGTTTTACTTGTATTACAGGAGTTTTAGATCTTTGACACAAGTGAAATGTCACATTCATGCTTGTTGTCACGCTATGCCATGATAAATGAGATGTATGATTTAATGCTAGAGCAATTCAAACATTGTTTATGCAAGAACGGTGCAAACAAGATTGATGCATGATTATGAAGAGAAATATGAAAGTTTCTTTAGACTCAAAAACCTTAAGAAGTACACATGTGCCATTTTAGTGAGATGCATGAATTAATAAAATAATACATTTTTTGCAAAAAAAATTCTCACTCAGAGAGAACGTACTCGTCAAGTAAAGCTAGTCAGATGAAAAATATTCTTTCCCTTAAAAACATCGAGAATCACACATGTGTTTTTTGTGTGATATGCAATGAATATATGAAACCAAACAATTTTGTTATCAATTTTTTTTAACCCAGAGAGAATGTACTCGTTGAGATGTTGTGTTAGCTCAACCTCCAAGCGCTTGCTTTGAACTCATATAATTCAATGGTTGTTGATATGTCACGAGACTTTCCTGAGAACCTTGGGGCATGAAAAAAAATTCCTCATTTTTATGCATCTTATCTTTCCCTATTCTATATAGTTTCAAAGCGATTTGTGCCAATATGATAACTTATGAATAATTAAGTTCAACATCTTATTGTACATTGTTGGAATTTCCTTAAAGCTAAATGCTCATTTAAGAATAAAATTGTTTCATAAAGATGATAACTTTAATCCAACGTCCATGAAATTTTTAAAATATAAAATCAAAATTTGTTACTAGGATAATATTGTGATATATGGTGAGTGAGTCAATGGTCAAAACACAATGTTGATTTAGACATACAAAGTGGTAAAGGATGATTATGCGAGAACATGATATATTTTGAAAATAATTAAAAAGTATTTTTAGAATCAATTTATTCTACCACAATTGTTGTGATTGTATGCCTTAAATAAACTTTTCTTCAATATGGACTTTTAAGACTTGTAACGTGGCTTATTTCATGGTTTTTGAATAAAAGGATTATAAGGCTCAAATTTCAATTGTAACCACCATTTCTCCTTCTAGTTATATCCATTCCTATATTCAATTAATTTAGCATATGCATTCAATTACAAGAGAATTGTGTTGGTTTTGTAACGAATATAAGGTAAAAGATAAAGTTTATGATGGAGAAGATATGATGATTTAAGAACTAATGAGATTTTTGATCTGGCTACCACCTATTTTTGGTTTTTAGGAGTATGTTGACCTTCTTTTGTATGTTCTTTTTTCTTTGACACATTTTTTAATTTTCCACGTCTCATTCTCTTTTTTGTGGAACAAATTTTTTATGAAAATTTGTCCAGTTGATTTTATTTTATTTGAGGAGTCATGTTAGTCATGATAATATTTAGCGAGAAATAACCACTTTAATATTTTAAGTTCTCATCAATTCTTTGGCACCGTATTATGGGTGTGAGGAAAAAGGTATGGTTGTATATTTTATTAAATAGCCTTTGGAGTGTATAAATGGAAATGATTCTCTTGATATTCGAATACATAGTTAAACTAATTGAAAAACTACACTGCCCCAACTCAAGATTAAAATATTAATAAAAAAAGAAACATAACTTATAGGCTCAAAGGGGGTGACTAGGGTCCAACTTCTTTAACTCCTTAATATTTGGAAAGTGAAACAATCTCTTACATCATTAACTAATTTTATTCAAAAGTATATTTTAGAAATATTTGGGTATTTCATTTACATCATCCTCCATATAATCTTTGCTAAAACAAAACTTTGATAAATAAAAAGTGATGTGAAGGATATTGGTATTTTTTGTACAAAACAAAAAGAAATAAGAAGAAACAAAAAAACTAATATGAAAGAAGTAGTTTAAAAATATGCATGATTATTTCATACTTTTACCATTCAAAAGGATAAACATTTTAAAAGCAAATGAGTACTTAACAGACAAGGAAATTTAAAAGGAAAAAATCTCACAATAGTCATATGATCCTCAACATCGAGAACAAATCCTCCTACTTATTCCTATATGTGGAGTTATTCTTTGTAAAAGAATCTCCTTCCCTTAGAAACTAATTAACTTACCATCAAGAAACTTCCACGCATCTTTTCTAAATTCGTAACAATCTTCTATTAAATTGTCAATTTCATTTCAAAGGTACTCGCATAGAGATTTTGGATTATACCATGGAGATATGAAGGCGATACAGGTCTAGCGAGGAAAGGGGTCATCAATTTTTAGTATTCAACATTTTAAAAAGTTCAATCTTGCCCATTTGAAAGTTTAGTAGGGGATGAGCCTTTTCTGATGGTTTATGGAAATGGTTTTTGTAGCCACTTGAGGGTGAAATGAAGATTAATTATCTAGTTGATAGTTAATAATAAGTGTGAGGCGGGCTTGAGGTTTAAGAGGTAGGTGTTGGATCATATTATTTTTTATGAGGGGTGGATAATGATATTGGGAATAAGAGTATGTATGGTGTGGACAATTATATTGTTGGGTAAAGGAAGTTAGGACTACATATGAATAGTTGAAAGACTAGGGTTGATAAGTTTACCCAAATTGATGTGTTATTTTGGGTTTCATCGTGATTAACAATAGTTCATCATCTAAGTCTTCTTCCTCCATTTCATTCGACATTGGATTCTCGATATTTACTATTTTTGAAGGACTCTCAATGGGTTTTTCCTAATTTTATACCTATTTAGACTCTCTCCCCAATAATGACTAGATAATAGAAATTTAGTGAAGAGGTTTCAATCATTCTCTCATAAAGTAGGGGATCAATTAGAGATTCAAATTATCTCCAACATTGATAACACTCTTTGAAAGTATCATAATCTTTTTTTGTCATGTATTTTAGTTGCATTAGATTAGGAGTCGCATAATGTTATACTTGTGTTGCTTCAAAAAAGATTTATCCAAGTCTTTCCTTGAGAGGTTTCATTTTTTCTTGAGGTGGACGTACCAATTTAAAGTTGTCAGACTAGACTATCTTAAAAGAAGGGAATTAAGTGCTTATCATCCTAGGCATAAGAGGTTATCTTTCTCCAATACACAATAAAATGGTTTTGGACAATTAAACCTGTTATACTTCTCATAGTCACTTCTCATAGTCAGGTACTTAGAACTTGAGAAGAATCACAACATCAACGACCAAGCATAAGTCAAGAGCATTTAGATTTTAATTATCACTCATTTCAATTGTTCTTAATTGTTCTTAAAAACTATGAAATCTCTCTCTAGATTGGTGACTGGCGACTGTGCATAGTTTGTCAAGTACATGATTTGAGGTGCCATTGTCCCTTGGGAAAAATGAAAAGGAGGACAATTAACATTTTGCATTTGAAAAATGGTGTTATGGTTCCCCACACTTGCATTCAAGGGTTCTTGATTTTCACTTTATCTCACTAAAGATTGCAAGGCATTCAAAATTCCATCCACTTTATCTTTCAATTTGATGATCTCATATTTCAAAGTCTCTTAATTTAGCTCAACTTTGTTCATAATTTAAAAATAAGTTCAGTACAAATGCGGGAAAGATTTTTCTTTGAGTTCATATCTGGATGATAAATTAGAATGCATTAAGTATTAATAAAATGCAATTTATGAGATGTAGTAAAAATATAAGGTTTTTTTTAATAACAATGATGTTAAAAAAATGAATGCTTTGAAATGGTGTTTAAACAAATATATAAAAAACACAAAAAAATGATATAAATGAAATTTTGTTTTATGAAAACATGAGGATATAATGGAATTATGTTTAGATGAAGATAAAAAGAACATCTTATGCTAGCATGAAACGAGTATGATGTTTTCAATATAAACAATTTTTCAGGTGAGTGACACTATTTGATGTACAAAGGCTAAGGGTATACACTTAGTGATCTCCCCAAAGGTGGCTCTAGAGTCCTAAAAAGTTTTCTAGATTCATGAACCCTCAAAAGAATAGATTAACTATTAGATAAAAGTACCTTCAAAAGAATCTACTGTATGTGAGTTCTTTGTGCTAACCAAACAAGATATGCATCTCGAAAGTCAACACTATCCAATCTATAATTAATCTTAAAGTTTTTACTCTCAAACGATGATTCTGTAGTCTTAAATAAGGTTCCTAGAATCATAGATCCCATTTAGGAACATTTTCATCAATAGTAGGTTAACTATTAGATGACAATACCCTAAAAAGAATATACTTTAAGTGAAGTCTTCATACTAACTAAAAAAGATGTGCCTCTCGAAGGCCAAAACTACGAAATCTCTAACTAATCTTAAGTTTTTGTTGGACTCAGTGTAAAAAGACATTTATAAGTGTGTGCAAGATGAAAGTTCCGTATGTAAAAAAAATAGCAAACTAATAAATATTAATAAATACGATAAACAAAAACACATAAAGAATAAAGTTCAAACAAAACATATTATAAGGCCAATAATAATATAAATATAATCACATAAAATAAAAAGTTAAGGAGAATTTATTATATACATATTTATAAATTTCTTGCCTAACTAATCATAAAAAACTTGACTCTATAATTATCCTCAGTGAAGTCGTCAACTATTGTGCCCTAAAAATTCAACGATTGTTCAAAATTAATAAACTGGATTTAAAATTTATTAAAATAGGAAAATCATTAACAAAACCCTTTTTAAATAAAAAATGATCGTGAAAACCAAATTTTGGGTTTAGGAGTCAATTATGCGTAAGAAAGTATTAACACCCTCTGACATCCATTCGAAAATGGTTACTTCTAATTAATTGTGCAAATATATTTCTAACTTTTAGGATATTTATTTTTTCCTTATCATTAAATACAAATCAAAATTAAATATAAAATATAACATTTACAAAAAAAGAAAAAATTGTTTATTATTGTTGTTTTTTATAAGAGTTTAAAAGGCACATAGTTTTTGGGTTGAAAATATTTGTGTGATGGTTGATTTTATATGAAGATGAGTTTTGACTGCATTGATGTGGATAAAGCTTTGTTGTTGATACAATTTTTTTGATTAATTAACTATGACGAGTTTTAATGAACTTTACCGATTTGCTATAACTATTTCATAAGGGAAGATGAGTTTTACAAGGAGCAAGTTGTTTAACTTGTGTTCGAATAACTCAAGGATTGAAAATATGTTCATTTGATCAATTCATTTTCATCCAAGTTTGTTTAAAAAAATGAGAATCAAAACGATCAAGTTCTATCAACTTGTATCTTAAAAACTCGACGATTAAGATAGATGTTCACCCAATTAACCGTTTTTCTTCAAAATATTTTAGTTTTTACTTTTGTTATTTTTCTAAAATATGTGATTCTATCTTGACATTAACAAATCATAATGTTTAGCATTAAAAAAAACTTATTCAAAGAAAACATAAGTCACTTAAAAAGGGGGACACTAGTAAACACTTTGTTTGGTTTGACTAACAATATAAAAAACGAAATTAAGTAGTATTTTTGAAGTAGAAATACAAATACTAGGCTTGTTCATCACTAACTAACAACATTAAAAGAACAACATTTTAAACATATATTTATGTAACATCAAACTACAATGTTAATTTAAACTATAGAACAATAAAAAAAACTAAATACTTGCAAGGACAAACATTATAAAAAGATATTCATGTAATATTGTTATCCTAAACCATAGAAAAATAAAGGAAAACAACTCAAAGGCTTGCATGCACAATAATATAAAAAGGCATTCATATAACATCAAACTTCATTGTCAACTTAAACAAACAATCAACAAAAACTACTAAAATGCTTGCAAGATATACAACAACTATAAAACACCAGAAACAAAAAGAAGCAAGGGAAGAAATAGGAAGGTTAAGGATGGTGGAAAAAAAGAGAAATGAGGTGTTGTTTTGTTGAGAAAGCCAACTTTTTTTCTCTTTTGCTCTTCAACTTTTAGATAATTTTCTCAAGGTATTCCCTCTCAAAAAAAGTTTAGGTTTTAAGTGTAGTAAAATGTCAAAATGTAAGTTTTGAGTCTCAAAAAAAGTTTAGGTTTTAAGTGTAGTAAAATGTCAAAATGTAAGTTTTGAGAGATAGCGTGTCTCAAATAAAACAGATTTCCAATAGTTCGACAGTATTGCAGTGTTGCATTTAGAGCTGTTAAAATGGGCTGAAGCCCATGGGCCGGCCCATCGAGCCCAAAAAAAGTTAGGGCTTGGGCCTTATTTTTGGAGCCCATATTTTTCCGGGCCTTTTTTGGTCCGACCCAAAAAAACCCTAAAAAAAATGGGTCGGCCCGTATGGGCTATGGGTAGCCTAGCAGTCCGAAATAAAATTTTAAAAAAATTAATTAACTTATTTAGCACATGAATTTAGTCCACCTATTAGTATTCAATTATTCAACAAATCATTAGTAAATGTAATTACACTTATTCAATTATTATTTAGTAAATGTAAGCTTGGGATCCAAACAACACCATAACATACCTATGATGCTTTTGATTTTGTATGCATTTTACGACATCTATATTTAGTTATGATGGTCTCATATTTATTATATTATTATAATATTTTTTTTATTTATTCATGATTTTACTACCAGAATTTTTGGTGTTTTTAAATGGTATAAAATGTGCTAAAGTTTTTTTAATTATGCAAATAAATGGTTTTTTATTTTAATTGGCTTTTTTACGTGTTTTTACATTGTAGGACTGACAATAAAATAAAACTAATTTTGAAGTAGTTTGGAATTTATTCGATAACTAATTAGTTGAATTTCGTTCATAAGACAAGTTAAGTTTTTTAAATCTTTTGTAACTAAATGAATTAATTGGTAATAAATCTGTAATTTTGAGCGGGAGAAAAAACTTTTAATTTATGCAATTTGAACAAAATTGAAGTCATTTATTTGTAAACTTAAAATGATTTTAGTAATAGAGTAAAAATAATTTTAAAAAAAGATGGTTATTTACAAAATAAGGAGAATTTTTTTTCTTTTTTGAAATGGGCTTATTTAGGGTCAGGCCCGTTTAGGGCCGGGTAGCCCGTAGCTCATACAGGGTTGGGTCTGGGTAGTAAAATTGGAGTCCATATTCAATATGGACTTTTTAGGTCCGATCCGAAAAAATCCGAGGTCCGTCAGGGTCAGTCCATTTAGGGCCGGGTAGCCCATTTTGACAGCTCTAGTTACATTGTTGCAACAATTTTTAGTGTAAGAACAAAGATGAGATTTGTTTGAAACATATAAATCACAACCCTAAAAGAGAAAATGTAAACGAAGAAAAGTCCTTAGGAAGATTCTCTAATTTTATTTTATTTTTGATTTTCTTTTAAATATTTTTATTTTAAAATATAATAAAAATTATAAGAAATAATATTATATTTTATATTCAACTTTTTGTATACTTTTTTGTTATTGAATATTAATAATTAAAATAAATAGATTTTTAAAATATTTTTGATTTAAAATATAATTAAAATTATAAAAAAAAATCTTATTATATTTTATCTTTCACTTTTTCTATTTTTGCTTTTTGTTATTAAAGATTACTAGTTATAATAAATTTATTTTTATAATATTTTTCATTAAAAATATAATTAAAATTATACAAAATCTTATTAAATTTTTATTCAATTTAAAAAAAATGTTATTAAAGACTACTAATTAAAATAAAGGGAATATGGTTATTAAAAATTGTGTGATGGAAATTAAGAAATAATGGTAAGGTTAGTGATGATTCAAAACAACACTTTTTTTATGTTTATAAGATTCTTTAAAAAAAACAATAAAATTAAACACAATAAAAAATAATTTTTTTATATTTTTAATTCCCTGAATAAAATTGGAGGTACTGCACATAGGATTACATTCCACCATTTTAAACTTTTTTTGAAGCTACTTTGTATATTTGGTTCGGTCAATATATATTTCATTGGTGTGATGTTTAAAAACGAGACGCATTTGAAAAGCAGTGGGACACTATGCTATTAACTTTTTACCTATTGATGTTTATGTAAATTAAAAGGTTCAAATATAAGTAAAAACATGTATTTTATTGTAAAACACATTATCATATTCTATAATATGAACACATAGTGAGTAGGTATTTCTGTAAATGGACTATAAACTCTAAATATGGTAAACCCATAGTTATAAGTTCAAATTTTATAATCTAAACCTTATCAGCGCAAGATTATCTAATGTGTTGTTTAGACAACACCTACACTTTCTGTGAACTACAATGTATAAATATGGTTCATTGTATTTTCCCATAAAATAATATCTCTTTTCCATGTCTAATCAACAAGAATATTGATCCCCATTTGCTTAAGATGAATGTCGATATTATATTCTTTGATCTAAAGAGCCAACATCACCCTCTTAATCTTCGTTTCAACCATCAAAATATAAGAATGGTAATCAATTTTGAGTATTGACATCTGTCATTCGATTAAATATGCTTGATTCACCAACATGCGCCTTCAAAATTGTGAAGATGTGAGAGTCATGTTTCTCAATGTGTGGGTTCTTTAAGACTAATCAAGTTAGACTTTATTTTGATCAAATATGCCAGTGTTATTTGTTCAAACTGATTAGTCACAAGATTAAATTGTGTTTAATTGAAAACTTTAACTGATATTGATACATTATGTTGTTGAATTTTATATGATTTAATAAAGCGGTTATGTTCAATATTAATTTACTGAATTCTTAGGATATTTGAAATCTAAAATCCAAACACTTTAAAACACCTTTACGATCTTAAATTTCAAAAAGTTTTTTTTTTCTTTTAAAAAGTTTGAGAGAATCTAAGGATGTCAAATGACAGGGTTTGGGCCGATATTATAGTATTCGTCCCCATATATATGATTTGAAAAAATACTCGTACCTGAAATCATACTCGTGCACCAACATTTCTACTCATATTTCCCGGATTCTATGAGTATTTAAGTATCCATACTCATACTCATTTACCCGTATTTTTAAGAAAAAATTATTAAACGATTATAATTTAATCTGTCATTGAAGTTTTTAACAACATTTAAAAAAAATTCAAGGATGTTATTGTTGAGCTAAGAAATAAGGAAACACTTATATGAAAATGCACACAAATTTAATAGTGGTATATTTAATAAAATTGATAACCATACATGTTGAGACTGTATCAAGTGTGAGTAGTGTGAGTAATAGTCTCATATTTGTTTGAAATGCAGAGACTTAAGCATTTATAAGTAAGAGATTTCACCCACCTATCACCTTAAGATTTTGGATGAATATGTGATGTGTCTCTCACAAAGGTGTTGCTGTAAAAAGAAGTCTCACAATGTTCGATGTTCCATAGTGAAAAATTCCTCCAACAAATGGTATCATGAGCCTTTGGTTCGAGAAAGGGACCACCTTACTTGTATCGAAAGTCAACGGCGTCAATGTGGTGAATAAGAAACGTTCCATTGAAGAGTGTCAACGACGCTAGTGTGGTGAATAAGAAACGTTCCGTGCGGTACATGAATTTGTGGAAGTAAGAAGAGCTTTCACTTTAGGGGGAGCATTGTGGACTCACACTTAAGGAGTAGTGTTGATAATGTATCAAGTATGAGTAATGTGGGTAATAGTTTCACATTGGTTGGAAATGTGGAGACTTGAATATTTCTAAGTATGAGTAATGTTAGAAAATTCGGTAAAATTAAATGGATCCAGGACTGAATCGTGATTGAGAATCACTTTCCTTAAAAGTATTTCAAGCACTCTTTTATTATGTCTTAGAGTTGGAAAATGCAAGAACACTCAGGATAATGTCAGCCTTATTTCGAGTCTGCACAAGACAAGTGAAGAACCCGAAATGCAAGGAAGGTTTTCTGGAATTTGGAAGAGAAATTCGTTTTTAGTTCTTGTGTTATTTTTCTGAATAGAATCATATATTTATAGGAGATATGGATGTTGTTTCAAAAGTTTGCAACCTTTGATGAAACAACACCATTTCACCATAAAACACAATGTTTCATATATGACACTATTTCATGAAAAGATATGAAAATTGAATTCAAAATTCAAACAAAACAATAACTAAAAAATTGAATTCAAATCATTAAATGCTATTTAACTCTTTTGTCATTTTGGAACTAATATTGCAAAACAATTTCCAACAATCCCCCACTAGTTCTAATAATGACAAAAATCATTCCAGATAGTGAAATATAAAAAGTGTTAATACAGTTAGGTATCTTTCGATTTTAAACTTAACCTTAGTGAGGATAACGCAGAGTTTAATCGGAATGTTTGGTAGCAAAGCTTTTAAACCATTAATCCATGGGATCAAACCGGCGTTACCTTACACACACTCTTTAAAGGTTCTTCCTTTACATATCTCGCTTAGCACTTATTTATGGCCATATGCTATCCTTTTCATGAATTTTTTCATGAGAGAAACTCCAACTCTCACTTTGAGACGGCACCATCTCAAAATTCACATAGGTGAAGTTCATATAGCATCCTTTCCAATAGATACTCTTCTTCGTTAATGAACTTCATTAAGAGGTTTTGGAAACCTCAACCCTCAATTCAACACAGTCAACCTTATTTCCCAAATTCTTGACTTACATCCAATTCAACGACTTGTTGTTACCCATTGAATCTTGAAGTTAATGTTTTGTTAACATAAGATTGGGTTGCTGCCGCTGTCGGAACCTTTATTTAAGGAGTTTCAACCCCATTCCTCTCGAGGTTGTTCGTACTAAGTCTCTGGCCAGTGGCTTAGTAAACGGATCTGCTAAGTTATAGCATGTTCGTATGTAGGTGAGTGAAATGATTCCATCCTTAATCAATTTTCTTACGAACGAATGTCTAAGTCCTATATGTCTAGACTTTCCATTATACACTTCGCTGAATGCTCTTGCTAATGTGGCTTGGCTATCGCAATGTATCATCACTTTTGAGACATTGTCTTTAGCCAATGGAACTTCCAACAGAAGATCCCTCAACCATTCCGCTTCTTGACCGGCGGAAGCGAGAGCCACAAACTTTGATTCCATGGTCGAAAGTGTAATGCATGTTTGTTTCTTGCTCTTCCAAGAAGTTGCTCCACCAGCAAGTGTAAATATCCATCCAGTTGTAGATTTATGGTCTCCAATATTAGATATCCAACTCGCATCAGTGTATCCTTCTAATATGGCAGGGAACCTTCCATAGTGAAGACCAAGGTCCTTGGTTTTCAGTAGATAGCCAAAAATCCTTGTAATTGCCTTCCAATGTTCATTACTTGGATTACTAGTAAATCGACTCATTTTACTGACTGCAAATGATATGTCGGGTCTGGTACATTGCATTAGGTACATTAGACACCCTATTGCACTTGCATATTCCAATTGAGCCACTGATCTTCCATTATTCTTTTGAAGTTTGTTGGCATGATCAAATGGAGTGGTTACTTCCTTAAAGTTTAGATGTTTAAACTTATCAAGCATTTTCTCAATATAGTGGGTTTGACTAAGTTCATAACCCCCACTATTTCGCTTAACCTTAATCCCTAAAATTGTGTCAACAAGTCCAAGATCTTTCATCTTGAAAGTGGATGTTAGAAACTTCTTTGTTTCTAAGATTCCTTTTAAATCATTACTAATGATCAACATATCGTCGACATAGAGACAAAGGAATATTACAGTGGTTTTGCACGTCTTTGTGTATAAACACTTGTCACAAGAATTAGGAATAAATCCATTTGAGAGTATTACAGAGTCAAATTTTTGATGCCACTGTTTTGGTGCTTGTTTTAGTCCGTATAAGGATTTGACAAGTTTACACACCTTTTGTTCATTTCCAGGAAGCAGGTAGCCTTCCGGTTGTTCCATGTAGATTTCCTCATCGAGATCTCCATTTAGGAACGCTGTTTTAACATCCATCTGATGGATTATAAGATCATTCAAAGATGCTAAGGCAAACAACAATCTAATAGTAGTTGTTCTTGCTACTGGTGCGTATGTGTCGAAGTAATCTATGCCTTCTTTCTGTCTAAATCCTTTTGCCACTAATCTGGCTTTATAAGTGTTTAGAGTACCATCGCTATGGTATTTCTTCTTAAACACCCACTTGCATCCAATGGGCCTTGATCCCTTAGGTAAGTCAACAAGTTCCCAAGTGTGGTTTGATACAATTGAATCCATTTCATCTTGGATAGCATCTTTCCAAAAAGTGGAGTCCCTTGAAGTTATTGCTTCCTTATAAGTTTTTGGATCATCTTCCACTTGAAGAATAATCGGAATGCGTTGAACAAAGTTCTTACAATTTCCCTCAACAAGATAAAAGGAAATAGATTGAGAATCAATCTCATCTGGTCCTAGATTCTTTGTTTTCCGAATTCTCTTGCTTATCCTAGGCTCGGGTTGTGGTTCAATGATTATAGGAGTGCCTTCAGTTTGTATTTCTACAGTCCGAGAAGAGTTATCTTCATGAGATTCTTTATTAGTGGCCGACTCCGATCCTTTATCCTTTGTGATAAGGTTTTCAAAGAATTCTACATCCCGGGATTCAACAATTACATTAGATTCTAGATTTAAGAGTCTATATGCTTTACTGTGTTGTGCATATCCTACAAAAGCACATCTTATTCCTCGAGGACCCAACTTGGTTCTTTTAGGGTCCATGTTTTTGTAGTATGCCACACACCCCCACACTTTAAAGTAACCGATATTTGGCGCTCTGCCTTTCCATGACTCATATGGAGATATACCAGTTTTCTTTAACGGAATTCTATTGATTATATGACAGGCGGACAATAATGCCTCACCCCACAAGTTAAGGGGTAATTTAGAATGCATCAACATGGCATTCATCATCTCTTGATATGTTCGATTCTTTCTTTCTGCCATGCCATTTTGTTGCGGTGTTCGTGGTGCCGAACATTCATGTATTATACCGTGCTCTTCACAGAATGCATCAAATTCAATTGAAAAGTATTCGCCGCCCCTATCACTTCTAAGGACCTTTATACTTTTATTTAATTGATTTTCGACTTCTGCTTTATAAGTCTTAAAGGCATTAAATGCATCATCTTTATGCTTTAAGAGATATACATGAGTGTATCTAGAGGAATCGTCTATGAATGTAATAAAGTATCTATTCCCTCCACGTGTCAACATGCCATTAAATTCGCACAAATCTGAGTGCACAAGATCAAGTAATTTCGTTTTCCTTTCAACACTTTTGAAAGGCTTCTTAATCATTTTTGATTCAACACATAATTCACATTTTTTGAAATCCTTTATATTACATGAAATTAGTCCAGATTTAATTAGTCTCTTCATAGAACTAATACCACAATGTGCTAATCTATTATGCCATAAAGAAACGGAATCAAGCATGTAAACGGAATTAGAAATTTCATTAATAATATTATCATTAGTACATAGTTTGATCATTCCCTCTGCGGAATATCCTTTTCCAATGAATACACCATTACGGGTCAAAATAAGTTTGCCCGATTCATATACAGATTTAATACCCGGTTTTCCCAATAAATCCCCACTAACAAGATTCCTATTCATGTCTGGAACATGAAGCACATTTACAAGTGTAACTTTCTTTCCAGAAGTTAAGTTAAGTTCGACCGAACCGGTTCCAACAACTTTAGAGCGGACTTCATTTCCCATTTGTACCTCTTGTCCATCAATTGCTTCAGAATAGGTTTTGAATGCAGCCTTGTCATAAGTAACATGCACTGTAGCACAAGTGTCATACCACCAACCTTGAACTTTTCCTTTGATTGCCATAATTTCGCTCACTGTAGCAATTATGTCATCATCTGATCGAATTGCATTGATCTCATTTTTTGCTTTATTTTGTCTGCAATCTCGAGCATAGTGTCCAGGTTTACCGCATACGAAACATCCGTTCTTTGGACCTTTATGACCGCCAAAGTTCTTGAACTTGTTATGTTCTTTCTTTGGTCCAAGATGACTCTTTATGCCATCATGTCTCTTCTTTCCCTTGTTGGTCACAGCGTTTGTTTTGAAATGAGTAGGGGGTTCTGATTTCTCCCTCTCCTTCGATTCCTCCTCGATTCGAAGATGTTTCTGAATTTTCTCCAAGGAGAAGTCCTCGGAACTGTGCAACAATTTCTTTCGGTAGCCTTTCCATGAAGGTGGTAATTTTGCAATAATTGCACCGACTTGGAAGGTCTCAGGGATGTCTATTTTTACGGCCTTTATTTTATTGACCAGAACTTGCAATTCATGCACTTGGGGAAGAATGGGCTTAGAATCTAAGAATTTAAAATCGAAATATTTAGATATTAAGAACTTCTTCGTACCTTCCTCTTCAGCCTTGAACTTGAATTCTAGTGCCTTCCATATTTCTGTTGCCGATGGATTGTCTGTGTAGAGGTCGTAGAGACGATCAGATAAAGTATTCAGAATGTGTCCACGGCAAAGCAGTTCGTCCTCCTTGCGTTTCTTGCGCTCCTTCTTGAGTTCTTCCGAATCATTTTCTGTTGGTTCAGGTATTGGTTGTAGGTCGGGATCAAGAACATAGTGAACCTTCAGGGCAGTCAATAGGAATGTCATCTTGTCTTGCCATCTTGTGTAATTTGTTCCATCAAATCGATCTAACTTGACAAGATCCTGGTTCATCACTTTGATGCTTGAAACAACAGCGTCTGAAGCCATTATGTTACTAATACTTTTAAGATTGTTAGAAAATTCGGTAAAATTAAATGGATCCAGGACTGAATCGTGATTGAGAATCACTTTCCTTAAAAGTATTTCAAGCACTCTTTTATTATGTCTTAGAGTTGGAAAATGCAAGAACACTCAGGATAATGTCAGCCTTATTTCGAGTCTGCACAAGACAAGTGAAGAACCCGAAATGCAAGGAAGGTTTTCTGGAATTTGGAAGAGAAATTCGTTTTTAGTTCTTGTGTTATTTTTCTGAATAGAATCATATATTTATAGGAGATATGGATGTTGTTTCAAAAGTTTGCAACCTTTGATGAAACAACACCATTTCACCATAAAACACAATGTTTCATATATGACACTATTTCATGAAAAGATATGAAAATTGAATTCAAAATTCAAACAAAACAATAACTAAAAAATTGAATTCAAATCATTAAATGCTATTTAACTCTTTTGTCATTTTGGAACTAATATTGCAAAACAATTTCCAACAGAATCCACCCATCTATTATCTTAAAATTTTGGGTGAATATATTGTGCGTCTTTCACAAAAATATTGATATAAAAAGAAGAAGTCTCACAATATTTAATGTTCCATAATGAAAAAATTCCCTAACAATACATGTGTATATAATAGTAAAACTAAAGTTATATAAATATATATTATAAGAGTATGGGAAAGTAAGTATTAAAATATTCGTTTATTTTAATAAAATAATCATTCGTGTTCCCATAGTAGGGATAAGTGCAATTGCTATTATCCCAAAAGAGAAAAAAAAAATCTAGCTCCACGTATACATGAAACTAACCAAATAAGTAGCCGACTGATCATTATCAATAATAGTGTAGGATAATAATGAATAAATGATATTTACATACCTGGAAAAGATTAGAGAAGATATTATGTTTGCAGATATATACGATGTTAAAATCATCTCTTAAATTGTAATTGACGTGGGGTGCATGGGTTTGATACATCCTTTTAAAACAAGTTGTGATGGCAACGTGCTAATTATGACACAATATGTGATCATTATTTTGTTCAAATTAGTTAGGTAGGACTTATATTCAACTTTTCCAGTTCTCATCATCTATAGCATCTTCAAATTGCAAATTCTTTTTATTTTTTTAATCTATTTTTTCCACGGCAGATATTTTAGAAATACAGGTATAAAGTAAAATTACTTGTATAAAGTAAAAATGTGTTTCATATGCTTTAAAATATCTTCTATTTTAAACTATGAAATAATCCATTTGGCTAGGTTATGTCTCATCTACAAGCGTCTAGTAAGAAGCTGGGTTCAACTACTGTCAGTAGCGTCTACCAGGGGAAGATTGTAATGAGTTCAAGTTTATGCTATTTTGAGTCTTGAAAAGAGTATTTTAGTCCATTTTTTTATTTCGTTTAGAACACCATCAACATTTTGGATTTTTTCATTGCTGATTTTCCTTGTAATTAAGAGATCTCCTTTATTTTTTTTACAAAAACAAAAATGTTAGTACGCAAAATTGGGTGGGTTGCATTCACATAGTGCTTTGTTTTTAGTAGTTAGTGTTGATTTTATTAGTTGTGATATTGGAGTTTATTTGAAGTCCTATATTATTTAGGTTTTCAGACTGTTGACTATATAAATATGTGAGGACAACCTCACCCTTTGAACTTATTTTTGGGGTTGAGATCCAAACATATTTAGCATGATATCAAAGTTGGATTAAGGATTGGAATGTGGATATTTGGTTCAGACTCACGCTAGTTGGTAGTTGTGATGTTGGAGTTTGTTTGAAATCTCACATTGCTTAGGTTCCCGGACAGTTTGGTGTATATATATGTGAGGGTAACCTCGCCCTTTGAGCTAACTTTTGAGGTTAAGATTCAAGCATATTTAACATGGTATCAAAACTCACCCTCACCCCTAGCATTTGACTCAGGTCCATGCTAGGGGTGAGGGTGAGTTTTGAAGTTGGTAGTTGTGATGTTGGAGTTTGTTTGAAATCCTACATTGCTTAGGTTCCTAGATTGTTGATTGTGTAAATATGTGAGGGTGACTTCACCCTTTGAGTTAGCTTTTCGGGATGAGATCCAAGCATATTTAACAATTAGCTCAATATTCCTTCACTCAAGCGGATTCTTTTAAAGTAAAACTCAACCCCTTCTGAACTTAATTTCCAATGACATAATGCTTTATATGTTGTTCGTTCGCATTAAACTGACCGGTGAACTCGCTCCACACCTCAATTGTTCCATACGGTGTTATCCTTATCACCTTAATGGGTCCAAACCACCGTGAGTGGATTTTTCCTCGAAATAACTTCAATCTTGATTTAATAGTAGGACAATCTCTCATTCTCCTCTTTTCAAAATACGCTTGTCATACCATATCTTTGTTTTCTCTTTGTATAACTTAGTTTTCTCATATGCATCAAGTCTTAATTCTTCTAGCTCACTCAGTTGTAACCTCCAGGTTTAGCCTACAACCTTGAAATTCATCTTAAGGGTTTTGCTATCCCAATAAGCTACGTGTTCTAATTCCATAGGAAAATGGAAAGACTTTCCATAAACAAGCTTAAAAGGAGTGGCTCCTATCGGATTTTTATAAGCAGTTTGATATGCCCAGAGCGCATCATCGAACTTTTGGCTTAGTCATTCCTCGAGATGAAGTTTGTCTTCTCCAAGATCGTTTTAATCTCCTTATTGGAGACTTCCACCTGACCACTTTTCTGTGGGTGATATGACGTCACAACTTTATGTTTCACTCCATACTTTTTAGTAAGTTTTCAAACTGCTTTGCAATGAAGTAAGATCCTTTATCGCTTATAACTAACTTGGGAAAATAATATTTTTCAACAACTTAATGACCTCTCGTCTGTCATTAGTCGGGGAGGAAATTGCCTTAATTCATTTTAAAAAATAGTCAACACGAACAAGTTTATAATGTTCTCCCAATGAGTAAGAGAAGGGTCACATGAAGTCAATTCCCCACACATCGAATATCTCCACCTCATTACTGTTATCGTAGCAATCGACTCATCCTTATCATTTTTTTACCATATTCATTTCTCTTTTCTTGGGATTATTCCTTTTAGATTGTCTATGGTATACCCTATCACTACATGGTATCTTTTTAAGACAACTAGCAGTTGTTAAGTCTTGATTTTTCCTAGTTCAACATTCACAATGAATGGATGGTTCAGCTCCCCGTCTAAAAACTCATATATGAGGGTTTGTGGGTGTGGTTTCAGCTCTAACTATGGCTTTTCCTAGATTTAATTGTGTGTTGTGTGTAACTTAAAGCATTGGTCATGATCACCCGAAATTTTATCCAACCGACTCTCATATGACTCTGCCTCATCATTTTTATGTATGGCACTTTCGATTAGACAGGCCTCCAACCCATCGCTGAAAGTGGTTCTGATGAATACTCCTTAACATACATATCTATGATGTCTGTTTGGCAATAGAAATTGCCAATGGACAGATTGTTCATGAGTTTGGACAGGATAAATTAGATTTTCTCATCTTCTACCTCAAAAGTGAGTTTCCCTTTCTTAACATCAATTATGGCATCAACGTTGGTCAAAAAGTGTTCCCCAAAGAGGAATGTGATATGATCATCTTCCTCTATGTCCATGACTACAAAGCCGATGGGAATGTATCACTGACCAATCCTAATTGGGATATCATCTGGTATTCCTATTGGGTAGTTTATGAACCTATCAGTTAGCTGTAAGTACATTTTTGTAGGTTTGACCTCACCAAGATTGAGTCTTCCATAAATAGAGAGATGCATCATATTGACACGAATAACCTAAGCACTTTGTTAGTATGGACATTTTTATTCATGAAATCCTCTCTTTTTTGGATCGTTCCAAAATTCTCCATTAGAATCTCAAGGTTTGACTTTCAGGGAGCACCAACAACACCCTTCTATCCTTGGAATTCAGGTGGGGTATCAAGGGGTGAAGGGTTGGCTATACACTAAGGGGATTGTTCTTGTATGAGAACTTGGGATGATTTCTCCAACTGGGTTGTAGGTTTTAGAATAAAGGTTTCCCTATTGGGAATAATTCATCATGCCTAGGATGGGTTCGGTCACAAACATCATTTGGCATGCAACATAAATGTGTCTAGATACTCAACATATTTTGCAATTTAGAGTTGCAGCTGCTGCAGTAGTAGTAGGTGTGATGCTCAAATTATCAATCTTTTGGTATAAGGCATCCACATGGAATTCATGTGTTTAAAGGCACTGACTTCGTAAAGTCCACCTTTTGTGGGACGTTTTCAATGATTGCACGTCCGCTTCCCTATTGATAGTGTTTTTGCACAATATTCTCTAAAAGGGAATAAACTCACCATAAATCTTATTCATAAAGGCCTTTCGTGCAACAACGTCTAGGGTCATTCTCATGGTGTATTTAAAACTATTGTAAAAAGTATGCACTATAAGACACTTATCGAGTCCATGGTGCAAACATTTTATAATCATTTCCTTGAATCTCTCTCATGCTTCGAAGAACGATTCTCCATGTGCCTAAAGAAGGTAATTTGGTTTCTTAGATGTGTCGTTTTACTTGGGATAAAGAATCTCGTTGGAATTCCTTTTCGAGATCATTCCATGTCATTACGGAATTGGATGGAAAAGAGTGAAACTATTCCTTTGATATATCCCTAAGAGAAAACGGGGAAAGTATAAATCTAGTAGCGATTGGGTTTATTCCTTTGCATTTCAGAGTATCACAAAATTTGATAAAGATTAAAAGGTGTAAATTTGGGTCATTCCTTGGTGAACCACAAAATTGGTTATACTCTACCATGGACAGTAGTGATGGATTCAACTCAAAGTTTTTATTCACTATGACTGGATTAACAATACTCAAATGTGGCTCTTCATTCCAGGGTACGTTGTACTCTTTCAGCGGGCGATCATCATTGACTTTGGCCATATCTAATTATTGTTATTAGCGTATTTCGTGGAAATAACACTTGATTTTTCTTATCAATTCAGTGAGGTTTCCTTAACCACGTGCTCTTTGTATACAACTGAGAATGAGAAAAATTCAGAATAAAATAATGGATTCTCTTTATTATCGATATTCATAAATCTTGCATGAGGTCTGTCTGTATGACAACCCCCATGTTTCATACCTTAATATTATATACTCAGGCATAGTTAATAGAAAAAAAATGCAAGCATATAATTGATACACATTCATTATAATGACAATAAGAAGGAACAATAGAACCTGAATAACACATAAAGTAATACTAGAATAAATTGCTCCAAGGAGTCTTGATAAGACAAAGTAGTGGAATTGAAATGTAAGAAAATAAGAACAAGAAAGTATATTGAATTCTAAGCAAATGGTGTTTACTATATCTCATGTTTCCTAGCTATTTATAGGCCCCCAATATATGATTACAACACTAAATTTTTATAATTAGCCTTCGTGAAGTTTTTGCAAATGATAAAAACAACTGAAATGTAAGAAAATCAGAAAAACAGTTGGAGGAAAAAGGAATTTGAGACAATCTGAATGTGTACTACGACCAATATTGGCCATTACAGTTAGACCGTAGTGCCCTCTAATATGCTATATTTTATCTGCATAAAGGGGTGGGAAGGGCCCCAATTACGGCCATTATGGCCAGGCTGTAATGGACTCTGATTTTCATACTAGAAACCATTTTCCTTAGTCTTTTACACGCGTTCTTTCTATCGTTGCTCGCCTTTTTCCTTGGTTGGTCCTTTTTAAATGAAACACAGAGAAAACACACAAACGAGAATAAAATTGAACAAAAATAAAGATTAAACTACAAATATTTGAACACAAAACATGCATGGAAATGGTCTAAAAGGTCATTGATCAGTGATATCCTCATTGGCCAACTTCCTAAATTACGTGTCAAAAGAGATTATATTTCCATGACCATACCAATATGTGATTACATATATAGATTTGATACTTTTGAAAATAACTTATATCGTTAAATGATATGGTTGAAGGGTGTAACACCTTTAAGGTTTAAATGGTTAGCTCAAGTTAGTTGGACACTCGATCCCTAACTCTTACAACTACTTTGAATTATTTGGACATTCCATCAATGAGCGTAGAAAAGCTAGATATGCTAGAGAGCAAGACAAAGATGATGATCCATTGGCTAAGAGAAAACCAAATCAAATACAAGACAAAATAAGAAAACTAATTTGGTTGAGCATATAATAAGTAAATAGTAAATGATAATAGATAAGAAGAGGTTCATTAAGAGAATATAAATAAGAGTGGTATCATTTGCGAACATCACTTTATTCTTCATGGCACGATTGATTGAAATAAAACAATATTTCCTCCCCCTCATATGCATTGAACATCCGGAGTCCAAATACCATTAATCGTTGCACTGCACTGCTTCTTTCAAAGTCACTATTGGATTTTCTTAAGCATGTAACCAGTTACTGCATTTATGTAACCAGTTACAACATGCTTTTGCAGAAATTTTCAAATTGTTGATGTTTTTGTCCCATAGCCTACTGTTGTTACATTCCCCCTCTGTGGTCATGACCAAAAATGTGTTCTCATTATCAACTCTTGCCTTGAAACTCTAGCTTCATCTTCTTAAGGTTCTTTCTTGTTGGAATTGAACTCTCTTGTAAAATGCTTAAGCTTTTGACAATTAAAGCACCACTGACTGCTATTGTTAACCATTCTTCTTCCACCTCTACCTCTTAGATTTCCTCATCTAGATTTGTTTGATTTAGCAACACTACTACCATTGTTTTCACCCTTTTAGAATGTTGAATCCTTGGAACTTTGGGACTCTCTTCTACCAAAATTCTGAAAATCCCTTCTACCTTTGCTCATAGACCATTTTCCCTTCACCTTCTTGTCTCTCTCATTGAATCAGGCTTACAAAGTGATCTTCGTATTTACCTTATCAATAATCCTTTCCTCAATCCTCTACTCATGTGCCTCAGTAGAGCTTTGTAGCTAATCTTTGCTCATTGTCGCAAGATCTTTCGATTCCTTAATCTCTACCACTATGTTATTGAATCTAGTCGTCAAAGAACACAAGATTTTTGCGATAAAATATTTCGTGATAATTTCTCCACATGCTTTTACTTGCTTTACCAACCAAGTAATTCTCGTGATGAAATCATTAGTGGTCTCCTTCTCCTCCATTTGAATCAACTCAAGTTGAGGTTTATGAATTTGTAACCTCACAACTTTCACCTTGTCATCATCTGCATATGCCTTTTCCAAGATTTCCCACGTTCGCTTCGATTATTTGCAATCACTAACTTTCTCGAAATTATTCGTATCAACGCATTGATGGATTAAAAACAACACCTTGAAATCTTTCTTCTTTTTGCACCTTCGACAAGAGGATTCTCACCGTTCTTGATCACTTCAAGAACGTCTTGGCAGCCAAACAACACATGAATTTGCTTGCACCATTTTGCATGGATTCTTTCATTAGAGACAAAATTCATGTTGCACACTAGGTGTTTGGTGGATCGAATCAGACTCTGATATCAAATGATATAACTTAGTACCAAAAGGTTGGTGAAAATTGAGAGAGAGAGAGAGAAAGAATTAAAGAGTATAATTAAGGGTAGAAATATTCATTCAACATTCTCATTAATTAATACCTCAAAGATATATATATACAAATACAATTGATTGGGATACAAACAAATAACTGAAAATAATAGAAAAACTTAATTTGTCAGCCTATAACCCGGTTATCGTTTTCTGGTAATCTATTACAACTGTTTCTAAAACTAAAACTCAACATAGTGGTAACATGTTACTAAAACGCAACAATCGATTATTGTTGTTCCAAAATGTTGTTCCAAAAGCCAAAAACAATACAATGATAATCAGTTATCAAAATGGAATAACCACTTACAACATTTGAAATATGTAATTTTCACAACTGTTGATATGTAACCCAACCTTTATTCCTTTTCTACCACTACCTCCTTGCTCCATATTTTACCTTGTAGTTAGTCATTGTTTGCTACTACTTCCTTGCTCTATCTTTCAAATATAATTCATACAAAATTAATTTAAATGAATACTATTAAAAAAATATTTAATTAAAATAAACCAAAATAAAAAATAAAAAAAACTCAAATAAAATACACAAATTATAAAATAAATACCTTTGAATGTTCATTTTTCACAAATAATTATTTTCCCACACATACAAAATCAAAACAAAGAAAAAATATTAGAAAATAGAAGAAACTCTAATGAAAATAATCAAAGAGTAACAAAAGATGGATTATCATATGTATCTACAAAGCGTTACAGCATTACCATGTGGAATAAAACTAAGCTCAAATATTTTATTTAAGAAAATGAAATACCTTCATGTCAAACACTAATACTTGTTAAATAAACATTAAAATAAAAGGTAATTAGAGAAGAGCCAATGAAATGCTAAATGGATGATAGACTGTGCTCTGCCAAGACCAAAATTTTCATTCGCTTTTACTATGTAATTATAAGAATAAATTTTGAGAAATTACAAATTGAATATAATTATATTGTTTTTCTTTGCTTGTGGGAAAAAATGTGACCTTGAGTTGGGGTCATTTATAGTTCATTCAAATCATACATTAAGATTGTATTCGGACAATGTAAACAATAGAATCAAGTAAAAATTAGTGGATAAGGTAGTTGGTTTTCATTTCATATTCGAAAAAGGCTAAATGGATTTGATTCGTTAGCATGTGATCAAAGAGGACAAGCACATATTTCAGTATCCCTATCCCTACCACAAAGTAATGCATTATTTTTTTGAAAACTTTTCTTTTGAATAAAGCAGGCCGACTCGAATAATTTGAAGGTTTTATTCTATATTAAAATTACGTATTTAATAAATGAAAATATAAAAAATATAGTTTATTTAAATGGTAAATAAAATTAAATATATAAACAAATATATATATATATATATATATATATATATATATATATATATATATATATATATATATATATATATATATATATTGTGTAGAAATTTTATTTATTGAAGTTTAATTTTTTGAAATTTTCAAACATTTTGAAAAATATATATATATCTAAGTGGAACAATTCTCTCTCTCTCCTCTCTCTCTATCTATAAAATTTGATTAAGTGGAACAATTATATATATATATATATATATATATATATATATATATATATATATATATATATATATATATATATATATATATATATATATATATATATATAAAATAAGAAACTCATCAACAAAGAGAAAATATAAAACTTTGTAAGAATTAATAAGTTATTTCATACATAGAAGAAACAAAGAGAAAAGAACGGAGAAAAATATATATTTTGAAATAAAAAATTAAACTAAAAAAGAAACGGACAGAAAGTTCTATAAACAAGATACACTAAAGATACATTGTATGGAAGAAGGATCCTATACCATTTTTAGATGGTTACAACGACAACATCAGTGTGCTACAACGGCAACATCAGTGTGTTAGGGTTTAGATTTTGAAAGTGAATGATGATGAAACAAGAGAAAGTGAGAGAACATGTGCGAGATGTTGTGTTTCGTTGAGTAAGGGAGAAATTAATGAGTAAAGTATACTAGGAAAATGACTATATTTTATGAATATTTTTTCATTTTATTTCTAATAATACTGGTTGGCTCGGTTTTATGTGGTCTAAATACGTGGGTCCAAACCGATGCAATTTTATTCATGTAACATTAACTAGGTTAACGGTTGGATCCACCAAATCCGCTTCAGCACAACCGATGTATCTTTTTTTAGTTTTTTTTGTTTTAGTTCGGGTTTGGACCATTTGTTCAATCCTAGCAAGTGGATTTGGATATCTATGAAATGGGTGGTGACGCATTATTTTTTCTCCGTTGGTTGGACAAAGTTGATACTTAAAATCGACACTAATAGAAATTTGTTTTTGATAGGCCAATAAAGTAAACTATTCCTAAAAGATCCTGATCTACATAAAGACAAAAGATAGGAACGATTTTGAAAAAAAAATTGGAGTATTGAGATTTTATAAGTACCGGATACTTTTTCGTTTCACACGGGAGACCAATTTAAAAATTTTAATGGAAGTTTGATAGTTGATTTCCCTAAATTTTTGGCTGGTAGTGGTTGTATCTCTGTCCCATTTCTCTTCTAGGTGAAAACATTGAAAATGAAAACATTAAACATGTTTTCAGTGAATTATAATTGAACACACACAATATTAAAATTCACAATCGATCAACAAAGATTATATGTGGAATCCCTCATTTTATATGTGGCACCTCAACCAAAAAAGTGTCATAGAACGAGAACAATATCAAATTGTATTTAGAAGTAATATGATAAGGAATTGTCATCCATTTGTCACGTCTTTGAACACTCAAGCTAGAGATTTGTAATGAACTTCTAACTTCTGAAAATATGTCATATAACAACTTCACCAACTAACTGTTGTGAAAAACTTCACCAACTAACTGTGTCTGAGCAAGGATCATGACTCTCACCCAATTCAAGTAATTCTCCAATATCACATAAACCATAACTTCTACCAGCTTCCACATCTATAATATCTTCAATATAGTCATGCAAGAAAATAGGAAATTGAGATAAGTACAGATCTCTTGAAGAATTTTTAGACAGTTGACTTGAGAAAACTTTACTAGATGATTTCCTAAACGTTTGACTTTCCTGCAAGACATTAACTTACTCCCAATGTGAATGATCACATCACACATCACTCTCTTTCATCCTTTTAGTCTTATTGGCTTCCTTTTTAGGCTTAAACTTCATGCACATTTTTCTTCAACGTCCTCTAAGAAAGAATATCTAAGTTGTTGAAATACTTTTTCAATTCTTCACATTCATTGTTTAAGTCCAATTTTATCCCACTTCTTTCTCAAAATAAGTCATCTTTAATGAGTAGAGAGTTCATGCGCTTTCAATAGCTATAAAATAATTAATATTCCTTTCAACAACATGCATACAAACCTGTTGAATTTTTCTATAAGCCTGTTCAATTTTTCTACAAAGCTTATCGATTTATCGATTTATCTTCTAAGCTTATGACAATTATCTTTACTATATTCCATCATACTTTCTCTACACATTTCAAGCCTGTCCACAATGTTATTATTAATACCATTTTCCATTGATCAATAAAAAGAATTATTCAAATCTAGTCCAGTCAACCACACATTTTCAAACATTAATTTGTTACGGGTCTAATGTGATGCCATATTTGCTTCCCAACAAAGAAGAATATGATAATGATCCGATGTAGTAACGGTTAAACACTTCACTTTTTGTTGTGGGGAACAAGCTACACCATTCAATATTAATTAGTGTTCGGTCTAACTTTTCTTCAACAGTTCTATCAGAAACCAGACACTTGAACCAAATAAAAGGATACCCTTAATAAGAACATTCACCAAACCTACATCTAGAACTACATGCTTAAAACCATTCTTAAAGTTCTTCTTATAAGTATAAGTATATGTAGGCATATCAATTAAATAATTAATGCCATCGGTGACACATCGTAGGATAGACCGTCCATCAAAATCAAATCCCAATCACTAATTAAATTTAAAATTAATTATTTTGCTGCGTTTAATTCTATTTTAATCTATCTCACAAATTCAAAATATCTAAACTCTCTAACTAACTTATGACGAAAATAATTGGCCCATATCATATCTTAATTTCTTCACGTTGTCCAAATGTTTGTTTGTTTCTCAACTAGAGCATCAATGCCATTACGTCAAGATGTGATCTTTCTCCATCATGCATAAAAGATATATCAAATTCATGTACCCCAAGGCATTTAATATTAATCTTTTTCGATGTAGTGATTGGTTATAATTAGTTTTGAAAGTATGCAAATATCATTACTATCCTATACCAAAATATTTGAATTTTGGTATGACGTAAGCATAAAAAGAAACTAGTCATTTATTTTATGAAAAATTATATATTTCTCAAATTATATCTCAACCCCGACAAAATTATTTGAAGTGCTTAAATTACTTTTCAACGTAAATTTGAATAACGTAATATGATTTTATCAACGTAAATTTGAACAAGAATATAATTTTTGAATTACTTATAGAAAAGAGTTGTATCAATCTTCTCACTGATGAAATCATTTTTTAAAAGAAAATTGCTTAGTCTTTCATACCATGCTCTGAGAGCTTGTTTCAGACCATACAATGATTTTTTAAGCTTGAAAATAAAATCTGGATTTTTAGGATTTTCAAAACTAGGCGTTGGTGTACATACACTTCTTCTGTAATATAACTATTCAGAAATACACTCTTAACATCCATTTGATACAAGATGATGTTATGATTAACAACAAAGGAGATTAAGAGACAAATAGATCTAACCTGGAAATTGGTGAAAAGGTTTATGTATAGTCAATCCCCTCTTACTGACTATAACCTTGTGCTACCAGTCGAGCCTTGTTTCTTACTACCTCTCCTTGTTTGTTCAGCTTGTTTCTGAAGATCCACTTTGTTCAAATAATGTGAGTTTCTTTGGGTCTTGGAGCCAGATCCCACACGTCATTTCTAGAGAATTGATTGAGTTCCTCTTGCATAGCCAAAATTCATTATGTGTCTAGAAGTGCTTCATCAATTGATGTAGGCTCTATCATAGACACTAAACCCAAAAAAGTCTTTTCAGAAGGTTTGAATGAGGATCTGGTTCTGACAGGTTCAAATTTGTCTTCCAGGATCAACTCTTCAGAATGTGAAGATCTCTGTTTGTGCCTTGTCAGAGGAGTACAAGCTTCAACGACCTCTAGTTAAAGAGCTTCAGAGTCTTTAGCTTCAGCTTCTTTAGCTTCTTAAGTCTTTCTTTCAGAACCTAAATAAGTGATCTCTAAATCTACAAATTTCTCAACTAGCTTTGACTTTTCAGAGTTAAGCTTACCATCGAATCTGACATGTATTGATTGTTCAACAATTTGTGTCTCAGTGTTGTATACTCTATATGTTGTTAAGCGTTCAGAGTATTCTAACATGATGCACTTTTGTGCCTTAGAATCAAACTTGCTCAGATTCTCTTTAGTGTTCAGCATAAAACAAGAACATCCAAAAGGATGAAAATATGAAATGTTGAACTTCAGATTCTTCCAAAATTCATAAGGAGTCTTACCCATAATAAGTCTTATAGAGATCATGTTCTGAATATAACACGTGTTGACTGCCTCTGCCCAAAAGTGCTTAACCACATTAGTCTCGTTGATCATGGTTTTGGCCATCTCTTGCAGAGTCATATTCTTCCTCTCTACAACTACATTTTGTTGTGGAGTTCTAGGATAGGAGAAATCATGGGAAATGCCATTAGTATCAAAAAGTTTTTCAAAATCGTTGTTTTCAAATTCTCCACCATGATCACTTTTGTCTTTTAGAATTCTTAGATCCTCTCATTTTGCACTTGGGAGTAGAAGGTAAAGAAACCATAGAATGTGACTCATCCTTGTGTCTGAGAAATTTTACTCATGTCCATCTGATGTAGTCATCAACAATGACTAGTCCATACTTCCTACCATTGACAAATGCAGTTTTCACTGGACCAAACAAGTCAATATGAAGATGCTCCAATGGTCTGGAGGTCGAAACAACATTTTTAGCTTTGAAATAAGTTTTAGAAAACTTGCCTTTCTGACATGCTTCACAAAGATCGTCAGAAGAAAACTTCAGATTTGGCAGGCCTCTGACTAAATTAAACTTATTTAGCTGAGAAATCCTCCTCATGCTAACATGGCTCAATCATCTATGCCACATCCATTTCTCTTCTTTTACAAACATAAGACATTTTACATTTTGATTTTTCAGATCATAAAGTCTTATCTTATAAATATTTTTCTTCCTCTTTCCATTGAAAAGAACCGAGCCATCATTTTGACTGATAGCTTTACATGACGTTTGATTGAAAATAATGTCATAATCATTGCCACTTAATTGACTCATAGACAACAAAATACACATTAATCCTTCAACTAAAAGAACATTAGTAATGGAAGGGAGCGTATTGTTACCTACTGTTTCAGAGCCAATGATCTTCCCTTTCTGATCACCTCTGAAACCATCAACGCCTTCAGGCTTAAGTTCCAGGCTTTAGAACATATGCCTTATTCCTGTCATGTCCTGCGAGTATCTAGAGTCAAGGTACCATGACTTCTGTCTCAACTCCGCTACTAAGGATATCTACAACATATATTATTTTATCCTTAGGTACCGACATCTTTCTGGGTCCTTTGGGGTTAGTCTTCCCAGAGTTCTTAACAAACTTGGGTTTTTGTGTAGGAAAACTATACATGTATATATAATTGAAACGACAATGAAGTTTTTCTTTAGCCTTAGGTTTAAAAGAAATTCTACCTTTAGGCATAACTCCATTTTGTTTCCTATAAGAGAGAAAATGGGACTGAAGAGTATTGGACTTATCATATTTTTCAGAATCTGATTCATCATCAGAATCATAGCTAATACCTGTCGCAACGCGAAAAACAAACGGTGGAAAAATACAGAGCCGCCATCGACGCTATTCATCCTATGACGGAAAGGGAGCGCATGACTAACCTAAGAAAGGGAAAGGAACGGTCTTACGACCAGAGAATGCAAGGTACAGGAGTCGGTTACGCAAGGGGAAGGTGTTAGCACCCCTCATGTCCGCCGTACTCGACGGGATCCATGCTCAAAAGATAGCTCAAAGGAAAGGAAAAAGGTTGCTAATAAACTGCTCAAAGAAAACTGCACCAAATTGGAATAATAAACAGGTGAAAGAAGAAAGAAGACGGAGGAAATGGACTCGACAGGATGTTGCATCCTGGGCCTACGTAGTTTGTCAGAAACAAACATCAGAGTCAACGTAGTTCGGGAAAGGGAGACATGCTCGCTAATACATCGCGTCCTATGCCTACGTATCTTCTCTATCCAGAGAAGAATCAGAGCACTCGTAGCTCGGCTAACGCACGCCGAAACAAGACACCAAAAAGGAGACGCTGAGACGTCAAAAGACATACCCAAAAGGAAACAGAATGCCAATACATGGACTTACTTCCGACTCCTAACATCAACAAACAGGAAACAGAATGCCAATACATGGACTTACACCCGACTCCTAACAACAACAAAAAAACAGGAAACATAATTCCAATACATGGAGTTGCACCCGACTCCTAACAACAACAAAAAGGAAATAGAATGCCAATACATGGACTTATATCCGACTCCTAACAACAACAAAAAGGAAACAGAATGCCAATAGATGGACTTATATCCGACTCCTAACAATAACAAACAAAAGGAAACAGAATGCCAATACATGGACTTATATCCGACTCCTAACAATAACAAACGCTAACCAGCGAACACCAAAGATGAACCCCAAATGATAACAATCATCACGAATGAACCCCAAAGGTGAACCCCAAGTGAACCCCAAATGAATGACAACCGTCATAAATGAACCCCAAATGACACAGATAAACCCCAATATGAATCCCAAGTAATAACAAAAGAAACCCCCCAAGGTATGAACATACCACACATGTCCACACTGAATAAACGGGTACTCACACCAAATAAAGAAAAGGGTGAACAACACACAAAACAACACAGCAAAAAAAGAAAAAAGGTGAACAAACACACGAAAATAACACAGCAAAAAAGAAAAAGGGTGCCCGGAGAGATTGCTCACAACCTCCTGCCTACGTATCTCATCTGGTATGAGAATCAGGGCGACGTAATTCCCCTTAACAGGGGTAAAATACTCTCCTAACCAGAGACCAGAGAGACAACAAACTAATAGGGAGACTAAGACTCGAGCCTAATAGTTGTCATGCAATCAATATCCCTAAGTTGAGGTCTCTAACATGCATTCAACTTCCACAGAAATCAATCATACAACTCCTACAGAAATGGAGATGAGAAGAGGAAAGCAGATAAACACACCAGCACAAGTGAACAAGCATCACACACTATATCCATACAAGAGGCCCAGACAATGGGTGGGCTTTAGTCAAGAGGGGTCATATCAACCTCGACAAACAAGCCAAACTATAATGGTAATCAACTGGGCTCTTAACCACTGACATTGAACGTCAGGGTGAGCAGATCAAAATGGTAATGAGGATGAGACCTCATAGCTCTTAACCCTGGCCAGGGTGAGCTCATGACAAAGAAAGCGTGGGGATCCAGAAAGCGGGATCCTATTCTACTTGACAGACTCTGTATAAAAGATCTGGGGTACATGTCAGAAGCATCAACACGTAGTGCAAGCATAAAGAACGACACACTGAATAACGGAGGATTGGCTGCTAATCCCTTTTATCCGTCAATTGCCTCTTCTCTTAGAGGTTTTATCAAATATCACATGCCTCTCCTTGGAGGTCTTTGGGCACAATCTTAAACAAACACAAACAGAGCCTCTGAAGGAGGACTTGCCAGCAAAATGCCTGCCAAAAAGGTGACAGGACTTCAGACTACACGAAGTAAGAAGCTAACTACCTGAGTGGTGTGTCAACCATAATCCAATGCTCAAGCAAGAGCTAAAACAAGCAAGCAACTAAGGTACCTGTACAAAGACTAAACAGTTAGTACTTCAGTTATACAGCCATAAAACAAACAGTGAAACCCTCTGATAGTTACACAATTCAATGCATTAGTGCCTTAGCACTCAAATGAGCTCATGAGTTCACCACATCAATACAAACCCTACAAAACAAACATAGGTTAGTACTCAAATGAATTTGCATCTCACAAGATCAATGATGAGTACCCAAACCTGAAACACAAGACAAAGTTAGTTTATGTGCATTTAAACAACACAACAAAACACCAACAAACAAAAGCATAAGAGATGAATTCAAAACCTAACCAAATGACCAAAACAGAACCCAATCTTCTACACATTACACATTCAAACACTCCTCAAAATGTCCTCAAAAGGACCAGCATCAAATCAATAAGCAATTGCCTCAAATTGCCTATGCCATGCAATGACCAAAAATATGCACAAAATGAACTTCCAACTTAGAAAATTCATATCAAATCAGAAATGCATGCAATGACTTTGAGATTTTTTTTATGAGTTCCTCATGTCATGAATGTTCAACATGCAAAAATATCAAATCCAGAATGATACAAATGCTATGTGAATAAAAATGCACCGATTCAATGTCAAAAATGTGACACAAATTGTCACATTTATCCCTATGTGTCAAAAATGATGATAACATGTGATAAAAATTCCAAACCAGTGACCAATAATTCATATTATGTATGAATGTCAAGCATGCAAAAAATTAGATCAAATGGCTCAACATAGAGAATTTCACAATGCATTGAATGCAATAGGTCAATTTAACACAACATCAATTCAAAAATTCACAAATAAAAATCCAGACATCCAAAATTCATGAAATTAACACCATAAAATAGTAGACATCCATATAAATCTATGAAAAAAAAATTGGGACTCATTTGGATCATTTTTGCATTTTTTATGAATTTTCTAAAATGACTAAAATAATTGGATAATACAATGGAAATGGAGGGAAATAAAATATTCAAATAAAACTCAGAAAAATCCTGAGCCACAAGATCTTGGCGCGCGCATCTGATCAATGGTCCAGGTTCAAACAGTGAAACGCACCGTTTCACTTAAACCAATCATCAGCCCACTCAGCTTTCCTTGCACGCGTGGACATGGTCAAAGCGTTCTCTACCAATCGTTCATCCAAGCATGCAGCCACATGGAACACACGTAAGCAAAGCCCTAACATGTTACAGATGCCGGAGCTACAGCTCCGGTCGTCTTCTCCGACGATACGCGCGGTGGCGCCGCCGTGAGAATTTCCAGAATTCCACAAGACTTATACCATTCGAATCCTCTTGCAATGCTGAATTCAAATATGATCTTGATTCATCCTAAATCTACCTAGGTTTTGCAGATCGAAGGCGAGAAGATTTGAGATCCAAACTTTCAGTTAACCTAACTTCCTCAATTCTTAACCATTTTTAATTCTAAACATATATACGTGCTCTACTCAACAAGATCTATCATTCTATGATCAAAAAACAGCAAAAGGAGAGATCGAAAATTGCATCACCTTGGAATGGAGCTTTCTGAAATCGTGTCCTCTCAAGCTCTACAGCTCCAGATCTTCTCCTCTACACTTCCTATGAAGCTATAAGCAAGAAGCAAAGGTTGAAACCACTTGAATTCACCTCAATTTCCAAAATCCATCGCCATGTTCATGCTCTTGATCTGCTCAAATTCTTGATGAATTGCAACGAATGAATGATGAATCTTGCTCAGTGAAGCACCAGGAACAAGAATATGTGATAATCTTTGAGAGTTATATGGAAAAAAATGCAAATCGAAGAGAGAGAAAATTTGGAGAGTTTCTTGAATTTTGATATCAAAAGTTAGTTATGGCAGTTATGGCTAGGGTTTTGGTATTTATACTTCATGCTAATCACACTGAAAATCAACTTAACCATCCATTAATCATGATTAGTGAATTATGAGACCATTTGCAAAAAATGAAAATTAACACTTCATGGCCATAATACATGTGAGACATCCCATGCAAGGCTTCCAATTCACTTATGAGCAACCAAAGGCCAAGATTGAAGTGTTATCTTGCTTGTATCTTAAGCCAAAAATGAATGGTGAAGATTCACTTCATTTTGCACATGTGTGAAACAATGAGCATACAAACTTTTCCCATGCATGGCAAAGCTAATTTTGAGATGTCTTGAACATGAGAAGCATTTTTCCAAAAGAATGAACCAATTTGAAGCATTGTATCAAAAGTTAAGCCATTTTGAATTTCCATGCACACTTTGTGATCAAATGATCATAACTCCTCAACCATTCATCATATGGACATGAATTAGGACTTTTTGGAAAGGGGAGACAAAGATCTACAACTTTAATGTTCACCAAAAATACATTTGAAACATCTTTGATATTGAAAAGTCAAGTTGAAAGTAGACCAAAAACTTGCCAAATTTGGAAACTTTGAATTACAGGTCACTTTCCATTTTTAGTAACTTTTGCCATGACCTTTGAATCTTCAAGATGGATGTTTAAAATGATGAATGGACCCCATTTGAACATGACTGAGGTGTCTCAACTCATTTCCCCACCTCATAGCCCTCAGTTGACTGCACAGTTGAATTTTTGGTCCTCAGATGACCTTGAAATGCCTTGATCCACTTGAGCCTCTACCACTTGGGGAAATTGCTCAAAAATGAAACCCTAGCTCATGTAAGCTCCTTATAAAAATCATGTGATCTTCATCCCAAGAAAATACCTCATCTCTTTGAGAAGCCCTGGTTGGAAGAATGACATTGATTAAGGTTGACCAGAGGTCACAACCCTAATCCAAAGGAACTTGAGAATGAACTATGAAACCCTTAATGATGATAGAACCATGATGATGGTGACATATCTTTGCAGACAAAATGATGCTCAAGACCTTTGAATAATCAAGAAACCCTAACTGAAGTGCAAACCCTCAGATGGCTGATAATCAATTCATAGAGACCCTCAGGCTTGAATCTCCTAACTTCTCCATCTTCTGAAAAGACCTTGGAGGATGACCTTCTTATTTCCATATGAGATGCAAAATGCAATGCCTAATGCTCTAGGCATGAAATGCAATGTGTCAAACTAGTCTCAAGAAGAGGAGGGCAAATTTTGAGGTGTTACAGCTACCCCTATTCAATCCACTGTGAACCTGTCGATATGAATAGCCTCGGCTTTTCAGATGATCAGGGTGAAGAGTGGTTGAATACAATAAAAGCCTGAAAATTTGCACCGGAGTAAAGTGAAGTAACAATGCCGGTCATAATCGGAAAAGAGGTGATCTTGAAAGAAAAATCCGTCTGGTACGGCGAGAGTCGGCCTGAATACCGAAAAAGAATGTTAACCTGGATACCAAAATAAATGGTACACAGAAATAACCATGGCCTGAATGCCGCTCATCAGTCTGATTACTGGAAATGACGTCGATCTGAGCATCGGAAGATATGAGATTATTAACATCGGTCTGAACACCGAGAGACTGGTCTAAATGCCACTTCGGTCTGAATACCGGAAAATCTGGCCTGAATGCCACTTCGGTCTGAATACTGGAAAGCTGGCCTGAATGCCACAAGTTGCATCGACCTGAATGTCGGAAACTTCTTCGATCTGAACATCGGAAAATCTGGCCTGAATGCCACTTCGTTCTGAATACCGGAAAGTTGGCCTGAATGCCACAAGTTGCATCGACCTGAATGTCGGAAACTTCTTCGATCTGAACATCGGAAAATTGGCCTGAATGCCACTTCGGTCTGAATACCGGAAAGCTGGCCTGAATGCCACAAGTTGCATCGACCTGAATGTCGGAAACTTCTTCGATCTGAACATCGGAAAATTGGCCTGAATGCCACTTCGGTCTGAATACCGGAAAGTTGGCCTGAATGCCACAAGTTGCATCGACCTGAATGTCGGAAACTTCTTCGATCTGAACATCGGAAAACTGGCCTGAATGCCACTTCGGTCTGAATACCGGAAAATCTGGCCTGAATGCCACTTCTGATGGGGATTTTCTCATGCCTGCCAGCATCGGCAGAAAATAAGGAAAATGATCATTGAGGCGGCACGTGGGCCAACGACCCCTGCTGGGAATAATAAAGATAAGCCACGAACAGGATGCCCCTATTCAATCCACCGTGAACCTGTCGATATGAACAACCTCGGCTTTCAGATGACCAGGGCAAAAAGTGGTTAAATACCAAGAACAAACGAACAATTTGCGCTCCGCTGGGAATTATTAATATTTTTTCTTTCCTTGAACCCCAAAAAACTTCATGTCACTCTTACTGCCAAACAATGAACCCCGTTCTCCATTTGAACCCCATTCTCCAGAAGACACTCCGCGTCTCCTTCTCTCCTGATGGACCCCGATCTCCGTGCTGATCGCGTAACGTTCTTCAATCTTCACTTCCATCTCCGAACGACGGAATCTCTTCCTCCAATATCATGCTACTGGGGAATACTGTTGATTCAAAATCACGATGCCGAACTCCTCAGAGTAACCTCTTCACCAACCAGCTAAACCAATTCTCAAACGGTAACCACGGCTCGAGACTAGTTTATGCTTACAATGCCGATGCGTGAACCTTACAGCGTAATGCTCCATAACCATGGAAATGCTACGCTATTAATTGTGCAATATGCTATTCTTCTCGAATTGATGAATGCATAAAAAATACCCCCCTCAGGGGACGACACAAGCAACTCTGTTGAGGAACTCGATATCGCTCCAATCTCCAACCCTGCTTAGGATAACACTGATGCTGGGGAAAGAGCAACCCTCATTGGGGATGACCTCTACTGAACTCGATCCGCTTGGGGACTTTACTGGGGAAAAACTACCAACGCACACCCCTGCCGGGGGGATAGCAACCTGCAGACCTGCTGGGGAAATAACAATCTCAACCCTGCTAGGGGAAACATCAAACTTTAGGCCTGACTGCCGAAGAAACACCGACCTCGAACCCACTGGGGAGATACGGAATATTCGACATGGAACATCTGTTGACTCGTCGAACCCTGGCATTCACCATCTAACCATAGTGTCAACTTTCCACTTCCTCAGACTTTGAAGAGTCTTCTTGATTAACCCTCTAGGATCGTCGCAATTTTCTCGCCGTCTCTACACCATTCCTCAACTCCTTGTCCCTGATTGGACCTCAAAGGAATCTTTTGTCAAAAACGCTTCATACCACAACCTACAAGTGAGTGAAAATAACCAACAACACCTGGAAGAGATCGTTAGATAAAACGTGCCCCAGGCGTGCCAAAATTTCAACACCCAGGTCACTCTACCTTCCAAATAAGATTTCAAGTTTTCAATCCTATAAACATGCATTGGAAGGGACCCATACGTCTCAAAATGCAAAGATTCTTATCAAAATAAACGGATGTTTTTGCAATCAAAGCGGTAATGAAAACAAAAACAAAATTATTTGACTGAATATGCATTTTATTGATTGAAAAAGGTGGCTCGTAACTGAGCAATACACAGGAAACAATCCCTGAAAAGAGGTAATTGCGCATAAAAGGAAAATCTATCCTAATGGCAATGTGAAACCCGTGATCTCATCGAGTTCCAACCCGGTTACAACCCGTATGTCCTCAAGACTCTCCGCACTTTCTGCCTTCCAAAACAAGACGCTTCCGACCGATCTCCGCTTTCAGATTATCCATGTGTCATATCCAAAGTACAAACGATCATGCTAGACGCAGTTGTTCGTTTCATTCCCTCTTTTGCCTGGACCGCCCTTTCGGGTTTTCAGTCCACCGGGATACCCTTTTTTGCCCAAGCCACCTTTGTGGGGTTTTCGACTTGCCGGGTGTACAGTTTTTTTCTTTTTATCCCTAATTTTTGCCCGAACCTTTTTTCATTTTTATTTGGTTCGCCGGGATGCCCATTTTTGCCTGGACTATTTTATTCTTTTCGTCCAGCGGATCTCTTATACGAAGTATTTTTTAACTGCGTCCGCATTCACATGGGATGGAAAATCCTCGCCATCCATGGTCATCAACAACAAGGCTCCGCCAGAGAAAACCTTCTTGACCACGAATGGACCTTCATAATTAGGTGTCCACTTGCCCCGACGATCGTTCTGAGGAGGAAGGATCTTTTTCAACACCATATTTCCCACATGGTACACACGAGGTCGCACCTTTCGGTCAAAAGCACGCTTCATTCGTTGCTGGTACAACTGCCCATGACAAATGGCCGCCAACCTCTTTTCCTCAATCAGGCTCAACTCTTCATACCGAGTCCTTACCCACTCAGCCTCTTCCAATTTCACATCCATCAGGACTCTTAATGAGGGAATCTTGACCTCAACTGGTAGCACAACTTCCATCCCATACACAAGCGAGAAAGGCGTTGCCCCAGTAGATGTACGCACTGAGGTCCGATACCCATGCAATGCAAACGACAACATCTTGTACCAATTCTTATAGGTCACGACCATCTTCTGCACAATCTTCTTAGTATTCTTATTAGCCTCCTCGACCGCCCCATTCATCTTTGGACGATAAGGAGAAGAATTGTGATGCTCGATCTTGAACTCCCGGCATAGTTCCACCATTATCTTGTTGTTGAGATTAGAACCATTATCGGTGATGATTCTTTCAGGAAGCCCATATCTGCAAATGATGTCTCTTTTCAGGAACCTGGCAACAACCTGTTTCGTCACGTTTGCATAAGAGGCCGCTTCCACCCACTTGGTGAAATAATCAATAGCCACTAATATGAACCGGTGCCCATTCGAAGCCGTAGGTTCGATCTTTCCTATCATATCAATGCCCCACATAGCAAACGGCCACGGAGACGACATCAAACTCAACGGATTCGGAGGCACGTGCACCTTGTCAGCATAAATCTGGCATTTATGACATTTCCGCACGAAGTTGAAACACTGAGCCTCCATTGTCATCCAATAATACCCAACCCTTAACAACTTTTTCACCATCGCATTCCCACTGACATGGGTACCAAACGACCCCTCGTGCACCTCTTTCATCAATTGGCTTGCTTCTTTGTCATCGACACATCTAAGCAAAACCCAATCAAAATTCCTCTTGTACAAAACCCCATCTTTGTTCAGATAGAACACCATGGCCAACCTCCTCAGAGTCTTTCGGTCCTTCTTAGACGCTCCCTCAGGATACTCTTGGGTCTCCAGTACCGCTTGATGTCATAATACCACGGCTTTTCATCATCAGGCATCGTTTCGACAACAAACACATAAGCCTGTCTATCCATCCTTCCCACGTCAACACTAGGAACTTGATTCCACCACTGCACTTTAATCAAAGCGGCCAGAGTAGCCAAGGCATCTGCCAAAGGATTTTCTTCCCTCGGCACATGGTGTAATTCCACCTTGGTGAAGAACGTCAACAACCTCCTCGTATAATCCCGGTATGGAATTAAGTGAGATTGATGCGTAAGCCATTTCCCATTAACCTGGTTCACAACCAAAGTTGAATCTCCATATATAACAAGGTTCTTGATTCGCAAATCAATCGCCTCTTCGATACCCAAGATACAAGCTTCGTATTCAGCCACATTGTTGGTGCATTCAAATGTTAGCCGGGCAGCAAAAGGAATGTGGGATCCCTTCGGCGTAACCAAAACAACGCCAACTCCACTACCATTCACGTTTACGGCCCCATCAAACATCAGAATCCATTCGGACTCGGGGTCAGGATCCTCCTCCGGGATAGGCTCCTCACAATCTTTCGATTTGAGAAACATGATGTCCTCATCAGGGAACTCAAATTTCATCGATTGATAATCCTCAATGGGTTGCTGGGCGAGGTAATCAGACAATACACTCCCCTTTATTGCTTTTTGAGAAGTGTACTGGATATCGTATTAAGTCAAAATCATTTGCCATCTCGCAACCCGTCCGGTCAATGCTGGCTTCTCAAATATATACTTGATCGGATCCATCTTGGAAATCAACAAAGTGGTATGAACCAGCATATACTGTCTTAGTCGGCGAGCAGCCCATGCCAAAGCGCAACAAGTTTTCTCGAGCAGTGAATATCTTGTTTCACAGTCGGTAAACTTTTTGCTAAGGTAGTAAATTGCATGCTCTTTTCGACCAGACTCGTCATGCTGCCCCAGTACACACCCCATAGACCCCTCGAGGATTGTCAAGTACAGAATTAATGGTCGTCCCTCCACATGAGGCATCAGAATCGGAGGCTCCTGCAAATATTCTTTTATTCTTTCGAATGCCTCTTGGCAATCATCATTCCACCTGACCGTTTGATCTTTTCTCAACAACTTGAATATGGGTTCACACGTGGCCGTTAGATGAGATATGAACCTTGAAATGTAGTTCAACCTACCTAAGAAACCACGAACCTCTTTTTCTGTTCTCGATTCAGGCATTTCTTGTATCGCTTTTACTTTAGCAGGATCAACCTCGATTCCCTTTTCACTTACAATAAACCCCAGCAACTTACCGGACCGCACTCCGAAAGTGCACTTATTCGGATTCAACCTCAATTTGAATTGTCTCAACCGGTCAAACAACTTGGCCAAGTCTACCAAATGCCCCTCTTCTGTTTGGGACTTCGCTATCATGTCATCAACATAGCATTCGATCTCATGATGAATCATATCATGAAACAAGGTCACCATAGCTCTTTGATACGTGGCACCGGCGTTCTTGAGACCGAATGGCATCACCTTATAACAAAAAGTGCCCCACGGTGTGATGAACGTTGTTTTCTCCATATCATCTGGCGACATTTTAATTTGATTATAGCCAGAAAAGCCATCCATGAAGGAAAACACCGAGAATTGAGTCGTATTATCTACCAACACATCGATGTGAGGTAATGGGAAATCATCTTTCGGGCTAGCTCTGTTCAAATCCCGGTAGTCCATACACATCCTCACCTTTCCATCCTTCTTCGGTACCGGCACAATGTTCGCGACCCAAGGCGGATAATTAGTGACAGCTAGGAAACTAGCGTCCAACTGCTTCTGCACCTCCTCTTTGATTTTCATGGCCATCTCGGGTTGAGTTCTGTGCAACTTCTGCTTCACTGGAGGACAATCTTCTCTTAATGGCAACTTGTGTACAACAATATTGGTATCCAACCCTGGCATATCTTGATAAGACCAGACGAAGTATCAACATACTCTTTCAACGGTGCTACCATTCTGCTCTTGACATTCACCTCCAAAGCGGCCCCAATTTTTACTTCCTTTCTGACCTCCTCGGTACCCAGATTAACAATCTCAACTTGCTCCTCGTGCGGTTGAATCACCTTCTCCTCTTGTTTCAACAACCTGGCTAACTCTTCCGACAGTTCACAATCTTCTTCGCCTTCTTCTTCGACATGATAGATAGGATTTTCGAAGTCATATAGAGGTGTAACAGAATTGTTATCAATGAGATCCGGAGAATGATCGCATCTGCATGAATGTTGATTCATGCATTGCTTTAGAGTCGGAATGAGACAAATTAAAAGGAAGAAAAATGAAAATAAACATTGCCATTTTTATTATTTTTTTTAACTGCAAAAATAAATGAAAAACAGGGAACACCACTTTTAATGCGAAAAACATCCGTTTATTAATGATGCAAATGTTGCAAAATGAAACATGAGGTGGCCCTTACAATGGACCATTACGTTTCGGGAAAAACGTATGGCTTTCATGCAAACAAGATTAACAAATAGAAATATTACTCTTCACGCAGAGTGACAGTGATGATCTTTTCGGCTTTCCAGTTCTGGATCTCCATCCCTGGTACGCACGGTTTTATCCACGAGTCGAGCTCGCAGTCACTGTCAGTCTCTTCACCCACCGCACAGACGCGATCTGGATCTAACATTCCAGCACTGGTGAACGTGAACGGTTGACGACGTCCTCTATTCTGTCCAGACGAGCCTTGGCCCGACATATAACCAACCCCAAACCTGTCCTCTTTCGCCGCAATGTCTATCATTCTTCCCCAACCTGGGGCTTCCCCACTCTTCACCACTTCTACAGCCTGTCTATAAGAAGCAATGAACGACTTCTTCTCTCTTTCAGCAAAAACGGAATTCTCCATTTTAACGGTTTGAAACGCCTGACTCAGTGTTTCAAATATTTCACCGTCCATGTCCACATATTTGAATGATGACAACTGGCTGACAAAAATATCCTCCTCCCCACAAACTGTTACGACCTGCCCGTCCCAGATATACTTTAACTTCTGGTGCAAAGTCGAAGTTACTGCTCCAGCAGCGTGTATCCACGGTCGACCCAACAAGCAACTGTATGCCGGCTGAATGTCCATGACATAGAACACAGACTTGAACACCTCGGGACCAATCTTCACAGGGATCTCAACTTCCCCAAACACAACCCTCTTAGAGCCATCAAACGCTCTAACCACCAAATCAGTCGGCCTCAAAACCACTCCTTCGCAGTCCAACTTAGCCAAGGCCTTCTTAGGCAACATATTGAGTGACAAGCTTGTATCAACCAGAACATGCGAAAGCACGAATCCTTTACACTCCATCAAAATATGTAATGCCTTATTGTGATTACGCCCGTCCATAGTAAGATCGAGATCAGCGAAACCCAACCCATGGCTGGCATTGACATTTGACACCACTGTCTCCAACTGATTGACCGTGATCTCCTACGGGACATAGGCCCTCTTCAAGATTTTTAACAAAGCATCTCTATGGCCTTCTGAACTCAGCAACAAAGATAAGATTGAAATCTTGGACGGAGTCTGCTGCAAATGATCAACAAGTTTATACTCAGACTTCTTGATAATCCTTAAAAACTCCTCGGCTTCAGCATCAAGCTCATTCTCCGGCTCAACAGGCGCCGGTGCCGCTTTAGGAGTACCCTCACTCACCACCTGTTTACCTTTTGCCCTGGCTAAAGCCTCGGCCTTATCTCTCTGTTCTTTTTCTCCACCCACTCCTCTCAACGTATCAGGCGCAAACAACCTCCCGCTGCGAGTGAAACCACTAAGTCCGGCATTATCCACCTTTGAAACGGTGGTTTCACTTGCAGCCTGATCTTCCCTCTTTTTTCCATTATAATACACCTCCCCACCATAGTCCCACGGCACAACATCATCATTTTCATATGGAATAGGTCCAGGCACCGTGATGGTAACTGGAGCCGCATCTGCCGACACTGACAAGTGGACAGGATCAAAATAAATGGTTATTGTTGAAACATCCTCCTTCTCTAAAGCAACTTTCTCAAATCGGAGGCTTCCCTCATCCATCATTCTCTGAATCGTCTCCCTCAACATTACACACCCATTTGTAGTGACAGTGCAAGCAGCAAAACAATTATCACAACCAGGGAAAAATCCATTTTCTATCAGACGTCTCTTGACCACAAACATTGGAGTCCTCAACTGATCCACATCCGTCACCTCTATTTTTCTTTCATCCTTAGAAATAGCATTCACCCCCATCTGACCATGCATCGGCATGGGATTAGCATTAACATTCGGCGATGGTGAAAAATTGATGGCTTTGGAATCCACCAAGTCTTGGACAACATGCTTAAAGGCTTTACAACCCTCAATATTGTGCCCGGGAGCACCAAAATGGAACTCACACTTGGCGTTCTCATCATAACTGGCAGGCCTCTGATCTGGTCTTAACGGAGCTAGCATCCTCAGCTGAACCAACCCAAGATCCTTCAACTTCTTAAACACAAGAGCATACGTCATAGGTGGCCTATCAAACTGACGATCTGCCATCCTTCCCCTAACTTGGTACCCAACTTTCTGTGTTCTATGTTGAAATGGCTGTTGTTGCTGTTGCTGTTGTGCAGGTTGATTATCAGCAGGAATCGTTACCGCAGTAGTATGCTGGTAGTAATGATTCCTACCGTGTCCTTTCTGGGCATACGCAACACTCGAATCACCCTTTTTCTTGCGCTGACCATTACCAAAGGGCTTCTTTACTCCAGACGACGGAGCATTTCCCTGTATTTTCCCCATTCTCAGCCAACTTTTAATCCTCTCACCAGCCACTACTATATCTGCAAAGCCGGTAACCGGACATCCCACCATCCTTTCAGCAAAAGTCCCCTGAAGGGTACCCATGAACAAATCCGACATCTCCCGATCCACTAATGGAGGTTGAACTCTGGCAGCCAACTCTCTCCACCTTTGTGCATACTCTTTAAACCCTTCATTCGGCTTCTGAGACATACCCTGCAACTGGGTATGACTTGGTGCCATGTCAGCATTAAATTGGTACCGTTTGAAGAAAGCATCCCCCAAATCCTACCAGCTCTTAATATCTAATGATCTCAACTTGGTGTACCACTCAAGAGACCCACCAGATAAGCTATCCTGGAAGAAGTACATCCAGAGCTTCCGATCCATGGTGTAGGCAGATATCTTTCGGACAAAGGCCTGAAGATGAGTTTCCGGGCAAGAACTCCCATTGTACTTATCAAACGTGGGCACTTTGAACTTCTGTGGAATCACAATCCCCTCAACCAGCCCCATGTTTGTCATATTAATAGTCCCAGGAGAGGTATGGCTTTCCAGAGCCCTGATCATTTCTGCTAGTACCTGAATCTCTTTATTCGGCGGTTGAACACCATATTGACCGAACTGCTCATTCAACATAGAGAACTGATCCTCTTCCTTATCCTCCACAGCCCCAAAGAAAGGAGGAAACTGAGTGTCCTTTAGAGTGTTCTCCACAGGACCTAGTCCACCGCCTGCAGCAAAACCAAAACCACCACCATTGTTGAGGACTACACCAGCATTAGCTGCCTTCCTTCTGGGATCGCCACCATCCCTAGAACCACCAGGACCATTGTTGGAGGTACCCTCTTGATTATTGCCACTATTGGCAACCGAAGCCCGCTCAAGCTTCTCCACCTTCTCAACGAGTGCTTTCTGCCCCAAGGCGAACCCTTGCATGGCGTTGATCAACTCACTCATCTTCTCTTTCTGCTCGAGAATGTCAGCGTTGGGTGGATCCATCATTCTGGGTTTGTTGCGTCTGGTAAAGTATTTGTGCGAACGAGCTACGTGCAAAGGAATGATTCTGCGTGCGCGAGCAATGACTCCTGAGTCAATCAAACATGTTAGATACTGACACCTGCAAAATAGAAGACAAGTTATTATGATTCGTGCATGAATGCAATGTCTATCCGTATGAGGAACATTCTGTCCTTCGATCCTGGCTTTATTGAGACGAATAATAATTTGACAGCAACATTCTAACATCAATCATCTGGCTTTGCCGTACAGAACAGAAAGTTGTGCTCTAGCAAAGATATCACCTGACCATGTGTGTGTTAAGTGAGTGTGACACGGAGAAACAAATAAAGCTTTGAGATCAATCACTGAATGATAATAACCGCTGTATATCAAAAGTGCGCAACACGTGCGAGAGTCATATATCATATCTGATACAAATCAAATTACAATCCTCCAGAATCGGAAAGAAATACAAGCAAGTGAATTCCGTCAACATGCCTGACGGTAATCCAACACATGATAACAACTGCAATAAAAGTCTAATATGAAGAAGGTCCCACAGAAGGCTCTGCATCATCGACCATCCTGGTAAACTTCATAGTGAACCGGAGCTCAGTATTCTCCTGTTGAAGTCTTCCCACCTCTTTCTGATGAATCTTCATCTGACGGAAATAATGGTCCCTCTCCGCAAGATAGTGTTCTCTCTCGGCCATAATCTTTGCTTTCTCTTCTTCCTTAACCCTCAGCTTCGCTTCCCACTCGGTGGTAAGGGCTTTGGCTCTAGCTTCGCTTTGAGTCTTCACAAGGACTTGTCTCTTCTTTTCATCTTCAATGACCTTCAAAGCTCTAGCCAACTTCTCTTTGGTAAGGTCGTGTGTCATACGGTGAACTGGCTTTGGTGTTTTGCTTTGGAAAGCAAATGTCGCGGATAGCAAGAGTCGCCACCGACTTTTCTTTTATCCAATAAGGAAAGGTGGAAAAGAACAAGAAAGACCTTAATTAGATTTTGGGTTCGGGAGATACATTATACAAAGGGAAGGTGTTAGCACCCTTTGTATCCATGGTTATCCATGGGCTCTTAATTGCTTGATCACTTATGTTTGTCTGAAAAAAGTGTTTGTGAATTGCTTAAAAAATGTCTTGAAAAGAGAGTTTAACTTTGTAATGATTCTTGTACGAATGTATACAAAGTATTTATCTCGTTTAATTTTGAAAGCGGTTTAGAAAAATATAACTTGGCAATGATTCTAGTACGAATGTATACCAAGTGGTGATTTTCTAGTATTTGCAAAGTGTGAGGTATGAAAAATGTTTTAGGTTGTGAGCCAGCAATTAAGCGTTATAGCTACCCAAGGTCTTTATGGGCATTTCCTATCCTTATGAGGGTAAAACGATCCTTACTATTGAGAAGTAAGTAGTTTTATCCTTTGGATGTAAAAGGGTCATCATAGGGTCATCGATTGGTCATTGAAGGCAACATTTGTAAGGATACCTTAGCATTCGAAGGGACGATCATCATTTAACCGTAGGCTACGACGAAGGGTCATCGAGGGACAAAATCATATATTCGCAGGCAACATCCGAGGGACTATGATTTATTTGATAGGGACATGATGATTTAATAGAAGGGTCTTTGCTAAGTGTATCCCCACATTCGCGGGACATGACCATAATACCGTAATATCGTAAGGCAACAAAGAGAGGTCCAAGATCACGTATTCAAAGGCAATATTTTACAATCAATTAGGCAATTAGGGTGAATCCCCACATTATAATAAATTAGGTAATTAGGATGAATCTCCACATTAAAATCAATTAGGTAATTAGGATGAATCTCCACATTAAAATCAATTAGGTAATTAGGATGAATCTCCACAAGGGTATCCCACAAATAAAGTGGAATACCTTAGCCAGCTACCTTTTCCGGGAGTATGTGAACCCTTACAAAATTCAGCAAATAGGTCAGAATACCAAATCGGGGTGCCATCGAGAATTACACCACAAAAGAAACACAGCGGTAGGAATGTCAGGCAAAATAACGCATGGTTAGAATAAAACAGATCAGATAAGCGTAGAACAGAACAGAAAAATCAACGACTGTCACGTTCGCTCCTGCCTCGCCTAGCGAAGGCTTAGCGAATGCTCGCTACATGCTCGCTTAGCGATGTGCTAGCGAGCGGCTGCGGGTTTTGGTTATCAGGTTTTGATAACAGTACGATTCCAGAAAGCTCCAAACCCTATGGAATCCATTACAGAAATTACATGGTTAAACGTTCAAGATATTCATACATATTTAAATTCACATGCAAAACTTAAGATATTTTATAAATTCAATCATAATGCCACATGCAAGTTAAGAACATAAAGCGGTAATAGTAATGCAAACCTGTTTGCAACTGAATTGCAACCTTGAATTGGCAAGTCACTCTTAGGGTTGGCGCCGGATTGAGTTGGACGGAGGTAACCTTGGTGTAGATGGGTTTCCTTCAGGGTTTCCTTTAGGGTTGCTCTGAATTCTCTGGGTTAGCCTCCAGGGTTTGCTGTGTTGCTTCTGTTAGGGTTTCCTTGCTAGGGTTTCTGTCCGTCTGCCTCTCTGTCCTTTTTTCTGAATGAAGCTCTGCTATTTATAATAATTTTTGTGACCTGATGGGCTCAGAATGAAGCCCAGAATTTTCTGGTATTCGCAAGCTTCGCTAGGCGAGTGGCGTAGCGAAGGGTTCGCTAGGCGAAGGAGTTGCTCGCCTAGCGAGCATGCCAGTTTGGGCCATTTTCTGGATTTGGCCAGCTGTGTGCTGGGTCTTTGTTCTTTTAAGATCAATGCCTTGAACAATGAGTTGGAGTGCCTTGAAGAATGTCTTGAAAGATTAACGGGAAAATTTTGGGGTATGACAGCTGCCCCTGTTCAATATTCTTGAACCGAGAGAGTTAGAATGGTATGTATGCCATTCGTGGTCTGGAGGTGGAAGATTATTGAACACTAGAATGCCCCAAAAATTTGCACTTGTTAATCAAAGGTTAGTCTTGATGGAGATGGGCTTAGAGATGCCATCCGGGAAGTTTGATGATGAAAGATCAGAATGGGTCATACACTGCTGGGGATAAAGGATCAGAATGGATCATACACTAGATCGTATCTGAATCGCAGAATGAACCGTCTATTAGGCTGCCTCTGGAGAGGTAAAGATCAGAATGGATCATACGCTAGATCGTATATGAGTAGCAGAATGAGTTATCCATTAGGCGGGTGACTTCGCTGGGGATGAAAGATCAGAATGGATCGTACGCTAGATCGTATCTGAGTTGAAGATCCAAATGGGTCGTACGTTAGACCGTATTGAAGTTGCAGAATCAGCCGTACGTTAGGCTATATCTGAAAAAGGGGTCAGAATGGATCGTACGTTAGATCGCATCTGAGTTGAAGATCCAAATGGGTCGTACGTTAGACCGTATTGGAGTTGCAGAATGAGCCGTATGTTAGGCTGTATCTGAAGAAGAAAGTAGTCGTACGCTAGACTACACCCCGGAATGTACCGTACGCTAGGCAGTATCTGAGGATTTGAAGATCCAAATGGGTCGTACGTTAGACCGTATTGGAGTTGCAGAATGAGCCGTACGTTAGGCTGTATCTGAAGAAGAAAGTAGTCGTACGCTAGACTACACCTCGGAATATACCGTACGCTAGGCAGTATCTGAGGATTTGAAGATCCAAATGGGTCGTACGTTAGACCGTATTGGAGTTGCAGAATGAGCCGTACGTTAGGCTGTATCTGAAGAAGAAAGTAGTCGTACGCTAGACTACACCCCGGAATGTACCGTACGCTAGGCAGTATCTGAGGATTTGAAGATCCAAATGGGTCGTACGTTAGACCGTATTGGAGTTGCAGAATGAGCCTTACGTTAGGCTGTATCTGAAGAAGAAAGTAGTCGTACGCTAGACTACACCCCGGAATGTACCGTACGCTAGGCAGTATCTGAGGATTTGGAGATCCAAATGGGTCGTACGCTAGACCGTATTGGAATAGTTGAAGGTCAGAATGGATCGTACGTTAGATCGCATCTGAGTTGAAGGAGTCATATGTTGAGCTGAATCAGAATGAACCGTATGTTAGGCTGTATCTGATAATATTTGTTGTATTTGCAGTAAATGTCTGGGATGGGCTTAAAGATGCCACCATTAGGAGGATATCAGAGTGCTTGTCAGAATGAACGTTCATATGGATTATATCTGAGAGATGTATTGTCGCAACCTGAAAAATACAGTGCGCAAAAAAAACAACCGGCGAAAGAAAAAGATAGAAGAATCGCCACTGTGCGTTATTCATCCCAAAGGAGGGAAAGGAAACGCTCGAAGTAAACCTGAAAAAGGAAAGGACAAGACGGGGTCTCGCAACCAAATCTTGGGTTCGGGAGTCGGTTATGCGAAGGGAAGGTATTAGCACCCCTACGCATCCGTAGTACGTTACGGGATCCACTTTTGTAGTTTTCGTCTAAAGGGTGTGAGTTTATCTTCTGCTGTTTACAAAAAAAAAAGGGTTAAATGAAAATGACTCGCGCGGATGTCGCATCCACTGCATACGTATCTCATCTGAATATGAGAATCAGAATCTTCGTAGCTCGGCTTACCTATGGGTTGGGGGATGTGTGCTCGCTAAGACATCGCGTCTTATGCCTACGTATCTCATCTGGAATGAGAATCAGAGCAAGCCGTAGTTCGGCTAACTACGAGGTTGTGGATTGGGTTTTGGACGAACGACGTCACTACGCAATCTACCGGATGCTCGACCTTTGGAGACTTACTCGCCCGTAGTAGAAGGAGTAAACGTGTGTTATGGAGAAGAAAAATCAATGAAGGGTTTGTTTGCATTGTAGGAACGCGCATGCAAAAGGGTAATGAGGATAAGACCTCATAGCTCTTAACCCTGGACAAAGGAACCTGCATAAAGTAAACACAAAAACATTGCCTCCTATCGAGGTCTTCCAGCTAGGAAAGCAGTAAAATGCGGGAAAAATGTAAAAGTACCACGCGGATAAAGATCCGAAGTAACAGCAATTAGAGGAATGGGAAACCCTGAGATCCTTCCAAGCTAACATCATCAAAGAAAGTGGGTCAGTACAGGTAATCGGAATGAACCTCCAGGGGTTATCCCACAAATAAAGTGGGAAACCACGCAAGTTATCCCTGCAAAAGTCATGTGAGCCCTCACAAAAACTCAACAAAAGGGTTAGTGAAACACCATAAGCATTTTTTTCATGGATAACAGTATGGTTTCAGAAACCTCAAACCCTGTGGCATACACTTCAGAAATCATGTGATTAAACATTCAAGGCATAGGTTTCACCCATTCATAATACATCACACATTTAAAACATTTAAATTGAAGGCGTAAAATAATGGGAATAGGGCAAACCTGATTGGAGAGCTTGATTGAAATTGAGTTGCACCCGTGAGGCCCTTCAGGGTTTGGAGGCTGCTCTGAGTTCTCTGTCAGGTTTCTCTTCAGGTTTTATCCACGGTTTTGTTCCAAGGAAACCTCAGAGTATTTTGCTTCTCTTCCTTTTTCTCAAGTGAAGCCTTGGTATTTGTAGACTGAATTTCAAGGTTTTGTGGGCTCAAATGAGAGAGACCCAAGTCCAAATTTTTTTATTATATTTTATTTATTTTTTTTGTAAAAAATTTTTTTTTTCGTTTTTTTTTTTTCCGGATCTAATTCTGATTGACATGATGAAATGCAATATGAAATGCTAAATAAATGCATGAATGAGGAGGGAAAATTTTGGGGTGTTACAGCTGCCCCTATTCAATCATCAGCTAAACCGAGTAGGATGAAAGCGAATAGCTTATCAGACAAACGGGGTGAGCTGTGATTGAATACCAAAGACAGACCGAAAATTTGCGCTCCGAGAACACCACAAAAACGCGGAAATACACCGTGCTGTTTATTTTTCTTCCGATCCTCTGGCTTAATCTGGAGTTTCGATCCTCTGGCTGAACCTATACTCAATTTAGTCCTCTGGTTGGATATTAATTTTGATCCTCGGGCTGGATACGATTTTGATCTTCTGGCTAGATCTTCTTCGATCTTCTGGCTAGATCTCCTCCGTTTCGATACTCTGGCTGAATCTATTTCCTTTGATTCTCTGGCTGAATCTACTTCGATCTTCTGGCTAGATCTGAATTGTTGCGATTTTCGATCTTCTGGCTAGATCTTCTTTGTTTCGATTCTCTGGCTGAATCTACTTCGATCTTCTGGCTAGATCTGGATTGTTTTGATGATAAATTCCCGTCATTAGGATCCCGCATCTGAGGCATGCGCTGGTTGACCCTCTTTTGAAATCTACACCCAACCTTCATATTAGATATGCAGCTTCGAGAATATTCCACTTTTGGGCTTCGTACATATTCTTCGGGCTAGAACATGTTGTAACGACTCCTCAATTAGACTTGGGCTTGCTGGGGAAATAAAGCTTGTAGGCGACTTCACTGGGGAATCTTCAAATTGAGCCTTAGGCTGGCTCACTGGAACACGATTCTCAGGCTGGCTCACTGGAACACGATTCTCAGGCTGGCTCACTGGAACACGATTCTCAGGCTGAATCTTCGAAATGACCCTCAGGCTGGATCACTGGAACACGATTCTCAGGCTGAATCTTCAAAATGATCCTCAGGCTGGATCACTGGAAAACGATTCTCAGGCTGAATCTTCAAAATGACCCTCAGGCTGGATCACTGGAAAACGATTCTCAGGCTGAATCTTTAAAACGACCCTCAGGCTGGATCACTCACGCTTGATCCTCTGGCTGGATCTCATGACCTTGGTTGTAAAGTAATTCTTCAGTCTGCTTGGAAGAAACTGTTTATCAGCTTATGTGTATGCTTGATATGATATGCATGCAAATGCAAATGTTATGCACGGTGTAAAAAAAAATCTGCTTGGGGAAGCAAACTCCGGTAGGGAACAGATCGCTGTATCAATCCTTGAATGCTCTGTGGGGAATGATCCGTCTGCCGGGACCAATGAGCCACCAAAAATAAATTGGCTGCTTGAAAAGTTGACCTTGCGGGGGGAGTATCAACTATGGAAACTTTGTTCGGCGAGGCTCTGTGAGGAGAGTCTGTGGGGAAAACACTTCTTGGGGAAATGTCGTAGGAAACGGCCTTTGCTGGGGATATGAACTTGCTAATCGCCCTCAAGCTGGGGATTAACAAATCTGTTAAAAATAATCTGCTGGGGAATGAGATGAACACTGGGAACGCCACCCTCTCATCTGTTGGTTATGCAACCACTCCGATGTTGCTAGGAAGATACAGTCTGACACTGTCAACTCCACTGGGGATATATAGTCTGGATACTGTCAACTCTACTGGGGATAGACAGTCTGGATACTGTCAACTCTGTTGGGGAACATGCTCTGCTGAGGAGAGACTTTGTCAACCGCTTGGGGATAAGGATTCATGACTTGGCATCCGGTTCCTGTGGCCTGCAACCAAAAATACACGTATGCCTCGGGGGAATTACTCGGTTTGAATTCACCGTTTGGGATTAAGCACATTCAAAGCAATTTTAAATGTTTTCCTGTGAAAATCATCTGCAAAAGCCACCATTATGTTCATATGCAATATGTTTTATCAAAAATTCGGACATTTTTGCAAACAAACTGATAAATGAAAAATAAAGAGGCTATTTAACTGAATTATTCGACTCTTAATGGGGAGGAAATTTGTGCCAGGAATAGGCGAGGGTATCAGGAAGCTGATCCCTGAAAAGAGGTGATCGCTATAAAAAGAGAACTATCCTAATGACAACGGGGATACGGGGTCCCACTGAGTTTCGACTCTGCTATGACTCGTATGTCCTCAAGACGCTCTGCTCATCTTGCTTTCTGAAGTGGATGATTAGTCGATCTTTAACCTTCGAAGATTGCCGGATTGAATGAAACGGTGATATAACACTGATGAACTCAGATCACAGTCATTCGCTTATTCCCTAACTTTTTCCTGGATCGCCCCCTTTTCGGGTTTTCAATCCATCGGGATACCCATTTTTGCCTGAGCCGCCCTTTTGGGTTTTCGACTCACCGGGTGTACATATTCTTTTCATTCTTTATCCCTAACTTTTGCCTGAACCTTTTCTCTTTTTTTTTTGGTTCGTCGGGATGCCCTTTTTTTGCCCGGACTATTCTTTTTATCGTCCAGCGGGTCTATTTTATGCGAAGTATTTTTTTTTAACTGCGTCTGAGTTAATAGGGGACGGGAATCCTTCGCCATTCATGGTTGTTAGCATCAAAACTCCGCCATAGAAAATCCTTTTAACCACGTACGGACCCTCATAGTTCGGTGTCCATTTGCCCCTGTGATCTATGTTGGGAGGAAGAAATATTTTGAGTACCAATTCCCCGACTTGATACCCCCAAGGGCGCACTTTCTGACCAAATGCTTTCTTCATTCGTCTCTGACCGAGATACGTCAATTCTGGGTACGTAGTTCCAGCATAGCACCATTTCCTGTTGGTTTGATTGATGACCAAAGCTGAATCCCCGTATACATCCAAGGTTTTAATCTGTATATTGACGGCTTCCTCAAGTCTTAGGATACAAGCTTCGTATTCGGTTTCATTGTTGGTGCAGGGAAAAGTTATTCTGGCACCAAATGGCATATGAACCCCCTTCCGGTGTGATTAACACTATACCAACTCCGCGACCATTGACGTGGACCGCCCCATCAAACATCATAACCCATTTGGATTCAGGGTCAGGCCCCTCCTCCGGGAGTGGTTCCTCTCAATCTTTCGATTTGAGAAACATGATGTCCTCATCAGGAAAGTCAAACCTCATAGGTTGGTAATCATCAATCGGTTGCTCTGCAAGATAGTCTGACAAGACACTTCCCTTGATGGCTTTTTGTGAAGTGTATTGGATGTCATACTCTGTCAGTATCATTTGTCACCTAGTAACCTTTCCGGTAAGTGATGGCTTTTCAAAAATATACTTGACTGGATCCATTTTTGATATCAATAGAGTCGTGTGAGTCAACATATACTGTCTTAGTCGGCGAGCAGCCCATGCCAAAGCGCGGCAAGTTTTCTCGAGCAATGAGTATCTTTGTTCACAGTCGGTAAACTTTTGCTAAGGTAGTATATTGCATGCTCTTTTCGACCTGACTCGTCATGCTGACCGAGCACACAACCCATTGACCTTTCTAACATAGTCAAGTACATGATCAACGGTCTTTCCTCTCGGCCTGTAGACTGGCCCCGATCTTGATCTCTTTCTTGTCGTCTTCGGTACCAACGTTGATGGTCTCAACCACCTCCTGATAAGGTGTAATAGCTCGGTCCTCCTATTTCAACAATCTGGCTAACCCTTCAGGCAATTCACAATCTTCCTCAGCCCCTTCTTCGGCTTGATAGATAGGATTGTCGAAGTCATACTTAGCCATAACAGTGTTGTTAGCAGTGAGATCCGAGTGGTCGGCTCTGCATGATGGAGGATCATGCTTTACCTTAGAATGAGAGATTTTTTTTTGAAAGAAAGGAAAAACGAAAAAAGAAACATTGCCATTTTTTTTTGTAAGAAGTAAAAAAAACTGAAAGAAAGAGAACACAAAATTGTTTGCAAAAGCCGTCCTTTATTGATGATAAAAATAATTGCGAAACGTAACTAAATGGATGGCCCTACAAATGAGCCATTACACCTTGGGCAAAGTGTAAGACTTTATTATGCATGTAATAAAGGAAAACAATAAAAATCACTCTTTCAGCAGAGTAACCCGGACGGTTTTTTCAGACGACCAATTGTCGAGCTTTTCTCCCGGGACACACGGGAGAATCCAGCTATCTAAGTCACAGTCACTGTCAGCCTTATCTTCATCTGCAACATTGACGATGTGGGGGGAAACCAAACCCCCGCTGGAGAGAGCACCGGTTTCATTCTTCTGAGATCCTGGAGCATACCCCAATCCAAACTTGTCTTCTTTGATGACTGGCTCCACAAATTTGCCCCAGCCTTGGGCATTACCAGCTTTAACCACTTTGACAGCTTGCTTGTATGAAGAGATAGAAGTCCCGACCTTCTCAAACTCAGGTGAAAAGACAGCTTCGGGCGCGACCTCATTGATGTTTGTAGTTTCGAAGCCCTGACACAGCATCTCATGCATCTCGCCGTCCATCTCTACATACTTAAATGTAGACAGGTGGCTAACAAAAATATCCTCTTCACCACATACAGTGACGATCTGACCTTCTAGTTCATATTTGAGCTTCTGGTGGAGGTTAGAAGTAACAGCACCGGCAACATGAATCCAAGGCCGACCTAGCAGACAGCTGTAGGCAGGCTGGATATCCATCACATAAAAGGTGCTCTTGAACACCTGCGGTCCAATCTTAACTGGTAACTCAACTTCGCCAAAAACAGCTCTCTTAGAGCCATCAAAAGCCCTCACAACTAAGTTACTTGGCCTCAGGATGATGCCATCGCAATCCAACTTCATTAAGGCTTTCTTTGGAAGAACATTCAGAGAAGAGCCTGTATCAACCAAAACATGGGAAAGCACCACCCCTTTGCACTCCATTGTGATATGCAAGGCTTTGTTGTGATTCTTGCCCTCAGGTGTCAGGTCATTATCGGTGAAACCTAGCCCTCGGCTAGCGTTTACATTGGAAACTACCGACTCCAGCTGGTTAACAGTTATCTCCGGTGGAACATAGGCCATATTCAGTACTTTCAACAAGGCTGCTCTGTGCGCCTCAGAGCACAGCAATAGTGAGAGAATGGAGATCTTTGAGGGTGTCTGATTTAGCTGGTCGACTACCTTGTAGTCACTTTCTTGATAATCCTCATAAACTCATCCACTTCCTTCTCGAATGCGGTCTTAGGAGGATCTTCCTCAGTAGTAACCTCTTCGGTGGATACCTGTTTCCCTTTAGCCTTGGCAGCTGCCTCGGCTTCAGTATTCGCGCGTAATGTTGATGGTGCAAATAGGCGTCTACTGTGAGTGAAGCCACCAACCCCTCCAACATTGTCTACAGCGGAGCTACCAATGTCAATGTCTTCTTCGTTAACTTTCTGCCCCTGGCAGTAGATATCAGCCCCATAGTGCCACGGGATAGCACTGTCTTTCTCATACGGAACAGGTCCTGGTACCGTGATGGTGATTGGACCAACCAAAGTCGGTTGAGGGCTGTCAGAGTAAATTGTGACTGGTGCTGAACTTTCGATGTTCACCGCTGCTGGTTCTGTACTTTCTGGGAAATATATTGTTGTCGGAGCGAGTCTCTCGGGAACATATATTTCTTCAAGAGTGAAATAAAACGTCACCGTCGATACATCATTCTTCACCGGACGGGCCTGATCGAACTGAAGACAACCTTCATCTATCAGCTGCTGAATACCCCTTCTCAAACTGTCACATCCATTTTCGCAGCTTGACAATTTCTGCATTCTTCCCCACAGCCCGGGAAAATCTGTCCTTTCAGAAGTCGGTCTTTAACCACCGATAGCGAAGTCTTCACCTTAGTCACATCAGAAACCAAATTCAAAGTTTCCCCACTATCAACAACATTAATCCTCTGTCCGCCGTGAGCCGGCATCGGGTTCTGGATAACATTAGGCACCGGAGCAAAATTGATAGCCTGGGCATCTCTCAAATCTTGTACCTTTAACTGGAGAGCCTTGCAATCATCTGTAGTATGTCCAGGTGCGTTGGAGTGAAAAGCGCATCTGGCGTTGACATCATAACCTCTAGGAAAATTATTGGGATCGATTGGTGGGGCCAGAGTTCTCAATGTAACCAGATTCATGTCAATCAGCTTGGGAAGTAATACTGAATAAGGCATTGGGATTGGCTCGATGACCCGGTCCATCTGCCTTGGACGTTGTTGATAGTGTCTCTACTGACCCGAATTACCTCCTTGTTGTTGATTGTTGTACCTGGGTTGTTGTTGCGGATGATATTGCGGTTGAGGAACAGGTGTTGGAATAGTGACTGTGGCCACTTGATCTTGATAATAATTAGGACGTCCTTTACTCCTGCCTCTGCCGGTATACACAACGCTTGCCTCGCCTTCTTTTCTTCGCTGACCGTTACCAGCAAACGGTCTCTTGGGACCTGATGGGTTGGAAACACTATTGTCTTGAATTCGGCCCATCTTCAACAGACTCTCGATTCTTTCTCCAGCAATTACTATCTCTGCAAAGCTGATTGACGGGCAAGCAGCCAATCTCTCAATATAATTGCCTTGAAGAGTGTTCATGAACATGTCCGCCATCTCCCTTTCAGACATAGGGGGTTGGACGGACGCAGCAATCTGTCTCCAACGCTGAGTGTAACACCCTTCTAAAATACCCCAATAATTAATTAAATCAACAAAATATAAATCAGAGTAAGTATGCAATTAAGGGTGTCACACTTGACACTTCACACCATGTTCCAAAATATCTGGTCATACTCATTTATTTATCAAAATAAAACATTGCACAATACACAGCGGATAGAGATCTATCAATCATGCAAACCATGTAACACATTACATGTAAGATCATTCAACAACCAACAATGAAAATAAGGTAAAACATCCCGTCCCGATGTTACATCTACCAGAGCATGACCCACTAAGGAACTACACTAGACTCCAAGTACTAGCTTCTACTCAATCACTGCTCGTTACCTGAAAAATAGTTGTAAGGGTGAGTTCCTCAATCGATATAATAAGCATTATAAAATATCATGTAATGTTAAGTAAATTAACACATTTCATCACCCTAATCATAACACATATTCAGCAACGACAATATCAACTCATAATCATCATCATCATCATACTCAACTCAACACAACCACAAAACACACGTATAATATTGGAATACATCCATTCATATTATACGCCATACATACATTATGCAATGAGACTCCATGCATGCGGTACCGACTATTCGTGAACATATAGTTCAACCTCACCGATCAAATCCAGATACGGCTACCAAGCTCACTAGTCCCACTCATTTGAGACCTAGTGACTCACTCACTAATTCCTCACCATGGGAATTAGCTACCACCCCAAGGGCTATGCTATGCACGCTAATCACCTAGCATGCAAACATCAACAACAATCCAAAATAATTCACTCACTAATTCCTCACCATGGGAATTAGCTACCACCATAAAGGCCACAATATGCAAGCTAAATCACTTAGTCATGCAACGTCAACAACAATCCAAAATGGACATATGCTCACACTCTAAGCCATAAAACAGTCCATTCCACATAATACATACATTCACAGCATTATGCATACAATCATACATCATCAGCATATTATCACAAAATCATATCATGTCATGCCAATTAATAATCACAGTATTAGCACACTCTACTAATACCTATACTGCTCAAAACAACGGGAAATGATCCCTACTATATCATACATCAGCCAAATTACATTACTCAGCTGAACAACCAAAAACTGCATAACAACAGCCCAGAAAAATCACAAATCTGCCCATACGCGTATTGCATAGTCCCATACGCGTATGGCCCATCTCCTGACCAAATCCCATACGCGTAACACCATCTCATACGCGTATGCTACGCGTACCACTTCCCCATACGCGTACCAACAGAGACCAAACCACGTTCAAAACATCATCTTCCTCATCCATACGCGTATTGCCTAGTGCCATACGCGTACCAGACCATCTCATACGCGTATTGCCTAGTGCCATACGCATATGACCAGAAACCAGAATTCCAGATCTGCTATGGTTTTCTCTGCTACGAGATTCTCAGATCCAACCTTCCACATTCCAATTTTTACACAACATTCAATCATATTGTCTAACACAGATCATACTCTAATCGATTTCACAAATTCTAACATTATTCCATCTAATCCTTACGAATTTTCCTTCAACCATAATCCAAATTTCGTTCATCCAATACTTCACAAATTTCAGCATACATCATTCTAATCAGAGTCAAATCAATGGTTTATCACTACCCATTACATGTTATCCCATAATACCCATTAAACGATGATAAACCCCCCTTACCTGAGTTAATCCGGCAAATCCTTTAGCTTCAAGCTTTTCCCTTCTTCAAGCCTCGTTCTCTTGCTCTTCCTCTTTGCCTCTTTCTCACTTCTGTCGCTTCTCTGGTTTCACGTGAAAAAAAACCCTTCTTTACCAAATGGAACTCTCTTTATATATTTTCCAACTTATTATTCCAATTTATATTATTCCAATAATAATAATCCAATTATTTAATTAAATTAATAAATATATTATTAACTTATTTTAAATAATTATCTTATTTTTATCGGGGTGTTACACCGAGCATATTCTCTAAAGGTCTCCTTGGCAGTCTGGGACATACCTTGCAACAAGGTCCGATTTGGAGCCATGTCCAAGTTGTATTGATATTGCTTGACAAAAGCCTCTGCCAAGTCTTTCCAGCTCTTGATGGTAGTACGAGACAAATGAGAATACCATTCACGAGAAGCTCCAGTTAGACTGTCTTCAAAATAGTACATCCACAACTTTTCATCTTCCGTGTGAGCTCCCAACCTTCCCAAATAAGATTGGAGATGAGTGCGTGGGCAAGAAGCCCCGTTGTATTTCTCAAAAGTAGGGGGTTTGAACTTGTGAGGAATCCTTACTCCCTGAACCAGACCAAGATTTGTGACATCAAAGCCTAAGGAATTTTGAGACTCCAAAGATTTGAGCTTCTCAGCAAGCTCATCCATACGGCGAGTGGTCTCGAGGGCCTCGTCGTGCAAAGAAAATTGATCATACTGATAATCTTCAGTAATGGGGTGCCCGTTAATCCGAATTCCTTGATTCACATTGTACCTTCCGCCAATACCATTTCCAACATTCCCTGTGTTGCCAACATTACCCGGGTTTCCATCAGCATTTGCGTTACCCGCATTACCAGTGTTCACAGGGTTATCAGCGTTCCCAGGGTTACCAGGGTTTCCCTCAGCATTTAGTATCTCCACCTCAGGCCTCGATTGCCCAACCAATTCCCTCAGCTTTTCTTGACCTGCTGCCATACCAGTCATCAATGTCATGAACTGATCCATCCTTTCACGCATATCAGCCAGCTCTTTCTGTACTTGGTCCATCGCTAGTCGTGGACGGTTTTCCTTTGTCGGGTATCTGTGAACTCGCTTGGGACCAATAACTGCCTGATACAAGGAACAAACATTAGACACTGCGGTGACACCTGCAAAACAGACAAGGGTTAATATGCATGGTATGCGATGCACTGCTTGTTCAATTTTAAGGCACCCCCGTTTTGAAAGGGAATACCCTGCAAATGAATAAGCATGAGATGTTGGATGCAAATATGCAGATGATGTTATGCAATGCAAAGGCATGTCAATCAGAATTGATGGATCCGCTTGAACATCTGTCAGGTTGCACTTCCTGGAGAGAAATTCACTGAGGAATATAATACAAGACCAAAACTCTGCTCCAGAAAACCGGGTTGGTTGGAGGTTAAGGTTTCCTGAATTTAGCCCACCCCTCACTGGTAGGTTCTAAGAACAGAAGTTCGTCAGCTTCAGCCCTTCAGTCGCGAATAATACGTTTACCACTGAAGGTTTGGCATTATTACGGGATAAAAGACCTCCACTGACTCCCCTCAACAGGACATCCTAAAGCAAGTTCCCAGTCTCGGGGTCCTCAGATTGATCAGCGAGAATGCGCCCACCAGAGCTAACATAATCACGTCTCGGAGGAGAGGCCTCGACTGAGTTCTCGGGAAATGGTCACCAGAGTCGACGATTTCTAAAGAAACACCATGTCGTTACGGAACATCCGTAGGACATAATATATCCAAAAGAAACCTCGTCTGGGTGTGGTTCTTCACGAACGACTTAACGTAGCAACATGCCACGCAAGCCTCATGATCATCCACTCTAAAACCTGTGTGTACACTCAAGCCTGGGTAATGGGCTTATCTCTCATAGAACATCCCATCCCAACAAAAAAACAAACAGATCCAATAGATACAACAGATGCATGCAAGCAGGTAAGCAAATAAATGTACAAAAGCATGAACACCCAATAAACAAGAAATCACACAAGCTAGGAGGGACTCGCTTAGGGAAGATGGACCAGCAAGAGGTCAACTTCTTTGTCCCCAGCAGAGTCGCCAGCTGTCGCAACCTGAAAAATACAGTGCGCAAAAAAAACAACCGGCGAAAGAAAAAGACAGAAGAGTCGCCACCGTGCGTTATTCATCGCAAAGGAGGGAAAGGAAACGCTCGAAGTAAACCTGAAAAAGGAAAGGACAAGACGGGGTCTCGCAACCAAATCTTGGGTTCGGGAGTCGGTTATGCGAAGGGAAGGTATTAGCACCCCTACGCATCCGTAGTACTCTACAGGATCCACTTTTGTAGTTTTCGTCTAAAGGGTGTGAGTTTATCTTGTGCTGTTTACCAAAAAAAAAAGGGTTAAATGAAAATGACTCGCGCGGATGTCGCATCCACTGCATACGTATCTCATCTGAATATGAGAATCAGAATCTTCGTAGCTCGGCTGACCTATGGGTTGGGGGATGTGTGCTCGCTAAGACATCGCGTCTTATGCCTACGTATCTCATCTGGAATGAGAATCAGAGCAAGCCGTAGTTCGGCTAACTACGGGGTTGTGGATTAGGTTTTGGACGAACGACGTCACTACGCAATCTACCGGATGCTCGACCTTTGGAGACTTACTCGCCCGTAGTAGAAGGAGTAAACGTGTGTTATGGAGAAGAAAAATCAATGAAGGGTTTGTTTGCATTGTAGGAACGCGCATGCAAAAGGGTAATGAGGATAAGACCTCATAGCTCTTAACCCTGGACAAAGGAACCTGCATAAAGTAAACACAAAAACATTGCCTCCTATCGAGGTCTTCCAGCTAGGAAAGCAGTAAAATGCGGGAAAAATGTAAAAGTACCACGCGGATAAAGATCCGAAGTAACAACAATTAGAGGAATGGGAAACCCTGAGATCCTTCCAAGCTAACATCATCAAAGAAAGTGGGTCAGTACAGGTAATCAGAATGAACCTCCAGGGGTTATCCCACAAATAAAGTGGGAAACCACGCAAGTTATCCCTGCAAAAGTCATGTGAGCCCTCACAAAAACTCAACAAAAGGGTTAGTGAAACACCATAAGCATTTTTTTCATGGATAACAGTATGGTTTCAGAAACCTCAAGCCCTGTGGCATACACTTCAGAAATCATGTGATTAAACATTCAAGGCATAGGTTTCACCCATTCATAATACATCACACATTTAGAACATTTAAATTGAAGGCGTAAAATAATGGGAATAGGGCAAACCTGATTAGAGAGCTTGATTGAAATTGAGTTGCACCCGTGAGGCCCTTCAGGGTTTGGAGGCTGCTCTGAGTTCTCTGTCAGGTTTCTCTTCAGGTTTTGTCCACGGTTTTGTTCCAAGGAAACCTCAGAGTATTTTGCTTTTCTTCCTTTTTCTCAAGTGAAGCCTTGGTATTTATAGACTGAATTTCAAGGTTTTGTGGGCTCAAATGAGAGAGACCCAAGTCCAAAATTTTTTATTATATTTTATTAATTTTTTTATTATTATTTTTATTTATTTATTTTTTTTGTAAAAAATTATTATTATTATTATTATTATTATTTTTTTTTCGGATCTAATTCTGATTGACATGATGAAATGCAATATGAAATGCTAAATGAATGCATGAATGAGAAGGGCAAATTTTGGGGAGTTACATGTATGTGAATCTTGAACGCGATCGATAACGATGTCCGTCTGAATGGATCTTTACTCTGACGGTATCAGGAGGATAATTAACCTGAAAAATAAAGTTAGCTTCATGCTGTGTCATGATGCATGAGATGTTTTATGCTTTCGGAAATAAATACGAATGTTGTATGCATGCGTATGCCGTGAAATGATGTAATGAATGAACTATGCATGAGGAAGGTTCTTCCAGGGGAAAATAAATCCCAATATTCTGGTTGGAGACATTTGTATCGATGACCCTCTCTTAGCTAGGGATACTTGACTTCTGTCTGATGGTAGAGATATTTAACAGAGCCTGGCTGAGGGATGGAGGAGATGATCCGTCTGTCTAGCGATGCCGGTTTCTTTTGGGGAATAACTGGCTTTGCTGGGGAGTAGAATTGGCAACGGATTCATTGGAAAGCATGGTTAGACCTTTTCCTCGATCCTGAAGTCTTTTAGTAATTGCTATTTCCGTTTTATGCATGTATTTTGATAAACATCGATCATATTCAAATGCATATGTCAATTCAAATTAAATCAATGGACGTTTATGCAAGCAAAACAGAGAAAGTAAAACAAAGCATCTTTTTGGAAATGAAATTGTATTGATTTTGAAAGAGGGCCTATAAACAGGCAATTTGAATACACGGAGACAGAAATCCTAGTAAGAGGAAATTGTCGAGAAAACAAGGAAAAGCTATGAAGAAAAAGTCCTATTGATTTTAATTATGCTACTGTCATTATGTCTTTCAAGCATCTCATCTCCTGCTGTCGGATAGAAGTGATTGGCTTGTTCAGTCCCTTTGACTTGGGTGAAGCTGATTGAGAACGGGACATAGTCATACGCTTTAATCCCTAATTTTTGCCTGGACCGCCTTTTCAGGTTTTCAGTCCACCAGGATACCCTTTTTTGCCCAAGTCGCCTTTTCAGGTTTTCGACTCGTCGGGTGTACATTTTTATATGTTTATCCCTAATTTTTGCCCGAACCCTTTTGGTTCGCCGGGATGCCCTTACTTTTGCCTAGATACGTCGACCTAGCGGGTCTCTTTTATGCGTAGTATTTTTTGACTATGTCTGCGTTCACGGGATGTGGGAAGTCTTCGCCATCCATCGTAGCAAGTATCATGGCTCCACCAGAGAATACCTTCCTAACTACAAATGGCCCTTCGTATGTGGGAGTCCATTTGCCCCTGGGATCACTTTGTGGTAGAATGATACGCTTGATCACCAAGTCGCCGATTTGATACACCCGTCTCTTGACCTTTTTGTTGAATGCCTGGGTCATGCGCTTCTGATATATCTGCCCATGACAAACAGCCGCAAGTCTCTTTTCATCAATCAAATTTATCTGATCGAGTCGAGTCTGAACCCATTCATCCTCGTCTAAACCTGCCTCTTTCATGATTCTTAGAGAGGGAATCTGAACTTCCACAGGTAAGACGGCTTCCATTCCGTAGACTAAAGAGAAGGGAGTTTCCCCTGTCGAAGTTCGTACTGAAGTGCGATAACCATGAAGAGCAAATGGTAACATTTCATGCCAGTCTTTGTACGTCACTGTCATCTTTTGTATAATCTTCTTAATATTCTTATTAGCAGCCTCCACGGCGCCGTTCATCTTTGGCCGGTACGGAGAAGAGTTATGGTGTTTTATTTTGAACTGCGTGCAGAGTTCAGTAATCAGCTTGTTGTTCAAATTGGTACCATTATCAGTGATAACTCTTTCAGGGACGCCATATCGACAAATAAGACTATTCTTGATGAACCGTGCCACCACATTCTTGGTGACAGAAGCAAATGAGGCTGCCTCTACCCACTTTGTAAAGTAATCAATAGCAACAAGGATGAAACGATGTCCATTAGAAGCAGTAGGTTTAATCTCTCCGATCATATCAATGCCCCACATTGCAAAGGGCTAAGGGGCTGTCAACACGTTCAATGGAGCAGGAGGCACATGTACTTTATCCGCATAGATCTGGCACTTGTGACAAGTTCTGGAGTGATGGTAGCAATCAACTTCCATGGTAGACCAATAATACCCTGATCTCAGAATCTTCTTGGCCATTGTATGTCCACTAGAATGAGTCCCAAAAATACCATCATGCATGTCTTCCATAATCTTTTCTGCTTCCTTTTTATCCACACAGCGAAGCAGAGTCGAATCATGATTACGTTTGTATAATACTCCATTACTCAGAAAGAATTTAGCGGAGAACTTCCTCAGAAATTTTCTGTCATTAATGGATGCCCCTTCAGGGTATTCCTGAGCTTCTAAATATCTTTTTACTTCGTGGAACCAAGGTTTCTCTTCTACTTCATCAGCGTTAAGTTCATAACAATATGCTGGTTCATCTAGTCGTTCAATGGTGATCATGGGAGCTTCATTGTCCCATCTGACTCTGAACATAGAGGACATGGTAGCCAAGGCGTCTGCCAACTGATTCTCCTCTCGTGGAATATGTTCGAATGTAATCTCTTCAAAATATGGGATTAATGTCAGCACCCGTTCTCGATAAGGGATGAGATTCGGATGTTTAGTGTCACATGCTCCTTTGATCTGACTGATTACCAAAGCTGAGTCTCCATACACACTTAAAAACTTGATTCTCAGGTCTATAGCAGCTCTGAGTCCCAAAATACATGCTTCATACTCGGCCATATTGTTGGTACAATCAAAACATAGTCTAGCAGTGAAAGGCATATGGAAACCCTTGGGAGAAATAATTACAACACCAACACCATTGCCCAACGCATTAGAAGATCCATCGAAAACCATAGTCCATCGGGATCCCAGTTCGGGTCCTTCATCTGGTCCAGGTTCTTCATAATCAGTAACAAGCATGACATCCTCATCTGGGAACTCAAAATTCATAGATTGGTAATCATCCACTGCTTGATGAGCCAAATGATCAGCTAGCACGCTTCCTTTGATTGCTTTCTGGGTAGTATACTGGATATCATACTCTGTTAAAATCATCTGCCATCTTGCTATTCTTCCGGAGAGGGCAGGTTTCTCAAATATGTATTTGATGGGATCCATCTTAGAAATCAACAAAGTGGTATGATTCAACATATACTGTCTTAGTCGGCGAGCAGCCCAGGCCAGAGCACAGCAAGTTCTCTCGAGCAGTGAGTATCTTGTTTCACAGTCGGTAAACTTTTTGCTAAGGTAGTATATGGCATGCTCTTTTTGACCAGACTCGTCATGTTGCCCCAACACACACCCCATTGAATTTTCTAACACGGTCAAATACATAATTAGAGGTCTTCCTTCAACTGGTGGCATCAGAATTGGAGGTTCTTGGAGGTATTTCTTGATTTTGTCAAAAGCTTCTTGACATTCATCATTCCATATCGTCTCTTGATTTTTCCTCAGTAACTTGAAGATGGGTTTGCAGGTAGCGGTCAAATGGGAGATAAACCGGGCAATGTAATTCAAACGTCCCAAGAACCCTCTGACTTCTTTATCTGTACCGGGAACTGGCATTTCTTGAATAGCTCTCACCTTGGCCGGGTCAACCTCAATTCCTCTGCTACTGACAATAAATCCCAAGAGCTTACCGGATCTTACTCCAAAGGTGCATTTGTTTGGGTTCAATCTCAGCTTGTATTTCTTCAACCTCTCAAACAATTTGTACAAATGGTCGAGATGTTCTTCTTCAGTATGAGATCTGGCTATCATGTCATCCACATATACTTCTATTTCCTGATGAATCATATCATGGAACAAAACCACCATAGCACGTTGGTACGTTGCCCCGACGTTCTTTAAACCGAATGGCATTACTTTGTAACAGAAAGTGCCCCATTGCGTCACAAACGTAGTTTTCTCCATGTCTTCAGGTGCCATCTTAATCTGGTTATAACCCGAGAATCCATCCATGAAGGAGAATACTTTGTGTTGAGCGGTGTTATCTACCAGAACATCGATGTGCGGAAGTGGAAAGTCATCTTTGGGACTCGTTTTATTCAAATCTCTGTAGTCGACACACATTCGCACCTTACCATCCTTCTTCGGCACCGGTACCACATTAGCAACCCATTGAGGATAAGAAGTAACGGCTAGAAAACCGGCATTAAACTGTTTCATCACCTCGGCTTTGATTTTTTCAGACATTTCAGGATGCATGCGACGAACCTTTTGTTTAATAGGACGACAATCTTCCTTCATCGGCAAACGATGCACTACTATATTGGTATCCAGTCCTGGCATGTCTTCGTACGACCAAGCAAAAATCTCAATATAATCATGTAACATCTGAATCAATCTTTCCTTGACACTGCTTCCCAAGCCTGCTCCTATTTTGACTTCTTTCTTGTCCACTTCAGTACCCAGATTTACAATTTCGATTGACTCTTCATGCGGCTGTATAGTCTTTTCTTCTTGCAGTACCAGCCTGGCAAGCTCTTCAGGTACTTCACAATCTTCCTCACTTCCATCCTCGGTTTGGTAGATCGGATTTTCGAAGTCATAATTAACAGTAACAGAACTATTATCAACAGGATCCAGAGTGGGTGTGGATCTGCAATTCGTTATGTGAGTGTGTGTAAGAAAACATAGCTTGTTCGAAAGATGACAGGAAAGATAAAAAGCGCAATATTTGAATGCAAAAAGGTCCATTGATTTATTGAATATGAATATGCATATGAAGATGACAAAACCCTTAACAAATTAGCTATTATGCCCCGGGCACAGACACAATGATTTCAAGAAGTTCAATTGTAAAAATTAAAAATTTACAAAAATAGGAAATAACAATTACTCCTGACTAAAGGAAATCGGGATAGTGTCTTCAGCCTTCCAATTATTGAGTCTGTCACCAATTGTTGTGAAAATCCAGCTATCCAAGTCACAATCGCTATCAGCATCTTCTACAACATTAATTTGATCTTTGACCATCTTTTCAGAGTTAAACCCCAGACCAGACTTGTCAGACTTGTACGGTACGTTGATCAGTTGACCCCAACCAGTACGACCACCATTTTTAACCACGGCTTGAGCATCTTTCATAGAAATCATAGCAGGAGGGGCATGAATAACCTCGGGCACAAGGGAAGTTGGCTTAAGGACAGGACTGGTCGGATGAACCATTTCAAATGATTGAGAGGGAGTCTCAAAGAATTCGCCATCCATCTCGACGTATTTGAAGGCCTGCACACTACTGACAATATACTCTTCTTCTCCACACACAGTGACAATCTTACCCTCTATTGGATACTTCAGCTTTTGATGGAGAGATGAAGCTACGTCACTTGCCCCATGAATCCAAGGGCGTCCCAGCAAGCAGGAATAGGCAGGACGGATGTTCATCACGTGAAAGGTAGTGTTGAAGACTTGAGGTCCTATCTTGATCGGGAGAACCACTTCACCATGGACAACACTTTTCGCACCGTCATACGCACGCACCACAGTATCACTAGGTTTCAATTCGATGCTCTTACAATCAAGTTTATCGAGCACAACTGTCGGTAACACATTCAAAGAAGAGTCATTGTCGATCAATACGTGAGACAAGGTGATCCCCTCACACTCAATGGAGATATGCAGAGCCCTATTGTGATTCTTTCCTACTGGTGTCAGATCAGCATCGGAAAAGCCTAGGCCATTGTCAACAGCCAGGTTAGCAACATAGTTTTCGAACTGATCGACGGATGTCTCCTGAGGTACATGAGCAGTCTTCAAGAATTTTATCAACGCATTGGCATGAGATTCAGAAGATAATAACAAGGATAACATCGAGATCTTGGACGGAGTATGCCCCAGCTGTTGTACCACATCAAAATCACTTTTACGGATGATTTTCAGCATTTCTTCCATTTCCTGCTTGGCAACATCTTCAGTAGTAACTTCGACTGGTGTCTTTGACTGAGAAGGATTGGTTACTGGTTCCTTTCCTCGAGTTTCAGGGGCGGAAGGTGAGATTTCTGGAGAGAAGATCCTTCCACTTCGAGTAACTTTACTAGTCCCAACAATGTCATTAGGATTTGCAGAATTACCAACTTGCTTTACGCCATAGATGTAAATATCACCTCCATAATTCCACGGAATGGCTTTGCTTGAGGAATACGGTACTGGGCCCGGTGCAGTAATGATTAGGGGAGCTACCTTGGGCTCAGCAGTAATCTTCACAGGTACTCTAGTAGCGGTAATCTTCACTGGAACTTTGGACCTAGCAATCGTAGATATTTCTTCAACAGTGTTTTCCACCTTAGGAATCCTTTCAAAGAGAATTGTACGATCATCCATCAGCCGTTGAATACCATTCCTCAATTTCAGGCAATCATTGGGTCGGAGTACACAGAGACCGCAATTTTCAGCACAACCTGGAAATAAACCAGCTTGCAATAAATTCTTCTTGATGATCAGGAGAGGCGATGTTAAGTCCGCTATAGTAGTAATGTGAGAATTGTCATTCACCACATTAACAGTCTTGTCATGATTAGGCATAGGTGCAGTGATGACATTAAGAGTCTCTGGAGGATCAAATTCAATTTCTCCAGGGTCGATCATATCCTGAATCTTATTCTTCAACAACCAGCAATCGTTTGTATCATGCCCGGGGCTATCAGAGTGATATGCACACCTGGCATTGGGATTATAACGAGGAGAAGTAGTGTTGAGATTTGCAGGAGGGCCTCTGAGGGTGATTAAATTTGCCTTTAGCATACCCTGTAGTGCTTGTGCTAAAGTCATATTGATCTTAATAAACTGCCTTCTTGGCCTGTCTTGTCTGTGCTGGAAGTTTTGAGCTGGCGGTGCTGCAATTGTAACTGCTCCAATGGTATGGTCACGATTTTTCTTGTTATGACCCCTTTCACCGTACACAACATTTGATTCATTCTTTCCCTGATGGGTCTTCATGGTGCTTGCGGAGGTAGCTGCCTGTATCTTTCCACTTTGAATACCGCTTTCCACACGTTCACCTGTCAATATCAGGTCAGTGAAACCCGATGAAGAACTTCCCAGTAGATGGCTGTAGAATGGACCAGTCAGTGTACCCATGAACATGTCCACTAATTCTCGATCAGTCATAGGGGGTTTGACTCTGCCAGCCAAATCTCTCCATTTTTGAGCATATTCTTTGAAGTTTTCTTTAGAGCCCATAGTCATATTCTGCAACTGTAGCCGAGTAGGCGCTAATTCAGAATTATACTGGTAATGCTTGTAGAAAGCCGTCGCTAAATCAGTCCAGGTGTGGATGTTAGAGCTCTCGAGCTGATAATACCACTCCAACTGTGTGCCAGACAGACTCTCTTGGAAGAAATGGATCCATAGCTTCCTATTAGTGGTATACGGCTGAGTCTTTCTCACGTAAGCTCTCAGATGCATCTGAGGACAAGATGCCCCATCGTATTTAGTGAACGTGGGGATCTTGAATTTGCGAGGGATGACCACATCAGAGACTAGACCCAAGCTTTCGAAATCCATACCGGGCGCCTTCTGACCCTCCATAGCTAGCATACGTTCTTCCAGCAATTTGTACTTATCATCTTTTGGAGAGTACTGTTCATTCTCATAATCTTCATCTTCGTCTTCCTGGCTGAAAGGATCAGCATTCTCGTCTTCTGAATCTATCCCCTCTTCTTGATCCTTCGGAAATCTAATCTTGACTCCTGCAGTCTGTCCTTTACGCCTTCTTCCCGGGTTAATGTAACTCACAGGTTTCTGGTCTTTCTTCTTCTCGAGCAAGAGAGCCTTCAGTTCTTCCTGCCCCTTGGATAAGCTCAGCATCATCTCTTGGAATTGAGCATTCTGAGCCTGGAGATCTTTGACAGTTTGTTCGAGAGCCATTTTTCTGTTTGCAATAGGAAGACCGTGAGAACATAGATCCTTTAGAATACCTGTTATGCAATGTTATGTCATGCTATGCAATGTATGAAATGTTTTCAAGGACTTTTGGAATTTAACTTTGCGCAAACCACCAAGAAAGGAACTTTTATTAATAATTTTGTAATCAATATTTATTACAACAAAATAATAAAATACAATGAAAGCTCAAGTCTCCCAGGGACGGCTTCTTTTCGGGTGAAGATATGTATTGAGTCTTTGTTCCTCATTAAGCTGGTTGGTGAGTTCTAACACTTTCTTCCTTTCAGCACAGAACTGGGCTTCAAAAGTATCCATTTCCTCTCTCAACTGGATCCAGGATCTCTTTAATTCTTCAACATTGGTAGGCATATCTGGATAAGGAATGATCTGAGGAGTACCTCCTTCAACTTCTGGTTCAACAATCAGCGGTCCGACTGCAAGATATGGCATGACAAGTTCACGAGCTCTGGCGCGTACCCATCTGAGATAAGGTTCCATAGGAATAGAGTTTTTCTGTCCTAAAACGCTTCTTTTCACCATGCCCCAAGCTCGTACGAATCTTTGACGGAGACCTTGGGAATCGTTGTCATAGTCAAACACAGTGCCTTGGATAATTATTTCATGTGGACCATCTCTTCGAGCACAACCAAACCGACGTAGGGCTAAAGCAGGATTATAAGTAATACCTCCTCTTATCCCCAGGAGTGGTACGTTAGAGAATTCTCCACAACGGTCAATGAGGATAACATTTTCTTCGAGATGAGGACACCAACGGATGTCTGAATGGGAGAGTGACATTATCCTTTGAGACCATTTCAAATTCTGCTAATTCTTCAAGACTGATTGAAGAAGGTGCGAAATAAACCACCTAGATAATAAAGGTATGCAGCACATGAGAGTCCCTTGCCTTTTCATAGTACGGGTGTGAAGGGAATGCAAAATGTCTCCCAGCAAGGTAGGCACAGGGTTATGAGTGAGAAATATCTTAATAGCATTCATATCTATGAATTGGTCTGGATTGGGAAACAACATCAAACCATAGATTAGTAATGCTAGGACATCTTCGAAAGCATGGACATTCATATCTTTTAAGAATTCTCGGGCCTTATTTATCAGAAACTTGGCAAGTAAACCCTTAACTCCACTTCTTGTTACCCAATTAGTTTCAATGTTTGACTTTGTCATGTGTAAAGCTGCGACAACTTCTTCAGACTTCGGAATCTTTTCTAAACCACTGAAAGGTGTTTGATCAAGAATAGGTATCCCAAGCAGCCTGGAAAACTCTTCTAATGTGGGTACCAACTGATAATCTGGAAATGTGAAGCAATGATGTTTAGGATCGAAGAACTGGAATAGGACTCTCATCATATCTTCTTTGAAACCAGTGGTAACCAAATTGAGGAGAGAACCATGTTTCTTGATGAACTGAGCCTGATCGGGAAGTTCTGACACTAAATCCTTGAGTTGAGGAGAGATGGCTACAAAATTGATCCGGATGGTCTTCCTGGGAGCCATAGCCTTACAAAACAAAGCAACGTTAAATCCCTAAGTCCTTGAAATGGTTAGTACAATGCCATGATGTTATGATGTTATGATGTTATGATGTTATGATGTTATGATGTTAAATAAGTAACAAGCACAAACAAGTCACACAACAATCATTCTTAGGTTTTAAGGCCTGCATGAGTTCCATAGGTAAGTACCCTCCCCACTGAAGTTTAGTTGGTTCAACCTGTCCTAGAATAGTAACCGGGTTCTAGAAGGATCTCAAATCATTGACCTTCCTTTAAGTCCACTTCAGTGCAACACCAAGTGGTTGACCGAAGCTTCCCTAAAGTTCAATCTCAAAGAGTGTAGTATCGAGTTTCAACCAACCCCAGTCGGTACCGAAGTCAGTTATCTCACTACTTTCTAATGGCTAGGATGAGTCAATTAGGGTTCTAAAGGTCTGGTTAATGCTTTGATGACACCACGCGGAAGCCAAATTTTTCCTCAAGTAAACATGAGGAACATCAGGACATCCAAAGTGTCACATTAACCGTAGCCATCATTTTGACCATTCCAGTATACGCCGGATAGTCGCGATGATCTTTTGCTACTTACCTAAGGTACACTAGATCCGGGTGTAGGATCTTTCACTCAAGCATAAAATACCCAAGCAATCCATTAAAAGTAAATCAGACAATTCAAATAAGTGATCTTGTTTTTAAGGTAACCTCTCTTTTTAAGTAGTCCCCAGCAGAGTCGCCAGTTCTGTCATACGGTGAACTGGCTTTGGTGTTTTGCTTTGGAAAGCAAATGTCGCGGATAGCAAGAGTCGCCACCGGCTTTTCTTTTATCCAATAAGGAAAGGTGGAAAAGAACAGGAAAGACCTTAATTAGATTTTGGGTTTGGGAGATACATTATACAAAGGGAAGGTGTTAGCACCCTTTGTATCCATGGTTATCCATGGGCTCTTAATTGCTTGATCACTTATGTTTGTCTGAAAAAAGTGTTTGTGAATTGCTTAAAAAATGTCTTGAAAAGAGAGTTTAACTTTGTAATGATTCTTGTACGAATGTATACAAAGTATTTATCTCGTTTAATTTTGAAAGCGGTTTAGAAAAATATAACTTGGCAATGATTCTAGTGCGAATGTATACCAAGTGGTGATTTTCTAGTATTTGCAAAGTGTGAGGTATGAAAAATGTTTTAGGTTGTGAGCCAACAATTAAGAGTTATACCTACCCAAGGTCTTTATGGGAATTTCCTATCCTTATGAGGGTAAAACGGTCCTTACTATTGAGAAGTAAGTAGTTTTATCCTTTGGATGTAAAAGCGTCATCGTAGGGTCATCGATTGGTCATTGAAGGCAACATTTGTAAGGATACCTTAGCATTCGAAGGGACGATCATCATTTAACCGTAGGCTACGACGAAGGGTCATCGAGGGACAAAATCATATATTCGCAGGCAACATCCGAGGGACTATGATTTATTTTATAGGGACATGATGATTTAATCGAAGGGTCTTTGCTAAGTGTATCCCCACATTCGCGGGACATGACCATAATACCGTAATATCGTAAGGCAACAAAGAGAGGTCCAAGATCACGTATTCAAAGGCAATATTTTACAATCAATTAGGCAAATAGGGTGAATCCCCACATTATAATAAATTAGGTAATTAGGATGAATCTCCACATTATAATCAATTAGGTAATTAGGATGAATCTCCACATTAAAATCAATTAGGTAATTAGGATGAATCTCCACATTAAAATCAATTAGGTAATTAGGATGAATCTCCACAAGGGTATCCCACAAATAAAGTGGAATACCTTAGCCAGCTACCTTTTCCGGGAGTATGTGAACCCTTACAAAATTCAGCAAACAGGTCAGAATACCAAATCGGGGTGCCATCGAGAATTACACCACAAAAGAAACACAGCGGTAGGAATGTCAGGCAAAATAACGCATGGTTAGAATAAAATAGATCAGATAAGCGTAGAACAGAACAGAAAAATCAACGACTGTCACGTTCGCTCCTGCCTCGCCTAGCGAAGGCTTAGCGAATGCTCGCTACATGCTCGCTTAGCGATGTGCTAGCGAGCGGCTGCGGGTTTTGGTTTTGATAACAGTACGATTCCAGAAAGCTCTAAACCCTATGGCATCCATTACAGAAATTACATGGTTAAACATTCAAGATATTCATACATATTTAAATTCACATGCAAAACTTAAGATATTTTATAAATTCAATCATAATGCCACATGCAAGTTAAGAACATAAAGCGGTAATAGTAATGCAAACCTGTTTGCAACTGAATTGCAACCTTGAATTGGCAAGTCACTCTTAGGGTTGGCGCCGGATTGAGTTGGGCGGAGGTAACCTTGGTGCAGATGGGTTTCCTTCAGGGTTTCCTTTAGGGTTGCTCTGAATTCTCTGGGTTAGCCTCCAGGGTTTGCTGTGTTGCTTCTGTTAGGGTTTCCTTGCTAGGGTTTCTGTCCGTCTGCCTCTCTGTCCTTTTTTATGAATGAAGCTCTGCTATTTATAATAATTTTTGTGACCTGATGGGCTCATAATGAAGCCCAGAATTTTCTGGTATTCGCAAGCTTCGCTAGGCGAGTGGCGTAGCGAAGGGTTCGCTAGGCGAAGGAGTTGCTCGCCTAGCGACATGCCAGTTTGGGCCATTTTCTGGATTTGGCCACCTGTGTGTTGGGTCTTTGTTCTTTTAAGATCAATGCCTTGAACAATGAGTTGGAGTGCCTTGAAGAATGTCTTGAAAGATTAACGGGCAAATTTTGGGGTATGACATCGTGCTCCTTTGTAGATGACTCTAAAGCTTGGCTGATCTTACAGTAATAGGCGGTGTCATTCTCAAAACGCTTCACCTCTTGAGCATGTTTCCTAGCCTGATCTTCTGCTTTCCCCCTGATTTCCTGATTAGCCAGTTGAATTCCAGCAACACTCATTTCTATCTCAGTCTTCTCTGCTTGCAGTTGATCTCTTGCCTTCCTCATCTCAAGAAATTCTTCCATACTGACAGAAGAGCGTGGCTCCTCAATCAACGGATACCAAAGATCACCCACAGGAAATGGCAAACGAGTGAGCTCAACCCTCTTTCTGAGCCAATCATCAAACGGAGGAAAAGACCTGTTATTAGCTCTACCAAAAGGAATCTTGCCTTTCCTTTGAATGTTGCGCCATGCATCAGACACTTGCCTCAACAATGACTGATTACCCTCAACCGGGAAGTAGAAAGACTCCTGAATCTCACACTCGAGGGGAGGAACCCCCATATCAAATCCCATTTGTCTCTTAAGAAGCGTCAGGTTGTAATTAATACACCCTTGAACTCCTATAAGGGGCACATTGGGAAAACTCCCGCAACTGCAAATAAAGTCTCGTCCAGCCACATCAATGTGAGTCCAAGCTATGTCCTTTGCTCGCAAACCCATCAACTTGGTTGCCCAATTTACAGTATGGTCAAGAAAGACGAAGGCGCCCTTGGAAGCAAATATCCCATGAACCACTCATATAACAATTGAGCATAACATCTAATCAATCCTCCACGCCGCTTCTCCTTCCGATTATGGACTGAATAATAAACATCCCCAATCAAAGTAGGAATAAGATTCTTCTGAGCAAACACCCGGATGGCATTAATATCCATAAAATTCTTCTGATTAGGGAACAGAATAATTCCATAAATGCTCACGGCAAGCAAAGCACAAACAGTCTTCCAATTACCCAAAACGACATGTTCCTTGGCTTTGGCCTCCAAGAAACTCAGATGAAAACTGGGCAACTTTCCTTTCTCCTTCAAACCTTTCTTAATCACTTCCGGGCTCAAATAAAGAGCACGAGAAATCTCAACAATGTCAAGTTCTTCCTTAGTAGCATAAAAAGGAATCTGGTTCCTGACCCGAATACCCAGAATACCGGCATAATCCTCCATCAAAGGTCCCAACAAATAGTCTGGGAAGACAAAACATCTCAAACCCGAATCATAAAACTGGAGAAGAGTATGGAGGGCACTCCTATCCCCATCTGTGAGCCTGAAAACCATCTTCATAATGCTGCCATAAGCCTCACGGAACATCCCCACATGGTCAGGTGTAATCAATGCTATCATACCCTTCAACACGCTAATCTCTGGATCGAAGAAATTGTATACAACATCATCTTTTAAGTCGGTCCTCATATCTGGAACAAAGATGTCTCTCAACCAGGATCTCAATCAAGAATGTACCCTGCATATGGATAAACATGAGTTAGATGCGGATAAATGCAAAATGGGAATGATGCAGATGCATGTATGCAATTCATAGTGCCATCCTCCAAGACATCTGAACACCAACTGTACGGAAATTCCGGTCTCTGAACTGATCACAACCATCCAAGGGACTAAGTAACCATAACTCCAACTCGGGGAATCTGAAATAAACGGAACCGGAGGATACATCACCATCATCACAAGAAAGTCACTGAACGGATAGCAACCAGATCATCTGAACAAGTAACCTCAAATCCAACTCAGGGGATCCGAAATAAACGGAACCCGCTCATAAATACCACGGATAGAACTCCGGCGTCTCAGAAATAAATCCATAAATCCAACTTATAAATAGAACCCAAATTACGGACCGAACCAAAGTCACCATCAAAGAGTCGCCCACAGAACCTGTATCTGTAGGAATCAAACCCCTCCCCTCACAGGTGAATTCTAATAAGGTCATCCTAAGGCGGATAATGGTCTCGACAATCGGACAAGATACTCAACGGGTTTGCCCTTTCGGGTGTGTCGTGCAGCTCTCATAAGATTATCTAAACCAAAGATCCGGGAAAGAACGGTCACCGAAGTCAACAGCTCAAAAGAGGTAACCCAACCATAGTGGATACTCCACAAGGAAGGGCTCTCTTAGAAGAACCTCGTCCGGCTGTGGTATGTCATGTCACAACAACATGCTGATCCAACATGTGAGACAACATGAGACCACACTAATCTTAGGTGTATACTCGGGCTTTGGGTTTTAGCCCCACTCAGAACACCCACCCCAAAATCAGAGGAACCACACCTGTCCAGAATCCAACACAGTGATAATATGATGCATGCAAACATATATGCAAATATATACAATCACAGTGTAATAATCACAAACGCAATAAATAAAGCAGTAAAAGCAACCCAAATTACCCTAAAAACTACGCTAGAGAGCGCTAGGATTGACTCGCTTAGGGAAGATGGACCAGCAATATGTCAACTTTATCCCCGGCAGAGTCGCCAGCTGTCGCAACGCGAAAAACAACCGGCGGAATAATACAGAGCCGCCACCGACGCTATTCATCCTATGACGGAAAGGGAGCGCAGGACTAACCTAAGAAAGGGAAAGGAATGGTCTTACGATAAGAGATTGCAAGGTACGGGAGTTGGTTACGCAAGGGGAAGGTGTTAGCACCCCTCACGTCCGCCGTACTCGACGAGATCCACGCTCAAAAGATAGCTCAAAGGAAAGGGAAAGGGTTGCTAATAAACTGCTCAAAGAAAACTCCACCAAACTGGAATAATAAACAAGGGAAATAAGAAAGAAGACAGAGGAAATGGACTCGGCAGGATGTTGCATCCTGGGCCTATGTAGTTTGTCAGAAACAAACATCAGAGTCAACGTAGTTCGGGAAAGGGAGACATGCTCGCTAAGACATCGCGTCCTATGCCTACGTATCTTCTCTATCCAGAGAAGAATCAGAGCACTCGTAGCTCGGCTAACGCACGCCGAAACAAGACACCAAAAAGGAGACGCTGAGACGTCAAAAGACACACCCAAAAGGAAATAGAATGCCAATACATGGACTTACTTCCGACTCCTAACACCAACAAACAGGAAACAGAATACCAATACATGGACTTACACCCGACTCTTAACAACAACAAAAAAACAGGAAACATAATGCCAATACATGGACTTACACCCGACTCCTAACAACAACAAAAAGGAAATAGAATGCCAATACATGGACTTATATCTGACTCCTAACAACAACAAAAAGGAAACAGAATGCCCATACATGGACTTATATCCGACTCCTAACAATAACAAACAAAAGGAAACAAAATGCCAATACATGGACTTATATCCGACTCCTAACAATAACAAACGCTAACCAGCGAACACCAAAGATGAACCCCAAATGATAACAACCATCCCGAATGAACCCCAAAGGTGAACCCCAAGTGAACCCCAAATGAATGACAACCGTCATAAATGAACCCCAAATGACACAGGTAAACCCCAATATGAATCCCAAGTAATAACAGAAGAAACCCCCCAAGGTATGAACATACCACACATGTCCACGCTGAACAAACGGGTACTCACACCAAATAAAGAAAAAGGTGAACAACACCCAAAACAACACAGCAAAAAAAGAAAAAAGGTGAACAAACACACGAAAACAACACAGCAAAAAAGAAAAAGGGTGCCCGGAGAGATTGCTCACAACCTCCAGCCTACGTATCTCATCTGGTATGAGAATCAGGGCGACGTAATTCCCCTTAACAGGGGTAAAATACTCTCCTAACCAGAGACCAGGGAGACAACAAACTAATAGGGAGACTAAGACTCGAGCCTAATAGTTGTCATGCAATCAATATCCCTAAGTTGAGGTCTCTAACATGCATTCAACTTCCTCAGAAATCAATCATACAACTCCTACAGAAATGGAGATGAGAAGAGGAAAGCAGATAAACACACCAGCACAAGTGAACAAGCATCACACACTATATCCATACAAGAGGCCCAGACAATGGGTGGGCTTTAGTCAAGAGGGGTCATATCAACCTCGACAAACAAGCCAAACTGTAATGGTAATCAACTGGGCTCTTAACCACTGACATTGAACGTCAGGGTGAGCAGATCAAAATGGTAATGAGGATGAGACCTCATAGCTCTTAACCCTGGCCAGGGTGAGCTCATGACAAAGAAAGCGTGGGGATCCAGAAAGCGGGATCCTATTCCACTTGACAGACTCTGTACAAAAGATCTGGGGTACATGTTCAGAAGCATCAGCACGTAGTGTGAGCATAAAGAACGACACACTGAATAACGGGGGATTGGCTGCTAATCCCTTTTATCCGTCAATTGCCTCTTCTCTTGGAGGTTTTATCAAATATCACATGCCTCTCCTTGGAGGTCTTTGGGCACAATCTTAAACAAACACAAACAGAGCCTCTAAAGGAGGACTTGCCAGCAAAATGCCTGCCAAAAAGGTGACAGGACTTCAGACTACATGAAGTAAGAAGCTAACTACCTGAGTGGTGTGTCAACCACAATCCAATGCTCAAGCAAGAGCTAAAACAAGCAAGCAACTAAGGTACCTGTACAAAGACTAAACAGTTAGTACTTCAGTTATACAGCCAGAAAACAAACAGTGAAACCCTCTGATAGTTACACAATTCAATGCATTAGTGCCTTAGCACTCAAATGAGCTCATGAGTTCACCACATCAATCCAAACCCTACAAAACAAACATAGGTTAGTACTCAAATGCATTTGCATCTCACAAGATCAATGATGAGTATCCAAACCTGAAACACAAGACAAAGTTAGTTTATGTGCATTTAAACAACACAACAAAACACCAACAAACAAAAGCATAAGAGATGAATTCAAAACCTAACCAAATGACCAAAACAGAACCCAATCTTCTACACATTACACATTCAAACACTCCTAAAAATGTCCTCAAAAGGACCAGCATCAAATCAATAAGCAATTGCCTCAAATTGCCTATGCCATGCAATGACCAAAAATATGCACAAAATGAACTTCCAACTTGGAAAATTCATATCAAATCAGAAATGCATGCAATGACTTTGAGATTTTTTGTATGAGTTCCTCATGTCATGAATGTTCAACATGCAAAAATATCAAATCCAGAATGATACAAATGCTATGCGAATAAAAATGCACCAATATAATGTCAAAAATGTGACACAAATTGTCACATTTATCCCTATGTGTCAAAAATGATGATAGCATGTGATAGAAATTCCAAACCAGTGACCAATAATTCATATTATGTATGAATGTCAAGCATGCAAAAAATTAGATCAAATGGCTCAACATAGAGAATTTCACAATGCATTGAATGCAATAGGTCAATTTAACACAACATCAATTCAAAAATTCACAAATAAAAATCCAGACATCCAAAATTCATGAAATTAACACCATAATATAGTAGACATCCATACAAATCTATGAAAAAAAATGGGACTCATTTGGATCATTTTTGCATTTTTTATGAATTTTCTAAAATAACTAAAATAATTAGATAATACAATGGAAATGGAGGGAAATAAAATATTCAAATAAAACTCAGAAAAATCCTGAGCCACAAGATCTTGGGGCGCACATCTGATCAATGGTCCAGGTTCAAACAGTGAAACGCACCGTTTCACTTAAACCAGTCATCAGCCCACTCAGCTTTCCTTGCACGCGTGGACATGGTCAAAGCGTTCTCTACCAATCGTTCAACCAAGCATGCAGCCACATGGAACACATGTAAGCAAAGCCCTAACATGTTACAGACGCCGGAGCTACAGGTCCGGTCGTCTTCTCCGGCGAGACGCGCGGTGGCGCCGCCGTGAGAATTTCCAGAATTCCACAAGACTTATACCATTCGAATCCTCTTGCAATGCTGAATCCAAATATGATCTTGATTCATCCTAAATCTACCTAGGTTTTGCAGATCGAAGGCGAGAAGATTTGAGATCCAAACTTTCAGTTAACCTAACTTCCTCAATTCTTAACCATTTTTAATTCTAAAAATATATACGTGCTCTACTCAATAAGATCTATCATTCTATGATCAAAAAACAACAAAAGGAGAGATCGAAAATTACATCACCTTGGAATGAAGCTTTCTGAAATCGGGTCCTCTCAAGCTCTACAGCTCCAGATCTTCTCCTCTACACTTCCTATGAAGCTTTAAGCAAGAAGCAAAGGTTGAAACCACTTGAATTCACCTCAATTTCCAAAATCCATCGCCATGTTCATGCTCTTGATCTGCTCAAATTCTTGATGAATTGCAACGAATGAATGATGAATCTTGCTCAGTGAAGCACCAGGAACAAGAATATGTGATAATCTTTGAGAGTTATGTGGAAAAAAAATGCAAATCGAAGAGAGAGAAAATTTGGAGAGTTTCTTGAATTTTGATATCAAAAGTTAGTTATGGCAGTTATGGCTAGGGTTTTGGTATTTATACTTCATGCTAATCACACTGAAAATCAACTTAACCATCCATTAATCATGATTAGTGAATTATGAGACCATTTGCAAAAAATGAAAATTAACACTTCATGGCCATAATACACGTGAGACATCCCATTCAAGGCTTCCAATTCACTTATGAGCAACCAAAGGCAAAGATTGAAGTGTTATCTTGCTTGTATCTTAAGCCAAAAATGAATGGTGAAGATTCACTTCATTTTGCACATGTGTGAAATAATGAGCATACAAACTTTTCCCATGCATGGCAAAGCTCATTTTGAGATGTCTTGAACATGAGAAGCATTTTGCCAAAAGAATGAACCAATTTGGAGCATTGTATCAAAAGTTAAGCCATTTTGAATTTCCATGCACACTTTGTGATCAAATGACCATAACTCCTCAACCATTCATCATATGGACATGAATTAGGACTTTTTGGAAAGGGAAGACAAATATCTACAACTTTCATGTTCACCAAAAATCCATTTGAAACATCTTTGATATTGAAAAGTCAAGTTGAAAGTAGACCAAAAACTTGCCAAATTTGGAAACTTTGAATTACAGGTCACTTTCCATTTTTAGTAACTTTTGCCATGACCTTTAAATCTTCAAGATGGATGTTTAAAATGATGAATGGACCCCATTTGGACATGATTGAGGTGTCTCAACTCATTTCCCCACCTCATAGCTCTCAGTTGACTGCACAGTTGACTTTTTGGTCCTCAGATGACCTTGAAATGCCTTGATCCACTTGAGCCTCTACCACTTGGGGAAATTGCTCAAAAATGAAACCCTAGCTCATGTAATCTCCTTATAACAATCATGTGATCTTCATCCCAATAAAATACCTCATCTCTTTGAGAAGCCCTGGTTGGAAGAATGACATTGATTAAGGTTGACCAGAGGTCATAACCCTAATCCAAAGGAACTTGAGAATGAACTATGAAACCCTTAATGATGATAGAACCATGATGATGGTGACATATCTTTGCAGACAAAATGATGCTCAAGACCTTTGAAGAATCAAGAAACCCTAACTGAAGTGCAAACCCTCAGATGGCTGATAATCAATTCATAGAGACCCTCAGGCTTGAATCTTCTAACTTCTCCATCTTCTGAAAAGACCTTGGAGGATGACCTTCTTATTTCCATATGAGATGAAAAATGCAATGCCTAATTCTCTAGGCATGAAATGCAATGTGTCAAACTAGTCTCAAGAAGAGGAGGGCAAATTTTGAGGTGTTACAATACCCTTTGTTCCATTTCTGCTAACACCATAAATCATGGAAGCCATTAAGCTTCTATTCAGGCTTTTAACAAGAAATTTCTGGAAAAATTTATCATATTTCTTTATGATATCACCAGAACCTGTGGAGGTTTTATAAAGAATTTTCTTTTCAGGTTTGAGACTCTTACATTAAGGCACAAAGTTGTTGTTTTTCAAAATGAGATTTTCTATACTCAAACTTGAAAAGTATTTATGAAGCTTACAATAAGCTTCTGATTCAGATACATTAATCTTCATCAGATTCTTGTATTTATCCAGAAGATTATGATATTTTTCCAAAACTTTTGATAAAGTAGATTCAAGCTCAGAATGAGAAAGTTAAGAAAATACCTCTTCAGAGTCTGACTCAGATTCAGATTCTGATTAAATCATTTCTGCAGGAGCTTATATGCAAGCCATTAATGCCACGTTAGCCTGCTCTTCTTCAGAATCATCTTCTGAAGACTCTGAATCATCCCATGTATCCATCATACCCTTCTTCTTTCCTATGAAGTTCTTCTTAGGCCTTTCTTTCTTTAACTTGGGATATTGATTCTGAAGTGGAAAGGCTCCTTGCACTCAAAGCAAGTGAGTTCTTTTCCAACTCCAGCCTTTTTGGATCCATAAGTGGACTCAGAATAACCACATGTCCTTCTTTGTCCTCTGAATTTGCCTTACCTTTTCTTCTAGAGTTGATTAACACATCTGGACAAAAGAGACAATTCATCTTCGTCTTCTGATTCCTCTTCAGACTCTCCATCAGTTTCTGCTTGAAGAGCTTTTGTCTTCTCAGATCTTCCTGAAGATGTTAGAGCAACAAATTTTCTATTTCTCTTGGGCTCATCTTCCTCGAGCTCAATCTCATGAATACTTAAAGAGCTAACCTGTTCTTCAAGAGAAGTGTTGTTCAAATCCTTTGATAACTTCATAGCAGTTACCATAGGTATCCAATGCTTAGGTAGACTTATGATGATCTTTTTAATATGATCAACAGTAGAATACCCTTTGTCCATAACCTTAAGTCCTGCAACAAGAGTCTGAAACCTTGAGAACATGTTCTCAATAGTTTCTTCATCCTCCATCTTGAATGCTTCATATTTTTGAATAAAGGCAAGAGCCTTGGTTTCTTTGACTTGTGCATTCCCTTCATGCGTCATCCTCAGAGAATCAAATATAGATTTAGCAGTACCTATGTTGGTGATTTTCTCATACTCAGTGTATGAAATAGCATTTTACAAGGTGGTTCTTGCTTTGTGATTCTTTTTATCATCTTTCTTTTGTTGATATGTCATCACTCTTCTTTCAACTTTATTGCCACTTACATCTATTGGGTGTTCGTAGACATAAACTCCCATATCCCATATATCAACATTGTGACCTAGAAGGAAGCTCTATATTCTATCCTTCCAATAGTCAAATCTATCTCCACCAAATGAGGTTTAGCGTTGTAATGATCTCTATCATTTATTTGAGCATCTGGTGGTGGAAGGGAAGCCATTATGTTTCACACTATATCTTTATCTAACACTGTTAAGTGTTTGATATCTTATAAAGACCAAAACCGGAGCTCTGATGCCAATTGAAGGTGGCAAGAAAAACAAGAAATGGTGTGTGTGTGTGTGTGGGGGGGGGGGGGGTTAAGTTAGGTTTCTAATACAAAAGCTTTTTCAAAACCAACTCAATTAAACAATAACACGAATAAGAAAAATAACAAAGTGATTTTTATACTAGTTTGCTATTAACGAAGCTACCTCCAGTCCACCCTACCAAGGTGATTTTTCCTTCTCAATAAGGACGTAATCCACTATAATTGAAATAGATTACAGAACCCATAAAGATAAACGGTCTTTGTGGTATTGGTCTGAAAAGGTAACCAAAGAAGAAGATGACTGCAATAGAATGTGAAATCAACGCTTCAACATAGGTTCGGAATACCGATATCTTTTTTGACGTGGATGGTACATATAAATACAAGGATGAATCCTCAACCTCTTCAAATGCTCCTCCACCTCTTCCATCGGCTTCGGAAGGTGGATATTCAAATGAAACCCTCTACAACAAAATCTCCTCAGTTGAGACTACTATGATGAAAAATTATCGTGAGCAAAAATTTGAAATGACCTATATCAAAAGACTTTTGGAGAACCTTACCAAATCCCAAAACCCGAAGATAAGTGATGAGGAAGAAAGTGATGAAGATCAAGAAGAAGACGATGAGGATATGGGAATGTCGAAAAGTGACTAAAATATTTCTTTAAAAATAATTATGTTTTGTTTCGTGTTTTCCTTTGTTATGCTGATTTTTTTTTCTCTTTAGAATTATGTTTTCATGAACAATTTGGTTTTGTATTGAATTATCTGTGTTATGGTTATTTTGTTATCTATGTATGTGTTCATGTTATTTATCTTATCATCCTACAACATATATGCGTTTTATTGTTTTCGTCTTTCCCATCCTTTTTGCTAATGGAAAAGGGGAAGAAGATGTATTTTTGGTTGTTGTATAGTTTGTCTCTCTAACAACGCAGCTAGCAATTCACTTTAAAAATCCCAATCTTGGATCAAGGGGGAGCTTCAATCAAGGGGGAGTTTTCATTTGTTAGAGAAATCAAAATTGAATCAAATTGTCAAATATAGAGTTGTCATCACCAAAAAGGGGGAGAATGTGAAGACAAGCTTCTGAAAGTGTTTTGATGAAGACATGCTCAACATATATGCATTGAAAAAAGAATGACTCAAAACTCAAGTTGAAGCGTCTCTTTTAAAAGAATTTCAAAGTCTTGAAGACTTCTATTGATTCAATCAAAGTGTTAAGGTATTAAGTTCTCATTCTCTCTATGATAAGTCAAGTGCTCTAGTTTTTATCATCCATACATGTGTTGGTTGTTTGAGTCTCTTAAACCTTTCTCATTTGACAGTCCTTTAATGTCAAATTTCATTTTGCCATTCTGCTGTGTGGTAATTGGTTACCAGCATTAAGGTAATCGATTACCAGCTATGCATGCTGCCTTGTAAGGCATTTTTTATACATGTAATCGATTACATCCTTTTGGTAATCGATTACACAATGCATTTTTTTTCAAATTTTGTAACGTTGGTTCAGGTGTAACCGATTACACCATATTGGGTAATCGATTACCACTGAACCAGTGGCAGAAAACATTGCATTCTTTCATGAAAATTTTCTTTGAAGTGTGTTCTTGAAGCATGTCATCCTTTCATGTATCACAACCATTTAGAGAGGTGTCTAAGGGTTATATATAACACATTTCTGCAGATTTTGAACACACCTCCTTTCTCACAAAATACTTTCAAACAAACTTCTTCATTCATCTTTTCAAAATTATTTCAAGTGTTCTTGATCAAATTTTCTGGTGAAACTCTTTACAGAATTTTCATACACATTCATATAGTTTCATCCATATCTTCATTAGAGCACTTGTTAGTCATAAAGAAGTTTGATTACTTTAAAGGAGAAGATCAATCAATAGATTGATAGATTATTCCATTTGTCAAAAACTTGTAAAAAAACTCATACTGTTTCTTTGTTCTTGTTGTCCAGAATTGTTGGAAACAAGAGGTTCATTAAAAGGGATGATTGTTCTCTTTTTGAAATTAGTGAAAAATCCAAGAGGATTGTTTTTGGTGTGATTGTTAGTGTCTATATAGAAAGACTAGGAAAAGTCTTGTAAAAGTCCTAACAATAGTAAAATCTCTTTCGTATTGAAAGGGGACTGGAGTACTCTCGATCTGTGAGGGGAACCAGGATACCTATCAGTGTTCTTTAGTTTCCGCACTTTACCGTTCATTGCTTAACCTAATCAGAAAAGAAAGAACAAAGTTTTCATAAAACCGAAAAAGTTTCAAAGAACCTAATTCACCCCCCCTCTTAGGCGCATACTCAACTTAGAAAATCAAGTATGGCATGTCACTTGGTGCAAACACCATAACTCTCTTATTTCTCAACATTTTTGGAATCTACTCTTATCCAAATGTCAATTTTGAACTCCTTTGCAACTTTTCTTTAGGGGTCAAACATCAGTTCTTCTTCTAATTCCATCAATTTTGGATTTTTCTATGATGCCTTTGTATTCACAAAAGTAGGCCCAAGACCTAGTCGACCTAATGCTTGGCCTAGAATTTCAGGTCACGACCCCAACTTTCCATCCATGTCATTTTCAACTCAAGCATCCTTTTGATTTGATTCTTTTTGCATTTGATTCTTCATCGTGAGGTGATCATTTGGCACAAATAAAATCTCAAAACACGTGAGTGAATTTCATTTGGCCTAAGTGTAGCACCTCAAATTTGCCCTCCTCATTCATGCATTCATTTTAGGTCATTTAACATTTCATATTGCATTTCATCATGCCAATTGGAATTGGCTCCAAGAGTTTGTCTTCCAAGAAGCTTGTATTCATCTGGGTATCAAAGTCAAAGTAGGATTCCTCAAGGATTGAGACGCATTATTTGGTTTGAAGGTCTTATGGATGTTGTGTAGAGCTCTTGGGAGCTAGGGTTTCATTTTCAGAGGTTTTCTCTAAAGGATCAAGCTTAATGAGCTCAGTACAGTTCAAAATTCAACTGTGAAGTCAAAAGTCAACTGTTGGTTAACTGAGGGTTAAATGGCTAGGGAATGGCTTGAGATACTTCCAACATGTTCAAATGGGGTCTATTCATCATTCAAAACATTCATCTTGAAGGGACAAAGGTATGTTCTTGAGATGTCATGCTCGCTAGGCGTGAAGAATGGTTCGCCTAGCGAGCCCCAAGATAAACCACCAAAGTCACCTGCGCCCAGAAGGAACTTCCTGAATTGTTATGCTCGCTAGGCGAGCAATCCTTCGCTAGGCGAAGCCCACGCTTCCTCCTTCACTCCAGCGAACCTTGATGATGTTGCTATTGGAATTGCTCGCTAACCTGCTCGCTGGATGCTCGCCTAGCGAGTAAATGCTAGCTATGTTTTTACCCAAGTCTGGGAGTGTTTGATGGAACCTTGCTGAATTGTGCTTTGCATGCTGTTTTGAAAAACAGAAAATCCTGTCATGTTCGCTAGCTGCTCGCTAGGCGAAGACAGTAGCGAGCGTGGCAGAAACCCATTTAATTTTCAGAGGGCCACTCATTTGGGCCCAAAAAACCATTTTAAATTATTTTAGTCTCACTCTCACTCTCACTCTGACTCACACACTTTTCACTTCCATCTCACACAAACCCTAACGGTTGCATAGCAAACCCTAACCGTTGCATTTCAAAATCGATCAACCTCTTCAATCAGGTTTGTTCTGTCTTCATTCTTTTACACTTTCAATGTTGTAAATTCTGTAGAATGAATCATTAGGGTTGAATTTGGGAGATTGGGTTTTTAGGTTTGCACGTATGTTTAGAACGATTCTTAGCATGTTAAGTTACTTTGTTTCTGAAATTTGGGAGATTGGGTATCATTAGACTTTTGGATTTCTAAAATTGGACTGTTATCAAGGAAGAACCCAGAACCCGTAGGCATTCGCTAGCACTTCGCTAAGCGAACCTGTAGCGAAGCTTCGCTAAGTCTTCGCTAAGCGAAGCAGTAGCGATCATGACAGTAGTTGGTTTTTCTGTTTGCTCTCTAATCTGTTTTGTGTTTGTTATGACATGCTTTCTATTGCATCCGTGCACTGTTTACCTGACACTGTTGTTGCTACGATTCTTGTGTTTGGTGCAACTCTTGATTGCACCCCATCTTGTTATTCTAACGTGTTTGTTGAGTTTTTTGTGAGGGCTCACATGACTCTTGAAGAGATAGCTTGCTTGGTCTTCCACTTTATTTGTGGGATACAATTTGGAGATTTATTCTGATTGCTTTGCTGACTTGTTTTCTTTGATGGTGCTAGTGTGAGAGATCTCTGGGTTTCTTGTTTCTTTAGTTGCTGTTACTTCGAATCTTTATCCGTGTGGTAGCTCTCTTGATCCCTTTTACATCTTTTCAGCATTTTACCGCTTTCTTAGGTGGAAGACCTCGATAGGAGGCGATGTTTTTGTGTGTTTACTTTTGTGCCCAAAGACCTCCAAGAGGAGGCACCAGTGCTAAAGACCTCCATGAAGAGTCAATTGACGGATAAAAGGGATTAGTTGTCAATCCCCCGTTATTCAGTGTGTCGTTCTTTATGCTCGCACTGCGTGTCGATGCTTCAGAACAAAAGCCCAAGATCTTTTGTCCGGTCAGTCAGTGGAGAGGGTTCCATCTTCCTGAACCTCCACGCTTTGTCATGAGGTCACCCTGTCCAGGGTTAAGAGCTATGAGGTCTTATCCTCATTACCCTTTTGATCTGCTCCCCCTGACATTCAATGTCAGTGGTAAAGAGCCCATTTGATTACCTTTCCATGTCTTGTTTGTCGAGGTTGATATGACCCCTCTTGACTAAAGCCCTACCCATGTATGTTTGAACCCCCCTTGTTGGTGTGTTTAGTTTATGCTATATGTTTTTTGTGTGGTGTGATCGTCTCTCCTTAGAACTGCTAGGCTTCGTACAGTCTCTCATTTGCATGTCAATTAAGGTAGCACGGTTCCTTCGTCTAGGACTTCCTTTTTGCATGAGCATTCCTAAAACACAAACAAACTCTTTGATTTTCTTTTCTTAAGAACATGTTAACTCCTTCTACTACAGGTGAGTAAGTCTCCAAAGGTCGAGCATCCGGTAGATTACGTAGTAACGTTGTTCATCCAAAAAACACAAAACAAACAAAAATAGGTTAGCCGAGCTACGGTGCTCTGATTCTCAATCCTTCTTGAGACACGTATGCAGCAGGGTAGGGCCTGTGCGAGCAATAACTCTTTCTTTTCCCTACTTTGATTTTCTCTCTTCCGCACCGCCTACAGGACTTTTTATACACACACTTTTGACATAAATAGCAAGCGTGGATCCTGTGGAGTACCACAGACATGAAGGGGTGCGATAACCTTCCCTTCACATAACCGGCCCCCTTACTCAGTTTTCTTTGGTTCGAGACTTTGTTTTATCCGTTCCCTCTTGGTTATGCAGTACTACCTTTCCCTCCTTTTGGGATAAAAGTACATAGCTGGTGACTCTACTCTTTTTTCCTCGCCACCTCTTTTCGCGTTTGTACTTGGATTCGGGAAATCCGGGGAGCGACAGCTGGCGACTCTGCTGGGGACTTATTTTCCCTAGTGGGCCTTTCCTAGCATCTGTTTGTTTATTGTCTATTGTGTGTTATTTATTTATTGCTTTGCATACTTATCTGCTTGCATTGCATCTTATGTGCGCTTTACTATTTCATGCATACTATGCTGGATGTGTATCTGTTTCGCTATTGGGTGGGAGTCACAAGAGGTAAAAGGCCCAATACACAAGCTATGAGTGAACTTTAGGAAACCTAGGAATAGAGTGATTCATGGGAAGCGAGTGGTATGGCGCCACTTAGCGGAACATGGTATCACGAACAGTTCAGATTCTGATGGGGTATTATCGTTGCATACGCTTGGTGTGCATATGATGATATTCTTGAAAGGATTGTTTATCCTGCGTTTCTCTTGACCTTACCCTGGCCTAGATTACACCCGTGAGTGGGGCGGGAATGAATCATTTACAGGTACTGATGGTGACTTGTTCTGTTGGTGACCGTGTCCTATTGGTGACTTTTGTTTGGTTCTTGTTGGTGACCGTTGGTTCTGAAGTATGGGTTCTAAGTTCATGACTGTGTCCTATGGTTCCCAGTTCCGAATTCATGCTGAAGTTCTGATCCTGTGCCTCGTGATACACAGCCGACCAGCCATTGTTTCATCATTTTGCATCATAGCATGTTTATTTTCAAAAAAAAATAATGCATAAAAAAAAAGCTAACCTTCATATGCATATCATTTTTCAGGTTTATTCAGGAGTCTGTTCACACCGAGAGATGGCTGCCATTCCAGAGTTGAAGAGGAAGACTTGCACCTACAGCTTTTACCGTGATTCGTTGACATCTTTGGAAGAATTGGGTAATCTCGTGATCCGTCGTAATCAGAAAGTTTTTGATGATCAGTATGGGGATATCTTGGCATTGTTGAAGATGGTGGTTGATCCGGTACCTCTGCAGACTCTCTTACAGTTCTATGATCCGGAGCTTCGTTGCTTTACTTTTCAGGACTACCAGCTAGCTCCCACTCTTGAAGAGTATTCCATCCTTATGAATGTCCAAATCAAAAATCAAGTACCTTTCCTGGATTTGCGAAAGGAGGTGGATTTCAAAGTTGTCGCTAAGGCTCTTTACTTGAGCATCAAGGAAGTGAGCGATAATTGGAAACCAAGCGGTGATGTTGTGGGCTTATCCTTGAATTCTTGGTAAGGATGGCTAAGGAAGAAGCAAAGAAAGGAAATTGGGTAGCTTTCAACGCTCAGTTGGCTGTCATGATTTATGGAGTTATTCTGTTCCCTAGTATGCCTAGTTTCGTGGACCTGGCAGCAATCACTATTCTCATTGGAGGAAACCCGGTGCCTACCTTGTTAGCTAACACCTATTATGCGATACACAGCAGGCATGGTAAGTGTGGAGCTATCAGGTGTTGTATCCCGTTGCTACTCAAGTGGTTCTTGTCTTTTCTACCAACCAATGGACCGTTTGTGGATACTCAGAATACTCACAAATGGACTCAGAGGATCATGTCGCTCACATCTTATGATATCAAGTGGCAAGCTTATAGGATTAATGTGCGCAACGTCATTATGAGTTATGGAGAGTTTCGCAATGTTCCACTCATAGGAACTAGGGGTTGCATCAACTACAACCCGGTTCTTTCTCTCCGTCAGTTGGGTTTTGTCATGAATGAAAGGCCGCAAGATGTCGAAATAGCTGAAAGTGTGTACTTTGAGAAACAGAGCAATCCAGTAAGATTGGAGCAAGTGGGAAAAGCTTGGGAGAATATTGGTATAAAAGATGGATCTGTTTTAGGGAGGAAGTCTGCAATTGCTATGCCTGCTTATACTGAGTGGGTCAAGGAAAGAGTTGGGACTTTGTTGCTACCATATGACCGGATGGAACCATTACAGGAGCAACCGCCTTTGATCCTTTCTGAGAATGTGCCTGCTGAGTATTACAAACAAGCCTTAATGGAGAATCGTCAGTTGAAAGAAAATGAACAAGAGATCCAAATGGAGTTTTACAAAGCAAAAGCTGATAGGCTGAATTTGGCTCATAAACTCAAAGGAGTGCAAGGTGAAAGTTCTAGTAGATCAAGAAACAAAAAGAGGTCCTATGATGAGATAGAAACAATGTTGGATGAAGAACACCATGAACGCTTGAGATTACAAAAAGCGGAAGCCAATTACAAAAAGAAGATACGAGACTTGGAAAGACAGCTTAAGCACAAAGATACTCAGTTGAAGAAAGAGGTAGATCTGAGGCATGCAGCAGAGAGCCAGCTCAGAGGAAGTGACATCCTTGCATCTCATTTCCGAGAGGAAGTTGTTGAACTCAGGGTGCAACTGAAAGAGAAGCTCACCCCTCTACCTGAGTGCTCAGAGTGTGACCGATTGATGGATCAGTGCCAGTATCTGAAGACTCTCATTCCTGAAGGACGACTTCCCTAGTTTGTCTTTTTGTTTATTTTGAGAATCACCTCCAGGATTGTTGGATGGGATTCCTTGTTCTACACTGATGAACTGAATCTTTGCTTGAATTATGTTTGTATGAACCTTATTTCTTATGTCCATGGATGAGATTATTGATGTTTCACTTTTGCTTGCCATCCAATGTATGTTGCTTCTTTGTTGTTTATGTTCCGCTTACGGGTGCAGATTTCCATTTTTCAAAGGTGGACGAGACTCTTGAATACCTGAGAAATGATAAAACATAGCATACGCATCATACACATATCATTCTTACATCATTATAGGTGTTCTTGAGGAGGATTTCTCATTCTTGTTCCCGTTTCAGGAAGGATTGCTGAGTATCGTCCGCACCGTTACGCAACAAGGCAGAATCAACAGAAGATCATGGGTCAATTTCAAGCAGAGCTAGCAGAGATGAGGACCAACATGACCCAATTCATGAGTATGATGCAAGGGGTAGTGAAAGGGAAAGAGGAACTCCGAGCCTTGGTCCAGAGACAAGAAACTGTGATTCCCCCTGTCGGTCAGAATCCGCCAGAAGGAGCCCATGTCAATGACACCGTTGCTGCTACCGGCCCTATCAACAACTATGCTAATGGTGACGAATTGCGTGGTAGTAGGATCGATGGACAACCCATCATTACAGAGGCTACTAATGCTCGAGCGGCACGTGCTCCAGTTCATCATCCTTCTCATTTGGTTGACAAGCAAGAAGATATGTTCACTCTCAGTGATGATGATGAATTTGGAAAGGCGGAAGAGAGAGATAGAAAGGTTGACGCCCTTGCTGAAAAAATTCGTGCCATGGAGTGCCAGAATTCTTTGGGTTTTGATGTTTCTAATATGGGTTTAGTTGATGGTTTTAGGATCCCGTACAAGTTCAAAGCGCCATCTGTCGACAAGTACAATGGCACTTCTTGTCCCCGAACTCATGTGCAAGCTTACTACCGGAAGATATCCGCTTATACTGATGATGAAAAAATGTGGATGTACTTTTTCCAAGACAGCTTGTCTGGAGCATCTTTGGATTGGTACATGGACTTGAGAAAAGAATCTGTCAGAAGCTGGAGAGAGTTAGGTGAAGCCTTTCTGAGGCAGTACAAGCATAACATGGACATGGCTCCGAGCAGAACCCAGTTGCAGAGTTTGTTTCAAAAGACCGGTGAGAGTTTCAAGGAATACGCTCAGAGGTGGCGTGAACTAGCTGCGAGGGTACAACTTCCGATGTTGGAGAGGGAATTGACTGATATGTTAATTGGAACCCTGCAAGGTGTATTCATGGATCGTATGGGAAGTTGCCCATTTGGTAGTTTTTCGGATGTTGTGATTTGCGGAGAAAGAACTGAAAGTCTTATCAAAGCGGGAAAAATCCAAGTCCCTGGTTCTTCAAGTTCTTCAAGTGCTAAGAAACCATTTTCAGGGGCACCCAGAAGGAGAGAGGGTGAGACAAATGCTATACATAATCAGAGAAATGGAAACAGAGGACAACAATACCGTCAAGTTGCTGCTGTGTCTATTCCAGCAACCCAACCTCAACAACCACAAAGAGGACAACCACAACAACAACAGCCACGCCAATTCCAACAAAGACAAAGAATGCCAGATCGTCACTTTGATCCACTGCCAATGACTTATGCTGAATTACTCCCTGAACTGCTCAGGTTAAAGTTTGTTGAACTTCGCACTATGGCTCTATTAATAAGGATTCCCGCTGGTTATGATGCTAATGTCCGTTGCGATTTTCATTCTGGTGCGCCATGGCACCACATTGAGAATTGTCGGGCTTTTCACCATAAAGTTCAAGATTTGATTGATGCCAAGACGATTAACTTTGCTCCTACTCCGAATGTGGTGAATAATCCTATGCCTCAGCATGGAGGGCCCAGAGTAAATAGTGTGGAAGATGGGGAAAATTTCAACTTGGTAGTCAATGTTAATGATGTTCAGACTTCGTTGTTTGTGGTGAAGGAACGTCTTCTTAGAGGAGGAGTATTCCCGGGGTGTGACAAGAATTATTCAGATTGTGGTAATCATGAAAACGGCTGTGTGAAATTGAAAGAAGGTATCCAGGAATTGATGAATGAAGGTTGTTTACAGTTTGATCGGGTAGTGAAAGACCGTGAAGAGGTTTCGACTGTTACCATTTACTTCACACCGTCAGAAGGTCCTGTACGTGCTCCAAGAACTATTAGTGCGCCATTTACTTTCACTAGTGCTGGATTGATGAATCAAGGGGATGTCTTTGCAACAGACAATGAAGATGGTGACAGTGATTGTGATATGGATAATTGGGTGCGCCCGTGTGCTCTAGGGGAGAAGATCAACAACTGGACTGTTGAAGAAATAGTCCAAGTTACTCTTCAGACAGAGTAATTTTCTTCTGTTTTTCATTTTGCATGAAAGCCCTACGCCCTGCCCAAGGCATAGTGGTTCATTGTAGGGTCCCATCATGTTTTGAATTTTCAATGATTATCATCAATGAAGGACATTTTGCAATCAAATTTGTGTTCACTGTCTTTCTGTTTTTATTACTTTCATTTTCAAAACAATAAAAAATGGCAATGTTTTTTTTGTGACTTCCTTGAACTCTTTTCTAAAATAAAGCATGAAACATCGTCCGTGCATAATTGATCTTGCGGATTCCATTGAAAACAGTGTTGTTATGGCTCAGTATGACTTCGATAATCCCATTTACCAAGCCGAAGAGGAGAGTGAAGAAGATTGTGAACTCCCCAAAGAATTGGCCAAACTATTAAAACAGGAGGAAAGGGTCATTCAACCTCATCAGGAAGAGTTGGAAGTCATTAACCTTGGTACTGAGGACGCAAAGAAAGAGATCAAGATAAGGGCTGCTTTAGAGGAAAAGGTCAAGAGAGGGCTGATCGAAATGCTGCAAGAATATGTGGACATATTCGCATGGTCGTATCAAGATATGCCTGGTTTGGATACAGATATTATGGTGCACAGGCTACCTCTCAGAGAAGATTGTCCTTCGGTAAAGCAGAAGCTTCGCAGAACTAGTCCTGATATGGCTGTCAAGATCAAAGAGGAGGTTCAGAAACAGTTGGATGCAGGTTTTCTAGCAGTTACCAATTATCCCCCTTGGGTGGCCAACATTGTACCCGTGCCGAAGAAGGATGGTAAAGTCAGGATGTGTGTCGATTCACGAGATTTAAACAGAGCCAGTCCGAAAGATGACTTCCCATTACCTTACATTGATGTATTGGTCGATAACACTGCTCAGTCCTCGGTTTTCTCTTTCATGGATGGATTTTCTGGCTATAATCAGATCAAGATGGCGCCAGAAGACATGGAGAAGGCGACATTGATTACACCTTGGGGCACGTTCTATTATAAGGTAATGCCATTTGGGTTGAAGAATGCCGGCGCTACCTGCCAAAGAGCTATGACGACTCTCTTTCATGACATGATGCACAAAGAAATTAAAGTGTACGTGGATGATATGATTGCGAAGTCTCAGACAGAAGATGAGCACTTGGTAAACTTGCAAAAGTTGTTTGAAAGATTGAGAAAGTTCAAACTGAGGCTGAATCCAAACAAGTGTACGTTTGGAGTGAGATCTGGAAAGCTATTAGGTTTCATTGTCAGTGAGAAAGGGATTGAGGTTGATCCAGCGAAAGTAAAAGCTATTCAAGAAATGCCTGAACCAAGAACGGAAAAGCAGGTTCGTGGTTTTTTAGGGAGGCTGAACTACATTGCGCGGTTCATATCTCACCTAAAAGCTACGTGCGAACCAATATTTAAATTGCTAAGAAAAGATCAAGCAATCAGGTGGAACAATGATTGTCAAAAAGCTTTTGATAAGATAAAAGAATATTTGCAGAAACCTCCAATTCTTATACCTATAGTTCCTGGGAGGCCTCTGATAATGTACCTTTCAGTAACAGAGAATTCGATGGGGTGTGTATTGGGACAGCATGACGAGTCTGGTCGAAAAGTGCATGCGATATACTACCTTAGCAAAAATTTTACCGATTGTGAAACAAGATATTCGCTGCTCGAGAAAACTTGTTGCGCTTTGGCATGGGCTGCTCGCCGACTAAGACAGTATATGTTGAACCATACTACCTTGTTGATTTCTAAGATGGACCCAGTAAAGTATATCTTTGAAAAGCCGGCTCTTACCGGAAGAGTGGCTCGTTGGCAGATGATTTTGACAGAATATGATATCCAGTACACGTCGTAAAAGGCCATCAAGGGTAGTATTCTGTCTGATTACCTTGCCGAGCAACCAATTGATGACTATCAGCCGATGATGTTTGAATTCCCCGATGAAGATATCATGTACTTAAAGATGAAAGATTGTGAAGAGCCTCTTGTCGAGGAAGGACCGGATCCCGATGACAAGTGGACACTGATGTTTGATGGGGCGGTAAATGTGAATGGAAATGGTGTTGGGGCAGTACTATTAATCCTAAAGGTGCACACATACCTTTTTCTGCCAGATTAACTTTTGAAGTAACCAACAACGAAGCTGAGTACGAGGCATGTATCATGGGGATTGAGGAAGCCATCGATCTAAGGATCAAAACTATGGACATTTATGGAGATTCTACTCTAGTGATTAACCAAGTCGATGGAGACTGGAATACTCATCAACCACAATTGATTCCTTATCGAGATTACACCAGAAGGATCCTGACTTTCTTCAAGACAGTAAAGTTGTATCATGTACCCCGAGATGAAAATCAAATGGCTGATGCCTTAGCCATATTGTCTTCCATGATTAAAGTTCATTGGCAGAATTATGTGCCACACGTTGCTTTGAATCGACTCGAGAGGCCTGCGTATGTGTTTGTAGCCGAGTCTGTTATTGATGAGAAGCCGTGGTTTTATGATATTAAGAATTTCCTCAAAAGCCAAGAGTATCCTCAAGGAGCGTCAAAGAATGATAAGAAGACACTGAGAAGGCTAGCTAGAAGCTTTTACTTGAATAAGGATGATGTGTTGTACAAGAGGAACTTTGACATGGTTCTGCTCAGATGCGTGGTTAGACACGAAGCAGACATGTTAATGAAGGAAGTACACGAGGGATCTTTCGGTACCCATTCTGGTGGTCATGCAATGGCCAATAAGTTGTTAAGAGCCGGTTATTACTGGATAACCATGGAATTTGATTGTTTCAAATACGCTCGGAAGTGCCACAAATGTCAGATCTATGCAGATAAAGTGCATGTACCACCAAACCCTCTGAATATTATGAATTCTCCTTGGCCATTTGCGATGTGGGGCATTGATATGATTGGAAAGATTGAACCTACTGCTTCTAATGGACATCGCTTCATCCTAGTCGCGATTGATTACTTTACCAAGTGGGTGGAAGCAACTTCCTATGCCAATGTTACCAGACAAGTGGTTGCTCGATTCATTAAGAAAGAAATTATCTGTCGTTATGGGGTTCCTGAGAGAATCATCACTGATAATGGTTGGAATCTCAATAACAAGATGATGAAAGAGAATTGCAAAGACTTTAAGATCGAACACCACAATTCTTCTCCTTACAGACCAATGATGAATGGTGCTGTAGAGGCGGCAAACAAGAACATTAAGAAGATTGTGCAAAATATGGTTGTGACGTACAAGGATTGGCATGAGATGCTGCCTTTCGCTTTGCATGGGTATCGTACCTCAGTGCGTACGTCAACCGGGGCAACTCCGTTTTCACTTGTGTATGGCATGGAGGCAGTCTTGCCAGTAGAAGTTGAAATCCCTTCTTTGAGGGTGATGATGGATGTAAAACTTGACGAGGCTGAGTGGGTTCAAGCCAGGTTTGATGAGTTAAATTTAATTGAGGAAAAACGATTAGCAGCTGTGTGGCATGGACAACTATATCAGAGAAGGATGAAGAAGGCCTTTGATCAGAAAGTGCGTCCTCGAAGCTATTAGATAGGTGATTTAGTTTTGAAGAGGATTCTTCCTCCCGGTACAGATAACAGGGGCAAGTGGACTCCGAATTATGAAGGTTCATATGTTGTTAAAAAGGTCTTTTCTGGTGGAGCCTTGATGCTTACAACTATGGATGGTGAAGATTTTCCGTCTCTTGTGAATTCAGATGTAGTCAAAAAATACTTCGCATAAACTGACCCACTGGACAAAGAAAGAAAGTCCAGGAAAAAAAAGGGCATCCCGGCGAACCAAGAGAAAAAGAAAAGAAAAAGGTTCGGGAAAAATTTAGGGATAAATAATAAAAAAATAATGTGTACACCTGGTAAGTCGAAAACCTGCAAAGGCGGCTTAGGCAAAAATGGGTATCCCGGTGGATTGAAAACCTGAAAAGGCGGTCCAGGCAAAAGAGGGATTAAAGCGAAGACTACAGTCTGAGTTATCTGTACTTCATCGCGTTTCAGTGTCTACCATCTTGAAGGATATGATCGGTCCAATCATTATTCTCAGAAAGCAAAGAATTTGGGGAGATTGAAGATCTATGAGTCATAACAAAATTGGAAAATAGTGGAATGCCGTGTTCACATTGCCAATAGGATAGTTTATTTTCTCTTTTGGCGCAATTACCTCTTCCTAGGAATTGCTTCCTGATGTATTTGCCTTTATAGGCCATTTTCAATCAATAAAAGTCGTTATTCAGTCGAATTGCTCTCTTGTTTTTTATTTCTACTGTTTTGTTTGCAAAAAACGTCCGAATTTTTGATGAACATTGCATCTAAAAACATGAAGGCTAGACAATGACGTGCCGAAAGATAAAACATCTGAAAATCATTTTGAATGTTGAGTACACTTGAGTATATTTTGTCCATACGATCCCCTGGGGCATGTATGTCCTGCCGTTTTGTAGGTTACTATCTTTAATTGATGGCTGAAGCAGATGAGCCAAAGTTTGTTCGAAGTAAGACCCTGTTGTTTCAACACTATCCAGTCGTGTAAGAAGTTGGGTCGTCTAAGTCGATTTCAGAATTTGTTTCCCCAGCATGGTCGAGAGGTTGGTGTTTTCCCAACAAGTGACTCCCCAGTTGAGTTGGTTTCTCTACCGTTCCGAGAATGTCAGACCAGTAAGTATCCTCAGCAGAATTGTTGTATGTTCCCACAGAGTTGGAAGATCGAATCAGAAATTGTATGCTCAATAAAGTGATCATTTGCTTTCCCAGCAGGAGTTTTTCTCCCTTTGCATCTTGCATGTAGTAATCATCATTTGCATTCGCATTCTCAAATTGCGTAGCATTTCCATTTAGTATGGAGCATTACGCCATGGAAAACTCAAACATATGCATACATGTATTAAACCAGATTGGATCATATCTCCGAAAGAGACGGATCATTTTTCAACATCAGTGTAGCATATTTGCAGTAGTTGCTCTTGGCAACATTCAGAATCGATAATCCCAGTGAGATTTATTTTCTCACCAGTCCGTGAAAGGAAAGCTTGATTCCCTTCCGAGTTAGTCACCAGTATGTGTCTGCCTTATTTTGACATTTGTAAATACCATTCTTGCGATACCGGTAAGTGTCGTGTTGATCCCCGTAAATGTCTGTGCTCTTCTTTGATGTCGGCGAACATCATCTTTCGATGTCGATAAACGTCGAATTCCAATCGTTGGCCATCAGTAAATGGCATGTCTCTCATGGTGTCTACAAAAAATCATTTTGTCAACACCCGTGTGTGTCCTTTCTTTTTTTGGTGTCGGTAAGCATCATTGTTCGATGTCGGTAAACATCAGTCGCTTGTTAACCATCGGTAAATGGTTTTGTCATTTAAACAACTGTGTGTTTTTGCTATCCGTAAATATCGAGTATTTCATTTTCGCCATCAGTAAATGGTTTCGTTTCATAAATGTTTTCTCTCCTTGGTGTCTGTAAACATCTTTGTTCGATGTCGGTACACATCGAATTCCTTCCCAGTCATCGGTAAATGTCTGGTCTTGTTGCACTTATAAACATCTTTGTTCGATGTCGGTACACATCGAATTCCTTCCCAGTCATCGGTATATGTCTGGTCTTGTTTCACTTATAAACATCATTGTTCGATGTCAGTAAACATCGAGTTCCTTCCCAGTCATCGGTAAATGTCTGGTCTTGTAGTGCTTTCTTTGATATCGGTAAATATCAAATTTGCTTTGAAGCCGCCATCGGTAAATGGCTGCGCTTTCCTTGATATCGGTAAATATCAAATTTGTTTTGTAGCCGCCATCGGTAAATGGCCTCACTTTCCTTGATATCGGTAAATATCAAATTTGTTTTGAAGCCGCCATCGGTAAATGGCCTCGCTTTCCTTGATATCGGTAAATATCAAATTTATTTTGAATCCGCCATCGGTAAATAGCCTCGCTTTCTTTGGTATCGGTAAATATCAAATTTGTTTTGAAGCCGCCATCGGTAAATGGCCCCGCTTTCCTTGATTAGTCACCCACAGAGTGCAAATTCTCCGGTTCTTTTGGTATTCAATCCCTATTTACCTTGAAAGTCTGATTGCCGCTGCTTTCATCCGTTCAGGTTCATAGTTGATTGAATAGGGCCAGCTGTAGCACCTCAAATTTGCCCTCCTCATTCATGCATTCATTTTAGGTCATTTAACATTTCATATTGCATTTCATCATGCCAATCGGAATTGGCTCCAAGAGTTTGTCTTCCAAGAAGCTTGTATTCATCTGGGTATCAAAGTCAAAGTAGGATTCCTCAACGATTGAGACACATTATTTGGTTTGAAGGTCTTATGGATGTTGTGTAGAGCTCTTGGGAGCTAGGGTTTCATTTTCAGAGGTTTTCTCTAAAGGATAAAGCTTAATAAGCTCAGTACAGTTCAAAATTCAACTGTGAAGTCAAAAGTCAACTGTTGGTCAACTGAGGGTCAAATGGCTAGGGAATGACTTGAGATACTTCTAACATGTTCAAATAGGGTCTATTCATCATTCAAAACATTCATCTTGAAGGGACAAAGGTCTGTTTCTGAGCTGTCATGCTCGCTAGGCGAGAAGAATGGTTCGCCTAGCGAGCCCCAAGATAAACCACCAGAGTCACCTGCGCCCAGAAGGAACTTCCTGAACTGTCATGCTCGCTAGGCGAGTAATCCTTCGCTAGGCAAAGCCCACGCTTCCTCCTTCGCTCCAGCGAACCTTGATGATGTTGCTACTGGAATTGCTCGCTAACCTGCTCGCTGGATGCTCGCCTAGCGAGTAAATGCTAGCTATGTTTTTACCCAAGTCTGGGAGTGTTTGATGGAACCTTGCTGAATTGTGCATGCCATGCTGTTTTGAAAAAAACAAAATCCTGTCATGTTCGCTAGCTGCTCGCTAGGCGAAGATAGTAGCGAGCGTGGCAGAAACCCATTTAATTTTCAGAGGGCCACTCATTTGGGCCCAAAAAACCATTTTAAATTATTTTAGTCTCACTCTCACTCTCACTCTGACTCACACACTTTTCACTTCCATCTCACACAAACCCTAACGGTTGCATAGCAAACCCTAACCGTTACATTTCAAAATCGATCAACCTCTTCAATCAGGTTTGTTCTATCTCCATTCTTTTACGCTTTCAATGTAGTAAATTCTGTAGAATGAATCATTAGGGTTGAATTTGGGAGATTGGGTTTTTAGGTTTGCATGTATGTTTAGAACGATTCTTAGCATGTTAAATTACTTTGTTTCTGAAATTTGGGAGATTGGGTATCATTAGACTTTTGGATTTCTGAAATTGGACTGTTATCAAGGAAGAACCCAGAACCCGTAGGCATTCGCTAGCACTTCGCTAAGCGAACCTGTAGCGAAGCTTCGCTAAGTCTTCGCTAAGCGAAGTAGTAGCGATCATGACAGTAGTTGATTTTTCTGTTTGCTCTCTAATCTGTTTTGTGTTTGTTATGACATGCTTTCTATTGCATCCGTGCACTGTTTACCTGACACTGTTGTTGCTATGATTCTTTTGTTTGGTGCAACTCTTGATTGCACCCCATCTTGTTATTCTAACGTGTTTGTTGAGTTTTTTGTGAGGGCTCACATGACTCTTGAAGAGATAGCTTGCTTGGTATTCCACTTTATTTGTGGGATACCATTTGGAGATTTATTCTGATTGCTTTGCTGACTTGTTTTCTTTGATGGTGCTAGCCTGAGAGATCTCTGGGTTTCTTGTTTCTTTAGTTGCCGTTACTTCGAATCTTTATCCGTGTGGTAGCTCTCTTGATCCCTTTTACATCTTTTCAGCATTATACCGCTTTCTTAGCTGGAAGACCTCGATAGGAGGCAATGTTTTAGTGTGTTTACTTTTGTGCCCAAAGACCTCCAAGAGGAGGCACCAGTGCTAAAGACCTCCATGAAGAGTCAATTGACGGGACAAGGGATTAGTAGTCAATCCCCCGTTATTTAGTGTGTCGTTCTTTATGCTCCCACTACGTGTCGATGCTTCAGAACAAAAGCCCAAAATCTTTTGTCCGGTCAGCCAGTGGAGAGGGTTCCATCTTCCTGAACCCCCACGCTTTGTCATGAGCTCACCCTGTCCAGGGTTAAGAGCTATGAGGTCTTATCCTCATTACCCTTTTGATCTGCTCACCCTGACATTCAATGTCAGTGGTTAAGAGCCCATTTGATTACCTTTCCATGGCTTGTTTGTCGAGGTTGATATGACCCCTCTTGACTAAAGCCCTACCCATGTATGTTTGAACCCCCCCTTATTGGTGTGTTTACTTTATGCTATATGTTTTTTGTGTGGTGTGATCGTCTCCTCATAGGACTGCTAGGCTTCGTACAGTCTCTCGTTTGCATGTCAATGAAGGTAGCACGGTTCCTTCGTCTAGGACTTCCTTTTTGCATGAGCATTCCTAAAACACAAACAAACTCTTTGATTTTCTTTTCTTAAGAACATGTTAACTCCTTCTACTACAGGTGAGTAAGTCTCCAAAGGTCGAGCATCCGGTAGATTGCGTAGTAACGATGTTCATCCAAAAAACACAAAACAAACAAAAATAGGTTATCCGAGCTACGGTGCTCTGATTCTCAATCCTTCTTGAGATACGTATGCAGCAGGGTAGGGCCTGTGCGAGCAATAACTCTTTCTTTTCCCTACTTTGATTTTCTCTCTTCCGCACCGCCTACAGGACTTTTTATACACACACTTTAGACATAAATAGCAAGCGTGGATCCTGTGGAGTACCACAGACGTGAAGGGGTGCGATAACCTTCCCTTCACGTAACCGGCCCCCTTACTCAGTTTTCTTTGGTTCGAGATTTTGTTTTATCCGTTCCCTCTTGGTTATGCAGTACTACCTTTCCCTCCTTTTGGGATAAAAGTACATAGCTGGCGACTCTACTCTTTTTTCCTCGCCACCTCTTTTCGCGTTTGTACTTGGATTCGGGAAATCCGGGGAGCGACACTAAGCTCCAACATGGTTCCTTAAACTCTGCTTCTTGCGGAAGGTTCATGTTATGAAATTCATGCCAATCTCAAAATGGACCACCTGCACACGTGCAACCTCTTTGGCAAAGCAAAACGCATCTAAACAAGTGTAAAGAGACTTGGTTTCATCATCAACTCATGTATTTCATGTTTCATTTCACACAGATTGCGAAACATCAAAACTCAACCCTAATTCACATAAATTCTTCATAATTTTTACACGTACCTTGACCTCACTTCATTTCCTATAAATAGAGGAAGCTTTTGCTTTCATAAAAAAGTTTGGACAACCAAATAAACACTGAAACCATTTGAACCCGTTACCAAAAAACCCTATTAACCATTTCTTTTAGCTTCGTTTCTTCGCCGAGAATCACTCATCAGCACCTTCTGAATCTAATTGAAGATTTTCCGTGGCATGTGTAAGACCCTAATTTTGACCCTAATATCCCTCATGGCATCATGTTATTGCACAAGTGAATTGCCTCAAGGATCATAGCATGTTTGGCTCCTTAACCCTTGGGTTGGGACTTATTTGAGTGTTTTGAGATCACCAAGCATGCTTGTATTGTATATTATTTCTTTTCTTATTTTCATTACTAACCAAAAGTACAAAAATATGTCACTAACTCTTTTTGCTTTGAAGCTCAAGTGATCATGTGCTCCAATGCTCCTAGGCCTAGTGAAATGGATAGATGAAGATGAGAAAAAGCATTACAATGGTCCACAAAGTTCCTAATCATCATATATGTCTCGCAAGTATCTCAATTTTCCAATTTGATCAAGATAACCCAAGGGGCTTGAAGATTATTTCCCAAGGAAACCCTAATTTTACTTTGCTTTGACTGTGCCTTGCCCATGAAGCAATCTCAACCTATGATCAAATTTAATCAAGAGAAGTATTTCATTCATCATTTTATGTATATATGAGCCTATTTGAGGCCCCTCAATCATCTATTCATCAAGATTGGAAGTTTGGCCTTGAGAAGTTGACCAGTCAAGTCATCTGACTAAGCTGAGGTTCAATGAGATATATCTTTTGATGTGTTTGCCAAATGAAGATGACCCCAAGAAAATAAAATGTTCTTAAGAACCATATGAACAACTTTCATGTTCATCAAAAATCCATTTGAAACTTGTAATGTCATCATTCATTTCAAAACATTATAGGCCATTTTGACAGAAACCCTAATTTTGGGTTAACTTACCAAGGACATAACTTCCTTAATTTTTATGCTTTTGAGGTGAAAACAAATTCATTGGGAAGCTCGAGATGTCTAATTCAAATTTTATGTTGGACAAAATTTCATAATCCTAAAAGAAATACATGTGATAATACAAAACATTATAGGTCATCTTGGACCTAATTCATTGAATTTGAAAAAGTACCCAACTTCAAATGCCTATAACTTTATCATATAAAATCCAAATGATTAAAAATGTGAGTCTAAATTGATCACCTTGAAAATATATACAACTTTTATGTTGGAAGTTGACTCATTTGAAGTTTTTATCATGAGGACATAGGGGTTTGATTAAGCTTGCTTTTGGTGAAAAATTTCAAAATGATGTGAACATGTTTTGTACTTGAATTTTCACAGCAAGTTTTCATAAATTTGCACATGCCAAATGAATTTTTGCCCAACATGATTTTTGTTCCTTATTTCAATGGTGTTCCAACCATTATTCACAATACTCTTTTGGAGTTACCATTTGTGAGGTTCGAATTCATTTCCATTTATGTGCATTTTGGTATTTTATGATGAAACTTGAATTGCAAGCATGCTTCAGTCCTTTGTGCACGTCCAAATCCTTTCCTTATGAACTCAACAAGCTTTTGCATTCATCATTGGGCCTTCCACACGCCTGTACAGACCCATGCACATCAAAGTTCAAATTGCCATACACATGAAAGAAGCGTGTGATCTGATACCTTGTGCTATAAATAGAGGTTCCCTCTCATTCATTTGGTAACCTTTTGGAGATCTGAATTATTGCAGAAGTAAAACTATAGTCATACCAAAGGAATTATTCAAAAATTGTTCTTACTTTCGAGCTTGAAATTCAGCATCATTAGCTGAGTTTTAAAGCCTAATTCCTTAGCCTTTCATTTCCATTACACTCAAGGATCAAAGGGGAGCAAGGAACTTGGAGGATTCGTGGCCAGAAGTGCTTCAATTCAAAGGTTATTTTCAAACTTTTTGGATCTAGAACTCTTAATTCAATGTAGCATCCTTGTGTTTCTGTGGATTTCTAAAGTCCTCACACTTGAGGCAAGCCATTGGTGCTTTCAATTCATCATTTCATGAACAAAAAGTTTGAAGATCACGATCTTCTCCTTCACATTTATCTCAATATAGGAAGAGTGAGGGAGATCCATTGGTACAGTGATGATCTCCATCACACGAGCTTCATTTCCATGGCCTTGTTTTTAATTTTCATTAAAGTTCATTTTCCTGCAACTGGTGGCCGGAATTTGTTGTCTGGCCGGAGAAGATGGTGGTTTCCACCACTACCACCACCACGTGTGTATCCTCCTGGCCCTTGGATTTGGTTTCCACGTTTTAATCTTGTTCATTCATTGTGTTTACTTCATTTAATGCATGTTGTTGCGCGTTTGACTCAAGCATACCGTGTTCCATATGATCTTGACCATCCATTGATGCCACGTCAATTAATGAAACTCATCCTGTGGCGGTGGTTTTTTCCATTTATTCCATTTTCATTTTATTTTCAGTTAATTCCTTTTATTTTCAAAAATTCACAAAAAATTCATTTGAAGTCATAAAAATATGAGACCAACTCCAAAAATTTTCTTGAAAAATCTAGTTTCATATTATGATTTTTAATTATTTTTGTGATTTCATTTGATATTTTTCATGGATTATTTGATTTTTAATAGTTTTAATTCATTTTAAAATACTTTCTGACTTTTAAAAAATCCAAAAAATATTTTCGTAGCATTTATGGATCATGATAAGTCAATGAAAAATGGTCTCATCAATTTCTTATTTGATTTGAGATTATTTGAGATTTTAATTCATATTATGCTATTTTTAATTGTTTTTTAATTTATTTTAAATACTTTCTGGTTTCGAAATTTTGTGAGAAAATTAGTCAAAGTTTGTTTGGCCAGGTTGAACCTATGAGAAAATTGGATTTGTTGATGTTGATTTGAATTGCATTTGAGGTTCAACCTTATTTGTTTATTATTTATTTGCATTTTATTTTAATTCAAAAATACCAAAAAAAATACCATTGATTCTTTGACTTGTTATCTTTATTTCTCTTCTGTTTGGTGTTGTTTGATGATGGTTTGATTCATATTTGATCAATTGGATTTGGTTGTTGTCTTCCTTTCCCCTCCCTTTCATCTTCATCCCTTTCTTTCCATCAATGGCCAATGATTTAAAGTCTTGTGGTTGGTCTTGTCAAATGAGAAGCTTAACCTTCTTTGATCCAAACCAAAATCAACTTGATCCATGATCAAGTGAGTTGTTTTGTGTCAAAGATAGGTTGCTTCTTGGTCAAGCAAATAACTTAAAGTCAATACAAGGCCCTTCCCCTTTTTTTTGGCATGGCAAGTTTATGGAGCTTGGCTTACTAGTCATGATCTCTAACTTGTGTTCTTTGCCTATATTTTTATGGATCAGCCTCAGATAGGTGTGACTACTACATTAGTCCACTTACGATTGCTTAACATAGCGCTACATTGTCTTATGACAAGCAAACATAACTTTACTAACTACTAACTTTAATTTTAGAATTTAATTTCTTGTCATTTAATGTCATTTATTTCTTACTCATTATTCATATTGATTTCCACTTTGCTCACTTGAGCACATATTTTATGTTTATGTCATTTTTCTTTTGCTCATTTGAGCCCATTATTGTATAAATATATTGGTATCTTGTGTTTGCTTTGTGTTTGTTTTGTGTGAACCAAATGCAAAAGGAGAAAGGACTTAGAATTAGGACTTACCTATGCTTAAAGGAGTTCAAGAGCAACTAGGCCTCATGCCTTTAGAATGAAAAATTTGTTGAAGAGCAAATAGACCTCATGCCTTTAGAATGCTAAAACTCAAAGTTGACTTAAAAGAACTTCTCATTCAAACTTATTCTTTGTCCATTCCCTTTATTGTGTTATGAACTTTTTGATGTGTGCTTTTATGTGATAGGGATCCCACCTTGAGATTGTGAAAAAAGGACCATTGTCATGAGTAGCCAAGTTAAGAGCCAAGCCAAATGAAGATCCTAGGAGCTTGAATTCAAATTGTTTGATTGCTTGTTTGTGTGCTAAGTCCAAAGGAAAGGAGCATCTTGAGTCATCTCTATGACTTCAAGGAAAGGAACTCCAAGGGTTTTGTCTTTCCCCTCTTATCTTTGTATGCTTTAGGATTAACCCTTCTCTTCTTCTCCCCACTCTAACCAGGCCAAAAAAAATCATTTTCAAACTTTGACTTTATTTCAAATTAGAAACCTAGGCCTTAAGACTTTGACTTTCCAAAATCATTTTTATCAATACTCATTGTGAATAAACCTTAATCCAACTTTGACCTCATTTTGTAAATAAATCTAACTTGTAAATATAAGTCATCTCAAGTTGTTTTGTGGTTCCAATGGCCATTTTGTTAAAACTTTTCAAAAACATTAGTCATAGGTTTGAGTTATCATAGTGGTTGATGTAAATCTCACCTCACCCTTAGTGATTGGATTATAAGTCTTCCATGCTTCTTATAGGGTTAACCCCTCACTAGCATGTTGAAGCCTTCCTCACATGGTGGATTGTTGGTTTAGGTTGAGTTTTCTCCCTTTGATAACAAAAGACCTTAAGGCTTTTGATCAAATCAATTCACCAATCTTTGAGATTTTTACCCCGAACTACGAGGTTTTGATCCTCTTTTGTGATGGTACGTAGGCAATGGGTTCATCCATTCAAACAACAAAATTTGTAAATATAATTTATTCTCTTCGCATCCCTCCAATCTTTTTGCACAAATCTTTTCACAAATACCAACCTACAACACATATTTGCAAAAAGGGTTCCCTTAGAGTACTAAGGATGTTTTGGGTGCGTAAAACCTTCCCATTTCATAACCAACCCCCTTACCTAGATCTCTGACATTTTTATTAGTTTTTGATTTGAAAAACTTCTTACTTGGCTTTTGTTCTCTTTTTAGCATTTCCTTTGGACAAATAAAAGTGCGGTGGTAACTCGAATTGTATGTTGACTTTTGGTTTAGTCAATAAACCTAAAAGTAACGAAAACCCCGCTGCAGCATGAAACTCCTTGGAACCATACATCTAAGTCCACCATTGTTGACCTTTGAATCTTCAACTGAAAAGGTAGTTACAAGTAACATTTCTGAGCAAACGCGTTACTCGTGTGTTCGTCTTGAATCAATGGCTCTGAAGTAAAGAGACGTGAAAGATGATGTGAGTTGATGCTTAAATATGTGTTGTTTGAGCTTAAGACTCAGAGTTCATGAGTTGCCAAAAATATGGTTCAGCAATTGAAGACGAGTGCCTTCGCACGTGTTTAAGGGAAATTCAAATTTTCTTGGCCAATGAAAACACGCCACACACATTTTTCAAAAGTATCCGTTAACGCCATTGTCAAACTATTTTCTATTTTACTTTTCTACTTTATTTTTCATTAGCTTTCCGAATTAATTTCTGATTGGGCCTTTGACCTTTATTACTCGATTTTTTTACACAAATTGCATAAAAATATCTTGCATCACATATATTTTTTGCATACTTTTTAAAATCATTTTTGCATATAATTAATATTTTCTTTTATTTTTTCATTTAATTTTCATTTTCCATTTTTATTTTTGACCATTCTAAAACATTTTTGCATCCAACTTTTTAGATTTATTTATTCATATTTTTCTTGAATTCTCATAATTTTCCCAACCATTTATTTTATGTTTTGGTGCTTGTTTTGAATTTTCTCTTTAATTTCCCATTTTAAATCATTTTTAATCATTTTTATTTCATTTTTAATTAAATTTTTGTCAATATTTTGACTTTGCTTGAGTCGTTGCTTGGTTGATGAGATCTTCGATATTTCAAATCATTGATAGATAGTCCATTGGTTGATTCAATCTTCTCTAATTCAAAATGTAGAATTATGATCATTTGATCATATTTTGAACACTTTGAGTTAATGATAATTTATCCCTTGGTGTAGCATATGTTTGAGTCCTTTGATTTGTTGATAGATTATCCTAATGTGGTGACTTGACTTTGCCTTCTAACATCTAAGACCTAACACCTAACTTTACATTTATGCTCTTTACATTCATGTCATTTACATTCTTTCCTTTTACTTTTTGCCTTTTTTTCCTTTCTTATTTCAAAAGACAAAAAACATTATAAAATGGATAAACCCCTAAAATGATTTAATCTGATCTTATGGATGTGTGTTACTATCGCGTGCTTGAGGAGTATTTTGCACCTTGGACCTTAAGACTTAATGTTTTCCCTTGATTGGAGTATGTATGATACTTGGCGATTATCTGAGACCTTGTGATCCCTCTGGACCCTTTGATCTTCAATTAAAGACTTGGATGTTTCCTTGTGGCTTTGTGGCTTTGTTATTCATCTGGATCTACAAATATTCATCTACTTATGTGCTTTTTTCATCTTGTGGCTTAATCCAAAAGGGAAAGGAATGCTCATTTAGACCAATGTCAAATTCTTGTTCCATCTTATGGTGAGTACACTTGCACACACAAAGGCTTTATCTTGGGCTACCTTATAATGAGACCTTTTATTTCATGTCATTTACTTTATGCTTGAGGATAGTTTCTTCATCTTCTTCCCATTTCTTCAATTTTCAAAACTTCTCCCTATTTCAAAAACCTCTTGTTTTCAAACTTCGTACCCTTTCTTAACAAACATTGATTTTTTTCAAGTGATTCAGAAAATATTTTTCTCAATAAATGATAAAACATTTAAGCATACTTAAACTCTTTTCTTCAAACTCCTAAAAAAGACAAAACTCATCAAACTTCTTTTTGTGCCTTTGTGTACTTTCCTTTTAAAGGCCTTTTTTTTAAAAGATTGGATATTAGTCTATTCTTGTAGTGATGCAAACCACTATACTTCTATAATATGTTGATAAATGATTGATATTTTTAACTTGAATGTTGAGACGTACTTATGAGAAAGTCCAAGTAAAAGTTCTCCATATCAAGATGATGCAAATGCACATTTCGTCATACTTTTGGGTAGTAAGATGAGTTTTCCATTCGAATACGACAAAGTGGTTTTTCAAATTAAAATTAATCAATAAACAACCCAGTTTTTTATAGACACAGATTTGCAAGTGGTTCCTATGGAGTACCATAGATGTGAGGGGTGTTAATACCTTCCCTTTGCATAACCAACCCCCGTATCTAGATTTCTCTTTTGTTTTATCTTTTGTAGGTTTTGTTAGATCTTTTTCTCATTTCCTTTGGAAACAATAAAGTTCGGTGGCGACCCTTTCTTTTCTGAGTTAAGTTAATCAATAGCTTCATCTCAAAAAAATTCCTACCGCGATAGCTGGCGACTCTGCACAGGACTAGTCTCTAAGTGGATTAAGCCTAGCTTGTTTATCTGTGTTTATGTTATCGCTTTTTGTTTGCTGTTTAGGTGTTTGGTGATCTCTGTGTGGCGAGATAAGTCCCATACCCAGACTTGAGTGCACTTAAGATAGAATGGTGGTATAGTCATGTTGACCTTATTGACGTTAGACCTTGTTAGGTTGGCATGAGAACCCCACTCAGATAAGACCCCTTTGGATGTACCTAGGTCTTGCGAGTAGTTGTAATGACAGATTTATGTTCGACCTGGGAGTCTGAGATTCGGAGAGACCTTAGAACACTTTATCCCCTCTTGGACTTTTAGGATGTAGTGTGGTGACCTTTCCGACGTAGGCCTGGTCTGGTTGATACACGATACTACACTCTGACAAGGTTCTCTTTAGAATATTATTGGTCTACGAGTAAGTCGTTAAACTGATAATATCCGAAAGATGGTTTTACGACTCTGGGAAATTTTTTGAACCTGGTTACTATTTGAGACATCCAAAGCTATAAAAACATTCATCAGTTCCGTTTCAAACATCCTAAATTGAAAGAGTTAAGGAAGCTAGGATCTTTGGTGTCTTGTCCTCCTGACTTCAAATACCGTTATGGAAGACTTATGTTTGTGTTGAATACTAATATGGAATACGGAGTTCTGAACACCTTAGTCCAGTTCTATGGTTCAACGTATAGGTGTTTCACTTTCCCTGATTATCAACTTGGACCTACTTTGGAGGAATATTCCTATTACATAGGCTTTCCTGTATCATATCAGAGGTTGTGCATTTGAGAAAAGAGGAGATTTATGCTAAATGTGACTAAAAGAGGTATTCTTGGTCTACCTACTAAGTTATTGATGGAGAAGGTTGCTACTCTTGCGAGTGCTGGGAGTATGGTTGCTTTCGAAGTTGTTCTCACTTTGCTTATCTATGGCATAATCTTGTTCCCTAATGTTGATAACTTTGTGGACATCAATGTTATCCACATCTTTATGATTTAGAATCCAGTTCCTACTTTGCTCGCATAGACCTACTATTCTATCCATAACATAACGGAGAAGAATGGAGGAGCTGTTGTGTGTTGTGCATCTTTGATGTACAAGTGGTTTATTTTTCACTTGCCGCAGTCCAAATTGTTCAAGGATAAAAAGATGTGTTTGAGGTGGTCCTAGTGGATCATGTCTCTCACCAATGAAAACGTGACTTCGTATTCTAGAGTTTATGATGACGTGAAGATTATTGACAATTATAGTGAATTCCCTAATGTACCTCTTCTTGGTACAAAAGGAGGTAAGAACTATAATCTGATTTTGGCTCGACGTCAGCTTGGGTATGCTATGAAGGATAAACCAAGCAATATTCTTTTGGAAGGGTTATTTATTCAAGAAGGTGTTGATAGCAAGGGATTGAAGGAGAAGATGGTCTACGACTGGATTAAAGATTGTGTTGCCTTGGAACCTTACACTCAATGGGTGCATGTAAGAGCTGTTAAGATCAAGATGCCTTATCCTCCTGAAGAGCCTATGTTCCCTACAGTCATATGACTCATTCCTATTCTAGTTAAAGACATGAAAGGACTCCAAGTTGCTTTAGCTTGAATGAAGCAAGAAAAAGATGATTAGGAAAGCAAGTTTCATGTTTCAAATGCGGAGAGGTTAGAATTACAAAGGCAATTGAAGGATAAAGATGATTTTCTTCACTAGAAGGAAGACTTGATTGAACAACATGGAAAGAAAAGGAAGAGGGAGCAAGAGGCTAGGTCTGGTGCTTGGAAAGGTATTGTTGACAAGATCTTGAAAGAAAAGGTCGATATGAAGTATGCTTTTGAAGCTCAGATCAGGTAGCTCAAGAGGAAGTTGCAGCATGGAGGAGGATCTTCTCTAATAGTGGTTCCCTCAGATCCGAGGCCTTAGTTTATGTATTTTGTTTAGGACTGTTTTGAAATCATGTACTGAAATTGTAATCCTCCCAGGTATTTTAATGAAATGAAAGTCTGAGCTTTTCTTTTAATGTGTTATTACTTATGATGCTTGTAAATTGTCTTTAATTCCTTAGTTCCTTGAAAACAATCATTTGCACATTGCATTTCAAGCATCATTTTCATCATTTGGTCTTGCTTTCTGCAAATGTTTTTCATATTCTCATTCGTTTTCCTTCGTCTTCGTAGAAGACAAGCTAACCCACTGGTATAATACTCGTGCCAACGCAAGACGAAAGATGGAGACAATTGAGTAAGAGAAAAGAGAACTTTGCAAGGACGTGAATTCGTTGAAAGCAAGAATGGACAAGATGACTACTCTGTTGGAATCTTGGTGGCAAATCAGAATCAACTTCCACCTCCGTCTCAGCCTTAAGTGACTGTTATCTTCAATATTGCAACAACTCCTGTTGTATCTACTGTACCTACTGGACCTCTAGGTTAGAATCAGATGCCTGCTGGTTATCCTTGGGGTATGCCTTCCAATTATATGCCAGAGAATTTCAACCCTGCTACTTAAGCTCCTTTGGTAAACCAGGTTCCTCCAATTCAATCTGTAATGGTCACCACTCCTTCAGTTGTGCATGATGTGCCACAATTAGAGGATCCTATCTATCACACTGCTCCCAATGAGAATCCAGATGCTTATGAGAGAATGGATGGATTCTAGGATCAATTTAAATAATTGCATAAAGAGTTGAAAGTTATTAAGGGGAAATATTTGTTTGGTAAAAATGCTTATGATTTGTGCTTGGTACCCAATGTCAAGATCCCTGTCAAATTCAAGGTCCTTGACTTTGAAAAGTACAAGGGTAATTCCTGTCCTCAGAGTCACTTGACTATGTGTTGTTGGAAGATGGCTACTCACACTGATGACGATAAGTTGTTGATCCACTATTTCAAAGACAGTTTGACTGGTGCAACTTTGAAGTGGTATATGGGGCAGGACAATGCTCATATAAGTTATTTTAATGACCTTGTACAGGCGTTTATAGTTCAATACACATATAATTTGGACATGGCTTCTGATCGTGACCAACTTCGTGCAATGTCATAGAAGGATAAGGAATCATTTAAAGAATATGCTCAGAGATGGCGTGAAGTGGCTGCTCATATTAACCCTCCGATGGAGAAGAAAGAAATGAAAAAGATATTTATCAAAACTTTGAGTTCTTTCTATTATGAGGATGGTTGCTAGCGCTCCAAACAATTTGACTGAAATGGTTGATATGGGAGTCAGATTGGAAGAAGGTGTCAGAGAGGGTTGTTTGACAAAAGAAGCAGGTTCATGAAGCTAAACGAGGAAGTATGGCAACAATTTTCATAAAAAGATAGAAAGGGATACTAATGTTATTTCTCAAGGAGGAAGGCACAGAAAACCCATAAATGGAAGTACTCATAAGAACCTGTCTCAACAATAGAATTATTAGCAACTTCATATTTCCGTTGTAACTCTGGTGGTTAGTACAACTCCTGCTGATTAGACTTATCGATCGTAGTTTCAACAGAATCAACAGTCTAATAAGAATCAGCAAGCCCGTGTTCCCAGGAAGAATTGGTTTAGTCCTATCCCTATGACTTATACGTAATTGTATCCAACTTTGTTTGCAGAATGCGTTGATTAAAATTAGATCTTCACCGGTTGTTCCAAACCCACTTCCATGGTGGTATAAACCTGAAGCTCATTGTGCTTTTCATCAGGGAGCATCGGGGCATGATCATGAAACCTATTTCTTGTTAAAAGTAGAAGTTCAGAAGCTCGTCAAGATGGTTTATTGAAGTTCTGAGATGCCCGACCTAATGTGCAAGATAATCCTCTACCAGAACATGGTGGACCCTTTATCACCATGGTAGAAGTTCGTCCGGAAGAGTACTTAATTTCTGATGTTCATTTGGTGAAGACTATTTTGGCTTATATGTGTAGCGGTAAATTCATGACCATCAAGCTATAGATAAGCTTAACGTTAATAAAACTAGAGTTGCCACCGCGCTTTTATTGTTTCCAAAGAAAAAGGGAAAAGTATGAACAACACCCAAAGATAAGAAGTTTTCAAATCAAAACTAATAAAATGTCAGAGATTACAGGTAAGGGGGTTGGTTACATAGAGGGAAGGTGTTAGCACCCAAAGTGTCCTAGGTACTCCTAGGGAGCCCTTTTTTGTATGCGAGTGATTTGGTCTAAATGATGTTTGATAGGATATAGAGTTGGGGGATGAGAAAATAATTCATTGATTATATTTTGTATTTGACAAGACCTTCGACCTTATGCCTACGTACCAACATAAAAACGAGGTATCAAAACCCCGTAGTTCATGGTAAAAAATTTCGAAGAAGTTGGTAAATTGATTTTAAGCAAATATTTAACAGGAAAATGCAAAAAGATGGCCAAAGATTTGAATGGAGTTGTTAGTTCTTTTTTTCTTTTTGTAATTAAAGTCAATATGGTTAAGTTCATTCACAAGTTTGATTTAAGAAAAAGTTTAAAAATTCAATGGCATGAGGCCAAAGTTTCTAATCATTAAAACATGTCTAAGTTGAAAACACAAACAAAGAATGATTTGAAAGGAGAGAGAGATTTTGAAATTAAAGAATAAAGGGAGAAGATGAAGAGACTACCCTAGACAAAAATTAAAAGTTAAGAGTTGAAAAGATCTGACCAATGGGATGCAATCCAACAAACAAGAATGTCACATAGAAACCCATTTTCCTTTGGACTTTAGAAAGCAACAAGCATAAGCAATATCCAATCAAACCATATGAAGGCCAAGACATCAAATAAATTTATCCATAATATCCAAACCAGCCCTCCCATAGCTAGCAACCTTCAATGCATCAGATGAAATATTCATTTGACAAACTTGCAGAAACAATCATCAGACATAAACAATAATAACAATATGACAATTAAGCACAGAGACACATTGATAGATGAATCAAAGGCACTCAAGGTCTTGCATAAGATGAAAGGCATAGTGAAGGATATCTTAGTCTCAGATAGTGGCATTGGCCAAGTCCTTTAGCATAGGGAAAGTTGCCTAATTCTAAGTCCAAAAGTTCAGATCAAATCCAACAGTCCACCAAGATATTTTTTTAGGGTTTTTGTTGTTATTAGGTGTTTTAAGGTCCTAAGACCACAAACAAAAACAAAGGCAAGCAAACAATATATACAATCACAAGATATGGCTCAAATGAGCAAAGTGAAAAGGACTTGGAACATAAACTAATTGTATGAAATGTAAATGGAAATGAATGATAAAGGTACTGAAATTTAAATTGTATTAAGTAAATGACTTGAAAATAAAGCAACATTAAGAAAGAGTTAGTCAGTGGTTAGTCAAATGTTAGTGAAGATTTTAATTGATTAAGTCATTCTTTGGAGAATACTCAACCATTCATTCACAAGTATGAATCCATGAACCAAGACATCATCCATGAGAAGGGCTCCAACTTGGAAAAATCTACAAGTATGCCACTAGCTATCATAAATGGAAAAAAGGTCAAGTTTTCACACAATGCCATGAAGAATGGGAGACTTACAATCTCACTTACTAGAATGATATGCCTTGAGGGATAAATTTAGATCTATGTTAAGAAATTGTAATTGGACTTATGTAGAAGTCACAACTATCTGAGGTCAGGCAATAATAAATATGGGTGTTAATGCATGTTAGAGATTTGGTACAAAGAACCAAACTCCTAAAAACATGTCACACACTAAAAGAAATTGGATGGACTTATCTCAGTCAGACTTATGTTGATTCATATGACACAAGGTCATTGATGAATCAACTAGCATTTATACATTAGAGAAATCATTGGTCAATGATGGATTGGGGAAGAATAGGGATGAATATTGTAGCGGTAAATTCACGACCATCAAGCTATAGATAAACTTAACGTCAATAAAACCAAAATCGCCACTGTGCTTTTATTGTTTCCAAAGGAAAAGGAAAAAGTACGAACAAAACCCAAAGATAAGAAGTTTTCAAATAAAAACTAATAAAATGCCAGAGATTATAGGTAAGGGGGTTGGTTACACAGAGGGAAGGTGTTAGCACCCAACGTGTCCTAGGTACTCCAAGGAAGCCCTTTTTTATGTGTGCATGTGTTTTTGGTATAAATGATGTTTGATGAAATAGAGTATGGGGATGAGAAAAGAATTCATTAATTATATTTTTGTGTTTGATAAGACCTTTGGTCTTGTGCCTATGTACCATCATAAAAATGAGGGATTAAAACCTTGTAGTTCGTGGTAAAAATTTCAAATGAGTTGGTGAATTGATTTTAAGAAAAAAATTAAGAAGAGGGCACAAAAGGCCAAAGTTTGAATGAAGTTGTTAGTTCTTTTAGTCTTTTTGAAAGTTAAGTTAATATGATTAAGTTTATTTACAAATTTGATTTAAGAAAAGGTTTAAAAATTCAATGGCATAAGGCTAAAGTTTATAATTGTTAAAATATGTCTAAGTTAGAAAACAAGCAAAGAAGTTTTTTGAAAAGAGGGACAAATTTTGAAATTTAAGAAGTGGCAGGAGATGAAGAGACTATCCTAAGCATAAATTAAAATTTAAGAGTTGAAAATATCTGACCAATGGGATACAATCCAACAGACAAGAATGTCATATAGAAACCTGTTTTCCTTTGGAATTTAATCAAGCAATGAGAAATATTCAGAAATCATGAAGATCAAAGCATCAAATAAAGATAGCCACATCCAAGCAAGCACTCCAATAGCTAGCAGTCTTTATTGTCTTCCAATGTATCAGATGAAATATTCCTTGATCAACTCAGAACAAAACATCAGACATAGACAATAGTAACAAAATAACACAAAACAAATACATGATCAAAGTTCTTCCTTCAATAGGTGGAGATAGAATCGGAGGCTCAAGCAGATACTCTTTGATACTATCAAAAGCTTTCTGGCAATATTCGGTCCAATCACAAGACTGGTCTTTTCGAAGGAGCTTGAAAATAGATGCACATGTGACAATCATATGCGATATAAATCTTGAGATATAATTCAAGCGACCGAGAAAACCTCTGACTTGCTTCTCAGTTTTGGGCGCAGGCATCTCTTGTATTGCTTTGAGCTTTACAGGATCAACCTCAATGCCCTTCTCACTGACAATAAAGCCCAACAACTTACCAGAATGAACACCCAAAGTACACTTATTGGGATTCAAGCGGAGTTTGTATTTCCCCAAACGCTGGAATAACTTCAAAAAATGCTCAACTTGTTCTTCTTCATCTCTTGATTTAGCAATCATATCATCAACATAAACTTCAAAATCTTTATGCATCATATCATTAAAAAGAGTGGTCATAGCTCTCTCGTATGTTGCACCAACACTCTTTAAACCGAAAGGCATCACTCTATAACAGAATGTTCCCCAGGATGTAATGAATGTGGTCTTCTCCATACCTTCAGGTTCCATCTTTATTTGATTATAACCGAAAAATCCATCCATAAACGAAAAGACTTTGAATTTATTTGTATTGTCTACTAACATATCAATATGTGGCAGAGGAAAATCATCTTTCGGACTAGCTTTGTTCAAATCTCTGTAATCAACACACATGCGGACTTTTCCATCCTTCTTTGGAACAAACATAATATTGGCCACCCACTATGGATACTCGGAGGTAACAAGAAAACCAACATCAATCTGCTTCTGCACTTCCTCTTTGATCTTCACTGCCATATTAGGATGAGTTCTTCTCAATTTCTACTTGACCGACGAGCATTCTGGTTTCAACGACAGTCTATGCTCCACAACCTTATAATCCAACCCAGGCATGTCTTGATAGGACCAAGCAAACACATCAAAATACTCATGAAGAAGATCAATCAACCCCTTCTTAGCTTTTGGACACAATTGAGACCCAATCTTGACTTCCTTCACATCATCCTTGAAACCCAAGTTGACTAGTTCAATTTATTCTTCAAACGGCTGAATGGGTATCTCCTCGTGCTCAAGTAAACAGGATAATTCATAAGATACTTCTTCATCATCGTTCTCTTCCTCAGCTTCAAACATAGGGAAATCAAAGTTTGGAGAGGGAGTCCTTCATTGTGTTCAATGGGTTTGAAAACCAACCTGCATAATGATTTGATATTTTGATTTTAGAGATGTGGAGTGCAAACAAATATTATGTAGATGGAAGATTATTATTTATTTATGTTTTATGTGATTACCATTTTCAAAAAAAGCAAAAAGTTAAAATAAAACATCCTAGATGTGGATGAATAAAATTGTATTTCATTGAAGATAATAAAAAAACGCCCAACAATGTTCACTTCTCCCTTAGGCACAAGAGAAGGATTTTTCTTAAAATAGTAAAACAAATTACTTAGAATGATGAATGACAACAGGAACATCAACATCAACCCAATTGTTGCAAATTTGGCCATGCGTCATAAAGTTGGCACAAGCTTCGTCTTCATCACCACTGTCTTTAATAATGGCAACTGACTGTTGATCATTCTCATGAAGGAACCCTCCACTGTGGAATATTGGTTGTATAACTTTGGCTTTGCCGTTGTATGGCCTTGGTTGAAATTCGAGGACGTCTCTGCTCTTGTTCTCGGTGATCTCCACAACACGTCCCCACTTGTCAATGCTGCCAGCCTGAATAGCCTCTTGTGCATCCTTCAAAGAAGACATGGGTGCCCCAACTTTCTTTAATTCATCAGTAATAGATAAGGCTTGGAACGATATTCCAACCTCCTCTTCAGCATCAACATAAGTGAAAGACGATAAATGGCTCACCTATAATGCCTTCTCTCCACCAACAATGGCAAGCTTGCCGTTCTTCACAAATTTTAGCTTCTGGTGTAGAGTAGATGTCACAACTCCGACTTCATGAATCCATGGCCTTCCAAAAAGAAGCTATAGGCCGGGTGGATATCCATTACCTGAAAAGTAATTTGGAAATCACTCGGACCTATCTTCATTGGAAGGTCCACTTCTCTAATGACAGTTTTACGAGAACCGTTGAACGCTTTAACAACTACACCATTGTACCTCGTCGGGACGCGTTGGTAAGAGAGTCTTGAAATAGTTGATTTTGGCAACATATTCAACGACGAACCAGTGTCAACCAACACATTGGATAATGCATCCTCCTTGCAGTTCATCGAAATATGTAGTGCCAAATTGTGATTCCTTCCTTCCTCAGGAAGTTATTCATCACAAAAACTCAAATTATTACAAGAAGTGATGTTGGCAACAATGTGGTCAAACTGATCCACAGTAACGTCATGCTCAACATAGGTCTATTCCAACACTTTCTGTGATGCTTCTCTATGTGCTTCAGAATTCATTATTAATGATAGGACAGAGATCTTTGACGATTTCTAAAGCAGTTTCTCTACAATATTGAATTCACTTCTCTTACCTCATCATCATCATTAGTCTTAAATTTGCTGGATTCACCAGACTGGCATATTGGAGCACTAACCGGGTTCACTACTAGAATCTCTACCTTCTTACTTACTGAAACATCTTCTATTACTTTAGGGAAAATTGGACTGAACACACGACCACTACGGGTCACCTTTATAATATCTACGATATCCACCACTAAATCTGCAACTAGAAGAGGAACCTCTTGACCATTTTCAATCATAGTGGCATTATATTGGTATGGAAGAACTTTATCGGATGCATAAGGGGTATGGCCCACTAACCATATAACCAACGATGATACCGATCTATTGACATTGTTGTTGTTGTTACTATCAAACTGAATGACTACCCGCTCAGGGGTCTTAAACACCGGTACAATGATATTCACATCATCTCCAATATCCCTTGACTGTTGAATCTGGATTACATTCCCATCCATCAACTTTTGGATATCTCTCTTGAAAATCATACACCCATGGGGGTTCATGCTGTAAATGACACAACCATCACGGGCTTGTTCACAGTCACTAATTAAACACAGAGTTCTATGCATTTCCACCAGAGACCTTCAGATACATCGTTCATCAAAAAATCTAAAATCCCCTGGACAATCGTCCACCATATTGACAGAAGCATTACCATGAGCAGGCAAGGGATTAGCTTTCACATTAGGCACTATGTCCTCAAAGGAGACCATACCGCTCTTCACAAGCCTTTAGCTTCATACTTCAACGGATAACAGTTCTCTATATCATGTCCAGGGGCTCCCTGGTGAAAAGCACAACGAAGATTAGGCTTGAACCATCATGGTAGTGGCTCAGGGATTTGCGGAGGGTTTCTTGGCTGGATCAGATTTTTGAGTACCAAAGACGGGTACACTCTTCATACGTCATATGAATAGGGTCAAAGGAGACCTTCTTCTTCTCAAAATTTTGTTGATGATGATTGTTGTTGTTGTTGAAGTTGGTTCTTTGTTGCGGTTGTTGTTGTTGAATTGGAACTAATTGATTGTTAGGATTGTTGGAAAAACCCAAAACTATTGATGAAACTTGGTGCTGATGTTAACAGGATTGAGAACTTTTCTTGTCATATGGCCTCCTCTGCCTCCTCACTGATACTGAATTAGTTTCTCCTTCTTTCCTCTTGGAGAAACTACCACCATACTTCTTGCTAGCTGACGCTTCTTCTTTAGATAAACGTCCTTCATAGACTCCTTCTTCTAGCCTCATCCCCATGTTTACCATTTCAGTAAAATCATTGGGGGAACTTGCAATCATACATTCTTAATAAAATGAACTCAGCCAATTCTCTCCATCTCTGGGCATATTCTTTGAATGTCTCCTTATCCTTCTCAGACATTGACCTCAACTGATCTCTATCAGGAGCCATATCCATATTGTACTTATACTACTTGAAAAAGGCTTCACCTAAGTCATTGAAAGTATGGATGCTTGCACTCTCCATACCCATATACCATATCAAGGAGGCTCCAATTAAACTGTCTTAGAAATAGTGAATCAACAGCTGATCATTATGAGTTTGAGCAAACATTTTCCTGTAATACATAACAAGATGGATCAGCGGGCAAGTATTCCCTTTGTATTTTTCAATGTCGGGGACCTTGAATTTCACCAGAATCTTGACATTAGGAACCAAGCAGAGTTCAACAACACTCTTCCCAAACAAATCTTTCCTTCTCAGAGTCTTTAACTCTTTGCGTAGCTCGAGGAATTGATCTTTCATTTCATCCATCTTCTCATAAACGTCTGGACCTTCAGACGGCTCTGAATGGTAGATAGTGTCCTAAACACAAGGAAGAGTGTGAACAACAGGAGGTGGCACTGACATGACCGGGCTAGACGCTGACAGAGATACAAAGGTGGGTGCATACCCTTCTGGCATAAAATTTGAGAGCATTCCCCAAGGGAATCCAACAGGCATAGCAGGAATGGATTGACTGGCAACAGAAATAGGAACAATTGAAGAAGCAATCTTAGAAATGACGATCCTCTGAGCAGGAGGAGTTGCAGGAGATGGTGATGACTGATTCTGGGCAGCAATGACAGACTCCATCAGTTCCGTAAGTCTGGCGATCTCATCATTCAGCTCTCTGTTTTCTTGCTCTAAGTGCTCCATTCTCTTCGGTTGATTATCACTTGTGTTATAGCGGCGAGTCAGCTTAGATGATGCACAAAAGAAGATCTGATAAGACATCTGGCGGAAGAAACCTGTTATACAGATGATGCATGGAATGCAATGTTTTTATTGTTTTTAACTTTAAGGAACATATGAAGTCTTGTTTGCAAATAAATATTCGAATAATAACAATTTAATTAACCATAAAGTCTCTTTTTATTCATAAAATTGGAAGGATTACACTAAGTACATTTTCAGAAACCAAAATACAAATACAAGAAAAAGGAAAATATCATCTTAAGGATCCCTAGAAATTGCATCAGATGATCTGGCTACGGATGCATACTTCCTTCGGATGCATTAAATATCAGACTCAAAAGATGTCTTCATCTGAGCCTTCTCAAGGACAAGCTGATCAACAATCTTCTTCCAAGAACCGGAAGACTGAGGCATGCTAGAGGAAGATAAATCCTCTGGCTCTCTCTGTCTATTCATTGCTCGATATTCAATAATCTCGATAAGTGGATCCTTGTCTTTAGACTCAAGCTACAACTCTTCATGCTTTCGGCTCAAAGCATGGAACCGCTCTTCCCACATATCTCTCTCTGGCTTCATTTTGGCGAGTGCATCTTCCAACTCCTCTATATCTTGGTTAGGGAGAGTGGATGGCTCAGCCACAACCATATATATCGGTCTTTCACAAGCGTACGACATCTTGAGCTCCAAAGCTCTCTTCTTCACCAAAATAGTGTAAGCTTCCAAAGCTACACAATTACGTGGACCAAGCTCGGATCTTCCTTTCCTATGCATGTTATGCCAAGCATGTATCATCCTTTTCTTCAAAAGTTGGGGATATTTACCCTCTTGATAAAATAGACCTTTTAACTGAGTGTTAGTAGGTTTATCTCTCAAGGGGAACCCAAGTTGACGATGAGCCAAAGCAGGATTGTAGTTGATTCCTCCTTATGTACCAATAAGGGGAACATTAGAGAATTCACCACAACTATCAATAATGTCCACACTACTTAATGCAGAATCATACCAAACAATATCATCATTAGTGAGAGACATATGTCTCTAAGACCACCGTAGACATTGCTTGTTCTCCAAAAAAGCGGGTGTTTGAGGCAAGTGCGAAATAAACCACTTGTACAGAAGAGGAACACAACACACAATAGTCTCACCACCTTTAGAATTCCTCAAATTCAAAGAGAAATACATGTCACCCAACAGAGTAGGAACAAGATCCCCCATCAAGAAAATTCTAATGGCGTTATCATCAACAAAACCGTCAATGTTAGGGAACAAAACTAAACAATAGATGAGCAGAACAAAAACAACTTCAAAAGCATCCATGCTACCGGCCTGAGCAAAAATAGTAGCCTACCGATGAGAAAATCAGAAGTCAATCCAAGAATTCCTCCTTTCTTCACCAAATTAGCATCAATCTCATATTTATTAAAATGAAGAGCTTCAACTATGACATTAGATCTGGGAATCTCCTTAAATCGACTAAAAGGTACCTTGTTAGGTACGAGTATTCCCAAGAGATGGGCATACTCCTCTAACGTAGGCACAAACTGATAATCAGGAAAAGTGAAGCACCGATAGAGAGGGTCATAGAACTGAACCAAGACACACAGAAGCCCTTCAACCACATCAGCAGATAATACAAACCAAAGCTTCCTATAATGTTGCTTGAAGTCCAAGGGATCTAATACAAAGTATGACAACTTCCTTATCTCTTTCAAATCAGGATATCTGAAACTGTACTTCTTAGTGTTCCTTCGTCTACAATCCATGGTCTGAAAATATTTGCAAATAAGACCTCAGTTTTCTTGAAATTTATTTTTTTGTGATGAATTCTATGACGTGTATGTATGCATGAATGCAACAGTCACAAACAAGGGACCGCACCCAAGGAAAACACAAACAGAGGTTAAGGGATGGATCAAGTCATCATCAAGATCAATCATCCATTTTAGTGGATTACAATTTTGACCTTATCAACACCCAAGTTCTATTGATATTGATGAGATTTGATCGGATCAACCGAGAATCAAAGGGTTTGTTGTGAGTGACGAGCATGGAGTCAAGTTAAGAACCATCCCAAAGGAGTGTACTAAGGATAAAAACCTGTAGATAATATTCTATAAAAGTGCCCATAGTCTTAATCCCATCTATCGGATATTATAGGTTAGGATGACTGACTCATCAACCCATAATATTCTCAAGAGAAACGTGTCTGAGTGTAGTATCGTGTAACAACTGTTATCAAGTCTACACCTGAACAGTCTACGCACTACATCCTTGTAGTGGGGTATTCGTTACCTTTAGGTTTATTGACTTAACCAAAAGTAAACATACAATTCGAGTCGCCACCGCACTTTTATTTGTCCAAAGGAAAGGCTAAAAAGCGAACAAAAGCCAAGTAAGAAGTTTTATCAAATCAAAAACTAATAAAAATGTCAGAGATCTGGGTAAGGGGGTTGGTTATGAAATGGGAAGGTTTTACGCACCCAAAACATCCTTAGTACTCTAAGGGAACCTCTTTTTGCAAATGTGTGATGTAGGTTGGTATTTGTGAAAATATATGCAAAAGATTGGGGGGATGAGAAGAGAATAGATTATATTTACAAATTTTGTTGTTTGAATGGATGAACCCATTGCCTACATACCATCACATAGGTAGGATCAAAACCTCGTAGTTCGGGGTAAAAATTTCAAAAGTTGGTGAATTGATTTGATCAAGAGCCTTAAGGTCTTTTGTTATCAAAGGGAGAAAACTCAACCTAAACCAACAATCCACCATGTGAGGAGAGCCTCAACATACTAGTGAGGGGTTAACCCTATAATAAGTATGGAAGACTTATAGTCCAATCACTAAGGATAAGGTGAGGTTTACATCAACCACTATGATAACTCAAACCTATGACTAATGTTTATGAATTTTTTTAACAAAGGTGGCCATTGGAACCACAAAAACAACTTGAAGTGAGTTATATTTACAAGTTAGATTTATTTACAAAATAAGTTCAAAGTTGAATTAAGATTTATTCACAACGAGTATTAGTGAAAATATTTTTGAAAAGTCAAAGGCATAAGGGCCTAGGTTTCTAGTTTGAAAACAAAGTCAAAGTTTGCAAGAAAAGATTTTGGCTTGGGTTAGAGTGGAGAGAATAAGAGAAGGGCTAATCCTAAAGCATACAACGATAAGAGAAAAGATAAAACCCTTGGAGTTCCTTTTCTTGAAATCATAGAGATGATTCAAGATGCTCATTTCCTTTATGTAAGACCCCAATTTTGTCCCTAAGATCCCTCATGGCATCATATCATATCATTGCATTGCCTCAAGGATCATTGGACACCTTGCTTCCTTCCCTGTGGGTGGGTCATCTTTTTGAGAGTGGTTCTTGATCACCAAGCATTCCTTGCATTTATATGTCATTTCTTTTCTTTTAATCACTAACCAAAAGTACAAAAATATGTCATCTAACCTTTGTCTTGAAGATGAAGCAATAACAGGTCAAGGCAATTAAAGGCATTCATTGAGCAATAGATGGTGGTCATTCTTGAGATTTGGACCCCACAATCATTCACAAGAGTTTATATGAGCTATGATGTCATTTTGAAGCAAAATCCCAAGTGGTAGAGGCTTGAACTTCATCAGAACATTGTCAAGTCATCTGAAGGCCTAGAAAGTCAACTACAAAGTCAACTGTGGATTTGGAGATGGGAAGGGATTAGAAATACTTCATTCATGGTCAAACAAGTCTCATTTGACATTTCAAAACACTCACATTGAAGAATTTGAGGTCCAGTCAAGAATTTCCAAAAATAGCAAGTGACCTATAATTTGAACTTTCCAAAAATGGAAAGGTTTTGGACCAACTTCAACTCAATATTACATCATCAAGAAGACTTCAAATGAAATTTTGTTGAACATGAAAGTTGTAGATCTTTCTCTCCCATTTCCAAAATGTCCAAGATCATGAATTTCTAATGTGTGGTTGAGGAGATATGATCAAATCATGGCAGAGTGTGCTTGAAAATTCAAATGGGCATAACTTTTGAACCAAAGCTCCAAAATGAGTGGTTCTCCTTGCAATATTCTCCTCATGACTTGTAGTTTCCAAACATCTCATTACATGGCTTGAATTCCTCTTGCATGATTATGTGCTCACTCATGAAGTTTTTAGAAGGAATTTTCATAAAATCATTTTGGTGGATCATATGCATACAAAACCATTTCCAAAGCTTGCATGGAGTAATTTTAAGTGATTTTGGGCCTCATGGTGGTATTGTTCAGGCATGCATGAAGTGCATGCGGTGAAATTACCAATTGATACATACACCTCACAATTTGTTAATCTTAATTGCATTTGGCTTAAACATGATTTCAGCATCATTAGCATGGCATATATAAGGATAATCTCAACTGTTTTCATCATTAACATCCATTTCAGATCTAAATCTTGAAAATCATCCAAATTTTTCTCTCAAAAATATTTTTGCAATTCTTCACACAAGAGCCATTTCTAGTGATGGATTCATGATCAGGAAGCATTGTTGAGCAAGATTGGACGTGAATTCGAAGCAAATCGTGTCAGTTTGGACTATACTCAAAGCTTGAAGCATCTATGGAGTTTGGAAATTGAGCTGGATTCGTGCATGCTGGAGCATTCAATTCATCATCAATCACTTCAACAAGCATCATAGAGTAGATTTGAGGCCTTGCTGAGCTTGTAGCACACGATTCCAGCTAGCTGTTCTTCAAGAGGTCAGGATTCGATCTCAATAATTCTTGAATTCATTAGGATATTGTTGTAGATCTTGTTGTCCTGATGAATCTGAGCTTTGAATCGTGTGATTTGGTGCTGTTTTGAGTTAGTCATGGATGATTGAATATTTGACATGTTGAAATGATTTTCTTCGATCTGAACTTGTTATGATGTTTTTGCATGATTTGGTTATGGATATGTGATGTGCATGACATGAGGATTCGAATGATGTGCTTGTTTTTGATTTCTGGACTTTTTTTTTGAAATCTGGAAATTCAGATGAAGAACATCATGATCTTCATCTTCAACCTATGAAGTTCATCATTTCCACGTTTAGCCATGAACTCGCTTCGATTTTGCTACGAGCGTGCATGTTTAGCTACGATTCTGGGCGCGCTAGGGTTTCTTCAGTGAAACGGCGTCGTTTCACTTGAGGCGCCAAATTCAAATATGCACTGACTTCGATTCCCAGCGAGGGGATATTTTCAAATGTTATTTCATTTTTATACTTTCCCTCCTATTTTCACATGCTATGTCCATTTCCATTTTTTATTTTTTCCTGAACTTAGAAAAATCATAACAAATTGAAAACTTATCCAATTTCATCCCAATTTTTTGCAAAATGATCCTTGTTCTATCTAGTTTTTTATCATCATAATTTCCAAAATTGTGCTTGGCTGGATTTTATTTGGTGCTAGGATATGTGATCATATGTCTAATTGTGACCTTGCCTTGCTTATCTCATTGTGAAATGCTTGTTTCTTATCCAATGAACCTGAAATTTTGCATGCTAATTCTAGACACATTGCTGGACATTTTGGTTTTGGTTTGACATTTTTCTCAATTACCATTGCTGTTTTATGCTTGTGCTAACTTGGTGTGACAATTTGTGTCACAGCTTTGAATGTTCAACTTGTACCATGTGATTTCCATGCCAAATGATTTCTGATTCCCCTGATTTTTTGTATGTGGATCATGTTATATGTCTTGAATGTGCATGAATTTTTCTGGATTTATTTGAATCATTTCTGTTTTGATTTGAATTTTTCATTCATGTTGATCACATATGAGCTTTGAAATTGCCTTGAACTTCACTTGATCATGAAATGCTTTTGGTGATTGATTTTGATGTGAGCCTTTTTAGGATATGTCAATATGTGTGTGAAGTTACTTTGTGTTAAATTTCAGCCCCTGTTTTGGATTTTTTCTCCATCTTTGACCCTAGGCTTTGACCTAGTGGTTTGTTACTTACTTGTGAGCTTTGATTTCAGGTTTAAGCATCCAAATGCCATGGTTGATGATGCGTCATCATGTGAATATTGATGTTTGCTTTTGATTACTAACACTTGTGTGTTTTGTAGGTTGATGCTAACTCATTTGAGTTTGCCTTATGGCTTACACATTTTGTACATTGAGATCATCTATTGCTTATTGACTGTTGTCTGTTTGTCTGAGTATTGTACTGATTTGTTTAGTGTTTCCACAGGTACTTAAGTTGCTTTAAGTTCATTTGAACTTTTCTTTTGCTTGGTTGCTTAACCACTTAGGTATGATCCCTAATCTTCATGTAGTCTGGAAGACCTACTGTTATTGGTAGGCACCTGTCTGAAGCCCTCCTTAAGAGGCAATGCTTGTGATTTTTTAATTTTATGCCAAGCAGGTAAAGTCCTCTAAAGAGGCAATTGGCAGATAAAAGAGATGTGTAATCCATCTCCTGCTACTCAGTGTGTCATTCACCTTGCTCACACCATGTGTTGATGCATGGTGAATAATAACCCAAGATCTTATAGAGTCAATCATTTGTGGAGAAGAGTTCCAACTTTCTGAACTCCCACACTTTCCATTGATCAAAGCTCTCCCTGACCAAGGATAAGAGCTATGAGGCACACCCCTCATCTCCTTTTCATCTGCTTCCCCCTAACTCTCAATGTTAGGGTTAAGAGCTCAAAACACCCCATTCCAGTTGGTTGTAAAGCTTAACATTGCTCAAGCCTAATTGATTGTGTATAGTGTGTGCTAATTGACTTGTTTGTCTGCTTACCTGATTCATCTGTACATATTTTGCTTGAGTGTGCCTTTGTGCATTTGTCATCATTACTTGTATATCATTTCATAAACATTGTTCATTACTTTGTAACATTTGGTTTTGTCCATGGAGGAGGCAAGCATAAGTCCATTGATTGGCAGTTGTTTCCTATGATATGGTAGGAGACTAGTATAAGTCCATTGATTGGCATCTGGTATCCATGTTTCTCTTTGTTTTAGGAGATTGGTATAAGCCCATTGATTGGCATCTGGTATCCATTTTGTTTTAGGAGATTGGTATAAGTCCACTGATTGGCATCCGATATCCATTTCTATTTTGTGAGATTGGAATAAGTCCATTGATTGGCATCCGGTATCCATTTCTGTTTTGTGAGATTGGAATAAGTCCGTTGATTGGCATCCGATATCCATTTACTTTGTTCATCTGTTATTTGCTTGTTGCCTATTCCAAAGGAATCACTTGAATCATCTATATATGATCTCAAGAGGTGAACATCTAAGAAGTTTTACTTCCTAACCCTCCCACCTTTTGTTTCTTTAAACCTCCAAGTGCATGTTAATCCAAAACAAGAAAACTAATGTGCAAACATCTTCATTTGTTTTCAAATTAGAAACCTAGGCCTTAGGCCTTTGATTTTTCAAACTTCATTTTCATAATACTTCTTTTGAATTGAATTCTAATCATATCTTGACCACTTTTGTGAATAATCCTAATTGGTTAATTTCACTCACTCAATTGTTTTGTGGCTTTGTCCACTCTTGATAAGTTTTCATACATTAGCCATAGGTTTGATTTGTCCTAGTTGGTTGATGTTAATCTCACCTTTTGTCCTTAGTGACTGAATTGTAAGACTTCCTTGCTTTTTGTAGGGTTAACCCCTCACTAGCAAGTTGAAGCTTTTCTCACATGGTGGACTTGTTGTTTGTATAGGTTGAGTTTTCTCCCGTGGATAACGAAAGACCTTAGGGCTTTTGTTTTAAAATCAACTCACTTACTTTTGGAAATCTTTTAGCCGAACTACGGCGTTTTGATCCTTACCTTCCATGGAAAGGTACGTAGGCAACGGGTTCATCCGTTCAAACACAAAAATAATAACTTGTATATTCTTTTCTCATCCCTTCAATCCATGTTTGCACAATAAATATTTCATAAAGAAATAAAATTTCGTACAACAAGTTGTGAAAAGGGCTCCCTAGGAGTACCTAGGACGTTTTGGGTGCCTAACACCTTCCCATTGCGTAATTAACCCCTTACCCAGATCTCTGATCTTTTCATTAGTTTTCTATGTGTAAAATTTCTTAGGCTTTTGTTCGCTTTTTAGCCATTCCTTTGGATAAATAAAAGTGCGGTGGCGACTCGATTCTTTGTATGCTTTGCTTTTGATTTAGTCAATAAATCATAAAGTGACGAATACACCGCTACAGAAAAGTGGCGACTCTGCTGGGGATAAATCTCCTTGGTGGTTTTGCCTACTTTTCACCCTTGATTGTATGATATTGTTTATCTGTTATATGACATATTTTTGTATAATTTGGGATTACTGTATTGATTGTAATGATTGAATTGCTTGATATACAATTACTTATTTGCTTGGTGATCTCTGTGAGATGAGTTCTATACCCGAACTCGAGTGCACCTTAGGATAGGAGAATGGCATAGTCTCGTCGACTTGTGTGGAGTATTCCTTAGCAAGTTGACTTGCGAGTCCATTCACATGGTGGAGGTCATGTTGGATTAATAATGTCACACAAGTCATTTGTGGTTAGGCATTATTCTTTCAATCATGTGCCTTAGAAGCCAAGGACCTTAGTTTACCCAGCCCATCTTGGCCTGCTTTTAGGACGTAGTGCGGAGGTCGTTCAGATGTAAGATCTGATGCGATTGTTACGCGATACTACACTCATAAGAGTCTCTCTTGAGAATATTTTTGGAATACGAGTATTCGTTCCTCCGATAATATTCGAAAGATGGGATGATGACTATGGGAACCTCTTATAGAACATGTTCGGCAGGTTTAAACCCTAGTACACTCCCTTTGGGTGGTTCTTAACCGAGACTTCATTCTCGTGACTCTCAACAAACCCGTGATTCATGGTTGAGTCGTTCAGACATCCTTAATATCAATGGAACTTGGGTGTCGATAAGGTGAAAACCATAATCCACCAAAATGGATGATTGATATTAAGGATGATTGAGCCGGTTCATGTATCGTTAATGTCAATGGAACTTGGGTGTTGATAAGGTGAAAACCATAATCCACCAAGATGGATGATTGATATTAAGGATACTATGAGCTTTCCCATGACCTTTGTCTGGTGTGTTTTGCTTGATCCTTGAGTGTGATTGTTGCATTCATACATTCATGCATTCATCTGCATTCATGTCATCAGAAAAATGAGAAAATTTTCAAGGAACTTAAAGGGTTTATTTGCAAAATTTTCAAGGAACTTAAAGGGTTTATTTGCAAAATTTTCAGACATGGAAAGACCAAAAAGGCATACAAAGAAGTACAACTTTCGATAGCCCGATCTGAAAGAGTTAAGGAATCTGACATCTTATGTATTAGATCCCTTGGGTTTTAAAGCTCGTTATGGGAAGCTTCTGCCTCTGTTGACTACTCAGGTTGATGAAGGGTTGATGAGTACTTTGGCGCAGTTCTATGATCCTCTGTATCATTGCTTCTCTTTTCCGGACTTTCAGCTGTTGCCTGCGCTCGAGGAGTATGCTCATCTCGTGGGTATTCCTATTCTGGATCAGGTGCCGTTCAGTGGCTTGGAGAGTATTCCGACTTCTCGAGAGATCACAAACTTGTTGCACATAGATGAATCCCTGATTGAAGCGCATATGACCACCAAAGGTGGAATTCAGGGTCTTCCTTCTGATTTCCTCATCGCTCAAGCTACCGTTTATGGGAAGGCCATGAGTGAGGATGCCTTTGAGGCCATATTCGTGCTTCTCATCTATGGTTTGGTATTATTCCCAACATCGACAAATTTGTGGATGTGAACGCCATTAGGATCTTTTCTGTTCTTAATCCCGTTCCTACTCTGTTGGGTGATACCTATTTCTCTTTGCATCTGAGGAATGCAAAGGGTGGAGGAGCTATTGTGTGCTATTTGCCTCTGTTGTATAAGTGGTTTATTTCTCACTTACCGCAGACGGTCGCTTTCAAGGAGAACAAGAGATGTCTACGGTGGTCTACGAGACTTATGTCTCTCACTAATGACGATATCTCTTGGTATGATCGCGTGTATGATACATTTCAGATCATTGACTATTGTGGTGAATTCCCTAATGTGCCTCTTCTTAGTACATGTGGTGGGATCAGCTACAACCCTATCTTAGCACGTCGTCAGCTTGGGTTCCCCCTAAAGGATAAACCTCATAACATTCTGTTAGAAAGTGTATTCTTTCAGGAGGGTAAAGATCCCCATGGTCTGAAAGCCAGGATGGTCCGTGCTTGGCGCAAGATTCACAAGAAGGGTAGAAGTGAGTTGGGTCCGAAGAACTGCATTGCTTTGGAGCCGTATACTTCTTGGGTCAGACAGAGAGCATCAGAGTATCTTATGCCATATGATTATCCGAGACCTACACCGTTGGTTGTGGCTGGGCCTTCAACCCTCCCTAACCAAGGCGTAGAGGAGTTGAGAGAAGAAGACCTTTCACGTGCCTGGACTCGTGAAAGAGAAGAGTTGCTTCAACAGCTTAAGGAGAAGGACGCTCTGATCGAATTCCTCGAGCTTCGGGTGATAGATGATCCGAATGATACCTGGACTTCTCTGCTTCCTCAGTCTTCCAAATTCTGGAAGAGGAAGTATGATCGACTTGCTAAGGAGAAAGCGGATATGGAAGCAGCATACGAGAGAGAGATCAAGAGGCTTTGTGTATCTCGTCTTCCAGCATCTCGAGCTTCTAGGGATCCATAGGATGTTCATTTTCCTTTTCCCTTGTAATATGATTGATAATGTTGTACTTCTTTGTCCCAAATATATATTTGATGAGATATTTTTCCATATGCGATTAAATGCTTTAAATTTCGAAAAATTCGCAAATAGAACCCTAAAAGTTCCTTGAAATAAAAAAACAAAGCATATGCACAAGAATTGCATGCATCATTTTGCATAAGCAGGTGTTGTTCTGGTCTTCTTGTCTGTGGCCTAACTCTGTGCTCTTCATTTATTTTGAAGACAAGCTGACTCATCGGTACTACACCCGAGCTAATTCTGCAAGAGTGATGGATCAACTTGAACAAGAGAACCGTGAGCTGAAGGAAGAGGTCGCTAGAATGACTGCTCTGATGGAGCAATTCTTAGCTACCCAGAATCAACCGTCTCCACCGCCTGCAACTCCTCCCCAGAGGACTGTTCTATCTGAAGTAGTTGCGTCAACTGTGCCAGCTGCCAGTACCCATTTCGTGCCAGCCATGCCATCCGGGTTTCCGTGGGGTATGCCTCTAGGTTTTATGCCAGATATTACAACTCCTACATTTGCTTCCATGCCGGCATCTAGCCCGGTCCTTGCAATGCCTCCTCCTGTCGTGCATACTATTCCTAGGGTAGACGACACCATCTATCATTCTGAGCCGTCTGAGGGCCCAGATGTTAATGAAAAGATGGATGCGATGAACGACCAATTCCTTGAACTCCGCAAGGAATTGAAGACCCTTCGAGGGAAAGACTTGTTCGGCAAGTCTGCTGCTGAATTATGCTTGGTTCCCGGTGTTAAGATTCCCGTCAAATTCAAAGTTCCTGACTTTGAGAAGTATAAGGGGAACACCTGCCCGCTCAGCCACCTGGTTATGTATGCCAGGAAAATGTCTACTCAAACGGATAATGATCAACTGTTGATTCATTATTTCCAGGATAGTTTGTCTGGTGCAGCTCTTCGTTGGTATATGAGCCTTGATAGTGCAAACATCCGCTCATTCAACGATCTTGGCGAAGCCTTCGTCAAGCAATATAAGTATAATGTGGATATGGCTCCTGACCGTGATCAACTCAGAGTTATGTCCCAGAAGGACAAAGAGACATTCAAGGAGTACGCCCAGAGGTGGCGAGAGCTGGCAGCTCAGATTACTCCTCCGCTGGAAGAGAAGGAGATGATTAAGATCTTTTTGAAAACTCTTAGTTCATTTTATTATGAGCGGATGGTCGCTAGTGCTCCCTATGATTTCACTGAGATGGTGAACATGGGGATGCGATTGGAGGAAGGAGTCCGGGAAGGGCGTTTGACTAAGGATGAAGGCTCTTCTAAACGATATGGGGCGTTTAAGAAGAAAGATGGGGAGGCACATGATGTGCAATCCCATGCTAAACCTAGAAGACCCTCTGCCAAGAGGAAGCCTGTGCGTCATGCCAGCAGTCAGCATCAGGTGGCTCACATAGCACCTGTCTTCAGAGACAACAATCAACATAATCAACAACAACCTCAGTATCAACAGCAACATCGCCCACAGCAACAGGCTTACCAGCCTCGCAACAACAGTAATCAGGCTAATTTGAATTATGAGAGGAAAAAGATCACTTTCGATCCTATTCCTATGTCATACACTGAGCTATATCCCTCTTTAATAGAGAGGAAACTGATTACCCCGAGGGATCCTCCGGTTGTACCTGCTAACCCGCAGTGGTGGTACAAGCCCGACCAACATTGTGTTTATCATTCCGGTGCTCCCGGTCACAATATAGAGAACTGCTATTCGTTGAAGACTAAGGTTCAATACCTTATAAGATGCGGCATTCTGAGCTTTGAGGACTCAGGCCCCAATGTTACGAAGAACCCATTGCCCGAGCATGGGAAGTCGGTTAACATGGTCCAGGGTTGCCCTGGAAAATATAAGGTCAAATATGTAAGCCATATTCGACAGTCATTGGTTGAGTTGCATCGTCTGCTGTGTGATTACAGTCATATGGAGCACGACCATGACAAATGTCGTATCTGTTCCGTCAATAGATTGGGTTGCCGCCAAGTGCGCAGAGAGCTTCAAGAGCTGTTGGATGAGGGGACTATTGAGATCCTTCAAAACAGAAATGTTGATGAAGATGAACCAGAAGTAAATGTGATTTCTCCTGTGTTCAAGATTCCTGAGCCTGTTGTCATCCGTTATGATGGTAGCAAGCCGAAGGTCTCTCCTTCCTTGGTGATTATGCCTGCGGGCCCTGTGCCTTATGCTTCAGATATAGCAATTCCCTTCCGCTATAATCCAGTTGCTGTTGAAGATGGGAAAGAAGTGTCGTTGCCTTCAACTTCTATGGTAAACATTGCTGATGTGAGCGGGTTGACCCGGAGTGGTCGTGTATTTTCTACACCCCCGAAGCCTCATGTTGTTGCTGATACTGTTGTGCGTCCGGTTGGGACTGCAGTGAATGTTCTGAACCCGGCACTTGCTGTTGTTAAACCCTCCTCTGTACAAAAGACTCCTACTTCTTCTGTTGGCCCGAGTGGCATTGTGAATGAAGACTGTGATGAGATGCTGAGGCTCATCAAGAAGAGTGAGTACAACGTTGTAGACCAGCTTCTACAAACGCCGTCCAAGATCTCCGTGCTATCTTTGCTTCTGAATTCAGAACCCCATAGGGAGGCTCTGCATAAAGTATTGGACGTGGCTTATGTTGATCACGATGTCACGATTGAACAGTTTGACAGTATTGTTGCAAACATTACTGCTTGCAACACTTTGAGTTTCTGTGACGCTGATCTCCCTGAGGAGGGAAGAGACCACAACATGGCTTTAAATATTTCTATAAATTGCAAGACCGACGCCATGTCCAACGTGCTGGTGGACACTGGGTCATCTTTGAATGTATTGCCAAAGACCACTCTTTCGAGATTGTCATATCAGGGGCCTCCCATGAGGCAGAGTGGTGTTGTTGTGAAAGCTTTCGATGGGTCGCGTAAGACCGTGAATGGGGAAGTTGATCTCCCAATCAAGATTGGACCAAGTGATTTCCAAGTTACCTTTCAGGTTATGGATATCCACCCATCTTATAGTTGTCTCCTTGGTAGACCATGGATTCACGAGGCTGGCGCCGTGACATCCACCCTACACCAGAAGCTGAAATTCGTCAAGAATAAGAAACTGGTTGTGGTAGGGGGAGAAAAGGCTTTCCTGGTTAGCCACCTGTCTTCTTTCTCATATATTGATGCTGAAGATGAAGTTGGAACGCCTTTCCAAGCTTTGTCTATAGCTGAGCCGATTGAGAAGAAGTCTCCTTCATTTGCTTCCTATCGTGACGCGAAACTGGCCATCGAATGTGGTGCAGTTGCTGGTTTAGGGAAGATGATTGAGCTTGAAGATAATAAATCTCAGGCTGGCATTGGCTATTCTTCTGGGGCATTCAATGAGAAAGGACTTTTCAAGAGTGGAGGTTTCATCCATGCTGATCAAGTTGAGGAAGCTGCTGCTATCTTGGAAGAGGATGCAGAGGATTTGAACAATTTTGTTATCCCTGGCGAGATCTGCCACAATTGGGTCGCTGTGGATGTTCCTACAGTCATTCATAAGTCAGCGTAATTTGTTCACTTTGTTTAAAAACCCTTCTCCCATGCCAAAAGGAGAAGTGATGACATCGTTGGCGTCATATATACAATGATATTTTCATTCAATTAATGCATGTTAAACATTTGTTTTTCCATTTGTTTTCACTTTTTGCTTTTGCATGAAGTCGGTGATCACAAAAAACCTAAAAACAAGAATAAAAGCAATCTTTTTTCATCTGCATAATGGTTTGCTTGTTTAAATTCTAAAGTTTTTATTATCTAAAATCATTATGCAGGTTGATTCTAAAACCCATTGAACATAATGATCCAACGCCATCTCCCAATTTTGAATTCCCTGTATTTGAGGCAGAGGAAGATGATGTTGAAGGGATTCCTGATGAGATTTCCCGTCTCCTTGAGCACGAGAAGAAGATCATTCAGCCGCATCTCGAAGATCTGGAAATAGTCAACCTGGGGTCTGAAGATTGTGTTCGTATGGTGAAGATTGGGGCACTCCTTGAAGAGTCTGTTAAGAAGGGGTTGATCAGTTTGCTACGAGAATATTCCGATATTTTCGCTTGGTCGTATGAAGACATGCCAGGTCTAGATACAAATATTGTGCAACATTTCCTGCCTTTGAAGCCTGAGTGCGTGCCTGTGAAGCAGAAGCTCAGAAGAACTCATCCAGATATGGTAGTGAAGATCAAAGAGGAAGTTCAGAAGCAAATTGATGCAGGGTTTCTGGTGACTTCTACATATCCTCAATGGGTGGCCAATATTGTGCCAATGCCTAAGAAAGACAGAAAAGTCCGTATGTGTGTTGATTACAGAGATTTGAATAAAGCTAGTCCGAAGGATGATTTCCCTCTACCACACATTGATATGTTGGTAGACAATACGGCCAAATTCAAAGTCTTTTCGTTTATGGACGAATTTTCCGGATATAATCAAATCAAGATGGCACCCGAGGATATGGAGAAGACAACATTCATCACACCTTGGGGAACATTCTGTTATCGAGTGATGCCCTTCGGTTTGAAGAACGCCGGAGCCACGTATCAACGTGCTATGACTACCTTGTTTCATGATATGATGCACAAGGAGATAAAGGTCTATGTTGATGATATGATTGCTAAGTCCCGAACGGAAGTTGAACATGTTGAGCATTTGTTGAAGCTTTTTCAGCGTTTGAGGAAGTACAAGTTGCGTCTGAATCCGAACAAATGTACATTTGGAGTCCGTTCCGGCAAGTTGTTGGGTTTTGTTGTCAGCGAGAGAGGTATTGAGGTTGATCCTGCAAAGGTCAAAGCAATACAAGAGATGCCTGCACCCAAAACTGAAAAGTAAGTCCGAGGTTTTCTTGGCCGCTTGAACTATATTTCCAGATTCATATCCCACATGACTGCCACATGTGCGCCGATATTCAAGCTCCTCCGGAAAGATCAATCTCATGATTGGACCGAGGATTTCCAGAAAGCTTTCGATAGTATCAAAGATTATCTGTCTGAACCTCCGATCTTGTCTCCGCCTGTAGAAGGAAGACCTCTGATCATGTATCTGACTGTTCTTGAAGATTCCATGGGTTGTGTACTTGGTCAACAAGATGAATCAGGGAAGAAGGAATCTGCTATTTACTACCTCAGTAAGAAGTTCACTGATTGTGAGTCTCGATACTCTATGCTTGAGAAGATGTGTTGTGCTTTAGCTTGGGCTGCTAAGCGCTTACGCCAGTACATGATAAATCATACAACTTGGTTGATATCCCGAATGGATCCGATCAAGTATATTTTCGAGAAGCCTGCTTTAACTGGAAGGATTGCCCGTTGGCAGATGTTGTTGTCTGAGTATGATATCGAGTATCGAGCTCAGAAAGCTATCAAAGGTAGTATCTTGGCTGACCATTTAGCGCATCAGCCGATTGAAGATCATCAGCCTGTTCAGTACGACTTCCCTGACGAGGAGATTCTGTATTTGAAAATGAAAGATTGTGATGAGCCTACACTTGATGAAGGTCCAGAACCTGGTTTCAGATGGACGATGGTGTTTGATGGCGCTGTGAATCAGTACGGAAATGGAATTGGGGCAGTAATCATTACTCCTCATGGAACACATATTTCGTTTACAATAAGGCTAACTTTCAAATGCACGAATAATATGGCTGAGTACAAAGCTTGTATTATGGGATTAGAAGAATGTATTGATCTGAGGATCAAGCATCTTGATGTGTATGGTGATTCGGCCTTGGTTGTCAATCAGATCAAGGGTGAATGGGAGACGAATCAACCTGGTCTCATTCCGTATAGAGATTATGCGAGGAGGATTTCAACGTTCTTTACAGAAGTTAACTTTCATCATATTCCTCGAGAAGATAATCGGATGGCAGATGCTCTTGCTACGCTTGCTTCAATGATTGTAGTCAAGTATTGGAATGAAGTTCCCATTATCCCCGTGATGCGCTTGGATAGACCAGCTCACGTATTTGCAGTTGAAGAAGTGAATGATGACAAGCCTTGGTATTTTGATATCAAGAATTTCCTCCAGAACCAGGTCTACCCGCCTGGGGCATCTGTGAAAGACAGGAAAACTTTAAGAAGGTTGTCAGGCAGTTTCTACCTCAATGATGAAGTGCTTTACAAGAGAAATTTTGATATGGTTCTGCTCAGATGCGTGGATAGACATGAAGCAAACCTGTTGATGACTGAGGTCCATGAGGGTTCATTTGGTACTCATTCCAATGGACATGCCATGGCTAGAAAGATGCTAAGAGCAGGCTACTATTGGCTGACAATGGAGTCTGACTGCTGCAAATATGTGAAGAAATGCCACAAGTGTCAAATTTATGCGGATAAGATCCATATTCCTCTGACACTTCTGAATGTGATTTCATCACCATGGCCTTTCTCTATGTGGGGAATCGACATGATCGGCATGATTGAACCGAAAGCGTCCAACGAACACAGGTTTATTCTCGTAGCAATTGATTACTTCACCAAATGGGTTGAAGCCGCATCGTATGCGAATGTGACCAGGCAAGTGGTCGTGAAGTTTATCAAGAATCAACTTATTTTCCGTTATGGTGTGCCAGATAAGATCATCACCGATAATGGATCTAATCTGAATAATAAGATGATGGAAGAGTTGTGCGCTGAGTTCAAGATTGCACACCATAATTCCTCTCCTTACAGACCAAAGATGAATGGGGCTATTGAAACTGCTAACAAGAATATCAAGAAGATTATCCAGAAGATGGTTGTTACGTACAAAGATTGGCATGAAATGTTGCCATTTGCTTTGCATGGTTATCGTACATCTGTCCGTACTTCAACAGGGGCAACCCCTTTCTCTCTTGTTTACGGCATGGAGGTTGTTCTCCCAGTAGAGGTGGAGATCCCATCAATGAGAGTCTTGATGGAAGCCAAGTTGACTGATGCTGAATGGATTCAGAGTCGTTACGACCAGTTGAATTTGATTGAAGAGAAACGATTGACTGCCATGTGTCATGGTCAGTTATATCAGCAGAGAATGAAGAAAGCATTCGATAAGAAGGTCAAACCTCGTGTGTTTCGAGAAGGCGACCTCGTGCTCAAGAAAGTTTTGTCTTTCGCGCCCGATTCCAGGGGCAAGTGGACTCCAAACTACGAGGGTCCATATGTTGTTAAGAGAGCCTTTTCAGGCGGTGCTTTGATGCTTACAACAATGGATGGGGAGGATTTCACTCGTCCTGTGAATTCAGATGCAGTCAAGAAATACTTTGCCTAAAAAAGAAAAAGTATATAAAAGAAAAACATAACAGCTCGCTAAGTTGAAAACCCGAAAGGGCGGCTTAGGCAAAAATGAGCGTCTCGGTGGAAAACCCGAAAGGATCAAAGTAGTAGAGACTTGAAAAAGAGAATATTTGCATCCCGCTAGATTGAGTACCTCACCCTGGGGCAATCTAGGCAAAAATTAGGGATTTGGCAAGTAACTGCATCCTGATAAGACTTTCTGTTCCACAGCTGTCCTTTCGTCAAAGATTCTCGATTCGTCGTCAACTGAAGCTTCGAATACATCGGATTCAAATTGGTAGAGAAAGGATCATTATGTTCAATGTAGCCCTCTTCCAATATATATCACCGATTTCAAACTTGTACAGATCTATGGAGTCTTGCCATTTGCAGGCTACCATTCCATCAAATCAATTTGAGCTTTTATCCAATTATTTGCACTCTTATTTGTTTCAATTCAACAAATGTTTTGCATGTTTTAATTGATAAAATGTCATTGTTTTAAACAAGAAAAATTTTCAAATTTTGTTTTAAACAAAGTGAATATTCACAATGATGAAAGGATACCTAAGAATTTCTCAGTGCTCTCCCAAGGGTGGCATGATTCCCAACAGGGTAAGACATTTGTTCATATTTCTGGCATTGGTTGTATCCTCTTTTATCCAGATTATTGTTAGGGTTGTTCCCTAAGCAGAGATTTTGTCGAGATTTGGTTCCCTAAGCAGAGTGTTTGTTGAGAACTTCACAATCCCCTCCAATAATATTCTCTCCACGGTATGGGTGCTTTCCTTTTGGAAGATTCTGTAGTTGGTGGATTGACATCCCGGTACTTCGTCTGTTTCCTCAGTACGGTCGCCAACGGAGTTGTTGGCATGATGTACTTCATCTATGCTATCTTTCTCCATCAGAGTGCTTGTTGAGGTTTTCACCTCTTACCCCTTCAGCAGAGCAGTGATTATTTCCTTCTCAGCCGTTGGTGGTTTCCTCTTAGAAGATTCAGCATTTGGTGGTTGATCACCAGTTCTCCTTCTCATCTTCAGATAATTCCCCAGTAGATTTGTGGTACGGTGGATTGTGTCTGTGATGTTTCCCTGCAGAAGTTTCGTGATTTCCCTGCAGTATCCCCAACAGAGTTGGTATCCTCAACAGATTTGCTTTTGTGGCAGTTTCTGCCTGTTGTAAACTCTTGTTCCCTAGTTGGGTTGGTCGGTGATCTATCATCCATGGATTTGGTTGATTTCCTGATGCTTTTGATCCCCAGTAGAGTGGCTTATGGCAGGATCTACTTGTGTGATCTATTTTTCCCTCGGTGGGTTTATCCCCAATGGAGTGACTGACAGTATCCCCAGTAGAGTTGCTTGTGCGGCTAGATTCTACTTGTGTGTTCTGTTCTCAACAGCAGTTCTTGTTTGTGCAACGAACTCTTGTTTCCTAGTTGATACTGAGGATCCCCTTGCAGAAATCTCGGGATTTCTCCATTTCCCCAACAAATTTGTCTTTGTGGCAGTTGCTGCCTGTTGTGAACTTCTGTTCCCCAGTTGGGTTGATTGATGATCCATCACTCAGAGATTTTGTGATTTCTTTGATATCTCTGATCTTTTGTTTTCCAGCAGATCTTTGCTTTTTAGCAGTTAGATCTCTAGCAGATTGGCTTTCCTTGGATTTCCCTTTGGAAGTGTAGTACCGGGCGTTTGATTCCTGGGCTTGTTTGTGTTAGATATGTATGTTTTGTCAGCATTCATCAAACATAAATTACGCATATTCATGCATACTTTCAACATTCAGATATTCATGATTGCATTTTTTGCCATATATCCTTTGTTTATTGTCTCTTGCTAACGATGGTGTAGATCTCTCCAGTAGATCTTCCCAAGCAGATGTCGGGTGTCTAATCTCTCAATATAGAGTCAGCCCCAAAAGCAAAAAGTGTCTGTCTTTCCTTCTGCAATTCCCCACTGAGATATATCCTCGTGGATGACGGCTTTTTCCGTTTCCTCCCAACACATATATTGGGATGGATCTTCCTATTGAGTTATATCCTCATTAGGACGAGTCTTGATTCAGTTTGCCTTTTCGGTTTGATCCTGAATTGGCTTTTTTTCAACTGTCTCTTGTGCTTCCCTGTGGAATAAATGAATGAATTGCCCAGTAACCGACAATAATTCTTTTTATCCCTAATGGAGTTTGGGCCTCTACCCAGTAACCGGTAGTTGTAAGTCCTATGTTCCCTTTTCTTCTTGGGGGAATTTGTGGTTATATACCTTTTATTCCTCAGGAGAGTTGTTGGTTTTCTACCATATATTCGGTAGTTACAAACCCTACTTTTATCCCCTAGCAGAGGTAACCCTTGTGGTTCATTCTGGTTGATGGTGGATTTTGTGGTCTTCTACCCTGTATTCGGTAGTTGTAAATCCTATGTTGTTGTTGTCTCCCTAGCGGAGTCTGTGCTTTCTTGTGGATAATTGCCGTATGCTAGCAATTTTATCCTCAGCCAGAGTTTTTGGTCTTCTACCCCGTATTCGGTAGTTGTAAATCCTAATTTCTCCCTTTTGCAGAGTTAACCTTGTTGTTCATCCTAACCAATGATGGTTACTCTTTGTGGTTATCTTCATCTAGTATTCGATGTTGATATTCCCTCTTTCTTCTGGGTAATTGTCGTATGCTAGCAATTTTTATGCCCAGCAGATCTTCCCTTGTGGATAATTGCCGGATGTTAGCAATTTTATCCTCAGCGGGTCCTTTCACCGTATGCCAGTGATTTGTTCCCCGGATCATTGATGTTTATCAATGTATCCCCGGTGAGTTCTCTTTCATTTACCCTTTTGATTGGTAATGATTGTTGCTCCCCTTGATCGGTCATCTTTATATACCTAGTTTTGGTATCCCGATGCCTTTCTTTTCGGTCGATTTATCCTTTATTAACACAGTAACCGGTTGTGGATAATCTTCCATGCGAGTATGTTATCCACGTTCTGACGGTAATGGATAATATATCTCATGCACTCTTCGGTCGAAGCCTGTTGTGTTTCCCCAGTCGAGTAAGGTTCGTATTCCTTTGTGGGACCGAATATTCTTTATTCTCCTTTTTTTGAGTGTATCACCCAGTAGCCGGTGATACGTATCTTGGATAATTGCCGGATGCTTGCAATTTATCCCCTGTGAGTTATCTTTCGGTTACCCTGTTGGTGTTGGTATCGATTGTCTCTCTTTTCGGTCGGTCACCTATTATATACCCAGTAGTCGGTATCCCTGGTGTTCCTTCCATGCGAGTATACTATCTACGTTCTGACGGTAATAGATAATATATCTCATGCGAGTATACTATCCACGTTCTGACGGTAATGGATATTATATCTCATGCGCTCTTTGGGTTTTTTCCCCAGCTGAGTAAGATTTGTTTTCCCGTTGCGGAGTCGAATGTCCATCCTGTAAGTCGATTTTCTTTTTCAAGCCCTCCTTTCGGATGATGAGTGTTTTGGCATATATACCAATTCACGCTTTGGTCGGTCACCTATTATATACCCAGTAGCCGGTATCCCTGGTGTTCCTTCCTTTCTGCTCCCTATTATGACCTTGGTCCCCTGTGGAGTCAGATTTTCCTGAGTTGATGTACCTTTTTCAAGTCTTTCTCAGATGTTTGGTTGATTGATATCTCTCACCCTTATACTGGTCTTAGATATTCATTCTTCCTGAGCTTGTTGTTCTTTCACCCAGTAACCGGTGTTTAGATCACATGTTTCTTTGAGTTTGTTACCCAGTAACCGGTAACACCTCATCTTGCAGTTTTTCTCCAGGAGAGTCTCTTTGTTAGACATTCCCCAGTGGAGTTTCCGTTGTGATTTTACCCTTTTGCTGTATTGGCACTTTCCCCAATATATGCAGTTTTCCCTGGCAGGGAGATTCTGTGTGAATCTTTTTCCCCAGTCCGAATCCGGATTTTCATCCGAAGTATCCTTCGTGGATAGTTTGAGTCAGCTTGAGTCCTTCAAATGGATGTGTCTTCCTTTGGAAATTTCTTTTTCTTTTCCCGGTTTGAGTCCTTTACTCCCCAGTAAGGTCTCTAATCCAGTCGTGTCCTGCTCGCGCAGTGTCAAGTTCTTCTTTCCCCTAATCCAGGGTCATGTCCTGCTTACGCATTTCTTTTTCTTATCCCCATGAGAGTCCTGTTAGAGTCTCTGTTCCTGGTGAGGGTATTACTCCGATGGATCGTCTTTTCTTCTTTGTGGACCAGTATTCCCCACAGAGTTTGTTTCTTTTGCATTCATACATCTGCATCATGAGGTCTCTTAGGGACCAAAATTTGTCTCATTACTGTTATTTAAGCCCATTCTACCGCGTCGAGATGAAGATTTTAACCTTCACTTCTCCGGCTAGAATGACCTTAAATAGGGGCATCTGTAAGACCCCAATTTTGTCCCTAGGATCCCTCATGGCATCATATCATATCATTGCATTGCCTCAAGGATCATTGTTGTTTTATGCTTGTGCTAACTTGGTGTGACAATTTGTGTCACACCTTTGAATGTTCAACTTGTACCATGTGATTTCCATGCCAAATGATCTCTGATTCCCCTGATTTTTTGTATGTGAATCATGTTAGATGTCTTGAATGTGCATGAATTTTTCCAGAATTATTTGAATTTCTGTTTTGATTTGAATTTTTCATTCATGTTGATCACATATGAGCTTTGAAATTGCCTTGAACTTCACTTGATCATGAAATGCTTTTGGTGATTGATTTTGATGTGAGCCTTTTTAGGATATGTCAGTATGTGTGTGAAGTTACTTTGTGTTAAATTTCAGCCCCTGTTTTGGATTTTTTCTCCATCTTTGACCCTAGGCTTTGACCTAGTGGTTTGTTACTTACTTGTGAGCTTTGATTTCAGGTTTAAGCATCCAAATGCCATGGTTGATGATGCGTCATCATGTGAATATTGATGTTTGCTTTTGATTACTAACACTTGTGTGTTTTGTAGGTTGATGCTAACTCATTTGAGTTTGCCTTATGGCTTACACATTTTGTACATTGAGATCATCTATTGCTTATTGACTGTTGTCTGTTTGTCTGAGTATTGTACTGATTTGTTTAGTGTTTCCACAGGTACTTAAGTTGCTTTAAGTTCATTTGAACTTTTCTTTTGCTTGGTTGCTTAACCACTTAGGTATGATCCCTAATCTTCATGTAGTCTGGAAGACCTACTGTTATTGGTAGGCACCTGTCTGAAGCCCTCCTTAAGAGGCAATGCTTGTGATTTTTTAATTTTATGCCAAGCAGGTAAAGTCCTCTAAAGAGGCAATTGGAAGATAAAAGAGATGTGTAATCCATCTCCTGCTACTCAGTGTGTCATTCACCTTGCTCACACCATGTGTTGATGCATGGTGAATAATAACCCAAGATCTTATAGAGTCAATCATTTGTGGAGAAGAGTTCCAACTTTCTGAACTCCCACACTTTCCATTGATCAAAGCTCTCCCTGACCAAGGATAAGAGCTATGAGGCACACCCCTCATCTCCTTTTCATCTGCTTCCCCCTAACTCTCAATGTTAGGGTTAAGAGCTCAAAACACCCCATTCCAGTTGGTTGTAAAGCTTAACATTGCTCAAGCCTAATTGATTGTGTATAGTGTGTGCTAATTGACTTGTTTGTCTGCTTACCTGATTCATCTGTACATATTTTGCTTGAGTGTGCCTTTGTGCATTTGTCATCATTACTTGTATATCATTTCATAAACATTGTTCATTACTTTGTAACATTTGGTTTTGTCCATGGAGGAGGCAAGCATAAGTCCATTGATTGGCAGTTGTTTCCTATGATATGGTAGGAGACTAGTATAAGTCCATTGATTGGCATCTGGTATCCATGTTTCTCTTTGTTTTAGGAGATTGGTATAAGCCCATTGATTGGCATTTGGTATCCATTTTGTTTTAGGAGATTTGTATAAGTCCATTGATTGGCATCCGATATCCATTTCTATTTTGTGAGATTGGAATAAGTCCATTGATTGGCATCCGGTATCCATTTACTTTGTTCATCTGTTATTTGCTTGTTGCCTATTCCAAAGGAATCACTTGAATCATCTATATATGATCTCAAGAGGTGAACATCTAAGAAGTTTTACTTCCTAACCCTCCCACCTTTTGTTTCTTTAAACCTCCATGTGCATGTTAATCCAAAACAAGAAAACTATTTTGCAAACATCTTCATTTGTTTTCAAATTAGAAACCTAGGCCTTAGACCTTTGATTTTTCAAACTTCATTTTCATAATACTTCTTTTGAATTGAATTCTAATCATATCTTGACCACTTTTGTGAATAATCCTAATTGGTTAATTTCACTCACTCAATTGTTTTGTGGCTTTGTCCACTCTTGATAAGTTTTCATACATTAGCCATAGGTTTGATTTATCCTAGTTGGTTGATCTTAATCTCACCTTTTGTCCTTAGTGACTAAATTGTAAGACTTCCTTGCTTATTGTAGGGTTAACCCCTCACTAGCAAGTTGAAGCTTTTCTCACATGGTGGACTTGTTGTTTGTATAGGTTGAGTTTTCTCCCGTGGATAATGAAAGACCTTAGGGCTTTTGTTTTAAAATCAATTCACTTACTTTTGGAAATCTTTTAGCCGAACTACGGCGTTTTGATCCTTACCTTCCATGGAAAGGTACGTAGGCAACAGGTTCATCCGTTCAAACACAAAAATAATAACTTGTATATTCTTTTCTCATCCCTTCAATCCATGTTTGCACAATAAATATTTCATAAACAAATAACATTTCGTATAACAAGTTGTGAAAAGGGCTCCCTAGGAGTACCTAGGACGTTTTCGGTGCCTAACACCTTCCCATTGCGTAATTAACCCCTTACCCAGATCTCTGATCTTTTCATTAGTTTTCTATGTGTAAAACTTCTTAGGCTTTTGTTCGCTTTTTAGCCATTCCTTTGGATAAATAAAAGTGCGGTGGTGACTCGATTCTTTGTATGCTTTGCTTTTGATTTAGTCAATAAATCATAAAGTGACGAATACACCGCTACACTTTAGACTTAGCACAAAACTCAAGCAATCAAACAATTTAGATTCAAGCTCCTAGGATCTCCATTTGGCTTGTCTCTCTTAACTTGGCTACTCATGACAATGGTCCTCCTTACTATCTGAAGATGGAATCCCTATCACACAAGAGAAAACATCAAAAAGTTCACAACACAATAAGAGGAATGGACGAAGAAAGAGTTTTGGAAAGTAAGTCCTTTGAAGTCAACTTTGAAATTTAGCATTCTAAAGGCATGAGACCTAGTTGCTCTTTAACAAATTTAGCATTTTAAAGGCATGAGACCTATTTTCTCTTGAACTCCTTTAATCATGGGTATGTCCAAATTCTAAGTCCTTTCTCCTTTTTGCATTTGGTTCACACAAACAAACACAAAACAAACACAAGACAACAATATATATATATATATACATACAATAATGAGCTCAAAAGAGCAAAAGGAAAATGACATAAACATAAAATATGTGCTCAAGTGAGCAAAATGAAAAGCAATATGAATAAATGGGCAAGAAGTAAATTGCATTAAAGTAAATTGCAAGAAATTAAATGCTCAAATTAAAGTTAGTAATTAGTATGGTTATGTTAGTTTGTCATAAGACAATTTAGCGCTATGTTAAGCAATCGTAAGTGGACTAATGTAGTAGTCACACCTATCTGAGGCAGGTCAATAAAACTATAGGCAAATAAATACAAGTTAGAGATCATGACTAGTAAGCCAAGCTCTAAAAACTTGTCATGCCAAAAGAAAAGAGGAAAGGCCTTGTATAGACTTTAGGTTTTTTGATTAACCAAGAAGCAACCTATCTTGGACACAAAGCAACTCACTTGATCTTGGATCAAGTTGAGTTTGATTTGGATCAAAGACGGTTAAGCCTCTCATATGTCAAGACCACCCATAAGACATTAACTCATTGGCCAAGATAAAAAGAAATGAGATGAAGATGAAATGAATGGAAAAAGAATTCAAGTGTCAAATACAATTGGTCAAAAGTGAACCAAATCATCATCAACCTAAGTCAAACAGAAGAGAAATGAAGATCACAAGTTAACATGTCAAACATATTTTTTTGGTATTTTTGAATTAAAAATAAAATGAACAAAATATGGTCAAACCTCAAATTCAATTCAAATCAACTTCAACAAGTCCAATTAAATTTTCATAGGTCTAACATGGTCAAACAAACTTTGACAAATTTTTTCAACAATTTTTGAAATCAGAAACTATTTAAAAACAATAAAAATAACACAATATGAATTAAAATCTCAAATAAATCTCAAATCAATTAAGAAATTGATGAGACTATTTTTCATTGACTTATCTTGATCCATATGTGTTAAGAAAATATTTTTGGATTTTTCAAATATCAAAAAGAATTTTAAAATGAATAAAAACTATTAAAAACCAAATAATTCACAAAAAATATTAAATGAAGTCACAAAAATAATAGAAAATCAAAATATGAAATTAGATTTTTTAAGAAATTTTTTGGCATTGGTCTCATATTTTTGTGACTCCAAATAAAATATTTATGAATTTTTGAAAATAAAAGGAATTAAAACAAAAATAAGAAAATCAGGAAAAACCAGCGCCCTTAGATGGCTCATTAATTGACGTGGCATTGATCTCATGGTTCAGAGGCGCGGTCACTTGGTGATCCTTGGTCAAGCGTGCAATACATGGAATTAAAATAAGTCAACATAATGAAAGGCCATGATTAAAACGATTCAAACAGATCCAAGGGTTCTGAAGCTCCCACGTGGGGATGATGGTGGAAACCACCATCTTCTCCGACCAGACAACCAATTTCGGCCATCACGCGCAGGAAATCAAACTTTAATGAAAATGAAAAAACAAGGTATCAAAATGAAGCTGAGGTGATGTACATCACCTCTGTAACCATGGATCATTCTCAAAGTTCCTATTTAAAGAGAAACATGAGCTTGAAGATCATGGTGCTTGATCTGAAATGGAATGACTTGCAAAATTAAGACCACCACTGGCCTGCCTCATGCTTGAGGACTTCAGAAAACAACAAAAACCAAAGAAATTCACATCATATTTCAAGATCTGAATCAAAAAAAGTTTGGTGATATACCTCTGAAATGGAGCTTCAAACAACACGAATTGTCCAAGCTCTAGATATACCTTTGAAAATGAAAACCGAAAATTCCTTTGGTGAGGGTTTGGTTTTCAATCCAGCAGCGTTTCAGATCTCCTTGTGGTTGATTTTTGAATGAGCATGAGCTTTTATTTATAGCTGGAATGGATGCAAGGCAATGCTTGGCTCGTGTGCATGAAATTTGGATCCTCCATGCATGGGTTTGTATAGGCGAATGTGAGGCCCAAAAATGAATGGAAATCCATGCTGAGATCAGATGCAAGTGAATTGGACGTGTAATTTGAGCTGCATTTTCTTGTACATGAAGTTACAAAGTGAAATGCACAAATGGACATAAACATTAAGCTCTTCTAAACTCACTCATGGAAAGTCCAAAAAATTAATGTAGGTAATGGTTGGAAAGCCCTTGAAATAAGGAACAAAATTCGTGTTAGGCAAAAATTCATTTGAAGTTTGGAAATTTATGAAAACTAGCTGTGAAGTTTTGGGTACAAAACATGTCTAGGTTCCCTTTGAAATTTTTTGGCAAAAGCAATCATCTTCAATCCCTTCTTTTTCAATGATGCAAGTCTCAAATGGAAAAACCTCCAACATCAAAGTTGTAGATTGTTTCAAGATGATCAATTTAGACTCAAATTTTGAATCATTTGGATTTTTTCATGAGAAAGTTATGGGCACTTGAAGTTGGACATTTTTTAAATTTAATGATTTAGGTCCAAAGTGACCTATAATGTTTTGTATTATCACATGTGTTTATTTTAGGATTATGAAATTTTGTCCAACATAACATTTGAATTAGACATCTTAATCATTCCAATGCATTTGGTCTCACCTCAAAATCATAAAAAATAAGGGAGTTAGGTCCTTAGGAAGTTGACCCAAAATTAGGGTCTCAGTCAAAATGACCTATAATGTTTTGAAATGAATGATGACCTTACAAGTTTAAAATGGATTTTTGATGAACATAAAAGTTGATAATATGGTTCTTAATAACATTGTTTATCTTGGGTTCATCTTCAATTGACAAACACATCAAAAGTTGTGTCTTAGTGATCCTCAGTTTAGTTAAATGACTTGACTGGTCAAATTCTCAAGGCCAAACTTTAAATCTTGATGAATGAAGGATTGAGGAATCTCACATAGGCTCATATATGCATAAAATAATGAAATAAAGAACTTCCCTTGATTTAATTTAATTATAGTTTGAGGTTGCTTCATGAGCAAGGCACAGTCAAAGCACAATTGAATTAGGGTTTCCTTGGGAAAAAATCCTCAAGCCCTTTGGGTTATCTTGATCAAATTGGCAAATTGAGATACTTGGGAGACATATATGATGATTAGGAGCTTTGTGGACCATTTTCATGCTTTCTCTCATCTTCATCTAGCCACTTCATTGAGCTTAGGAGTCTCCTAGGAGTATGGGAGCACATGATCACTTGAGCTTCAAAACAAAAAGAGTTAGTGACATATTTTTGTGCTTTGGGTCTTACAATCCTAAATAGTCCAAGTTGGGTTAAATGTTCTACAATCCTAAGCTTCTCGGATCCCAAATCAGAGAGAGTAATGCCTATCCACAAATAACTTGTGTCATATCAGTAACTCTAAAGAGGTCTCCACTAAGTAGATGGGTATCAAGCCAACTTTTTAAGGCAACTCCACACTAGTTGAACATGACTATACCATCCTCCTGTCTTAGTTGAACTCAAGTTCGGGTTAGAACTTATCTCACCACTCAGAGATCGCCAAGCACAACAAACATATTATATCATACAAACAACATATACAAACATCAAATATATAAATATATACACACAAAAAAGTAGGCTAAACCCACTGAGGGGTTTCTCCAGCAGAGTCGCCACTTGATTTATGTAGAGGTAAATTCATGACCATCAAGCTATAGATAAGCTTAACGTCAATAAAACCAGAGTCGCCACCGTGCTTTTATTGTTTCCAAGGGAAAGGAGAAAAGTACGAAGAAAACCCAAAGATAAGAAGTTTTCAAATTAAAACTAATAAAATGCCAGAAATTACAGGTAAGGGGGTTGGTTACACAGAGGGAAGGTGTTAGCATCCAAAGTGTCCTAAGTACTCCTAGGGAGCCCTTTTTTATGTGTGCATGTGTTTTTGGTATAAATGATATTTGTTGAAATAGAGTGTGGGGATGAGAAAAGAATTCATTGATTATCTTTTTGTGTTTGACAAGACCTTCGGTCTTGTGCCTACGTACCAACATAAAAATGAGGGATCAAAACCTCATAGTTCATGGTAAAAATTTCAAATGAGTTGGTGAATTGATTTTAACAAAAATTTAAGAAGAGGGAACAAAAGGCCAAAGTTTGAATGGAGTTGTTAGTTCTTTTAGTCTTTTTGAAAGTTAAGTTAATATGATTAAGTTTATTTACAAATTTGATTTAAGAAAAGGTTTAAAAATTCAATGGCATAAGGCCAAAGTTTCTAATTGTTAAAACATGTCTAACTTAGAAAACAAGCAAAGAAGATTTTTGAAAAGAGGGAGAAATTTTGAAATTTAAGAAGTGGAAGGATATGAAGAGGCTATCCTAAGCACAAATTAAAAGTTAAGAGTTGAAAAGATATGACCAATGGGATGCAATCCAACAGACAAGAATGTCATATAGAAACCCATTTTCCTTTGGACTTTAATTAAGAAATGAGCAATATTCAGACATCATGAAGATCAAGGGATCAAATAAAGATAGCCACATCCAAGCAAGCATTCCAATAGCTAGCAGTCTTCATTGTCTTCCAATGTATCAGATGAAATGTTCCTTGATCAACTCAGAACAAAACATCAGACATAGACAATAGTAAGAAAATAACAATTAAGCACAAAGACTGAGTAGTATATGAATCAAGGACACTCAAGGTCTTGCATCAGATGAAGGCTCAATTCAAGATAGCTCAGTCTCAAAATGTTGGCATTGGCCAAGTCCTTTAGCATAGGGAATGTTGCCTAATTCTAAGTCCAAAAGTTCAGATCAAGTTCAACAGTCCACCAAATGTTTTTTAGGGTATTTGTTGTTATTATGTGTTTTAAGGTCCACAAAAAAAATCAAAATACACAAATGATATATATACAATCACAAAATATGACTCAAATGAGAAAAGTGAAAAAAAGGACTTAAACATAAACAAGTTGTATGAAATGTAAAATGACAATGAATGATAAATGATTGAAATTTAAATTGCATAAAATAAATGACTTGAAAGTAAAAGCATAATGAATAAGAGTTAGTCAATGGTTAGTTTTAAGTTAGTGGTGACTTTTAATTGATTAAGTCATTCTTTGGAGAACCCTAGACCATTCATTCACAAATATGAATCCTTAAAAATGAATTAAAATACATTTTAATTTGGTCAAAACCTAAAATTCCTTCAAAACACCAAATAAATGGCCAAGGGATTTATCCTAGGTTAAACAAGGTCAAAGGACCTTAGACAAAAAATTTCATGATTTTTAAAAAGGTCAGAAGTATTTTTAAACAATTAAAAATATGCACAAAAACATTTAATTCATGAAAAATACCAAAATGAATCCAAAAAATAATTTTATTTCAGAATATGGAAGGGAAAAATATTTAAAGATTTTTTATGAAAGTCCCTTATTTTTTGGATTAGAAATGGATTTAATATGAATTAAACAAAGTAACACAATTAAATAAAAAATTAGAAAATATGGAAAATCTGGGGCCATCAGATCTCCCTCATTAATTGAGGTGGCAGATCTGCTGGCCAAGCATGTGCGTTCCACAAACACCTCAGTCAACTGCGCCACACACATGGTAATCAAAAGCAAGGGCTAGCATTAGAATATTTCAAATGGATGAAAAGGTTGAGAGAGTGCTAACGCACCACCGGAGCCATAACTTCGATCGTCTTCTCTAGTGGACCTCACCGGACTGGTCCATACAAAACTTCACCAAAATAAAAAAACAAGGACATGGTTTTAATGAAAAAAATGCTTAGGAGCTTGAATTTGGCCTCAATTTTCTCCAATTTCAAGTATATTGAATGATACATGGATTTGAATTTTGAGGATCATGAACTGAGTTGCTTCGATTTGACCTCAAAGCAACCCAATCTTGTTGCCTACATTGGTAAAACTTCAGCAAACCAACAATCAATTAAAATGGATGAGAAATGAAGGAGAATCGAAGAAGAAAATTTTATGAAATCTCACCTTCTCGGAGCTTCAAGTCATCTTGATCTTGCTTCCAATTTGGCTTGGCTTGACTCTAAAAGCTTGCATGAGATGATATTGATGATTAAAAATCTTGGACTCTTGGAGTTTCAATTCCAAAACAGAATGAGAATTGAAACTCGATTTCTCAAGAAATCTTCAAGATTATCCTTTCAATAAAGTTTGGGGAAGAAGGGGGTCGAAGCTTGGGCAAGAGGATCCTTTTTCTGATCACCAAGGTCATGTATTTGTAGCCATGTTCATTGCTTTTCACACACTTCCAAACTTTGGCCAAAAATAGAAATTGAAGTGCATGCTTGCATGGGCGTGTGATTGGCCCATGAGATGATGTAATCAGGTCCTAAAATGATCATGAATGAAGCTTAAAGTTTAACATGAGGCCATGCATTTGTAATTGACAAATGATCATGTGATTCATCCAAATGGAACCATGAAGAGTAACCATACGCAAGTCATTTAAATCTTGTTCAAATGAGGTGATCTTGGACTTTTTGGAAATGTGACATCAAGGGTAACAACTCTCATGTATAACACCTTTACATTTGAAGTTTGGATCATGATGAATTTTGAGGTGGAATTTTAAGAAATCAAACATAATTGAAAATTTTCTAAGTACCAAGTCAAATATCCACTTCTTTCATCTTGAATAACATTTTCTATGAGCTTCAAATGGAAAATGTTCCTTCATCAAAGTTGTATATATTTCAATAGTCTTAAATTTGGTCACAAATTTGACCTCATTTGGATTTGGTATGAAAGAGTTATGCATTTTAGAAGTTGAGGAAAATTGCTTCTTCAATGGTAATGACCTAAAATGACAAATAATGTTCTCTTGGCACATGCCCTTGCAATTTGAATTTGAAGTTTCTCAAAGAATAAAAGTTAGAGAGGACATATTGGAATTAATCATGAAACTTGGATGGCCTTCATATCATAAAAATTGATCAAGTTATGGTCCTTGAAAGTTGACCTCCTAACTAGTGCCCAAACAAAATGACCTATAATGTTTCACCATGAAAAATGACTTTCCAATAAAAACTATCTCTTTATGTGAACATGTTTGGAATGTCATAATAAGTAACTTTGCTCTTGGAAGCATTTTCATATGATAAAAATTGTAGGAGATAAGCTCTAGGGAACCCCAGTTTTAACCAGTTGACTTTCTCTAGTCAGCCACCTTGAACCTACTCAAAAACTTGAAGTTCTCTTGATCTTTGGGACTCATGGAGGATCATATATGTATGAGATGATGTAATATGAAGTATCCATTGATATATTGGACCAAATGATGAAGAAACTTGCTAATGAAGTCACACAAGATACCCATATGAATTAGGGCTTCCAAGGCAAATAAGCTTTAAACTCTTGATGATTTCTTAATCCAAATGATAAATGAAGAACATGTTAATCCTTATATAATGTATAGAACCATTATGAACCATCTCTTAATTGATCTCCCTGCATTGAGGATCTCAAACCCTAGTTGTGAGCTTGATGAGGCATGGGTGGATGCACACACTACCTACAAAAGAAGTAAAGTTATACATAGACATATTTTTGGTATTTTAGTAAACAAAGAAAAAGAAAAGTATGATACAATGAGATGTGCTTGGCGATCTCTCTCAATGCAAACCCAATGAATGAGGGGTAGGAGGATGTCAATGTGTGATCCTAAAGCCAATGCAAATCATGAGATAACATGAGGGATCTTAGGATCAAAATTGGGGTCTTACAAAGATGAAGAGGGAAAGGGAGGTAGAAACCCAAATTGATCATATGAGAAATTTCATATGATCAATACTATTTATTCATTCTGGGAGATGAAATGTTCATTTATCAATCCCCTAAATCCAATAGTATTGGTCAAACAAAAGTTAAATCAACCATGATCAAGGCCAAACAGAAAGTCAAACATCACAAGACCATAAAAATGGCTCAACATAATTTCCAAATAATTATTCAATTAAAAATCAAATTAAAAATGAATTAAAATTCATTTTAAAATGGACAAAACCTCAAATCCCTTCAGAACACCAAATAAATGGCCAATGGATTTATCCTAGGTCAAACAAGGTCAAAGGACCATAGACAAAAAAATTCATAAGTTTTTGAAAGTCAGAAGTATTTAAAAAATATTTAAAACAAGTCAAAAATTATTTAATTCATGAAAAATATCAAAATTAATCCAAAAAATGATTTTAATTCAAAATATGGAAGAGGAAACTATTTAAAGATTTTTTGTAAAAGTCCCATATTTTTGGATTAAAAATGAAATTAATATGAATTAAACAAAATAAATGGATTAAATAAAAAATCAGAATTAAAAAAAGAAAATAGAAAAAACGAGGGTCATCAGATTTCCCTCACTAATTGAGGTGGCATGTGTGATGGCCAAACGTGTATCATCCATCATGTGCCTTAGTCAACGCGCGTGCAGAGATGGTATTCAAGATGGAAGGCTAGGATTAAAATGTTTTAAAGAGATCAAATGGCCAGGATGCACTCCAACACATTACTGGAGCCCTAGCTCCAGTTGTCTTCTTCGGTGGACCTCACCGGACTGGTCCACCACCAACCATCAAGAAAAGGAAAAGTAAGGACACTATTTTAAATAGAAAAAGCTCAGGAGCTTGAATCTGGCCACAATTTTACTAATTCCAAATATATTGAGAGATAAAAGGAACTGAATTTTGAGGTACACGATCTGAGTTGCTTCGATTTGACCTTAAAGCAACTCAATCTTGCTGCCTACATTGGTAGGACTTCAGACAACCAATAAACAAGTAGAATAATGGAGAATTGAATGAGAATTGAAGGTTTGATGTTTTGGAAAAATCACCTCCAGGTTGCAGTGACTTGGCTGGATCTTCATGCAATTCCAATTGGTTCTTCCTGCTCTTGCTTGCAGTGATCAATTGAGATGAAAATGGCTATGAATTCTTGGAGTTCTTGTCCCCAAACATAAATGAAATCAAGAACTCGATTTCTATGAAATCTTCAAGACATTCTATGGAGTAGGGTTCTAAGTTTTCTTGGCAAGGCTTGGGCAAGGTGTGTGTATAATTTCTGAAGCAATGCACTTGTATTTATAGGCTATGGAGTTCAGTTTTGCACCATTTGAAAATTGAGCCAAAAATTGCAATGTTGTGCATGGGCATGGAATTAGGCCTAACCAATGATACAATCCACTTCCAATTCGTGTGCAATTGATGATGAAGTCATTACATGGAAGCATGCAAAAAGAATTAATCACTTGAGTGCAAAACTTTCCAAAATAAACCAAATAATTGAACCATGTGCAAGTCCCTTAATTATTCTTCCAATGAAGTGATCTTGGATGTTTTAGAAAGGTGATATCTAGGGGAACAAATTTTATGTTAAACACTTTTCCATTTGGAGCTTGGATCATGATGAATTTTGAGGTGGAAGTTGGAGAAATCAAACATGGTTGAAAATTTTCTAAGTACAAAGTCAAATGACCACTTCTTCCACCTTGAATAACTTTTTCTATGAGCTTCAAATGAAAATAGTTTATTCATAAAAGTTGTAGCTCTTTCATTACTATTTAATTTTGTTACGTATTTGACACCATTTGGATTTTGAATGAGGGAGTTATGGATTTTAGAAGTTGAGGAAAAATGCTTGTTCAATGATGATGGCCCAAAATGACTTGTAATGTTTACTCTTGGCACATGCCCTTGAAAGTTGAATTTGATATTTCATAAAGAATTAAAGTTAGATAATACATATTTAAATTGATAATGAATCTTGGATGGAATTCATATCATAACAATTGAGCAAGTTATGGTTCTTGGAGGTTGACCTCGCAACTAGGGCACATACAAAATGACCTATAATCATTCACCATAAAAAATGTCTTTCCAAGAAAAATTAGCTCTTTATGTCAAGATGAAAGTTGTTCGGAATGTCATAAAGAGTAACTTTGATCTTGAAATCATTTTTATATGACAAAAGTTGTAGGAGATAGGGTCTAGGGAACCCCAGTTTTGACTAGTTGACCTACTCTAGTCAACCTCCTTCAACCAACTTGCAAACTTGAAGTTCTATTGATATTTGGGACTCATGGAGGATCATATATGTTTGAGATTATGTATAATGAAGTATCCCTTGAAATATTTGACCAAATGATGAAGAAACTTGTTGAGGAGGTCACACCAGATACCCAAATGAATTAGGGTTTCCAAGGAAAACAAGCTTCAATCTCTTGATGAATTCTTGATGAAATTGACAAATAAAGTACACAGGGATCCATATATGATGTTTAGAACCAATATGGACCATTATTTGATTAATCTCTTACACCGAGGGTCTCAAACCTTAAATATGAGCTTGATGAGGCATAGGTGGATTCACACACTACCTACAAAAGAAATAAAGCTACACTAGACACATTTTTGGTATTTTGTTTAGTAAACAAACAAAGTATGATACAACCAAATATGCTTGGTGATCTCTCCCAATGCAAACCCAATGACTGAGGGGCAAGGAGGATGCCAAGGTGTGATCCTAAAGCCAATGCAAATGATGAGATAGTATGGGGGATCTTAGGGTCAAAATTGGGGTCTTATAATATGCATGCCAAGTTATGCAAGGATGGTTTGTTTGTAGATGACCATACAGACTGCCAACTATATGAACATAATCATGAAGGATGCACGTTAGTGAAGAAAGATATCAAGGGATTGATGGACTAGGGTATCTTACAAGTCAATACTAAGCGTAAAAAGGATGAAGTAGTTGTTATTGTTCCTCAGTTTGATATTTTATAGCCTTTGGAAATCGCTTACCAGAGAAAGGAAAGTGCAGTGATTCCTTCGATAATTTGTTTTCCTAGCCAATCTCATATGAATCCGACAAAGATATTCCCTGGAGGTATAATGCCACTATGTTGGAAAATGGTAAGAAGGTAATGATTGAAGCAACTCGATATGTCGAGTGTAACAATCCAATTTTAGTATTTAATTATTATATTATTATTATTATATTTTATTTTATTTATTTGGAGTGTTAATTAATTAATTGGTTGTTAGGTAGTAAAATAATTGATTATATTAATTAATTTGGGTGTCAATTAATTATTTAGTTGATATGAGATATAATGAATAATTGAATTAATTAACTTGGTGTGCGTATTGAGTTGGTTTAAGTTATTTGAATTAATTAGAGATATTTAAATATTAGGTCTTATTGGGCCTATTAATTACATTAGAGGTATCATCCTTTAAGCCCAAATAGAATACTAGTATATAAGAGGTGAGGAAAGTGAGAATTAGGATTCATTTGATCATTTGACAACAATAGAGAAAGAGAAGAGGAAAAGTAAGGAGAAGAGGGGAAGAACAAAAGAGAAGCTAGGGTTTCCAGAAAATTGAAGAGGTAAGGGGGGAATCCTTATTATGATGGGTTAGTATGATTGGGTCAATGGGTAGATGTATGTTTAGGTTTAAATCCCTAATTTTGTATGGTTGTTTGAAATTGTTAGGTTTGATGAGTATTCTTGATTTGTGGTGATTTGATTGTGTTAAACTGCAAATTTACGTTATATACTTAGAGTAGTGTAAGTCATAATTTTTTGAACGTTTGGCTTTTTACGGAATCGAAATCGGAGGTCCGAAAGTCCTCCAACGATGAAAAACGCAGAAAATTCTGCATTTTATTTTGTGTTAACGCAGGAATAGCATTATGTTTTTGCGTTAATCGGTTAACCAAAGGCGTTAATCGGTTAACACTGTTGAAAATCTGTTAGGAATTGCATTCTATTTTGCGTTAACCGGTTAACCAAAAGCGTTAGCCGGTTAACACTGTTGAAATCTGCCAGGAAGTGTATTCTGTTTTGCGTTAACCGATTAACCAAAAGCGTTAACCGGTTAACACTGTTTGAAAAGTGAAAAATTGAGATTTTAAATGCTGTATTCGTTTTGGAATGAAATCTAAGTGTGCGTATTTGATAATTAGCCTATATTTGTGAATGATATATTGTTATGAATGTGTATATGTACCATTGGTGGATAATTCATAGAGTTGAATTATGGTGATATGTGGAATGTTAAGATGGTAGAGATGATCTTAATTGCATATGTGTTGGTATTTGTACATTCATTCATGGCATGGTCGGCTTCATAGTGGAAGCGGTGAAACTGTGGGTTCACATGGTAGCATACGTTGATCCTTAATTGGAAATAGGCGTAGTAGACGTTGATCCTTAATTAGAAATAGGCGTAACATACGTTGATCCTTAATTGGAAATAGGCGTAGTAGTAGACGTTGATCCTTAATTGGAAATAGGCGTAGAATACGTTGATCCTTAATTTGAAATAGGCGTAGTAGTAGCTTTGATCTTGTCCAGATCGGAAGCATGGCTTGGATTCTAGATATTGAATCGGAAAGCGGTGAAACGTTGGGTTCACATTAAGGTACCGCATGCATAAAGTCACATGTCTTACATTGATTCACATTAGAGTTATGTGATAATTGAATGTATGTATTGATGTGATTGTGAGGTGTGTATGAGATATGGTAATTGAATTTGGTGATGTTTGGATACAAAATTTGGCAAAAATATGTGATTATGTGATAATTGTATTTATGTGTATATTTGGGAATATAGTACTGGATTTTAATATTGTACTCCTTAAGTTTTGATGGATGTTTGAAACATGTGAAATAAATGTTGGTTAATATTATTGACATGGTTATACAAGGTGTGATGAATTCCGTTAATTGTTGAGTTAATCATTGTGCCTTATTATACTTCTTCATAATGATTTGAATTCTCACCCTTTCTGTTTGAATGTTGCGTTTACATGGGCATCGCGCAGATACTCAGAAGTAGTATTGGTGAAGTAAGTGGAAGGTAGCTCATTCGAGATTTAGCCGGAGGGCTTCCGTATTTTAGTTTGAGGACTAGGTAATGAGTCAATGCTCTGGTCATGTAACACAGGGTAGATTAGTAGTATTGTTTGAGAGGCCATAGTGCCAACGATTCTGAGTATGGTTTTATTTTACCTTGAGGAGATTATTGAGAGATGATCATGGTATGGGACATGGATCATTTTATGAAATGCATGAGTATTCATTATTTTCCGTTGCGAACGCATATTCTTGAATATTCATGATAAGTGAAATGTGTTATTTTAAATGACCAGGTGTATTGTGTATTGATGATGAATGATGTTGGTTTTTGAAAGCTTTTAGTTTTTGAAAACGTCGATATGACGCCCTTTTGTTTATATGCGTGCTTATTTACTCTGATTATATGTTAAGTATTTTGGGGTAGAAAAAGGGGTGTTACATTAGTGGTATCAGAGCCTGGTTGGTCCGTCCGGCCAGGTTGTTTAATTATGTTTGTTCCCTAGTATGCGACATGTGTGTGAGAACACTGCCGATGCTTGTTTTATTCTCCATTGGAGGTTGGGAATGAAATAAGTGGGGGAGAAGTGTTTGCTTATCTTAGATGTTCCAATTGTATCAAGCTTTGACATTATGTGGTTGCATGCAAGAGTGCAGTGTTGGCTAGTTAACCTGTTTTGAGAATGTTATGCTTTTCCTGAACCCGAAGAGAGGTCAGATTCGAGGATGGTGTTGGTTAGAAGTTAATCGGGTGTATATCAACTGTTTCGAGAAGACGGTTATTTTTCCTGAGGTTGGTGCTAAGGAAGATTGGTTTGTGTCTGCTAAGCAAGTTGATGAATTGGTGCAAGGTGGTGTCGAGTTGTTTATGTTGTTGGCAACTTTGGATATTCGTGAGAAGAGGACGATTGAAGAATTGCCAATAGTTTGTGAGTTTGCGGAGGTATTTCTGGAAGATATAAGTGATTTACCGCCGGAACGTGAGGTTGAGTTTTCGATTGATTTAGTTCCTGGAACTAGTCCTGTATCGATGGCTCCCTATCGAATGTCTGCTTGTGAGTTGAAAGAGTTGAAGAGTCAACTTGAAGACTTGCTTGAGAAGAGGTTTATTCGTCCTAGTGTGTCGCCGTGGGGTGCACCTGTTCTATTGGTCAAGAAGAAAGAAGGTTCCATGAGATTATGTGTTGATTATAGACAACTGAACAAAGTGACGATTAAGAACAAGTATCCACTTCTGAGGATTGACGATCTGATGGATCAGCTGGTTGGAACTTGTGTGTTTAGAAAAATTGATTTGAGGTCTGGGTATCATCAGATTCGTGTAAAGGCTGAGGATATTCAAAAGACTGCTTTTCGGACAAATTATGGTCACTACGAGTACTCTGTGATGCCTTTTGGTGTGACTAATGCACCTGGTGTATTTATGGAGTATATGAATGGAATTTTCATGATTATCTGGATAAGTTTGTTGTTGTGTTCATCGATGATATATTGATTTATTCTAAGAGTGAAGAGGATCATGCCGAGCATTTGAAGGTTGTGTTATCGGTGTTGAAAGGGAGGATGTTGTTTGCTAAACTCTTTAAATGTGAATTTTGGTTGAGTGAAGTAAGTTTTCTTGGACATGTGATTTCGAGTGGTGGTATTTATGTGGATCCTACGAAGATTGAAGTTGTATCTCAGTGGGAAGCTCTTAAGTCTGTGGCTGAGATTAGAAGTTTCCTTGGTTTGGCTGGTTATTATAGGAAGTTCATTGAAGGATTTTCTAAGTTGTCGTTACCATTGACGCAATTGACTAGGAAAGGTTAAGCTTTCATTTGGACTTCGCAGTGTGAAGCGAATTTTCAAGAGCTTAAGAGAAGATTGACTACGCCTCCTATTTTGATTTTACCGGATCCGTTAGAACCTTTCGTTGTGTATTGTGATGCTTCTTTGTTGGGTTTGGGAGGTGTTCTGATGCAAAAAGGGAAAGTGGTAGCTTATGCTTCAAGGCAACTTAAAGTTCATGAGAGGAATTATTAGACGCATGATTTAGAGTTGGCCGCCATTGTGTTTGTGTTGAAGCTTTGGAGACATTATTTGTTTGGATCGAGATTTGATGTGTTTAGTGATCACAAGAGTTTGAAGTACTTGTTCGATCAGAAAGAATTGAATATGAGGCAAAGGAGATGGTTGGAATTCTTGAAAGATTATGATTTTGGTTTGAATTATCATCCTGGAAAGGCGAATGTTGTAGCCGATGCATTGAGTAGGAAGTCATTGCACATGTCTATGTTGATGATTCGAGAATTTGAATTGTTGGAGCAATTTAGATATTTGAGTTTGGTTTGTGAAGCGACGTCGTCGTGTGTTAAGCTTGGTATGTTGAAGCTTACGTGTGGCATTATTGACGAGATTAGAGAAGGTCAGAAGTCAGATTTGAAATTAGTCGAGGTTATGACATTGATTAATCAAGGAAAAGGTGGTGACTTTCGGATTGATGAGAATGGTATCATGAGATGTCGTGATCGAGTTTGTGTTCCGGATGTTGCGGATTTGAGAAAGAGGATTCTTGAGGAAGGGCATATAAGTGGTTTGAGTATTCATCCTGGTGCTACTAAAATGTATCAAGACTTGAGGAAGATGTTTTGGTGGAAAGGTATGAAGAAGGATGTAGCGGAATTTGTGTATTCATGTTTGACTTGTCAAAAGTCAAAGATTGAACATCAAAAGTCGTCTGGTTTGATGCAACCGTTATATATTCCCGAGTGGAAGTGGGATAGTATCTCTATGGATTTTGTTTCGGGTTTGCCGAGAACATCGAGTAATTGTGAGGCGATTTGGGTCGTTGTGGACAGGTTGACGAAATATGCTCATTTTATTCCGATGAGGATGGATTATTCGATGGAGAGACTTGCTAAGTTGTACATCGAAAGGATTATGTGTTTACATGGTATTCCGTCGAGCATTGTTTCGGATAGAGACCCAAGGTTCACTTCGAGATTTTGGGAAGGTTGGCAAAGTGCTTTGGATACGAAGTTGCATTTGAGTTCGGCATATCATCCGCAAACTGATGGTCAAACGGAGAGGACTATTCAGTCACTTGAAGATCTTTTGAGGTCTTGTGTTTTGGAACAAGGAGGAAATTGGGATAGTTTCTTGCCTTTGATCGAGTTTACGTATAACAACAGTTTCCATTCGAGTATTGGAATGGCACCTTTTGAGGCTCTTTATGGCAGAAGGTGTAGAACTCCTTTATGTTGGTACGAATCGGGAGAGAGTGTTGTGGTTGGACCCGAGTTGATTCAAGAGACTACGGATAAGATTAAGATGATTCAAGAGAAGATGAAGGCTTCTCAGAGTCGTCAAAAGAGTTATCATGATAAGAGGAGGAAAACTCTTGAGTTTGAGAAAGATGAGCATGTGTTCCTTCGAGTTACGCCAATAACGGGTGTTGGTAGAGCTTTGAAGTCACGTAAGTTGACGTCACGTTTCATTGGTCCTTATCAGATTTCCGAGAGGATAGGTGAAGTGGCATATCGGATTGCATTACCACCATCACTTTCTAATCTTCATGATGTGTTCCACGTGTCTCAATTGAGGAGGTACATTGTGGATCCGTCGCATGTTGTTCCATTAGATGATGTTCAAGTGAGGGATAATTTGACGGTCGATACATCACCTATGCGAATTAAGGATCGAGAAGTGAAGAAGCTTCGTGGTAAGGAGATTGCTTTGGTGAAAGTGATATGGGGCGGAGTCGCCAATGGCTATATTACTTGGGAACTCGAGGATAAGATGAAGGAATCGTATCCAGAGTTGTTCGTTTGAGGTATTTTCGAGGCCGAAAATCTTTTAAGTTGGGGAGAGTTGTAACAGCCCAATTTTAGTATTTAATTATTATATTATTATTATTATATTTTATTTTATTTATTTGGAGTGTTAATTAATTAATTGGTTGTTAGGTAGTAAAATAATTGATTATATTAATTAATTTGGGTGTTAATTAATTATTTAGTTGATATGAGATATAATGAATAATTGAATTAATTAACTTGGTGTGCGTATTGAGTTGGTTTAAGTTATTTGAATTAATTAGAGATATTTAAATATTAGGTCTTATTGGGCCTATTAATTAAATTAGAGGTATCATTCTTTAAGCCCAAATAGAATATTAGTATATAAGAGGTGAGGAGAGTGAGAATTAGGATTCATTTGATCATTTGACAACAATAGAGAAAGAGAAGAGGAAAAGTAAGGAGAAGAGGGGAAGAACAAGAGAGAAACTAGGGTTTCCAAAAAATTGAAGAGGTAAGGGGGGAATCCTTATTATTATGGGTTAGTATGATTGGGTCAATGGGTAGATGTATGTTTAGGTTAAAATCCCTAATTTTGTATGGTTGTTTGAAATTGTTAGGTTTGATGAGTATTCTTGATTTGTGGTGATTTGATTGTGTTAAACTGCAAATTAATGTTATATACTTAGAGTAGTGTATGAGTCATAATTTTCTGAACGTTTGGCTTTTTACGGAATCGAAATCGGAGGTCCGAAAGTCCTCCAACGATGAAAAACGCAGAAAATTCTGCATTCTATTTTGTGTTAACGCAGGAATAGCATTATGTTTTTGCGTTAACCGGTTAACCAAAGGCGTTAACCGGTTAACACTGTCAAAAATTTGTTAGGAAATGCATTCTGTTTTGCGTTAACCGGTTAACACTGTTGAAATCTTCCAGGAAGTGTATTCTGTTTTGCGTTAACCGATTAACCAAAAGCGTTAACCGGTTAACACTGTTTGAAAAGTGAAAAATTGAGATTTTAAATTCTGTATTCATTTTGGAATGAAATCTAAGTGTGCGTATTTGATAATTAGCCTATATTTGTGAATGATATATTGTTATGAATGTGTATATGTACCATTGGTGGATAATTCATAGAGTTGAATTATGGTGATATGTGGAATGTTAAGATGGTAGAGATGATCTTAATTGCATATGTGTTGGTATTTGTACATTCATTCATGGCATGGTCGGCTTGATAGTGGAAGCGATGAAACTGTGGGTTCACATGGTAGTATACGTTGATCCTTAATTGGAAATAGGCGTAGTAGACGTTGATCCTTAATTGGAAATAGGCATAGCATAAGTTGATCCTTAATTGGAAATAGGCGTAGTAGTAGACGTTGATCCTTAATTGGAAATACTCGTAGCATACGTTGATCCTTAATTGGAAATAAGCGTAGTAGTGGCTTTGATCTTGTCTGGATCGGAAGCATGACTTGGATTCTAGATATTGAATCGGAAAGCGGTGAAACGTTGGGTTCACATTGAGGTACCGCATGCATAGAGTCACATGTCTTGCATTGAGTCACATTAGAGTTATGTGATAATTGAATGTATGTATTGATGTGATTGTGAGGTGTGTATGAGATATGGTAAGTGAATTTGGTGATGTTTGGATACATAATTTGGCAAAAATATGTGATTATGTGATAATTATATTTATGTGTATATTTGGGAATATAGTACTAGATTTTACTATTGTACTCCTTGAGTTTTGATGGATGTTTGAAACATGTGAAATAAATGTTGGTTAATATTATTGACATGGTTATACAAGGTGTGAAATAAACATTGTGCCTTATTATACTTCTTCATAATGATTTGAATTCTCACCCTTTCTGTTTGAATGTTGCCTTTACATGGGCATCGCACAGATACTCAGGAGTAGTATTGCTGAAGTAAGTGGAAGGTAGCTCATTCGAGATTTAGCCGGAGGGCTTCCGTATTTTAGTTTGAAGACTAGGTAATGAGTCAATGCTCTGGTCATGTAACACGGGGTAGATTAGTAGTATTGTTTGAGAGGCCATAGTGCCAACTATTCTGAATTTGGTTTTATTTTACCTTGAGGAGATAATTGAGAGATGATCATGGTATGGGACATGGATCATTTTATGAAATGCATGAGTATTCATTATTTTCCACTGCGAATGCATTTTCTTGAATATTCATGATAAGTGAAATGTGTTATTTTAAATGACCAGGTGTATTGTGTATTGATGATGAATGATGTTGGTTTTTGAAAGCTTTTAGTTTTTGAAAACGTCGATGTGACGCCCTTTTGTTTATATGCGTGCTTATTTACTCTGATTATATGTTAAGTATTTTGGGGTAGAAAAAGGGGTGTTACATCGACAATATAGCAGATGTCAATGGTATGACTAGAAGTGATCATATGTTTGCTCCAGCACCTCTCGAAAGGTTGATTATGTGCCATCAAGTAATAAAGTGCATGGAAAAGATCCTGTTGTGGTTAACCAAGAACCTGTCGTCATTGGCCCGTCTAATGAACCTAAGAAGAATGTTGATGCCTACGAATTTCTAAGGTTAATCTTAAGAAGTGATTACAAGGTTGTAGACCAACTCCTTCAGACGCCATCAAAAATATTGGTGTTGTCTTTGTTGCTGAACTCCGAGGCTCATCAGAAATCTTTGATGATGGTGTTAGAGCAAGCGTATATGGATCATGATGTGACAGTGGATCAATTTGATGGTGTAGTGGGAAATATCATGACATGTAATATCTTGAGTTTTAGTGATGAAGAACTGCTGTCAGAGGGTAGGAAACACAATTATGCTTTGCATATATCTATAAGGTGCCGAGAGGACTCCCTGTCCAATGTCTTAGTTGATGCAAATTCTTTGGTCAATGTTATGCCAAAAGCAACTTTCTCTAAGTTTGGCTATCAAGGTGCTCCTATGAAGCACAATGGGGTGGTAGTCAAAGCTTTTGATGGTTCTAAGAGGATAATAATTGGTAAAGTAGATCTCCAATGATGATAGGTCCACAAGTTTTCCAAGTCACTTTTTAGGTGATGGACATCTACCCGGTGTATAGTTTTTTATTAGGAAGACCATGAATATATGATGTTGGGGAAGTAACGCCAACTCTTCATTAGAGAAGTTTGGTAAGAATGCTAAGCTGGTAATCATTTACGGTGAGCAGGTCTTGCGGGTCAATCATCTTTCTTCTTTCCGATATATAGATGCAGATGAAGAAGCTATTGGGACTCAGTTCCGAGCCCTTGATATAGTCAATGTTGTTCAGAAGAGTGGGCCATCTATTGCTTCATTGAAAGATGTGCAGCAGGTTGTGAAGAGTGGTCAAGCTGAAGTTTGGGGACAAATTATTGAGCTTCCCGAGAATAAGAGAAGAGTTGTTTTAGAGTTCTCACCTTATACAAATAGAAGAGCGTTGAAGCATGAAGTTATTATCAGATCTATCCAAGAGGTGTTCCATAGTGTTGGTTTCATTCACCCTAGAGATCAAGTCGTTGTTGCCATCAGTGAAGGAGATTCATATGCATATTTGGCTTGCTTTGTGACAAGCAGAGATTAGTCAAAATTGGACTACTGTGGATGTTACTAGTTTCGTTCATTTGTCAAAGTAATTTGTTTTGTTTTTTCTTATAATTCCTTTCACCCTTTGTTTCAAATTTTAAGATAATTAATAAAAGATTTTTTGTTATCCAATGTTTTGTTTCTTTTTGCATTTTTCTAGAAAAGTGTAATTGAAAAACATATTAAAAAACAATTTCAATTATTACATATCACTTTCACATTTGTCTGTTTTCTAAAACAAAACATAATATGGCTGCTAGTGAGAGTATGTTGTAAGAGTATGTTGTTTCATTTGCTTGGTCGTATCGAGATATGCCAGGATTGGATACTGATATTGTAGAACACCGACTACCGCTTAAACCAGAATGTCTGCTAGTGAAGCAAAAGTTAAGAAGAACTCATCCTAATATGGCTGTCAAGATTAGAGAAGAGGTGCAGAAATAGATTGGTGTTGGTTTCCTTGTCACATCTATTTATCCTTAATGGGTGGCCAATATTGTGTCAGTTCCAATGAAAGACAGAAAATTTAAAATGTGTGTAGAGATCTGAATAAGGAGAGTCCAAAAGATGATTTTCCACTGCCACATATTGACATGTTGGTGGACAATATAACAAAGTTCAGTGTTTTCTCCTTTATGGATGGCTTTTCCAATCATAATCAAACTAAAATGGCACATGAGGACATGGAAAAAACAACGTTTATCACCCCTTGGGGAACATTCTACTATAGAGTAATGGCCTTCGACTTGAAGAACGGTGGTGCTACGTACTAGAGGGTTATGACTACCCTATTCCATGACATGATGCATAAGGAAATCGAAGTATATGTTGATTACATGATTGCCAAGTCTAAGACTGAAGAACATTATGTATAATATTTATTGAAGTTATTCCAGCGTTTGAGAAAATTCAGACTCCGCTTGAATCCAAACAAATGCACTTTCTGTGTTGTTCTGGTAAGCTTTTGGGTTTCATTGTTAGTCATAAAGGTATAAATATGGATCCAGATAAAGTCGGGGCTATTCGAGATATGCTTGCACCTAGAACGGAAAAGCAAGTCAAAGGATTTCTCGGACATTTGAATTATATTTCCAGGTTCATTTCTCACTTGACTGCCACTTGTGAGTCAATCTTCAAGTTGCTTCGTAAAGATCAAAGTACTATGTGGAATGAAGATTGTCAAAAGCCTTTTAATAGTATCAAAGGTTACTTGCCTGAGCCTCATATTTTAGTCTCTCCAGTGGAAGGGAAGCCTTTGATTATGTATTTAACAGACATGGAAGGATCGATGGGTTATGTACTCAGACAATAGGATGAGTCTGGAAAGAAAAAGTATGCTATTTTTTACTTTAGTAAGAAATTCATAGATTGTGAATCTCGGTATTCTTTGCTTGAGAAAACTTGTTGTGCATTGATATGGGCTTCCCGACGTCTTTGACAATATATGTTGAACCATATTACTTGGTTGATATCCAAAATGGATCCTATCAAGTATATTTTTGAGAAGCTTGTGCTGACAGGAAAAATTTCCCGTTGGCAGATGTTGCTATCTGAATATGACATTGAATATTGTATTCAAAAAGCTATTAAAGGGATTATGTTGGAAGATCATTTGGCTCATCAGCTGATTAAAGACTATCAGCCTATCCAGTTTGTCTTTCCGGATGAAGATGTTATGGCCATTAGAGCTAATGATTGTGATGAACCAGGTCCTGAAGAAGGACCAGAGCCTGGATCCCGATGGGGTTTGTTATTTGATGGAGCTTCTAATGCATATGGTCATGGAGTTGGAGAAATAATAATCAGTCGTCAAGGTTCTCATATTCCTTTTACTGCAAGGATATGCTTTGATTGTACAAATAATATGGCAGAATATGAAGCACGTATCCTTGGCCTTGAAGAAGCTATTGATATCAAGATTAAGGCATGGTTCCTCTATATGGTGGGGCAAAAAACAGAGCGAATTAAGTGTTTTCCTATGAGAAAAACAACTCCCGATTCAAAGGTAGGTATAGGATAGAGCTCAAATAAATAGTGTAGTTGGATCAAAGAGAAAGGGTATCACATGAAGTGAATGATTGGTAGAAGATTTTGAATGAATGTAGGTAGTGAATAGTGAATAATGGAAATGAATGGAGTGATAGACAAAAATAATCAAAGTAGAAAGAATTGAATGTAAAAGTGACTCAAGGGTATGGTTTAGAACCAAAAGGTAAGGGTATTATTGGAATCCATAAAGGAAATGGTGTTTGAGACCAAGAGTAAAGGTGGCATGAACCAATATGTGGGGGTCCTAAGGCATGGTACCACTATATTGGAAGGGCTGAAAACAAACAGAATTAAGTGTTTGCCAACGAGATAAACAACTCTTGGTACAAAGGTGGACATTGTCCTAAAAGGGTATAGATGGAATTCCAAAGAAAATGGTATTTGGTTCCAAAGAAAGGTAACATGTCACTTATATGAATGGTTATGATTGAAGATAGATGATATGGATCATGAGAGATATGGATGGTGCCCTAAGGCAGAAGAAAGAATAATTATGCTCGCCAAGAATTCACATCATCGTGCCTATGTACTCTCATTATGCAATGAGAAAGTCAGAACTCTGTAGTTCATGGAACTAAGACGAAACAAAGAAAAGAGCTTTAATGGAAGTGATTAAAATTATAACTTACACCAAAAGGCAATGGTAGCATGGGAACCCATAAAGGTAAATAAACTTTGAACCAAATGGTAAAGGTGGCATAAACCAATATATGGGGGGCTGGGGCATCGTACCACTATATGGAAGAGCAAAAAACAAAGAGAATTAAATGATTGTCGATGAGACAAACAACTCTTGGTTCACAAGGTGGATGTTGATAAATTACCCTAAAAGGATATGTATGGGACCCAAGGGAAACTTATGTTTGGTACAAGGAAACAATATATCATTGTAGGGGAACAAGCAATTTGAAACCAAAGAGAACGATATATTGAATCCATGAAGGAATAAACTCTGAACCGAAGAGTAACCATGCATATACCAATATGTTGGGGGATAAGGCATTGTACCACTATATTGGAAGGGCCGAAAACAAAGAGAATTAAGTGTTTGCCGACGAGACAAATAACTATTGGTTCACAAGATGGACTTTGGAATTTCCCTAAAAGGATGTGAATGGAATCCAAATGGATAAGGTGTTTGATTTCAAACAGCAGACAATAAAATACTGTCGAGGGATGGTAATGATTTATCAATGGAAAAGAATAAATAAATGCGCTCGCCGTGAATTTGAATCCTCGTGCCTAGGTATTCTCACTATGCAATGAGAAAGTCAGAGCTCTGTAGTTCAGCAAACTAATGCGGAATAAAGACAGTAAGAGATTTCTAAGGAAAGGGAGATGGTAACAAAAGATGAAGAAGACTTGGCAGTCATTGGACATCAACCACACTAAAGTCTATGAGTAAAGGTGAATACGATAAGCAACTGAGTCATTCGTCTCGTACCCAAAGATATTCATAATGAGTTAAATAATTCTCCACTATCACTCCTTCTTTACTACTTAATACTCATGGCATGTGATTCTTATCATAACTTTCAAGTTATTGAGGAAGAATCCTTGCTGCTCCTTATGATGATGAAGACTTGTCAGTCATCTGATTCGAATTGCACTAAAGTCTATGAACAAATGCGAATACCTTGAGCAACTGGGTCATTCGTCCCATACCCAAGGATACTATAGATAAGGATATGAATGCTCCACTTCATGATTCTTTGTTTCTTAAAGCTTACAGCGTGTAACTCTTACCATGATTAACAAGCGTTGATGAAGGTTCTAATTGTTTCAATTGTAGCTTGTGAAGAGAGACTTGACATTCATTTGATTCTAATTGTGCTAAAGTATATGAATAGAGGTGAATACGATGAGCAACTAGGTCATCTGTCTGTCTCATACCCAAAGACATTCAGAATGAGTTAAGAAATTATCCACTCCCACACCTTCTCTATTGCTTAAGGCTCGTGACACACAAATTGAATCATAATTGACAAGTGATGAAGATGAATCTTTGTGTTGTACTTGATGTTCATAATTTTCACAGTCTTGTATGATATCTTGACTTGAGCTTGACTTGAAGAATCAAGTGCAAGTGTAAAGGTCCAATTAAATCACGCGATCAAGAGACTTATGATCACTTCATTGAATATGAGTCTTAAGGGAATCAGGAAATTCTTCATGACAAAGGCAAAATACTAAATTCAATATCAGGTGTGATTAATTTATCAAGAATCGACTTGAAAGAATTTATTAAATATACTCAATTAAAACTAATCCTAATTAAATATAATCTATAAACAAATTGTTAATGTGTATTTTCTAAGCTAAAACTAAAAATTATTTCTATGCTAAATGTATTATTTTCTAAGTAAACTAATATATCAATATGTTAGAAATATAATGACTACATGTTATACTAGATAAACTAAAATATCAATATATTAATAGTAGTGATTATGTATTAGTATATGGATATATTAGTAGTTAATATGGGATAACTAAAAATAGAAAACAAGAAGCTTCAGGAAATAGTAAATTTAAGAAAACAAAAGCAATGCATTAGTATTAAAAAAACCATGTAGTAATTAGCAGAAAAAAGAGTGATATAGTAGTAACTAGCATTCAATAGACACAGTAGTAACTAGCATGATGGAAAACACATGCATGCTTTCTAAGATTTTGTCTTTCACTCTTTTCACCTAACATATTGTACACGATTGCATATGTGAGGTGTAGTAAGATTCAATTGTGTGTCATAAAAAGTTACTCTAGTAGAAGAAGTAGATTCTGAAAATTCAAAGATGACAAGTAATAAGGTTACTGTTTTTTCTCATCATTATTTTATTCGGAAACTGCATTTTATATTTTATTCTGTGTTATCATAATATTAGATAACATAAAATAGGTATAATATGTGATAATTAAAAAATAGTAAAATGAAAAAACACTAAAGCAATAATAAATAGAAAAACAACATAACAGGATTGGAAGAAAAGAAATTACCGACTTTGAACAATCTTCCAGTAACGGCCAACGAAATCCAATTTGTCGAGTTAATATATGATTGAAATTACAGTTTTATAAGGAAATCAAATGTAGTTCAAATTGCAGAAATAAGTTACGAATTATACCGAAAAATATCAAAAATGGTCGAAAATTCGATTAAAGAATATGATGGTTCGGCTAAAATATGCATTAGAACAAAAAAATAATTATCTATTCACGACCAGCGCGAAAAATCAATTCAAATGGTATACTCACATGTTAATAATAGTTAAGAATTAAAGAATCATTATTTTCAAGTTTATGTTGTTTCATGCAAAAATAAGTGATTATCTAATAAGCAAATCCAAAACAATATCTTAAATCAATTAACCATCAAATATCCAGTAATTCATGAAAAGGGTGTGGAAGAGATAAAGGATTCTCGACGGAGTGAAAATTTGCTCCGGTTAGTGTTGAAAATCGGAGCACAAAAAAAACCCGAAATACTTCAAGAATAAACTCCAATAATCCAATTAACTTTCAAGCTTTTATAATTATTATTGATGATGAATGAATGTAGAAGATGAATCATCAATATAGAATATTGATGAATACGCTTGAATTGATGAATCTTGGATGATGATTGTTGATAAATCTTGATAAACTTTAGATGATGATTGTTGATGATAATGTAGAAATTGTTGATGAATGATTTTTGATGATAATGCTAGAATTGTCAAATGATAATTGTTGATGATAATATAGAAATTGTTGACGGCTAAGTTCCACCATTTTAGAACTTCAATATGAAGTTCTAAATGGTGACGGAGATGAACTTTAGTGAGGGTGAAGGAGAAGATGAATTGTGAGTGAAATTAAGAGGAAAAAATGTTAGAATAATAATGATTAATTGTGAATTTTATAAGTTAGGTTATTTAAGATAGTTAATGAAAATATTATCAAAAATGACATGTTTATATAGAATTGGTAGGTGAATGATCACCCTTGAATTGTGATCCAAGTAATTGGTTTAACAATGGTTAGAAGTTAATTTAATCCTTAGTTGTGGATCATCAATTTTAACCATATGATTAATTGATAAGAGTGGCTAGGATTTGAGGGGGAAAATAGAAGTTGAGATTTGTGTTTATTTGAAAGTTTTATGTTAGTTTGAAAGTTATAGTGGTTAAGGGTAATTAGGTAAATGGATGGCTTGTGGAGAAATAGGTAATTAAGGATAGTTAGAGACCAATGGTGTTGGTGTTTAGCAAAAGTACCAAGTTAGGATGTAAGACAAAAAGTCATTAGTAATTAACTTGAATTTTAATGTCTTTGCCTTGATTTTTCTACCACTTTCCCTTGAATTTTGAGTGGTTAAACCCATAACTTTTAGTGCTTTTGAGAAGTGATATTTTCCAATAAATTAATGAAATCTTCCTTTTATTTCAACTTTGCCCTTTCCTTTGAAGCCAAGCAAACCTCAGAATCAAGTGATGATCATTTCAATTCCCGCTAATAACCATGAATCTCAAATAAAGAGATGATTCCCACCACAAGTAATATGAGAAATAAACCCGAATAATTATCAAATAATATTCACCTCAAAAATCCACAAAAATCGATTAAATCTATTATCACTGAACTGTTGGCCTAAATTTGTTATTATATGCAAATGTCGATGAATGCATGATCAAATAGAAAAAAGTCTGCAAATGAACAAAACCATAAGGAAGGAGAATTAAATAAAAAAATGTAGGGCAAATTTTGGGGTATGACAATATTAATGCTTATAATTTTAATAAGGGTTAATTCTCATTTTTTATTTTAATCTTTAGTTTTCAGTTTGGTACATTTCATGTTTTTCTAATTGATTTTAATCATTAAAACAAGAATGCATGTTTATTAATTAGAATGTAATTAGGCTTTAGTTGACTTTAGTCACTTTAAAAATACTTTGAAAATTAATGGTTAGAATATAGAAATTAATTAGGTTTTAATTAGTGCTTAGTTCATTAATCCACTTTCTGATAGGAATCATACACATGTTAATATTAGACTTTAATTAGAAATAAATTTGGATTAGTCTTAGAATTTTTTCTTAATTAGAACTCATTAGAATTTAATTCTTTGACTTTACTTTTGATTGCTCTTTTGCATGCATGATTGATTGATTATGAATGTTGCTTGATTTCTTCTTGACATTTGATTGATTCTCATGTGCATGGTTTAATTTTGTATGGTGTATGACTATCCCTTATTTGGAAAAAATGTACCCCACTGTTGAAAGAGTATATCTTTGGCAAATATTTTTGTATCGTATCCACAGAGATTGGGTAATATTACCGCCGTTCTATAATTCAAATGTTATAAGTTTAGAAAGTAACAGGGTTGTTTTGTTTGGAAAAGTATCTTGTTAATAAATGTTAACAAAAACTATTAAGTGGTTTTAGACAAATATAAAAGCTTGGCAAGATTGGAGTTCACTATTTCACAAATCTATGATTCCCTATGACGAATAATTAGATTCAAGATTATTGATGATGTTCAAATATCCTCTCAAAGTCATTTATGTCTAAATGATATCGTGATAGTTATTATATTGATCCTTAGACGATCTCTCCACCTAACTATCAATATAGCAACCTTTAATGTTCAATATCAAAGAATAGTAATGAATAAATCTATCTCTACAACTTATTCATTACTTGAAAATCTGTTTTATGTCTAAACTCGAGTAATCTCTCTCGACAACTACTCAAATCTGGTTTTCAAAGTAAAGCAAAAACAGTTCCAATACATCAACAATCTTTATCTCATATATAAATCAAAGTGAATACATAGATAGATGAGAATAGCTACTACCTCCAATCTTGACAAAAGGGAGTTTAGCTCCTCATCACCATTGTTACAAAGCAGAAGGTTTTAGAAGAAAAACTCTGTTTTCTCTCTTACAAAAGTTCTACAGCACAATGTGTGAATGAATGGAATAATACATCAATCCCCTAGGTTAAACTATTTTGTCTCTACCAAAAAGGTTGACATTTCCCTATTTGGACATTGTCATCAGCAGCAGAAAAGCACTTTCCAGGCAGACATCAAAATGGCAATTACTTTTTCTGCACAGCAGCACATTTGACCCTTGGTCAGCTTGCTGGATTCGCAGCCTTCGCGGCGCGAAGGGAGTTCGCGGCGCGAACTGTTGCTTTCCCAGCTTCCTTGTTTGGCAAGCTTCCTCCAAAATGCCATGTTGAAACCAAGGTCTTGCTTATCCATAATTCTACACAACTAACAAAAAATGTGAAATAACTATTCAAAACAAAATAAATTAAACCTAATTGCATTTATACAAATTAATGAAGATAAAAGTGTGTAATTACATCAAAACTTGGTAAAAGGGACCAATAAAAAGGTATAAAAAGTAGTACAAATTGGTCCCTAACAACTCTCCCCAACTTAGCATTTTGTTTGTCCCTAAACAAAAGTTTCCACCCTCACAACCAAGATCATGACACAAAAGATTTAAACAAGCATTTATCAAGGACATTCAAATGGTTCAAAAGTGTTTGGCCTCTTCTCAATTCACCTCTCTCAATTCTAGACAAACATGAATAAGGGAAATGGTAAAGTGCAAAAATCATTCCAAGTATCTCAAAGTTATACATGTCAAAATTGAATCAAACTTACGCACACATCAATGTTGATGAATAACATGAAGGGTTACTTTCACTCATCCAAGCAGTTAAATCAACAATAAATCGAATCATGCGGCTATCACAACAAGTACCAAATCATGTGAAAAATGAGAATCAAGAGGTCTTTCAAAGGTTGTAATTTGGCTTAGGTTGCAAGAAAGGATATGATTAAGAGAATTCAAAAAGGTTGCCTATCCTAAGGGAGCATTCCCAAAGATTCAACTCTACCAATTTCCTTTTCCTTGGTCCCTATCTTTTCTTTTCAAATCCACACAACCATGAGCATATTTTTTTTTTTTTTTTTTTTTTTTTTTTTTATATGCTCTATGGTTTCAAGGGTGATTTCTTTTTCTTGTTTCTTTTCATATTCTTACCCTTCCAAAGAAACTCACTATTCCAAGTTCCCTATCAACTCTTCACTTTACTCTCCCCAACTTTAGATTCCAAAACCGATTTATTCAATAATGCTCCCTACTTAAGAATAAGCAAAAGGCAAAATTTTTGCAAACAACTCGGTTTGAGGTTTCAACTGATGCGAAAGAAATTAGGATTCATTTATTCCACAATTTTCAATTGATTTTACAATGATCAATCAAATGAATCCTAACAAGCTCAAAGGGGGTTAACTAAGGATTACTCCTCACAAGGTTCGTTGATTTAAGCTTTTTGGTCAAGTGGTTTTTCTCACAAAAATTGCCTCTATCATTTTCAAAAATTTCACACAACATTAGATTGATGCATGATTTAGCATGATAAGAATGAGTCAAAATAATGCTCGGTTTCCCGCTTTTTTAGTGCACAATGGAAAGTTTCCTCACAAATGGTTAAGTCCTATTTTGATTCAAAACTGACATATACTTCAATGAATTTATGAAATGGAATTTGCACACAACATCAACCTACTCATGTTAAGTCTAGAAAGCGATAAAGTGTACCTTGAAATGCCGACACTAATTCTTATCATCACCACTCGAAGTATCCTATGCTTCTTTCTTTGCGAACAACTCTTGGTTGCTTTAGGCTTGACTTAAGCGTAAGAACAATTAACTAGAACTGTTGGTAAACCAATTTGATTAAAAACACACTTAAATTTCACAAAGTACTCATGCAATTATAAAAAGACTAAAGAAAAATTAAAGTGCTAAGATAAAGTCACGGTGAACTAGAGCCACCAAAAAGTACATTACAAAATTCCCAAAACAAAAAAAAACAGAATTAGTCAAAAGAAATTCAAACAAACAATTCTCTTCTAAACTCCACAAATTCAATCCTCTTCCTCTTCATCACCACCTACACCTCCGAGAACATCTTCCATCTCCTCATTTGGGTCAGCACTACCTCCTGCACCCCCCATAAAATTTGGCCTGCCCACAGGCCAATTAGCATAAGCTGCATAGTCAGCTTGCGATGGAAAAGTGCGGGCCTCTGGTGCCAGAAACGTGTTCTGGAACTGCTGCTGCATGGCATCAAAAAGAAATGATTGAGACCTCCTGGAGGCCTCAAAGTTCTCACAGCAGTAGTTGGCAAAAGCCATCTGATCAAAACCTGGGGTACTCTGAGGTTGAGGTTGAGAGCGGGATCTGGCTCGGGACCGAGAGGAAGAAGTACCAGATGCATCAGTCTTCTCATTCGGGTTCTGCAGAAACCTGTTCAAATAAGCGTCACTGATCACACTGGTGATCGAGTAGTGCACTTCCTCAGGGATGTGAACATTGGCCCTACGGCACAATCCCATGATGAGTCCTGGATAAGCTAGCACACCAGCTTTGCCCCCGAAATTTGTTCCACTTAACACAATCTTTCTCATCTCGCATGAAATGAGGGCTGCAACATCCACCGTCTTCCCGATCATGATGCAGTACAAGAGACACCCGACATCCATAGGAATTGTGGTGGTGTGGCTTCTTGGTCTGATATTGGTTAACAGTAGCACCAAAAAAGCTCTAGCTTCCAAATTGAAATTTTCCCTCTTCCACAATTTCGGGTGCCCTTGGTCATTCACTTCATAAGATTTTCCTCTGAGACAAAGGGTGGCATTGACTGCTTCTAGGTTCCATCTGTCAGCTGCCACCATGGTATTGTACTCACAACTCTCCCCCTCTCCAAGAGTTAAGGGATGACCTAGATAAGAATTAATGTCATTCCTTCCAAATGACACAATCTTTCCCCTTACCCTGGACTGGTGAATGAAGGTCGTACCTTCCTCACGATGCATCGCATTCGCGTAGAATTCTCGGACAAGGTCGTAGTTGATTGCGGCTTCCGGCTCACACAACTTCATCCATTTTCTTTGCTCGAAAACCTCAACCACTCTGTGATACACTCCAGTTGGAGCCAGGCGGATAAACCTTTCCGATAGAATAGTCCTCTTGACAAGACTCTCAAAGCGTGCTTCGTGCTCCTCACTGATGAACCTTCGGGTAGCACGGGCCTGAGGAGGTGCTGTGGTCTTAGTTCTCTTAGACATCTGCAATCAAAACCAGCACAACCACAAAACACAAATGACAGCATTAGTCAAAAAGCAAAAAGAAAATGGTTGCTGGAATTCACAGTTCGCGGCGCGAAGGGAGGTTCGCGGCGCGAACCCTGCGATTTCAGGAAATCCCCAATTGCTTCCTAGGGTTTCTCCAAAGAGGGATTTAACATACCCAAACAGTCAAAATGCACAACCCTAACCTAATCCTATTCTATTTCACACAAGCATAGCAATTCCAAACAGCATTCACAGAAAAATACATCTCTAACCAACCCTAAATTGAAAAACCCCAAAAAGGGATTGGAAAAGAGGAAATGAAGATTACATACCTTTAGAATCTCTACACTTGCAAAAAGAAGAAGATTGGAAGAGTGAAACACTGAAAAACGTTGAGAAATGGTGGAATTTGGGGGTTGGGGTGAAAGCGCGGCAAAGGGGTTTGAAATGAGGAAGTTTGAAATGAAACTGAATTGACCTAAACAGTATTTAAATGAATTCTGTCACGCAAAGTTCGCGGCGCGAACAGGGGGTCGCGGCGCGAACTGCATAAAACAGAACCAATAAAATTTTTTTTCATTCAGGTCGCGGCGCGAACAGGGGGTCGCGGCGCGAACTGCAAAAAACAGAAAGCACTCAAATTTATTCAATCAGTTCGCGGCGCGAACAGTAGGTCGCGGCGCGAACTGCAAAAAACAGAACTTCAAAAATTTTAAAACTTCAATCAGCGCTAAGAATCACACAACAGAGAAATTTAAAATGCACACAAACAACGTTGGGTTGCCTCCCAACCAGCGCTTTGTTTAACGTCGTTAAGAGCTCGACGGTACCTCAATTAGCTTGATCCAGATAAGGAAAGGACACACACATCACGGTTTATGTCACCGCTATGATAGACTTTCAGTCTTTGACCATTGACAGTCCAGCTTTCTTGCGACTTTGGATCCTCTATTACAATGGCTCCATAATTCCGTACTTCCTTGATCACAAATGGTCCAGACCATTTAGACTTCAATTTACCCGGAAACAACTTCAACCTTGAATTAAAAAGCAATACCATCTGGCCAACATGAAACTCTTTGGGGCGGACCTTCCCATCATGGTATGCTTTTGTCTTCTCCTTGTACAGCTTATTAGAATGGTATGCATTGTTCCTTAGTTCCTCCAACTCATGGAGTTGACCTTTCCTTCTCTCTCCAGCTAGAGTGGAGTCGAAGTTCAAGAACTTAAGAGCCCATAATGCTCTATGCTCCATTTCAACTGGAAGATGACAAGTCTTCCCATACACCAGTTGAAACGGAGTCAGCCCAATAGGTGCTTTGTAAGCAGTGCGATATGCCCACAAAGCCTCATCAAGTTTTAAGGACCAATCCTTTCTTGAGTTTGAAACAGTCTTCTCAAGTATCCGTTTGATTTCCCGGTTTGAAACCTCAGTTTGACCGTTCGCTTGTGGGTGGTAGGGAGTGGTCACTTTATGCTTTACACCATAATGTTGCAAAACTTTTTCTAATGGTGTATTGCAGAAGTGTGAGCCTCCATCACTCACCAACACTCGAGGCACACCAAAACGTGAAAATATGTTCTTCTTTAAAAATTTGATCACGGTTTTGGCATCGGCCTTGGGTGAGGCAATTGCTTCCACCCACTTCGAAACATAATCGACAGCTACTAAAATGTACTCATTAGAGAAAGAAGAGGGGAATGGGCCAACGAAATCAATACCCCAACAGTCAAAAACTTCTACTTCTAGCATGTTGGTTAGAGGCATTTCATCCCGTTTTCCTATTCCGCCACTCCGTTGACATGCATCACAACTCTTCGCATGTTCGTGCGCATCTTTGAATAAAGATGGCCAATAAAAACCCGATTGGAGTACTTTAGTGGCTGTTCTCAAACCACTATAGTGACCTCCATACGGAGAGTTGTGACAGTGCCACAGAATGTCTCTTGATTCCTCCATTGTTACACACCTTCTCAAAATATTGTCTGCCCCTACTTTAAAAAGATAAGGGTCATCCCAGACATAATATTTTGCATCAGCTAAGAATTTCCTTCTTTGATTGCAAGTGAGGTCTTCCGGTGTTAAACCAGTTGCTTTGTAGTTAGCAAAATCAGCAAACCAAGGCCTCACTTGAATCGCATAGAGTTTTTCATCTGGAAATTCTTCTCTCACCTCTTCTTCTTTGTTTGTAATTTCTACATTGACCAATCGAGACAGATGATCTGCTACCAAGTTCTCGGAACCTTTTTTATCCCTAATCTCTAGATCAAACTCTTGTAATAAAAGGATCCAACGAATAAGCCTTTGTTTTGAATCCGGCTTGGTAAGCAGATATTTGATTGCAGAATGGTCAGTGTAGATTACAACTCTTGAACCAATCAAATAAGCTCTAAATTTTTCCAATGCATATACTATGGCTAGCAATTCTTTTTCAGTTGTTGCGTAATTAACTTGGGCGTCATTCAACACCTTACTAGCATAGTGTATGGCATGGAAAACTTTATCGCTTCTTTGTCCTAACACCGCACCCACTGCATAATCGCTAGCATCACACATGAGTTCAAAATCAAGATTCCAGTTTGGTGCTACGATTATTGGTGCGGTGATCAACTTTTGTTTCAAATCTAAGAAGGCTTTAAGACATGACTCATCAAAAAGAAAAGGCGTACCTTTGTTGAGTAAATTACTCAGTGGCTTTGCGATCTTTGAGAAGTCTTGTATGAATCTCCGGTAGAAACCGGCATGTCCTAGAAAGCTTCTTATTCCTTTAATGTTGGTTGGAGGTGGCAGCTTTTCAATAATTTCCACCTTGGCCTTGTCCACCTCTAGCCCTTCAGAAGAAATCTTGTGACCAAGCACTATACCCTCAGTGACCATAAAATTGCATTTTTCCCAGTTGAGCACTAGGTTGGTCTCCACGCATCTCTCTAGAACTACATCAAGGTGCTTCAAGCACACTTCAAAAGATGATCCATAAACAGAAAAATCGTCCATGAACACCTCGATGCATTCTTCTATCAGGTCTGAAAAGATAGCTTGCATACACCGTTGAAATGTGGCCGGTGCGTTACATAATCCAAAAGGCATTCTTCGGTAAGCAAAAATGCCGAAGGGACATGTAAAAGCTGTTTTCTCATGGTCTGCCGGATTTACTGAAATTTGATTATACCCCGAATATCCGTCCAAGAAACAGTAGAAGTTTTTGCCGGCGAGCCGCTCCAACATTTGATCCATGAAAGGTAGTGGGAAATGATCTTTTCTTGTGGCTTGGTTCAACCTTCTATAATCGATGCACATCCTCCACCCTGTCACTGTTCTCGTCGGAATCAACTCGTTTTTATCGTTTTTAATCACCGTCATTCCGCCTTTCTTGGGGACCACTTGTACCGGACTCACCCATACACTATCAGATATGGGATAAATCATTCCTGCTTCTAAAAGTTTAACAACTTCTTTCCGAACCACCTCTTTCATTGATGGATTCAAACGCCTCTGAGGTTGTGCAACCGGTTTGAAGTTTTCCTCCATCATTATCTTGTGCATGCAATATGCTGGACTAATACCCTTCAAATCGGATAAAACCCACCCTATCGCACCTTGGTTCTTTTTCAAAACTCGAATCAACTTATCTTCCTCTTGCGTGGACAATGTGTTGCTTATAATCACCGGTTTGGTACACTCATCTCCAAGAAACACATACTTCAAATGCGACGGAAGCATCTTCAATTCTAACTTTTGCTCTTCAGTTTCCTTCTTTGCATCCAAATCTTCCACTAATTCTTCTTGATAGGCCAGCTCACCACAAGATTCTAACTCACGCAACATCGCTTCGATCTCTCGTTCCTCATTGTCGGTTAACACATTGTATGCTCCGATAAGGGATCTTTCCAAAGGGTTAGAAATATGGATTTGATTCACGACCTCCACTACTTCCTCTTCACTTGCATCAATTCGAAAAGAATCATGCTTGTCAGTTGGATGTTTCATTGCTTCGAAAAGGTTAAAAGTCACCTCTTCATCTTGCACTCTAACCTTCATAAGCCCATCATCTATGTCGATCATCATCCGAGCGGTCTTCATAAAAGGTCTTCCAAGAATTAAGGGTACATCGCGGTCCTCATCCATCTCTACTATTACAAAATCCACCGGAAACAAAAATTTGTCCACTTTTACGAGCATGTCTTGGGCAATTCCGTATGGTGAGGTTGTAGACTTGTCTGCTAGTTGTAAGGTCATTCTTGTTGATTTAATCTCCACATTTCCCAATCGTTTGACAATGGAAAGGGGAATTAAATTTATACTAGAGCCCAAATCTATCAAACCATTCCCAACGTATGTGCTTCCAATGGTTACCGGTAGAACAACCCGTCCCGGGTCGGACTCCTTCCGAGGTAAAGTCTTCTGGATGATTGCGCTACACCGTGCATCAAGAATGATGGTCTCATCTTCCACATGTCGCCTTTTCTTGGTAAGAATGTCTTTCATAAATTTAGCATATCGTGGCATTTGTTCTAGTGCATCAGAAAATGGAATGTTGATTTGGAGTTGCTTGAAGATGTCCATGAAGCGTGCATAGTGCCTAGCATTGTCTTTCCTTGATGGAGCATGTGGGTAGGGTAGATGTTGAGTTGGGATGACATTCACTCCCTTCTCAGATTTCTTCTTTTTCTTCGATTCAGCATCTTTTTTCTCCTCACAATCATTCTGTACAGCAGTGGGCAGAACCTGCTCTTTTCGCGGCGCGAAGGTGGTTCGCGGCGCGAACTGAGCATTTCCAGAATCATTTTTCCTCTCACCAACTATATCTGTCTCTTCCAGAATCCCCTCAGTGGTGTTCTCTTCTACAATTTCTTTACCTTTTTCACTTACCAACGCTTTACCGCTCCTTGTGACAACTGCTTTGCAATGCTCCTTTGGATTTGGTTGAGTGTTAGCAGAAAAAGAAGGCCCTGCATTTTGTTCCGACAGCTGCTTCGCGAGTTGGCCTACTTGATTTTCCAGATTTTTAATTGCCGCCTCGTTACTTTTCTGATTTGCCATAGAAGCTTGCATGAATTGTTGAAGAGTGTCTTCTAGCTTGGAATTTCCTCCTTGCGACTGCTGACCTTGAGAGTTTGGTTGTTGGTAAGGGCTTTGCTGTTGATAATTCTGATTGTTGAACCTTGACGGTTGATACCCTTGATTGTTTCTTGGTTGATAGCCTTGATTGTTAGGCTGTTGTCTTTGATATCCCTGGTTTTGGTTGTTCACATAACTGACTTCTTCTTGAGGTGGAGGACAAAAACCAGTAGGATGATCCCCTTGACACAACTCACAACATGCTACTTGATGCTGAACTTGAAAACCTTGAATCTCTTTTATTTGCTGTGGAAGCTTGGCCATTTGTTGAGTAAGAAGCTCCACTTGCTGAGAGAGTAGCTTATTCTGTGCAAGGATGGCATCATTGGTATTCAACTCCAAAACTCCGGGCTTACGTTGTGAAGGGCTACGATCATGTTGACCTTGATGATCATTACGGGCCATCCGTTCAATAATGACTTTAGCTTCCTCCGCAGTTTTTGATATAAGCGAACCACCCGCGGTGGCGTCCAGAAGTGTCTTATGGGTTGATTGGAGACCATTCAAAAAGATGTGGATTTGAGTAAGCTCATCAAAACCATGTCCCTTACACTTCCTCAACATTGATTTGAATCTCTCCCAAGCTTCATTTAGAGATTCGTTTCCTCCTTGAGTAAATACAGCTATAGCCGTCTTGGCTTCCATGAATCGGGATTGAGGGAAGTATCTTTCTAAGAACTTTTCTTCTAATAGATTCCAATCCGTCATCACTCTTGATTCTTGATCAAGGTACCACTCCTTTGCTTTTCCCACTAATGAGTGTGGGAACATCCTCTTGAATAACGTCTCTTCACCCGCCTCGTCTATTCCCGTAGAACCCGCAATCTCATAGAATTTGATGAGATGGGTATACGGATCTTCGTGATCCATTCCGGTGAATGGAGTTGCATAGAGAAGTTGGAGGATTCCGGTCTTCATCTCCGTATTTCTTCCTCCACGGGCAAATTGAGCATTCCTTCTTGGACTATTAGCGGACATTTCAGTACGATTATCCTCCGCCATGTTTCCTTCACAAGCTTCTACAACCACTTCTTCGATTGGAACAAGTGCGGAAGTAGATGCTTCTTCTCTCCGGTTCCTCTCTTCGGCTAGTTTCCTTCTTCTTCGTGTTTTGCTATTGAGCTTCCGAAGTGTTCTTTCAATTTCAGGATCGAATTGAAGTTGCTCCTCGGTTACTTTTCCTCGCATGCACTAGAATCTACAAAACTAACAAACCAAGTGAAACAAAAGAGGAATAACAATAAAAGTAACAAAACTTAAAAACAAAGAATTATTGCAATGCTTGTAATATCGACACCAATCCCCGGCAACGGCGCCAATTTGTTGAAAGAGTATATCTTTGGCAAATATTTTTGTATCGTATCCACAGAGATTGGGTAATATTACCGCCGTTCTATAATTCAAATGTTATAAGTTTAGAAAGTAACAGGGTTGTTTTGTTTGGAAAAGTATCTTGTTAATAAATGTTAACAAAAACTATTAAGTGGTTTTAGACAAATATAAAAGCTTGGCAAGATTGGAGTTCACTATTTCACAAATCTATGATTCCCTATGACGAATAATTAGATTCAAGATTATTGATGATGTTCAAATATCCTCTCAAAGTCATTTATGTCTAAATGATATCGTGATAGTTATTATATTGATCCTTAGACGATCTCTCCACCTAACTATCAATATAGCAACCTTTAATGTTCAATATCAAAGAATAGTAATGAATAAATCTATCTCTACAACTTATTCATTACTTGAAAATCTGTTTTATGTCTAAACTCGAGTAATCTCTCTCGACAACTACTCAAATCTGGTTTTCAAAGTAAAGCAAAAACAGTTCCAATACATCAACAATCTTTATCTCATATATAAATCAAAGTGAATACATAGATAGATGAGAATAGCTACTACCTCCAATCTTGACAAAAGGGAGTTTAGCTCCTCATCACCATTGTTACAAAGCAGAAGGTTTTTAGAAGAAAAACTCTGTTTTCTCTCTTACAAAAGTTCTACAGCACAATGTGTGAATGAATGGAATAATACATCAATCCCCTAGGTTAAACTATTTTGTCTCTACCAAAAAGGTTGACATTTCCCTATTTGGACATTGTCATCAGCAGCAGAAAAGCACTTTCCAGGCAGACATCAAAATGGCAATTACTTTTTCTGCACAGCAGCACATTTGACCCTTGGTCAGCTTGCTGGATTCGCAGCCTTCGCGGCGCGAAGGGAGTTCGCGGCGCGAACTGTTGCTTTCCCAGCTTCCTTGTTTGGCAAGCTTCCTCCAAAATGCCATGTTGAAACCAAGGTCTTGCTTATCCATAATTCTACACAACTAACAAAAAATGTGAAATAACTATTCAAAACAAAATAAATTAAACCTAATTGCATTTATACAAATTAATGAAGATAAAAGTGTGTAATTACATCAAAACTTGGTAAAAGGGACCAATAAAAAGGTATAAAAAGTAGTACAAATTGGTCCCTAACACCCACTCCCATGAACATGTAACACTTTCATCGCTTTCCATTTTATTGCTTTACTCACTCAATAACCAAGAAATAATCAAAAGCGATCTAAAAAGAACATTTTCAAAAAAGAACAAAAAATAAACTTGATCCAACGTCAAGTGTTTTTCCAAATCAAATTTAATTGAATGTGACGCATGTGCTTGATCCAACGTCAAGTACCTCCCCCATTTAGTTCACACAATTTGAACTTTAAACATTTGATCCAATGTCAAGTCATTTTCTAAACATTTTTGCAACAAACCGGATGAAAAAGGATGGGGTGTACATAGTTATACACACCATTTCTCAAGTACTTGGTTTGTCGGTCGTACTTAACTTGTGGACCAATACTTGTCACCCATTCAAAACAATATAAATAAATTAGTTTGTACTCGCCTCACAAATTTTATAAGCAAAACTTTTGGGTTGAAAAAGAGAGGTCAGGATGCTCTTGTCCTTTCAGCTCCCGAGTACTTTGATTGTCGGTCGTACTTAGCTTGTGGTCTGATGCTAGTTTTCCACTTAAAGTCAATCACAACCAATCAAGTACAATTTTTTCGCCTTAGGGAAACATTCAAACCTTTCAAACCTCAATACCCTCAAAATTTCAACAATCAACATCTACAACACTTGTCTCTTTGGACCAAATACAATCTTCTTTGCCATTCATACATTATTTGGGTTAATTAACTCATGGTTAAACACTGATCTTTGAACCACTATTTTTTCTCTTTGACCACACCATTTATTGATGACTTCCACACTCTTTTTTTTAATGGCCACACCATTTATTGGTTACCGCCACACTCACTTTTTCTTAATAGCCACACCATTTATTGGTTAGCGCCACACTCTCTTTTTCTTAATGGCCACACCATTTATTGGTTACCGCCACACTTTTTGGTTCAGAGACACCTATCTTATGGATTCAAACAACACGTAATTTCCCAAACAATACATTTACCATACCTTCCCAACACCTTTCCCGTTTCACAATGCTCTCAATTCAAGCAAGTTTTTTTCTCTATTAATTCAATTCAATCAACTCTTTCTTTTTCTTTTATCACCCAAACATTTTTCAAAATAATTTTCTTTCTTTTTATAAAAAAAGAACTGTTATAATCCGTTCCTCATAAGTCATACTAAAAGCTTAGAGCATTCGAACAAGGATCAGAATTAGCTAACGTCTACACACTTCTAGGATACGATTATAACTGTTCCCTAAAAGCATCCAACAAATTTGTATTTTCTACCATGAACTAAGGAGCTTTTATTTTCTCATTGCACTATGAGAATACGTAGTCACGAGGGTCCGAATATTTGATGAGAACAGTAATTATTAAACTTTTTTATCCCTTTAGCAAGTATCCCTTAGATAATAACATTCATTCGCGCAAAGAATAATCAAAATGGTTCACGTTGAGTACCACGAGTGTGAGAGGTGCTAATACCTTTCTCTTTCATAACCAACTTCCTTATTCATTTCTCTTCCCTCAGATTTTATCGATATTTTCCATTTTCTTCGGATTAAAAAATCTTTGGTGGTGACTCTGTTGCATCTTCTAGCATGCGATGCGCTCAGATATTTTTTATGGCGCGACAACTGGTGACTCGGTTGCGGAGTCCTTAAGCAAGACAAGCCTAGATTTTTTTGTTTCTTTATTTGTTTGGGTGTGTTGCGGCTGGAAAAATGACAGAATCTCCATCATCCTTTATTCATTCCTGAGGAACCGAGAAATAATGATAAAACCAAATAACTAAGGGTAAGAGACTAGGTTTTGGAGTCGGTTAAGTAAGGGGAAGGTACTAGGCACCCCTTACCTCCATTATATTCAATGGGATCCTCCTATAATTATAGGGTTAGTGTGTGTTCCAAGATGTTTTCTTAATTATCTATTAATTTTTTAATTATTTATAGAGAAAATATTTTATTAAAAAAACTATATGCCTATGTACCTTCCCACTAGGCGAAGAATCAGAGTATTGTAGTTCTTATAGAAAATGATTGTTTGTTTTGTTGTTTTTATCCCTTGAAAATTCTCATGCATCGGAAACAGAGAAGTAATTGATTTTGAAAAATGCCTCAATGCACCAGGGCAGAGGACTTACAGTTTGAGGTGAATTTAGATCAATTTTTATCCTAATTATTTGTTTCAAAAATATAACATTTAGTTTATTGAAGAAAATAACAATATAACCCTTAGATGATATATCCCATATCCCGATTTTTATCCCTTAAAACCCAAATATTTTATCCCACATTCTCATTCCCTATTTTATTTATCCCAAATTCTATCCCATTAGATATCCAAAAAAATATCAAACAATTAACCATAAGTGTGTATTAATCCCTTAATTAATTAAATATTTTTTTAATTATTTAAATAATAAAATGATAAATAAATAAAATATAAAAAAAAATTGAAATATTGAAAACATTAATTATTAATTTAACTGAACTACTAAAAGTCAATTAATTAAATAAGACTCAATTAGTAATTATATATATATATATATATATATATATATATATATATATATATATATATATATATATATATATATATATATATATATATATATATATATATATATATATAAGAAATAGGGGGTGCATTTTAAATTGGATTAGTAATTAGGCTTGAAAGGGGGTGTGAAAATCAATGGGGGAAATCGCACTTACTACCGAGCTCAATAAGCGTATGGGTCAACCCAGGAGAATCAACAATTGACTCTCAACTAGAGACATTGGATGGAGTGACCGACAGAAACGGAGATCTGTCCTAGGCCATTCGATTAGTTGACCATCAAGGGGTCAACTGATCAGGAGATGATGATTGAGGGTGCACGGGACCAAGGATAAGTGCACGTGCATTGGATTAAGTCAAAGCATGACCATCTGAAGGACCTAGAGGTCTCCACGTGTCCTAGATCTGCAACGTTCATAGGGGAGTATATGAATGGATCTCCATTTTGATCCATTTCATTTTCTACTTATCTTTCCCTCTCTTACTCCCTCCGTTATCTACTCTCTCTCTCTCTCTCTCTCTCTCTCTCTCTCTCTCTAACTCTTTGACCTCTCTCTACTTCTTTCCCTCCGGCCACCGTCCCTCCCGTAACCCGCCCCTTAAACCACAATGATACCCAGGATTCTGGTTGACGTTCAACCGGAACCTTCAAACACTCCACCTGTGTTCATCCGGGTGATGAACACCTACCCATAAATACTTCCAACCAAGAACCCTTACCCCCAACTAAAGAACCCTAACCTACTTCTCAACCCAGAAGAACCCTAGGGATGAACCCTAACAATGTTCATCCCTAACTTATGAACCCTAACCCCCAATTTTCCCAAAACCCTTCAATTCGACCCTAAAAACAACACAAATACCTGCAAATAAAATATATTAACCTCCCCACCCTTAATCAAGCATCACAAACAACGAATCAAACCAAAATTTCGAAACCCTAAATTCCATGAAAATAAACCTTAACCCTAATCATATCAACGTGAAGCAACAACATATATCAACATAAATTTCCAAGCAAGCGTCAACAAACAAACAAATAAATAGAGGTCGTGATTCATCAACCTACGAAGATGAGACTTTCTCGGGTCAAAAGATAAACAATTGATTCTGACTTTTTCTTTCCCTTCTACACTTCTCCTGGTTCTTTCCCTCTTCTCTAACTCCTTCTTTCATTGTTTCTTGTGCGAGGTTGCATCTGTGCAATGGCTAAGCTCAAGAAATTTAGGGTTTCGATGTGAAATCTTATCCTCTGTTTCAATCGTAGCTTTGGTAAGGGTTATGGATGCAACAACAATAGATTCGGGGTCCCTTTGATTTTATAATTAGGACCTTTTTATAGATTATTTCAGGTTTCAGGTTATTAATTTGATTGATTTATTTAGGGAATTTTATGATTTGATTATAATTAGATTGGTTGTAAATTGATCAGTTTTTGATTTTGTCCGAAAGTAGATTTTAGTGTTTTCAAAATTTATGATGTATTTGGTCAATTTTTAATTGTAATTTGTAATTATAATGTATTTAAATCCCTAAATGGAAATATTTGATTGAAATTGAAATTTGTGAGTTTGATTCATTGTTGATTTTGTCTCTGCGCCAAATTAGGGTTCTTTACTTGGGGAAGAAGATGAAGGACCTGGGCCTGGGTCTTGGGTAGCAGACTTAGGTCCAGATCACATAGGTCCTTCTTGACCCAGTCAGAATTTGGGTCATTCACTTGACCCAATTAACTTGGGGCCTAGATTGGACCAAACCCAATTCCAAATTGAAACAAAAAACCCAATAAAGCAAAGAAAAGGTTAAAAAACAAAAATAAATAAGTAGAAAATTAATTTTAACACAATTTAATTAAACATCTAAATTGACTCATATAAACTTAACTAACCTACTAATTTAATCAAATAATAAAATGATCAATCCCATAATCTTTACATAATTATAAATTACAAATTAACTAATTATACTAACCTAAATTATTCCATTAACCCGATTAATCCAAATAAATTATTAACCCGATTAATCCAAATAAATCATTAACCCTAAACCAAGAAACTTAAAAACCTAAATAATCCTGATCGAAATAGACAACAACAATCCTTTATGATACCCTTAACATGTAAATTATCCGGACATGTTAGTGTCCTACCCTAAAATTTACCCTCCCTTTTTTTATACCTTTTGCTTTGTTTAATGTTCATACATAGAATCATATCATGCATGACCATTGCATTTGGTCATGGATTCACAATCATGGCCATATTCTTGGTTTTAATCTTAACATTAGGGTTTTTCACTTTGTTTCATTTATAAACTAACTAAAACATCATGAGAGATGGTATTTGTTTGTTCCCTTGTTCATGCAGGTGATCATACCTCAATTCAAGACAAAGTAAATGTCACTTTGGTCAAGGAAGATGCAAGTTGTGGTTCATTGATTCAAGGGAGGTTCATGTGTTTATTTCCATGCCATTTCATCCAATCTTCAAGTCATACTCAAGATCATTCAAGCCTTAATCAAGTTTCTTTAAGAAATGCTCATTCCATCATCATTTTGGCTTGGGATGCCAGGAAACTTCAAGTTTGCACAAGTGGACACAAGTTTGGTTGACCTAATTTACAAGTATGGCATGTCACTTGGTCCAAAGCATATAACTTCTTCATTTTTCAACAAATTGACAATATTCTTTGATCCAAATGTTCATAAGAAGTTCCTATAAAACTCTTCTTCTAGGCTCAAGCGTCAATTTAACCTCTAAGGACCTCAATTTTTGAAGGGGCTAAGTTGCCCAACTAGGTCAAAACCTTATCATGACCCCCACTTGACATCCATTCCATTTTCAACTCAAATACTATTTTGATCTCATTCTTTTTTCATCTTGTGAAGCTTATATAAAAGATAATTTGACCCAAGTTTGGCTCAAAATGCATGAGGGAATCAAATGTTATGGTGTCATGAACTTGGATCCTCAAGATGCCCAAGATGTGCCAAGACTGCTTGACCAAATGCCTGGCCTAGAAAGCATGTCACAACCTCAACTTTTAACACTTGCCATTTTCACCTCAAGTCTCCTTTTGATTTGGTTCTTTTTTCATTCAATCCATTGCAATGAGATGAACTTTTGGCACAACGAAAATTACAAAATGCATGAGTGGATTCCATTTGGCCTAGCTTCAAACATCGCAAGTTGAACTATGTTTTTCCCGATGCCCAAAACATGCAATTACAAGTCATTTTGCATCTTGGGACCACCTGCACATGTGAAACTTGTTTCTGATTCTGAAACATGTGCAAACAAACACAAAACGACTAGTTTTTAATGGCAATTCACGCATTTCATGTTTCACTTCACACGCTTTGCAAGTCATCAAAAGTATGACCTAAGTCACACGAATTGGCCTCCATTTCACACGTACTATGATCTCGTCTCATTTCCTATAAATAGAGGAATCTTTTTCCTTCATTTGCAAGCTTGAATAGCTAGAAAAATCCTGCCTCACTTGAACCCGATATTGCTCCAAAACCAGATTATGGTTTCTTGAATTCAGGCTCTTTCAACCTCAAATATATGCCCATAAAGCTTCATCGGCATCCTCTGAAGCTAACTGTATCATCATTTTGCCTTGAAGCCTCTTGCATCATGCTCCCCATTTCTGCCATTGTTAACCTTCAAATCTCTAACTAGAAAGGTAGCTACAAGTTAAATCTTTGAGAAAACAAGTTACCACTCTCTTCACCTTATTCTAATGATAAAAAGCCCTCTCTTACCATTAATTTATCTTTCATATTAGCCATTTAATTTTACTTTGAACTCTTAGGGTTCATCATACTCTTCAGCAAAATTCTCCCTTCTCAGAGCTAATCAATGGGTATGATGCAGGGAGATATGAACAATGATATGTTGCGAAGCTAACTCCATGCTTGGATGTTGCTAAAAACACGAGTTCATGATTTTCAAAAATCAAGTTGAAGGTTGAAGATGAAGTTGGTTCAGTGCGTGATTTGGTACCAAATTTCAAATCCAGCCAATCACAGCAAGCCAGTGCAAATTCTCTTGTCCGTTGGTGCCATTTTCTATTTTATTTTATTTTCTTTAATTCCTTTTATTTCCAAAATTAATTTCTCTCTCATTTTTAAACATTTTTTATCCCAGTTTTTTACACAAGGTCTCTAAAAATATTTTGAATCACATACATTTTTCTCACAAATTTTAATATCATTTTTGCATTTATTAATATTTTTATTTCATTTTCTTTTTAATTTCCTTTTCCAATTTAGTTTTCAAGCATTTTAAAACCTTTTTGCATCCAAATTTTTATATTTATTCATGTACAGTATTTTGGACTTTGTGTAATTTTTGCAACCATTTTAAAACTATTTTGACCATAGTTTGAGATTTTCTCTTTAATTTCCCCTTTGAATCATTTTTAAATACATTTTAGTTCAATTTTTGATGCACTTGATGTTTTGACTTGAGTTGTTGAATTGGTTGATCAATACTTCTACATTTCAAGTCATCCATAGATGAACTTGAGATTGATTCAGTCTTCTTTGATTCAAACATGTTGATAAATGATCATTTGATCATTTTTGACACTTTGAATCAATGATAGGTTATCCCTTATTGAGCCATATGTTTGGGTCCCTTTATTTGATTGATACTGGATCCTAAGTAAAACACTTTAGTTAGCTCCCGATTTGATTGTGCATTGAGCTTGTTGGACTTTGTTGCCTTTGATTGTTTGTTTGGTTGAATCTTCAACATTTCAAACCATTCATAGATGGTCCCTTGGTTGATTTGATCTTCTCTTATTAAATATGTTGATAGATGGTCATTTAGTCATATTTTGAACACTTTGAGTTATTGATGGATCATCCTTGGTGTAGTATATGTTTGAGTCATTTGACTTGTTAACGAATCATCCCATTGTGTTGACTTAACCTTTTAACATCTAAAATCTAACATCTAAACCTCTAACACTTTACCTTCTCACAACTTACCTTATGTCATTTACTTAATGCAATTTAATTTTATGTCTCATTCATTATCTCACATCATACTTTATTTATCTTGTCTTTATTCATCTTGTGTTTATTCATCTTGTGCTTATTATCTTGTGTTTGGTTTTCTTGACATATCTCAATGAATCAAAACATGATAAAATGGATAGATTTGTTCCTTAAGACCTATGCTTGACTTGGAGTGATGATGCACACTTTGGACTTTGGACTTTATACTTAGGATCTTAGACCTATGCTTGATCTGGAGTGACTTTGGACTCATTCACCTATTGGTCCCTTGCATTTTGTTCACTTGTGGAACTTTTGAACCTATGTTTCTTGTGATTTTGCTTGTTTCTTTGCCTTATGTCTCTGCTTATCACATTCATCTATGTATCTTAGCACACATTTTCACACACATGGCTTTCTCTTGGACTACCTAGCAATGAGACCTAGGCTTAGCACACTTGAACCAACATGGCTTTCTCTTGGGCTACCTAACAATGAGACCATATGTTAGTCTATGTATGATCATGCATGATGTGTTTTATCCATCTCTTTTCCTTTGATTTAGCTTGATCAAATTTCATTTGATCAACTAGATCCTTTGACTTTGCACATACCCTTTGTCTTTATCAAGTAACCATAATCCCCTTGGTCACTTGGTGGGACTTATCTCTACCACTTTGGAGCTCAGCTTCTCAGCAAGTAAAAGACCTCAAGAACTTCATCATCAGTGATATGCCTCATCCCCACAAAGCATTTATGTGGTCTTGCTTCAACAACTTGTCAGACATTGATAAGGATTGTATGCTATGAGCCTTAAGCAATAGAGAAGGGATGAGACAAAGCATTCCTACCCTCATTCTGAATATTTTTGGTACGGGACGAATGACGAAGTTTCTTAGAGTATTCATCTTTATTCATAGACTTTAGTGTAATTCCAGTCAATTCACTGTGAAGTCTGCAACTAGCCTCATGGCTCCTTTTCTCAACTCCTTTTGGTTTAAACACCATTTCAACTTCCTTTTTGGGACACTCCTTCATGGTTAACCCACTTCCTCCTTGGGACACACATTTATGTTTAACCCCCCTTCATTTGGGGACACACCTTTATGGTTAACCCCTTTCCTTCTTGGGACACATCTTTATGGTTACCCCTAATTCCTTTTCTGGTTATGACACCACAATTCAGGTTGACACCTTCATTGGTTATATACATTTACCTTCCTTTTTGGGACACACCTTTATGTTTAACCCCCTTTATTTCTTGGCTTAAACACCACAATCTCTCTCCTTTGGTTAAACACCGCTTCACTCAGTTTCCAGTTTAAACACTACCCCCAATCATCTCTTTTCCCAGTCTTGGTCCTCTGAACTATGTAGCTTTGACTTCCTTATTACACTATGAGGATATGTAGGGACGAGGATGTGAATCTTTAGCGAGCACTCTTCTTTATCTTCCCCCTTTCTCTCTCTGGTTCCACGAACTACGAGGCTCTTACTTTCTCATTACACTATGAGAATATGTAGGCATGAAGGACCCAATCCTCCTCGAGAACTCTTTTTCTAACCCATTTTCTATTTTGCAGGTACATGAAGATAGCAACACACATCCTAGAAAGAGCAATCAGAACGGTTCCCATGGAGTACCATGGATGTGAGGGGTTATAATATCTTTCTCGTACATAACCGACTTCCTTACCCGTTTCTCTGTTCCCCTTGAGTTTTATAAATATTTTCCCTTCCCTATTTTGGGATAAATAAAGTTCGATGGTGACTCTTTTGTATGTTTGATCGTGCGACTTGTTCGAGTACATGCCGTCCAGCTTAAGGTACTAGAGATTTCTAAAAAGTCAAAATGGCCCCCTTTGACTTTTCATGTCACTGGGGTTGACTGGAAAAGGCTTTGGGCATGTTAATATATGTTAAAAGAAGAAAGAAAAGGTGGCCAAAATTTGGGGTACAATTGGGTGTTTACTTTCTTTATCATTATTTCATTTATTGTATTCTTTATTGCTTTAAATATATTATATCCTGGATATATCTCTTGTTTTCTCTATTGTGGGGTTGGGTTTCTGATACTATTGAGTAATAAGCCTTCTACCCGGGCTTTGAGAGAACATCGAAGATAGAATGGTGGTTGTGTAGTACTAACTTGTCGGACGTAGTTGTCTTGATGAGTTGGTGCGAAGATCCCTCATTGGGTAGATTCCTCATGGAGTATTGTTGGCTCGTACGTTATTTTGTGATGATGACAATATTTTTAAGGAGGTATTTGTGACTCTAGGGACACTTAGTAAACTTATGGCTTTTGAAGTCTAGGGTTGGCCTCACTGAGAGTAGATCCCCTTGAGGATATCATTGGCCCGCAAGTCATTTTGTGAAGATAACGGAAACCTCATCCTAGGATTCGTGACTCTGAAAACCATCAAAAAGCCTTAAAAGCAACCTGTGTAGGGATGTGGTTTTTTTTGCAAGAAACCAAGACCTTACATACCTCGGTTATCATGGATACATCGGACCTTTGAACCCACACTGAGGATCATATACAAATTATCCAAAATATGTCTAACCTTTGAATCGGTGATGTTACATGTTATTACATCATATCAAAATTAATTTTTAGCATACATATTTTTCCTAGAAATTTGAAAATCATCTTTTTGCAAACATCTCATTCATTCATTCATTCATTCATTCATAACATTTCATTCAAAAGATCAAAATTCAAAATGCTTATACCATATTCCTTCAACTATTTAGAAAAGACGACGACTCACCACAAATATCTTACTAGAGCTAACAGACAGAAAATCATGGCTGGCATTGAACAAGAAAACGCGACATACAAGGAGAATATGGCCCAATTCTAGGGGAAAATAGACTAGTTAAAAGGAAACATGGTCACAGTCTTGGAGTACATTTATGCTCAGAAGAACACTACCACTACCACTTCTGATGTTGTTGAGACTCCTATTGAGATTGATGCTCAACCTATCTCAAATAAACCAGGCTTTATTCTAGAGCCCAATGGTCATGCCGTTGTATATCCCTAGGGCATGCCTCATAATTTTGTTCCTCAGACTGCTAATCGGGGTGCCTTCATTCCTTATCAGCCCATGCCAAGGCCTAATGTTAATAGGAATTCTACTACTTATCCATGGGTAATGCCTCCCCATTTGTCTCCTCAGGTAGTGGACGTTGACAATCCCGAGGTGCCTCAGGAGCAACCTCGATAGAACCCAGTACTTGTAACTACTAAGGCACCCGATGAACCAGAGCCTGAATATAGGGGTCCTCCCATTTATGTTCAGATTTCTTAAGTTGCTCAACCTACTACATAATATTTGCATCAAGGCTTTCAGTCTAGAATGCCTTTTGCTTATCCTAGGGCACCTTATGTTTATGTACCTCTGTTTGCTTATCCTGGGCCCCCCTATGCTCCAGATGAGGTCTAACATGGTCAAAATGTTAATCTTAGTTTGTAGATGGTCAATCCTGGTTTAGTGTATCATGTTCATATGTTTCCTCAATCTGCTTATCCTCAAGCGCTTGCTCAAACTACTCCATAAGCTGCTCAGTTTCCTAATTCTCAAGCTTATCTGCAAGGTCAGGTTGTTAATCATAATATTCCTACTGCAATTCAAAGTAATCCTGGTGAATATTAGTTTCTAGATGAGCGCATTAGGGCTATTGAGGGGTTTTCCGCATATGGTATGGACGAGAAAGAAAACATGGTCTTACCTCAAACGTTCAAGGTACCAAATCTACAAAAACACAAAGGGCTTAGCTGTCCGAGAAGTCATATCATTATGTAATGCAGGAAGATAGCTTCCTACATTGATAATGACTCATTTCTCATCCATTGATTTCAAGATAGCCTGTCTAGGGAATCTCTTGATGAGTAAAGAGGCCTCGAGCATAACGAGATCCAATCCTAGAAGGACCTGTCTGAAGCCTTCTTAAAGCAGTATAAATACAACTTGGACATGGCTCCTATAAGACTACAGTTGCAGAGTCAGACTCAAAGAACGAATGAAACTTGTAAAGAGTATGCTCAAAGGTGGCATGAAATGGATGGACGTGTTTGACCTGTGCTATCAGACACTAAATTGGTTGATATTTTCATGGGTACCCTTCAGGGATTGTACTTTGAGAAAATGATCGGTAGTATGTCCTCCAACTTTTTTGATGTTGTGACGATAGGGGAGAAAATTGAAAATGGGTTGAAAAATGGGAAGATTTTGAGCGTTGCTAATCAGCAGACAATGGCCAAGAAAAAGTAAGGGGAGACAAGCGTTGTGATGGCGAATGTCTACCCCTAATTTCATTCTCCTATGACTCCTATGTCATACTATCCATATCCATATGTTGTTGTTTCCCAATACCAACAACCATCATTTTAGGATCAACCGCAACCTTAGTGTCAATAGCCTCCACAAGCTCAAGCTCCCTAGAATCAGTAACCACCTCAGAACAATAGAAACCAAGGCCAAGGGTAGAATAGACGTGGGAACAATAATCATAATGGGAGACGACCTCAGTTTGATAGGATTCATGTGCCTTATACTTAACTATTACCATATCTTATCCACGTGCAAACAATTGTACCTAAGGAAATACCATATGCTCCTCTACCACATGGTCCAAGGCATAATCCTAATGTGTCTTGTGCGTTTCATGCTGGATACATAGGAATTCCTAGGAAGATTGTCTGGTCTTTAAAACCAAAGTGCAAGATCTCATCGATCAGAAGATTCTGCCTTTCTCCGAAGAATAACCCAATGTGAAAACTAATCCTTAGCCCGCCCACAATGGGCCAGTGGTTAATATGATTGAAGAGGAATAATGTATTGAACTGGTTAGAGAGGTTGCAAAAGTGAAGACTCCTGTGATGGTTGTTGTAAAGCAGCTACAAGAACATGGTTTCTCATAAGGTCTTCATGATGGTTTTATGGTTTGTGAAGAAAATCCCGATGAATCAATGGGTGATTCAATTCAACAAAGCCAAAGATGTCGAAGAGGTTTCAACCATCGAGTCGTTTACTATCATTTACATAAAGAAACAAGTTGAGTTTCCTTTGAAGAAGATTCAACCAATCAATATTTGCATCCCTGGGCCGTTTCCTTAACAAAGTACCAAGGCAGTGCCTTGGAGTTATGGCACTGCATATGTGGGCAGAAAACCAAAATATTTCTCTAACGCCGCGATAGTAAACATAGGTGAGGCAGGAGGCATGACATGCAACGGTCATGTTTTTTCTCCTAGAATCACTCTAAAGGAAGTTCCACCACCGACAGTTCCTCCTTCAAAAGAGAAGATTGTTTCAACAACCCCTCTTCAACAAAAAATGACATCAATATTTGTTCCTTCTACTACAGTTGTGATAACTGTTCCACCTATAGAGAAGGATACCACAAGCAAGTCAGTAGAAGTTGTCAATTCAAAAGGCAAAGAGGTAATGAATGAGCAAGATCAGACTGAAAAGCATAAGAAATATATGTCTCTAGAAGAGAGCCAAGATTTCCTGAAGTTGATAAGAAAGAGTGACTTTAAGATCATGTATCAACTAGGGCAAACACCATCAAAGATTTCAATCTTATCCCTGCTGTTAAGCTCTAAGGCTCACAGAAAAGCTATAATGAAAGTCTTGAATGTTGCACATGTGATGCACAACATTATTGTTGATCAATTTGACGATGAAATTGCAAACATAACAACAAGCTGGCATTTGGGGTTCAATGAAGTTGAGTTGCCTGCTGAGGGGACTGTCCATAACAAAGCTCAACACATATTTGGTACATACATGGACACCTTGTTGTATCGGGTCCTGGTGGATACTAGTTATTCGCTTAATGTGATGCCTAAGAATACATTAAGTCAATTGTTGATAGAAGGGTCGGATATGAGGGCCAATGCCTTGGTTGTGAGAGACCTTGGTGGCTCTAGGAGACAAGTTATTGGTGAGGTGGGCCTACCTATCTGTATTATACCATATTTGTTTACCATTAATTTCCAAGTGATGGATATCAATCCAGCTTATAGCTGCTTGTTAGGAAGACCATGGATTCATGTCGCTGGAGCAGTGACCTTTACACTGCACCAAAACCTTAAGTTCATGTTCGAAGACAAATTGGTCATTATTTATGGAGAAGAGGATATAATCGTCAGTGAACTATCAATGTTCGATACATGGAGACTGAAGAAGGCATTATTGAAATTATCATTCGTTGTTTAGAATTTGAAGATGTTAGCTCTGCTACCTCAAATCAAGAAAAGGCGTTAAAATTGGTTCTGTCATCTGTCAAAAGTGCCAAGGAAACTCTTGAGACAGGCAATCCTCCTAGTTTGGGCCAAATAGTTGATGTTTCTGAGAAGCATGATCGCTTTGGTATCAGTTATCGTGCATTCCCATGCTTATCAGATCCAAAGAGCCATAAGAAGTTCTTCCCAGTCAAATTTAATAGTGTTGGCTTTCAAAGGGCAACATTGTAGCAGTTATTAATGGTGCAAGCAGTAGAAGAAAGATTGCAAGCTTCATGTGCAAATGCCCACCTGGCTTCAAGCTAGACAACTGGACAACTTCCATGATCCCCACATTTTTTTCTATTACTTCATAATGCATTTTGTTTTTCTTAATCCTTTGTCTTCGCCTGAGACAAGAGGATAGCTTGTAGGGGCCTCCTTGTTTTCAAAATATTTTGTGATCAATAAATAAAAACATTTTTTCATTCAAAATCACGTTCCTTTTCTTTATGTTATTTTACTTTTCACAAATATAAATGGCAAGAGTTTCTTTTTCTTTTAAACTTTTAAGAAATCCCATTGTAAAATAAGCTCATAAACATGCAGAGAAATTAAATCCATTGGTAACAACATGGAAAATATCCCTCACACAGAAGAAAATACGATCCATCGGAGTAATACACTCACCAGGAACAGAGACTCTAACAAGACTCTCATGGGGATTCTTATTGGGGATAATAAAAGAAAAAGAATGCGTGAGCAGGCCACGACTTAGAGTTGGGGAAAACAAAGCTGACACAACGTGCGCAAGACACGACTCTGATTAGGGGATAACAGAAATCAGACTGGAGACCTCACTGGGGAAGTAAAGGACTCGAACTGGGGAAAGAAGCAATTCCAGAGGAAAACATTTCCATTGGAAAGACATCAAGCTGACTCAAAATGCATGTACTGGGGATAACACCAATACAGCAACAACAATAGCAACATAACTCCACTGGGGATATCTAGAAAAAGACTTTCCCGGGGAAGCCAAGGATAAGATGTTACCGGTATAAGGGCAACAAACTCAGGAAGAATGAATATCTAAGCCCGGTATAAGGGTGAGAGATATCAATCAATCCAACATCTGAGAAAGACCTGAAAAAGGTACATAACCTCAGGAAAATCTGACTCCACAGGGGACCAAGGTCATAATAGGGAGCAGAAAGGAGGGAACACCAGGGATACCGAGGTATATAATAGGTGACCGACTGAAACGTGAATTGGTATATATGCCAAGACACTCATCATCCTGAAGAAAGTTAGAAAAGCAGACTTGTTTATAGGACGGATATTCAATTCCACAAGGAATATGAATCTTACTCTGCGGAGAAAACAATCAAAAGATTGACCCAAGAGTGCATGAGACATATTATTCATTACCGGCAGACCGTGAATAATATACTCGAAGAGAAAGAGACACCAGAGATACCGGAGTATATAATAGGTGACTAACCAAAGATGTGAATTGGTATATATGCCAAAACACTCATCATCCGAAAGGAGGGCTTGAAAAAGCAAATCAGCTTAAAGGATGGACATTCGAATCCACAACAGGAAAACGAATCTTACTCAACTGAGGACACAAACCCAAAAGAGTGCATGAGATATAATATCCATTACCGTCAGAACATGGATAGAATACTCGCATGAGATATATTATCTATTACCAGCAAACCGTAGATAATACACTCGCATGGTAAGACACACCAGGGATACCAAAGTATATAATAGGTGATCTACCGAAAACGTGAATTGGTATATGTGCCAAAACACTCATCATCCAAAACACAAACTGGTTAAAGGATGGATATTTGATTCTACAAAGAATACGAATCTTGCTCTACTGGGGAAGATCAACAAAGTGTAAGAACAAAAATTGTTCTACAACAGATTTCTTGATTTTGATGATAACAAAGGATGAAACCAAAAATGGCACCCTAACGAAAAGTTTCTAAGTGTGCAGGGTTCTAAAGAAAGAAGTAATAAATCTGATGATGTCATCAGATGCACAACAAGATCAGATACAAATTCTCAAGTATCAGAAGCATCTGAAGTGGAATCTCGTTCAAGAAACTCTGACTCTGGACAAAACTGCAAAGTATCAGAAGCATCTGAACATGAAGTAAAGTCTAGAAGCTCTGATTCTGGAGAAACGTTATCTGTATATTCTGAAAGTTATCAGCGCCATCTGAACTCTCAAGAGATCAACATCAGAAGCAAGATTCCAAGATTCTCCAGAAATACAAATACTCTGATTATGGATTTGCTAATCATGAAGAAGTAACGTTCAAGTCAAGTAAAGATTTTCAAATAGATTTCCTAAACAGAGAAAGAGACGTTAATCTCCACTTCCAAGAGAGAAGATACTACTTGTGGTAAGTAGTCACTTCAAAGATGAAAAGTTAAACTGCAGAAGCTATTTAAGTGATGGAGTAAACTCAGTTTAATATCCACCAGATTCAACTCTACTCCAACTCTTATATAAATAAAGATGCAATCAACTTTCAGAAAATAAGAAATCAACTAGCCAAAACTATACTGAATTATTTCACGCTCAAGAAAATCATCTTTGCTCTCAAAGAATTTCACTAAGCTTTTGCTTATTAAGTGAAAAATCTGTTCTTAAGTTTGTAATACTTGCTTTCTTAGAAGCACTCTAGATTACATATCTTGTATCTTTTATTTGTTTGATTTCCTCAAGTGACTCTGTGTAGTCTGTAGACTTGAGAAGACTAAGAGATTTTCTTCTCTCTTAGGTGTTGTTTGTAATCTTTCAAGATTAGTGGATTAAGTCCTTGTTGAAGGCGAAATCACCTTGGCCGGGTGGACTGGAGTAGCTTTGTGTTATAAGCGAACCAGTATAAAATCCTTGTGTGATTTTCAGTTTGAAAAGCGCTTATTTTTCAAAAACAATTCAAACCCCCCCTTTCTTGTTTTTCTCACCTTCACAAAGGATTCCAACCAAAGAGTGAGAGAGATATATTATTCATTACCGGCAGACCGTGAATAATACACTCGCAAAGGACAAGACACCAGAGATACCGAAGTATATAATAGGTGACTAACCAAAGAGAGACATCCGATACCAAGCATCCGGGTAAACGAAAGACAACTCAAAGGGATAAATTGCGAGCATCCGACAACTATCCAAACAACAAATATTCGACTCCACAAAGGGAAACGAATCTTACTCGACTAGGGAAACGCAAAAGGCTTCGACTGAAGAGTGCATGAGATATATTATCCATTACCGTCAGAACGTGGATAACACACTCGCATGGAAGATTATCCACAACCGGTATAAGGGTTAACAAAGGATAAATCGACCGAAAAGAAAGGCATCGGGATACCAAAACTAGGTATATAATGATGACCAATCAAAGAGAGCAACAATCATTACCGAGCAAACGGGTAAATGAACGGCGATCCGCTGAGGATGAATTGCAAGCATCCGGCAATTATCCACAGGGACTGGCTGGGGATACATTGATAAACAGTCAATGATCCGGGGAACAAATCACTAGCAAACGGTGAAAAGACCCACTGGCAACTTCAAAAGGGATAACACTGCGAGCATACGGCAATGATCCAGAAGACAACCTGCTGGGGATAAATTGCTAGCATCCGACAATTATCCAAAAGCAAAGAGGAATATCAACATCGAACAACGAATGAAGATAACCACAAAGAGTAACCGTCATCGGTTAGGATGAATAACGAGGTTAACTCTGCAAAAGGAGAGAAATTAGGGTTTACAACTACCGAATACGGGGTAGAACACCAAAAATCTGGCTGAGGAAACAAGAGGTTAACAATACCGACTACTGGGTAGAAACCGATGACTCAGCTGGGATAAAAATTGCTAGCAACCGGCAATTATCCACTTGTACCATAAGGCACAAACTCCAATGGGGAGAACAATCACACAACATGGGATTTATAACTACCGAATACGGGGTAGAAGACCACAAACTCCACTGGGGATAAAAATCACCACAGGGAAACGCTACCTCTGTGTTGGGATAAAACCACAACAACAGAAAATCCACCAACAACCAGAACGAACCACAAAGGTTACCTCTGCTAAGGGAAAAGAGATAGGACTTACAACTACCGAATACGGGGTAGTAGCCATACTCTGGTGGGAATAACCACAAATAAGGGTTTACATCTACCGAATATTGGGTAGAAGACCAACAACTCCACGTGGGGATGGGAAAAAAAATCACAAATCCGCACGGGAAACAAAATAGGGTTTATAACAAACCACAAACTGCTGGAGAGCAGGCAAACAGGATTTACAACTACCGACTACTGGGTAGAAGACCAACAACTCTTGCTTGAGGAATAAAAGGTATATAACCACAAATTCCGCCAAGAAGCAAGAACATAGGACTTACAACTACCGGTATAAGGGTAGAGGCCCGCAAAATCCACTGGGGATAAATGAATTAATGCCGGTTACTGGGCAAACCATTCATTTCTTCCACAGGGAAGCACAAGAAACAGCTGACAAAACGCCGATTCGTGATTGATCCGAAAAGACAGACTGAATCAAAACACGCCCTATGAGGATATAACTCCATAGGAAAGTCCATCCCAATATATGTGTTGGGAGGACACGGAAGAAACCGTCATCCACGAGGATATATCTCAGTGGGGAACTGTAGAAGAAAAGACAGACACTTTCTGCTTATGGGCTGACTCTATACGGAGAGATTAACACCCGACATCTGCTTGGGAAGATCTATAAAGAAATCTATATCACCCAAAGCAGGAGACAACAAACAAAAGATATATGGCAAAAATGCAACATGAATATCTGAATGTTTTATGAATATGCATGAATATGCGTGATTTATGTTTGATGAATGCTGACAAAACACACAATTCTAACACAAACAGGTCCGGGAACTAAACGCCCGGTACTATACTTCCAGAGGAAAACCAAATGGAAAGCCAATCTGCTAGAGATCCACATGCTGTAAAGCAAGGACCTGCGGGCACTGCTGGGGAAGCAGAGGCAAGAGAATCAGCAAAACAACCCAGACAGGGTACAGAAAGTCACAACAGGCAAAACTGCCACCAAGACCAATCTGTAGGGGATCAGGAGATCCTGAGGATATCTGTAGGGAATCCCAACATCAACTGAGAGACAAGAGCTCATGGCTCAACCAAGAACTGCTGCAAAAGGCAACTCCAAACAAACTCCGGGGAACAACCCACTGAAGGAGAATCATCCAAGTAGAATCTAACTGCACAAGCAACTCTACAGGGGAAAGCTGTTAGCTATCCTCTTGGGGAACAACCCACTGAGGGAGAAAGCACCACACAAGTAGATTCTGCAACAAGCCACTCTACTCGGGGAGAATATACATCTGACGGATCACACAAGTAGATTCTGCAAATAGCCACTCTACTGAGGATCAAAAGTAATCAGGAAATCATTCCAATCTTTGGGATGCTAGAGCCACCAACCGACCCTTACCGGGGATTGAGAGCTTTCAACAGGCAGAAACTGCCACAACAAACATTCTGCAGACTAAGCTGGGAAAGAATGGAAAGCAATCATGCTGAGGAGAGACACAACAACTCCGCTGGCAACTGCATTGAGGAGAGACTACTGCTGGAGAAGAAAGCGAAGTCTTCGACAACATCTCTGCTCACGACTATACTGGGGAACAACCCCACCAACAGCTCTGCTTGCGACAATGCTGAGGAAAGCGGTAAGGTACCGGGATATCAATCCACCAACCACTGAATCTACCATAATGAGATCAACCATGCTGGGGAGATTACTGCTGGAGAGGAAACTGAGTCTTCAACAACAACCTCTGCTTGGGGAACAACCCCAACAACAAAGCGGAAGAAAGAGGATACAACCGAATGCCAGGAATATGAACCAATGTCTTACCTGTTGGGAATCATACCACCCTCGGAAGAGCACTGAGAAATTCCTGAGTATCCTTTCATCATTGTGAATATTCACTTTGTTTAAAACAACAATTTTAAAAAATTTATTTGTTTAAAACAATGACATCTTATCAATTAAAACATGCAAAACATTTATTGAATTGAAACAAATAAGAGTGCAAATAATTGGATAAAAGCTCAAATTGATTTGATGGAATGGTAGTCTGCAAATGGCAAGACTCCATAGATTTGTACAAATTTGAAATCAGTGATATATATTGGAAGAGGGCTACATTGAACATAATGATCCTTTCTCTACCAATTTGAATCTCGATGTATGTGAAGCTTCAGTCGACGAAGAATCGAGAATCTCTGACGAACAGACAGCTGTGGACCAGAAAGTCTTGTCAGGATGCAGTTACTTGCCAAATCCCTAATTTTTGCCTAGATTGCCCCAGGGTGAGGTATTCAATCTAGCGGGATGCAAATATACCCTTTTTTTTTCAAGTCTCTAATTTTTGCCTGGATTACCCTTGCAGGTTTTCCACCGATATGCTCATTTTTGCCTAAGCCGCCCTTTCGGGTTTTCAACTTAGCGAGCTATTCTGTTTTTCATTTGCATATACTTTTTTTTTAGGCAAAGTATTTCTTGACTGCATCTGAATTCACAGGACGAGTGGAATCCTCCCCATCCATTGTTGTAAGCATCAAAGCTCCGCCTGAAAAGGCTCTCTTAACAACATATGGACCCTCATGGTTTGGAGTCCACTTGCCCCTGGAATCGGGCACGAAAGACAAAACTTTCTTGAGCACAAGGTCTCCTTCTCGGAACACACTAGGCTTGACCTTCTTATCGAATGCTTTCTTCATTCTCTGCTGATACAACTGACCATGACACATGGCAGTTAATCGCTTCTCTTCAATCAGATTCAGCTGGTCATAACGACTCTGAATCCATTCAGCATCAGTCAACTTGGCTTGAGGGTATACTTTTTCTTTTTTACCTTGAAAAAATTTTAAAATTTTTTTTTTCCTGATTTTCTGATTTTTTTTTCTTTATTTTTCCCCTCTCTTTTCTCACTTTTTTTTTTGATTGCATTTGCAATGCCCCAGTTTGACTGTTTTGCTGATTCTCATGATACAGCTGAATGAGCTCCTTTTGTGCTCAAGAGGTCGGGTAATCTCATCAGGAATCCCCTTCAACATCATCTTCCTCGGCTTCAAATACAAAGAATTCAAGATTGGGAGATGGCGTTGGATCATTATGTTCAATGGGTTTAGAAGTCCCTGCATAATGATTCTGGATAATGAAAAGCTTTTGAATTTTAACAAGCAAATCATTTATGCAGATGAAAAAGCTGTTCTATTTGTTTTTCAGGGTTTTTTGTGATCACTGATTTCATGCAAAAAGCAAAAAGTGAAAACAAATGGAAAAACAAATGTTTAGCAATGCATTAATTGAATGAAACATCATTGTATATATGCTGCCAATCAATGTCATCACTTCTCCTTTTGGCATGGGAGAAGGGTTTTAAACAAAGTGAACAATTACTCTGATCTATGGATGACTGTAGGAACATCTACAGCGACCCAATTGTGGCAGACACCACCAGGAATAACGAAATTGTTCAAGTCTTCTGCATCCTCTTCCAAGATAGCAGCAGCTTCCTCTTTAGGTTGATCAGCATGGATGAATCCTCCACTTGTAAACAAACCTTGCTCATTAAACGCCCCAGAACAGTAGCCAATGCCAGCCCGGGATTTGTTAACCAGGAATAAATCCATCAACAGTACTTAGTCTGGCAAATTCCTCTTTGAGTTCACAATTCTCTTGCTCAGGATGATCCATCAATCTGGCAAAGTTGGCTCTGGTATAGTACCGGCGAAGTGCGTCTCCAAAATAAATGAAGATCGCAGGGTCAGACCACAGGACGGGAAACCGGAATGAAACACCCGCTTATGCAAATGATGCATGAAGTGTTTATGCATATGCTTGTTTTTTATTTCAAAGGAACTCGAGGGTTTTATTTGCAAACTTTGAAATATTTAAGCATTTTGATCATATATGAGAATATCTCATCAGATATCAGGTGAAAAAATTTTCCCGGTTTTTCCCATGTTTGAATTTTTTGCAAATAAACTCCTTTGAGTTCCTTGAAAATTTTCTTTTTATCTGATGATATGGATGCAGATGAATGCATGAATGCATGAATGCAACAATCACACTCAAGGATCAAGCAAAGCACACCAAACAAAGGTCGTGGGAAAGCTCATTGTATCCCTAATATCAATCATCCATTTTGGTGGATTTAGGTTTTCACCTTATCGACACCCAAGTTCCATTGATATTAACGGTACATGAACCGGCTCTAACATCCTTAATATCAATCATCCATTTTGGTAGATTTAGGTTTTACACCTTATCAATACCCAAGTTCCATTGATATTAACGATGTTTGAACGACTCAACTACGAATCACGGGTTTGCTGAGAGTCACGAGCATGGAGTCTTGGTTAAGAACCACCCAAAGGGAGTGTACTAGGGTTTAAACCTGCCAGACATTATCTACCAGAGGTTCCCATAATCATCGTCCCATCTCTCGGATATTATCGGAGGAACGAATACTCGTATTCCAAAAATATTCTCAAGAGAGACTCTTATGAGTGTAGTATCGCGTAACAATCGCATCAGATCTTACATCTGAACGACCTCCGCACTACGTCCTAAAAAATAGGCCAAGATGGGTTTGGTAAACTAAGGTCCTTGGCTTCTAAGGCACATGACTGAACGAATAATGCCTAACCACAAATGACTTGTGTGACATTATTAATCCAACATGACCTCCACCAAGTGAATGGACTCGCAAGTCAACTGGCTAAGGAATACTCCACACCAGTCGACAAGACTACGCCATTCTCCTATCCTAGAGTGCACTCGAGTTCGGGCATAGAACTCATCTCACAGAGATCACCAAAGCAAACAGCAATTGTATATCAAGCAATTCAAACATTACAATCAATACAGTTATCCCAAATTGTACAAAAATATGTCAAATAACACATAAACAAATATCATACAACAAGGGTAAAAAGTAGGCAATACCACCAGGGAAGGTCTAACGATCATCCCCAGCAGAGTCGCCACTTTTCTGTAGCGGTGTATTCGTCGCTATATGATCTATCGATTAAATCATAAGCAAAGCATACAATGAATCAAGTCGCCACCGCACTTTTATTTATCCTAAGGACTGGTTAAAAAGCGAACAAAAACCTAAGAAGTTTTACACTTAGAAAACTAATGAAAAAGATCAGAGAGTCTGGATAAGGGGTAAATTACGCAATGGGAAGGTGTTAGGCACCCATCACGTCCTAGGTACTCCTAGGGAGCCCTTTTCACACTTGTTGTATAAGAAAATGTTTATTTGTTTTGACATATTGTGCAAACATGAACGGGATGATAAGAAAAGAATGTACAAGTTAGTTATTTTTCAGTTCGAACGGATGAACCCGTTGCCTACGTACCTTCCATCAAAGGTAAGGATCAAAACGCCGTAGTTCGGCTAAAAGATTTCCAAAAATTAGTGAATTCAATTTTAAAACACAAGCTCAAAGGTCTTACGTTACCCACGGGAGAAAACTCAACCTTAAGAAACAACAAGTCCACCATGTGAGAAAAGCTTCAACTTGCTAGAGAGGGGTTAACCCTATAATAAGCAAGGAAGACTTACAATTCAATCAACTAAGCACAAATAGGTGAGATTAATATCAACCAACTAGGGTAAATCAAACCTATAGCTAATGTATGAAAACTTAACAAACATGGACAAAGCCACAAAATCATTTGAATGGGTGAAGTTATTTGGATTATTTACAAAAAGGTCAAAGTATGATTAAAGTCAATTCAAAATGAAGTATTTACAAAAATGAAGTTTGGAAAATCATGGACTTAAGGTCCAAGTTTCTAATTTGGAAAGAAGTGAGAATGTTTGCACAACATGTATATATAGGTTTGAAAAGTCAACAATGTGAAAAGGATTTGAAACAACAAAAGGGTGGATGATGGAGTGTAAAACTTCCTAGAGGTTCACCTCTTGAAATCATATATGAGATGATTCAAGCGTGTCCTTTGGAATAAAGGGACAAAACAAGTTAGTAAAATAAAAGACAAGGCGATACCGGATGCCACTCAATGGACTTATACCAATCTCACACAAAAGCGGATACCGGATACCAATAAATGGATTTACACCAATCTCCTAAAATAAAGCAATGATACCGGATGCCAATAAATGGTCTTACTCCAATCTCATAAAGCAAAACAAAAACAAAACATGGAAGTCAATTGCCAATCTATCTGGGCTTAGGTTGACCTCCACAATGATCATAGGAAAACAAATGCCAAATTACATGGGCTTACAATGAATCCTCACATACAACAACAAGCTCAATCAAAGAGCAAAGAGGATATGAGTGACCAATGAAGTGGTCTTACACTCTATCCCTTCCATGTCATAGGAACAAAAGCCAATCAATATGGACTTACAATTGTCCTCAATGGGAAAACAACAATGTCACAAGGACAAATGAAATGATCATGCACTAATGGCAAACAATGATGATAAATGCACAATGGCAATCAATGATAGTAAATGCACAGTGGCAAATCAAGTAATCATGTATAAATGAATCAAGTAATCAATCCACATAAACAAAGAGCACACACTATATACAAGCATCAGGCTCAAACAAGGGTGAGGCATTAAAGCCAACTGGAATAGGGTTAAAGCTGCTCTTAACCTTGCCATTGAGGGGCTAAGGTGAAGCAGATGAAAGGATATGAGGGGTGTGCCTCATCACTCTTATCTCTGGTCAGAGAGAGTATTGGATATCAGAAGGTGTGGGAGTTCAGAAAGTAGGAACTCTCTCCACATTTTATTGACTCGATAGATCTTGGGTTTGGATCTCAATGCTACAACCATGTAATGGGAGCAAGGAGAAGACACACAGAATAGTGGGAGATAGGCTACATATCTCTTATATCCACCAATTGCCTCAAAATAAGGACTTTTCCTGCTTAGGACAAACATAAACAATCACAATCATTGCCTCTTAAGGAGGACTTCAGATAGTTGCCTGGCTAAATAACAAGCCAGGTCTTCCAGACTACATGGAGACAAGAGAGTCTACCTCAATGCAAATTCTATACAAGCAAAGCAATGCAAGTTCTTAAGAGAACTGAGCAACTATGGGTACCTGAAATCAATTAAATATAATCAGCATCCCAGCATAAACAAAACAACAACATAATGATCAATGACAATGTACAATCAAACAATAATGTGCATAGCACAAAGCTCAAGTGAACCAAGCACCCTACAACACAAACAAGTTAGTTCACAATAGTCAAATGAAACAATTCAACTTGCATTAATTCCTTTTAAGCACTTTGCTTCTTAACCTGAAAAGTCAAAGTCAAACTCAAACATGAGTAACAAGACCACTAGGACAAGCCTAGGGTCCAAAGGATGGAAAAAATGTAAAACAGCAAGTGAATCATGATCAAAGCCAAGGTTTATCAATTAAAAAGAGAACCTAATTAGCCCCACATCAAAACTATGCACTAATTTCATTTTATGCACAAATTAAGTCAAAGTAAGCAAATGTGAATCATAAATGAGCAAACAGAATGATTTCCATCAAAAAAATATCAAAACAGCTCAATAAATTCCACACAAATTTTACCCTAAACAGGACATATTCAATAAGCTACATGTCAATTTTCATGCCATTTGGACAAAAGGAACTATATGAATTAAATCAACATGTTAAGGCATGCAAAAACCCAACCAAATTAGGTCACCAAAATGTACACCAACTTCAATCAATGGTAAAACAGTGATATCAAATTAGAAATGAGTGGGACCAAAGCCAAATTACAGCTAAACATGTTAGGAAGCACTCCACCAAATTTCATATTCATGGGATAAGGGATGAGCATTTAACAATACATGTAAATTTGCTACTCAAGACATAATCCAAAAATGCTAAACAGCAATCAAAAATCCAAATCAATTAGAAAATGGATCAATTAAATCCACAAAAAATCAGGGTGAAACCTAACATATAAAGGTCATCTCATGCAAAAAATCAGAGCCATAGGCCTAAGGTAAGCATGGAAAAATAAATCATGAAGTCAGCATAGCCTAGTGTGACACATATTGTCACACTCAAAAAGATTAAATCATATCTATCAAACCAGAGATCCAAAAATCACAAATTATACATCAAAATCTCCAGGAATGTGCCAAGAATCATCATATGAAATTTCATTAGATTTGGATAAGGCATGATTATTTGGTGATCAAAATGGTGAAACATATGAATATTGCACACATGTCAAAAATCAATAAGCCATTCTAAAATTCTACCAGGCACAACTTAAGTTTCTATGCCTAAAAAAAAGTAGACAAAAAATGGAGTCTATCAAAAAAAGTCCCACCTAATTTGGATTAAAATTGGATTTTATGTGAATTTTTCAAGATTTGTAATATTTATTGAATAATTATTTAATTGTTTTATATGAATTAATTCAGCGGATGGCATTTCCGTAAATAGCTCCAGCCTTGCCAAAACGACTGTAGCTCATTAATGTGCTGTCACCGCATGAGTGGATGGATCCGGCGGGAAACAACTTTTCAAACTGCCAGGCGAATGGAGCGGATCTACACGTGAAATTTCCAGATTTCATATTCTTCATCGCGCGTTCGTCGCAAGCTTCAATTCCAGATGCGGTTTCGAGCTTTTCTTCACCAAATCGTGCAAGCCTTATACCAATCTCTTCGTCTCTGAACGTAGGTTACGAATATGTCCACGAAATCGTCTAAAGATTAACGTACAAAAAGATTTAATCGAAAGAAGTTTCACACACAAATATTCAGATCAACATATCTAGCTCCATACTTAACGGAATCGCGCGATTCAAACATCAAATTAACCTACATTCCACGAACTATCTAAGCCATATCTTGATTTCAAGAATTGAAGGTTTCGAAAAATCACCTTCTTGAAGCGCAGCCGTGAAATTCTCGTGTTATTGGCCTTGATTCTTGAAAACAGATCACGATTGATGATGTATGAGGTGAATGATGAAGAATTATGAGCTCAACCGTGCATGCATCAAAGCGAATTCGTGACTGCCATGGATGGAGTGGAGCTTGGACAGTTGGAATTTTCACGTGTTCTTGCTTCAATTACCAAAAACAGAAATCCTAATACACCTGCAGATGAAGAATTGACAAAGAAATTGCAAGAACAATGGTGAATTTTGATGAAATGGAGAAAAAATAGTGTATGTGAAATTGTGAAAAAGTGAGAGAATTTGAGGATTTTGATCTTGGATCTGAAAATTGTGATTATTCTCCTTGAGTTTCTGTTATAATTAGCCTTATATATGTGCTCTTAATCCCAACTCTAATCATGATTAGCAATTTTTGATAATTAGTAAATGTGCACTTGTAAGCAATTTGGCATTTTTGCCCTTGGAGAGTTCCATGCAATGTAACAGTGATTTTTCACTTTGGACAAGTCATAATTTTCACTTGGAAGCTATTGGAATTGGTCCCATGTCAAAATTCCATGTACTTTGAGTTTTGGACCATTTTGCCCTTGCATTTTAATTAGTACACTTGAAAAATGACCTTTTTATGTGAAGGCTTTTGGCAAAATGTGGTGATGGATTATGAAAGTACATATCAAATGTGGTTTGCTCAAAGAAGAACCATCCAATTTGGACATTCCATGTGCAAGTTATGCCACTTTGAATTTAGGCATTTTCTGAAAATGATTTGACCATATCTTGCCAACCACACATGGGAATCGAGTGTTCTTGGACTTTTTGGAATGGCAAGAACAAGATCTTCAACTTTCACGTTGGACGAATTTTGATTTGAAGCTTGGTTCATGAAGTAATTTTGGGGAGAAAAACTTTCCATTTTGGGCAGGTGAGAATTACAAGTCATTTCCATTTTGGGAAACTTTTTGTCTGACTTCAAATCCTTCAACCTTGATCTTTGAAATGCCAAATGAGGCTTATATGGACATGAATTAGGTCTTTCTAACCATCTCACACTTTCAAATTCCTGATTAAATGCACAGTTGACCACAGTTGACTTTTCTAGGGTTTTGGTGGACTGGGCCATGTTCTGATGAATTTCAAGCCTCTTTCACATGAGATCTTGATTCCAAATGTCATCACAAGTTATATGAACTTCTGATGAATGATCATGGTGCCCAAATTTTTCAAGAATGGTCACCATCCAGCTCAAGGCCTGATTTTGACTGTTTGACTGATGATTGCTTCATCTGCAAGAAACAAGGTTAGATGACAATATTTTTGTACTTTTGGTTAGTAAACAAATGAAAAGAAATGATATACAAGTGCAACACATGCTTGGTGATCAAGAATCACACTCACAAGGGAACCCACCCACTAGGAGGGAAGCTAGGGCATGCAATGATCCTTGAGGCTATGATATGATGTGATATGAGCCATGAGGGATCTTAGGGCAAAAATTGGGGTCTTACACCCGCCCACAATGGGCCAGTGGTTAATATGATTGAAGAGGAATAATGTACTGAACTGGTTAGAGAGGTTGCAAAAGTGAAGACTCCTGTGATGGTTGTTGTAAAGCAGCTACAAGAACATGGTTTCTCATAAGGTCTTCATGATGGTTTTATGGTTTGTGAAGAAAATCCTGATGAATCAATGGGTGATTCAATTCAACAAAGCCAAAGATGTCGAAGAGGTTTCAACCATCGAGTCGTTTACTATCATTTACATAAAGAAACAAGTTGAGTTTCCTTTGAAGAAGATTCAACCAATCAATATTTGCATCCCTGGGCCGTTTCCTTAACAAAGTACCAAGGCAATGCCTTGGAGTTATGGCACTGCATATGTGGGCAGAAAACCAAAATATTTCTCTAACGCCGCGATAGTAAACATAGGTGAGGCAGGAGGCGTGACATGCAACGGTCATGTTTTTTCTCCTAGAATCACTCTAAAGGAAGTTCCACCACCGACAGTTCCTCCTTCAAAAGAGAAGATTGTTTCAACAACCCCTCTTCAACAAAAAATGACATCAATATTTGTTCCTTCTACTACAGTTGTGATAACTGTTCCACCTATAGAGAAGGATACCACAAGCAAGTCAGTAGAAGTTGTCAATTCAAAAGGCAAAGAGGTAATGAATGAGCAAGATCAGACTGAAAAGCATAAGAAATATATGTCTCTAGAAGAGAGCCAAGATTTCCTGAAATTGATAAGAAAGAGTGACTTTAAGATCATGTATCAACTAGGGCAAACACCATCAAAGATTTCAATCTTATCCCTGCTGTTAAGCTCTAAGGCTCACAGAAAAGCTGTAATGAAAGTCTTGAATGTTGCACATATGATGCACAACATTATTGTTGATCAATTTGACGATGAAATTGCAAACATAACAACAAGCTGGTATTTGGGGTTCAATGAAGTTGAGTTGCCTGCTGAGGGGACTGTCCATAACAAAGCTCAACACATATTTGGTACATACATGGACACCTTGTTGTATCGGGTCCTGGTGGATACTAGTTATTCGCTTAATGTGATTCCTAAGAATACATTAAGTCAATTGTTGATAGAAGGGTCGGAGATGAGGGCCAATGCCTTGGTTGTGAGAGACCTTGGTGGCTCTAGGAGATAAGTTATTGGTGAGGTGGGCCTACCTATCTGTATTATACCATATTTGTTTACCATTAATTTCCAAGTGATGGATATCAATCCAGCTTATAGCTGCTTGTTAGGAAGACCATGGATTCATGTCGCTGGGGCAGTGACCTTTACACTGCACCAAAACCTTAAGTTCATGTTCGAAGACAAATTGGTCATTATTTATGGAGAAGAGGATATAATCGTCAGTGAACTATCAATGTTCGATACATGGAGACTGAAGAAGGCATTATTGAAATTCTCATTCGTTGTTTAGAATTTGAAGATGTTAGCTCTGCTACCTCAAATCAAGAAAAGGCGTTAAAATTGGTTCTGTCATCTGTCAAAAGTGCCAAGGAAACTCTTGAGACAGGCAATCCTCCTAGTTTGGGCCAAATAGTTGATGTTTCTGAGAAGCATGATCGCTTTGGTATCAGTTATCGTGCATTTCCATGCTTATCAGATCCAAAGAGCCATAAGAAGTTCTTCCCAGTCAAATTTATTAGTGTTGGCTTTCAAAGGGCAACATTGTAGCAGTTATTAATGGTGCAAGCAGTAGAAGAAAGATTGCAAGCTTCATGTGCAAATGCCCACCTGGCTTCAAGCTAGACAACTAGACAACTTCCATGATCCCCACATTTTTTTCTATTACTTCATAATGCATTTTGTTTTTCTTAATCCTTTGTCTTCGCCTGAGACAAGAGGATAGCTTGTAGGGGCCTCCTTGTTTTCAAAATATTTTGTGATCAATAAATAAAAACATTTTTTCATTCAAAATCACGTTCCTTTTCTTTATGTTATTTTACTTTTCACAAATATAAATGGCAAGAGTTTCTTTTTCTTTTAAACTTTTAAGAAATCCCATTCTAAAATAAGCTCATAAACATGCAGAGAAATTAAATCCATTGGTAACAACATGGAAAATATCCCTCGTAACTATGGATTTCCAATTAACCAAGCTGAAGACGACAGTGAGGAAGATTATAAGTTATCAACTAAACTATCAAGGCTCCTTGAGCACGAGAAGAAAGATATTCACCCACATCAAGAGGTTGTAGAAGTCATCAAACTGGGTTCCAAGGAAGTTAGAAAAGAAGTAAAAATAGGGGCATCCCTTGAAGAGCATGTGCACACTGAGTTGGTTAAATTTCTTCAAGAATATGTAGACGTCTTCGCTTGGTCATATTAAGATATGCATGGTTTAGACACCAATATTGTCGAGCATCATTTGCCCCTCAATTCTGAATATCCTCCGGTTAAACACAAGCTCAAAAGGACCAGACCCAACATGGCGCTAAAAATCAGCGATAAGGTTAAGAAACGATTTGATGTTGACTTCTTAGCCATTTATGAATATCCTCTGTGGATTGGAAACATTGTCCCAGTTCCAAAGAAAGATGGGAAGGTCAGGATGTGTGTAGACTATAAAGATATCAATAAAGAGAGCCTGAAGGATGACTTTCCTTTGCCTCATATTGATGTCTTGGTCGACAACACTACTCAGTTCTCCGTCTTTTCATTCATGGATAGTTTCTCTGGGTATAATCAGATAAACATGTCTTTAGATGATATGGATAAAACTAATTTTATCACACCTTGAGGAACTTACCTCTACAAAGTCATGCCATTTGGTTTGACGAACGCAGGGGTAACATATCAATGTGCCATGGTAACTCTCTTTCACGATATGATCTATAAAGAGATTGAGGTTTACTTGGATGATATGATTTCCAAATCCAAGACTGAACACGAGCTCCTGAATCATCTAAGGAAGTTATTTTCCAGACTCCAGGAGTTCAAGTTGTGGTTGAATCCTGCAAAATGTACCTTTGGGGTCCGATCTAGTAAACTTTGGGTTTCGTTATTAGTTAGAAAGGCATTGAAGTTGATTCCAATAAAGTTATATCAATTCAAGACATGCCACCTCCCAAAACTGAAGAAGAAGTTTGAGGATTCTTGGGTCGACTCAATTACATCTCCAGATTCATATGTCGTCTAATGGCTACATATGAACCTATTTTTAAATTGATGAGAAGTAATCAATCGATCGTGTGGAATAATGATTGCCAAGAGGCATTTGACAAAATAAAGAATTACTTGCAAGAATCGTCGATGAATCTATGTATCTCATTGTGTTGGATGAATCTATGGGTTGTGCACTTGGTCAACTAATCATGTAGACCACTAAACATGTATCTCATTATGTTGGATGAATCTATGGGTTGTGCACTTGGTCAACATGAAGACACAAGAAAAAACAAAATTCCATTTACTATCTGAGCAAGAAGTTCACTGAGTGTGAGACCAAATACTCACTCTTGGAGAAAACCTGTTGTGCTATAGGTTGGGCCGCTCGATGCCTAAGACATTATATTGTTTTCCATATTAATTTATTGATATCCAATATGGATCCAATAAAATACATATTAGAGAAGCCTGTTGTCACTAGAAGAATTTCTCAATGGAAAACGTTACTAACAGAGTATGACATCCAATATGTTACCCAGAAAGTTATCAAAGGGAGTGTGTTATCTAAATATCTTGATCATCAACCTATTGAGGGTTATCAACCAATGAGGTTTGACTTTCCAGATGAGGACATCCTGTTTATCAGATATTGTAAGATTACAAGCCCTGACGAAGGACCCGAACCAGGATCATGATGGACGCCCGTGTTCGATAGTGCTTCAAATGCTCAATGTCGTTGAATTGGGGAAATTATGACTTCTCTCAATTCAAGCAAGCTATTTTCTTTGTTAATTCAATTCAATCAACTCTTTCTTTTATCACACAAATATTCTTCAAAATAATTTTCTTTCTTTTCATAAAAAAGAATTGTTATAATTTGTTCCTTAGCAGTCAAACTAAAAGCTTAGAGCATCTGAACAAGAATCAGAATTAGCTAACATCTACACACTTATAGGATACAATTGCAACTGTTCCCTAAAAGAAACCAACAAATCAGTATTTTCTACCATGAATTATGGAGCTCTGATTTTCTCATTGCACTATGAGAATATGTAAGCATGAGAGTCCGAATCCTTGGCGAGCACACTAACTATTAAAACTTTTACCCCTTTATCAAGTAACCTTTAGATTATAACACTCATTCACGCAAAGAACAATCAAAATGGTTCACGTTGAGAACAACAGATGTGAGGGGTGATAATACTTCCTCCTTGCATAACTGACTTCCCTACCCATTTCTCTTCCCTCAGGTTTTATCAATATTTTCCCTTTTCTTCAGAATAAATAAGGTTTGGTGGCGATTATGTTGTATCTTCGAGCGTGTGATGGCTCATGCATTTTTTATGGCACGACACAATACTATAGTTATATAGGATGTTGGTGAGGTTTGAGAGGGGAAAATGGGGGAAATGATTGTGTAATTCATGTGAAGGGATATTGATCAAGGGTGAGGGTTCCTTTTGAGATGAATTTTTCATTTGGTTTAGTTTGAAATTGCAGTAAAACGAGTATGAAATTCACTTTGTAACTTAGGCGTGAGTTGTGTAATTTCTATGGTCCCCAAATTTGGATGTACGTATGTATGTATGTATTATGATTAATTTTGCTTACTAATTTTACTTTTTCCATGTTTTTCATGTGGTGAATGTGGCATGGACGATATGAGCATGGGTGATGAGGATCATGAACGCCAAAAGAACACCAGGGAGGCGTGAGAAGATGTATGCAACAAGAAGAATTAATTTCTCTTTTTTTTTCTTTTCATATTAATGTAATATTGTTATTATTATTAATTATGATGTACTATTAATAAACCTCTAATTTATTCTATTTCCTTATAAAATATAATATTGATGAAAAAAATGAAAACATACCTTAATTAATCTATTTTTTAAAAATCTATTTTATAATTCAATGGATGTATAATGGATGTGGTTAAAAAGAAAATGATTAAAAAATAAAAACCATTATTTTGTATTATGAGTTTTTATGTAAAATGGATTAGATTATGTGGTGTAATAAAAAATATTGTATGTCATTTTGTATTTAAAATGATATGCAAATTATTTTGTCTTAGTTAATTTCTAATTAATGACAAAAGAAAGGTCTATTCATTTTGAAATGTCTAACTCAAATGAGAAAATGTTTTAAGATTAACAAAAGTTTGAACCAAAAATAAAATAATAAAAAACAAGACTAGTGATCAAAATGCATGATATTAACCTGAAGAAAACTCAATAGTCAAACGTTGACTTTGACATTTCCTTAAATGCAACCTAGTGAATAATATAAGATACAGATGAAATTGAGATTGGTGTAGAAAAGCATGGAAATAGTTAAACAAGCTCAACAATTCAAACTTATGCAGATGAATGATCTTTGATTTGTTTTATTTTGTTATATGTTGTTTTTGTTTTTCTATTTTTTTTAATTAAAAAAAAAAGGACATGTGTCATGTCATCGTTGGTTGGATTTCAATGACAAAAGGGATCCTATACATGATCCCCATTGCGCTTACCATGGGCGCGCCCATGAATAGCCATTTGATAAGGATCAGAGGTCCTAGAGGGCATGATTATGCAACATAGGTTATGACTGTCTGATCGTCATCAAACGATCCAGATTTTCCAGGCCATATTCACTTGGTTTCTTTATTAACTAATTGATTGGTTTTTATTTGTGAATTGATAAATTTTTAGATTATTAAACTCATGAATACTAAAAAATAAAACATTTTTCTTAACCAAAAACATTTTTCTTAACCAAAAACCAGATTAAAAAAGGAACAATTTGGTGAACATTCTTTTGATCCTCGAATAATCAAACTTAAGGCGTACGCCTCGTTCCAATCAAGCATTTGTCTTCCACCAAAAAACACATAACCAAAATCGGATTAAAAAGGGAAAATTGGGTGCACACCCTTTTTTATCTTCAAGTAGTTGGACCCGAAGTGTACAATTTGTTCCAACCAAGCATTCGCCTTCCACCTAAAATCAACATTAATCAATCAAACTTTCTTTTTTCGCCTATGCACGATGTAAAAACCCTTTTCATAATATAATAATGTTTTACCCATTCTGACATGAAGCACAAACAAACGCTTCAATCCTCCCATTTGTGATTAATAAGCAACATTTTTTCGCTTGAATACAATGAAAACGTAATCTGAGAGATTCTGTATCATGTTATCCATTCTGACATGAAGCACAAATAACGTTCCCTACTCCCATGTTTGTGTAGCAAGAAATGTTTTTCGCTCGAATCCGACTTAAACATCTTTCGCTAATATCGATCAACAAACAAACTTTTTCTATCCATAACTACGTAGCTTTGAGTTTCCCATTGTAACACCCTAAATTTTCCCCGCGTAAATTTAAAACATATATCAGAGCAAAACAAATCAACATGCAATTTAGGATGCTACGCTACAACATACAATCAACCTGCTCAATTAAAAAGACATGTAACACTTTGCAATTATAAAAGTAGTAGTAATAACCATATGTCTGAATGTTAACTTTTATTAAATCACAGTGGAACAACAAAAACAAACAGTTAACTCAACATATCCAATCATCAACATAAAATGTCATATAATAAATGTTAAAACATAATGAAAGACACAACATTCCAATCCCCAAGTGTTACACATCAGAACAGACGTCGACACAAAAATAAAACGGAAGACTTCATCTTCCACTCACATCTGAGCTCCTACTGCGGATTATCTGCATGTTACCTACGTGGAGGCAACATTCAAACAGAAGGGGTGAGATATCATAATTATATAAAGCAAAGCATGATAATAAGTAAACATTTGACTATTACATGCACATCACCCATTCCACAATACAATTCTACATAATTCACACAATGGCTATGCATACATAACATCACATAACAACCATCCAATATAAAACAACATAATTAACCATCCAACATAGTAAGTAGTGCAACCAATGTACAATGCAATGAGACTCAACAACTTGACTCAATGCATGTTGTGCCAATACGTGAACACTCAGGTTCACCATTTCGATCCCCGCCTCCTAGGATCAAAGTCATCAATTTGTTACCATCACCTCCGATAACATCTCACTGACTCCATCACCTCCGAAATCAAATATCAACGAAATCCATATAATGGGATTTGAGGCTCACTAACAACTGACCATCTATCCAACAACATGAATGTCACATACAATACATGTAACAACAACATCATGCACAAAGACTCACATCCATAGTCAATGTACACCACCAATAATGGCCATCTTGTATCAAATACATGTTATACAACTCAACAACATCAACATATAACATAATAAGCAACAACAATGCATTTAAGGTTATGTCACGCATCTATATAAATAGTACAATGCATATCAACACCATCGCTCAGAAAAATATTCAATTCCAGGTACATAAACCAATTTTAAATGATAGTACACACTCTCAACTTTTCGACGCTTCAAACGACACTCGAATCGGACAATCGGAACAAAAGTTATAAATTTTTGAAGTTTTTTAGAAATTACTCACAATGTAACCGGTTACCCCAAAACCAGTAACCGATTACACCACAACCAGTGGGGAAACCCAACTATCACACGCACACAGTAATCAGTTACCCTTAAATTGGTAACAGGTTACACCCCTCAATTTCATCCTCTGCGTGGCCTCTTTTACACAGGGTAACTGGTTAATCAAAAACCAGTAACCGGTTACACCCCTCAATTTTTGGCAAGAAACATATTTTTTAAGCAAGGTAACCGGTTACTCCAATTCTGGTAACCGATTACACGGTTGCTAAATCAATTTTCTATAACTTTTTCAAAATGAAAATCATCCAAAATTCATCCCAAAACCCCATTTTCTCCCAAATCGTTTACACCATATTTTAACCCAAAAATCACTTTTCCAAAGTTCAAAACCCCAACTTATTTACCCCAAAGACATTCATAAATCTACTCCGACTCTTACCCGAGACAACATCAATTCACACAACATTAACAACCACAAATCTGATTGAATAGCACGACTTTAACGGTAATAATTCATCATTGACACAATTCAATAATTATCAATATCACACAATTCAACATAGAGAAGAAAATATAAAACCTACATCGCATAATCTACCCACCATCATCATGTTAACCCTTAGATAGTCAGAACCTTGCCCTTATCTTAGAGTTCCCAGAAATGGATTCTTTAACCTTCAACAATGGTGAATCTCCCCTTGAGCCCTGGCCTCTTCTTCTCTCTTTCTCTGCATCTCCTCTTTTCTCCCAAAAGTTACATTTTTGAGTTTCTATCCCAAATCCTTTTTTCTATTCTTTTTATTATAACTCCTGTTATTTTATTAACTTATCATATTATCACTATTTTCTTAATAATAATAATAATAATAATAGTAATAATCCACTCAAATTAAATAACTAAATTAATATTCATATGATATTAATTAACTAAATAAATAATAACTAATATGATTAATTAGTTTTACTCACCACACCAACCTTTCTACACTTTTACTCACACACTCTCCAATACCTTAATTTCTAAGGCAACTACCCCACACCAAGGATACACAACACATCAAAATCTCAATCAACATAACACAACCACAACTATCACGTAATTAAAGTGCATAAAATAATTTAAATAAAATCGGGGCGTTGAAACTCTCCTCCACTTAGAACATTTTCGCCCTCGAAAATCACCTAATGCGAACAACTCTGGATACGACTCTCGCATCCTGCTTTCTAACTTCCAAGTCATATTTCCTCTGGTAGCGCCTCCCCACACTACCTTCACGAGAGAAATCTATTTTCCTCTCAACCATTTCAGTTCCCAATCATCAATCTTTATAGGAAGAGCCTCAACTGTGAAGTTATCCCTCACCTGAACATCATCCATCAGAATCACATGCGACGGATCCGGAACATACTTCAAAAGTAGTGAAACATGGAACAGATCATGTAGATTTTACAAAATCGTTGGCAACGCCACTCTATAAGCAATAGGTCCAACTCGCCCGAATATCTAAACTTCAAAGCACGTCCTACACCGCTAACTGGAGTGACTCTCAAGAATATGTGGTATCCCTCTTGAAATTAAAACCCTTTCTCCTCTTATCATGGTAGCTTTTCTGACTTCTCTATGAAGCTTTCATGTTCTCTCGAATCAGTTTCACCTTCTCAGTAGTCTGTTGGACAATCTCAGGTCTAAGCACTAAACTCTCACCAGATTCATGCCAACACAAAGGTGTCATGCACCTTCGACCATACAAGGCTTCAAAAGGTTTTATTCCAATACTATAATGGAAATTTTTATTATATGTGAACTCAATCAATGACAAATGACCATCCCAAGCACCTCCTTGCTCGAGAACACAAGCTCTCAACAAGTCCTCTAATGACTCAATGGTCCTCTCAGTTTGACCATCGGTGTGTAGATGATAAGCTAAACTCAACCTCAGCTTCGAACCAAAGCTTCCTGCAAAGTCTCCGAAAATCTGGAAGTGAAACTCAGATCCCTATCTGACACAATACTCAATGGAACTCCATGCAACTTCACAATTACGTGAATATATATCTCTGCCAACTTATGCCTACAAAAACTGATGTTAATCGGAATAAAATGAGCCGGCTTTGTCAGTTTATCCATAATCACCCAAATAGTATCATACCCTCTCGGGGTATTTGGCAACCCTATCACAAAATCCATATAAATGCTATCCCATTTCATTTCTGGAATATCCAATGGTTGCATCAATCCTGCAGATTTCTGATGTTCAGCCTTTGACTTCTGACAAGTCAAACAAGCATAAACACACTTAGCCACATCTCGCTTCATTCCAGACCACCAAAAGTTCTTCTTTAGATCCTGATACATCTTAGTAGCTCCTGGATGAATGCTCAAGCTACTTCGATGACTTTCTTCTAAAATCATCTTCTTCAACTCAGCTTTGTTAGGAATACAAATTATGTCTCTGAACCTCAACACACCTTGTTCATCCACTTTGAAATCATTAGTTTTAGTCTGATTACTTCTAACCATCAAGTCCACTAACTTCACATCCAACTTCTGACTCTCTTTAATATTATTAAGAAAATTATTATTGATCTTCAACATTCCCAACATTACACTCCGCGGTCAACTAAGTTAACGGAAGTGCCAACTTGGAAAAGCCTTCGATAAACCTGCGGTAATAACCATCCAAGCCCAAAAAGCTTATAATCTATGTCACCGACTTTGGAGCCTCCCATTGTATAATTTCATCTACCTTGGATGGATCCATAGAAATACCACCACCTGAAATAACATGAACAAGAAAGATAACCTCTTTCAACCAGAATTCACACTTTGACAACTTAACATAAAGCTTATTCTCTTTCAACACTTGCGATATAACTCTCAAATGCTCAACATGTTCTTCTTCTAATTTAGAATAGATCAGAATGTCATCAATAAATACCAGAACAAAACTATCCAAGTAAGTATGAAAGATATAATTCATGTATTCCATGAATACTCGAGGTGCATCATAAACACTAAATGACATCACCGAATACTCATAGTTTCCATATCGAGTTTTAAACGCCGTCTTATGTACATCTTCATCCTTCACTTTGATCTGGTGGTAACCTGACCTCAAATCTATTTTTCTAAACACAAGTGCATCCACCAACTGATCCATCAAGTTATCTATTCTCTAAAGTGGATACTTGTTCTTAATCGTCACTTTATTCAATTGTCAATAATCTACACACAACCTCATGCTAGCATTTATCTTCTTTACCAACAACACCGGAGCTCCCCAAGGCGACACACTTGGTCTCACAAATCTCTTCTCTAGTAAATCTTCTAATTGTTTCTTCAACTTTGCTAACTCTGATGTAGACATCTTATATGGTGCCACAAAAACAGGTCTGGTACCAGGGACAAGATCAATAGAAAACTACACCTCTCTCTCTCTGGCGGTACATCTGATATGTCATCTAGAAACACCTCCAGAAAATCCCGCACTACTTGCATTTCATCAATCATCACCTGAATCTTAGTAGATAATGTTGTCACACCCTCAAATTTACCTTACCTTAAAATCCCCTTTGAATACACATGAAGATTCATCTAGTCACCCAAGGACCTCAACCCTAGCTCTTGACCCTCATTGGCTTTTACAAGTCATGGTTCACCTTGAAACTTGACCATGTCATTGAGGATCCCTAAAATCCAATTTTTTTTCACACCCCAATCCTTTGAATCATCTCAATACATCCCTTGCATCACCAAACCCTAATTTGTATGACCATGGTTCTTGATGAAACTTATGATTCAAGAAACCCTAGTTTGGGCATCCTTTGATCCTTGTCCTTGCTTCATTTGATCACCCTATCATGACACCACTCTTTGAACATCAATTCAAGCTAATTTCAACCACAATTCACCATTCAAGCACTCATTCAATTCATGTTACAAGTCGTTTGGTTTGGTTATGGTTTTTGGACTTTCAAGGCATTGGATTCACCTATGAACACGGTCTAAAACCACACCACAAAGCTCCAAGATTCATTTTACATCATGATATAATCTTATAAGCTTCAAACATACCCCATTGTGTCTTAAAAATCAAGAAATCAGAAACTCACATTTCTAGGTCAAGTTGGTTGGTCACATTTTGGCAAGAATGGTCTATGATTTGGTCTAAAGTCCATAACTTTCTCATCTTGAAAGCTTTTAAAGATCCTATTAGAGTAAAATGTCCTAATTTAGTCCATCTTAAACTTTATTTCAAGGTCCAAGACCGAATTCATTGAGTAAGGACCTCAATTTTTGCATTGGCCAAGTTGGTTCAATATGCCTAGCATGCCCTAGAAACATGACCAAGACCACCAATTTACCACATTGCCATTTCCAAACCTCAACTCCTTTTGACCTGGTACCTTTTGCATTTGATCAAGGACATGTCAAGGAACATTTGACCTTGGTTCAAAAATTGGAAATTGTCATGATGCACATGTCAAGCCATGTCAACTAGAATTTTCAAATTCAACCACCAAGGTTCCAATTCATCCCAATATGATCTCTATTAACTTGTAACATGTTATACAACATACCAAGGCCCAAATGGAAGTCAACTTTGAGGTGGATAGCTTGCAGATCGTCAAACCCGATGCCATGTGTGTTTTCAGAATTTTCCCAAAATAGCTAAACTCCAAATGCATAGCAGTCCATTTCATTGCCTTTTTTTGGTCTTGTTTGGTGCTAATAACCCAAACTAGTTGGTTGGTGAAGCTAGCTAGCTTAGAACATGCCAATTCATGTTTCCCAAATTCCATTTACAATCATGCTTCGGACCACATGTGCTTTCTGACCAAACCACTTCATTCTCCCTCCAAAATTATTCCATCACCTTCCGTATAAATAGGGGAAGGTGTCTCACTCAGAAACTAAGCTTAGAAAGCCAAGAACATCCTGCTGCAAAATCGAGTTCTTTCTCTAAAAATAGAGATTCGATTTTTAAGTTTCAAAGCTTTTCAGTTCAAACCAACCACCCATAATCCTTTCCTAAGCATCATTGAAACTTTTCCAAACCTTAACTCAGCTTCCGAACACATTACCTGAGTTGCACCAATTCATCAGAGTTCATACCTGAAACTGATTCTGATCAGGTAGCTGCACTATCACCCTTCATTCAAATAAGTTACCAATCAACTTGACATGGTGTACTGATCATTAACCCTTTGGTTTGAGTTTCGATTATCCATTATCTATCATTTAATTTCTGATTTAGACCAAGTGTGTTCTTCTGATTTTTTGGAAAATACTCCACACTCAGAGCGAATCAATGGCTCATGAGTGTGGAGGTTGATTTGTTATTGTGCATAAATGCTGATTCCATGTTTAAATCCAAAGTAAAATGCTTATTTTTGAGTTTGGATTCTCAGTGTTCAAAGGTTGAATACAAATTTGGTAGTGCGCACTTTCAATTTCAAATATATACTTTGGCTTATTCCTATTATCCAACTAGCACACATACCATTTTCTATTTTCTTTTATTATTTTATTGAATGGATGCGCTTCTGAATCACCAAAGGGCTCTTGGCAAAATGGAGGAGGGGGTTGACCCCCAATGACCTAAAGGTCAAGCATTCAACCCCCAACGTGCACACTTGTCCCATTTTATTTATTTTTCCCTTTGTTTTGTTTATTTTTCCACCATATTTAGTCTCCATTTCAAAATGATTTTTTTAGCACTTATTTTTATTCTATTGAAATTCTTCCCAACACAAACTCGTGTTATTTTTCTCTCTACTATTTTATTATGCTTTATTTTATTTCATTTGATGAAACTTTTATGGACTGGTGAGGTCTTGAACATTGGTACCTAATGAAGTCTATTAGGTCATGATTTTGGTTTGATTAGGGATGTTTAAACCTTTTATACTTCAAATCTATCAATGAATGATCAATGGATCATTCATGATACCTTGAGATATGGACAGGTTGCCTCTGCATCAACCAACTTAGATCATTTGACAAAAAGATGAAGCTTTATTTGTGTACATACTAACTTGTAAAGTTTCATTTGATTCATTATCTTTCTATTGTTATACTAACCCTCTAAATATTATACTATCTTGTATAACCTAATAATTTAATCAACATATTAACCTTTAACCCTTGAGTTGGTACTGTCTTCCTTTTGTCAAGCTATTGATATATGGGTTTGGGGTTTGTATAACTTTCATTGTTACAAATATATTTTAAGTTGATCATTTGATCATCTTCAATACTTTGCATCAGTGATAAGTTATTCTTGATGCACCATATTTTGACCTAAGGATAGATGATGCTCAAGCGTTAAACTTGTACATACCACTAATCATACTTAACTTTACTAACTTTGGTTGCCACTAACCATTGTTGTTATCATTGTTACTTTGTTATTTACTTTTATGTTGTCACATTGTAATTTACATTCAAGTACTCATCATCATCATTGTATAAACTCATCATGCATGTTTATTATTGTCATTTATCTTTATTGTTATCATACATTAAAAACAAAAAAAAACATGATAAATTATAAGACCAAAAAGATTAATTCCACATGTAATAAACTTGGACTTAGAGGATATCACATAGGACATTTTCTTGGAGGACCTTTCCTTACTTCGTGATATTTGGTTCTTAACTTTGGATTTCATCTGTAACTTACACACCGGTTATAAGAATGACATCATGACACTACCCTAGAGAGACATGTTTGTAAGAATATTGTCCTTTGTTAGCTTAGGTCACTCTTACAATGAGACCCTTTACTTTCTTGTTTGGTTACTTTGTATATTCATTACATTACCTAATTTCCTAATCAAATAAACAAACCATTGATTTAATGTCAAGTGGAATTTACATAATCAAATTCAAAATACATAAAATTACGGCTAGTATTGTGCGCCACGAGCCTTAAGTGGTGGAGAATGAGTAAGAATGAAGCATTCCTATCCTTACTCTGATTATTTTGGACGCAAGATGCTTGGATTGTTGTCTAGAATTTTCACCTCCGTCCATAGACTTTAGTGCAATCTAATCAATAACCTTTTTTCGTAAACCCTTATCAAAGTTAAAATCAACACAACCCATCAAACCTCATTTTTGTGCCTTAGGGCACCACTCTGAAAACCTTTTTTTCAATGGTAAAATCAATCAACACAAACATTTTCTACTCCGAACTACGGATCCCTGATTCCTTATCATCCGATGAGTGATACGTAGGCACAAGGGCCACAATCCTTGGCGAGCACAATAATTAAAAAACCCAGAGTCCTATCATTTTTAAACTCTTTAGAAAATAAAACAAGAATGAATAGATAAATACCCACATACGCAGACAACCCAAATGGTTCCCATGGAGTACCATAGATGTGAGGAGTGCTAATACTTTCCCCTTTCATAACAGACTTTCAAACCCAAGTCTTAGTTGCGAGACCGATTATTTATCCTTGCACTTCCGCGTGCACCTTTTCCTTTTGTGAGTTTTATCGACTATTTTCCCTCCCCTCTCCCATAGAGGAAATCCAAATATTTTTCGGTGGAGACTCTTCTGATCTTGCCTTTTCTATCTCTTTGATGAGGCAATTCTTTTCTTCAGTCTGTTCAGTTTGCTCCTTCGATTTTAAAACCCCGGGTACGACAGCTGGAGACTCTGCTGTGAATACCAGTTTCCCTAAGCAAGTTTAGCCTAGTTTAGTTTGTCATTCTTTTTGCGTATGCGTGGATTTATCCGTTTATTTTTTTCTGTCTATATATTGCTTTTTGTTACTAACCTATGTATATATTTTTCTTCTTTGTTGGCCCGAAACTTTGGTTTTGTGGGGAAGGAAAATGGTTACAATAATTATTATAATAAAAACCTTGTGTGAAAGACTCTCCACCCGAGTTTGAGAGCTTACTTGAGGTATAATAGGTTGAGTACTATGGGTCTCAGGGGAGATTTCCTCGTGTAGGGTCGTAAGAGAACCTCACCTAGTTCTAGACTCTCTTAAAGGTATTGATGACCGTATAGATTTCGGCGTAAGCATCCTTATCTTCATTAGAGTCTGTGACCCTAAGACCGCCTTCTTAGAACATTTAACCTTGGCAGGCCTAGACCGATGATCGTATGGTATAGGTCCCCGAGGAGTTTTCCTCGCGAGGGTCGATACGAAGATCTTACTTAGAGTAGATTTCCTTGATGGAGTTGTCGCCTTGCAAGTAAATTGACATAAGCAGTGGAGAGTCAAGGGAGTCCATGACTCTAACGGCAGTGTCTTACACCCAATATCTCAAAAGCCCTAGATCATGCAAAGTGAGAATCCTGATTTGAAAAGCATTCATTATTAAACCTCACACTTAGTCACGATGGTCCCATATTTTGAACGTCGTGCCTAAAGTTCCATGGAAACTAATAAGAATCGTTCATCCATTCATGCATTCATTCATACATAATTAATCAATCAGTTAAGCTCTTAAGTATTTCTTTTGTTTAAACGCAGAATTGTAAGACTCTTTACTAACACAATCATGGATCCCTCAATAAGGAAAATCACTTTCACATTCAGATACAAGAGTCTGAATGTTGACACTTTGAAGGTCCTTTGCTCTAGAGTAACGTCCCTCAAGGATAACAAATTCGGAGCTACCTTTGGCAACATCATAAACCTTTTGAACGAGAAGGGCGACTATGGTGCAATCACCACTTTAGCTCAATATTATGACATCCATCTAAGATGTTTCACCTTCCCTAACTTTCAAATCTCCCTAACTCTGGAAGATATCCAAAGGCTTATCAACCGACCGATAAAGGAATATAACCCCTTCCTTGAATTAGAAGAAGGATTTTGCTTGTCCGAACTCTCCGACGTCTTGGGTATCAACACCAATGAACTAGTGGCCAGTTGGGGATCTAAAGGTGTCATCAAGGGTCTAACGCATAAATTCCTTGAAACCCATGCTTGGAAGATGATTAAGGAAGAAAGGCCAGATTTCTGTAGCGCAACATTAACATTTTTGATTCATGGAATTGTCCTATTCCCTAACATAGACAATTTCGTGGATCATTTGGCAGTGGAAGTCTTCCTGGCCAATGACTCGGTGCCATTCTTGCTCACCAACTTCTATCATGCCTTTCATACAGGCATGAGAAGAAAGGAGATACCTTTCTCTATTGCAATCCCTTGTTGCACCTATGGATGAGTGCTCGTATGCCTCAACATGGACCCTTTTCTTATAGAAACCTATCATGGCCCCAAAAGTTTGCATCTCTTTCTTCCAATTCAATCATCTGGTTTAATAGAAAATGGGAAACAAAGAATGTCATTGGAAGATATGGAGGGTTCCCGAATGTCCCCTTAATAGGAACACATGGTTAGATCAACTACAACCCCCGTGCTTCTCAAGAGACAGTTAGGATATGCCATGTTGAGTCTTCCCGAGCCTCATAACTTTCATCGTCAATAACGTGGATCCACTCGATTCAATCGTGAAGAGAGTAAGAATAGCTTGGACATGCATAATCCGAATCGACCAAGATTGGGGCAAGAAGAATATCCTAGCCAAGGAACCCTAGTTTGTGTGGGTAAAAGAGAGGGATATGGTTGTCAAGATGCAATTCATTTTTGAGTCTTCATCATTTCCGTTGGTGCCCGAACCCGAGCCCATATTGCAAGAAGACGTGGATAAGCTTACCGACAAGATACAAGAGCTTGAGTTGGAGAACACTCAATTATGAGTCCAACTTGGTCGTGCCAAGGAACGTAACTACACCTTGGAAGATAAGGGTAAGCAAGTATGTAAGGATTTCACGGTCAATAAGAAGAGACTAAGGGAAGTCGAAGGCCAAAAAATTGGGGTTGGTGATGCTCTACTATGAGCTAATTATGAGCTAGACGCTCGAACAACATGTTGTTCAAGCGTACAAAACCATTAGGGACCTTGAGAAGATCGTTGAGAGGTCTAATGCGATGAAGAAAGAGGCTAGGGATGATTACGAAGCCCAAATCTTAGAGCTTAGGACCACTCTAAAAGAGTGCAAGGATGTCTTGGCTAAGGAACAACTAGAGAGGGACAAAATCCACCGAAGATTCTTGTGCGAATGGTTCAACCTTAGAAGAACTTGTGAGAAAATCAAGAATCTGAAGATGGGAAACTACGATCAAGCATACACGGAGTTGCAAAATGAGTGCAAATATTGAAATGGACGATCAAAAAGACACATATTTCAGTCCAAAGGTTGCCTCCATGCATGATGCATTTAGTCGCTTGACCAATGAGGTGGAGAAGAAGGTTAAAGTCATCAAAGAGTAACGGAAGACATTGGAAAGTACCGACACTTTAGGTATCGATGCTGTAAATATGTGCTTAGTCCCTGAAATGGTTATCCCCGCTAAATTCAAAGTCCACGACTTTGAAAAATATAAAGGACCCAGTAATCCGAGGACCCGTATCCGAGCTTATTGTCGTAAAATGGCCGCTTATTCTAATGACGACAGACTCCTCATGCATTTCTTCCAAGATTCATTGATTAGATCATCTTTGGATTGGTACATACAATTGTAAGGTACCCATATTTGGACGTGGAGGGAGATAGAAGAAGTATTCCTTAATCATTACCAGTATGATATAGATATGGCGCCCAATTGCATGTAGTTTCAAAACTTGACGTAAAAGTCCGAAGAGACTTTTAAGGAATCCGCTCAACGGTGGAGAGAGCATGCGGCTACGGTACAACCTCCTTTGCTAGAACGTGCATTGGTAGATATGTTCATGGGCAATCTGCAAGGCCCTTACTTAGATAGGATGGTAGGGAGTACATCCTCTAGTTTCTCCAACTTAGTTTTGGTCAGTGAAATAATTGAGAATATGATGAAAATGGGGAAGATCCAGAACTCTACAAGCACCTCCTGTGTTGTGAAAAAACCCTTTGTATCTTATAGAAAGAAAAGGGAAGGAGAAACAAATGCAACCGCATTATTCAAAGCAAGAGCCCCAACATACCGTGTCACATATCAACAAGTTGTCTCTGTAGCGCCATTTCAATAACAACAACAACCATTTACAATTTCGATCCAACAACAACCACAACAACATCAACAACGTTATCATCAGCAACCTCAGCAACAACAACAATGTTACCAACAACAACAGCAACAACAACAACAACAACGTCAAAGACATCCTGAGAGAAGATTTGATCTAGTCTAAATATCGTACAGTCATATTCTACCTTACTTTTTACGAGGATCTTTGGTGGAGTTAAGGGAGTTAGGGCCACCCCAAGCGGTCCTTCCTCCCGTTTCTGATGTCAACGCTTGGTGCGAGTTCCATTCTGGCGTTCCCGGTCATTCAATCGAGAACTGTAAATCCTTAATGTATAAAATGCAAGATTCGATAGATTCTAAGGCATTGCGTTTGCGCCTAACATCCCAAATGTAAACAATAACCCAATTTTTCCTCACAATAAGTCAACCGTGAATATGGTAGAATATGACAATGGAAGAAGATTAATGTCCCGTGGGGACGAGTTAAAAACACCCCTCATTGAGATCAAGAATGTTTTGATGAAAAATTATGCATTCCCCTTCTGTAGTAATGATTGTGAACATCGTCTGATTGATCTGCAACAATGTGCAACTTTGAAGTCTGCCATACAACGATTAATGGACCAAGGAATCTTGGTGGCAGATCGTCCATCCACCAAGGAAGAAGTATCCACCCTAGAGATCCCATATGATGAAGTCTTACCTCTACAAATACCTTATGGTCTCTCTCAAATGACTATCTCCAACTACCCGATTACTCATATGGTTATAACGGTCCCCACTCCATTCCCATTCAATGATACAAAAGTAGTTCCATGGGTATATGACTCAGTTGTTTACATCTATGGGCAAAGAGTCCGAGAAGAACCAGCAATGTCTGTTGAGCCAATGGTAGGTACAGCCGGAACTGGTGGAGTCACCCAAAGTGGAAGGACCTTTGCTCCGATATCTCCCCCAATTGACAATCATGGCACTTCCAACCAAGGAAAAGGCAAGCAAATCGAAGTTGGCCAGCAAAGGCAAGATTCTCTACCTACCAATGAGGTGGATGAATTCTTGCACATTATTACGAGGAGTGATTATAGGGTGGTTAACCAACTCAACCAAACCCCATAAAAAATAACAATGTTTTCTTTGCTCATGTGCTCCGAGGCACATATGGACTCCTTAGTCAAGTTCTTGAAAGCCACCCACATATTGCAAGAGATTTTCGTTTTCCAATTTGAGGGAGTTGTCAATAATATAGTTACTAACATGAGTCCAGGTCTCAGTGATGAAGAGCTTCCCTCCGAAGGAAAAAACCATAATAAGGCCCTACACATTTCTATTAAATGTGTAGACGTTGTTTTGTCTACGGTCTTAGTGGATACCGACTTGTCTCTTAAGGTACTACCGAAGAGTTCTCTTTCTAAAATGACTATTGAAGGGCTCGTAATGAAATCGAGAAAGCTATTTGTGAGATAATTTGATGGATCAGGATAAATTGTAATTGGTAATGTGGATCTCCCCATCAATATCAGCCTCATACTTTCTTTATCACTTTCTTCATAGTGGATATATATCCAGCTTAGAGTTGTTTGCTCGGACGATTGTGGATACATTAAGCCGGATATGTCACTTTGACACTTCATTAAAGGTTGAAATTTTTGGTCAACAAAAAGCTCATGGTAATTGAAGGAGAGGAATACATCATGGTGAGCCACTTGGAATTGTTCCGATAAGTTGAAGAAGGATGAGAGGTTTAGGAAATCCCATTTCTTGAAGTTGTCAATGTTGAGATGGTTGGCCCTATAGGGGGAGTTAAAACTATTGAATTTTCGATGGCTTATCTGAAAGACGCTCAGGCTGTTATCAATAAAGGACACCCCAAAGATTGAGAGAGGATATTAGAATTGTCGGTCAACAAGGATTGTGTCAGATTGGGATACAACTCCCAAAACTTGAAGAAGCAAGTGCCAATTGTTGTAGAGGGGCAAGTGCCCCCCTTGTCAGATTTATTCTCAAGTGAAGGACACCTCATGGATGGCCATATTTATGCTCTGGAAGAGGATGGTATAGTTGAAGACGAAATACTAATTTACAAGAAGGTTGATGGCCAAGAATTGACCAATTGGACTGGGTTTGAGTTACCCGAAGTCAGAATGTTAGAAAAGTAAATTTTCCTATTTAAAGTTTTCCATTTAAAGAAACAAAAGAACCCATGCTATACCCATAAAATGGGGGAACCATGTGTAGGGCCTCCGTCAAATTTTCTTTTAATCAATCAATGAAAGTTGCACGCTTTGCATCCAAATTTTGCTCATTGTATTTCATTTATTTTTACTTTTTCACTTAAATTAAAAATGACAATGTTTTCTAACTTGTCTTTAAGTTTTCATTCTTTTTTCTAATTCTCAAAATAAAAAGTATTAATTATGAATCATGCAGATCCCCCACCCCTCAATTTCCGCCAATACCGACTCTGCTATGGTCCCTTATGACTTCTACAATCCGATCAATCACGGTGACAAAGAGGGTGAGAAAGATTGTGAACTCCCTGAGGAGTTAGCACGACTACTAAAACAAGAGTTAAAGGTAATTCAACCACCTGAAGAGTCTGTAGGGGTGGTCAATCTCAGAACTAAAGAGGAAGTCAAGGAAGTTAAGGAAGTCATATTAGGCTCATCCCTACAAGAAGATGTGAAGACAAAGTTGATCAAACTCCTACAAGAGTACATGGATGTGTTTGCATGGTCCTACCAAGACATGTCAGACCTCAATACCAACATCGTGGTCCATCGTCTACCTCACGAAGAGGATTGCCCTCCTCTGAAGCAAAGGCTAATAAGGACCCGTCCTGATATAGCAATGAAGATCAATGAGGAAGTACAAAAACAGGTTGAGCGGGATTTCTTCCCGTAGCCAATTACCCTCAGTGGATAGCCAATATTGTACTTGTACCCAAAAAGGATGGGAAGGGATGTATATACACTACAAAGATTTAAACAGAGAAATCCCCAAAGACAACTTCCCACTGTCTCACATTGATATGTTAGTCGATAATATAGCTCAATTCTCAGTATTCTCGTTCATTGATGGCTTCTCCGGCTACAACCAATCAGAATGGCTTTCGAGGACATGGAAAAGAATACCTTCATTACCCCATGGGGTACTTTCTTCTACAAGGTTATGCCCTTCGAACTAAAGAATGCTAGTGCAACCTACCAACGAGCCATGGTCACACTCTTTCATGAAATGATTCATAAAGAGATCGAGGTCTACGTTGATGATATGATTGCCAAATCACAAACCGAAAAGGAGCATCGTGGAAACCTTGAGAAGCTATTCGAAAGGCTGTAGAAATTCAAGTTAAGGCTCAATCCCAATAAATGCACGTTTGGGGTGAGATCTGGCAAATTGCTAGGTTTTATCGTCAGCCAACATGGTATTGAAGTGGATCCTGAGAAGGTAAAGGCCATACAAGCTATGCCTGCGTCAAAAACTGAGATGGAAGACAGAGGATGGCTAGGTAGATTGAACTATATAGATAGGTTCATATCTCACCTTATGGCCACCTGTGATCCAATCTTCAACCTATTTTGAAAGGATCAAGTCGTCATTTAGAACGACAACTGCCAAAATGCTTTCGAGAAGATCAAGGAGTACCTATAAGATCCTCTTATTCTGATGCCTCCGGTGCCTGGAAGACCTTTGGTCGTGTACCTTACACTCCTTGAGGGATCCATGGGATATGTCTTCGGCCAACGTGATGAGGCTGGAAGAAAAGAGCACGTCATATACTACTTGAACAAGAAGTTTACCGATTGCGAGAATAGGTATTTGATACTTGAAAAGACTTATTGTGCACTTGCTTGGTTTGCCAAATGCCTAAGAAAATACATGCTCACACACATTACACTATTAATATCTAAGATGGATCTAGTCAAGTACATCTTCGTGGAGCCTTCTCTAACCGATAGAGTAGCCCATTGGCAAATGGCTTTAACCGAGTATGACATCCAACATGTCACTCAAAAATCTATCAAAGGGAGTGTATTGTCAGACTATCTTGCACATCAACCTTTTGAGGACTACCAGTCTATGCGCTTTGAGTTCCCTGATGAAGACATTAGGCTTGTAAGGGATTGCAACATCCCCGACCCCAAGGAAGAACCAAAACCTGGATCTCGGTGGACTCTTGTATTTGATGGAGCTTCTAATGTGAATGGCAATGACATTGGGGCAGCCATCACCTTCCCAACTAGTTTTCACTTACCATTCACCGCAAGGTTGTGCTTTGACTGTACCAAAAATATGGCATAGTACGAGGCTTGGATATTCGGTATTGAAGTTGTGATTGATCTTAGGATCAAAATTCTTGAAGTCTATGGAGATTCAGCCTTGGTCATCAGCCAAGGCAAAGGAGAATTAGACGCCCGAGATCACAAGTTAATCCCTTATAAGGAGCATGTCCTGAAGTTAATCTCGTACTTTAACAAGATTACATTCCATCACATCCCTATAGAGGAAAACCAATTAGCCGACGCCTTGGCAACTCTATCATCCATGTTTAAGGTCAAATGGAAGAATGAAGCACCATCATTTCACCTCGACTACTTGGACGAGCCTGCTTACTATTTGACGGCAAAAGACAAAGCTGATGGCCACCCTTGGTTCTACGACATCCTGAGGTTCCTAGAAAGCTAATAATATCTAGGGAACACATCCATCATCGATGAGAAGTACTTTTGATAGTTTTCGTCCAAGTTCTTCTTAAGCGGAGGGGTATTGTACAAAAGGAATTATGATTCGGTGTTGCTCAAATGTGTGAACAAGCAAGAAGCAACCCAAATTATAATGGAAATACATGAAGGATCCTTTGGGACGCATGATAGTGGACACATAATGGTGAAGAAAAACTTATGGGCATGCTATTATTGGATGACCATGGAGGTTGACTAGTACCGCCACGTCCAAACATGCCTCAAGTGCTAAATCTATGCCGATAAGATCCATGTACCGCCAATACCACTCAATGTCCTAACATCACCTTGGCCTTTCTCCATGTGGGGCATTGACGCGATCGGACGTATTGAGCCAACTACCTCAAACGGACATCGCTTAATCTTGGTATCCATAAACTAATTCACTAAATGGGTGGAAGCAGTCTCCTATACCAACGTCATAAGACAATTGGTGGCTCGATTCATAAGGAAAGAAATCATTTGTCATTATGGGCTCCCTAACAAGATCATTACTGATAATGGATCTAACCTCAATAACAAAATGATGAAAGAGTTGGGCCAAAGCTTCAAAATCGAGCATCACAATTTTTCGCCTTATCGGTCGAAGATGAATGATGTTGTTGAGGCAGCTAGCAAGAATATCAAGAAAATCATGCAAAAAATGGTGGAACCATACAAATATTGGCACGAGGTGCTCCCGTTCGCATTGTATGGCTACCGTAGCTTCGTACGTACCTCCACTAGGGAAACCCCCTCTCTCTCGTGTATGGCATAGATACATTCCTTCTTGTTGAAGTAGAGATTCCTTCCTTACTAATTTTGATCGACGTAAATCTTGATGAAGAAGACGAGTGGGTGAAAGCCCAATTCAACTAACTGAACCTCATTGATGAGAAACATTTGGCAGCCATCTACCACGACCAACTATACCAAAAGTGCATCAAGAGGGCACATGACAAAAAGGTCTTTCCTCGAAACCTCAAGGCTGGAGACCTATTCTTGAAGAAGATTCTACTAATTCATACTGACCCAAGGGGAAAATGGATGCCTAACTATGAAGACCCATACTTTGTAAAGAATGTTTTCTCATAAGGAGCCTTAATCTTGGCAACTATGGATGGTGAAGATATTTCATCTCCTGTAAATGCGAATGCAATCAGAAAATACTACGCTTAAAAAAAGAGAAAGAGAAAATAGCCCGATAAGTTGAAAACTTGAAAGGGCAACTTATGCAAAAATGGGTATCACGGTAGCTGAAAACCCGAAAGGGTTGTCTAGGAAAAAATTAGGGATTCATGAAAGCAAGAGGTTGCATTCCGTAAAGAATCTTCTACACTCCTCGATGAGTCAATCCAATCACTTTCCTTCTGAAGCGAGATCTGAGGAAATAAGGACTATAGAGAAGTTAGAACTTGGTGGAAATCCGAGCTATTTCTATTTTCATTATAGTTTTTCAATTTCCTATTGCAATCATCTCTTTTTGGAATTGCTTCCTTGTACCAATCACCCATTATTGGGATAATTTTTTATCAATAAAATGAAGTCCATCATACTGTAACGGTAAAAAAATTGAGATTAAGCTATCGATTAACTTAACTCGCAAAGCAAGAGTCGCCACCATGCTTTTATTGTTTCCAAAGAAAAAGGGAAAAAGTATGAACAAAACCCGAGGAAGTTTTAAAACAAAACTAATAAAAAGAGAACAAGGGTTCGGGGGTTAGTTATGCAAAGGGAAGGTATTAACACCCTAAACATCCATGGTACTCCATAAGAACCTCTTTGAAAATGTGCCTTTTGGTTTGAAAATCAGTGTTGTTTGCAAAAGATTGGAGAGATGGGAAAACGAAATAATTTTCTGGTTATTTGTGTTTGCCAATACTTTTGAAGTCTCATGCCTACGTACAAAAAAAGGGGGTTTGTTTTGATTAATTTTTTAATAGAAATACATTTTGTCATCTTAACGAGAATACTTAACTAGTCACCCAAAAGTATAAGAACCTTGCATCATCGTGAGAAAGGCTCCAACTTGGATAAGGATCAACAAGTATGCCACTAACTCCCACAGATGAAAAATAATTATCATAAATACTATGGAGATAGGAGAATTATATCTCAACTATGGAAAAGATTCATGTCTAACACCTTGAGAAAAGTTTTAAAGGAAAAGTGCACAAGGGTAAAAAAATGATTTAGAGATGAGTTATGCATTTTTTTGTCTTTTGAAATTAGTCTGAGTATCTTAAGATGGATTAGTATTTATTAAGAAAAAGGTTTTGAAAATCACTTGACAATAGTCAAGGTTTATTGAGAAAGTGGTTCAAGTTTAAGAAATAAGAAGGTTTTGAAAATGAGAGGGGATTTTGAAAATTAAAGAAAGGGGAGGAGAAGAAAAGACTATCCTAAAGCATAAATTAAAAGCTAGGGAAGAAAGATCTAACCAAGAGATAGCACGGTTTATAACATAAGTCAAGCAAGAATTACTTCTTTTGGATTTATCCTCAAGCAAGTAAAATAAGCAAATAATAATCTATGTATTAGATGAAACCAAAGTAGTTCAACCAAGTCTCCAAAAGAAAGTCCAAAGTCAAAGGTTCCATATGAACTCTAGGGTGTCAGAATCACAAGTCCCAAAGCAAGGGTCAAGATCCTAATTCTAAGTCCATAGCTCCACAATGATGCCAAGAATAGTAGCCACAAGTCCATAAATAAGGAGAACCAAGTTCTTCTTAGGTTTTTTCTTTATTAGAGTTTTCTTTACAATGATATAAAAGAAAGGTCCAAATGTACAAATAACAAAATGATATAATCACAAACAATATGATATGAAATGCTAAACATAAAGTATAAAGTAAATGATATAAAAAATAAAGGCATAAAATAAATGACATTGAAATAGAAGTTAATACAAGTGAAGGGTTAGCAAAGCATGTTAGTAAAGATGAAAAGATGTTTTGATCACTTTTTGGAGAACACTCAACTATTCACTCACAAGCATTAAAATATGGACCTATACATCAATTGTGAGAAGGGCTCCAACTTGAATAAAATCAACAAGTATGTCACTAGCTCTCACAAATGGAAAAGGGGCAACATTTTTTCATACAATACCATGAGGAATAGGAGACTTACAATCTCACTTACAAAAATGTTTTTACTTTTAAGGCAAATTTAGCACTATGTTAAGCAATCGTAATTGGACTTATGTAGAAGTCACAACTATCTGAGATCGGTCAATAATAATATTTGTGTTAATACATGCTAGAGAAATGATATGTAAATTATTATCCTAAAGCCATGCAACACAAAAAGAAAGAAAGAAAGGGGATGATCAAGCACAAATGTTAGGAGGATGGTCCATTACTTCAATGTACACTTCATGATAATTAGGATACACTTATGCATCAATCCAAAGTACCTTAAATGATCCATGATTACTCAGAAGGTAGATTTGAAATGATGAAAGTTTATCAAGTATCAATCCACACATCATGAACAAGATGGACACAAGGCAACCAATTGATCAAAAGGAAAAGAAAGAGATGAAGAAGAGAGACACAAGAGAAGTCACATCCGAATTGGATCAAAAGTTTGATCAAGTCATCATCAAAATCAATAATCCATTTTGGTGGAATAGGATTTTCACCCCATCAACACCCAAGATCCATTGAGTTTTATGAGACTTGAAGTCCAAACCAACAGAAGTTCACAAGGTCACACAAATAAAAATGCAATCAAATGAAATAAAAATGCATCAAAGGTATTTTTTTTAATGAATTTTAAAGTAGAAATAAAGTGAAATATCCATAAAGTCCTTCAAAACACCAAATAAATGGCCAAGAAAATAATGGGAGGTTAGAAATAAAATAAAAAACATATCATAAATTTTTCAGAATTTAAAATTGCAGAAAACTATTTTTTAAACAATTAAAACAAAGGAGAAAATAGAAAATTAATGAAAAATAAAAAATCAAGGAAATAAAATGTGAAAAAATAAAAATCAGATGAAGAAAAGGCAATTAAAAAAATGAAACTACTATGACTTTTTTTAAAAAAGGCAATTAAAAATAATAAAAGAAAAATAATTAAAAGAAAACAAGGAGTGTTGGATCACTCCTCATTAATTGACGTGACAGATTCAACACTCCAAATGTTAGGATGCACAATGGAACGTGTTGCATGCCAAACACAGGATTCAGTTTAAATCCAACCAATCAAAATATTTCATTTTGTCAACGTTTCTAATCAAACTCAGACCACCTGAGAAAGCTCCGTCATCTTCTAAAGTGAGCTCTCACCGGAGTTTCACCGTGTGGAAAATTCAAGATACGGGACCACCACCATTGTGATCCTCTTCTCATCCCGAATTCAACCTTATGCTCTAAATTCATATATGTGAACTGAGCAAAGGGACTTTCAGAAACAAGCAAGCCACGAAAAATAAAATTAAATGATGAACATGATCAATCAACACCAAATAAGTTAGGGAAAACATTAGAGAGTGAAGGACTACATTGTGGTAATTTGTTTGAGTTTAAATGATGCTCAGAACAACCTTGTCCAAATGGTGATCAGAAGTTGATGAAGCTTGATCTGGTTAGAGCACTTTAGAAGGTCTCAGAGCTTGGGAATTTTTGAAAAAGCTTCAGAGGATGCCGAAGGTGCTAATGGAATCAAGAAATTTGATTGAAACAAGCTGAAACTCAAAACATGATACTTGAATTTTCTGGAAAAATTTCAAGTTGCAGTAGGGATTTCTTGGCTCTCCAAAGCTTGCAAATGAATGCAATAGCTTCCTATATTTATAGGGAATGTGATTGGATCCAAATACGTAAGAAATGATGCAGAATTCGTGCAAAATGAATTTGATCCGAATGTGTGAAAAGTGTGACTTGAAACTCATCAAAACTTAGTCAAATGATGTGTTTGACGGGTCAATTAACTTCTGGAGACTTGTTTAAACATGTTTAGGTCCAAAACATATGCTAATTTGGCTTGGAATTGAGATTAGTGGTGTTCAAAATTCGGGCAATGGCAATTTCTTCAGGTACAAGTCACCAAGTTCTACCCAATGGGGCCTCCTACTCAAGAGGCTTTTTGATCCCATTCTTTTTGCAATATGTTGACATCATGGCAAAGATTACAATATGCCAAGAAAGGTTGCATTTGGATGTTTGAGCACAAAGTTATGTTATGTTGAAGTTGGCATGAAAAACCGATCACATAACTTAGAAAAATTCGAGTGCTTCATGGGTGAAAATGACCTATAATGTCTCAATGAATTCCATGGCCTTCCAAGCATATTCTGACCTTGATCCTTGAAGAAAACATGTAGATGGCATCACAAATGACATTATGCAAAACGAATCAGCCTCAAATATTGAAAATTGAAGAAGTTATGATTCTTGAAAGCTGGGAAAAAGTCACTTGAAAATAGGTCAAATTTCACTAAGTCCACAAATGACCTATAATGTCTCCAAACTTTTGATGATCCTCCAAGCATAATTGACTCTTGTCATGTAAAGATAAGTTGTAGAGGATATTGAGTAGAGTCATATGAAAAAATAAGCATTCAATTTTTTTTGAGAATTGAAGGAGTTGTGATCTTTGGAACCTTGACTTCAGAATGTTGACTTTTTGGCCAAACCACTTGGAACAAGCTTGTGTACTTGGACTTCCCTTGCATTTAAAAAAACATGGGTGATCATATGAACTAAAAATAAGTGTTCTTGATTTACTTTTGATTAAATTTCTCAAAGGTTGAAGTTACTTGTTGAAGAAGGCGTGGAAATAAACACATGAAACTTTAACTTTCCTTGAGAAGTAAGCCACAAAACTTTGAGATGTCCTTGATTGAAAAGCCTTTACCTTGCATAATAAACATAAGGGAAACAAGACATATTTTTTGATATTTTGATTAGTGGTTAGATAAGAAATTAATCAAATAAACACAAAGGTAAAAAAATCAACAAATAGGTGCTTGGTGATCCCTACAAGAAGTAAACTCAAATATGGATAAAAGGAATGACAAAGATGTGACCTTGTTTGTATCCAAGGATGAAAATGATATGTGGGATATTAGGGTTAAAAATTAGGGTATGACAGATACCTCTATTTAAGTTTCTTCAATTTGGAGATATGAAAATTGAAATCTTTGTCTCGACAAGATTCAAGAGACTTAAATATCAAAGACCCAATTTGTTGCCCTAAGATACCGCAAGAAGTTTATGATATGATATGAATGCAAACCAGGATCTCTGTGGGGAGAAGCAATTTCCACAGGGAGAACCGGCTGGGAACAAACAAAGTTCCGTTGAGGAAAATAAAAAGACTCGAGAATAACCAATGCACAATTAGAAAACAAACGAACTAGAGATTCGACGGGGAAGCCTTATCAAAGCAAGCCCTCGTTGGGGGAAACAAACAATCAAAAAGGGAAAACCCTGACTCCACTAGGAGAGGAAATATTACCTAATGTCAGCCAAGTGATAGCTTAAAAAAGGTAATAAGCCAAAACGAAATGATTACCAACTACCAGCCAAGTGGTAAATTAACAAAGGTAACCAATTGAAGGCAAGAGGAATATAACCTACTATCAGCCAAGTGATAGCTTAACAAAGGTAATAAACTGAAACATAATGATTACCAACTACCAGCCAAGTGATAGCTTAACAAAGGTAACCAACCAAAGGCAAGAGGAATATAATCTACTATCAGCCAAGTGATAGCTTAACAAAGGTAATAAGCTAAAGAGAATGATTACAAACTACCAATCAAATGGTAACTTAACAAAGGTAACCAACCGAAGGCAGGAGGAATATTACCTACTATCAGCCAAGTGATAGCTTAACAAAGGTAATAAACTGAAACAGAATGATTACCAACTGTAAGCCAAGTGATAGCTTAACAAAGGTAACTAAGAAAAGGCAAGAGGAATATTACCTACTATCATCCAAGTGATAGCTTAACAAAGGTAATAAGCTAAAGGGAATGATTACCAACTATCAACCAAGTGGTAACTTAAAAAGGTATCAAACCGAAGGCAAGAGAAATGTTACCTACTATCAGCCAAGTGATAGCTTAACAAAGGTAATAAACTGAAATAGAATGATTACCAACTACCAGCCAAGTGATAGCTTAACAAATGTAACCAACTGAAGGCAAGAGGAATATTACCTACTATTAGCCAAGTGATAGCTTAACAAAGGTAATAAACTAAAAGGGAATGATTACCAACTACCAACCAAGTGGTAACTTAACAAAGGTAACCAACCAAAGGGGACCAAAGTTCAACCCAAGAATGAACTGGAGAGAAGCGGTCAAATAGGACTTCACCCAATGATGAAATAAACTCAATTGGGGATTGATTCCATCTAGATAATGAATTGGGGGGGGGGGGGGGGGGGAACTGAAACAAAATCTTCCATGAGGATTAGACTCAGTGGGGAATTAGAAAGGATGGACTATTTATGCTTAAGGTCGACACTCTATTGGAGAGAGGATGCACAAACTTTGTGGGGAGAAAAGTTCCACAGAGCGGTGGGGAAGCATGGAGAATGTAAAATGCGCAAATAAACATCACGATGCTATGCACATACGTATGATTATGCTGACAAAACAAATGCAAAGGCGTGAAACTAATGACACCGTACAACCAAATACTCGACTAATCTCAATATAATGGAGATGCTGGCGGAGTTCGTTAGGGATTTTACCACTCTTGCAATTTGATGCTGAGGAGACTGTTATAAAAGAAAATCTGGCCCAGGAAAGTCACTGAATTCCATTCTTCAGGATCTTACTATCATTGACATTGATATTAACATTCCTCTTTCATATTCACAAGTCGAGGAAGAATGTATTTTTTGTAAATTTTCAAAGCATGATTGTTTAGATATCTCTTGTTTCAAAAGATCATTATAAAAATTAAATGAAATTTCATAAACTGAAACAAAATAAGAGTAGCAAACAAATGGGAAAAGGCTCAAATTTTATTGATAGAATGGTAGTCCATAAATGGCATGACTCCATGGATCATTACAAAGTTGGAAAATGGTAAATACATGGAAAGAGATACATTGAAATACAATGACCTCTATTCTCCCTAACAACTTTGAGTTCCACTATGTTATGAACTTCTGTCGAGGATGACTTAATAAGAACCTGTGATGGGCACTGTTGATTCAAACGATCAAGTTTGGCCTGATACAGTTACTTGCCATAATCCATAACTTTTTCCTAGATTGGCCTTTCGGGTTCAATCTACCGAGATGATTATTGTTTCTTTATTTGTCTAACTTTTTCCTGGACCTCCCTTTCGGGTTTTCAATCCACCGAGACACTCATTTTTGCCTAAGTCGCACTTTCGAGTTTTAAACTTAGCGAGTTATTCTTTTATTTTTTTCTAGACGAAGTATTTATTGACTGTATCGGCATTCACAGGATGAGGGAGCTCCTCACCATCTATAGTCGTAAGAGTCATGGCACCACTGGAGAAAGCTCTCTTAACAACATATTGGCCTTCATAATTAGGAGTCCACTTCTCCCTAGAATCAGTGTTGAAAGACAAGATCTTGTTGAGCACAAGCTCACCTTCTCTGAATACGTGGGGTCAAACCTTCTTGTCACATGCTTTCTTCATTCTCTTTTGGTATAATTGGCCATGTCACAAAGCCGTCATTCTCTTTTCTTCAATCAAATTCAACTGATCATATCTTCTTTGACACCATTCAGCCTTAGACAAACTGGATTCCATCAGGACTCGCATTGATGGAATCTTAACCTCTACAGGGAGTACTGCTTCCGTGATATACACAAGAGAGAAAGGGGTTTCCCCTATTGAAGTGCGGATAGACGTACGGTACGCATGCAAAGCAAACGGGAACATCCCATGCTAGTCTTTATATGTCACGACCATCTTCTGGATAATCTTCTTAATGTTCTTATTCGCAGCTTCAACAACCACATTCATCTTAGGTCTGTAAAGGAGAAGAATTATGATGTTCAATCTTGAAGTCATCATAAATCTCTTTCATCATCTTATTATTCAAGTTCGACCCATTATAGGTAATAATCTTACTTGGAACACCATATTGGCAAATAATCTGATTCTTAATAAACTGGACCACAACCTGCTTCGTCACATTAGCATAAGATGTTGCTTCCACCCATTTGGTGAAGTAATCAATAGCTACCAGGTTGAAACAATGTTCATTCGAAGCTTTGGGTTCAATCATACCTGAAGCTAGCGGAAATATACCCGAACGTATCGCACACTCGAACATACAACAGAGTCGCCATCGAACTTTATTTATCCCCAAAGGGAAGGGAAAATATCGATAAAACCCTGGGGAAAGAGATATGTTGGGTAAGGAAGTGGATTATGCTAGGGGAAGGTATTAGTACCCCAAACATCCATGGTACTCCACGGGAACCGTTTTGATTATTCTCGCTTGAATAAGTGTGATATCTAAAGATTACTCACAAAAGAATGGGAAAGGAAGACATATATAGAGTGCTCGGTAAGGATTAGGGCCCTCATGCCTACGTATCCTCATAGTGCAATGAGGAATTCAGAGCTCCGTAGTTCGAAGAACTAGTGATGGAAGATGAAAAGAATTGTGATAGAAATATGGTCTGAACCAAAGGATAATGTTGTTTGAACTCCAGCAAGGGGAAAAGATGTGAGCCCAAGAATAAACAGGTATGAACCAACAAGTGAGGGCATATAACACTTGTATCATTGTATTGGAACAACCGAAAAAGGAAAGAATTAGGTGTTTGGGGTTGTTTGCCCAAATAACTCTTGGTTCACAAGGAGGTACAATATGGACCACAAAGGTATAATGTATTTGGCTCAAAGAATAAGGTATATCGCGTGGAATGAATGAAGGTAGAATACGAATGCATCGTGGGATGAACGGAATGAAGTGACCAAAGTCACAGAACTGGATATTTGGTGATAAGTGGTTGAAAAAGTATTATTCGAAATCAAAAGGTGAAAGTATATTGGAATGCATAAGAGAAATGAGATTTCTACCATAGAGAGAAACATCGTTAACCGATATGTGGACTAGAAGGCCGCCACTGTAGGGTGTTTTGCTAAAAAGAAGGAATTAAGTGTTTGGGGTTGTTTGTCCAAACAATTCTAGGTAGAAAGACGGACTACAATGTGTGTCCCAAAAGGATGTGTATGGAATTTCAAAGGAAAGTGTATTTCGAGGTCAAAAAGATTGTATGTCACTGGAAGGATGATTTATGATCGAAGGTAGATAATGAATAGTGAAGGATATGGATGATGCCCTAAGGCGAAGGAGGAATAATAAGAAGTATGCTCGCCAAGGATTCTCATCCTCGTGCCTACGCATTCTCATTGTGCAATGAGAAAGTCAGAGCAATCGTAGTTCGGAACCACGAGAATAGAAAGAGAGACATACAACGATGAAAAGTATGATTTATACCAACAGAATGGTAACAATAAAGTATTTGTCTAAGCAACGGGGACTCACAAGACAAACCCAATTCAGAGGTGAACTGCCATGCAACAAAGAGAGAGATATTTGTCTAAGCAACGGGGGCTCACAAGGAAAACACCAATTCAAGGAATGATTGCAGTACTAGATGGTACAAGGAATAGCGTATCACTTGCTGGGGAAATAAACAATTCGAGATCAAATAAGAATAGTATCTTGGATCCAGGAAGGAGATAAACTCTTAATCGAAGAGCAAGGTAGGCATTTACCAATACATGGACTAGCAGGCCACCACTATAAGGTAAAGCCAAAAAGAAAGACTGAATTAGGCATTTAAGGTTGTTTGCCCAAACAACTCTAGAATGAAGAGACGGACTATCATTAGGACGTCCTAAAAGGATAGATAAGGACTCCAAGGATAAGTATAATTTATCTCAAAAAGATGGTATTGACTGAATGAATGAAGAGTGATTGATCGATAACAAGGGTAGAGAAGATAGATTAATAAATAAGATAGCTCGCGAAGAAACTGAGTTCTCCTGCATACGTACCCTTATAGCGCAATAAGGAAATTAGAGCTTTCGTAGTTCATCCCACTAGGTCTGAAAAGAAATTGATTGGAGGCGAGAAGAAATGGATGATTGAGATTGAAATGATTTGAATGAAATGGAGAGACTTGATAGCTACTGGATGAGAATCACACTAACTTTCAAGTGGAAAGAGAAGAGTCTTTGTAGTTGTTTCTTGTAGTAATGAAGACTTTATCAATCGTTCGATTCGAATTGCACTAAAGTCTATGAACAGAGGTGAATACGATGAGCGTTGGGTCATATGTCCCATACCCAAAGATACTCAGAATGGGGGTAGGAATACTCCAGTCCCACTCCTTCTCGATTACTTAAGGTTCGTATCGTGCAACTTGATTCATGATTGATAAGTTGTTGAAGTCCTTGCTTTTGTTGTTTTGCTTTGTGAAGAGAGAGACTTGTCAATTGTATGGTTAGAGTTGTGCTAGAGTCTATGAATAAAGGTGAATACGATGAGCGTTGGGTCATATGTCCCATACCCAAAGATACTCAGAATAGAGGTAGGAATAATCCAGTCCCACTCCTTCTCCATTACTTAAGGCTCGTATCACACTCTTCTAACTTTGATTTAACAAGTGTTGAAGATGCCATCTTTGATGTGCTTAAATAATTCGCTGCTTGGTATAACTGAGGATGCCTTGATTGAAGATCTTGTCTTGAGGCCTTGAACTCCACGGCTTGGAAGAAAAGACTTATTAAGTGACCAAGGATCTTTTGGTCACTCAATTTAGACTGTGGGATTATACAAGTTCAAAGGATTTAATCAATTAAAATTGCTTTTGATCAATTTAAATGTGGGTTTTGTTTTGTTTTCGGGAACTAGGTTTAGATCTAACCAAAGTTAGTAATTGTTAGAAATTATCCTAAGGGCTCATGTATTAGAAATTGACTGAAAATTCTAAGTTAGAAATCCTAAGGGAGCATGTGCAAATTGGTCAAAACATTGATTAAAAATATATGTTAAGTCCTAAAATTGTAAGGGAACGATTAAATTCTATGTCACATTCTAATCCTAAAGGGATCATACAATTCTAACACAAAAAATGCTAAAATAAACCCATAAGGGCAAAATGGTCATTTACCAAAATATGTCTAATTCAAGGTCTAAAATGTCCTAACCTAATGTGGAAAATTAACCTAATGTTGATAAATGTCAAACCCTAAATTTAATCAAGCTTAATTGTTTCTAACTAGAAAAATCTATATAAAGCCCTAATTAAATTTCTATTTAAAAGTCCTAATAATTCTAATGAGAAATCTAATTAAACCCTAATATGATAATTAAAAGTCCTAATTAATACTAATGGGCCTGGAGAAGCCCGTTTTCAATTTCTCTTTGTAAACACTGGGGGTGTATTAGTGACATAGTAGTGCAAAGAGTAAATTGCTATGGGCCTCAATGGTTTAAGCCCAATCACAACTCCCTGTTGACTTGTCCAAGTCAACAGGTTTGAATTGGTCATCAGCACGCTCGTTCTCCCTCCCTCAGTCTCACTACGCATCCACGGTTGACCACCGCTTCGGCGGTTGTCACCGGCGATGGTGGTAGCTAAAACCTCAATTCTAACCACCATTTTGTGCACAAAGATATGTTGATGATGAAAATGGGGACGATTTTGGTAATTGATCACCGCATTGGCCAAACCGAAAGAATTTTGAGAAGAACCCTAAGTCTCTAAGTTCAAATTAAATGGAATTTGGGATCAGTTAACCTCCTACACCATAGGGATTCTACTCCTCATTCCAAATACTACCAACTGGCGAGCTCAAAGCAAGCAAACACGAGTAAAATGAAAATTACATACCGGAGAAGAGGATCAGAATAATTCGCCGGTGAGTTCTTGATCTTATTTTGCACGTTTCTTCTTCCTCTTTCTTATTATTCTTCCTTTTCTACTAAACTTGATAACGGTGAGCAATGAAATGGAGATGCAGTGGTTACGCTCAAGCGAGATTGAAGCTTTAATGTGAAGCATCGATGGCTTTTTGAGTGTGAGAGAGAGGGAGAGAGAGAAATGTTGTATTCAACTGGTTTTGCTCAGCTTTAATGTTCCCAAGGGTGTAAGAAATGTTGTATTTTCCATGTCCTCAGGTGCCTTCTTGATCTGATTATAACCGGAGAATCCATCCATAAAAGAGAAGACATTGAACTTGGTTGTGTTATCTACCAATATGTCAATGTGTGGCAGAGGAAAATCATCTTTCGGACTATGTTTGTTCAAGTCTCTATAATCAACACACATCCGAACTTTACCATCTTTATTTGGAACAAGCACAATATTGGCCACCCATTGAGGGTATTCAGTAGTAACAAGGAACCAAACATCACTCTGCTTTTGCACTTCTTCTTTAATCTTGACATTCATATCAGGGTGAGTTCTTCTTAACTTCTGCTTAACCGGTGGACATTATGGATTCAACGACAATCTATGCTCCACGATATTAGTATTAAGACCTGGAATATCTTGATAAGACCAAACAAACACATCCACATATTATCTAAGAAGCTCTACCATCCTCTTCTTAACATTTGGACTAAGCAATGCCCCAATCTTGACTTCTTTCTTGTTATCTTTGGAACCCAGATTAATCACTTCCAACGAATCTTTATGAGGGTGAATGGTCTTCTCTTCATAGTAATGCAACCGAGAAATCTCATCAGGAATCTCTTCATTATCTTCTTCTTTCATTTCGAACACAGTAAATTCAAAGTTGGGAGAGGGCATAGGGCCATTATTTTCAAGTGATTATTCTTTTTTATGTTACCATTTTTCCAGAAAAAGCAAAAAGGAAAAACATAATATGGATAAACGAAATAACATTTTATTAATGATAATGAAATCAAAGCCCACATAGATTCACTTTCACCTTGGGCATAGTGAAAAGATTTTTGAAAATAACAAAAACAAACATATTACTCCGACAAGCGAATAATAGAAGGAATATCAACAACAATCCAGTTCTGGCACATTGATCCACGTGTCACATAGTCTAGCACTTCTTGCTCTTAATCATCTTCTAAAATTGCGGCACATACTGATCTCTAGAATTTATAAAGCTAGCACTGTGAAACACTTTCTGAATTCGCTTCAAATCTCTTCGGGTGGCGCCAGGTGAAAAACACAAACCAACTCTGTTCTTATTCTCGGCAAGCTCAACAACTTGTCCCCACCTAGCAGATTGACCATTCTCCACCATAAACTGGGCATCTTTCAAGGATGACATGGATTCTTCTTTTTTCTTAACCGCAATATTATCAACAGAAAGAGCTTGAAATGAAGATCCCTCAGCTTCGTCGACATCAATATATGAAAATGAAGAGAGATGACTTCCCAACATGACTTGTTCGCCACCCACGATCAATAATTTTACATTCTTCACAAACTTCAACTTTTGGTGTAGAATTGATGTAACTGCCCCATCCTCATGAATCCACAAACATCCTAAGAGACAACTGTAAGCAAGATGAATATCCATCACTTGAAAAGTGATCTGAAAAAAACACGGACCTATCTTTATTGGGAGATCAACCTCCCCAATTACAGTCTTCCTCGAACCATTGAAAGCCTTCACAACAACTCCACTGAATCTCATTGAAGCACCTTGGTAGGCAAGTTTAGACAGTGTAGACTTAGGCAGAACATTTAAAGAGGATCCAGTATCCACCAGCACATTGGACAGGGCATCTTCTTGGCAGTTCATAGAGATATACATGGCCAAATTGTGGTTCCTCCCCTGCTCGGGAAGCTCTTCATCACTGAAGCTCAGATTGTTACATGCAATAATACTGTCCATAATGCCATCAAATTGATTGATCGTCATGTCATGGTCCACATAGGTCTGCTCTAGGACTTTCTACAAAGCTTCTTGATATGCTTCTGAACTCATCAGTAAGTATAATATGAATATCTTGGATGGAGTATGCAACAACAGGTCCACCATATTGAGATCACTTCTCTTAATAGAATTCAGCACTTCATATTGATCAACATTTTGATTCAAAATACTGGATTGGTCGGCTTGTACAACAAGAGTTTTCTCTTGACTTGATTTCTCTATCACCACACCTTCAATCCTCTTAGGAGTTGCAGCAACAAATACCCGACCACTTCGGGTCACACCACTTACATCAGTGATGTTCACAATAGACGGAAATTTAGGAATATGCACTTCTTTGTCGTCTTCTATCATAGTAGCATTATACTTATAAGGCACAACTTTATCAGACTCGTAAGGCGTAGGGCCTGAAATTCTGGTATCAGATATGAGATGTCGAAGGTAATGTCACGATACTAATATCTGAATAATACAAACAGGATCAAAGATAGAGAACAATAATGCAAGAGGCACAAGCAATTGTTAACCCAGTTCGGTGCAACTCACCTATGTTTGGGGGCTACCAAGCCAGGAAGGAAATCCACTAAATAGAATCAGTTCAAAGACTCTTAGTAAACAACACAAGTTACAGTCTTTTTCACCTAATCTCTACCCGTATGACTTCTACCTAAGAACTCTTAGGTATGAGATCCCACTCACTCCCCCTCAATCACACCAGTGATATTAAATAAGAATTACTATGAAAAGAAGACACTCTTCAAAGACAGACACTTGATCTTACTTAGCAGCTTCAATCAAGTAGACACACACTCATGCTTAAAAGCTTAGAGTGACAAATTACAACTCAAAAATAAGACTTATTCAATCATCTATGGATGAATTGAATGGCTTACAAGTCACACGACCACACAAGACTTAAACCCTTATTCTCTCTAAATATTTCGCTATGTATTTCTTGTGTATCAAATCAGGTTTTCCATGTCCTTTTTATAGAAGCATTCAGCTGGGCTTGGACATCATAAAACCCTAAAACTATTTTCCACTCATATCTTCTCATGACAGTTGATTAGATCTCTTTGAAAAATAAGTTTATTTACGTTGTAATTACTGATTGATAGTGTGTTCAATTAACTCATCAATCATGCAAAGATTGCCATTAAAAGCGCAATCACATAATACATAACATTCAGACTGAATGTTCTGTATACAGATGTCATGACATCGGATCTGACATCCTGGAACAATCATGCATAATTATATTTTAAACATCCAGCAGGTACAAGATATCTTATGTTAAGACATCACATGTGACATCTTGTGAACACTCTTGGTTTTACCAAAATTGTTGCCAACACCTAGAACTAACAAACTCCCCCTTTGGAAAATTTTGGCTAAAACATATATCAGTCCATTTGTTCACAAGAAAAAAACACATCAGCAGTTAAACAGCATAACAACAGTTAAGCAGCAGTAGAAGCAAACACAATTACTAGCTATAATAGCAACTAGTAATACACAAATAAAAACACATGGGTACTTCTTCTCCCCATAAGTCTGTTCAACACAGATATCTCCGTCAGCACCTGTAACATTCAGAGTTACCCTCTGACATCTCTTTCAACATCACCTGTGCAACACAGAACATGCACAGAACATCAGACATCTCCTCCAACATCACAGAACAGAACATCATCCTGTTCAACATCAAACATCTCCTTCAACATGAGTTGTTCATCTGTTTAGCCTAGCTAGCTACATCAACATATAATAACTGCAGTTCTCCACATCTCCATACATTAACTGCAGCTCTCCACAAAATAACTTCTCCCCCTTTTTAGTCAAAATAGACCAAAGTGACCAATTAGACAAAATAAATGTCAATCAGTCCAATAGAGAATGTCACAAAGGATGTTATAACATATAAAATGTTAAAACACAATGCCAGGAGATACAAAACCATAATTATACACAACTGCAATAGCTGAGATAATCAGAAATCCAGGGAACTCATAAAGAGCCCAAATATTACATCATGGCATCAGAAAGGACTGCCAAAAATTACAAATATCAAACAGAAAAACATCAAATCATCCAAGCTTCCAAAACAGCATCCAGAACACACATCATTAACAGGGGGACCACAACTTAGTCTGAGGAGGTAACATCTTCTTCACCTTCAGATTCAGAACTGCCACTAGATTGATCTTGAGAATTTGACCTCTCACTTGAGGTATGGGCATCTGACTCCTTGGCTTCACCAACCTTATCCATCTCTTCTTGCTCCGAGCTACTAATAAGAACCTCTAAAGCCTCTTTCCTAGCCTTGGAAACCCTCATCCCAGTTTCCAACTCCTTACAAGTTTCCTTCTATTGAGCAATCAGGCCACATTGAGAGGCTGGCTCCTTCCTTGCAGATGTCATGACAATGTCATTGACATGATTTCCTTCAAATAGCTTGTAGTGAATGGACAATGTAGGCTTCCTTCGATTGGGGATATCACTTTTGTTTAGAATACCAGGTTGTTGGCTTAAAATAATTCCACAAATGATAGAGGGAAATGCAATTGGCAGCTTTACTGCATTAGTGGAGGCATGTCTAACAATTTGTTAAAACATGAACCTTCCAAAATAAAAGTTGAGCCTGGTTCCAATAGCATAGATTATCCTTCCAAGACCATTAGAGATAGTTGAGATATGGTTTGTTGGCACCCAGTTGGCTGAACCTATATTATGTAAGATAGCTTATTTTACAGTTAATATTCCAGTAGATAAATGCTTTTTGCTTGGCCATTCCTTGACTTGGCCAGCAGTGATTGTCCTACAGACTTCATTATCTGTAGCCTCTAACTCAACAGCTCCTTCAGTTCCTCTCCCTAGGAACTTATTGATTATAGTTGGGGAGAACCTTACACATCTTCCTCTCACGAACACCTTGCAGAATTCCTTGCTATTCTTGTCAGAAATATCCTCTGGGATATTCACCACAAACTCCTTCACAAAACCTTCAAAACATTGGGGCAATGCACTAACTGTTTTTATCAAACCAGCAGACTTGATTAATTCCATAACCTCCTTCACTTATACAGCCTCCTTCCCTAGCTCCCTCTCTACAACAACTCTCCTCTGTATAACAAATTTCCACTTGGCAGCACCATCTTCCAGATGGAAGGAAATGTTGTCCAAATGCACAGCTGCAACCTTAGCTGGAGACTTTCTAACAGTTTGCCTTTTGGAAGGAGAGATGTCTGGGACATCGTCTTCGACATCATCATCAGAATCAGAGCTTTCTCTGACCTTCCTCTTTTTGACCTCTACTTTACTCCATGATTTATAAGGACCTACAGCAGCAACCTTCTTCCTAGTTTTGGCTGTCAACATCTCAGCCACAATCTTGCCTTTCCTGGTTTTCATTTTCTTTGCAACACTTGGTTTCAAGTGATGAACCAAGGTGTCATCTTCCTCTTTTGAACTCTCTTCCTTCAAATCAATTACTCTCTCATCAGTGTCATGCTTCTTAGAATGAGAAACATATATAGGATTCTTGCTAGGCATGGTTTTTCCTAGAGAACACAGTCCCTCAGCAGCAGTGTCTTTCTCTGATCTAGATGAATCATCATCTTTCTCAGTTTGAGGTTCCACCTCGGGTGAGGGTCCCTTCTAGATAGAGGAGTCGAAACTCCCTTGACTACATGTCCTTCGTTCAGAATCCTAGTTACCAGGTTCCTAATGACACGATCTGTATAGTGCATGTCATCCTTAGGAGGAGGGTTTTCAGAGTTGTTACCTTGATCATTTCCTGCCGTGGAAGAAGGGCCAGGGGCATCGCCTGGGAATATAGATAGAGGAATAACCTCCAAAATGTCTTCATCTAGAAACTCCATGGAGGGAGTCCTTGCTTTGTGAGTGGGTTTTGAGCCAGAGGATGAGGGATATTGTGACATTTTGTTGAACTTTTGAGAAAAATTTTGTTGCCCTAGCAGAGATGTTCTGAGAAGTTTGATGAAGAGGGAAGTTGTTATATTGAGGTAGCGTGTGAAAATGGTATAAATGATAGTTCCAATATTAGGTAATGATTTACCATAAATGGGACACTTTGTTTTAAGTGGACATACAATATTTTTATTCCCTTTTCCACTCCTCTTTAATTGCTATAAATTCTCATGAATACAAATCCCCAATTTTCCTCTAAAGCATTCAAACTGATTAGCATCCAAAGATTTTGTAAATATGTCATCTAATTGCGTTTTAGTAATAACATGCTCTAGTGCTATGATTTTCTCTTCCACAAGTTCTCTAATGAAGTGATGACAAATATCAATGTGCTTTGTCCTGCTGTGCTGAATAGGATTTTTGGAAATAGTTGTAGCACTCAGATTGTCACAATACAATGTCATGACATCTTGTGTGACATTGTATTTAGTCAACATTTGTTTCATCCAAACCAATTGATAACTCCTACTTCCAGCTGCTATGTATTCAGTTTGATATATAACACAAACACTATTTTCATCTTTGGAGACTTTCAAATGTGTAGGAGCATGTGTCCTTTTATGACTTGCATTCTCCATGCCAACCTTCTTAACATTGTTCTAGGCATATTTGCTTTGAGATAGAAAAATAGAATCTTCTATCTGCTTGACTTGTAGCCTAAGTCCAACAAGGCTCATCTCAAACTCAGACTGTATTTGTCTAACAACATGTTCTACCATCTGATCTGACATCCCACCAACCATAATATCATTCACATCTATTTGACCCACCATGAGCTTTCCTCCTTCATTCTTCACAGATAGGGTCTTGTTAATACCTTCCCTCTTGTAGCCATTGTTAGTGAGGAACATTATGAGTCTCTCATACCAAGCCCTAGGAGCTTGCTTCAAACCATAGAGGGATTTCTTCAATCTGTACACATGCTTTGGAAGGTTTAGATATGTGAATCCTTTAGGATGTTCAACATATACTTCCTCTTTTAAGTAGCCATTCAAGAAGGCACTTTTTAAAATCATTTGGAACAGTTTGAACTTTAGAATACATGCCACTCCATGCAAAAGTCTAATGGACTCAAGGCGAGGTACAGGAGCAAATGTTTCATCCAAATCCACTCCTTGTTCATCCCACTTTGTACCTATGACATTTATTCTTCCAGGTCGAGGAATCAATTCCCATACTTCATTCCTCTTGAATTGACCTAACTCCTCATGCATGGCATTGATCCAGAACTCATCAGTCAAGGCTTCTTTGACATTCCTAGGCTCAATCTTGGACACAAAGCAGCCATGTGAGATCACTTCCCTTGATTTAGTTGTAACCCCTTTATTTGGATCTCCTATAATGAGATCTTTGGGATGATCCTTCTAAACTCTGATGGAGGGTCCCTTGTTGATTTTGTCATCTTCAGGTTCAGCTTGAGGAGGTTCACTCTCCTTATTTTTGTTTGAGAAATCAGCTGGGGGATCATTCGGAGATGTCTCAACATCGTTTGTGACATCAGTCTGTTGGTTATCAACCACAACATTTATAGATTCCATTATTACTTTAGTTCTGGAATTAAAGACTCCATCTTCTCTACTGTAGCCCATAAATAATCCTTCATTACCTTTGGGATCCATCTTCCTTATTTGTTCACTTCTAATTTTGATAACTTGACTTTCCTTTTCTCCTTGAAGTTTTAGACAAATATCTTTGAAGACTTCAAACACATCAGATTTGTCTCTTACAAAATTGATCCAGGTGTATCTGGAGAAGTCATCCACCACTACATATGCATACTTCTTCCCACCAAGGCTTTCCACCTGTATGGGTCCCATCAAATCCATATGGAGGAGTTCCAAAACTTTGGAAGTGGTGTCATGTCTGAGTTTCTGGTGTGACATCCTTGTCTAACATTCCCCATAGACTTTTCTTTCATCAATCTTCAAGTTGAGAATTCCTCTAACAGCTTCAACAGATATAATCCTCTTCATACTTTTAAGATGTAGATGGCTCAATCTTTGATGCCATGTCTTCACTTCTTCTTTTTTGACTAAGGTACACATTGAAGAATAACAAGTTTCTTGAGAACTCCACATGTAACAGTTGTCTTTAGACCTGACTCCTTTCATGATCTCTTCACTTTCTTTGTTAGTAATTAGACATTCAGTTTTAGTGAAGTTAACATTTAGACCTCGGTCACACAGTTGACTGATGCTTATTAGATTTGTAGTCAAGACCTTAACAAGTAGGACATTGTCAAGATCAGGAACTCCAGGGCAATCAAGCTTACCAATTCCCTTGATTTCACCCTTTGCTCCATCACCAAAGGTTACATAGCTTGTGGCATGAGGATGAAGGTCAGTTAGCAGGTTTTTATTTCCAGTCATGTGTCTGGAGCACCCACTGTCAAAATACCAATATTCTTTGGCTGAAACTCTGAAGGAAGTGTGAGCTATTAGACTTGTAACATTAGCCTTAGGAACCCATTGCTTTTTTGTTGACAGGCCTGTGAAGTTTGGGTCTAGGTTGTTGGTGAGCAGGACTAGGATAACCATGTAGCTTATAGTAGAAGGGCTTTATATGGCCAAATTTTCCATAGTAATGACATCTCCATCTTTGGTGTTTCCCTTTCCGCTGTCTTCCCTTACGATGTTGTGACATATGATGTGACATCTCAGTTTTGCTTTTAATATGGCTGCACTTAGGTTTGGATTTAGGTTTACCTCCAGTGTAACTGCACTCAGGCTTAGATTCATTGAACCCAATGCCAGATTTGTCTCCTATTATTTGTCAAGTATGGAGAATCTTGTCTAAGGTGTCAGATCCATTGTTTAGCATTCTTACATACTTGGTCATCTCATCCGGTTTAGAATTCAAGAATACAGCTTCAGTCTTTAACTTGGAGATGGTTTCCACATGTTTGTCCTTCTCATTCTCCAGTTGTGCTATCACTTTCTTCTGGCTTTCAACTTGTTGACTCTCATCTAGTTTGGCATTCAGAACCATTGCTTCTGTTTTTACATTAGATATGGTTTCCAAGTGTTCTACCTTCTCATTCTCCAGTTGAGTTATTACCTTCTTTTGGCTTTCAACCTGTTTACACACTTCTGCACTTCTGTGACACAACTTTCTGTAGGTAGTGGCCAACTCTTCAAAGTTCACTTCATCATGACTTGAGTCTTCATTAGAACCCCATCTTCCAGTCAAGGCAGTCACCAGATTTGCAGACTCTTCTATTTCACTTTCATCAGACCAAGTGGCAGCAAGACTCCTCTTCTATTTCTTGAGGTAGGTTCCACATTCAGTTCTAATGTGTTCATGCCCATCACATTCATGGCACTGAACTCCTTTTCCTTCCTTGGGTTTTTCATCTGACCTTGTTCTTCTTCCAGCATTGTTGGATTTACTGATGTCAGATGAGATGTTCTTGACATTTGCCTTAGATCTTACATCCATCTTTTTCAGAAGTCTGTTGAACTGTCTTCCCAGCATTGCTACATCATTTTCCAGATCTTCATCAACATCCTGACCACTTTCCTCCTCTTCCTCCTTAGTGTTTGACATGAAGGTTATGATTTTGGCTTTCTTTTTAGATCCATCACACATTCTCATCTCAAATGTTTTGAGGGAACCAATTAGCTCATCAACTCTCATATTGGAGATGTCTTGAGACTCTTCTATGGCTGTCACCTTCATAGCAAATCTCTTAGGGAGTGACCTGAGTATTTTCCTTACTAATTTTTCATCTGACATCTTCTCTCCCAGGGCTCCTGAGGCATTAGCAATTTCAAGGATACTCATATGAAATTCATGAATATTTTCATCTTCTTTCATCTTTAAATTTTCAAACTTGGTGATGAGCAACTGCAGTCTAGACATCTTCACTCTAGAGGTGCCTTCATGAGTGGTTTTGAGAATGTCCCAAGCATCTTTAGCCACCTCACAGTTGTTTATCAATCTGAAGATATTCTTGTCTACTCCATTGAATATAGCATTCAATGCTTTATAATTTCCAAGGGCTAGATCATCCTCCTCCTTGGTCCATTGTTCTTCAGGCTTTTTATCCGTTGTAGCTTCTCCTTCCTTAGTAACTACTGGATGTTCCCAGCCTGTCAACACAGCCTTCCAAGCCTTATTATCCAGAGATTTTAAAAAGGTTACCATTAGAGGTTTCCAGTAGTTATAGTTGGATCCATCTAAAATAGGTGGCATGTGAACAGATCCTCTATCTCTCTCCATAGTGCCAGAAAGTATCGTCCCTAGATCTCACCCATAACCAGAGTAGGATGCCTGCTCTGATACCAATTGAAATTCTTGTATCAGATATGAGATATCGAAGGTAATGTCACGATACTAATATCTAAATAATACAAACAAGATCAAAGATAGAGAACAATAATGCAAGAGACACAAGCAATTGTTAACCTAGTTCGGTGCCACTCACTTGCGTCTTAGGGCTACCAAGCCAGGAAGGAAATCCACTAAATAGAATCAGTTCAAAGACTCTCAGTAAACAACACAAGTTACAATCTTTTTCACCTAATCTCTACCCGTATGACTTGTACCTAAGAACTCTTAGGTATGAGATCCAACTCACTCCCCCTCAATCACACCAGTGATATTAAACAAGAATTACTATGAAAAGAAGACACTCTTCAAAGACACACACTTGATCTTACTTAGCAGCTTCAATCAAGTAGACACACACTCATGCTTGAAAGCTTAGAGTAACAAATTACAACTTAAAAATCAGACCAATTCAATCATCTATGGATGAATTGAATGGCTTACAAGTCACACGACCACACAAGACTTAAACCCTTATTCTCTCTCAATATTTCGCTATGTATTTCTTGTGTATCAAATCAGGTTTTCCATGTACTTTTTATAGAAGCATTCAGCTGGGCTTGGACATCATAGAACCCTAAAACTATTTTCCACTCATATCTTCTCATGTTAGTTAATTAGATCTCTTTGGAAAATAAGTTTAATCACGTTGTAATTATTGATTGATAGCGTGGTCAATTAACTCATCAATCATACACAGATTTTCGTTAAAAGCGCAATCACATAATACATAACATTCAGACTGAATATTCTGTATACAGATGTCATGACATCAGGTCTGACATCCTGGAACAGTCCTGCATAATTATATTTTAAACATCCAGTAGGTACAAGATATCTTATGTTAAGACATCACATGTGACATCTTGTGAACACTCTTGGTTTTATCAAAATTGCTGCCAACACCTAGAACCAACAGGGCCCACCAAACGAATAATCGACAGAGAAACGACGGTCTTCTGACCATCATATGCAGTCACAACCAGTTATGGGAGATTAAAATGGGGAACTATGACTTTCACCTCATGCTCATCTTTATATTTTTCCCTCATAATCAGAATAAGATTTTTGATCCAGCATCTCTTGCAAGTCTCTTTTCACAACAACACATCCTCGGGGATCTCTGGAACATACTTGACAAGAAACATGGTCATGCTCGTAATAGCTCAATTCACATAAGGTAGTGTGCATTTCAACCAATGATCTTCTGATTAGATCGACGTCAAAAACTCGATATTTCCCAGGATATCCTTCGACCATAATTACAGTTGCACCCCCATGTTTGGGTAACGGATTAGCTTGTACATTGGGATTAGAATCTTCAAATGACAAGATACCACTTTGCATTAACCTTATCACCTCAGCTTCCAAAGTGAAATAATTCTCAATATCATGGCCAGGTGCTCCTTGGTGGAATGCACAATGTTAATCATCTTTATACCACCACGAAAGCTCTTTTAGAATAGCTGGTGGAGTTCTGATTTGCACCATATTCTTCTGAATTAAAGCAGGAAATAACTCTGTATAGGTCATTGGAATTGGGTCAAATTGTATAGGCCTCTAGGCACGATTCTGTTAATTCTGTTGATTTGTGCATTGCCGAAAACGCAATTGATAACTTGGTGCTGCTTGAACAACCGAAGCAGAATTAATCACTGGATTTACAGACGCTACATGTTGATGACGTTGACTATTCCTCAAAAGCCTCCTACATTTCTCTTGCGAGATAACATTAGCATCGTGTTCCTTCTTCTTGGGTAAATCATTCCCATTCTTTCTAGAATTGGCAGATGAACTTCCTTCTTTTAACCGTCCTTCACAGACACCTTCTTCTAATCTCAAATCCTTATTTACCATTTCAGTAAAGTCACTAGGTGCACTTGCTACCATCCTGTCATAATAGAATTCACTCAATGTATTCAAAAACAGATTTATCATTTCCTTTTCTTCCAACGAATGACTAACTTGTGCAGCGATCTCGCGCCATCTCTATGTGTATTCCTTGAAAGTTTCTTTATATTTGCGGGATATAGCACGAAGTTGATCCTTGTCTGGTGCCGTGTCGATATTATATTTGTACGGGGGAACAAAAGCCTCACCTAGGTCATTGAACATTTGGATCTGAGTACTATCGAGCCCCATATACCATTTCAAAGTAGCCCATGTCTAACTGTCTTGAAAGTAGTGGATCAACAATTGATGGTTGTCAGTCTGAGTCGATATCTTATAAGAATACGTCACCAATGGCTCAGAGGACAAGAGTTATCTTTATATTTTTCGAAATCCGGAACCTTGAACTTGTGTGTAATCTTCACATTAGGAACCAAACACAGATCATAAGCATTCTTCCCAAACAGGTTTTTCCCCGTCAAAGCTTGAATTTCTTTATGCATAGCCTGAAACTAATCTTGAAACTCGTCCATTCTTTCATAGACGCCAACAACCTCTCTCTGGTCATCTTGAAAGACATGTTCTTAAACACAAGGAACAACACGAACCATGGGAGGTGATACTGATATCACTGATTGAGCCATAGGAACTTCATCAATAGGATGATTTCCCTCAGGCATAAAATTAGGAGGCATTCCCCAAGGGAAACCAGAAGGGATGTGGTGTTGTGGAGCACTGACGGAAGCCACAAAGATGGGCGTAGAGACAATTCCAAAAATTGCGGTCCTATGAAGTGGAGTCAGAGGAGGAGAAGGAGGTGGAGGCTGATTCTGAGCAGTTGTTAAAGCTTCCTTCATAGCGGTAAGCCTTCATAACTGTCCCTTACAGTTGTCACGTCTTCACGGAGTTCAAGATTTTCTTTCTCTAGGCGGTCCATCTTCTTCAACTGATTAGCTCGAGTATTGTATCGGTGAGACAACTTGTCTGGATGAAGACCAAGAAATAAATAAGACCCCTAGCGAACTTACTCAAAGCAAGACCAAGATTCAACATGATGCATGATATGCAAATGCAAATGTGAATGTTATTATTGTTATTTTCCAAGGAACTTTAAGACATAAATTAAAAACATAAGAATAAAAAAATGACACATTTTGATGTAATAAAAATATCATTTTATTAATAGTGTAAAGGATTACAATCATAAATGAAATTTCAATGATCATAAACGGAAAGAAGTTAGATCTATGGAATCATGTCCAATGACGACCAAACTCCAAGTTGATACTTTTTGCGAAGCCTGTTGATCTCTCTTTCATAGCTGCTTTTCATAACATCCTTCTCTATCACGAGTTGGTATATAATGCCTTTCCAAACATCAGAAGTAGGAAGATGAGAAGATGATGAACTGTTAGAGGAAAATAAATCCTCTTGGCCTCTTGATCTCTTCACAATATGTTGCTCGAGGAATTCTATTAAGTCATCCTTTACCTTTAGCTACTTCTGCAATTCTACTTTCTCAAGGTGTGAGGTGTGAAATTTGTCTTCCCAATCATCTCTCTCTTACTTCATCCTATCTAAAGCCTCTTGAAACTCCTTTATGCCTTTTTATAGTGGCCGATTTGACCATTACTAAGGACATAGGTCTTTCATAAGCGTATGGCATATTGAATTCTTTTGCTCTCTTCTTCACCCAACTAGTGTAGGGCTTTAAAGCTACATAATTCCTCAATCCATGCTCACCTTTTCTTTTCCTATGAACATTGTGCCAAGCACGTATCATTCTAGCTTTCAACCCTTGAGTGTTTCTCCCTTCTCGGAAATATAAACCTTCTAACAAAGTGTTATTAGGTTTCTACTACATAGCAAACCCAAGTTTATGTCTTGCCAAAGCCGGATTGTAGTTGATCCTGAAGGTCGAGAAAAACAAGAAGGGGGGGGGGGGTTGAATTGTTTTAGAAGAATAAAAACTTTTACTAGATTAGACACACGTAGAAACAAAAAAAATCAACACAAATTTTATACTAGTTCGCTTGAAATTCAAAGCTACTCCATTCAATCTTGAAAGATTACACAAACAACTGTCTAAGAGAATAATGATCCCTTAGCCTTCTCAAGTTTTCAGACTTCACTAGTCACTTGAGGAATTATCTTAGCAATATAGTATGATTACAGTAATGAATAATGCTTCTAACAATAAGCAGATATTACACAAGATAAGAACAAGAAATATTCCCACGTTAGAGCAGCAACTCGTGAGAGAAAGAATAATGATTGGTGAAAGTATTGTATTCTCGTGTGTTTCAGGTGTCTTCTTTGGGTGGCGTTCCATCCTTTATATAGGAGAGTGAGAAGACCGTTGGGTGATGTTGATGTCATAATCTTGGGCATTGATGAATGATTAATGTCATTAATCTTCGTGTTCTTTCCAAAGCAATATTTGGAGCGCCATAACATCCTTCTAAAAATAGTTTCTTTCCATAAGCGAGTTTCTTCAAGGTTAAGCTTTTTGAATCAGAGGTTCCTAGAGTCAGAGTCTTCATTGAGCGATTGCGAATTCAGAGGATGCTTGTTGCTGATTGGCTTCAGAGTTTCTCTTTACTTGAATTTATCAGAGCATACGTCTTCAGATTCTAGAGTCATTCTTCCACTTCAGAGTGTCTGACTTCTTTAGCTTAGCTTACACTTGCGTTTGATCAGAGTCAGAGCTTCTGATTGCGTATCTTCTGAGTGGTATCTTAGCGCTTTATTTTGTATTTGATGAATGTCTATCTGACTATTTTGATTAGAGTCCTGCATACTTAGAAATATTTTGTTAGGGTACCATTTTTGTTTCATCCTTTGTTATCATCAAAATCTTAGAGATACATGGTAGAACTAAATTTGTTCTTACAGATCCCTCCTTGTATACCAAGAAGAGGCATATTAGAGAACTCCCCACAACTATCAATAATCTCTACATTGTCGCAAACAGAAGAATACCAAGCTAAGTCATCATTGGTGAGAGACATAAGCCTTTGAGATCAACTTAACCAACCTTTGTTTTCTGTGAAGATAGGAGACTGCGTAAAGTGAGAAATAAACCACTTATATAGTAAAGGCGCACAACAGACAATAGTTCCACCCCCTTTAGAAGTCCTATGATGAACGGAGAAATAAGTGTCACTGAGCAAAGTTGGAACATGATTCCTAATCAAGAAGATCCTCATAGCATTAACATCAAAGAAGTTGTCAATTTTGGGAAACAAGACCAAACCATAGATGAGTAAGGCTAGAATAGTTTCAAAGGCCATTATGCTACCAGCATTAGAAAAATAAAAGGTTTTCTCAATCCAAAATTTCGAAGTCAATCCTATGATACCTCCCTTGATAGTGAGATTGGCATCTATGTCAGATTTCCTCAGATGAACGACTTCGGCAATAACTCGAGACTCAATATTCCTTCCACCCCACTAAAGGGAACTCTATCAGAGATTGGCATGACCGAAAGATAAGAATACTCCTTCGTGGTAGGCAACAATTGATAATCAGGGAAAGTGAAGCACCAGTAAATAGGATCATAGAACTGAATCAAAGTACAGAGAAGACCATCCTTAACATCGGTAGATAAAACAGATAAAAGTATTTCAAAATGGTCTCTGAAACCCATAGGATCATCCACAAAAGTTGCTAGCTTCCTTAATTCCATAAGATCGAGACATTTGAAATTGTATTTCCGATTATTCCTCCTTCAAATATTCATGATCAAAATATCTACGATGTTTGCAACAAGAGTCTCTAAGTTCCTTGAAAATTTAGAAAAAATCTTATGATTGCCATGAGTGCATGATGCAACAACCATAAACAAGGTCACACAAAGTACACAAACAAGGTCCAAAGGTTTGGAGTCATGAGCATGGAGCAAAGGGTAAGAACACACCCACGACGTATGTAGTAAGGATATAATCACCTGTAGAACAAGGTTCTAAAAAGTTCCCAGAGTCATAATTCCATCTGTTGGATATTACCAGTTTATACGACTACTCGTCAACCCATAATATTCTCAAGAGAAACTCGTTCGAGTGTAGTATCGTGTAACAACTAATCTAAGTATACACCTGAATAGCCACTAAAATACGCCCTAAAAGGCAAAGATGGGTTAAGGGTTCTAAGGTCCTCATCTTGTCGGGCTCCCAGGTCGGAAAAAGTAATGCCAGCTACGACTACTCGTGTGACATCAGTAATCCGAAAGGGGCCTCCACTGAGCGGGGGATATCGAGTCAACTTATTAAGGATTAACTCCACGTAAGCCAAACATGACTATACCATCCTCCTATCATAAGAGCACTCAAGTTAGGGTATATGACTTATCTCACCAGACATGGATCACCAAGCACCAGACAGAACAAACAATAACAAATAACACCAAACATAATATATACACAAAAACAAAGATAGGCTTAACCCGCTAGGGACTACTCCCAAGCAGAGTAGTCACCTTCCTATAGCGGTAAAATTTTTGAGATTAAGCTATCGATTAACTTAACTCATAAAACAAAATTCTCCACCGTGCTTTTATTGTTTCCCAAGGAAAAGGGAAAAAGCACGAACAAAACCAGAAGAAGTTTTAAAACGAAACTAATAAAAAGAGAACAAGGGTTTGGGCTAATTATGCAAAGGGAAGGTATTAGCACCTTAATCATCCATGGTACTCCATGGGAACTGTAGCAGGAAATTTATGATCATCAAGCTATTGACAAGCTAGAGATCAATTAACATGAGTCGCCACCGCGCTTTTATTGTTTCCAAGGGAAAAGGGGAAAAGTACGAACAAAACCCAAGTAGTAAAAATTTTTCAAATAAAAACTAATAAAAATCTGAGATCACAAGTAAGGGGGTTGATTACACAGAGGGAAGGTGTTAGCACCCAAAGTGTGCTAGGTACTCCTAGGGAGCCCTTTTTGTGTGCATATGTACTTGGTATAAAGTGATGTTTACAAACAAATAGAATTGGGGGATGAGAAAAGAATTCATTGATTATAATTTTGTGTTTGACAAGTTATTCGGACTTGTGCCTACTGTAGCACCTCAAATTTGCACCTCCCATTTGTATATGCATTTCATTTTTAGGTAATTAATATTGCATTGTCATTGCATAGTCCATGGCATATCATCAGGCAAGATTGGTCAGGAGATTCAACTGTGCAAGGCAACAAGAGCATTCTCCATGAGATCAAAGCCCTAGGGTGGTTCCATTGAGCTCACATGACCCAAGGATCATTTTGAAGTGTTTTGGCCAAGTGTTGAAGGCTCAGAACTCATCAGTGCATGATCAAATCATCTGAGGCCCATAGAAGTCAATAGAAGTCAACTGCAAAGTTAACTGTGGATTTAGAGGTGGGAAGTGATTAATGATGCTTCATTCATGTTCAAACAAGTCTCATTTGGCATTTCAAACATCAACATTGAAGAATTTGAAGTCAGATCAAGACTTTCCAAAAATAGCAGGTGACCTGTAATTTGAAATTTCCAAAAATGGAAAGATTTTGGACCAACTTCAACTCAAGATTACATCATCAAGAATGCTTCAAATTAATTTTGTCCAACATGAAAGTTGAAGATCTTTCTCTCCCATTTCCAAAAAGTCCAAGATCGTGAATTTCTCATGTGTGGTTGAGGAGATATAGTCCAATCATGGCAAAGTGTGTTTGAAATTTCAAATGGACATAACTTTCAAACCAAAACTCCAAAATGAGTGGTTCTTTTGGAATATTGATCCTTATAACATGGACTTTCCAAGCATATCATTACATGGCATGAAATCTCATTGCATGGTCTTTGGCTTATTCATGAAGTTTTGGGAAGAAAATTTCATAAACTCATTTTTGTTGATCATGAGGATACCAAACCAATTCTAATATGTGTATGAACTCATTTTTAGTGGATTTGGGCCTTGAACTCGTACTGTTCACGTGCATGGCATGCATGTGAAGTGAAAACCTTATTTCGCACTTACACCACATAAGTGATTAATCACATTTGCATTTGGCTTAAGCTAGTTTTAAACATGTTTAGTAGGTGGTATATATACTTAATCATAACTGTTTTCCATCATTAGCAACATTTCAGATCTGAATCACAAAATCACCAAAATTCTTCTCTCATTTTTTTTCCAAAATTTGTCAAACAAGAGCGTCCTCTATTGATCAATTCATCATCCTGAAGTATTGTTGAGAAGGTTTGGACGTGGAATCAAGAGAAATCGTGGCACATTGAGCTAGAATAGAAGCTTGAAGCATCCATGGCAAGTGCAATTTGAGCTGGATTCAGTTGTGTTTGAGCTTCAAATTCATCAGCTAGCACTTCAATAAGCATTGTGGAAAGGAATTGAGCCATTGCCAAGCTTGTAGCACGTGATTTCCAGTTCTGTTCATCAAGAGGTCAGTTTTTTGATTCTCATAATTCTTAAATCCATGGCCATATTATTGTGGATCTAAGCATGCTGATGAATCTGATCTTTGAATCATGCGATTTGGTGATGTTTTGAGTTAGTTATGATCGATTGAAGTTTTGATGTTGATTTTTATTTCCTTCGATCCAAGCATGTATTGATGTTTTTGCATGAATTATTGTTGGATCCTTGATGTATGTGGAAGGATGAGTTGATTGGTATAGGTTTCATTAATTTCTGGAACAATTTTTGAAATCTGGAAATTTTCATATGAAGATCTTCATGATCTTCATCGTCCATGCATGAAGTTCATCATTTCCAGATTTCGCTACAAACTGGCTAGGATTTAGCTAGGAAAACTCATGCAATTAGCTTTGAAATTTGAATGCCATGCAGCGCGCGTGTTTAGGGCTTTGTGTGTCAAAACGTCAGCGTTTTGATTGGCGCGCGTTTGTGATTCAAAATCGTCCCTAGTTCGATACCAAGCGAGGACATTTCTCAACTGCCTTGCCAATTATTCCATGTTCCTTCACATTTTCATGTTTGGCTCCATTTCCATTTTTAAATTTTTCCGTAACTTCAAAAAATCATATAAAAATGAAAATTAATCCAATTGATCTCCAATTTTTTGCTATGTGTTCCTTATCATGTCTATTTTTTTATGATCATTAAATTGCAAGTTGTGCCTGATTAAAAAATTGATTTGTCCTATGGTGATATAACATGTGTCCATTTGTGCTATTGCCTTATTCATTTGATCATAACATGTTTGTTTCTTATCCAATGCTTCTGAAATTTTTTGTGTGGATTCTAGACATGTTGAGTGATATTTTGGCTCTGGTTTTAGATTTTTCCCATGATTCATTTTTGTTTTATGCTCATGCTAACTTGGTGTGACAATTTGTGTCACACATGTGGTTGTTTGAATTATGCTATGTGATTGCCATGCCTAATGATGTCAATGCCTCTAATTTTTTGTGTGATAATCATGTTATATGTCCTGTTTACTCATGAATTTTGCCAAGATTATTTGAGTCATTTTTGATTTGATGTGCATTTGTTTCTTCTGATGTCTCAATGTGATCACCATTTGCATGCCTTGCCGTGTTTTGCTCATGAAATGAATATGATTAATGATTTTGATGTGGGACCTTTTGAGACTTGTTCTTGATTGGATAGGGTTGATTCATGTTAAAATTGAGGTTCTGTTTTGACTTTTTTCAACATCTTTGACCCTAGGCTTTGACCTAGTGGTTTGTGGCTTACATGTGGGTTTTGATTTCAGGTTTAAACATCCAAGTCCATACTTGATGATGCTTCCTCATTTGAGCATTGATGTTTGCTCTTGATTACTAATACTTGTGTCTTTTGTAGGTTGATGCTAGCTCATTTGAGTTTGCCTTGTGGCTTGCACATTGTGAACATTGTCTGTCTGTTTGTTATTGCCTGTTGATTGTTTGTCTGTACAGTTGAACTGATTGGTTTAGATTTTTCACAGGTACCTAAGTTGCTTAGAGTTCATTTGAACTTGCTTTGCTTTGCTTGGTTGCTTAACCACTGAGGTATAATTCTTCTGACTTCATGTAGTCTGGAAGACCTGTCCTGTTATGTGGGCAGGCACCTGTCTGAAGCCCTCCTTAAGAGGCAATGCTTGTGAATGTTTAATTTTGTGCCAAGCAGGTAAAGACCTCTTAAGAGGCAATTGGCAGATAAAAGAGATGTGTAATCCATCTCCTGCTACTCAGTGTGTCATTCACTTTGCTCACACACCATGTGTTGATGCATTGTGAATAAAAACCCAAAATCATGTTGTGTCAGTCATCTGTGGAGAAGAGTTCCTACATTCTGAACTCCCACACTTTCTACTTTGAGTCAAGCTCTCCCAGGCCAGGGATAAGAGCTGTGAGGTCTTACCCTCACTTCCTATTTCATCTACTTCACCCTAACTCTCAATGTTAGGGTTAAGAGCTAACCACACCCCATTCCAGTTGGCTTGCTTTTGCAGCCTAGCCTTGTATGAACCCAAACTGTTTGCATATAGTGTGTGTGCTTGTTTATTGTGTTTGTGTTTGTTTGACTGTGTTGTTTAGGATAGCTTGCTCCCTGTGCAAGTTAGATAGAAACCTCAACCTAGGACTATTGTGGATTACATGATGACTATTAGGCTCGAGTCAGGCTCCCTTCTAGTTTGTCAGTTCCCAGTCTCTGGTTAGGTTAGAAGTTCTTTCCATGCGTAGGGGAACTACGCCGCCCTGATCCTCATGCCAGATGAGGTACGTAGGCAGGAGATGAGCTGATCTCTCCGGGCGCCCTTTTTCTTTTTTCACCCTCTTGCGTGTGTTTGGAGTCCGACATAAGTCCAGCGATTAGCAGTTGGTTTCTTGTGTCTTGTTTGCTTGTTGGAGTCTGACGCAAGTCCAGCGATTGGCAGTTGGTTTCCTGTGTGTGTTTGTTGGTTCGGAGTCTGATGTAAGTCTAGCGATTGGCCTTCGGTTTCCATGATTGCCTGTTTGTGTGGAGTCTGACATAAGTCCAGCGATTGGCAGTCGGTTTCCTGTGTGGTTTTGTTTGGCGTGCGTTAGCCGAGCTACGGGTGCTCTGATTCTTCTCTGGTCAGAGAAGATACGTATGCATAGGATGCGACATCCTAGCGAGCATGTTTCCCCGGTCCCGAACTACGTCGACTCTGATGTTTGTGCTTGACAGGCTACATAGGCCCAGGATGCGATATCCTGCCGAGTCCCATTTTTTCCGTCTTTCTGTGTTTGTTTCCAGCTTGTGTGCAGTGTTTGAGCAGTCTCTAGCAACCTTTCTTCTATTCTTTTTGTGCGTGGATCCCGTCGAGTACGACGGATGCGTAGGGGTGCTAATACCTTCCCTTCGCATAACCGACTCCCGATCCCATCAATCTCTGGTCTCGAGACCATGCCCTTTCCAGGTTTACTTCGAGTGTTTCCTTTCCCTCTTTTGGGATAAATAACGCACGGTGGCGGCTCTGTTGTTTCGTTTTCCCGCCGGTTTTTCGCGTAATGCGACAGCTGGCGACTCTGCTGGGGACTAACAGAGAAGTTGACCTCTTGCTGGTCCATCTTCCCTAAGCGAGTCAATCCTAGCGCTCTGTAGGATAGGGTTTGGTTGCTTTTGCTGTTTCATTTATTGCATTCATTTATTTATGTTTGCATTTATGTTTGCATTTATGTTTGCATGCATCATATATTCATCTGTACTGGCTGGTTGTTTGTTTCTCTGTTGGGGTGGGAGTTCCAAGAGGTAAAAGGCCCAATACCCAGGCTATGAGTGAACTCTATGACACCTAGGAATAGAGTGAATCTTGGGAAGCGGGTGGTATTGGCCACTTAGCGGAACTTGATATCACGAGCCGTTCAGATCCTGATGGGGTATTATCGGTGCATACATCGGGTGTGCACATGATGATATTCTATGAAAGGGTTGTTTATCCTGCGTTTCTCTTGACCTTACCCTGGCCTAGATGACACCCGTGAGTGGGGAGGGAATGATCATTATTACAGGTACCGTTGGTGACTTGTTGGTGACTCGTTGGTGACTCTTGGGTTCTATTGGTGACTTGGTTCAGACACATGGGTCTTAGATGATTTTTGAGTCTCAGATGATTGTGTGGTTCCGAATTCAAGCCGAAGCTTTGAACCTGTGCTCCGAGATATACAGCCAGCCAGTCGTGTTTGCATCATTTGCATCATAGCATATTTATTTTCAAAAAAATAATGCAATAAAAAAAAGAATGAAAAAGAAAAGAAAAAGAAAAAAAGAAGCTAATCTCCTCATGCATATCATTTCTCAGGTTCATTCAGGAGTCTATTCACTGTGAGAGATGGCAACTGTTCCAGAGTTGAAGAGGAAGACCTGCAGCTACAGTTTTCACCGTGAGCCATTGACATCTCTGATAGAGTTGAGCAACCTTGTGACCGACGGTAATCAGAAGGTGTTTGTTGATCAGTATGGGGGTTTGTTGACACTGTTGAAGATGGTGGTAGATCCAGTACCGTTGCAGACTCTTCTACAGTTCTATGACTCGGAGCTCCGTTGCTTCACCTTTCAGGACTATCAGTTAGTGCCCACTCTCGAGGAGTATTCTATCCTGATGAATGTCCCGATCAGATACCAGGTTCCTTTCTTGGATGTTCCAGAGGATGTTGATTTCAGAGTTGTTGCCAGAGCTTTTCATCTGAGTGTCAAGGAAGTGAGTGACAATTGGAAGTCGAGTGGTGATGTGGTGGGGTTACCTTTGAAGTTCCTGTTGAGGATGGCTAGAGAAGAAGCAAAGAAGGGAAATTGGGAAGCTTTTCGTGCTCAGTTAGCCATCATGATTTATGGGATTGTGTTGTTCCCGAGTATGCCCAATTTTGTGGATCTTGTTGCTATCACTATTTTCCTTGGGGGAAACCCAGTTCCTACTTTGTTAGCTGACACTTACTATGCTATTCACAGCAGGCATGGCAAGGGTGGAGCTATTAGATGTTGTCTCCCGTTGCTACTCAGATGGTTTTTGTCTCTCTTGCCAGTCAGTGGACCTTTTGTGGATGCTCAGAGCACTCATAAGTGGACTCAGAGGATTATGTCTCTTACCTCTTATGATATCAGGTGGCAATCTTACCAGATGGATGTGTGTAACGTTATCATGAGTTGTGGAGAGTTTCGTAATGTGCCACTTATAGGGACTAAGGGTTGCATCATATACAACCCGGTTCTTTCTCTTCGCCGGTTAGGGTTTGTGATGAATGGAAGACCACTTAATGCTGAGATAGCAGAAAATGTGTATTTTGAGAAGCGGAGTGACCCTGCTAGATTGGAGCAAGTAGGAAGAGCTTGGAAGACCATTGGTGTCAAGGATGGAGCTGTGTTAGGGAAGAAGTTTGCCGTTGCTATGCCTGATTACCTTGATTGGGTGAAGAAGAGGGTTGAGACTTTGTTGTTACCCTATGATAGGATGGAGTCATTGCAAGAGCAACCACCTTTGATCCTTGCTGAGAGTGTACCTGCTGAGCAGTACAAGCAAGCCTTGATGGAGAATCGTCGGTTGAAGGAAAAGGAACAAGATACTCAGATGGAGCTTTACAAAGCCAAAGCTGATAGGTTGAACTTGGCTCATCAACTCAAAGGCATGCAGGGTGAAAATGCTAGCAGATTGAAGGGAAAGAAGAGGTCCTATGAAGAGATGGAGGCCTTGTTGAATGCAGAACACCGGGAGTGCTTGAGGTTGCAGAGAGCTGAAGCCAATTATCAGAAGAAGATAAGAGACCTGGAAAAGCAACTTAGAGACAAAGACATCCAATTGAAGAAGGAGGTAGACTTGAGACATGCATCAGAGAGTCAGCTTGGAGGAGAAGTTGTAGAGCTCAGAAGACAACTGGAGGAGAAGCTCACTCCCCTGCCAGAATGTTCAGAATGCGACCTGTTGATATACCAGTGTCACTACCTGAAGACTCTCATTCCGGGAGAACATTTGTCTTAGCTTGTATCTCTGTTGTTTATGTTGAGAATCACCTCCAGGCTTGTTGGATGGGATTCATTGTTGTACTCTGATCATTTGGATCTTTGTTTGAATATTGTTGTATGATCCTTGTTGCTCATGTCTATAGATGAGATTGTTGATGTTTCACCTTGTGCTCATTATCTTGTGTATGTTGTTGTTCTTGCTGCAGGTTGCCATTTCTTGAAAGATGAATTAGGCTCTTGAATGCCCGAGAAATGAACATATCATGTGCATCATACGCATCATAAGCATCATAAACATATCATCTTGCATTACAGGTGTTCTTGATCGAGACTTCTCACTCTAGTTCCTGTTTTAGGCAGGATTGCTGATCAACGTCCACACCGCTACGCAACGAGATTGAATCAACAGAGGAACATGGACCAAGTTCAGGCAGAGTTGGCTGAGATGAGGGCTAACATGGCCCAATTCATGACCATGATGCAAGGGGTCGTTCAAGGGCAAGAGGAGTTGCGTGCCTTAGCCCAGAGACAGGAAGTTGTGCTCCCACCTCCTAGTCGCGCTTCACCAGTGGGTACACTTGTGAATGATAATGCTGCTGTTGTTGCTCCCGTCAATGATTATGCTGTGGGGGATGAATTGAGGGGTATCAGAATCAATGGACAGCCTCTTGCTGCAGAGACTGCTAATGCCAGAGCAACCCGTGCTCCCGTTCGACATCCTGCTCCGCTGGTTGACAGGCAGGAAGACATGTTCACACTGCTCAGTGAGGATGATGAGGTTGTGGGAAGAACTGACGAGAGGGATAGGAGAGTTAATGCCCTAGCCGAGAAGATCAGAGCCATGGAGTGTCAGAACTCTCTGGGGTTTGATGTGACCAATATGGGCCTAGTGGATGGATTGAGAATTCCCTACAAGTTCAAAGCGCCTTCTTTTGATAAATACAACGGTACTTCTTGTCCTCGCACCCATGTGCAGGCTTATTTCAAGAAGATCTCTGCCTATACAGACGATGAGAAGATGTGGATGTACTTCTTCCAAGATAGCTTGTCTGGAGCTTCCTTGGATTGGTACATGGAGCTGAAAAGAGAGTCTATCAGAAGTTGGAGGGATCTGGGTGAGGCCTTTTTGAGGCAATATAAGCACAATATGGACATGGCGCCGAGCCAGACTCAATTGCAAAACTTGTGTCAGAAATCCGGCGAAAGTTTCAAGGAGTACGCCCAGAGATGGCGGGAATTAGCTGCAAGGGTGCAACCTCCGATGCTGGAGAAGGAGTTGACCGATATGTTTATCGGAACTTTGCAAGGAGTGTTCATGGACCGGATGGGGAGTTGCCCATTCTGTAGTTTTTCTGATGTGGTGATCTGTGGGGAGAGGACATAGAGCCTTATTAAAGCTGGCAAGATTCAAGATGGGGGTTCTTCATCCTCAAAGAAGCCATTTGCTGGGGCACCCCGAAGGAGGGAGGGTGAAACAAATGTTGTGCAACATAGAGGAAGTATGAACAGAGGGCAATATCGCCAGGTTGCTGCTGTGACCATCCCGACACCTCAACCACGACAACAACAACAACAACAGAGAGTTCAACAACCGCCACAACAACAACAACAACAACAACAACGTCCGTATCAGCCGAGACAGAGGATGTCGGATCGATGTTTCGACCCGTTGCCGATGACCTATGCCGAGTTGCTGCCCGAATTGCTCAGATTAGGGTTTGTTGAACTGCACACTATGGCTCCGTTGACAAAGATACCACCTGGGTATGATGCCAATGTTCGTTGTGATTTCCACTCTGGTGCACCGGGGCACCATATAGAGAATTGCGGGGCTTTTCATCATAAGGTCCAGGACTTGATTGACGCCAAAACAATCAATTTTGCTCATGTGCCTAATATTGTGAACAATCCTATGCCTCAGCACGGTGCGCATAGGGGGAACAATGTGGAAGATGAGGAAGCTGTTGACCTGGTTGTCAGTGTTGATGAGGTTCAGACACCGTTGATGGTTGTGAAGGATCGTCTGTTGAATGGGGGAGTGTTCCCAGGCTGTGATCAGGGTTGTTCAGATTGTGTTCATTCGGAGAATGGTTGTGTACAGTTGAGGGCTGGTATTCAGAATCTGATTGACGAGGGTTGTTTACAGTTTAGTCGGGCCGTGAAAGATCGTGGGGTGGTGTCAACTATCACCATTTATTTCAAACCGTCCGAGGGACGTGGCTAGAGAACTGTTAATGCACCAGTGACTGTTGGTACTCCTGTTACCATTTCTGCTCCTGTAACCGTCAGTGCTCCCACTACTATCGTTGCTTCAGGAAGAAGGTCTGTTGAGAATAGTAGAGTTGTACCGTGGAAGTACGACAATGCTTACCGTAGCAACAGAAGGGCTGAAAGTCAAGTCAGGTCAGTTAATCAAGCTCCGGTGACTATTGGTGTGCCGAGTAGAACTCCAGTGACTGTGGGTCCTGTTGTGGACAATGTTGGGGGACCTGGAGGTTTTACAAGGAGTGGTTGTCTATTTGCACCACAGCCGTTGAGGGATAACAATGCTGAGGCTCTCACCAAAGCAAAGGGTAAGCAAGTTGTGGTGGAGGAAGAACCTGTTCAGAAGGAGGCGCCTAAGGGCTCATTTGAGAAGGATGTGGAGGAGTTTATGAAGATGATCAAGAAGAGTGACTACAAGATTGTAGATCAGCTGAATCAAACTCCGTCCAAGATTTCCATACTCTCATTGCTGCTGTGCTCTGAGGCACACCGTAATGCCTTGTTAAAAATGTTGAATCTGGCTTACGTGCCTTAAGAGATTTCTGTCAACCAATTGGAGGGTGTTATTGCTAATGTGAGTACCAGGAATGGTTTGGGGTTCACAGATTTGGATCTGACGCCTGAAGGTCGCAACCATAACAAAGCCCTGCATATTACCATGGAGTGCAAAGGCGCAGTGTTGTCTCATGTGTTGGTGGATACTGGCTCGTCTTTGAATGTGTTGCCCAAGAAGACTCTGGGCAAGATAGATGTTGAAGGGGTTATCCTCACTCCCAGTGATCTAATCGTTCGTGCATTTGATGGATCCAAACGGTCTGTTTTTGGTGAAGTCACATTGCCTGTGAAGATTGGCCCAGAGGTGTTCAGTATTGTCTTCTATGTGATGGACATTCAACCAGCATATAGTTGTCTTTTGGGACGTCCCTGGATACATGAGGCTGGAGCAGTTTCGTCAACTCTCCATCAGAAGCTGAAGTATGTTTGGAATGGTCAGATTATGACTGTGTGCGGCGAGGAAGACATTCTGGTGAGTCACCTATCCTCTTTCAAGTATGTGGAGGTGGATGGAGAGATCCATGAGACTCTTTGCCAGGCATTCGAGACCGTTGCTCTTGAGAGGGTAGCTTTTGCTGAGCAGAAGAAGCCAAGTGCCTCAATTGCATCCTACAGGCAGGCTGTGGAGGTTGTCAACTCGGGCAATGCAGAAGGCTGGGGCAAGATGGTGGATTTTCCTATCAAAGAAGACAAATTCGGTATTGGTTACCAACCTCTGCAGGCAGAGCAGATTGAGCAGAAGGGGCCGAGTACCTTTACCAGCGCTGGGCTGATGAATCATGGTGACGTCTTTGCAACCGGTGGTGAAGATTGTGACAGTGATTGTGATCTAGACAACTGGGTTCGCCCGTGTGCACCAGGGGAGTCAATCAACAATTGGACGGCTGAAGAAGTGGTCCAAGTTACTCTTTAAACAGAGTAATTTTCTTTTGTTTTTCATTTTGCACAAAACCCTACGTTCTGCCCAAGGCGTAGTGGTTCATTGTAGGGTCTCATCATGTTTTTCAATGATATCATTAATAAAGGACGTTTTGCAAACAATTTTGTGATCCCTGTCTTTTTGTTTTTTCATTTTTCAAAAACAATAAAAATGGCAATGTTTTTTGTTTTTGTGACTTTCTTGAACTTTTTTTTTCTAAAATAAAGCATTAAACATGCAGAAGTGATCTTACGGACTCCACTGTGAACAGTTCTGTTATGGCTCAGTATGATTTCAATAATCCCATCTACCAAGCTGAAGAGGAGAGTGAGGAAGATTGTGAACTCTCGAAAGAACTGGTCAGATTATTGAAGCAGGAGGAAAGGGTCATCCAACCTCACCAGGAGGAGTTGGAGATCATTAACCTTGGTACTGAGGATGCCAGAAAAGAGATCAAGATCGGGGCTGCTTTAAAAGAAGACGTCAAGAGAAGGTTGATTGAAATGCTGAGAGAATATGTGGAGATATTCGCCTGGTCGTATCAAGATATGCCTGGGTTGGATACCGATATTGTGGTGCATAGACTACCTCTCAGAGAAGATTGTCCTTCCGTCAAACAGAAGCTGCGCAGAACTAGTCCCGATATGGCGGTTAAAATCAAGGAAGAGGTTCAAAAGCAGTTGGACGCGGGTTTCTTGTTAGTGACTACTTATCCCCCGTGGGTGGCCAACATCGTTCTCGTGCCGAAGAAGGACGGCAAAGTCAAAATGTGTGTCGATTACCGGGATCTGAATAGAGCAAGTCCGAAAGATGATTTCCCATTACCTCACATTGATGTTTTGGTTGATAATACTGCTCAATCATCGGTTTTCTCTTTCATGGACGGTTTTTCTGGCTATAATCAGATCAAGATGGCGCCAGAGGACATGGAAAAGACGACATTCATTACACCTTGGGGCACGTTCTGCTATAAGGTGATGCCATTTGGGCTGAAGAATGCCGGTGCTACCTATCAGAGGGTTATGACGACTCTCTTTCATGACATGATGCACAAAGATATTGAAGTGTACGTGGATGATATGATTGCGAAGTCGCAGACAAAAGAGGAGCACCTGGTAAATTTGCAAAAGTTGTTTGACAGACTGAGAAAGTTCAAACTGAGGCTGAATCCAAACAAGTGTACGTTTGGAGTGAGATCCGGCAAGCTGTTGGGCTTCATTGTCAGTGAGAAAGGGATTGAGGTTGATCCAGCGAAAGTCAAAGCTATTCAAGAGATGCCTGAACCAAAAACAGAAAAGCAGGTTCGTGGGTTTTTAGGGAGATTGAACTACATTGCACGGTTTGTATCTCACCTAACTGTCATGTGTGAACCGATATTCAAATTGCTAAGAAAGAATCAAGCAATCAGGTGGAATGATGACTGTCAGAAAGCTTTTGACAAGATAAAAGAGTATTTGCAGAAACCTCCAATCCTTATACCTCCAGTTCCCGGGAGACCTCTGATAATGTACCTGTCAGTGACTGAGAATTCGATGGGGTGTGTATTGGGACAGCATGACGAGTCTGGTCGAAAAGAGCCTGCCATATACTACCTTAGCAAAAAGTTTACCGACTGTGAAATCAAATATTCACAGCTTGAGAAAACTTGCTGTGCTTTGGCCTGGGCTGCTCGCCGACTGACGCAGATAAGCCACGGTTTGTTCAGGGATGTGTCAACACTGTCCAGAAGTATGAGATGGGGATCTTCCCCAGCAGTTGAAGCAAGTGCAGGACTTGTCTCCCTAACATATTCAAGGTCAGGGATTCCTCAGCAGGAGTGAGGTTGTTTCCCCAAGCAAGTCTGAAAGCTATTAGAACCATTTTCCCTGCAGAGGCGTCTGTGGATAGTGTGTCCCTCAGCGGCAAGATCAAAGGCTATTCTATCCCCAACAGGCTTGGAAGTGGGTTTGTCCCCAGCTAGTTGGAAGATCGTTAATCCCCACCGAGTTGGAAGGTTGTTGTATCCCCAGCGGAGGTCTCAGTGAGTAGTTTGTTCCCCAGCAGTCGGGTATGAAGTATTGCTATCCCCAGCATGGTCGTGAACACTTTTCCCTGGCAGGGTTGTGGATGTCTATCCCCAGTGGTATGGTCTATTATTTCCCCAACAGAGTTATGCCTTTCCCCAGTAGGGTTCTGGGTTTCCTTCCCCATCAGGGTCGTGAAGGTTTTCCCCTAGCAGATCTCCTCAGCAGAGGTTTGTGTTGATGGTTTTCCCCAGCAAATCCCCAACTGGATCAGGTTCGGTGGAAGTTATCCCCAGTAGAGTTTATCCTACATGTGGATTGGTCGCTATCCTCAGCAGGAGTGAGTATTGGTTGTTTCCCTAGCAGAGTCCCCGAGTGGATTGGACTTGATGAAGGTTGTCCCCGGTGGGATCTTTTCTTTCTCCAGAAGCGGTGCTATTCCCCAGCACGTTTGAGAAGTTGGTGCTATTCCCCGCAGAGTATTCCTCAGACAGAGTTTCCCCACAGATTTGGAGAATCTATCAGTTTGTGCGCTCAGTAGAGCAATTCGTTGGCTCCCCAGCAGGAGTTTTCATCATTTTGCATCTTGCATGTAGTAATCATGGCATCCTCAAATCGCGTAGCATTTCCATTCAATATGGAGCATTACGCCATAGAAAAATTCAAACACATGCATTCATGTGTTAAACCTAATCAGACCATATCCCCGACAGAGGCGGATCATTGTTCAACATCGGTACGGCACATTCGCTACAGTTGCTCCTGACAGCATTCAGGATTGATAATTTCCCAGAGAGGTTTATTTCCTCACCCGCAGGTGAAAGGAAAGCTTGATTCTCCCCAGTGAGTTCCCCAGCAAGTGTTTAGCCTTGCCCTGACATATTGAAGATGTCTTTCTTGTGATACCGGTAAGTATCCTGTCTACACCAATGTGTGTTCTTTCCTTGGATGTCGGTAAACATCATCTTTCGGTGTCGATAAACATCGAGTCTCACTCCAGTCATCAGTAAATGTCTGGTTATTCCTTTTTGATGTCGATAAACATCATCTTCCGATGTTCGTAACATCTCTTTTTCTTCCCCAGTGAAGTCGTCACCTCTCCGTTGGTGTCGGTAAACATCGAGTCTCATCCCAGTCATCGGTAAAAGTCTGGTCGTCTTTTTTGGATGTCGGTAAACATCATCTTTCGATGTCGGTAAACATCGAGTCTTGTTCCCAGTCATTGGTAAATGTCTGGTCGTCTTTTTTGGATGTCGGTAAACATCATCTTTCGATGTCGGTAAACATCGAGTCTCATCCCAGTCATCGGTAAATGTCTGGTCGTCTTTTTTGGATGTCGGTAAACATCATCTTTCGATGTCGGTAAACATCGAGTCTCATCCCAGACATCGGTAAATGTCTAGTCGTCTTTTGTGGATGTCGGTAAACATACTTCTGTACGCATCATCTTTCGATGTCGGTAAACATCGAGTCGCTTTTCCAGTTCATCCATTGGTGTCTGGTCACCTCTCCATTGGTGTCGATAAACGTCGAGCTTCTCCCATTCGTCCGTTGACGTCTGGTCGAGTCTTCCCAGTCATTCGTTAATGTCTGGTAACCTCTCCGTTGGTTTCGATAAACGTTGACTTTTTCCCATGCGTCCGTTGACGTATGGTTGTATCTCTTTCTCCCAGTTCATCCGTTGATGTTTGATCACCTCTCCGTTGGTGTCGATAAACGTCGAGCTTCTCCCGTTCGTCTGTTGACGTCTGGTCGAGTCTTCCCATTCATCCGTTGATGTCTGGTCACCTTTCCGTTGGTGTCGATAAACGATGAGTTTTTCCTATTCGTCCGTTGACGTCTAGTTGTATCTTTTACTGATAAAAATCAAAATCCCCAGTGGAGTCGTTGGTAAACGTCTTGACTGGTTCAGTGACAAATACCAGATCCCAGTTGAAGCTTCTGTTGGTGAATTTTCCTTTCTTGGATCCCCGCAGAGTGCAAATTTCTACGGTTCTTTGGTATTCAATCCCTGTTTACCTTGAAGGTCTGCCAGCCGTTGCTCTCATCCGTTCAGGTTCCCAGTTGATTGAATAGGGGCAGTTGTAGCACCTCAAATTTGCACCTCCTATTTGTATATACATTTCATTTTTTGGTCATTAACATTGCATTGTCATTGCATAGTCCATGGCATATCATCAGGCAAGACTGGTCAGGAGATTCAACTGTGCAAGGCAACAAGAGCATTCTCCATGAGATCAAAGCCCTAGGGTGGTTCCATTGAGCTCACATGACCCAAGGATCATTTTGAAGTGTTTTGGCCAAGTGTTGAAGGCTCAGAACTCATCAGTGCATGATCAAATCATCTGAGGCCCATAGAAGTCAATAGAAGTCAACTGCAAAGTTAACTATGGATTTGGAGGTGGGAAGTGATTAGAGATGCTTCATTCATGTTCAAACAAGTCTCATTTGGCATTTCAAACATCAACATTGAAGAATTTGAAGTCAGATCAAGACTTCCCAAAAATAGCAGGTGACCTGTAATTTGAAATTTCCAAAAATGGAAAGATTTTGGACCAACTTCAACTCAAGATTACATCATCAAGAATGCTTCAAATGAAATTTTGTCCAACATGAAAGTTGAATATCTTTCTCTCCCATTCCCAAAGAGTCCAAGATCTTGAATTTCTCATGTGTGGTTGAGGAGATATGGTCCAATCATGGCAAAGTGTGTTTGAAATTTCAAATGGACATAACTTTCAAACCAAAACTCCAAAATGAGTGGTTCTTTTGGCATTTTGATCCTTATAACATGTACTTTCCAAGCATATCATTACATGGCATGAAATCTCATTGCATGGTCTTTGGCTTATTCATGAAGTTTTGGGAAGAAAATTTCATAAACTCATTTTTGTTGATCATGAGCATACCAAACCAATTCTAATATGTGTATGAACTCATTTTTAGTGGATTTAAGCCTTGAACTCGTACTGTTCACGTGCATGGCATGCATGTGAGGTGAAAACCTTATTTTGCACTTACACCACATAAGTGATTAATCACATTTGCATTTGGCTTAAGTTGGTTTTAAACATGTTTAGTAGGTGGTATATATACTTAATCATAACTGTTTTCCATCATTAGCAACATTTCAGATCTGAATCACAAAATCACCAAAATTCTTCTCTCATTTTTTTTCCAAAATTCGTCAAACAAGAGCGTCCTCTATTGATCAATTCATCATCCTGAAGTATTGTTGAGAAGGTTTGGACGTGGAATCAAGAGAAATCGTGGCACATTGAGCTAGAACAGAAGCTTGAAGCATCCATGGCAAGTGCAATTTGAGCTGGATTCAGTTGTGTGTTGAGCTTCAAATTCATCAGCTAGCACTTCAATAAGCATTGTGGAAAGGAATTGAGCCATTGCCAAGATTGTAACACGTGATTTCCAGTTCTGTTCATCAAGAGGTCAGTTTTTTGATTCTCATAATTCTTAAATCCATGGCCATATTATTGTGGATCTAAGCATGCTGATGAATCTGAGCTTTGAATCGTGCGATTTGGTGATGTTTTGAGTTAGTTATGATCCATTGAAGTTTTGATGTTGATTTTTATTTCCTTCGATCCAAGCATGTATTGATGTTTTTGCATGAATTATTGTTAGATCCTTGATGTATGTGGAAGGATGAGTTGATTGGTATAGGTTTCATTAATTTCTGGAACAATTTTTGAAATCTGTAAATTTTCATATGAAGATCTTCATGATCTTCATCGTCCATGCATGAAGTTCATCATTTCCAGATTTCGCTACAAACTGGCTAGGATTTAGCTAGGAAAACTCATGCAATTAGCTACGAAATTTGAATGCCATGCAGCGCGCGTGTTTAGGGTTTTGTGTGTCAAAACGTCAGCATTTTGATTGGCGCGCGTTTGTGATTCAAAATCGTCCCTGGTTCGATACCAAGCGAGGACATTTCTCAATTGCCTTGCCAATTATTCCATGTTCCTTCACATTTTCATGTTTGGCTCCATTTCCATTTTTAAATTTTTCCGCAAATTCAAAAAATCAAATAAAAATGAAAATTAATCCAATTGATCTCCAATTTTTGGCTATGTGTTCCTTATCATGTCTATTTTTTTATGATCATTAAATTGCAAGTTGTGCCTGATTAAAAAATTGATTTGTCCTATGGTGATTAAACATGTGTCCATTTGTGCTATTGCCTTATTCATTTGATCATAACATGCTTGTTTCTTATCCAATGCTTCTGAAATTTTGTGTGTGGATTCTAGACATGTTGAGTGATATTTTGGCTCTGGTTTGAGATTTTTCCCATGATTCATTTCTATTTTATGCTCATGCTAACTTGGTGTGGAAATTTGTATCACACATGTGGTTGTTTGAATTATGCTATGTGATTGCCATGCCTAATGATTTCCAATGCCTCTAATTTTTTGTGTGATGATCATGTTATATGTCCTGTTTACTCATGAATTTTGCCAAGATTATTTGAGTCATTTTTGATTTGATGTGCATTTGTTTCTTCTGATGTCTCAATGTGATCACCATTTGCATGCCTTGCCATGTTTTGCTCATGAAATGAATATGATTAATGATTTTGATGTGGGACCTTTTGAGACTTGTTCTTGATTGGATAAGGTTGATTCATGTTAAAATTGAGGTTTTGTTTTGACTTTTTTCTCCATCTTTGACCCTAGGCTTTGACCTAGTGGTTTGTGGCTTACATGTGGGTTTTGATTTCAGGTTTAAACATCCAAGTCCATAGTTGATGATGCTTCCTCATTTGAGCATTGATGTTTGCTCTTGATTACTAATACTTGCGTGTTTTGTAGGTTGATGCTAACTCATTTGAGTTTGCCTTGTGGCTTGCACATTGTGAACATTGTCTGTCGGTTTGTTATTGCCTGTTGATTGTTTGTCTGTACAGTTGAACTGATTGGTTTAGATTTTTCACAGGTACCTAAGTTGCTTAGAGTTCATTTGAACTTGCTTTGCTTTGCTTGGTTGCTTAACCACTGAGGTATAATTCTTCTGACTTCATGTAGTCCCAAAACAAACCCAATGCAAAAGGGGTAAGGAGGATGCCAAGGTATGATCCCAATGCTAATGCTTATGATGAAATTGCATGAGGGATCTTAGGGTTAAAATTGGGGTCTTACAGCTGCCCCTATTTAAGGACATTCTAACTGAGGAGGCGAAGGTTAAAATATTCATGTCGACTCAGTAGAGTGGGCTTAAATAACAACATACAGAAACAAATTTTGGTCCCTAAGAGACCTCATGATGCAAATGATATGAATGCAAAAGTTAATGCTTTATGGGGAAATATTGCCACAAAGGAAAAAGAAATCAGAGAGATCGAAAGTCCGCAGGAGCGCCATGCATTCTATAAGGAAAACTCATTAGGGAGACAGAGACTATGGGGGGAATAGAAGGGACTTATGCGTAGGCCAGGCTACGACTTAAAACTACTGGGGGACTTGAGGAAATCCATATAAATGGAAAGACTCATCCGGGGAAAAACAGCATATGCAGGGGATACGAATTAGTCAGGATAAAGCTGAAATACTCGACTCGTGCATGGGGAGAAGCGATTTCACTAAGGAAATGCGCACTCAACTTAACTGGGGAAGAAAAATAAAATTTCAACACAAGAGGAGCAGAAATCTATTATCTACTACCTGTTACTGGGTAAGGAGATAATAAAAATCTGACAGAGAGAACATCCGTCATCGGTTAGGATGAACATATCAAGGATGACTCGCTGAGGAAAAGTCAGGGGGAAATATTCATTACCGATTACTGGGTAAGAATAGCCTTGCTGGGGAAAACTGTAGAAAATAGGATTTACAACTACCGATTATTGGGCAGAAGACCAAGGGAGAGAGTATCTTTCATCTGTTTGGATGAGCATATCAAGGATAAACTCAACAGGGAAGAAAATCCGTCACCGGTTAAGATGAACATATCAAGGATAGACTTTCCTGGGGATGTCAAAGAGGATACCCGTCATCGGTTAGGATGAACATATAAAGGATATACCAAATGAACAACAAAAGGGAAATTACATCTATCCAAAACTGGATAGAAAACCGTCGAAGATAAAAATCTGTCACCGGTTAGGATGAACATATCAAGGATTCACTCTGCGAGGGGACAAAGCAGGATTTACAACTACCAGTTACTGGGTAGAAGACCAATCAAAGAGAAAATCCATCACCGGTTAAAGTGAACATATCAAGGATAGACTCTGAAAAGGGGAATAAAAGTAGGGATTACATCTATCAGTTACTGGATAGAATACCAACAAGGAGAGAAAATCCGTCACTAGTTAAAGTGAACATATCAAAGATAGACTCCGCTCAGGGGAACAACAGGGATTACATCTATCAGTTACTGGATAGAATACCAACAAGGAGAAGAAAACCCGTCATCGATTAAGATGAACATATCAAGGATTGACTCTCTGAGGAACCAAAATAAGAATTACAACTACCTTCTTACTGGGTAGCATACCAAAGAAGAGAATATCCGTCACTGGTTAAAGTGAACATATCAAGGATAGACTCCACGGGTGTCGCAACCTAAATGCGAAACGAAACAACCGGCGAGAAAAGAAAAGACAGAAGAGTCGCCACCGTGCGTTATTTATCCCAAAGGAGGGAAAGGAAACACTCAAAGTAAACCTGGAAAAAGGAAAGGAAAAGACAAGGTCTCGCAACCAAATCTTGGGTTCGGGAGTCGATTATGCGAAGGGAAGGTATTAGCACCCCTACGCATCCGTAGTACTCTACGGGATCCACTCTTGTTGTTCTTGTCTAAAGGGTGTGGGTTTATCTAATGTATTATTTACTAAAAGAGGGGTCGAAAGAAAATGACTCGCACGGATATCGCATCCACTGCATACGTATCTCATCTGAATATGAGAATCAGAGTCTTCGTAGCTCGGCTACCTATGGGTTAAAGAAGAGTGTGTTTTTTAGATGAACGACGTTACTACGCAATCTACCGGATGCTCGACCTTTGGAGACTTACTCGCCTGTAGTAGAAGGAGTTAACGTGTTCTTAGGAAAAGAAAAAAATCAATGAATTTGTTTGTGTTTTAGGAATGCTCATGCAAAAAGGAAGTCCTAGACGAAGGAACCATGCTACCTTAATTGACATGCGAACGAGAGACTCTACGAAGCCTAGCAATCCTATGGGGAGACGATCACACCATACAAAACAAACATGCATAAAGTAAATACGCCAACAAGGGGGTTCAAACATACATGGGTAGGGCTTTAGTCAAGAGGGGTCATATCAACCTCGACAAACAAGCCATGGAAGGGTAATCAAACGGGCTCTTAACCTCTGACATTGAACGTCAGGGTGAGCAGATCAAAAGGGTAATGAGGATAAAACCTCATAGCTCTTAACCCTGGACAGGGTGAACTCATGACAAAAAGTGGGGATTCAGAAAGGTGGAACCCTCTCCATTGACTGACCGGACGGATAAAAATCCGAAGTAATAACAACTAAAGAAGCAAGAAACCCGGTGATCTCTCAAGCTTGCACCATTAAAGAAAACAGGTCAGCAAGGTAATTAGAATAAATCTCCAGATGGTTCCCACAAATAAAGTGGAATACCAAGCAAGCTATCTCTTCAAGAGTCATGTGAGCCCTCACAAAAACTCAACAAACAGGTTAGAATAACAAGATGGGGTGCAATCAAGAGTTGCACCAAATCAGAATGTAACCACATGAATCATGCCATTAAAGTTCACAAAAAGATCACAAGAAGCAACCAAGGGTAGGAGGCCTAAACCTCTTATCAAACAAATGCATCAAAAGGGTATCAAAACTCAAGGTCAGGGGGTAAGGATCCACACATCAAGACGCTATATATATACTAAAACATGTGCCCGGAGGCAACAGAAAGCATGTCATAACAAAGCGTGAAACAGATTGGAGAGCAGACAGAAAAAATCAGCTACTGTCGCGATCGCTACTGCTTCGCCTAGCGAAGGCTTAGCGAAGCTTCGCTGCAGGCTCGCCTAGCGATGCGGCAAGCGAATGCCTGCGGGTTCTGGATTTTCCAAGGATAACAGTATGATTTCAGAAATTAAGTGGTCAAACATTCAAGGCATTGTTTTACACATTCATGCATATCTAAACCCATATGTGAAACCTAACTATACCCACTCTCCCGGATTCAACCATAACACCTCATGCTTTAGGAATTTCAAATTAAAAGCGTAAAGTAATGGGAATAAGGCAAACCTGATTGGAGAGATCGAATGAAATTGAATTGCACCGTTGGGTTTGCAGAATAATCTTAGGGTTTATATGAGAAGGAATTGGTAGAGGTGATCCCTTCAGTCTCTGGAGGCTGCTCTGAATTAGTTAGAATTTATCTCCTTTTTTCTTCTAGGGTAACAGGAATAGAATAGGGTTTGGCTCAATGAAATTTTCAGAATTTATACTCTGATTTTCGTGGCTTTGTGGGCTCAGATGAGAGAGTCTAAGTCCAAAATCCTTTCTGTTATATTTTTTTTATTTTCAAAATGCGTAGGCTTCGCCTAGCGAAGAATCTGCTCGCCTAGCGAGCATGACAGTTCAGACTCTGGTGGCTCGCTAGGCGAACCATTCTGCTCGCCTAACGAGCATGACAGTTCAAGTCATCTTTCCAAATTTATAACCTGTGCGCTGGACCTTTGTTCCTTCAAGAGTAGTATGTCGAATGATGAATATACCCCATTTGAACATGTTGGAAGTAAGTCAAGTCATTCCCTTGTGTTGACTGCTCACCCAGATAGAAACCACAAAGTGTCTTGGATGATATTCAAGCTTCTTGGATCTAATTCTAATTGACATGATGAAATGCAATATGAAATGTTAAATGACCTAAAAATGAATGCATGAATGAGGGGGGAAAATTTGAGGTGCTATAGCTGCCCCTATTCAATCAACTGTGAACCTGAACGGATGAAAGTAGCGGCTATCACACTTTCAAGGTAAATATGGATTGAATACCAAAAGAACCGGAAAATTTGCACTTTGTAGGTGATGAATCAAAGAAAGTGAGGCCATTTACCGATGGCGGCTTCAAAACAAATTTGATATTTACTGATATCAAAGAAAGCGAGGCCATTTACCGATGGCGACTTCAAAACAAATTTGATATTTACCGATATTAAAGAAAGCGAGGCCATTTACCGATGGCGACTTCAAAACAAATTTGATATTTACTGATATCAAAGAAAGCGAGGCCATTTACCGATGGCGGCTTCAAAACAAATTTGATATTTACCGATATCAAAGAAAGCGAGGCCATTTACCGATGGCGGCTTCAAAATAAATTTGATATTTACCGATATCAAAGAAATCAAGGCCATTTACCGATGGCGACTTCACTGGGGAGGAGCAAGTGAAACAAGACCAGACATTTACCGATGACTGGGAAGGAACTCGATGTTTACCGACATCGAATAAAAAATTTTATAAGTGAAACAAGACCAGATATTTACCGATGACTGGGAAGGAACTTGATGTTTACCGACATCAAATAAAGATGTTTATAAATGAAACAAGACTAGACATTTACCGATGACTGGGAAGGAACTCGATGTTTACCGACATCGAACAAAGATGTTTATAGACACCAAGGAAAAAATACATTTATGAAACGAAACCATTTACCGATGGCGACAATGAAATACTCGATATTTACGGACAGTGAATCTGCTGGGGAATCTTAAACAAAAAAACCATTTACCGACGGTTAACAAGAGGCTGATGTTTACCGACATCGAACAATGATGTTTACCGACACCAAAAAAGGGAAAGGACACACACGGGTGTTAACATGATGATTTTTGTAGACACCATAAGAGACATGCCATTTACTGATGGCCAACGATTGGAATTCGACGTTTACCGACATCGAAAGATGATGTTCGCCGACATCAAAGAAAAGCGCAGACATTCACGGGGATTAGCACGACACCTACCGGTATCGCAAGGATGTCAAAATAAGGCAGACGCTTGCCAGGGACTAAATCGGAAGGGAATCAAGCTTTCCTTTCACAGACTGGTGAGAAAATAAATCTCACTGGGATTATCGATTCTGAATGTTGCCAAGAGCAACTGCTGCGAATGTGCTACACAGATGTTAAAAAAATGATTCGTCTCTGCTGGGGATACGAGCCAAGCTGGTTTAATGCATGTATGCATATGTTTGAGTTTTCCATGGCGTAATGCTCCATACTGAATGGAAATGCTACGCGATTTGAGAATGCGAATGCAAATGATGATTACTACATGCAAGATGCAAAGGGAGAAAAACTCCTGCTGGGAAAGCAAATGACCGCTTTACTGAGCACACAAATTCTGATTTGATCTTCCAACTCTGTGGGGACATACAATAATTCTGCTGAGGATACTTGCTGATCTGACATTTTCAGAACGGTAGAGAAACCAACTCAACTGGGGAGTCACTTGTTGGGAAAACACCAACCTCTCGACCATGCCAAGGAAATGAATTCTGAACTCGACTTAGACGACCCAACTTCTTACCCGACTGGACGGTGTTGAAACAACTGGGTCTTCCTTCGAACAAACTTTGGCTCATCAGCTTTAGCCATCAATCAAAGATAGTAACCTGCAAAACGGCAGGACATACGTGCCCCCAAGGGATCGTATGGGCAAAATATACTCAAGTGTACTCAACATTCAAAAGGATTTTCAAATGTTTAACCGTTCCGCACGTCATTGTCTAGCCTTCATGTTTTGAGATGCAATGTTTATCAAAAATTCGGACATTTTTTGCAAACAAAACAGTAAAAATAAAAACCAAGAGAGCAATTTGACTGAATAATGACTTTTATTGATTGAAAATGGCCTATAAAGGAAAATACATTAGGAAGCAATTCATAGGAAGAGGTAATTGCGCCAAAAGAGAAAATAAACTATTCTATTGGCAATGTGAACACGACATTCCACTATTTTCCAATTCTGTTATGACTCATAGATCTTCACTTTCCCCAAATTCTTTGCCTTCTGAGAAGAGTGATTGGACCGATCATATCCTTCGAGATGGTAGACACTGAAACGCGATGAAGTACAGGTAACTCAGACTGTAGTCTTCGCTTTAATCCCTCTTTTTCCTGGACCACCTTTTCAGGTTTTCAATCCACCGGGATACCCATTTTTGCCTAAGCCGCCTTTGCAGGTTTTCGACTCACCGGGTGTACATATTATTTTTATTCTTTACCCCTAACTTTTGCCCGAACCTTTTTCTTTTCTTTTTCTCTTGGTTCGCCGGGATTCCCTTTTTTTCCTGGACTCTCTTTTTTTTGTCCAGCGGGTCAGTTTATGCGAAGTATTTTTTGACTACATCTGAATTCACAAGAGACGGAAAATCTTCACCATCCATAGTTGTAAGCATCAAGGCTCCACCAGAAAAGACCTTTTTAACAACATACAAACCTTCATAATTCGGAGTCCACTTGCCCCTGTTATCTGTACCGGGAGGAAGGATCCTCTACAAAACTAAGTCAGCTATCTGATAGCTTCGAGGACGCACTTTCTGATCAAAGGCCTTCTTCATCCTTCTCTGATATAGTTGTCCATGGCACACAGCTGCTAACCGCTTTTCCTCGATTAAATTTAACTCATCAAACCTGGCTCGAACCCACTCGGCCTCGTCAAGTTTTGCATCCATCATCACCCTCAAAGAAGGGATTTCAACTTCTACTGGCAAGACTGCCTCCATGCCATACATAAGTGAAAACGGAGTTTCCCCGGTTGACGTACGCACTGAGGTACGATACCCATGCAAAGCGAAAGGCAACATCTCATGCCAATCCTTGTACGTCACAACCATCTTTTGCACAATCTTCTTAATGTTCTTGTTTGCCACCTCTACAACACCATTCATCTTTGGTCTGTAAGGAGAAGAATTCTGGTGTTCGATCTTAAAGTCTTTGCAAAGCTCTTTCATCATCTTGTTATTGAGATTCGAACCATTATCAGTGATGATTCGCTCAGGAACCCCATAACGACAGATAATTTCTTTCTTAATGAATCGAGCAACCACTTGTCTGGTAACAATGTCCATTAGAAGCAGTAGGTTCAATCTTTCCAATCATATCGATGCCCCATGTAACACCCCGGTAAAATAAGATAATTATTTAATTTAAGTTAATAATATATTTATTAATTTAATTAAATAATTGGAATATTATTATTGGAATTATTATTATTGGATTATTATTTTATTGGAATAAAAGTTGGAATTTAGAAAAGGTCCCATTTAGTAAAAAGGTTTATTTTCACGTGAAAAGGAAAAAGGGACAGAAAAGTGGAAAAAGGGCAAAGAGAACCAGTGAACAAGGGTTGGAGAGAGGAAGAGCTCGAAGCCGAAGATTCGCCGGATTAACTCAGGTAAGGGGGGTTTATCATCGATTAACGGGTATTATGGGATAACATGTAATGGGTAGTGATAGACTATTGATTCGTCCCTGATTTGAATAATGCATGATGAAAATTGTGAAATATTGGATGAACGAAAAATTGGGTTATGATTGAAAGGAATTCGTATGAATTAGATGTAAAAATGTTAGAATTGGTGAGATTGAATAGGGTATGATTCGTGTTAGATGATATGAACGAATACTGTGAAAAATTGGATTGTAGGAGGTTGGAATTGGGAGATCTCGTAGCAGAGAAAACCATAGCAGATCTGGAAATCTGGTTTCTGGTCATACGCGTATGGCACTAGGCAATACGCGTATGAGATGGTCTGGTACGCGTATGGCACTAGGCAATACGCGTATGGATGAGGAAGATGATGTTTTGAACGTAGTTTTGTCTCTGTTGGTATGCGTATGAGGATGTGGTACGCGTAGCATACGCGTATGAGACAGGTGATACGCGTATGGGATTGGCTGAGAAATGGGCCATACGCGTATGGGACTAGGCAATACGCGTATGGGCAGGATTGTGATTTTTCTGTGCTGTTCTCGTGCAGTTTTTGGTTGTTCAGCTGAGTAATGTAATTTAGCTGATGTATGATAGAGTAGGGATCATTTCCCGTTGTTTTGAGTAGTATAGGTATTAGTAGAGTGTGCTAATGCTGTGATTGACTATGTGGTATGACATGATATGATTATGTGGTGAATATGTTGATGATGTATGACGATATGCATAATGTTGTGAATGTATCTATCATGTATGAAAATATGAATGGATTGTTTATGGCTTAGAGTGTGAGCATAGGTCCATTGTGGATGATTGTTGATGTTGCATGACTAAGTGATTTAGCTTGCATATTGTGGCCTTTATGGTGGTAGCTAATTCCCATGGTGAGGAATTAGTGAGTTAGTATTGTGGATTGTTGTTGATGTTTGCATGCTAGGTGATTAGCGTGCATATCATAGCCCTTGGGGTGGTAGCTAATTCCCATGGTGAGGAATTAGTGAGTGAGTCACTAGGTCTCAAATGAGTGGGACTAGTGAGCTTGGTAGCTGTACCTGGATTTGGTCGGTGAGGTTGAACTATATGTTCACGAATAGTCGGTACCGCATGCATAGAGTCGCATTTCATAATATATGTATGTATGGCGTATAATATGAATGGATGTATTCCAATATTATATGTGTGTTTTATGGTTGTGTTGAGTTTGAGTATGATAATGATGATGATTATGAGTTGATATTGCCGTTGCTGAATATGTGTGATCTGATTAGGGTGATGATATGTGTTAAATTACTTAGCATTACATGATATTTTATAATGCTTATTATATCGATTGAGGAACTCACCCTTACAACTATGTTTTCAGGTAACGAGCAGTGATTGAGTAGAAGCTAGTCCTTGGAGTCTAGTGTAGTTCCTTAGTGGGTCATGCTCTGGTAGATGTAACATCGGGATGGGATGTTTTAAATGTTTATTGTTGGTTGTGAACCAGTTTACATGTAATATGCTACATGTTTTGAATGATCGATTTGATCTCTATCCGCTGCGTATTGTGCAATGCTTTATGTTTTGAATTAAATAAATGAGCATGACAGGATATTTTGATGATTGTGTGACACCCTTAATTGCATATTTACTCTGATTGAGATATTGCTATTTTAATTAAATATTTGGGGGTATTTTAGAAGGGTGTTACATTAGTGGTATCAGAGCATAGTCGGTCGAGTCGAGTCGTAATTATTCTGCTTCCCCTGTACGGGATAGGTGTTGTGTAACCCTATCAGTACTTATTGTTTTAGCTTGTTGGGTTTTCAGAATAGAGATGGCTGGAAGAGGTAGAGATGATGCTGCGATTGCTGAGGCTCTGGGTATGCTAGCTGGAGTACTTGGAGGGAATCCGAATGTTGTGGGAATGGGAGTTGCTCGTCAACTGAGTGAGTTCCTGAAGAACAATCCTCCAATGTTTAAGGGAGCATACGATCCAGATGGCGCTCAGAAGTGGTTGAAGAAGATCGAGAGGATCTTCCGAGTGACTGAGTGTGCCGATAACCAGAAGGTCAGGTTCGGTACGCATATGCTGTCAGAGGAAGCAGATGATTGGTGGGTTGCTACCCGCACTGAGTTGGAATCTGCTGGGAATGCTGAGATCACTTGGGCTGTGTTCAGAGAGAGATTCCTGAGGAAGTACTTTCCAGAGGATGTCAGAGGAAAGAAAGAGATAGAGTTCTTAGAATTGAAGCAGGGCAACCGGTCTGTTACTGAGTATGCTGCTAAGTTCACAGAGCTGTCGAAGTATTACACTCCCTATAACGAGGCTACTGGGGAATTTTCAAAGTGTGTGAAGTTTGAGAACGGGTTACGTCCCGAGATCAAGCAGGCTATTGGGTATCAGCGGATTAGAGTGTTTTCTGATTTGGTTGACTGTTGCAGGATTTTTGAACAGGATACCAAGGCCAGAGCAGAGAGCTATCAGCAAAGGGTTGATAGGAAAGGCAAGAATCAGAATGATCGGGGGAAACCGTATGCAGCTGGCAAAGGTTTCCAGAGATAGAGTGGGATGAAGAGGCCTAGTGGGGGAGACTCCAGTGCCCCTGCTAAGTGTTTTAGATGTGGGCAGGCTGGACATCGTATCCATGAGTGTACCAGTAATGAGAAGAAGTGTTTTAAGTGTGGCAAAGGTGGTCATTTGGCTGCAGAGTGTCGGTTGAAGATTGTGACTTGTTTCAACTGTGGAGAAATGGGTCATATCAGTCCACAGTGTCCTAAGCCGAAGAAAGAGAACCAGTCGGGAGGCAAGGTTTTTGCTTTATCAGGTTCTGAGACTTCTGCAGATGATCGTTTGATCCGAGGTACGTGTTATATTAATGGCTTTCCTCTTGTAGCTATTATTGACACAGGTGCGACTCATTCCTTTATATCCTTGGATTGTGCTGTGAAACTTAAGTTAGAGATATCTGAGATGCTTGGAAGTATGGTGATTGATACTCCTGCGAAGGGTTCAGTAACTACTACTTCAGTTTGTTTAAATTGTCCTTTGAGTATTTTTGGTAGAGACTTTGGGATAGACCTAGTGTGTCTTCCACTAGTGCAGATTGATGTTATTCTGGGTATGAACTGGTTGGTGTTTAACCGAGTCTATATCAACTGTTTTGATAAGACTGTGATCTTTCCTGAGATTGAGGAACGGAAGGATTTGTTTCTATCAGCAAGGCAGGTGAATGAGGCGGTAGCAGATGGGGCAGAGTTGTTTATGCTGTTAGCGACTTTGGAGGCTAAAGATAAACTGGTGATTTGCGATCTAGCCGTGGTGTGTGATTTTCCTGATGTGTTTCCGGAAGAAGTGAATGAATTGCCGCCAGAGCGTGAAGTTGAGTTCTCGATTGATTTGGTACCTGGTACTAGGCCGGTGTCTATGGCTCCGTACCGTATGTCTGATGTTGAGTTAACTGAATTGAAGAGTCAGTTGGAAGATCTGTTGGATAAGAAATTTATTCGTCCGAGTGTGTCACCGTGGGGTGCACCAGTGTTATTGGTTAAGAAGAAAGAAGGTACTATGAGGTTGTGTGTGGACTATAGGCAACTGAATAAAGTGACGATCAAGAATCGGTATCCTTTGCCGAGGATTGATGATTTGATGGATTAGTTAGTTGGTGCGAGTGTGTTCAGCAAAATAGATTTGAGGTCGGGATATCATCAGATACGTGTGAAAACTGAGGATATTCAGAAGACTGCTTTCAGAACAAGGTATGGACATTATGAGTATTCTGTAATGCCTTTTGGTGTGACTAATGCGCCTGGGGTATTTATGGAGTATATGAATAGGATTTTCCATCCGTACCTAGACAAGTTTGTTGTGGTATTTATTGACGATATTTTGGTGTATTCGAAATCTGAAGAAGAGCATGCTGAACATTTGAGAGTGGTTTTAGGAGTTCTACGAGAAAAGAAGTTATTTGCTAAACTCTCTAAGTGTGAATTTTGGTTAGAAGAAGTTAGTTTTCTTGGTCATGTAATTTCAGGAGATGGTGTTGCTGTTGATCCTTCTAAGATAGAAGCGGTATCTAAGTGGGAAGCTCCGAAGTCAGTTTCTGAGATAAGGAGTTTTCTTGGTTTGGCTGGTTATTATAGGAAATTCATTGAGGGATTTTCTAAGTTGGCGTTACCGTTGACGATGTTGACTAGAAAGGGGCAAGCTTTTGTTTGGGACTCAAAATGTGAAGAAGGTTTCCAAGAGTTAAAGAGAAGGTTAACTACTGCTCCTATTCTGATATTACCGAGTTCGTCAGAACCATTTGAGGTTTATTGTGATGCTTCATTGTTGGGTTTGGGTGGTGTGTTGATGCAGAATAAGCAGGTTATAGCTTATGCTTCGAGACAGCTGAGGGTTCATGAGAGGAATTATCCGACACACGATTTAGAGTTGGCAGCTGTGGTATTTGTTCTGAAGCTATGGAGGCATTACTTGTACGGGTCAAGATTTGAGGTTTTCAGTGACCATAAAAGTTTAAAGTATTTGTTTGATCAGAAAGAGCTGAATATGAGACAGAGGAGATGGTTAGAGTTTCTGAAGGATTATGACTTTGGTTTGAATTACCATCCGGGTAAAGCAAACGTAGTGGCTGATGCATTGAGTCGGAAATCATTGCATATGTCTATGTTAATGGTTAAAGAATTGGATTTAATTGAGCAGTTTAGAGATTTGAGTTTGGTGTGTGAGAGTACTCACAATAGTGTTAAATTGGGAATGTTGAAGTTAACAAGTGGTATTCTGGATGAGATTAGAGAGGGTCAGAAATCCGATGTGCTTTTGGTTGATAAGTTGACTCTAGTGAATCAAGGTCAAGGTGGTGAATTCAGAGTTGATGAGAATGGTGTTTTGAAATTTGGTAATCGGGTGTGTATTCCGGATGTTACCGAACTTAAGAAGAGTATTCTTGAGGAAGGACATCGTAGTGGCCTGAGTATTCATCTTGGGGCTACGAAGATGTATCATGATTTGAAAAAGCTATTTTGGTGGCCGGGAATGAAAAGAGAAATTGCGAGTTTTGTTTATTCTTGTTTGACTTGTCAGAAGTCAAAGATTGAGCATCAGAAGCCGTCTGGGCTAATGCAACCGTTGGCTATTCCAGAGTGGAAGTGGGATAGTATCAGTAGGGATTTTGTTTCTGGTTTACCGAGGACAAGTAAGAATTTTGAAGCTATTTGGGTGATTGTTGATAGATTGACGAAATCGGCTCATTTCATTCCGATCAGAATGGATTATCCGTTAGAGAGATTAGCCGAGTTGTATATTGAGAAGATTGTAAGTTTGCATGGTATTCCGTCGAGTATTATTTCGGACAGAGATCCTATATTTACATCGAAGTTTTGGGAAGGTTTGCAGAGGGCTTTGGGAACTAAGCTGAGATTGAGTTCTGCATATCATCCACAGACTGATGGTCAGACTGAGAGGACGATTCAATCACTGGAGGATCTTTTGAGGGCTTGTGTTTTGGAAAAAGGAGGTGCTTGGGATTGTTATTTACCTTTGATTGAGTTTACCTACAACAATAGTTTTCATTCGAGCATTGGTATGGCACCGTTTGAAGCTTTGTATGGTAGGAGATGTCGGACACCTTTATGTTGGTATGAGTCCGGTGAGAGTGTTGTGGTTGGACCGGAGATTGTTCAACAAACTACGGAAAAGATTAAGATGATTCAGGAGAAGATGAGGATTGCTCAGAGTCGTCAGAAGAGTTATCACGACAAGAGAAGGAAGTCACTTGAGTTTCAAGAGGGAGTTCATGTGTTTCTCCGTGTTACTCCGATAACTGGTGTTGGTCGAGCTTTGAAGTCGAAGAAGTTGACACCTCGATTTATTGGTCCTTATCAGATTTTGGAGAGGATAGGGGAGGTAGCCTATCGTATCGCTTTACCGCCGTCACTTGCGAATTTGCATGAGGTTTTTCATGTGTCTCAGTTGAGGAGGTACATTCCTGATCCGTCGCATGTGGTCCAAGTAGATGATGTACAGGTGAGAGATAACCTGACTGTTGAAACATCACCTATGAGGATCGAGGATCGAGAGTTGAAGCAGTTGCGGGGTAAAGAGATTGCTTTGGTAAAGGTAGCTTGGGGAGGACCAGCAGGTGGCAATGTGACTTGGGAACTTGAGAGTCAGATGAAGGAGTCTTATCCTGAGTTGTTCGCTTGAGGTATGTTTTCGAGGACGAAAACTCTTTTAGAGGACGAAAACTCTTATCCTGAGTCTCCATTGACCTGGTTAATCACTAGCGCAGTATCTCCATAAATGTCCATAGTTTTGATCCTTAGATCGATGGCTTCCTCAATCCCCATGATACAAGCCTCATACTCAGCTTCGTTGTTGGTTACTTCAAAAGTCAATCTGGCGGAAAAGGGTATGTGTGCACATTTAGGATTAATGAGTACTGCCCTAACACCATTTCCATTCACATTTACCTCCCCATCAAACATCAATGTCCACTTGTCATCGGGATTCGGTCCTTCCTCGACAAGAGGCTCTTCACAATCTTTCATCTTTAAGTACATGATATCTTCATCGGGGAATTCAAACATCATCGGCTGATAGTCATCAATTGGTTGCTCGACAAGGTAATCAGACAGAATACTACCCTTGATGGCCTTTTGCGACGTGTATTGGATATCGTACTCTGTCAAAATCATCTTCCAATGAGCCACTCGTCCGGTAAGAGCCAGCTTTTCAAAGATATACTTTACTGGGTCCATCTTAGAAATCAAAAAAAGGTAGTATGATTCAACATATACTGTCTTAGTCGGCGAGCAGCCCATGCCAAAGCGCCGCAAGTTTTCTCGAGCAGCGAATATCTTGTTTCACAGTCGGTATACTTTTTGCTAAGGTAGTATATTGCATGCTCTTTTCGACCAGACTCGTCATGCTGTCCCAATACACACCCCATCGAATTCTCTGTTACTGAAAGGTACATTATCAGAGGCCTCCCAGGAACTGGAGGTATAAGAATTCGAGGTTTCTGCAAATATTCTATTATCTTATCAAAAGCTTTTTGACAATCATTGTTCCACCTGATTTCTTTATCTTTTCTTAGCAATTTAAAAATCGGTTCGCACGTAGCCGTTAGGTGAGATATGAACCGCGCAATGTACTTCAGCCTCCCTAAAAACCCACGAACCTGCTTCTCCATTCTTGGTTCAGGCATTTCTTGAATAGCTTTTACTTTCGCTGGATCAACCTCAATCCCTTTCTCACTGACAATGAAACCTAACAACTTTCCAGATCTCACTCCAAACGTACACTTGTTTGGATTCAGCCTCAGTTTGAACTTTCTCAATCTTTCAAATAACTTTTGCAAGTTTACCAAGTTCTCCTCTTCTGTCTGAGACTTCGCAATCATATCATCCACGTACACTTCAATTTCTTTGTGCATCATGTCATGAAAGAGAGTCGTCATAGCTCTTTGGTAGGTAGCACCGGCGTTCTTCAACCCAAATGGCATTACCTTATAACAGAACGTGCCCCAAGGTGTAATGAATGTCGTCTTCTCCATGTCTTCTGGCGCCATCTTGATTTGATTATAGCCAGAAAATCCATCCATGAAAGAGAAAACCGAGGACTGAGCAGTGTTATCGACCAATACATCAATGTGAGGTAATGGGAAGATATCTTTCGGACTGGCTCTGTTTAAATCTCGGTAATCGACATACATCCTGACTTTACCATCCTTCTTCGGCACGGGTACGATGTTGGCCACCCAAGGGGGATAATTGGTAACTGCTAGAAAACCTGCATCCAACTGTTTCTGAACCTCCTCTTTGATCTTGACAGCCATATCAGGACTAGTTCTGCGAAGCTTCTGCTTTACCGAAGGACAATCTTCTCTGAGAGGTAGCCTGTGCACCACAATATCTGTATCCAAACCAGGCATATCTTGATACGACCATGCGAATACATCCACATATTCTTGCAGCATTTCAATCAGCCCTCTCTTGACCTTTTCCTCTAAAGCAACCCCTATCTTGATCTCTTTCTTTGCGTCCTCAGTACCAAGGTTAATGATTTCCAACTCTTCCTGATGAGGTTGAATGACCCTTTCCTCCTGTTTCAATAGTCTGGCTAATTCTTTGGGAAGTTCACAATCTTCTTCACTCTCCTCTTCGCTTGGTAAATGGGATGATCAAAGTCATACTGAGCCATAACAGAACAGTTTTTAATGGAATTCACAAGATCAATTATGCACGAACGATGTTTCATGCTTTATTTTAGAAAAGAGTTCAAGAAAGTCACAAAAAACACAAAAACATTGCCATTTTTATGGTTTTGAAAATGAAAAAACAGAAAGACAGTGAGCACAAATTTGATTGCAAAACGTCGTTTATTGATGATAATCATTGAAAATTCAAAACATGATGTGGCCCTACAATGAACCACTACGCCCTGGGCAGAGCGTAGGGCTTTCATGCAAAATGAAAAACAAAAGAAAATTACTATGTCTGAAGAGTAACTTGGACTATTTCTTCAGCAGTCCAGTTGTTGATCTTCTCCCCTGGAGCACACGGGCGCACCCAATTATCCATATCACAATCACTGTCACCATCTTCATTGTCTGTTGCAAAGACATCCCCGTGATTCATCAATCTAGCACTAGTGAAAGTACACGGCCCTTTCTGATCCTGGACACCCTGCTTTGATGATTGAAAAGGCTGATAACCAATGCCAAACATGTCTTCTTTTACGGGCACATCAATCATCTTGCCCCAGCCTTCCGCGTTACCTGAATGAATGACCTCCAGAGCTTGTTTATAGGATGCAATCGAGGTACCTGGTTTCTTCTGTTCAACAAAATCCACCTTCTCAATACTTACAGTCTCAAAAGCTTGACATAGAGTTTCATGAATTTTGCCATCCATCTCCACATATTTGAAGGAGGATAAATGGCTCACAAAGATGTCCTCTTCGCCACACACGGTCACAACCTGACCATCCCATACATATTTTAGCTTTTGGTGGAGAGTCGAAGAAACTGCTCCGGCTCCATGTATCCAGGGACTCCCCAACAGACAACTATATGCTGGTTAGATATCCATCACATAGAAGACAATGTTAAACACTTCCGGGCCGATCTTCACAGGCAACGTGACTTCACCAAAAACCGATCGCTTAGATCCATCAAAAGCACGAACAACAAGATCACTTGGTGTGAGAACAACCCCTTCGGCATCAAGCTTACTCAGAGTCCTTTTGGGCAGCACATTCAAAGAAGAACCGGTATTAACCAAAACATGCGACAAAATGGCGCCTTTGCATTCCATCATGATATGCAGAGCTCTATTGTGATTGCGACCCTCAGGTGTCAAGTCTAGATCCGTGAATCCCAAACCATGTCTCGTGTTAACATTTGCAATAACACCTTCGAGCTGGTTAACAGAAATATCTTGGGCACATAAGCCATATTCAACATTTTCAACAGGGCGTTACGATGTGCCTCGGAACACATCAACAGAGAGAGAATAGATATTTTTGACGGTGTCTGGTTCAACTGATCCACGATCTTGTAATCACTTTTCTTGATAATTCTCATAAATTCCTCCACGTCCTTCTCAAAAGAACCTTCGGGCACTTCCTTTCGCACTGGTTCGTCTTCTACTACAGCTTGTTTTCCTTTTGTTCTAGCAAGAGCCTCAGCATTGTTATCCTTCGGAACCTGTGGTGCAAACAAACAACCACTTCTCATAAATCCTCTGGGTCCTCCCACATTACCCACAGCCGAACCAATTGTTACTGGAGTCTGACTTACCGATATGGTCTGATTCTCTGGTCTTCTATTTCTGAAAGAAGCATTGTCATATTGCCACGGGATTGCTCTACTATTCTCATAAAGTCTTCCACTAGAAGCAGTAATGGCGGTAGGGATACTGATAGTTACTGGAGCATTAATCACGGGAACACCAATAGTCACCGGAGCAGATATGGTCACAGGAGTACCAATAGTCACGGGCGCATTAATAGTTCTTGGAGCACGTACAGGACCTTCTGACGGTGTAAAGTAAATGGTAATAGTCGATACCTCTTCACGGTCTTTCACTACTCGATCAAACTGTAAACAACCTTCATTCATCAATTCCTGGATACCTTCTTTCAATTTCACACAGCCGTTTTCATGATTACCACAATCTGAACAATTCTTGTCACATCCCGGGAATACTCCCCCTCTAAGCAGACGTTCCTTCACCACAAACAACGAAGTCTGAACGTCATTAACATCGACTACCAAGTACAAATTTTCCCCATCTTCCACACTGTTTACTCTGGGCCCTCCATGCTGAGGCATAGGATTATTCATCACATTCGGAGTAGGAGCGAAGTTAATCGTCTTGGCATCGATCAAGTCTTGGACTTTATGGTGAAAAGCCCGACAATTCTCGATGTGGTGCCCTGGCGCACCATAATGAAAGTTACAATGGACATTAGCATCATAACCAGCGGGAATCCTTGTTAATGGAGCCATAGTGTGAAGTTCAACAAACTTTAATCTGAGTAGTTCAGGGAGTAACTCAACATAAGTCATTGGCAACGGATCAAAGTGACGATCTGGCATTCTTTGTCTTGGTTGAAATTGGCGTTGCTGTTGTTGTTGTGGTTGTCCTCTTTGTTGTTGAGGTGGGGTTGCTGGAATAGTCACAGCAGCAACTTGACGGTATTGTTGTCCTCTGTTTCCATTTCTCTGATTACATATAGCATTTGTCTCACCCTCTCTCCTTCTGGGTGCCCCTGAAAATGATTTCTTAGCACTTGAAGAACTTGAAGAACCAGGGTCTTGGATTTTTTCCGCTTTGATAAGACTTTCAGTTCTTTCTCCGCAAATCACAACATCCGAAAAACTACCAAACAGGCAACTTCCCATACGATCCATGAAAACACCTTGCAGGGTTCTAATGAACATATCCGTCAACTCTCTCTCCAACATCGGAGGTTGTACTCTCGCAGCTAGCTCGCGTCACCTCTGGGCGTATTCCTTGAAACTCTCACCAGTCTTTTGAAACAAACTCTGCAACTGGGTTCTGCTCGGAGCCATGTCCATGCTATGCTTGTACTGCCTCAGAAAAGCTTCACCTAACTCTCTCCAGCTTCTGACAGATTCTTTTCTCAAGTCCATGTACCAATCCAAAGATGCTCCAGACAAGCTGTCTTGGAAAAAGTACATCCACATCTTTCCATCATCAGTATAAGCGGATATCTTCCGGTAGTAAGCTTGCACATGAGTTCGGGGACAAGAAGTGCCATTGTACTTGTCGAAGGATGGCGCTTTGAACTTGTACGGGATCCTTAAACCATCAACTAAACCCATATTAGTAACATCAAAACCCAAAGAATTCTGGCACTCCATGGCACGAATTTTTTCAGCAAGGGCGTCAACCTTTCTATCTCTCTCTTCCGCCTTTCCAAATTCATCATCATCACTGGGAATGGTGAACATATCTTCTTGCTTGTCAACCAAATGAGAAGGATGGTGAACTGGAGCATGTGCCTCTCGAGCATTAGTAGCCTCTGTAATGATAGGTTGTCCATTGATTCTAATACCACGCAATTTGTCACCAGTAGCATGGTTGTTGATAGGGTTGGTAACAACAGCGTCATCGACAGGGGTCCCTTTTGGCGGATTCTGACCGACAGGGGGAATCACAGCTTCTTGTCTCTGGACCAAGGCTCGGAGTTCCTCTTGCCCTTGCACTACCCCTTGCATCATACTCATGAATTGGGCCATGTTGGTCCTCATCTCTGCTAGATCTGCTTGAAAGCTTTCCATTACTCTCTGCTGGTTTCTACGGGTACCGTACCGATGAATGCCTGAGTCAGCTATCCTGCTAGTGAACACCAAATAATATAAGAACACCGCAGCGGTACCTGTTATGCAAGATATGCAAATGAATATTTAAATGCAATGACATGTTTATCAATTCCAACGGGTATTCTACCCCCTTGATTCTAGTCTCACATCCGACAGAAAGCGCAAGAAGACCGAGTTGTGGATAAACTTATGAGATCAAGATGCAATAAGGAAAACCATCATATAAATGGGTTCAAGAAGGGAAAGGCCTTAGCCAACCGTACATAAAAAAAAAAGGATCTTCACAACAAGCCTGTGGATCATCACTACAATACAATAAGTAAAGAGAGGAACAAAAATCGGGAATCAGCCTCCTGTATACAACCCATAAGGGTTGCTCCTCACTTCAGCCAGTAGTACCACTGTGTCAGGATGATCTGGAGATTCTGTCAAACGCCGGATAAGCATATTTCTCTTGTGAATAACTCCATCCAACTCGTTGATGTGCTCTCTGTAGTAATTCCCATCATCTTCTCTGAATACCTCTTCAAGTCTGGATTTCTTCAAACCTGCCAACACTTTGAGTTCCTCAATTTGTCCTTGAGCTTTGTTGAGTTGATCTGTGATATAACCATTGGTTGAACGGGCGCACAGAAGCTCATTGTTCTTCTCCTTCAGCAAAATCTTCAACTTCTCCATCTGACCAGTCAATTCGGCCACCATCTCCTCCTCCTTTACCTTCCTAGAAACTGAAAATGTATCCCATTGCTCTTGCCAACCAGCTAACTTACCATGAGCATCTGTTAACTGCTGCTTGACTCGCCTCAACTCAGAACTGGATGATTCCAGGGCTTCGTCTGTCTTCCTGAAGAAGTCCACCTCCACAACTAATTTCCTCTCTGCTTCCCCTTTTAATCTGACGGCTTCCCCCTTCTGATATTCCGCCTCATGGAATTGATGCATACAGTCTTGCAGCTTCACACTTAACTCCGAGTTTTCAGTTTGAAGCTCCTCCATGGTATTCTTCAATTTGTCATACTCTTCTCGGCTCACCGTGGTCGACTGCTCAGGAGTAGGTGGATACAAAGGTTCTTCAATAGGAAACGGCATACCGAACTCTTCGACTCTTCCTTGAAGCCACTCTTCATACTGAGGGTAAGTTCTACAATCTCCTTTTCCAAGCACAGTTCTTCCTCTCTTGATCACCTTGAGCCAAGCCTCAGCTGCCTTACGGGATACAGTCAAATCAGATGAAGAATGGAAAAACAACGATTCTTCCACATCTTTTTCCAAAGGCCGAGTTCTTAAAGTATATCCAAACTGTCTGACTGCCAGAGAAGGATTGTAGTTTATACTTCCTCTTCTTCCTACCAATGGTACATTCGGGAAGTTCCCACAACTATGAATAATATCTGCCCGAAGCAAGCTTCGGTCTGACCACCAAGAAATATCTTTAGCTCTTACCCCCATCAGTCTCTTTGACCAACTCAACGAGTTCTTGACATCAACGAACGCTCCTGACTTGGGTAGGTGGGAACTGAACCACTTATAAAACAAAGGCGCGCAACAATTCACCAAGCCTCCCCTTCTATTCTCATTCCTATGATGCACTGAATGAAAGAAATCTCCCAACAAGTTCAGCACTGGATTACCCAACACGAAGAGGCGTATTGCGTCTACGTCCACAAATTTGGCAACATTAGGGAACAGGACAATCCCATACACACAAAGAGCCAACACAGCATTGAAACCCTTCTGGTCATCATCTTCAAGCTTCTTATTTGCTTCTCCCAGTAAGAAACTTAAACGAAAACCACTGACTCCTCCTTTCTGACACATATTAGACTGCAAGACTGATTTCCCCAAATATATGGTCGAAGCAACCATGTTGACATCGGGCAGAACCTCGGAACTGTAGAATAGCAACTGCGGCTTGATAGGAACTATGAGAAAACTAGCAACCTCCTCCAAAGTAGGGACCAAAATATAATCTGGGAATGTGACACACCTCAATGGAGGGTCATAGAACTGCAACAATGTAAAGAGAGCATCATGTTGATCTTTGGAGAGAACCGTAACGAAACTTAGAATTAAACCATAATCCTTCTGGAATCTTTCTATATAATCCTGATCCATTAACTTCATCAGTTGTTGAATAGGCTCCAAACAAATCACAAGAAACTTGTAGGCGACATGTCTCTTTCTGCCAATATCCATCTTAGGAGAACCAGAGAACCACGACCGGAATCAAGAAGAAGATGTAAACCCCTAGAAATAGATAAACATGTTTAAATGATATGAATGCAAAATGATGTGATGCAATGTAGTGACATGGGAATCAGGATTACTGTACCTGCTTGAACAACTGCCGAGTCACACTGTCTGAAGAGAAACCCACAGAAGAATATAATACAAAATCAAAGCTCTACTCCATAAAACCGGTTTGGTTGAAGGTTAAGGTTTCCTGAATTTAGCTCGCCCCTCACTGGTAGGTTCTAAGAACAGAAGTTTGTCAGTTTCTTGCTCTTCAGTCGAATAATACGTTTACCACTGAAGGTTTGGCATTATTACAAGATAAAAGACCTCCACTGACTCCCCTCAACAGGACATCCTAAAGCAAGTTCCCAGTCTCGGGGTCCTCGGATTGAGCAGCGAGAATGCGCCCACCAGAGCTAACATAAACGCGTCTCGGAGGAGAGGCCTTGACTGAGTTCTCGGGAAATGGTCACCAGAGTCGACGATTTCTAAAGTAACATCATGTCGGTACGGAACACCCGTAGGACAGAACACATCCAAAAGAAACCTCGTCTGGAATGTGGGTCTCATGAACGACTTAACGTAGCAACATGCCACGCAAGCCTCATGACTATCCATTCTAAAACCTGTGTGTACGCTCAAGCCTGGGTAGTGGGCTTATCTCTCATCCCACCCCAACAAACAAACAACCCAACAAAACCCACAGATACATCAGACATATGTACATGAATGCAATAAGGTAAGGCAGGTAAATTAATAACTGTACAAAAGAAATGAACACCCAACAAACAAGAAAACTACAAAAGCTAGGAGGGACTCGCTTAGGGAAACCGCGTCCCCAACAGAGTCGCCAGCTGTCGCAACCTAAAAAAAGGGAAATGCGAAAAAAACAACCGGCGAAAAAAGCAAATCCCCAGCAGAGTCGCCAGCTGTCGCAACCTAAATGTGAAACGAAACAACCGGCGAGAAAAGAAAAGACAGAAGAGTCGCCACTGTGCGTTATTTATCTCAAAGGAGGGAAAGGAAACGCTCAAAGTAAACCTAGAAAAAGGAAAGGAAAAGACAAGGTCTCGCAACCAAATCTTGGGTTCGGGAGTCGATTATGCGAAGGGAAGGTATTAGCACCCCTACGCATCCGTAGTACTCTACGGGATCCACTCTTGTTGTTCTTGTCTAAAGGGTGTGGGTTTATCTAATGTACTATTTACTAAAAGAGGGTTCGAAAGAAAATGACTCGCACGGATGTCGCATCCACTGCATACGTATCTCATCTGAATATGAGAATCAGAGTCTTCGTAGCTCGGCTACCTATGGGTTAAAGAAGAGTGTGTTTTTTAGATGAACGACGTTACTACGCAATCTACCGGATGCTCGACCTTTGGAGACTTACTCGCCTGTAGTAGAAGGAGTTAACATGTTCTTAGGAAAAGAAAAAAATCAATGAATTTGTTTGTGTTTTAGGAATGCTCATGCAAAAAGGAAGTCCTAGACGAAGGAACCATGGTACCTTAATTGACATGCGAACGAGAGACTATACGAAGCCTAGCAATTCTATGGGGAGACGATCATACCATACAAAACAAACATGCATAAAGTAAATACGCCAACAAGGGGGTTCAAACATACATGGGTAGGGCTTTAGTCAAGAGGGGTCATATCAACCTCGACAAACAAGCCATGGAAGGGTAATCAAACGGGCTCTTAACCACTGACATTGAACGTATGGGTGAGCAGATCAAAAGGGTAATAAGGATAAGACCTCATAGCTCTTAACCCTGGACAAGGTGAACTCATGACAAAAAGTGGGGATTCAGAAAGGTGGAACCCTCTCCACTGACTGACCGGACAAAAGACCTTAGGCTTTTGTTCTGAAGCATCGACACGTAGTGCGAACATAAAGAACGACACGCTGAATAACGGGGGTTTGACTACTAATCCCTTTTATCCGTCAATTTCCTCTTCGTGGAGGTCTTTAGCACTAGTGCCTCTTCTTGGAGGTCTTTGGGCACAAAAGTAAACACACAAAAACATTGCCTCCTATCGAGGTCTTCCAGCTAAGAAAGCGGTAAAATGCAGGAAAGATAAAGGGATCAAGAGATCTACCACACGGATAAAAATCCGAAGTAATAACAACTAAAGAAGCAAGAAACCCGGTGATCTCTCAAGCTGGCACCAACAAAGAAAACAGGTCAGCAAGGTAATCGGAATAAATCTCCAGATGGTATCCCACAAATAAAGTGGGATATCAAGCAAGTTATCTCTTCAAGAGTCATGTGAGCCCTCACAAAAACTCAACAAACAGGTTAGAATAACAAGATGGGGTGCAATCAAGAGTTGCACCAAATCAGAATGTAACCACATGAATCATGCCATTAAAGTTCACAAAAAGCTCACAAGAAGAAACCAAGGGTAGGAGGCCTAAACCTCTTATCAAACAAATGCTCCAAAAGGGTATCAAAACTCAAGGTCAGGGGGTAAGGATCCACACATCAAGACGCTACATATATACTAAAACATGTGCCCGGAGGCAATAGAAAGCATGTCATAACAAAGCGTGAAACAGATTGGAGAGCAGACAGAAAAAATCAGCTATTGTCGCGATCGCTACTGCTTCGCCTAGCGAAGGCTTAGCGAAGCTTCGCTGCAGGCTCGCCTAGCGATGCGGCTAGCAAATGCCTGCGGGTTCTGGATTTTCCATGGATAACAGTACGATTTCAGAAATTAAGTGGTCAAACATTCAAGGCATTGTTTTACACATTCATGCATATTTAAACCCATATGTGAAACCTAACTATACCCACTCTCCCGGATTCAACCATAACACCTCATGCTTTAGGAATTTCAAATTAAAAGTGTAAAGTAATGGGAATAAGGCAAACCTGATTGGAGAGATCGAATGAAATTGAATTGCACCGTTGGGTTTGCAAAACAATCTTAGGGTTTATATGAGAAGGAATTGGTAAAGGTGATCCCTTCAGTCTCTGGAGGCTGCTCCGAATTAGTTAGAATCTCTCTCGTTTTTTCTTCTAGGGTAACAGGAATAGAATAGGGTTTGGCTCAATGAAATTTTCAGAATTTATACTTTGATTTTCGTGGCTTTGTGGGCTCAAATGAGAGAGTCCAAGTCCAAAATCCTTTCTGTTATATTTTTTTTATTTTCAAAATGCGTAGGCTTCGCCTAGCGAGCATGATAGTTCAGACTCTGGTGGCTCGCTAGGCGAACCATTCTGCTCGCCTAGCGAGCATGACAGTTCAAGTCATCTTTCCAAATTTGTAACCTGTGCGCTGGACCTTTGTTCCTTCAAGAGTAGTATGTCGAATGATGAATATACCCCATTTGAACATGTTGGAAGTAACTCAAGTCATTCCCTTGTGTTGACTGCTCACCCAGATAGAAACCACAAAGTGTCTTGGATGATATTCAAGCTTCTTGGATCTAATTCTGATTGGCATGATGAAATGCAATATGAAATGTTAAATGACCTAAAAGTGAATGCATGAATGAGGGGGGCAAATTTGAGGTGCTACAATGGGAAAAGAAAAGATATCCGTCACCGGTTAGGATGAACATATCAAGGATATACTTCTCGAGGAATGGATCCACTAGGGATACTGCTGAGGAGACAAAGGGTACTTTTGCCAGGTATTGGGCGAGAAGTAACAAACCACAAACTAAGAAGAATATTACCAATTACTGGGTAATAGACTCTTAGAGGACCAAGATATCTATCTAGGTAAGAGCTAGAAAGAAAACGGTTAATCAAGACTCAACCCAATGAGGATATAACTCAAGGGGAGTAATTTCATCCTGAAAATTTACTGGAGAGGAAACTGAAATAACAATCATCCACGAGGAAACAAACTCAGTGGGGAAACAGAGAAAGGTTAAAGTCTTTTCCGCTTAGGGGTTGACACTCTACAATTGAAAGAGGACATACACCAAATTGGTATGGGGATAAAGTACCGCCATAATAGAGAATGAAAATCTCAAACAAATCAAAATATGAAGATGCAGGATATGCGAATCATGAATTTATATGAATGTATATGCGTATGTCTATATGGTGATTATGCTGACAAAACGATCTAGAAGGATACAGAGGTGTCGCAAAGATATTAAACCACCGGTACAATCCTCGGTCAATCCACAAAATCATGGAGACAAACTGCTGAAGAACAGAGAGATCAACATCCCAAAGGCTCAACCTTGGCTGGGGAAAGAGATCCGTTGAGGACAAAACATCCAATTTGTTAGGGAATTTTAGGTCAGCACCATAAAAACGGGAGACACCCCTACTGGAGAACAAACCAAACGCTGCTCAAGAACCAGGAGGAAACTCTGACTGGGAGCAAGGATAGATGGCGACTGGTGAAAACACCAAAGCGATCTGTCGGGGAAAGATCAAACATCTTCTGATGACGATCCACCTGCTGAGGAAAAACGAACTCCGTTGGGAAGGCCGAAACTCTATCGAGGACAAGGACACGACGAACCAACTCAGCTGGGGAAAAAGAAATAAGCTCCAACGGGGATCAAACATTCCTCCGAGGAACCGAATCAACACAAACGTCTAGGGGTACCCGAAGAGTTAACTTCTTGGGGAACCTCAAATGCTTCGCACTTAAGAACTTGATTCTTACTGAAATGTTGTTGATATTCTTTTTACTTGCTTTGGAAAAGTTCTTGCTTTTATATATTAAAGAGAACTGGATTTTGATTTAAAAATTTTAATTTTAAAATGATCATAATAAAATTTAAAACTATTGGCTGAAGTAAATAAGAATTGAAACAATTGGATAAAAGCTCAACTTTATTTAATAGAATGGTAGCCTGTAAATGACAAGACTCCATAGATTTTCCAAAGTTGAAAATGGTAATTTACATGGAAAAGGGGTACATTGAATACAAATGATCCTTAATCCTTCTACTAACTCTTGATATCCACTGGGCTCTCAACCGCTGCTGGAGATGAATCGATGTCAACCCTTGTGCTCAAACAAAGTCTTCAAAACAGCTGAAGATCCACAGAATGCAATTACTTGTCATAATCCCTAATTTTTGCATAAGTTGCCCCAAGGTGGGGTACTCAACTTATCGGGAAATTCTTTTCTGTTTTATGTCTCTAATTTTTGCCTAGATCTCCCTTTCGGGTTTACAATCCACCGAGACGCTCATTTTTGCCTAAGCCACCCTTTCGGGTTTTCAACTCAGCGAGTTGTTCTTTTATTTTTTAGGCGAAGTATTTCTTGACTACATCTGTGTTCACAGGACGAGTGAACTCTTCACCATCCATAGTTGTAAGAATCAAAGCATCGCCTAAAAAGGCTCTCTTAACAACATATGGGCCTTCATAATTGGGAGTCCATTTTCCTCTGGAATCTGGTTTGAACGTTAAAATCTTCTTGAGCATAAGGTCTCCTTCTCCGAACACTCGAGGTTTGACCTTCTTATCAAAAGCTTTCTTCATTCTCTGCTGATATAACTGACCATGACACATGGCAGTTAATCTCTTCTCTTCAATTAAACTCAACTGGTCAAACCTTGTCTGACACCATTCAGCCTCAGTCAACTTGGCTTCCATGAGCACACGCAACGAAGGAACTTCAACCTCTACGGGGAGCACTGCTTTCATACCATACACAAGAGAGAAAAGGGTTGCCCCTATTGAAGTGCGGACGGATGTACGATACCCATGTAAAGAAAATAGGAGCATCTTATACCAATCCTTATATGTGACAACCATCTTCTGGATAATCTTCTTAATATTCTTGTTCGCAGCTTCAACAACCCCATTCATCTTGGGTCTGTAGGGAGAAGAATTATGATATGCAATCTTGAAGTCTTTGCAAAGAGCTTCCACCATATTATTATTCAAGTTTGATCCATTATCAGTAATGATCTTACTCGTCACACCATAACGACATATGATCTGATTCTTGATAAACCTTACAACAACTTTCTTGGTTACATTTGCATACGACGTCGCTTCAATCCATTTTGTGAAGTAGTCAATTGCCACTAAAATGAGACGATGTCCATTCGAAGCTTTGGGCTCAATCATCCCAATCATATCAATTCCTCACATGGAGAAAGGCCATGGGGAAGAGATAACATTCAATAGTGTCGGAGGAACATGAATCTTATCAGCATAAATTTGACACTTGTGGCATTTCTTCACAAACTTTCAACAATCAGATTCCGTTGTCAGCCAATAGTAACCTGCTCGCAACATCTTCTTTGCCATTGCATGTCCATTGGAATGAGTACCAAAGGAACCTTCATGGACTTCGGTCATCAACAAGTCTGCTTCGTGTCTATCCACGCATCTGAGCAAAACCATGTCGAAGTTTCTCTTGTACAGTATACCACCATTCAAGTAGAAATTACCAGCTAATCTTCTCAAAGTCTTCTTATCTTTCAAAGATGCCCCAGGCGGGTAAATCTGACTTTGGAGGAAACATTTGATGTCGTAATACCACGACTTCTGATCTTTGATTTCTTCAACAACAAACACATGAGCTTTCCTATCAAGACGTATCACAGATAAATTGGGAACTTCATTCCAATACTTCACTACAATCATTGATGCCAATGTTGCAAGAGCATCTGCCATCCGGTTCTCATCTCGAGGGATATGATGAAACTCAACCTTTGTAAAGAAAGTTGAATTCCTCCTCGCATAATCTCTATATGGTATCAAACCGGGTTGATTTTTCTCCCATTCTCCTTTGATTTGATTCACAACCAAAGCTGAATCATCGAAGACATCCAAATACTTGATTCTGAGATTCATGGCCTCTTCAAGCCCCATAATGCAAGCTTCATATTCTGCCATGTTGTTCGTACACTTGAAAGTCAATCTAGTTGTAAATGGTAGATGTGTGCCTTGAGGAGTAATAATCACTGCCCCAATGCCATTTCCATATTGATTAACAGCTCCATCATATACCATGCCCCAATACGAACCAGGTTTTGGCCCTTCTTCTAGCAATGGTTCATCACAATCTTTCATTTTCAAGTACAAAATCTCTTCATCAGGAAAATCATATTGTACTGACTAGTAATATTCAATTGGTTGGTGAGCCAAATAGTCAGCCAAGATACTACCTTTGATCACTTTCTAAGATCGGTATTCAATATCATACTCTGACAACAACATCTGCCAATGGGCAATCCTCCCAGTTAAAGAAGACTTCTCAAATATATACTTGATTGGATCCATTTTGGATTTCAACCAAGTGGTATGATTCAACATATACTGACGCAAACGCTTAGCAGCCCAAGCCAATGCGCAACAAATCTTCTCAAGCATTGAATACCGAGTCTCACAGTCGATGAACTTCTTACTGAGGTAGTAAATTGCAAATTCTTTCTTCCCAATCTCATCTTGCTGACCTAGAACACAACCCTTACTAGCTTTGAGCACAGTCAAATACATGATCAACGGTCTTCCTTCAATAGGTGGAGACAAAATTGGAGGCTCAAGCAAATATTCTTTGATACTATCAAGTGCTTTCTGGAAGTCTTCGGTCCAATCACAAGACTGATCTTTCCGAAGAAGCTTGAATATAGGCGCACATGTGGCAGTCATGTGGGAAATCAATCTGGAAATATAATTCAGGCGGCCGAGAAAACCTCTGACTTGCTTCTCAGTTTTGGGCGCAGGCATCTCTTGTATTGCTTTGACCTTGGTAGGATCAACTTCAAGACCCTTCTCGCTGACAATAAAGCCCAACAACTTACCAGAATGAACACCAAAAGTACACTTATTGGGATTCAAGCGGAGTTTATACTTCCTCAAACGCTAGAATAACTTCAACAAATGCTTAACATGTTCCTCTTCATCAATTGATTTAGAAATCATGTCATCGACATACACTTCAATCTCTTTATGCATCATATCATGAAAAAGAGTAGTCATTGCTCTCTGGTAAGTCTCACCAGCATTCCTTAGACCAAAAGGCATCACTCTATAACAGAATGTTCCCCAGCGTGTAATGAATGTGGTCTTGTCCATATCCTCAGGTGCCATCTTGATTTGATTATATTCGGAAAATCCATCCATAAATGAAAAGACTTTAAATTTAGCAGTATTGTCTACCAACATATCAATGTGTGGCAGAGGGAAATCATCTTTTGGACTGGCTTTATTCAAATCTATATAGTCAACACACATGCGAACTTTTCCATCTTTCTTCGGCACTAGCACAATATTGGGCACCCATTGTGGATACTCAGCATTCACAAGGAAACCGGCATCAATCTGCTTCTGGACTTCCTCTTTGATCTTCACAGCCATATCAGGATGTGTTCTTCTCAACTTCTGCTTGACTGGTGGGCATTCTGGCTTCAACGACAATCTATGCTCCACAATATCAGAATCCAACCCAGGCATGTCTTGATAGGACCAAGCAAACACATCTGAATATTCTCGAAGAAGATCAATCAACCCCTTCTTAGCATCTGGACATAGTCGAGACCCAATCTTGACTTCCTTCACATCATCCTCAAAACCCAAGTTGACAAGCTCAATCTGCTCTTCAAACGGTTGAATAATCTTCTCATCTTGCTCAAGAAGACGAGACAATTCATCACTCACTTCTACATCACTTTCCTCCTCGGCTTCAAACACAGGGAATTCAAAATTTGGAGAAGGAGAAGGATCATTGTATTCAATGGGATTAGGAACCAACCTGCATAATGATTTGATATTTTGATTTTAGAGAAGTGAATTTGTGACCAAATATAATGCAGATGGACAATTATATTGTTTATTTATGTTTTTTGTGATTACCATTTTCAGAAATAAGCAAAAAGTAAAAAATAAACATCAAAGATGTGGATGAATAGAATTAATTTTATTGATGATCAATTTAAAATGCCCAAACAATGTTCACTTCTCCCTTAGGCATAGGAGAAGGATTTTAAGATATAAAGTAATTACTTAGATCGATGCAAAATAACAGGAATATCAACAGCAGTCCAATTATTGCATGTCTGTCCATGCGTCACAAAGTTGATGCAATCTTCCTCTTCATTATTCTCTAGCACAGAAGTTAAGTATTGTTCATTCCCATGAATGAACCCTTTGCTACGGAAGCTGAGTTGCATCTCTTCAGATCTAACGGTTGACGAGCCCTTCTGGAACCCCAAACCAGTTCTTCCCTTGTTGTCGGAGACCTCTACCACACGCCTCCACTGATCAACAGGACCTTCTTCCATAATCTTCTGCGCATCTTTTAGAGAGGACATAGCTGCCCCAACTCTCTTCTCCATAGCAATAGATAAGGCTTGGAATGGAGTTTTAACCTCATCCTCAGCTTACACATATGAGAAAGATGACAGATGGTTGACCAACAACGCTTTCTCTCCTCCCACAATCACCAACTTGCCATTCTTGACAAATTTGAGCTTGTGATGTAGAGTGGAAGTAACAACTCCTGCTTCATCGATCCATGGCCTTCCCAATAAACAACTATAGGTCGGGTGAATATCCATTACCTCGAAAGTAATCTGAAAATCACTCGGACCTATCTTGACTGGAAGGTCCACTTCTCTAATGACTGTCTTGCGCGAGCCATCAAAGGATTTGACAATCACTCCACTGTACCTTATGGGAGCTCCTTGATAAGATAACTTTGACAATGTTGACTTTGGAAGCACATTGAGTGACGACCTAGTGTCAACTAGCACGTTTGACAAAGCATCTTCCTTGCAATTCATAGAAATGTGCAAAGCCAGATTGTGATTTCTTCCCTCCTCAGGGAGTTCTTCATCGCAAAACCTCAAATTATTGCATAAAGTGATGTTAGCCACAATATGATCAAATTGAGCCACAGTAACATCTTGCTCCATGTATGCCTGTTCAAGAACTCTCTGGAGTGCTTCTCTATACACTTCAGAATTCAAAAGCAGAGACAACACGGAAATCTTTGAGGGGGTCTGAAGCAACTGCTCAACCACGTTGAATTCACTCCTCTTGATCAGTCAAAGTACCTCATCCTCATCACTATTGGCTTTAAAATTGCTGGATTCACAAGAATTATCTCTTGAACAACCAACAAGATCTACACTAGGCACCTTCGCCTTCTTACCAATAACTATTTCTTCCTTATTCTCCGGGAACACCGTTCCAAAAACTCGACCACTGCGGGTCACCTTCGTAACATCTGCAATGCTCACCACTGACCTGGTCGTAGGCAACGGGACCTCTTGACCATTCTCCATCATCGTAGCATTGTATTGATACGGTACAACCTTATCAGATGCATATGGGACTGGGCCCGCCAACCATATTACCAAGGACGAAACTGATCTATTGTTGACGTTCTGGTTACTGCTGATATCATACTGAATCACCAACCGCTCTGGTTGTTTGAAAACAGGCACTATGACATTAACATCGTCATCTACCCGGGCTTTATTTCAGATTTTGTCATCATTAATTAAATGCCATTTTGTGTATCCATATTTTGTTTTTCCTTTTTCTTTTTCTGGAAAAATGGTAACATAAAAAACAATATAATAATCACTTTTATATCTACATCAAAATGTGCGTTTATTTGTTCATATTCTAAAATTAAGCAATAAATCATTGTGTAGATTAATTGTTAAGCCCATTGAAAACAATGGCCATATGCCCTCTCCCAACTTTAAATTCCATGTGTCTCAGTTCATTGATCAGTCACAAGTGTTTTGTGAAACTGATGACGAAGAATAAGCTGAGGTCAATGGTGTAGATGAGGAAGAAGAAGAATCCGAGTTATTGGTTGATTCAATGGTGAATGATGAAGAAGAAAAGGAGCCATTACCAGCTAGTAATGTACATTGTCCACCTCAATACATGAAAAGCTTGAATTTGGGTGCAGATGATCCTTCATCAGATATATTTTATAATCCTTATGCATAAATTCAAGCATCATTGAAAGAAGGAGACACATTTCGCACAAAATAAGATTGTGTAAAAGCCATTAAAAATTATCACATGGATCTATCATCTGATTACAGAATTCATCGAACTAATGCAATGAGGTACAAGATTTATTATCGAAATGAGCGTTTCCTTTTCAGGTTGTCAGCTTCGTACCGGAAGAGGAGTGATTCTTAGGAGATTGGATCCATGGTTCCAGTTCACACATGCATGCTCACGAACCCAATACAATACCATCGGAAACTTAGCTCTCAGTTGATATGGGATGAAATTTTGTTTGTCATTAGCGACAATCCGTTGTTAAAGGTGAGTACAATAATCTCGCGTATTGTAACACAATACAACTATACTCCATCATACAGGAAGGCTTGGATAGCTAGGACAAAGTCAGTTGAAAAAGTGTATGGAAATTGGGACGAGTCTTACAAACAACTTCCAAAAGACTTGATGGCTCTTAAATAGTATGCTCCAGGGACTATTGTCAAGTTGGAAACGTTGTTGGCGTATACCCTAGATGAGACTTGTGCTATTGGAAATGGAATATTCCACCGTCTCTTCTGGGCGTATCAACCATGCATCAAAGGTTTTGCTTTATGTAAACCTATTATACAAATTGATGGTACTTGGTTATACGGTAAATATAAAGGAAAGTTACTGATGGCAGTGGCACAAGATGGCAATAACAACATTTTTCCAATCGCCTTTGCCCTAGTTGAAGGGGAGTATGTTGAGGGATGGAGTTATTTCCTAATAAATATCTGATTGCATGTTGCTCCTAAACCTAACTTATGTTTGATCTCTGACTGACACACTTCAATAGTGTGTGCATACAAAAACATCGATAATGGCTGGCAGGATCCTCCGTCGATGCATGTCTTCTGCATTAGACATATCGCTCAAAATTTTATGCAGGATATCAAAGACAAAACATTGCGGAAGAAGGTTGTCAATGCAGGTTACGCATTAAAAGAACCTTCTTTCAAACACTACCGCGAAGACATCAGATTGTCAAACGCAGATGCAATACGGTGGATTAACAATATTCCATTGGATAAATGGACTAGGGCATACGACAGCGGTCAACGTATGGGCCACATGACAACAAATCTTGTGGAATCAATGAACTTTGCCTTCAAAGGCATATGAAACCTACCTATAACAGCTTTAGTGCAGGAAACATATTTCAGGCTAGGGGCGCTGTTTGAGACCAGACGTTCCAAATGGAGTTCAGTGTTGCAATCTGGACAGTTGTTCAGTGATGCATCAATGAAATTCATTAGACACGAAGCTGCCAAAGCTAACATACACGTGGTCACAATGTTTGACCGTACTAAAGGTTGGTACAGTGTTGCTGAGTCCATGGATCACAATGAAGGCATGTCGATGGGACAATACATAGTGGAACTAGATAGAGGTTGGTGCGACTGCTGAAAGTTCCAAGCCATTCATATGCCCGGCTCCCATGTCATTGCGACATGTTCAAAGGTTCGAAGGGATCCATCCTGCTTACAATCTGATGTTTACAAAGTCATAAGCCTATCCAATGTTTACAAAATTACTTTTTCAGTTGTTGCAAAAGAGAATTTTTGGCCTAAATATCAAGGGGACATTCTCTGGCACAATGAAGTTATGCGAAGAAAGAAAAAAGGCCGCCTAAACAGCACCTGTATTCGAACCGAAATGGATACGTCGAACAAAATGGTTCGATTATATAGTTCATGTCGTCAACCAGGTCATAATCGTACTAACTGTCCTATTGTTGGAACGAGCACAATAAGATAATATTACATATACCTCTTTTGCTTTAGATTAAAAACAAAATTTATTTCATATGATAACTTTGTGAGGAAATACCATCACAAATAAATACAACACATTCAACACACAAGCAACACACAAACAACAACACAAACAATTACAACAATTAAAATACCATTACTATAACTAAGCGATTACAACCATCAAAATAATTTTGAACATATTATGCATCATCCTGTGAACGTCTTTATCAGTCTTAATATCCACTCATTCACGCACTTCTCCATTTTGGTTGAACATGGACTCAAGTCATTGAATTCTTCTAATCCTTTCATCGTCTGCAATTTCTCCATCTAACCAATGATTCAATATCCGATTAAGACGTTCAAACAAATATATATTCCAAAGTCGAATCTTTATCGGAGGTGTGAATGCTGAAAATATTAAATCGACATTTCTCTTGTGAATGTATTCAAACATGATTAAAGAAAACAAAATTGAAGGTGATTGAAACAATTGAAGGGAAATGGAAGAGGGTAAGAAATTTGTATGAAATAATATGGAGATGTGATGATGGTATTTATAGAAGAAGCAAATTACGCATGCACCAAGGCTCCACAAACACAAGCATGCGCCAATGCATGTGGCGCATACACACATGCATGCGCCAATACATGTGGTGCATACGCACATGCACACATGCATGCGCCAGTGCATGTGGCGCCTACATGCATTAGTTTTGCATGCATGACAAGACTAATGACGCCTCCTCTCTAGCTTAATTGGATGCGTCAGTTCAACTGGCGCATCAGTTAAGAAAGGTGGTTATTTTGGTATTTTTTTGAAAAATATAGGTTATTTAGGGATTTAAATTGAAATTTGTGGTTATTTTAAAAACAAAATCTCATTTTTTATCCAAAAAATCCCAAAATAATTTCTAAAATTCTCTTTTATTTTTCTTCATCTGATTTTTATTTTTCCACATTTTATTTCCCTGATTTTCTATTTTTCGTGAATTTTCTCTTTTCTCCTTTGTTTTAATTGGTTTAAAAATATTTTTTTGCATTTTTAAATTCTGAAAAATATATTACATACTTCTTATTTTATTTCCAACCTTCCATAGTTTTCTTGGTCATTTATTTGATGTTTTGAATGACTTTATAGATTTTTCATTTTATTTCTATTTTAAAGTTCATTTAAAAATACTTTTGGTGCATTTTATTTAATTAAATTGTATTTTATATTTGTGTGACCTTGTGAACTTCTGTTGGCCTTGGATCATGATGGTTTGGACTTCAAGTCTCATCACACTCAATGGATCTCGGGTGTTGATGGGTTGAAAACCCTTATCCACCAAAATGGATGATTGATTTTGATAACGACTTGATCAAACTTTTGGTCCAATTTGGGTGTGACTTCTCTTTTTTCTTTCTTCTTCATCTCCTTCTTTTTTTTGATCAATTGGATGATTTGTGTCCATCTTGTTCATGATGTATGGGCTGGTACTTGATAAATTTCCATTATTTCAAATCTACCTCCTAATTGATCATGGATCATTTAAGGTACTTTGGATTGATACATAAGTTTGTCCTAAATGTCATGAAGTGTGGATTAAAGTAATGGACCATCCTCCTAGCCTTTGTGCTTGATCATGAAGGAGAATTGCGACCCAAAGCGCAGCGGAAATTAAAATTTCTCCTTTAGAGATCCTTACGAATGGTCATGATCAGTGATAGAATATTTACCTCTAGTGACGGTTGAAACCTTTGGTGCAGATCTCTTGTGACGATCAAAACCTTTGATGCAAATCCACGAAGCGATCACGAACGTTGAACGATGACAACGTCTCTACTCAGTCCACACGAACGGGTTCCTTCAATCTCAGTGCTAGCTGGTACGAATGAAGGCTTTGAGTGAGAGAGAGAGAGAGAGAAAAACGAAATAATGCAACCGCCAACCTTTTGCTTCTGCACAAGGGTTCTATTTATAGAACCACTTGTGTGGGCTTCAAGCTAAAAGCCCACTTAAGTGTATTTTGGCCCATATCTTATAATATGCCCAAAATCACTTAAGCCCATGGTACCTTACCGTATTTCGTATTCTACTCAAGTACACCGTACCTTACGATGTTCTATAATTCACTTAAGGGTACCGTACCTTACGATATTCCTTAGTTACTCTATCTCTCATCAATCCGTCCTTTGTGTGTGACCCTGTAGGTTTTCGTGACGTTGGCAATTATATTAAATCACGCATTTAACATAATAAATAGTGAGCGGTATCTAGCAACACATCACTGCTACCCAAGACACGAAAATGTCAAGTGATCTGACAATTCCTTCTGTGATAATAATTATGTGTATAATTACCCTTTTGCCCTTATGTCTATATTGAACACAAGGCATAGACCGTGTCATCCTTGTCCAGTTCAATATTGTGCCCATAGACATTTATCCTGTTATGCAGGATGGGCAAATTCCATCTAGGTCACTCATGTCCCTCAGCATGCTTTGTGGAGTACCCATCAACTGTCTTTATGGTTATCCAGTTACGGACAACGTTGGATCAGCAATAAAGCACTTGACTCTACATCTAGGATCCATAGTGGTTTCAGGTCGAAGAGTGGAATACACTATTATCACCATGAGAATAACTTATGACACCTTGCATAACTTTCTATATAGTATTCTCATAGCGGGTCAATCCGGTATAAATATTACTCCTAATATTCATACCTATGTTTAAGACTTGATAACTCTTTATCCATGATCCATGAGATGTGATCATCAGTCTACAAACATAATAGTCTTAATGCTTTAATATTATCCCACTTCACACTAAAGCTCGACTATGGATACTTTAGGAATAGTGTCCTTATGTTTAATGTGTTCTCATGATTAAGTCACACTTAATACATTAAACGGACTATCTATTCCAGGGACTTTATTAATCAACCATAATAAAGAGAATGCCTTTTATTATTCGATACAAGTACCAAAATGTATTGGCCTCTAGGGCTTACACCAACAGATCATCCCCTTTATTTCTTTTTGGTGTGACATGACTTTAGGAGAATGATTTACATATTATTTATCTAGCATGTATTAACACAAACATTATTATTGATCGGCCTCAAATAGTTGTGACTTCTACATAAGTCCAATTACAATTGCTTAACATAGCACTAAATTTGTCCCAAAAACAAAGGCATTTTCATAAGTGAGATTATAAGTCTCCTACTCCTCATGGCATTTTCTTGGTTAGATCTTTCTTCTCTAGCTTTTACTTTATGCCCTATGATAGTCTCTTATTCTCCTCCTCTTCTTTAATTTTCAAAATCTCTCACTTTTTCAAAACCTTCTTGTTTTTTTAACTTGAACCACTTTCTCAATAAACCTTGACTTATGTCAAGTGATTTTCAAACTTTTTCATTAATAAATGCTAATTCATCTTAAGTATATTCAGACCAATTTCAAAAGACTTAAAAAAATGCATAACTCACTCAAATAACTGTTGTGCCCTTTGTGAACTTTTTCTTTTAAAACTTTTCTCAAGGCATTAGACATAAGTCATTTCCATAGTTTAGATATAATTCTCATATCTCCATAGTATTGATATAATTATTTTCCATAGTGGCATACTTGTTGATCCTTATCCAAGTTGGAGTCCTTCTCATGATGATGCAAAGTTCTCATACTTGTGGGTGACTAGTTGAGTATTCTCCTTAAAATGAAAAAATGTCTTTCTATAAAAATGAATGAATCAAAATAAACATCTTTGTTATTTTTACCATGAACTACGAGGTTTTGATCCTCCATTGCACTTTATTGGTATGTAGGTATGAGAATTCAAAAGTCTTGGAAAACACCAAAAATCATTACAAAAAATTATTTTCTCATCTCTTCAATCTTTTGCAAACAACACCCTTTTCAAATCAAAATGTATATATTTTCAAAGAGGTTTCCATGGAGTACCATGGATGTTTAGGGTGTTAATACATTCTTTTTGCATAACTAACCCCCTGACTCTTATCTCTTTTAATAGTTTTGTTTTTTTAGAAAAACTTTTTCGGGTTTTGTTCGTATTTTTTTCTTTTTCCTTTGGAAACAATAAAAGCGCGATGACGACTCTTGTTTTACAAGTTAAATGAATCGATAGCTTTATCTCAAATTTTTTACCGCTACACCACCTATTAAAGTATTTTTTTACATATTTTCAAATATTTTAATGTGATTTTATAAATCCATACAAACGGTTGAGCAGGTTTACTTTAACTGATTGTGAAGCCACATAAGACTAGATAAACTGAGTACGTTTTTTATGTCTAACCCGACATGGTGAGCAACAGAAAAATTCAGATATTTTGTTTCAAAAATTAGGAGCATTATGGTATGTATTATTTATTTAAAACTTTTATATGTTATTAATTTATTTCATTTGTGATGTTTACACATATTGGGGAAAATTATTTATTTTATCCTAAAGTCATTCAAGCTAGCATCTTTATTTGTATCCTTTACAAAATCTCATTGAGTCTGTTTCCCTTTTCTTTTTGTTTATATCCTAATTTATACCCCTTATCATAAATACTTCCATGTCATACTTGGATTAGAAGGATTAAGTTTCAAATATATGTATAATTTAAGTTTAAGGTTAGTGTTGATATATCGGCCAATAAATTTGGGGTATGAATTAAAAATTAAGGAAATCAAATGAATGTGAATACAATCTAAAGAGAAAAATAAATGAGTTGAAAAATTAACTAACTTGAAAAGAAAAGAAAAAAGAGAAAAAACTTTACTCAATGAAAGGGCTAAAAAAGGAATGAGACGAATTTTGACAAAGATTCATAAATTTTATTTTTTAGGATATTATACATCATGATGTGTGTACAATATTTTTACCATATCTAGAGCGTCATAATTCTGATTGATATACGAGCAATGATAAATGAAAGCTAAGAAGCCAATGTCTAGACGCTTCCAAACGCGTTTGGAAGCATCAAGATGCCCAAATTTATATATAAATGAAGAAAACTTATCTTCTCTTTATTTTTAGTTTTAGACAGGAAAAAAAAGAAATTTGGAGTAGAGCAAACACATAAGGTGTGGTGGGGAGCATATTTCAACAAATTTATATGGTGATTCTTCCTTACTACTGATTTATGAGTAACATTTATATTTTTTTCAATGAAATTTATTCGGAATATGAGTAGCTAAAATTCTTAATGCTAGGGATGAATTATGTTATTGATAAAATTTGTAAATCTCAATTGATTATTGTAATAATTTAGTTTATCCTCGTTTGATTTATTTTCATCTATTCTTAATATTTTTTACTTTCAAAATTTTTGAATTTAAAAACGGCTACCTATTAGAAAGTAATTTCAATAAGTAACGATTATATGAATATTATAGCTAGTTATCACCTAGGCATGGGATAACACCTTGAAACTGTTCTGTTCTTGATATTTTACATGTTTGATTCTATATATGATTTCCTAATATCCATATGAATTGATTTAAAATTAATGGTTTATTCCCTAAGGAATTAAGTCTAAATAATCTAAAGAACCAATAATCATTAAAAATAAGGCTTAGTTGTTACAAGGTCAATTTATGGCACAAAAGGGGTCAAGGCCACACTCTTATCCATAACATATTTTAACCGCGTTATTTTCTAATATGTAAAACCCTATAATATCACATAGTCCTTAAGATAGAAATTTGGGATTTCTCATTATTACTACATTAGATGAATTAATACACTTTCCAATATACCAATCACTTAAAAATTGTATTTCTTTATTTTCCTTCAACTGCACATCTCACGAGGCTGCAACAACTCCAAGATCCACGATCTTGAGCTGATACACCTTCTCACAGATCTTCAATGCACTCCAAGATCCTATCCATAATAACTTTTACCTAATTCTTCCTGGATTCCTTTGTGAGAGCCTCGATATGATAACATATTCTAGAATCTCCAAAACCTATAGGAGAAGTCTTCTTTTATTTCTTCACTAGAATTCAATCTCCAAACATTCACAATCTTTTTTTTCTATTTGAAAAATATTCATAAAAAATTAGGACATCTAATAAATCACCTCACAACAAGAACTCACACTCTTTCCTAAAGTTAAACAACATTCATCAATGATGTTTTGGTTTGAGGTTGAATATGAAGAGTATGGGTTCAAATTTTAAAATATAAAAGGGACACCTATGAAAATATTAACGAATGACATACACTTGTAGGAAACAAAATTAGAACTAAAATAAAAATTGTAAGGTTCGATAATAGCTTAAAGTTTGTTTTAGAGCATCTTAATGAATTTTGCAAGAAACAAGGTATAAAAATACATATAATTATAATTGGTACACCAAAATAAAATGGCCTAGATGAACATATAAATATGACTATTTTGGAAAGAGTAAGATGAATTTTGTGTTAGGAGGCGAGTTGCTAATGAGTTTATAGGGTGAAGTTGTTGCTAATGAAGCTTACTTAGTCAACAAATGTCCATCCACGAGAATAGGCTTTAAGACACCTGTCGAGGTTTAGACAGGGAAACCTATAGATTACTCAAATTGAAATATTTTTCGTACATTTAATGTTTCTACATATCAAGCAAGACCAAATTGATTCTAGAGATATGAAATATGTGTTAGTTTGTTTTATCAAGAAGGTGTAGATGGATATAAGTTGTGGAAGAAGGATCCCATTGGATCTAAACTTATTATAATTAGGGGTGTTACTTTTTATAAAACCCAATTGAAGATGAAGTGAAAAGAATTGGAAGTGAAAGAATCAAAAACTAAGATTGAGATAAACCGACTTAAGGTAGATGTTCCTACTAATGATATTGTATACGAGGAGGAAGCTTAGGCTCCTTCTTCAATTTATCAGAAATGGAAACTTATATCGACTATAGACTATCAATTGACTCGTGATAGGAAAATGCGTGTGATTATACAACATCAAAAGAAAGGATATGTTAATGTTATTTGTTATGTTTTTAAATGTGACAAAAGTGTTGCAATAATCACAACTAAAGTTCTTTAAGGAGGTAGTGGAAAGAAAAAGAGTGAGAAATAGTGGAAGAAAGTGAATGATGATATGTATTCATTTGACAACTACCATACTTGGGAACTTGTGAGTTTATGTGAAAGATAAATGGTGGTTGGTTTCAAGTAGATCTTCAAGAAAATGGAAGGTATTTCAGAGAATGAAGAACTAAGGTATAAAGTAAAACTTGTGTTAAGGGTATTACTTCGATATAAGAACTTGATTATAATGAAATGTTTTCACCTGCGATAAACTATTGTTATATAAGGATCCTAAAGGAAACAATGAATAAATATAATATTGAGTTGGAAAAAATGGATTTCAATAACTCTTTCTTGGATGTAGAACTTAAAGAGATAATCTACATTGAATAAATTGAAGGTTTTGTTGAGAACAAGTAAAAAATGTGTGTTTTAAATAAATATGTGTATGTATTGAAGAAAAGCCTTATCTAATGGTACCCCATTTTCTAAATTTCTTTTAAAGCATGGTTTTGTGAGAAAAAGTTATGATAATTGTGTTTACATATTAAAGAGGAATTATGAAGCCATTATCTACCTACTTCTACATGTTGATGATATATTTATATACAACTCTAGAAAGAAAGAAAGAGATAAGATCAATGAGACTTTGAATGTATAATTTGAGAATAATGGTCTTGGCGAAACTAAGGAGATCCTAGGAGTTAAAATAATGAGAAATTATAAAAGGAGTTAAAAAATTTATCTAGTCTAGTTGCTTGAAGAATGTGGTGGTTCGGTTTAGAATACATGATGTTAAAACGTCTGACACTCCTTTGGGTCATCACACTAAGATTTCATTTATGCAATATTCTCAAATTGAATATGAGGAGAAGATGATGTAAATTACTCCCAATGAAAGTGGGGCCGGAAGCACCAAGTATTGAATAATTTGTAGTAAACCGAAAATAGCATATGTCATTAGCGTAGTAAGTCAGATTATGAAAAATCTGAGCCGAATTTACCGTGAAGTTTTGAAGTGGGTGATGAGCTATTTGAATGGTTTCTTGAAAGGTTGTTATAATTACAAAAATTCATATCAAGAGAAATATGTTTTTGGAGGGATATGTAGATGCCAATTATATTGGAAATATGGACACTAGAAAATCCTTCTTTGATTTTTTATTTACATTGTTGGGACATCTATTAGTTTGAACAAAAATAAAAATAAAATGTGGCATTATCTAAAACGTTGGTGGATTATGTTACCCTTGTTTAAGGGGTCAAGAAAACCATATGGTTACGGGATATGATTGGGGAGTCAGAATCTCTCAAGAATGTGTGGAGATGCATTGTGATGATCAAAGTTCTACTCACTTGAATAATCATCAAATATATCATGATAGACAAAAGAAGATCGACATTTTTTCTCATTATTGAGGCAATGATCGAATCGATGGAGATTCTGGTGAAAAAAGTTGCTTCATAAGACAATCCAATGAATATGTTTACCAATTCTTTATCTAAGTCAATGTTCGAGCATTGATTGTATTTAATCTATTTTTCAAAGTGTGATTTAAGTTTGTAGAGAGCATCAAAGTGATTGATGAATAAATTGACCTCACCTCGAAGTCTATGTTAGATTCAAGCATTTTATGTCATTTTTTCCGAGTAAGAAGGTTTCTAAGGAAAAAGACAAAGAAATAACTTCTTAGGGTTTCTTTATTTAACCGTCTAGATAATCTTTGAAGGATATCCCAGGGTTGAGAAACAATATGAGATTGATAGACTCATATTTGGAGAGTAGGAGAGAATTGACTCTATAATGAATATAAATTAGGATGTATTCTTATGACTTGATGAACTAACTTTTTATAATTCATTTGTAATATTTTGTTGAAGATTATTTACTGATAGTTGATCATAGAGATGTCTTATCTCCTAGAGTATATAATTTTGGATTGAATTGGATAAATGAGTGTTATTTCTCTAATTTGTTTAAAAATTTACCAAGTTTTTATCTAAGTCAAGGTTCAAATATTGCTTAAACTTAATCTATTTTTCAAAGAGTGATTTAAGTTTAGTGAGCGTACCAAAGTTCTTTATGAATAAATTGACATGACCTCAAAGTCCATGTCAGATACAAGCAATTTATGTCATCTAAGGGTTGAGAAAAAAGACAAAGAAATAATTTCTTAGAATTTTTTGATCTAATCGTCTAGATAATCTTTGGAGGTTATCCAAGGATTGAGAAATAATACGAGATTGATAGATTTATGTATGGATAGTAGGAGAGAATTGACTCTATAATTAATAAAAATTAGGATGCACTCTTATGAACTTGATGAACTAATTTTTTATAAAAATTATTTGTAATATTTTGTTAAAGACTATTGATTGATAGTAGATCAAAGAGATGTCTTCTCTCCAAAAAATACATAATTTTGGATTGAATTGGATAAATATTTTAAGTGTTATTTGTTTAACTTGATCCTATTATTTTGATTTTTCTTTCACGTTATTTTTCTTGAGTCTTTTTAATTTCACAAAACACTATATGCTCAACCAACAATTATCGATCAAAATCCATACTAAATAACTAATTAAATTTAAAATATAATTATATTATTCAGTTTTATTCTATTTTATTCTATACCACCCATTCAAAAATATCTTTATTTTCAAAACATGTCACAAAAGAAGAGAGTGAGAGAAATCCAAAAGCTTTTGCAACTTGGAGATGGTATAGATGATGAGAACTTGCCATGTGGAATATTGGTCCTAACTAATTAATTCATCAACAAAATAATGGTCCATATCCTGTCTTAATTTGCTCACGTTGTGAAAAGGTTTGATTGTTTCTCAACTTGAGTATCAATGACAATAACTAAAAATGTGATACGTTTCTCCATCATTTATAAAGTAAATATCAAACTCATGTACCCCACGTCATTTAATTATGATTTTAACATGTGTAAACAAAAATACCATCTACAACTATTTAATCTTTTGCAATGTAGTGATTGGTTATTGTTAGTTTTGGGAGCATGTAAAAAAATATAAAAATACTCATACTACATAAGGACAAAATCACTCATATTAGACTTATTGGGCAAGCTTCATACATAGACTTACTAGTTTTTCCCTATTTTATTATACCCTCGAAAATATTACTCTATTATAAATATTTTTAAGTTTTTTAATTATATAATGTTCCGACAAAGAATACTGATTTGAGTAACTTTGAAACTAGTAAGATTGAATCAATGTTAATATTTTCTGTTCAATTGAAATATAGTTTGAAGTATGTCCCTATTTATATTGACTAGATCGTTGACACGAATCTTTCAAAAGTTAATACTATAATATTAATATTTAGTTTATTATTAATATATTAAATTATTTTATTAATATTAATCATAACAACTACATCATATTTTTTACCAACACTCCTAAAAAATAAATTTTATAACAAAGTTTTCACTTCATCGAATAAAATATCAAAGTATAATAATACCAAGATGCGCCTTATTTTTTATTTTATTTTTAAATACCATCTATTCTCTTGATTTAAAAATATAGTAGAGGGAAAAATAATTCAAGACATACTTCGAATCTCAGCATATGTAGTTTAAATTTTTATTTCTTTATAAATGGTGTATTTATTTTTTAGTTTACTTTTATTTATAAATTAATTTATGAATTCCTTCTGTATCTTATATAACCGAGAGGTTAGATGATTAGATTTTACTATAAAAATACTCGTTCATTAAGTTTTACCATAAATCTAACTCATATATAGTCGCTCCAGACACATACACATTACTCTTTGAGATGGATTGCAAAATAGAAAAAAATCTTCAAGAATTTGTGTTGTATGTTATTCTTCTAATAATACCAACCTTGAACAAAATATTTTTTAACTCTTTCAACTCGTCTCACATAATGGTGTTGTTGTTGTTGTTTTCACCTTTTGCAAGACTATTATTATATTTTGGAATAATCTTTTAATGTTGTCAATCAAAGAAAACACTCCATAATTCATTCATTTTTCAGGTTGACAACACTTGGAAATTTATTCCTAAAGATATTTTGAATTGCAAGCAATATTGTTGTTTCACGGTACAACTCCTTATTTGAATATTGCAGCACATAAAGAAACTGATGAATGATAAAAAAATTGAAAAATGAAGCTTATTTTTCATTTTTTTATAATTCACCATTTTTTGGAAGTAATATATTACCTTGGTTATTTAATAAAATCGACGGAAATGCCTCTTTTCATCTCAGTTTTATTTAAAAATGAGATAAAATTATTTTATATATATATATATATATATATATATATATATATATATATATATATATATATATATATATATATATATATATATAGATAGATAGATAGATAGATAGATAGATAGATAGATAGATAGATAGTTTATCTTGTAGCGTTCAGTTTCACTTACTTAAAATCCATATAATAAAATAACTCCCAGAGAACCCTAAGGAAGAGCTCTAAACAAGAAGAAGCCTAAACACATATCATCCTCCAACTCTTGAAAAAGTAAGTAAATACAAAGATGATATATGTTTAGGGCTCATGTTCGCTTCTTCTTCTTCTTCTTCTTCTTTTTAGCATATCTAGTATGTCTAACATCATTATTCATGTTACATTGATGTTGTTGTTGTTGATGTTATAGATTCATTGTTGATGTTGTTGTATTTTTGTTGAGAAATTATTAATTTTTTGAGTTGTTGTTTAAATTAGATTTATATAATATTAATATTATTGTTATTTATTGCTATTTATGAGTTGTTGATGTTATTGTTGTTGTCGTCTATTTTGTTATATTTAGCAAAGTTTTGAAATCTATATATTTATGGTTTAATTGTTGTTATTGAGTTTGAGTTTGAGACTAAGATTATGTTGTTTGTGGTTCTTTGTGTAGCTCTCGTCTTGTTCCTTTGAACATGTCAAGAGGACATTATAGTGACAGAATATACAATTGAGTTTATTATATATAATGTTGATTGTTTGTTTCACTAATCCCTCTTTAAATATACAATCTATTAAATTGTTTTTTAAAATAATAATATGAAAAATTATGTTGTATTTGAATACATCTAACACTAATCAATGTTTTTAGAGCATGCAACTCACCACTCATCTCACGTTATTTAATAGTTAAAAATAAGTTTTATATCAAATATACATTTTTTACATATTCAAAATGATATTTTAATCTTATACTAATTCTTTTAATATACACATATATCAATATTATATATTACATTTTATTGTATTGACTTAATTCAAAAATAAAAGAATATTTTTATTAGTAACACATTGCGACAAAAGTGGTAACACTTCATAAATAAATAAATATTATTATATCACTATTCTATCAAACACAATTGATACAAAAAAAATGTATTTGAAATAAGACACAAACAACTTCCTAAAAACATACTATATTTTTAAGTTGATGGTAGATGTCACCTCTCACTTAAATGTTCCTCTTAATCTTGCCTTCATTTCTAATATTTTGTCTCTGTCCAAATATTATACTTTTTTTCATACACTTGATATAAAATTGAAGCACATTCCATGTGCATTCATTCAAAATGTGTATAATCAATAACATTATAAAATAGTCTCACCATTATTACAAAAAAAAAACAAAAAAATTGATAATTCTTATTCTTCAATATATAAAACTCTTACTCTATTTTCAAATTCAAATTCATAGTAGCTGCTACCTCCTCCTTAAATGTTTTTCTTGATCTTGTCTTGATTTCTAATATTTTATTTTTGTCAAATATTATATACATTTTTTCTATATATTTGATATGAATTGAACCATCATTCCATATACACTCCTTCAAAATATGTATAATCAGTACATATAATGCACATTATTTTTTTTAAAAGGCCAAATAAGATAAAAAGAGAATCAAAAAGTGGGGGACCTAACGAACACCACCATCAAAATGTATATCGGATAAGTCTGACTTGTCATGATACAAAGAAGAGGTAAGAAAAAAAGGAGGAGAGTTCCAAACGAGATAAGGGGTCGAAGTAGAATCCTTGGATGCGAGCGTGAAAGACTTTGTAATAGAGAAGTCGTGAATGGAAGAGTTGGAAACTTGCTTAGTGTTGTTACTGATGATAGAGATCTTGGAATGGATCAGGTTCAGAGCATGCATCCAATGAACATTGTGATTCTTGAAGTGTAAGTTATTTATGGCAGACTATATATTATTGAATATAAAAACAATAGCAGCTTGAATAATGACCTTACACTTCTAACTTTAATTTTTGTTGCAAATTTGCAATGCTTCAAAAACATCAAAAGGTTGAGAGACTTTGATCGTGGTGAGGAACCAATGCCAAATACGCATGGCAAATGAGAATTGGAAGAACAAATGAGAGGTTGTTTTAGCATGGAGGTTACAAGGAATGGAGCAAAAGGGATCGATGCAACATCTCTTTGTAAGATTATCATATGTAGAAAGCTTGTTATGGAATATTCTCCACATGATGAAGGCTTTAGAAAGAGGGGTCTCTTGATTCCAAAGATTAATGGGCCAGTAAAAGGAAGGTCTATTAGGCAAAATATGAGAGTATCCATCCTTTAGGGTTAGGAATATTAAGAGTTTGAGTGGAAAATAGAATTAATAGAAAGTTAGTGTTAAAAGGTGAGAGAATAAGATTAAATTGAGTCATAGAGTAATAATTAAAAGTGTAAAATTAAGTAAATATAAATTATGAGATTAGTGGAGACTATGAGTTTTTTCTATACGTGAACTTGGAGGGTTTTTAGAGAAATAGATTTTTGGAAAAAAGAGAAAAACCTAGGAAACACTTGAAGGGGAAGGACACCATAGCCTAAAGCTTATTTTGCTGGAAAATTATGGTAAGAGAAGAGAATTACTCTAATAATGGGTGTCAAATACTTGAATGGTAGGGATGGATCCTTACCCTCTTATAGGATTTTCATTTTTTCCACCATTGTTGTGGGTTATGTATTCTTGATTAAGATTTATAAAAATTATATTATGAATACTCTAAAATACATGAAATTCGTATTGTGTTTATGCTGGAATTTGTATATAATGTGATTAGATGCATTCTGAATGTTGTTGTTATCATCAATGTGTTATTGATGATTATTTGATGTTAGGTCTTTATAATTTGTGTTGGTTGTTTTATAGTTGTTATATAATTATTTTGTGCCAAATTATGAGCATTTGTCTTTTTACAGAATCGAAATCGGAGGTCCGAAAGGCATCCAATGGTGAAAAACGTAGAATTTTGCATTCTGCAGCGATGACAACCGTCACCCTTGTGATGAGACACCAGTCATTGCATCCAGCGAGCTGACAGTCTTCAGCTTTGTGACGGTCCACCCATCATGACCATGTTGATGTTGCTCAAATACGATTTTTGTCATAATTTGAGTTTCATGAATCTGTTTGAGGCGCAGTTTGAATCATTGAAAAGCTAACGCATAACACTATCTCATGGTAATTCCCTAAGAGACTAAATATGCTTTTAAGGGTATGAATGAATTATTTCCTTCCGTTCTTTCTATTGATTGGTAACTGTATGTCATTGATACGAATTGGTGGTGGATATGTGATGATTGTTGATATTAACATGAATTTCATGTACTCTGATGTGCTAATTGTTGTTCATGATGATTTGCCATGAGTATGATTGTTGTTGTTGAAAGTGATGAGTTTTGATTTCATGAATGTAACTTTGAATCTATGAGTAATTGATGAATTAAGAATTTAATTGGTGGGAGATTAACATGTTCAATATGATATAATTATTGTTGGATCAATTATGTCCATTCGGGTGTGTTAGGGGTGAAATTAGAGCTTTAGAAGTTATCCAATGGAAGAAGAACGCAAAGTGTGTTATGCCCATATGTGACGATCATCACCTACGTGACAGGAAGCCTATCAACGCGCTTTGTAAAATTGACACTCGTCGGCAAGATGACGAGAAAACCGTCATGGTCGTCAGATGGGTGACGGGCAAGGGGAATGGATGACGAACAGGTCGTCATCCCAGTGATGGCCTTCATGGCTTGGAAGCCCACCGTAAGGGTCTAGCTGGACCGGTTTTGGGTCTTCGATTCATATTTTCATGTTGTTTCTAAATTCAATAATTATTGGATGTTGTTTTGTGGTGTTTGATGTGTTGGTGAGCAAATCGATATACTTTGAAAGATATCAAATAATTATATAATTAATATTGGTAAATTATTGTTGTGCATAAATATTAGTATGCTATGTGAATATGCATGTTGTTGTCATGCTTGTGTAAATTATGCAATGGTGAGTCATAATGTAAGCATGAATATGATGTGTCGTGTTTGTGGCCTTATTTGGCGTATTTGTGCATTTTTCATGTTTCATTTGTGTACGAACTTCAGTTGGGTGGTTTTCTCTAGTATAGTGGCAAGATCGGGAGTATGTAGCTGATTTGTGTATGTAGGGACAATGAAGCATTATTAATTCAATGGTGAGTAATCAGTAACGATTTTGGTGTGCTATGTTTAGTGGTGGAATCAGGAGTGAGTAGCTTTATTCTATAAATGGGAATCAGTGAAGCGTTGTTGAGTCTATGGTGACAAATCAATAATGGTTTGGTGTGCTCTGGTCCAATGGTGGGGATCATGAGCGACAGTGGACGAATATAAGTAACATACCTCTGATGTCCAAAGAGTCGGTACCATATTTTCATTTAGAGTCAAGTTGCGGATACATCACATATATACATACATTTGTGATCGATTTATCATTATGATTGGTTGATGTTGTGAATGAACATGTGATTGTTTGATGATGTGGATGAATGATGAATCGATGTGTTGTTATGTGGTGATTATGTGTTAGTGATTGTGTTTATGTGATACTACTCATGGCATGTTTTGCACCATTAATTTATTTGAGTGTATTCTCACCCCATTTTGTTTGTTATTGCGTATGTGCTCCTCTGGGGTACAAACGATCAGGTGCAAGAATAGATGCTTGAGGCTAGAGGATGTCATTGCACCTCTTTAGTTATTTATCGTTCGGGTTTTAGTGGATTCACTCTGATATTTAACATTAGGGAATAAGCTATTATATGTTTTCTTTTGTTGCATGTCTTCTTTTATTTGAGGATTATTGAACCACTTTCTCATTTATTGTTGTTGTGAGTTATATGTTAAACTTATTAGTTTTTTCGCTGCTTGTTTTTAAAAGTTTTATTTGTGCTTCTTTTATGCTATGGTGAAGCATGTGTGAGACTCTACTTTTTACTTTATATTGAATTATTTAATTAAATGTTGAGTCGGTAAAATAGGGTGTTACATTGATCACATCCCAATAATACTGGAAGAAAGTGGCTCCAAAGCCATTAGGCCTATGAGTACCATCTTTATTAAGACTAAGAATTCATTCTTGATTTCCAAGTTGAAAGGAGAGTTGGTAATAATAGTGTTAATATCATCAATTATCATCCAAGTGATGCAGAACTTGATGAGATCAAGGTCAAGGTTGGTGTGGTTAGACTTGAAGAGAAGCTTCTTGAAGTAGTTAGTAACATGAACCTAAAGGATTTCCTGGTCAGAAATGAGGATACCTTTAAAATTAAGGGTCGACATGCATTTTATTGCATGTTAGATGTTAGTTATCATTTGGAAGAACTTAGTATTCTTGTCCCTATCTTGTAGCCATTTGACATGAGCTTTTTCTTTCCTAAATAAGTTCTCAGTATTCATAGCATTCTCTAGCTGAATCAAGCAATTCCACTATCTATTTCTCAACACCATATAATGATTTCATTTTGAAGCTCCAATCGTACCTGATTTAGAGCCACTTTAGTCAACTTCACTATGGAATGCACATTTCCATAAGTATTGTGATTCCAAATTTTGAGATTTTTCTTCAGGATCTTGAGCTTTTCAATAAGCACAAACATAGGACAGTCATAGAAACTTGTTTTCCATATAGATTTGATAACCTCCAAGAAACTAGGATTGGTGGTCCCCATGTGAAGGAATTTGAAGGAAGAAATAACAGGATTGGTAGAGGATAAGCTGAAATAATGCAAAAGGGGATGGTGATTAGATCTAACTTTGGGTAAAGATATACAAGATGTTTTGAAGCACAGGTCCAACCATTTCATATTACAAATGGACATATCTAATCATTTTAAGGTATGAGCTTTACCAAGTCTCCCATTGGACCAAGTGAAAGAGGCACCCACTATAGGGAGGTGGACCGATTTATTTTAATTAGTCCAATTTTGAAACTCCGTCATGGGAAGCTTAGAAGGAGAAAATGAGCCTTTATGCTCATGAGCCCCAATGATACACCATGGGAGTTTGTGGTTATTTAGAATGTATGTCAAGTTATTCCACATGGATCTCCTATGGATATAACTGGTAGAAGCATAAATGGCTGCCAAACCGTTTTTTTTTTTGTATATCATAAGAGTGAAGGCAATGGCTTGATCACCTATATGAACGATGATAGGGAAAAGGGAAATTTTGCAAAATTTATAGAGGTTAGGTATGTGATTAATCCCATTATTGATAGTGATGGGCTTGTAACCAAGCTTGAGAAACCAATTTTGAGGAAATCTATCTATACAAATCCAAGGTTTAGCAACAAATAAAAAGTCAGGCTTGTTTGAGGTAATTATTCTATTGAGGGCCAACCTAGTGGGGGATTTGGACAATCCCTTTCCGTTCCAGAAAATACAAATGATTTTAAATATGTTAAGGTGTCAACCTTTGATATGGTTATGTATCCACTGGGTTACTTTAACTTTTTCTTTTTCTTTTTGGCTCTAACAAGAGTGAACGTATGAGCCAAGTTGTCCTCGGGAACGTCACCTACCTCTTCCAAGTTTTCCTCCACCTCTACATTTTCAGCCAGATTGTCCCAAGATAGTTGGAGGAATTTCTCATTATTATTCAAAGGGTGCTTTCTATGGAATCATCTTCCACTGCCTAAGTAGCATCAACAAACTCTTTGTCCTGAGAACTATCCTTAAAATATTTACTATCAACCTATACAATACCTAAGGCATTGAATTTATTTTGTGTAAAGGGAACAAAGTCAGGCACAACAGCTTCTTGATCTTTGTTAAAATCACTTGTTTGAGGATCCAATACCACCAGAGGATCTTGCACAATCCCATTAGCCTTCGGATCATAATTCACAGGTTTCTCCTTACATGGCTATTTACCATTATTCTCTTTTAGGGCATTTTGTTCGAGGACTTAAATTCTAGATTTGAATTTAGGTTGAGACTTATCAATAACATTTGAAGCTTTGAGGTTTTTGTAACTCTAGTGACCAATCATTTTACAATGCGAATAATATTGAGGAAGGTTTTCATACTCGGTGTCAACAAAAAAAGAAAACCCTTTCCTATCCACTAAATCATTGGGTTGCAACTTAGCTAACAAGTCCATATCTACCAAACTCCTAACAAAATGAGCATAAGGACGAATAAACCTAGTTTTAGAGGCTAGCACATCGGTGTAGATAGGAGTTCCAATGATGCTTGCGATTATGAAAAGAATGTTAGCTCTCCATTATTCTCGAGCAAGCCCAAATAATTGAATCCAAGTTTGAGCAGTTGAGACCGTTTGAAGATTTAGGTTGAAATCTTTTGTCCATGGAAACAACTTCAAAGTACCTGGTGCTAGATTCCATGAAGGAGATTCTCTAACCCTCTTAACTTCGTCATGGAATGAGAAAGAAAACTCATAGAATCCTTTCTCGAGAGATGTGATATCCCATTTGTCGAGATTGTTCCACTGAGGAGCAAGCTTGTTCTTCAAGGCAATGACGGTCAACAAAGTTAATCCTTTTGGCCAAATTACTCTGCCACGGGGATTATGCTAACAAAACTCCAAACCAGCGATGTATTCTTCTTACGGAATGGAAATGACGATCATATCCCCCTTTATGCACGGTTGTGGAAGCTAAGACGTTGGAATGTTGCAAATGTTGGTGTTGGCATTCAAAACGTCAGCGGAAGGTTTTGGTTTTTCTGTTGTTTCTAATTGAATACCCTTGGTTGTGAGGTTGTTGTGGTTTTGATCTAGACAAGTCCAATGGAATTTGGAAATATTCCATCAGGAAGTTCCATCCTCCAGCGGTTGCCAGTTCACCTAACGATCGAAAATGCACGGGGAACTAAGCATCGTAAAATGAGAGAGAAGAGAGAAAAATGTTGAAAATATAAACAAAATTTCACTCTCTAATGCAGATTATAAAACATATAAAAATATTATAAAATAGACTCACCATTGTATTGGAAGAAAACAAAGCCTACAATAAAATCACAAAAGTTTGAGCAATAATTCTTCTTTTATATTTCATTCGAACTAAATGGATTGCTCATAAGGTATATATATATATATATATATATATATATATATATATATATATATATATATATATATATATATATATATATATATTATATATATATATATATATATATATATATATATATATATATATATATATATATATATATATATATATATATATATATATATATATATATATATCAATTGGACGAGTTTTTGGATAATGATTATAATAATTTTTTCAATTCGGAGATTTTAAGATTTTTTTAATTGCGAGAAATTTTTTAGTGACTCATCAGCATGAGGCTAGGGGTTTGTCTAGGATTTCCATCATGACAATCTTAGGTTTATATTAAGTATATTTTCTTACTCTAATATGGGAGAAGATTCGTGAATGTTGTTTACTCTCCATGATGAACAATAATGATCAAATACTTTATCATTTGTGTATTTAAGGACATATATGGACATGTTGATGGCATGTGACAAATGTCCATAAATACATATCTTGGATAACTCGTCATTGGAGCGGCCTATATGTCGCATATGCTTGCTGAGGGTTCAAACTCATCCCACGCCTAGAACGGACCAATTATCCTCGAATTTGACCTATAATTTCTGAGATCTATACCGTCCCCCAAGCTTGAGGTGTGAAGGAACGAAGTGCTTAAGGTTAATGCCGTAAATATTCCCCCAATTTCATGGACGTACACACTCCCCCAAGCATGAGGCCTGAAGGGGCGAAGTGCTTAAGGTTAATTTTGTTCGGACTGACTTGGATGCGTTATTTTGGTTCGAGTATGGGTACTGTCATTGTGAATCACAGATCTATCACATTTTTATATCAAGTCATATATTGTTAACCATCTCAGCATAAAGTTCCACTTGGGATATATTCACTAATCCTCATTCCCTTCTCATCAAGAATATATGATGTGCGAGATTGATGTATATCACATTTTCCTCTGGTTTATCTCTCAGCTCATAGAGACCTTGTGGGTGAGATGTTGACTTTTAGGAGATATGTGTTTGTTGTTGGACCCTTGACCTTTTATGTCTTGGAAAGTGCTTTAACACATCATTATTACTTTTATTAGGACTTGTAACACTTCAGGGGTTATCATTATCCCTACTACTAGGCTTTTTTGCCTTTCATCTAAGAGACCCTCGATGGTCCCAAACTTTGGCTTAAACAAAAACTTTTCTTTTTACTCAATCCTCTCTCTTTTAGAAATATGCTTAGTTTCTTCTTCTTTTTTCGCTTATAAGCTCTGAAACCCTTTTGTCTTCAAGGCTTCCTCTTCCCATTCTCCATTCAGGTACTGTGATCATTTTCTTTTCTCTTTTATTCCTCATCTAATTGATTTCAATGGTTCTGATTCACGAGTGTGACGATTGAGGGAGAGTTTTTTTTTGTCTAAAAACATAATTTAGAGGTATGCATTGTGGAAACAATTTGTGAAAGGGTGTAGACGTGCAACCTGAAAATAGATTAAAAATTTGTGAAGAGAGAGATATATGGCATTGTATTTGATAGCGCCACTTTAAAGGTAAATTTAAAACTTATAAGTTTTTCATAAGACGATGTTCAATAGAAAAATATCGATAATGTTAAGTATGCTATTTTATCTCAAATTTTAATCCAAAATTTCAAAATTTTACATGAGAGTTTTCATGATTATTAACACTATGTAAAGATTCTTTGGGTACAGTCCCCACAAAATTTTAACTATTTCGTTTGAAAACAATTTTTTTCATGTTTTATGGAAAGATTGCTACCACTATGTGACTGTGCCCACAGAGTACAATTGCAAACATGGTGGCAAATACTACACTAAAACAAGAGTCATACTAAACTTGGACAAGGTGTATTGCACTCATTTGGGTTTGAGGTCCTACACACATTAATGTCACCCTTCTAAAGAAAAACAAGAAACCCCACTACTCCCAATTATTTTCAATTAGTTAATGCCTATGCATGTGTATAGTTCAAACCCTTCCCGGATGGCACCTTGGCCCTCATAAAAAACCGATTTTTTTAGTTTGGATCAAGTTATGAGATTATCCACAAGGTGTTAAAATTTATATTGATTCAAATAAAAACAATAAACCAATTTAAAAAAAAATAAGAATTGCATTAAATTTTATATTATGAAATAAACACGGTGTTATTTTGTATCAATCACTCAAATCATATTGATTTTAACGGAGTTTTTCTCTTACTTTAAACGGGACTCTCTCAAGTTGATGATGAGATTGGAAAAAAAATCATATTAATTTTATTGAATATTAAAAATCGAATCAAACCGCTTACTTATACTTTAATGTGTTTTTTATAAGTATGACATAATACATTAATCTATTATTAATATCTTTCTATTAGCTTAATAATCTTCATTTTTTATAATAAAATGTTTAGGACTAATTAAAATTTTCCAAGCCATAATTTTTTTAAAAAAATCCCCCAATGATTCTTGATATTTTGAGTCCTATATATAGTTTACCTTCCTTCCCATTTTCTTTCATCCACCCATCTCCCAATTGAGATATAGAATAATATAGGAGGAACAAAATGGAAGCACTTTCTTCAAAGTTCCTTCTCATATTTTTTGCATTTAGCTTCACCACACTCTCTATACAAGCAAGAGAAACCAACACCTTATTCATTAGAAACTCTTGCAGTTCCACAACTTATCCAAGACTATGCTATGCATCCTTAGTGAAGCACGCAGATCTCATTCAGACAAATCACGTCCTTTTAACGGGCACGGCTCTAAACGTGACTCTTGCTTCGGCGAAATCAACCTCAGCTTTCATGTCAACGCTCTCTAGAAGCCGGGGTGTGAAGCCTAGAGAGGCGGCAGCTATGAAGGATTGCGTCGAAGTGTTGAGTGACTCTGTCGATGAACTCAGAAGGTGTATAGGTGAGATGAGTCATCTTAGGACATCAAATTTTGAGGTAACAATAAGTGATGTACAAACTTGGGTTAGTGCTGCTTTGACAGATGAGAGCACTTGTACCGACGGATTTCAAGAGATTAATGCAAAGCACAATATTCAGAGAATAGTGAGAGGGAAAATTGTGCAAGTGGCTCAATTGACTAGCAATGCTTTGGCTTTGATAAGTAAACTTGCTAACTAAGATCTATAGTTTTTGTAGCTTCAAAATTACAGCATTATTAATGTAATTCATGTTGCAGTTTCAAGATGTGTAGCATCAAGTTGGTAATACCTTAAACTCAGTGTGTGTATGATTGCAAATTTGTAGCAATTAGATGTTTGAAATTTATTCCAGTAAATGTTTATTTCTTTTGAAATTAGTTGTTTGTTTTAGTCGATAAGTGGTGGTAGGTGGAGCTTGTTATGAATCAAATTCATTAGAAAATAGTTTGAGATTTGACTCGATAATTAATTCGTTGAACTTAGTTTGTGAAAGAAATGAATCAAACTTGAATTTAAAGTTAATGTGATAAACTTAAATTATGGATAGTCAACTCATTTGATTCATGAACCGACTATAATTAATACTTATTGTTCAGCTCTAGAACTATGTGATGATCGAAGAAGTTGAACTCACAGTGAGCTACAATGGTTTAAGACTTTTGATGATGTGGAATGGAGATCTGATTTGTAAGGTTAGGACTCCAACGTTAGAGTCAGTAAAAGAGCAAGAAAGTGAAGTTCGAATGGGAAATGTTTGAATATCTGGAGAGTGACACATTTTCCTCTTTAAATAGGGTGGATGACTGATAACTACATGTGTGTGGGATGCGACCAACTGTTGGATTGATTCTAGGAGATATGTATGGTAACCTCGGGAAGGGTACTCTACGGTGAAGAGAAATTGGTCCACATACTCTTTATGTGGTAGTTTCTTAATTCACTACTGAGTGTCCATTTCTTGGGCCTTGTGGCCGCTCAGGAACAGTTATCCCTCAAGTCCTTGTCTTTGCGTCGAAAGACAACGAATTGTGACCTATGTTGCTACCCGACCACGAAATATTAAGCTTCAAAATTCTCGAAGGAAACGGCCCTAGTCTTAGTATTGAACACATTAAATTCCTATTTTGGGAACTGTACTATAAAACTGGGAGTGTCTTACAAGCCTCTACTTGTTGGCTAGGAGTGATATTTCACCTTCTTTAGAGTGCTTGAATGATTTTAGACCATTTTTGCGAAGATCATGGTCGTTGATATTGAGCAGTGGATTGTACAATCCCAAGTGACTGAATGAAGCATAAAGGGATTCTGAAGTGCCCTCTTATCTTTTTTGCTGCGAGTTGGCTGTGAAGAAAGTATTTTCGTTTTCGATGTTGAGTCAAAACTAACTATTTCGTTTGTCGTTGTTGGTTTTTCACGTTGCATCAATCTTTTCTCCAGAGATTAAAGTTTGGGTCTTTTTTTGTCCATGTGTTCTTTCGTTAGGGCTCCCAAGGAATTTGAGTTTTATCAAACTTTACCACACATGCATTGATTCTATCAAATATACATATTGTTTAATCATGGTGATTATTTCAAATTTGACCAAGAAACTTGGTTAGGATGTTTCACGCGATTTGGTGAATCTTAGTATTTTAAGGGATACTTTTGTCTTTGCTCATAAAGGTGCCTTTAACCAAACTTTGACTAATTTTGGGTCCACGATCGACTAAGGGGTGTTTCCCTCAGGAGAAGATAAAAAGGATATGCATACGATATTATATTTGTGTTATTCCTTTATCAGAATGCTTTTTTCCAACATATGATATTGTCTCCCTCCAAAGAATTTGATGTTAGCATCTTAAACCACCCGTTGATCACTCTTTAACAATTGTATCTTGTGAATTAGGCATTTATCAAAGTCTTTCAACACTTATGTGAGTATAAAAGAGGTAGCCAATTATGATACTATTCTTCCATCATTTTAAGATTCAAAACAACCTCAAACGTGCAAATGGTTATGGTTTGTTTTCATTGCGACAATCCACCTCGTATTTTGAGACTTAATTTGAAAGCATGAAGGGTCTTGACGGTCGTTTTTACCTGGAAACTCCTTTTTTCGAAGAAGCCCACACAAAGATCTTCTTCTTGGGTCCTAATTCTACCTCTGTCAGCTCGAATATCTTCCATAAGTATTGGACTCAGAGTCACTACCTAACAAGGGATATTTTGTATACTTACAAGGAAGAAGACTTGTCCTTGGAGGAATTCTACCTCAAAATTCACTTGGTGGCTTTTTCCAAGGATTTGGGCTATGTAGGTGGTGTTTCAAGATACCAGGCAAAGAAATGCATATAGACTCAGTGATTATGGATTCCAAATTGGGTGAGCTGAAGAAGAATTTTGAAAAGTTGCTTAAGAAGAAATTTGTTCGACCGAGTGTTTCGCCATATGGAGCATCAATATTGTTAGTGATGGAGAGATATGGAAGTATGAGGTTGTGCATTGACTACAAGAAGTTGAATAAAGTGACTATCAAGAATAAGTATCAGCTTATGAGGATCGATGATTTGATAGATCAATTAGTAGGTGTGTGTGTGTGTGTGTTACACAGGATCGATTTGAGATTAGGTTACCATCAAATTCGAGTAATGGTGGAGGACATTCAAAAAACTGCTTTCAGAATGAGGTATGGTCATTATGAGTAGGCGGTAATTCCTTTTGGAGTTTCTAATGCTCCTGGAGTATTCTTGGACTATATGAATAGAATATTTCATCCATATTTAGACTAATTTATAGTAGTGTTTATCATTGATATCTTGATTTATTCAAAATATGAGGAAGAACATGAGGAACATCTAATGGTTTTACTGCAGACGCTGAAGGAGAAAAAGTTATATGTGAAGTTGTCCAAATGCGAGTTTTGGATAAAGGAAGTGAGCTTCCTTGGTCATGTGATTTCTAATAGTGGTATTAATGTTAATCTGTCACAGGTTGATGTTGTGTTGTAGTGGGAGACTCTGAAATCAGTTATAGAGATCAGAAGTTTCCTTGGTTTGGTTGGCTATTATCGCATATTTAATGAAGGGTTTTCAAAATTGGCAATGCCTTTGACTTAGTTGACTCAAAAAGGTCAATGGTATGTGCGGGATTTTGTGTGTGAAGATAGTTTTCAATAATTCAAGAAGAGGCTGACAACCGCTCCATTTTTGATTTTGTTGAATCCTAGGGAATCCTTCGTTATTTATTGTGACGCTTCGAAGAGGTTTTAGGAGAGGCGTTGATGCAGAATTATCAGGTGGTAGCTTATGCTTCTAGACAATTAAAGGTTCATGAAAGAAACTACCCTACGTATGAATTAGAATTGGTAGTGGTGGCTTTTGTGTTAAAAATTTGGAGACATTGTCTGTTTGGCTCTAGATTAGAAGTGTTTAGTGATCGCGAGTGTTTAAAATACCTATTCGATCAGAATAAGTTGAATATGAGGCAGAGAAGATGGCTTGAGATTTTAAAGGACTGTTATTGGTCTGAATTACCATACTGGTAAAGCCAATGCTGTAGTTGATGCATTGAACAGAAAGTCATTGCATATGTCAATGTTTATTGTTGGAGAGTTGGATTTCCTTGAACAATTCAGAGATATAAGTTTAGTATGTGAAGAAACTTCTACTAGTGTGGAGTTAGGTGTGTTGAAGCTGACTAATGGTATTCTGGAAGAGATCAGAGAATCTTAAAATATTGACTTAGGTTTGGTGGACCGTTTAGTGTTGATCAACCAAGGTAAGGGTGGTGACTTTAGAGTTTATGAGAATGGTGTGATAAGGTTTAAGGATAGAGTGTGTGTTCCTAATGTACCTGAGCTTAAGAAGAGTATCCTTGAAGAAGGACACCGTGGTAAGCTAAGTATCCATCCAGGTGCAACCAAAATATATCAAGACTTAAATAATATTCTTTGGTGGCCAGGGATGGAGAAAGAGGTTGTTGAATTTATATATACTTATTTGACTTATCAGAAGTCAAAGATTGAACATCAGAATTCGTTGGGTCTGATGAAGTCGTTGAATATTCCTGGATGGAAATGGGATAACATTTCCAGGAAGACGTGGACTTAAACCAAATTTTAAAGAAGGAGTTAAAGGATTTATCATGTGGGCATTTGCTCAGGAATGTTGTCGAAGCGAATGAGGAGTTCGATGTCCTTGTCTTAAATGTGAATGTAGATCTATAATTAGTGACCTAGAGGAAGTAGAATATCATTTGAAGAGAAGGGGTTTCATTGAAAATTATTGGGTTTGGACTTATAATGGAGAAGAACTATCGAGTAACGTACCAGAGACCAGTAATACGCATGCTTCAAGTAGTCGATCACCGATGGAATATATGGAAAACTTTAATCAAATCGGTGAGATGGTGGACGATTCTTAAGGTGTGAACGTGACCTAGGATGAACCTAAATATTTTGATGGGAAAGAGTTGCCGAATGAGTAAGCGCAAAGATTTTATCAGTTGTTGAATGAGAGGAATACTTTGTTGTTTGAGGGGTCCTCAAACTCAAAATTATCAATGTGTGTGAGATTATTGGACTCCAAGTCAAATTGGAATATTTCTGATCAGTGTTTGGAATTTTTCACAAAAATGATGCTCGACGCAACTCCTACGAAAAACAACCTGCCTACAAGTTTTTATGATGCAAAGAAGTTGGTGTCGAAGTTGGGTTTAGAAGTAACAAAGATTGATTGTTGAATTAGTGGTTGCATGTTGTTTTGTGACAATGAGTTTGGTACTAGTGATGGAGCATTGGAGGAATGTAAGTTCTGTAAGAGTCCAAGATATCAAGTTCGTAGTAAAGGCATTAATCGTAAGCAAAAATAGGTAATAGTGAAGTCCATGTTTTATCTTTCGATAATACCAAGGTTAAAAAGAATGTTTACTTCAATACACAGTGCAAGTCAAATGACATGAAATTATTATTTCCAGGTGTCTTCCCATGACTGGTACTTCTTGTACCTTTTGCCAGGTTTTTGTTGTATTTTTCCCAGTAGTGCCTCCCTTTTTCTTTTATATATTTTATTTGTCTTTTAAAAAAATAGAATTTGTCTTTAAAATAACCAAGCTTTTCAAATATATTTCCAAAATAATCACTATTTCAAGTTATTTACCAATATAACCACGTTTCAATTATCCCTCTAAAGCATGCGCCAGCTAGAATTGTTCATGCATGTTGCCATTTAACCAAGGCGCCAATTGGAATGACGCATCCATGCAGATCAAGCCAATGAAACTGGTACATGCTTTATGACATGAAGAGCATGCGTCATTGCATGTGGCGCATGCTTTGGATATTATTTTTTAAAAAATATATTTTATGATATACTTATATAAAATTGAATTAAAAATGTAAATGAAAAATAATTAATAATATTATGATATAAAGCTAAAATACACAACAATTGATAAGAAAATTAATGACCCGCCTGATTGAAACGCCCCATGTTCCACATCTCGGTGCGTTACCCAACCTTTTAGGTCTCCCACGATTTCCCTAAGGTATTTGGGGTCTTTCAGTGCTGACATGATGCAATTGTGGCTGGTGTGAAGATCATTTGAGCGGTTGTCTACTGTTGGATGGGAAATGAATAATATTGCGTATTGTCATTTTAGCCACAAAATCAGTGACATGTGTGATGTATAGTACTGTCCTTGCTCACGAAACTAGGTAGTGGAAATGGTGTTCATTTTGTACCATCACGTTCCCATTTTGATCTTATCTTCAAATTCACTGGCTTCTGATGAAAGTTGATGAAGCATGAAATGAAGAAACATATAGTTGGATTCAGAAAATTCAGAATCTTTTGTCAGAACCTTGACAGTGTTAATAGCCTGACTTGAGATCTTCAGAGTCTTCAGAATCCTCAGTCAGAACCTTGATAACTTCACTCGTCTGGCTTGAGATCTTCAGCTAGATAATAAAACTTCAGAAGCTTTCCATTCTTAAGAAGTTTGGTGATCAGAGTTACGTCCATGAGCATGAACTGAGAGAACATTGCGGCTACAACATAGTGTCTCCTCATAAGCTTCTGATGAGTGAGACAACACAAAAGTAGAAAGAACATTGCAACAACAATATTGGCGTCTTTCAGAATTTCTAATAGATGGCGCAGAAAGCAGATTTATAACACATAGTTCAGAAACTGATGACATTGCACATCATATATTCAGAATCAGAACTAGTTGTTAAAGCTAAACAATAACAAATCGTTAGGGTACCAAAATTATTCTCACACAAATACAATATTCTTATCATCAAAACTTAAGATATAGATGCAGAACCAAAAATATTGTACTAACAATCTCCCCCTTTTTAATGATGACAAAACATGTATTTTGATGAACAATTTTGTACAGGGTAATCACAGAAGAATACATTTTACAGAAGCACAAAGCTCCACCTAAGATGTATAATCCTATAAAGATAAAATCATAATGAAATAATACTTTCCTAGTTAACCTTTTTGAAATACCAGAGTGAGCATTCTGTCAGAATCTGGTTTATCTTCATAAGTTAATTTATATTGTCTAGAGCACTGGTTGATAACATCATCATCCTGATAGGCTTCACTTCAGAGGCTTTGTTGATTTCTTTTGAAGAAGCTTTAAAAGAGATGGTTTTCTTATCAAAACCTTGACTTTTCAAGTCTGATTACTATAGAAAAAAATATCTCTTAGCTGGATTCCAAATCCATGATTTTCAAAAAGAACATATTCTAAACCATTCTGATTATTGAGAAATAAATCTGCAAAATACTTAACAAACTCTTTTTTGAAGTAGTTGTTATCAGAAAACATTAATCAATGTTTGGGTTTTTAATTAAGGAAATTAGATATCAAAATAAACACTAATTCTTCCCCTTTAGAATGTTATGTTTTCACCCCCTTTAGAACGTTATGTTTTCTCCCCCTTTGTCATTAATCAAAAAGACATAAGACAAAAAATAAATGAAAAGAAAGAAACATTTTTCATTGAAAATTTGCTAAAAGGCAGTGCAAGGTACAACTGATAAGAAACAAAAGAAATTTTCAAGAAAATAAAATTTAAACTAAGGGTTATGAGGATGAGGAAGAAGAAGTCTTGAGAGAATCAACAGAAACATGAGATCTTATTTGTCCAGACGCTCATTGACCCTTGCATTGTCAGCCTTGATTTCCTCGATTGTCTTCAGAAGTGCAATAGGGATAGGCTGAGAGGCAGAAGCTTCATAGACGACAATCTGAGTATCAACTTCTTCCATAGCACAATCTCGAGGTTCAGAAGCAGCACCAGCTTCTGGAGCAAACTCAATGTGCTAAATAATCTCTATTTCTGGAGCAGCTATAACAACTTTTTCTTCCATAACCTCAGGAGTAGCTTCCTTTATTTTTGGAGCAGGAAGACAGAGTTGGGAGTTTCTTAACTTCCAGAGTTCCATTAAGGGAACGAACCCAAAACGGAGTTTTCTTTTAGCAAGAGTATACCCAAGGCTTCATGCAAAATGCTTTTAGATTTCGACTCAAATTTTCTCAGAACCTTACCAAAGTTAGGGGAGGATTTTGGTGGTTGTTTGGGGTAGTTAATAGTAAGGTTGATTCTAGACTCATCAAAGTCAGGACCATAGACAGAAGGAAATGAAGGGACAATAATGGGAGGTTATTTATGATCAGGTGAAGTTGGTTCAGGTTCAAATTCGAACATGCCTTCAGGAGTTCCATCAGAAACGTGTCCATCAGAAACTCTTGAGGGAGATGTTCTAGAGGTTTTTATATTGGGATTTGTTGGTTGGGGAGTAGAAAGACATGGTGGTGAGATGGATGAATTTTGTAACTGTGGAAGGGATGGTGGTGATATATGTTGTTGTGCTGAAAAAGGTTCAGAAACTAAAGGAGTTTATGTGATAATATTGATAAAGGTTGATTGAGGTGGTGGAAGTGGGATAGGTTCAGAAATAATTGGTTGAGATGAAGGAGGAGGTTGGATTGGTAAGATCCTTTCAAACAAAATTGAATCATAATTAAATTGAGTGCTATCAGATAGAAGCTTGCCAAATGCCACATCAAAAGCGCTTGAAGAAGAATGGACGAGTCCAGAAGTATTCTTCAAAAACATTGCTTTCTGGCACTCACTTAGAGGCACATTGCCCTCATCCAGAAAGACAACAATCTTCTTCTTCTTCTGAGCCCTAGAAGATCCTTCGCCTCTAAATACCTTCTTTCTCTTCCCATGAATATCATGATTAGTCTCAGGAAGGTTGAATGGATCCACCAATGGATGAAGTCCATCCTTCAGACAACTTTCCAGATATGCCATAAGAACTTGTGGAGGATCAATCTTGGTGAAGATTGGGTAGTCATCAATTGGATTCCTTGTTCCATAGATATCATCCTTAGAAAGAATGAAATCTGATCTTTGAATCTTGGAGATGAGACCCATACTCTTCAAAATTTCCCCCCATAATACCTTTCCAGCATCCTTCACCAGTTCTTCTGTTAATCCACTTTCAAGAAGGTCATCTACTAAACCCATTTCCACAAGAATGTCAGAAATTAGTCTGCCATTGGGAATGAGCTTTTTGTTTGTTTTCTTAGAAGAACCTCCAGTTCTAGATTCTCGGATAGAATCCCTCATGAACTTGAACGAAATGGAAGGAAGTCCCAGCTTAGCACCCTTCTCCAGACAAAATAACATGAACTTCTGACGAGTGTTAATGTAGTCAGAGCTATTGGTGCTAGGCCTGTGGTGAATAGAACCTAAGATGATTTTGAACCAAACTCTTAGGTTCCTAGTCAAGTCCTTAGCACTAGGACCTTTGTCATCTTCAAAGTTTGTTTCCTCCTTGATGATAACTGAAGTAATGACAACGTCTCTCCTAGCGGTGATCTTAGCACTGTGTACCCTTTTCCCTTTACCATCATGAGAGATAAGATCAGCTATGGACTTCTCAGTAATAACTATTTTCCTATTCATGACATAGGAGGTAATAGTTTCCTTTTCAGCAGTGGCATGCACCCAAAACTGCTTCACGAGAACTGGATAAATTGGGCATGTGAGTCTCTCAAAGAATGTTTTCCAACCTTGAAGTTCCAAGCTTTCAGTGAAATCAAAACCATTTTCCTTCAAAATTTTGAAATCAATGATGGTTTCGCATAACACCATTAACTCGTTGACAAGAGTATGAAGAGTCAATTCAGGTATCCCTTCTTTCTCCAGGTCTAGAAATGGTTAGATATAAAAGAGAGCCTATCATACCTCTAAATAGCTTCTAATTTACCTTATTGCTTACCTCTTCTTTCTCCAGAATACATGTAGGATGCATTAAAGTCTTTCCTTGCTTACATTATGATAACCATTGTGTATTTGTTCTGATGAATATAATTTCCTTTTGATCGTTGATCAATCTGAATTCTTAGAAAGAATTTAAGTTCTCCCATTAGACTCATTCAAATTATGTCTGCATTGACTTAGTAAAATCCTTGCACAATGGCGCATTAGCAGAACCAAAAATAATATCATCAACATAAATTTGCACAACCAGAATATCATTCTTAAAGGTTTTTCTAAAGAGAGTTGTATCCACTTTCCCTCTGGTAAAATCATTTTCCAAAAGAAAGTTGCTTAGTCTATCACACTAAGCTCTGGGAGCTTGCTTTAGACCATACAAATATTTTTTCAGTTTAAAAAGAAAATCAGGATTTTGGGAACTTTCAAAACCAGGAGGTTGATACACATATACTTCTTCAGAAAAATATATCCATTCAAGAGTGCACTCTTAACATCCATCTGATAAAGGATGATGTCATGGTTAACTGCAAACGAAATTAAAAGATGAATAGACTCTAACCTGACAACTGGAGCAAAGTTTTATGTATAGTCTATACTTATTTGCTGACTATAACCTTGTGCTACCAGTCGAGTTTTGTTTCTGACAACCTCACCTTTCTCATTCAGCTTGTTTCTAAAGACCCATCTAGTTCCAATGACATGGAATCCTTTTGGTTTTTGAACAAGATCCCAAACATTGTTTCTGGTGAATTGGTTCAGTTCTTCTTCTATAGCCAGAATCCATTCATTATCTAGAAGAGCTTCATTAATTGACGAGTGTCTATCAGAGACACCAAACCTAGAAGAGTCTCTTCAAAAGGTTTGAATGAAGATCTAGTTATGACTCGAGCATTCTTGTCTCCCAGAATCAGTTCTTCAGAATTAGAAGTTCTTGATCTACTCTTCTTATGATGAGTTGGATCAATGATTGCTTCTGGTTTAGTCATTTCTTCATATTCTTTGGCTTTTCCTTCTGATTCTTTTTCTCCAAAGACAAAATCTTCGGATTCTGAAAGATTGATCTTCAGATCTGCAAATTTCTCAACTAGATTTGACTTTTCATGGTCAAGCTTATCATTGAATCTAAGATAAATTCTCAACAATTTGTGTTTTTGTGTTAAAGATTTTGTAGCCTTTAGAGCGTTCATAATATCCTAACAGGAAACATTTATGTGCTTTAGAATCAAACTTGCCAAGATTCTCTTTAGTATTCAATATAAAACATTCACATCCAAAAGGGTGAATATAAGAAAAGTTGGGTTTTCTGTTCTTCCATAATTCATAAGGAGTCTTACCTAGAATAGGTCGGATAGAAATCATGTTCTGAATGTAACATGTTGTGTTAACTGCTTCTGCCTATAAATGCTTAGCCATATCAGTTTCTTGGATCATGGTGCGAGCCATTTCTTGCAAAGTACTATTCTTCCTTTCTACAACTCCGTTTTATTGTGGATTTCTAGGACAAGAGAAATCATGGGAAATACCATTGGAATCAAAAATATTTTCGAAATGTTTATTTTCAAATTCGCCACCATGATCACTTCTGACTTTGACTAGTTTGCAGTTCATTTCTATTTGCACTAGTGAGCAGGAGGTAGAAAACACAGAATGTGACTCATCCTTGTGTTTCAAGAACTTTACCCATCTCCAACGACTGTAGTAATCAACAATGACCAATACATACTTCTTTCCATTGATAGAAGCAATTTTTAATGGTCCAAACAAATCAATGTGAAGAAGTTTTAACGATCTAGAGGTAGAAACAACGGTTTTTGCTTTGAAGGAAGTTTTAGAAAACTTGGCTTTTTGACATGCTTCATAAAGGGCATCTGAAGCGAACTTTAGGTTGGATAGACCTCTGACTAATTCAAGCTTATTTAGCTGAGAAATCCTTCTCATGCTAACATGGGCCAAACGTCTATGTCAGACCCATTGCTCCTCATTAATAAACATTAGATATTTTACATTTTGATCTTCAAGATCAGAAAGTCTAATTTTATAAATGTTTTTCTTCCTCTTTTCGTTAAAAAGGATTGTACCATCTTTCTAACTGTTGAAAGTAGTTTAAGTGTCGGGTTTTTGTTATCGTCTCCATAGGGATTGTGAGATATCCCCGCCGTTCGACAATTGTTTTAATTCTTAATTCGTAGTAACAAGGGGTTTTTGGTTTTAGTCACGGTATCTTGCATAAAAGTGTAAGAAAGTGCGGTAAAAGTTTTGGTTTTTCTATTTGAGAAATATTGTCAAAGTTAGGGTTCGACGATCACTTTGCATGCATATGTTCGATCAACAAAACTCATAAACTCCTTTATATGATAAACTATTTCACAAAGTCCTCCCAATGTGTTTATCTCTAACACACATTGTGGGTTTTCCCATTTTGATCCACTGTTTATCTCTAACACAATCTATCAAAATGACAACTTTTTGGTTCAACTTTATGGTGAACAAAATCATTCATTACTATCTCTAGCTAACAAACAAGATTGGATGAAAACCTAGGTAAAAAGTTGGTAAACATCTCTCGATCATAAACCAACACAAAGAGTTATCGATAAAACAAAGTTTTCACCATATATTCATCATTAAAGAGTTTACAAATGAAGATCATCCCATATACACACAAAGCTTATGATCATCTACATCTAACCTTGAAAAAATGAAGGACTTAGCTACTCATTTTCATGGTAGCTTGTACAACAAGTTTCGGTTGAAGGTTGATCAACATCCAAGTCGAAGAATCGAGATTGGATGGGAATCCACCTTCTTTTTGTAGAATATTGTTAAGAGATGAAGAAAAATGAAGAAAAAGTGTTTCTAGGTTACAAAATATGATCCCAAGACAATCTGAAAAATATCTAAGTTTCAAAAAGTATATCTCCAAAAAGTAGCCCTTGCTACTTATAGTACTGTTGTCTGAGTTGTCATGCTCGCTAGGCGAGCAGAATGATTCGCCTAGCGAGCCCCAAAATAGGCCACCTGAGGCACCTGCGCCAGAAGAATCTTCCAAGCCCTGTTTGCATGTTCGCTAGGCGAAGCCCACGCTTCCACCTTCGCTCCAGCGAGTTTAGGTGGTTTTGCTACTGGAATTGTTCGCTGGGAGCTCGCTAGTGGCTCGCCTAGCGAGTAAGTGCTAGCTGTGAATTTGCCCAAGTCTGGGAGCGTTCGCTACCTCCTTCGCTGGGTGCTCGCCTAGCGAGTTTGCTGACTTTTCTACTGTAAAATTCTGGGGATGTTCGCTGGAAGCTCGCTGGGTGCTCGCCTAGCGAGCACTTCGCCACAGCACTCGCCTAGCGAGCATGCTGATGAATGCATTCTTTTCTTGGTCCCTTTGTCAACTTTCTTGTGCCTTCATTTTCTATTATTCCATGCCTAATTTTTGCACAATAACGCACAAATTAAAGGTACCAAGATCGTTTAACATTGTATTGCAATTCATCTAAAGCAAAGGCGATTTCGAACACTTTAGCAACAAAAAGGAGTGAAAGATGCCCACATTTGATAGCTCAAATAAGCACTTTTGGGCATCTAACAACTCTCCCCAACTAGATTCTTGCTTGTCCTCAAGCAAAGTATGCCTCTTGAAGGACAAGAGGATTTGCTTAAAAAAAAGGTTTCTCCGAAGTCGGATAAAACGGCTCAAACACTAGCGACTCAACCAGATACAAATTCCCAATGGTTAGATAACATAATACACAAGAACTAAAACTTAATAGCAATGCGAAATATGTATCTATCCACAACAATATTAGCTTGAATGAATCATCCTATCTCTCCTCTTCGAATAAGGATTGAAGAAATTACGCGTTTGCAACCGCGGGGACAATCTCTCTCTCCAATAAACAATGCGAAATACAATTCAATTCATACAATGTCTAACAATTATAAATGAAAATGCGGAAGCACGAAGATCACTAAGGACTTTTCGGTTGTAGCTTGGTTAGGTTTACAAACAAGGGTCATTTCTAAGGCCATTGAAAACGAAATTGCCGATGCAAAAGAGACATTCACTGTACACTATTCATACATCTCAACTTCATTCCATTTGTTTCTCATTTGAAACATTCACAACTCTTATTTCACAACTCAATTTTTGTTTTTCACTATTTTTCTTCCAAGCAAGCATTCATTTTCATTTTCTCTATTTTTTTCTTTTCTTTTACATCATATTTACAAAACAGATGTTTCTCTTTTCTAATTTTTTTTTCAATGCTTGCTCGGTTTTTCAAGAGTTGTGGCACTTACCGATTCTCTTTTTCGTTCTCCCCAACTTATTTCTTACTCACCCTAAGTGAATGCTCTTGACTTTTTACGGCAAAAGAACAATTATCAAAATTTTCCGGGTTTCAAGAAAAAAAGATATTTGACATCTCGCTTTATTTCAAGCTGAGATTCAACTGTTTAAGCTCAAAGGGGTTAACGAATACTCTCTCTGCTCACAGGTAAGTTGTATTTGGAACTGATTATGCTCATAAGAAAACAAGCACCTTGATCATTTCTAATTGCTTCCACAAATTCACAATAATAAAAGACAAAGCATGAATCAAATGAATCAACAAAGTTTATTAGAATCCAGCATTTAAGTGTACAATGGAGGTTTCCTCACAATTTGTTGTTATAAGTCCTAGATGAAACATTCGTTCAATTATGTTGCAAAAAGAACAATATTCAATTACAAAAAGAGTAAAGTTCTTAATGAATTCTAAAATTCTAACCGAAGGTAACCATGTACCTTAGCATTATTCGCTTGTTATTTTTATCATTGCCATCCAAGCTCGGATGCACCTTCATTGGATACTTCTTTGAGGAGCAACCAATCTAGAAGGTTTGACACTCAACAACCAAAAATTTATTAAACAAAACGAAATTTAAACCAAACACACAAATTAAAAACATAAATAATACTCATTACTTACAAAATTTAAAAATGTGCATGGGGGACAAAACACCCCAAAAGTACATAACCAAAACCAAAATACAACAAATCTGAAAATACAATAAAATAAAACAAACTTAGCCCCAAAAGGACTCAGAATCTTCATCACTACCGGCTTCAGAATCGGTAGCATCATCACTATCATCATCATCATCATCATCCTCAGCACCACCAGAAGCACCGGCACCCGCCCCCTCTCCGAACACAGGCCTGTCCACAGGCCAGCTAGCGTGCTGCAGAAACTGCTCACGTGTCATCATTGAATGCTCACCGGAGGGGTCACGCACCTGCAACTGCAACAACTGCATAGAATCGTGAATATCAAGCCTGGCGCGCTGAGTTGCCGCCATCCAATCCCAATTATAGTTGCAGACAGTCTGCTGGAAAGGATCGGATCCCTGAGCAAAAGTACCAGGACCATCAGAAGCCCCGGTAACATCAGCAGCTGAACTACTCCTTAAGTTCTTCGGTTTACAGTACTTGGCCACATATCTGTCATCGATGGCTGGCGGGATCCTCACTTGACTCCGGGAGGGTAGCTTCACCCTCGAATGTTGGCACAATGCCATGATGAGACACGGGAAAGCAAGGGGACACTTAACTCGTGCCCCCGACTTTAGCCCGCTCTCAATCACGAACTTCAACTCTAAAGCAATTATCCTCGCCACATCAATCTGAATATTCGTGAGAATGCAGTGAACCAAGTGTGCCACTGGGATCGGCACGGTCGAGGTGTGAGACTTGGGTTTTATATTTGTCAGAACCAACATAAGGATCAGTTGAGCCAAGGGAATCATGTCCTCCCTATGGTATCTCATCGGAACCCCAGATGGGTTCAACTCAACTGATTTCCCTTCAAATAATAGGGCGGCAGAAATAGAATCGGTATCCTGGTGAAGCCTCAAATCCCTGTGGTATGTGTCCCTCTCATTGGCTCCCAGATGGAGCGGTTCATCCAGTACACGGTTAATTGCATCCCGATCGAAAGCAACCGTACGGCCGAACACTCTAGTCGTCCATGTGAATGGCTCGTCGTCGTTAGGCAGTGTGTTCGCGTAGAACTCACGCACTGTCTCGATGTCATAGCTCTAAAGGGGAGATATCAACCGGTCCCATCTCTTGTTATGAATCAACCCGACAAATGTACGGTAGTCGCCTTCGGGGTTGATTATAAATCTTTTTTCTGGAATTTTTTTTCTCTTTTCCAAAGCCACATAGCGAGCGGCTTGCTTTGCCCCGACGAATTTGTCGGTGTCAAACTGTATGGGCACGGTACGGGAAGTGCTCCCGACCTTTCTTTTCTTCGACGCGCTCGACCTGGATGCCATCTGCAAAATTATAGAAAAGACACAACACAAAACCACATAATAGATTAGAGCACAAAATAGAAAAATCGATTGCTGTCATGGTCGCTACTGCCTCACCTAGCGAGGACCTAGCGAAGCTTCGCTGCAGGTTCGCTTAGCGAAGTGGCAGCGAACGCTCGCCACAGATTCGCCTAGCGAGATGCTAGCGAACCTTACGGGTTTTGGGTTCTGCAATGTTTAACAACCAAATTCCAGAAAACCCTAAGTCTCATGGTATCCATTTCAGAAACTAAGTGATATATCATGCAAGGCATAGTTCTAAGATACATGCAAATCTAAACCCACATGCAAAACCTAATGATACCCACTCCCCCAAATTCACCCTAAATGTCACATACTTCAGAATTTTACAAATTGGAAACATAAAGTAGTGGAGAAAGGGCAAACCTGATTTGAGAGATTGATTGAATTTGAAATGCACGGTTAGGTTTGCAATGCAATGTTTAGGGTTTGAGTGAGATAAAAAGTGAGAGAGTGATTGTGAGTTCTGGAGGTTCAGACAACACACTTAAAAATGGTTTCTGGGCCCAAAATATTGGCCTGCTGAGAATTAAATGAGTTTCTGCCACGCAGCGCTCGCTACTGCTTCGCCTAGCGAGCAGCTAGCGAATCAGCTCGCTACTTCCTTCGCCTAGCGAGCAGCTAGCGAGCATGACAGCATTTTGATTTTTCAAAATAGCATTCCAAGCACATAGCAGCAAGGTTTATCAATTTGAACCCCAATACCACACAACAGAAAGCTTTTAAATACTTACAATGTTAGGGTGCCTCCCAACAAGCGTTTTTTTAACGTCGGATAAGCTCGACGGTGCGATGCTCACAGAGGAGCATCCAAGGAGATAGCACAGCTCCCGCGATCCACATGACCTCCGAGATAAACCTTCAAAAGTTGGCCATTAACCATCCAACTCTCTTTCTTTTCCATGTCCTCAATGACAATAGCTCCATATTCCTTGACTTCTTTGACCCGAAATGGCCCGGACCATTTTGATTTCAATTTTCTGGGGAATAGCTTCAACCTGGAATTGAACAATAGGACCAACTGTCTGGGCACAAATTCCTTCTTTCGAAACTTTTTGTCATGATATTTTTTTACCTTTTCTTTATACAACCAACTCGAGTGATATGCGGCATTGCGCATCTCTTCCAACTCAAGCAGTTGCACTTTCCTTTTCTCACCGGCCAAATTCTTATCAAAGTTTAAAAGTTTCAGAGCCCACAAGGCTTTGTGCTCCAATTCGACCGGCAAATGGCAAGATTTACCAAAAACCAATTGAAAAGGAGTTAGCCCAATTGGAGCTTTAAAAGCGGTACGGTATGCCCATAACACTTCATCCAATTTTTGTGACCACTCTTTTTTCGAATTTGACACAATTTTCTGAAGAATTTTCTTAATCTCACGATTAGAGACTTCGGCTTGACCATTAGCTTGTGGGTGATACGGAGTCGCCACTCTATGTGATACACCGTAATGTTTTAAAATGCTCTCTAACGGTGCATTACAAAAGTGTGACCCTCCGTCACTAATCAACACTCGGGGGGTTCCGAAACGGGAAAATATGTTTTTCTTCAAAAAAATTATTACCGTTTTTGCATCCGCCCGAGGTGAGGCAATCGCCTCAATCCACTTAGAAACATAATCAACCTCCACAAGCATATACTCGTTACCATAAGAGGGTGGGAAAGGTCCAACAAAATCGATACCCCAACAATCAAATACTTCAACCTCTTGGATGTTTTGGAGAGGCATCTCGTCTCTCTTACCAATCCCACCACTTCTCTGGCAACTATCACAACTTTGCGCATGGGCATGTGCGTCTTTGAAAATAGTGGGCCAATAAAATCCTGACTGAAGGACTTTAGTGGCCGTTCTTACCCCATTATAGTGTCCGCCGTAAGGCGAGTTGTGACAATGCCAAAGGATGCTCTGTGCTTCATCGCCGGTAACACACCTTCTCAAAAGGTTGTCACCACCCAAATTAAACAAGTATGGGTCATCCCATACATAGTACTTGGCATCCGAGAGAAATTTCCTTTTTTGGTTCGAAGTTAGGTCGGGAGGCACCAAACCACTAGCCTTGTGGTTCGCAAAGTCTGCAAACCACGGCCTAACTTGAATTATGAAAAGTTTTTCATCAGGAAACTCTTCCCGGATTTCCTTCTCTGAAGCGGTAACCTCCACATTAACTAAGCGAGATAAATGATCCGCCACCAAATTTTCCGATCCTTTCTTGTCTTTGATTTCAACATCAAATTCTTGCAACAAGAGGATCCAACGGATGAGCCTTTGCTTTGAGTCCGGTTTGGTGAGCAAATATTTATTCGCCGAGTGGTCGGTATACACTACGACTTTGGACCCTATAAGATAATACCTAAACTTTTCAAGCGCATACACTATCGCAAGTAATTCTTTTTCAGTGGTGGCATAGTTAATTTGAGCCTCATTAAGAACTTTACTTGCGTAATGTATCGCATGAAATTTTTTCTCTTTTCTTTGGCCTAATACCTCTCCAATTGCATAGTCGCTCGCATCACACATGAGCTCAAAATTTAAATTCCAATTTGGAGCGACTATAATTGGAACGGTAACCAATTTTTCTTTTAAAATCTCAAAAGCTTGTAAATACTCATCAGTTAAAAGAAATACCTGGTCCTTAGCTAGCAAATTAGTCAAAGGCTTAGCTACCTTTGAGAAGTCTTTGATAAAGCGACGATAGAAACCGGCATGCCCCAGAAAGCTTCGTATTCCCTTCACATTCACCGGAGGAGGTAACTTTTCAATCACTTCAACTTTAGCACGATCAACTTCAAGCCCTCTTGAAGAGACTTTATGGCCAAGCACTATCCCCTCGGTAACCATGAAGTGGCATTTCTCCCAATTAAGCACAAGATTAGTCTTCACACATCTTTCAAGAACCGTTTCCAAGTTTGCCAAGCATAGACTAAAGGAACCACCAAATACTGAGAAGTCATACATAAAGACTTCCATTGTTTTCTCGATAAGGTCGGCAAAAATAGCTTGCACACATCTTTGGAAAGTCTCCGGTGCATTGCATAACCCAAAAGGCATTTTACGGTATGCGAAAATTCCAAAGGGGCATGTGAAAGCCGTCTTTTCATGATCGGCCAGGTCAACCGCAATTTGGTTATACCCGGAATAGCCATCTAAGAAACAATAGTATTGTTGCCCTGAGAGTCTTTCTAACATTTGATCCATGAACGGGAGTGGAAAATGATCTTTTCGAGTTGTGGTATTCAACCGCCTATAATTAATACACATACGCCACCCCGTTGTAACTTTTGTCGGGATCAACTCATCTTTTTCATTTCGAATCACGGTAATGCCACATTTCTTCGGAACCACATGCACAGGACTAACCCATGGGCTATCCGAAATCGGGTAAATCATTCCCGCATCCAACAACTTAACAACCTTATTTCTAACAACTTCCTTCATAGTAGGATTTAAGCGGCGTTGTGGTTGAGCTACCGGCTTAAAATCCTCTTCCATTAAGATCTTGTGCATGCAATAGGAAGGACTAATTCCTTTGAGATCGGAAAGAGTCCAACCCATGGCTTCTTGATTCTTTTTCAACACATTGATCAAACGGGCTTCTTCATCCTTTGACAAAAGGTTGCTTATGATGACCGGCTTTGCTTCGGTCTCGTCGAGGAATGCATACTTCAAAGTAGAAGGTAACATTTTCAATTCAATAGGCGATTTTTCTTCATTAACCTCCTTCTTCAAGTCTTCCTCCTCAACTTCCCATGGATGCAACTCTTCTAGACTATCAAGTTCCCTTAGACATTTATCAAGAGCTTGCTCTTCTTCAACTGTGAAAACTTCAAATGAGTCATTAAGAGCTAACTCCATAGGAGATATCTCATGAATATGCTTAGAAACCTCAAAAGTTGCCTCTTCGATCACATCAATGCGAAAGCTATCACTTCTATCCTTTGAATGCTTCATGGCTTCGAATAGATCGAAAGTAACTTCTTCATTTTGGACCTTTATCTTCATCAAACCGTCGTCAACGTCAATCATCATGCGTGCGGTTTTCATGAACGGTCGGCCAAGAATGAGCGGAGCATCGTCGTCCTCTTCCATATCAATCACAATGAAGTCAACCGGGAAGAAAAATTTGTCAACTTTGACCAAAACATCTTGGGCTACGCCATGAGGATGGGTAGTCGACTTATCGGCCAATTGCAAAGTCATCCGGATGGCCTTCATTTCAATGTTGCCAAGCCTCTTCACAATAGACAATGGTATTATATTAATGCTTGACCCCAAATCAATTAGTCCTTTTCTGACATAGACATCACCAATTTTAACCGGCAAAGTAACTCGGCTCGGGTCAACCTCTTTTTTTGGAAGCGTCCTTTGAATGATTGCACTACAACTCGCATCTAGGACAATGGTCTCCGGTTCCGTGTACCTCCGCTTTTTAGTAAGTATGTCTTTCATGAATTTTGCATACTTAGGCATTTGCTCCAATGCTTTGACAAACGGAATGTTCACTTGCAGTTGTTTGAAAATATCCATGAACCGGGCGTAATACCGTTCATTCTCCCTCTTAGATGGAGCATGTGGATACGGAAGGTTTTGGATTGGAGTAGCGCTCACTACCTCCTTTCCTTTAGCAACTCTAGAACTTCTCGCTCTTTTCTTTTTCACTCCATCCACCTTCAATTCATCAATCTTATTTTTTTTTTACTTCCACACATTCTTTATTTTCAACTTCACCATTTTTTTCATCCTTTTCAACTTCTTCCTCACTCCACTCCCCAACTTCACCATAAATACTATCCTCTATTATTTTCTCCTCATCATTCTTCTCATTCTCTCTTTTTTTACTCTCATCTCTCTTTTCACTCTCACTAATCAACTCCCTTCCACTTCTCGTCGTTATCTCTTTACAATACTCTTTAGGATTCGTTTGCGTGTTCGCCGAAAAAGATGGACCTAGTTGTTGTTCCGCTAGTTGTTTAGCAAGTTGTCCGACTTGAGTCTCGAGATTTTTGATTACCACATCATTGCTCTTTTGATTAGCCATCGACATTTGCATAAATTGTGTCAATGTCTCTTCTAACTTTGAAGTCACGACCGGCGGTTGTCGAGGTTGGTAAGGATTTTGGGGAGGGTTTTGACGGCTAGAAGAACCACCCCCATAACCTTGGTTATGGTAATAGTTAGTCCTTGGTTGGAACCCTTGATTCCCTCGAAAGTGTTGTTGTTGATTTGGAGGATGTGGTTGATACGGTTGTTGTGGTTGTTGCCTCGGTTGGTAGTCTCGTTGGTTTGCCATGTAATTCACTTCTTCGAACCCGGGAGATGGACAAAATCTGGTGCCATGCTCACCTTTGCAAAGCTCACAACAAGCTATTTGTTTAGCTTTTGAAGGTTCTCTCAACTCTTTTATTTATTGAGTTAAGAGTTCGACTTGTTGTGAAATGAGTTTGTTTTGGCAAGAATAGCATCGTTTGTCCTAAGTTCAAGCACTCCCGGTTTCTTCAAAGAGTTGCCTCTACTTTGACTTTGGAGGTCATTTAGAGCCATTCGGTTAATGATATCTGTAGCTTCTTCGGCGCTTTTAGACAACAAAGAACCACCCGAGGTAGCATCCAACAAAGTCTTGCAATTTGGTTGAAGGCCATTTTTGAAAATATGGATTTGCGTCAATTCGTCAAAACCATGCCCTTTACACTTCCGAAGCATGGATTTAAATCTTTCCCATGCCTCATTCAATGATTCGTTGGTCCCTTGTGAAAACACGGAGATTGCCGTTTTGGATTCCATGAAACGGTTGTGGGAGAAAAATCTTTCAATGAACTTCTCTTCCAACACGTTCCAATCCGTCATGACTGCATGTATTTGATCCAAGTACCAATCTTTCGCTTTTCCAAGCAAAGCATGAGGAAATAATCTCTTGAACAACGGTAGCTCTTGAGCTTGATCAACTCCGGCCGCCAATGCTATCTCATAAAATTTGGTGAGACAAGCAAAGAGATCTTCATGGTCTATTCCGGTGAATGGACTTCCATATAGCAAGTTAAGAGTTCCCGTTTTCATCTCGGCTTGCCTTCCCGTGTGGTTGGAAAACTGAGCAGTATTCCTTGGACTGTTGACATATGGTGTGGAAATGGGCGGTGGTTGTGGTGGTTGATCCATGATAGGTATGAAAGGTGGTGGATGTGTTGTAAAAGAACTTTCTCCTTGTTCTTGTCGTTGTCTAGCTTGTTGCCTCCTTCGTCTCGTTCTGCTATTCAGTCTCCTTGCGGTTCTTTCGATCTCGGGATCAAAAAGAAGTTCGTCCTTAGGAACCTGCCCTCGCATAAAACAAAAGCTGCACACTAAACCAAACAAAATACCTGCCCTCGCAATATCAATTCACAATCCCCGGCAATGGCGCCGTTTTGTTGAAAGTAGTTTAAGTGTCGGGTTGTTGTTATCGTCTCCACAGGGATTGTGAGATATCGCCGCCGTTCGACAGTTGTTTTAATTCTTAACTCGTAGTAACAAGGGGGTTTTGGTTTTAGTCACGATATCTTGCATAAAAGTGTAAGAAAGTGCGGTAAAAGTTTTGGTTTTTCTATTTGAGAAATATTGTCAAAGTTAGGGTTCGACGATCACTTTGCATGCATATGTTCGATCAACAAAACTCATAAACTCCTTTAGATGATAAACTATTTCACAAAGTCCTCCCAATGTGTTTATCTCTAACACACATTGTGGGTTTTCCCATTTTGATCCATTGTTTATCACTAACACAATCTATCAAAATGACAACTTTTTGGTTCAACTTTATGGTGAACAAAATCATTCATTACTATCTCTAGCTAACAAACAAGATTGGATGAAAACCTAGGTAAAAAGTTGGTAGACATCTCTCGATCATACACCAACACAAAGAGTTATCGATAAAACAAAGTTTTCACCATATATTCATCATTAAAGAGTTTACAAATGAAGATCATCCCATATACACACAAAGCTTATGATCATCTACATCTAACCTTGACAAAATGAAGGACATAGCTACTCATTTTCATGGTAGCTTGTATAACAAGTTTCGGTTGAAGGTTGATCAACATCCAAGTCGGAGAATCGAGATTGGATGGGAATCCACCTTCTTTTTGTAGAATATTGTTAAGAGATGAAGAAAAATGAAGAAAAAGTGTTTCTAGGTTACAAAATATGATCCCAAGACAATCTGAAAAATATCTAAGTTTCAAAAAGTATATCTCCAAAAAGTAGCCCTTGCAACTTATAGTACTGCTGTCTGAGCTGTCATGCTCGCTAGGCGGGCAGAATGGTTCGCCTAGCGAGCCCCAAAATAAGCCACCTGAGGCACCTGCGCCAGAAGAATCTTCTAAGCCCTGTTTGCATGTTCGCTAGGCGAAGAAACCTTCGTTAGGCGAAGCCCACGCTTCCACCTTCGCTCCAGCGAGTTTAGGTGGTTTTGCTACTGGAATTGTTCGTTAGGAGCTCGCTAGTGGCTCGCCTAGCGAGTAAGTGCTAGCTGTGAATTTGCCCAAGTCTGGGAGCGTTCGCTACCTCCTTCGCTGGGTGCTCGCCTAGCGAGTTTGCTGAATTTGCTACTGTAAAATTCTGGGGATGTTCGCTGGAAGCTCGCTGGAAGCTCACTGGGTGCTCGCCTAGCGAGCACTTCACCACAGCACTCGCCTAGCGAGCATGCTGATGAATGCATTCTTTTCTTGGTCCCTTTGCCAACTTTCTTGTGCCTTCATTTTCTATTATTTCATGCCTAATTCCTGCACAATAACGCACAAATTAAAGGTACCAAGATCGTTTAACATTGTATTGCAATTCATCTAAAGCAAAGGCGATTTCGAACACTTTAGCCATAAAAAGGAGTGAAAGATGCCCACATTTGATAGCTCAAATAAGCACTTTTGGGAATCTAACACTAACATACAACCTTACATGACTTTTAATTGAAGATGATATCATAACAATTGTCACTAAGTTGGGTAATAGACAAAAGGTTATGCATCATACCATCAACTAAAAGAACATTAGTAATAGAGGGAAGTTTGTTGTTACCAATGGTTCAAGAGCCAATGATATTTCCTTTCTGGTTTCCTCCGAAACCAACGAAGCCTCTAGGCTTAAGTTCCAAATCTTGGAACATAAACCTTCTTCCTGTCATGTGTCGCGAGCATCCACTCTCCAGGTACAATGACTTGTGTTTCAGCTGAGCTATTAAGGATGTCTGTAACATAAATTATGTTATCCTTAAGTACCTACTTTTTGGGTCCTCTTTTGTTAGCTTTCCTAGAGTTTCTTACAACTTTGGGTCTTTTAGCAGAAGGATAATCATGAGAGATTTGTGCATGATACTTAGGTTTTAGAACATAATTCTTATCCTTAATATACTTTTGTGTCTGTGTAGAAGTGTCGTACCTCGGAAAAAATGAGAGACACGACCTAAGTGAAGCGCAATCGCACGTTCGAAATGATGGACTGAACAGAGTCGCCACCGAACTTTATTTATTCCTAAAAAGGAAAGGGGAAATATCGATAAAACCCAAGAAAGAACGACAATGATATTGGTCGTCGCAATCAAATTAGGGTTCGGGAGTCGGTTACGCAAGGGGAAGATATTAGCACCCCTCACGTTCGTTGTACTTAATGGGAACTGTTAGGCTAGTTGTGCGCATTAGTGTTAGTTGGGAATATTAGGCTTTTCAAGTTATTAGGTGGGAAAGAAAGAATAGAAGAGAGGAGAATGTTTTTGGATTTTCGACAAAGGATTAAACCTATGTTTTTTATTAGTGGGCCTGACAAGATTTACAAATCCTGCTCCTACGTATCTCAATAGAGAAATCAAGGCTTACGTAGTTTTGGGTAGAAAAATGTTTGTTTGTTGGTTGATTTTAGCGAAAGCTACTTTGTGTCAAATCGACGAAAACATTGTTGGACTACCCAAAACAGGTGGAGAACCATTGCCTTGCATTGTTTTGAAACAAAGTACCTTTCGTTTGAGAAAGGGTTTAAGAGTCAATCACACGGCGGCGAGAAAAGAAATTGATTGGTTTGATGTGTCTTGAGTAATGGCGAAAACTTGGATGGGCGAGATATCCATCTCGAATCCTAGTCTCAAGAGTGCGTGGTATCCACCACGTTCCATTTCCATCTTATTTGCAAAAGTGTTTAATAAGGATTAAGTGTTTTGAATTTGATTGAGAAAGGGTTTGAAGAAACCTGTATTGATAATTTTAAATGATGGCAAGAGCTAAGATAGGCGAGGCATCCACCTCAAATCTTAATCTCAGGAGTGCATGGTATCCACCATGTTCCATTTCCATCTTTATTGGAAAAGTATTAAATAGGAATTAAGTATTTTGAGTTTTATCATGAAAATGACTTGACGTTGGATCAAGCATTGATGGACATTTAAGAGAAAATTGAATGAATGTTTGAGAGAAACAGAATAGATAAATTTGGATGATGGCGAGAGCTAAGATAAGCGAGACATCCATCTCGAACCCTAGTCTCATGAATGCGTGGTATCCACCATGTTCCATTTCCATCTTTATTGAAAAGGTCTTTAAATATGAATTAAGTTTTTTTGAGTTTTTATTGTGAAAAAGGACTTGATGTTGGATCAAGCATTTGATGAAGGTTGAGGAAGATTTGAATGAAATGGTTTGAAAGAGAAGGGATGGGTTTATTTATTGAGAAAATACTTGACGTTGGATCGAGTCTTATTTTTGATCTTTTTGAAAAGAAATTGATTTTATTCTTGTGTTAGTAACTAACTAAACAGTCAAGCAAATAAAGAAATAAAACAATAAAATTATTACACGTCATGGTAGTGGGGTACATTTTGTCAAATGGGGATTCAAAGTAATGCAATAATTAAAACAGACAAATCAATGAGTAAGTAATGCATGAGTGTATGTGCAAGGGAATGGCCTCATTGTAAGAAAGCCCAAGAGTAAGCCATGTGAATAAAGCAACAAACACAAAATTATATTTACAAGATAATCAAAAATTAAATCAAAAGAAGCAAAATCGGGACTTGCACGGATGGAAATTGAGGGACACACAAAACCTAAATAATGTGCTCAAAGCCGGTTTGCACGTATTGACAACAATCAAAATGTCATGTGTGATTAATCAAAACGCGGAGAAATACTATCAATATATCAATAAAATAATCATGGAATATCAACACGGGAATTATTGAATCCATAGATTAAAATTGACGCATAACAAATAAAATAACAGCAAAAACAAGCAAAAGTCGAAAAATGAGAATAGAACAAAAGGGTTAATAATAAACTAGAGCCTAGATTAATCAAGGATCAAATTCATGACCCGAGAATAAACCAAAAGTGTTTATTAATATGCATAGTGAACAAGTAAACAATAATAATAAAAAAGCAGAAGCCAAAGTGCATCACATGGTATCGAACCCAGAATCTCTGGTTTGCCAAGCCTGATACCCAACCAACTCTTCCACGGGTCCACTGATGACACAGGTGGAACGGGAGAATAATAAAAGTCATCAAAAACGCGTAAATGGAAATAAATCAAACATACACACCCCAGATCATCCAGCAATGAACAGAGCGCTCCATGGGGATTCAAACAAAAGCGAGATTCAGAACAACGCATCACCGAAATGGCAACTAATTTGTCGAACCTCCCAACACAGAGTTTCCCAAACATACTTGAAATAAAATACGACATCGAGAGCAAATAAAAAAACAACAGGCGCAAGCGAAAACAAACGAAATCAACATCTGTCACAATTAAAACCGCATATGGATTATGCCTAATCAAAACACAATACCAAACGGTTTGATTCGGCGATGGCAACTCGAGTAAAAAATAAAACAGAAGACTTATGAAGGTTTGTGGAAGCAAATGGGTAAACGAGTGCTAAAATGCATCTAGCTTACCTCTATTTTATGCAGCTTCCGAACGGTTTCGACGGTGACGGTTACAACTTGCGATGATGAAGATGGTGGTGTAGGTCTGTTACGTCGCGGACAGCGAGTGCAGTGGCGTGTGGTACGGTTGCGATGTTGTTGTTAAGGTTGTCGCGGCGGTTACCTCAGCTCCGGGCGGAGCAACGAAAGGGTTGCGATGAAGGAGACAATGGCGTAGCGGATTTATGGTGTGGAGGAGAACGCGAAGGTCGCGGAAAACGGGAAGGAGAGCGTTTGGGTTTGGTGAGGGTTCGCCTCTTCTCCTCCAAGAAAAAAATAAGGTTTCTCGCTTTTTCTATCTGATTTCTTTTGCTTGTGAACAGTATCCGCCGCTCAATGAGGAGAAAGTTCTCCCTTTTATATTCATCCTTCCAGGGTTTCGAATTGGCCACTAAGATCAAAAGAGTATTGGAATTGGGAGTGCTTGCGGTGTTGCCAAATTTTTACCCCATTTTGATGTTTATCCTGAAAAAGGTAACTTGTACCTTATACCTTCTTCTGAAAATGTTTCGATTCCCTTTGTTGCTTGTGGACTTTTACCGCCGGTAAAAGGCTACTCACTGCTACGAATTCACTTGAATATAATATGTGTTGTTTGATGCTTGCAGGAAGGAGGGGTGTATAATCTGAAGTATGGTTGCAATCTGGGTGCATTGAGGGAGTAGCCATCAGTTGTGGAAAATACATGTGCTTCACGGATGTTAAGTCTAATATTAGACAGCAAACCAGACAACTGACTTAAAAGATTTGGTTTGTCAACAGTCGACTTCTTAGATGCTGCAGAAAGCTTGAACGAACATTTAACCTTAGCAAGATTTCCAGAAGCAACATTCTTCTTCAAATTTTGCTTCAGGAAGCTTTTTCTGTTTCTCTTCAATGAATCTCGCAATCGCGTATTGGCTCGAACCGTTCTTCTCCTTCAACGACATTATTGCATCCTTAATCATCTCTTCGTAAGTAGGATGGGAAGCAGAGTTTCGTGGTTTGGAAGCTTTCTTAGGTTTGGTTTCCTTGACTTTTTTCATCTTCTCAGCTTCGGCCTTTGGTTCATCCACTTCCTCCAAGACCGGAGGTTCGGCGGTTGTTGGTTCGGACACGGGTTCAACGGCGACGATGGGTTCTTCGGTGGCCATTTGAAAGGGAATTGAATTATGGATATAGAGAAGAGTTCGTTATAGTGCAATTTGAAATGTTTTGTGTGTGTAGCGGGGTATTCGTTACCATTAGAGATATTGACTAAATCCAAGGTAAACCATACAAGTCGAGTCGCCACCGCACTTCTATTTATCCAAAGGAATGGTTAGAAAGCGAACAAAAACCTAAAAGTTTTATCGAATCAAAAACTAGTAAAAATGTCAGAGATCTGGGTAAGGGGGGTGGTTATGCAAAGGGAAGGTTTTAAGCACCCAAAACATCCTAGGTACTCCTAGGGAACCCTTTTCATAAGTGTTGTTCTAGTCTAAAGGGTGTAGGTATATCTAAAGTACTATTTACTAAAAGGAAGGTTAAAAGAAAATGACTCGCAAGGATGTCGCATCCACTGCCTACGTATCTCATCTGAGTATGAGAATTAGAGTCTTCGTAGCGCGACTACCTATAGGTTAAAGAGAAGTGTTCTCGGTAAGACGTCGCGTCTTATGCCTACGTATCTCATCTGGAATGAGAATCAGAGAAAAACGTAGTTCGGCTAACTAGGGGTTAAGGATTGCCATCTGAACATGGACTTACAAAAGAGGACTCCAGCTGTGTCAAAGGAGGGTGGGCAGTGTGTTCAATGTCCTAGCAGTAGGTGTCGCAGCTCGCTGAATCGAGTCTTAGGCAGTTACCTTTTTGCAATAGAACGGACTGACATACCACAAGATCGGAGACGCATGGAAGGTCTAAAAATGGGGAAGCTCTGCTCTAGAGTTGTCATGCAATATGGACCTATGTGTTAGGATTTATAAAAGGGGGACATCTACCTAAGGTTAGCATGCAAAGAATAGGGGAATTCTACCTATGTTATCATACAAAGGGTTCTACCTAATGGGTGCTACCTAAACGGAACAAGAGTCGACGAATGGAGCGCGGAGAGGAGTTACGGATAAGGGTAGATGGCGATGCCGGAGGCAATTGACTTACAGGTAGATGGCGATGCCTGAGGCAATCGACTTACAAGAGGATGGATGAATGCGTGCTGGTTCTGTTAAGTTTTGAAAATGATTACTCGACGTTGGATCGAGCTTCTGATCTTATTTTGAAATGGTTATCGGATATTCGTTTTAATTCTTGTATTAACAGGTGACTAAAGAAATAAAGAAATAAATATTATACACTTTATGGGAGAGGGGTACATTTGTTATGAATGGAGATTGTTCATGGCAAACAAACAATAAGAATATATGTCTCATACATCATACAAGTAGGCAACAGTTATCAATCAGATCGGATAAATAAACAATATATAATCAAACCAAAGAATCAAATAATGGAGCATTTAAACAACGCATGGGAGTATGAACATGTTAAATAATCAAGCAATAGAAAGCATGAATGAGAGAAACAAGTATAAAAGATAACAGATGAATCAAACAGATGAAAATATACACACGAAGGGTCCACTGAATACTTTAATTAGGAAATGAGGTAAGGACCAAATAAAATCAAGGTAAAAGGCCTCTAATACATGGCATATGAGATGGACAAGGGAGGATCAAAAGATCTCTTCAATTGCCATAAGCAATCCCTAAGTCAAACATCGATCATAAAGAAGTCAACTGAAAATTCAAGTCAACTTAAAAAATAACAAATAAATAGCAAATTAATCAAGCAAATTATGAAAAATTAAACTAAATAAAGTGGGGTCAGGACATCATCATCCCCCAAAAAGATTTTAAAAATAATGAAAATTGGTACGTGAATTAATTAAAATAAAACAGAAGTCAAATTAAAAGTCAACCAACCAAACTAGGTCAAAAATAAATCCAAAATAAATTGAAAATGTGAAATAAAATTCCAAGAAAAGGTCAGGTTGACCATGAGGCAGTGATTAACCTTCATCCCAAAAATTAATAGCTAACAATAATTTTTAGTTATAAAAATAAAATCAATAAAAAAAGTGTGTTAAAATGGACCATTTAGAATAAATAATTAAAATAAAATATTAATATTAAAAAAATACGAAAATAAAAATTATATAAATTTAAATAAATCGTTAAGAAAAGTGAAAAATATTTTTGGGTAATTTAATGGATGAAGAAAATATTTTAAATAAGAAAAAGAAATATGAAAATGGAAGGATTAATGGTGATGAACATGGTAAGCAAGCGTAGATATATCAAAACATGGCTATGGAAGAGATGATTACCTAATGGAAAATAGAAGTGGAATGGAATCTGATATATGATGAAGTTTTTCCTCCTTGCCACGAAATTAGGGTTAGGGTTTCAGCTTCTTAAATAGGGTGGATTAGGTGTTCTCATGGGCTTTTTAATAAGTGATTTATCCATAAGAATAAAAGTGTGAAGTGAGGTGTAAAATGTTGTTATTTTGGGCCAAAATTAAGTGAATGGATGTCCATTGCATGGCCAAAATAGGTAAAAAAAACGTGACTGGTTTGTGCAGCATGCTTAGAAAATCTGATTGGGCTAGCCAGACCCAAAATCTGCCTAGAAAATCAAGTCATGGTGCCCACTTTAAATGAATGTATCTCTCAAACCATAGATCCAAATTAGATGATTCCAAAATGATATGAAAGAGGACATGGTAAGGTACAATTTTTGTGAACAAAGTATTTTCAAATAATGCCTTGAAGTGCAAGAAAACTGGCCAAGAAGTCTTGACAAATTTTGAAGATTTTGCTAAGTGTCCTAAAAAATGTCTCACTTTGACTAAGCATAACTTTCTCAATTCTAATCCAAATGGAGCAAACTTTATATCTCTAGAAATCTTGGAACAAGAGGAACAACTTTCATGTTGGAGAAATTTTCAAATGGAGCTTTTATCTTGATGTAAAATAGGCTTAAAGTGAGTGCAATGATCATGTAAACTTGCCCTAAATGGAAAGTCAACCATTTCCAAATTAAGTAACTTTTCCAATTCCTGATTAAATGATGAATCCATGATCCAACCTTGATCAAATTTCACATGTAGGATACCCTAGGCATGGATTTTGAGATTCCACTCTCAAAATGTCAGGAGTTGACTTTTCTGGGCCCACAGTTGACTTTTCCGAAACTGTCTGATTTTCTCGATTCCATTGATCAATTGAAGCACTTCTAGCTCAAATAAAGAGATGATTTTTTGTATGTAGACCCTTGTGAACATATTGAGGGCCATGGAAAAGAGTTTCACCCAAAGAATCAGAAATAAACTGATTTTATACCAAACCCTAGTTTTAGGGCAAAATGATCAGGAACTGATTGCACTGATTGTCAATGGATCTTTCTGAGATAATTGTGAATCTTCCTAGGCCAAGATTCCTCTCTAATCATGACATAGATGAGCTCCTTTACTTCCAACCAAACATTGCTTGTTGCAGGTAGCCATGAAACCCTAATTTCTAATTAAATCCAGATGAACACTCTGATAGCTTTGAATCCTTCACTGATGAACTGAGGACCATAATAAGATACTTGGACCCCCCTGAGACCCTTGAGACTTGTATACTTAGAAAATGAAGTCCAATTCTCAATCTTGCTTTGTGTGGGCTCCTTCTGTTAAGGAGTGATCGATCAAAACCTGATCTTCATGTCACTAATGCAGTATTCAATGAGTATGACCTAATATGATGCTAATGAAGTGTAAAACATAATCCCATGCTTCCAGGAAAAATGAAGGGTAAAATTTGGGGTATTACAGCTGCCCCTATTTAATCAACTGGAAACCCAAAAGGAGGATAGCAACGGCTTTCGCACTTTTGAGGTATCAAGTGATTGAATACGATAAAAGCCCGAAAATTTATACTGAAGTGAAAAAATGAAGTAACAATGCCTGTCAGAATTGGCCAAGAGGTGGTCTTGAAAAAGAATCTGTCTGGTACGGTGAGAGTCGGTCTGAACACCAAAAAAAGGAATGTTAGCCTGAATACCAAAATAAATGGTAACACAGAAATAACCATGGCCTGAATGCCGCTCATCAATCTGAATACTGGAAATGACTTCGATCTGAGCATCAGACGATACTTGATTATCAAACATCGGTCTGAACACCGGGAAACTGGCATGAATGTGTAACACCTCAAAATTTGCCCTCCTCTCTTGGGACTAGCTTAGCATATTGCATTTCATTTTTAGGTCATTAGGCATGACATATTTGCATATCATGTGGCTACATTGAGCAAGTCATCCTCCTAAGTATTGGTCAGAAGATAAGAGGTTAAGATGCAAGTTGAAGGTTTCATTGATTGAATTGATTATTGACCATCTGAGGATGTGTGGTACAAATTAGGGTTTCTTGACTTTCAAGGAGATTGAGCTTCATCTTGGTTGAAATGATACATCATCATCATCATGGTCTTGTTATCATTCAAGAGATTCAAGTGCTTGATCAGATACCTTGAGATTAGGGTTTTGACCACTGGTCAACCCTAATCAGCTGAATCAGTTGCATGGGGCCAATCAGGGCATGGCATGGAGATGGGGTCTACAATGGATATGGGGATCATCATGTGATTATTTTTGAGCTTATGGAAGCTAGGGGTTCATCATTGATCCATTTCATCAGGAGATTGAGGCTCAACTTGATCAGTGCACAGCCAAATTCATCTATCAATCAGAAAAGTCAACTGTGGTCAACTGTGCCAGAAATGATGGATTTGGAGGTGGGAGAGAGTTGGATATACTTCATTCATGTTGAAACAAGTTTCATTTGGCATTTCAAACATCAAGAATGAAGAAAATAAAGTCAGGAGAAAACTTTCCAAAAATGGAAAGTGACTTGTAATGAAAGTTTCCAAAAATGGAAAGTTTTTCACCACAAAATTACATGTCCAAAAATGCTTCAAATGAAATTTTGTTCAACATGAAAGTTGTAGATCTTGCTCTCACCTTTCCAAAAAGTCCAAGAACTTGAATTTCTCATGTATGGTTGGCAAGATATGGTCAAATCATTTTCCGAAAATGCCTAAATTCAAAGTGGCATAACTTTCACATGGAATGGCCAAATTGGATGATCTTTCTTTGAGCAAACCCCGTTTCACATGTACTTTCATGGTGCATCATCAAATTTCATCAAAAATAAGCATGGCAAAAAGTCATTTTTCAAGTGGATTATTTGAAAATTGGTGGGAAAATAGGTGATTTTGTGAAATACATGGTTTTTGCATACAAGGCCTATTCCAACACATCCCAAATAGCATTTAGAACTTGCTCCAACTGTCGTTTTACTGTTACATTGCATAATTTGGAAAGGGCTATTTTGGACAATACACTTGAAATTGCATTAGCACTAATTCGCTTTGGTTTTGCTAATTTGGATTAGTAAATGGATTAAGGCATGGTATATAACACTGATTGTAACAGAAATTGGTAATCACATTGCACATTTCAAGATCTAACTACTTTTCCCTCCAAAAACCTCTCAATTCTCCAAAATTTCTTCACACTTTTTTCCATAATTCTCATCAATTTCTTCATCAATTGCACTGGTTATTGTTGGATCTATCTTCTACAAGGCTTTGTGAGGAACTGTTGATCAAAACATTGGCAAGAACATGGAGGATTCGCAACTGTTGCAACTTCACTCTTCCATGGCAAATTGAAGAATCTTCGATCTGAAGCACCACTGAGCTAAGGCGTTCATTCCAATCACTTTCTTAAGCATCAAGCTCCATCTGTTTTGGTGTTTTAGCCATTGAAACGTCCAAATTCGTCACTGCCATCATCACAAGGTACATTTTTGAATTCCTTCATTGATAAAATCATGATATGGCTTAGATAGATCTTTCAATGTAGAATGCAATGCTGTTTGTGGATTTGAATTTGGTTGAGAATCGAAGGAGATATTTGGATCTAAAGTTTGATGCTCATTTGTTTTTTCGCTCGATCTGTGCAGCATAGGTAGAATTAGGTTAAACTAAATCCATATCCATGATGTACGTGATTTGCTGGTGATTTTGATATATGATTTGTTCATTTTGGTTGAAGTTTGCTCATACTGAATTTTCTGGAATTGTTGTTGTTGATGAACGCTGCGAAAACTCGTTGCCAGATGCTTTCGATCCACTTCGCTTGCGTTTGTTTTGAAAATTCTGTTTACCGCGGATTTCCACCAATCACGCTGCGCCAACACGTAAAATGAAACGACGCGTTTTGGCTTCGCTGAAGCTTATTTACAAAAACGCCATTGTCACAATTTAATTTCATTATTTCATTTTCTTTTTCTCATTTCCATTTCATTTTGATCCATGAACTTCAAAAATTCATAAGTGACTCATTTTTTGTCCAAATTTTGTGAGGTTTTTTGCATTATTCTCCTTGTGATGTGTAGTTTTTAATGGTGATTTTTATGATTTTTGTGCATGTGTGAAAAAATAAAATGCTTAGGGTTTGTTTGGATGTGTGCAATTTGTGTATGCCATGCCATTTCATTCATAAAATGATGATGCTTCCATAGACATGTTTGAAATTTTTTGTGATTATTCTTGACTCCTTGCTGGTGATTTTGGTATGTGGTTTGCAATTTTTGGATCCCTGGTTGATGAGATATGAATTTTTGATTAGAGGTGTGACAATTTGTGTCACACCATGCTTAGTGAATTTCATGATTTTATTTGCCATGCTTGTGGACATTGGATTGAGCCAAATTTTTGCATGATTGAGCATATGTATGTTGAGATTACATGTGAATTTTTCTGGATTTATTGATTGCATTTCCTATTTGATTGGAATTTTTCCCTCTGTTTGGTCATTTGTTGATTTTTTGTGATACATGTTGGCATTTGATTTGTGAAATTCTGGTTATTGATTGTATGGATGTGAAGTTTGGTATGAGCATTGTAGGCACATTATAGGTCATTGTGGTTTTGTTCCCATTCATTTATCATATGTTGTCACTGTTTTATGATTGATGGAAGTTGATGATTGTTTTGATGCCTTGTGTTGGCTTGCTTGAACTTGTCTGGACTTAGTGAATTTAATTTCCATACTTCCACTTGTCCAAATTGCATGAAAATTGATATGCTGCTCATTGAATGTGTTCTGTTTAGGCTGGAATTTTTGTGAAATTTATTGAGCTGTTTTGATATTGATTTGATTGTGATCATTCTGTTTGGTCTTTTGAGGTTGCAAGTTGCATGTTTGGTGCCTTTTCTTTCATGAAATGATGATGATGAATGATATGAGCATGGGACCAATGGGATTTGTTTCTAATTTGTTTGATTGTGATTTTGATTGATTTTCACTTGCTGTTTTGAATTTTTCACCTCCTTTGGACCCTAGGCTTGTCCTAGTGGTCTTGTTTCTCACTTTTGAATTGAGTTTCAGGTTGAGATGCAAATGCTTTAAGGAGAAAAATGCAAGTTGATTAAATTGAGTTTGGTTGCTTGTTGTAAACTAACTTGTGTGTTTTGTAGGATGCTTGGCTCACTTGAGTTTATTGTGCTTTGCACATTGCATTGTTTTTGTACATTGTTTGTTGATTCTTATGCTGTTTGTTTTGACTGTGTGGTGGGTACTGACTGTATTAGATTGATTTCAGGTACCATAGTCGCTTTAGTTCTTTAAGAACTTGTTGTGCTGCTGCTTGGTTGTATAAACCAATTGAGGTAGACTCTCTTGTCTCCATGTAGTCTGGAAGAACTGGCTTGTTATTTTGCTAGGCAACTGTCTGAAGTCCTCCTTAAGAGGCGATGTTTGTGATTGTTTAACTTTGTCCCCAAGCAGGTAAAGACCTTGATTAAGGCAATTGGCAGGACCCAAGGGATGTGCAATCCATCCCCTGCTATTCTTGTTGAGTCGTCCCTCTGCTCACACCATTGTGTTGATGCATTGGGACATTAACCCAAGATCAGTTGAGTCAGAGTCATGAGTGTAGAAGGGTTCCCACTTCCTGAACCCACACTCCTTTGTCTGAAGCTCTCCCTGGCCAGGGATAAGAGCTGTGAAGTCTAATCTTCACTCACCTTTCATCTGGCTTCACCCTGACTCTCAATGTCAGGGTTAAGAGCTAACACCACCCTTGTACAGATGACTTGCCTTGGCAGTCTGACCCTTTGTTTGAGCCCACTTTTTGACTGGATATAGTGTGTGCTACTTGTGAATGTTTGATTTGTTTTGTTTATGCTTGCATGCTTTGCTTCTTCCTGGTTAGGATTAGCTTGCTGTTGTGCGAGTAGGTAGAAACCATAACATAGGGCAATGATGCATGATAACATCTAGGCTCGAGTACAGCTCCCTAGTAGTGTGTCTCCCTTTGTATCTGGTTGGAATTTCTTTCCCGTCCAGGGGAACTACGTCGCCCTGATCCTCATACCAGATGAGGTACGTAGGCAGGAGACCGTGCGAGTCTCTCCGGGCACTTTTTTTTCTTTTTGTGTGTGTTTGCTTCTTAACCCTCTTGTGTGTCAGGATATGGATGTAGGCCCAGCGATTGGCTGTCCGTATCCTGAGTGTGTTTGTTTGGTTCGGAAGCCGATGTAAGTCCAGCGATTGGTGTTCGGGTTCCAGGTTTGCCTGTGTTTGTGTGTGTCTAGTTTGGCGTGCGTGAGCCGAACTACGGCAGCTCTGATTCTCGTTCCAGACGAGATACGTAGGCATAGGATGCGATATCCTAGCGAGCTATCTCCCTTCTTTTCCACCTGTGTTGTCTTCGGTGTGTGTGTGTGTGATGTTTTGTTTTAGCAACCTTTTCTTTCTTTTAGAGCGTGGATCCCGTCGAGTACGACGGATGCGTAGGGGTGCTAATACTTTCCCTTTGCATAACCGACTCCCGATCCCTTTCTCTTTGGTCGCGAGAGCATGCTTTTCCCAGGTTTACTCTGAGCGTTTCCTTTCCCTCTTTTGGGATAAATAACGCACGGTGGCGGCTCTGTTTGTTTTTGTTTTAGCCCGCCGGTTGTTTTTCGCGGATGCGACAGCTGGCGACTCTGCTGGGGACTAACCAGATGTTGACCTGTGCTGGTCCATCTTCCCTAAGCGAGTCTCTCCTAGCGTTTTAGGGTAGTTTAGGTTGCTTGTTTTGTGTTATTTATTGCATTTATTATTCTGACTGTGTATATATTTGCATAAATATTTGCATGCATCATACTATCATGTTGCCGTCCTCTGTGCAGGTGGTTACTCTGTTTTGGGGTGGGTGTTCTGAGTGGGGCTAAAACCCAGGCCCGAGTGTACACCTAGGATTAGTGTGGTCTCATGTTGCCTCTTTCATGTTAGGTCAACATGTGCTTGGCAATGTGATGTACCACAAGTCGGACGAGGTTCATTTGATAGTGCTCTTCCTTTGTGGGGTACTCCACTCTGGTTGAGTCACTTCATCTGAGCTATTGACTTCGGTGACCGATCATTTCCCGGATCTTTGGTTTAGACGATCTCAGGAGAGCTACAATGGCACACCCGAAAGGGCAAACCCATTGAGTATCTTTGCCTGATTGTCGTGGCTATTGTCCGCCTTAGGATAACCTGATTAGAATTTACATGTGAGGGGAGGGTGATTCTTACAGATGCATGTTCAGATGGTAACTTTGATGGTGACTATTGGTTCCGTTGATCAGAGTCATATTTATAAGTCGGATTTATGGTCATTTATTAAGACGCCGGAGTGCTGTCCGTGTTATTTATCAGTGGGGATCCGTTTATTTCAGGATTCCCCGGGCCGATTCAGAGGGTTATGTTTGTTTGATCAGAGATTGTTTGGTGATGATGATGATGATGATGGTGTATCTTTCAGTTCCGTTTATTTCGGAACCCTTTGAGTTGGATTTGTGGTTACATATTCCTTCAGATGGTTGTGATCAGTTCAGAGATCAGGGTTGTGACTCAGAGCAACAGTTGATCAGATGACTTGGAGGATGGCAATGCATTACATTCATTCATCAGCATCATTAACATTTGCATTTACCTGCATCTAACACATGTTTATCCATATGCAGGGACATTTTGATCGAGATCCTGGTTGAGAGACTTTCTGCTCAGATATGAGGCCCGGTTTGAAAGATGATGTTGCCTACAGTTTCTTCAACCCAGAGATCGACGAGTTGAGAGATATGATAGCATTGATTACACCTGACCATGTGGGGATGTTCAGAGAGTCATACGGTAGTATCCTGAAGATGGTTTTCAGACTCACTCACAGTGACAGGAGCGCCATTCATACTCTTCTTCAGTTCTATGACCCGGGCCTGAGATGTTTTGTGCTCCCGGACTATTTGTTGGGGCCTCTGATGGAGGACTATGCTAGTATATTGGGTATGCAGATCCGAGATCAGATTCCTTTCTGTGCTATTAGAGGAGAGCCTGATGTCCTTGGGATTTCTCGTGCTCTTTATTTGAGTCCGGAGATGACCAGGGAAGGTTTGAAGGAGAAAGGAAAATTACCTGGATTTCATTTGAGTTTCTTGGAGGCTAAGGCCAAGGAACATGCTGCTGCGGGTAATTGGAAGACGGTTTGTGCTTTGGTTGCTGTGAGCATTTATGGGATTATCCTATTTCCTAATCAGAAGAACTTTGTGGACCATAATGCTATCAGATTGTTCATGCAGAGAAACCCTATTCCTACTCTGATCGGAGATGTCTATTACTCGATTCATAACCGGAACGAGAAGAGGCGTGGGGGTTTGATCCGGTGCTGTGCTCAGTTGCTATTCATATGGTTTATGGGGTATTTGCCTTCCCGAGGTGCTTTTGCTTCTCTTCATCCTTCGGTCAAGTGGTCGGTCAGATTGATGGGTTTGCGGGCTGCTAACATAGCTTGGACTCATAACGGTATGGCTGGACGGGATTTCATATATAGCTGTGGGAGATTTCCCAATGTGCCTCTCATAGGTGTTCAGGGTTGCATTAATTACAACCCGACGCTTCTTAGGAGACAGATGGGGTTTGCCATGGAGGTTCCTCCTCTCGAGCGAGAGATTCAGGAGTCCTTTTACTTCTCAGCTGAGGGCGATCAGGCCAAGTTGACACAAGTGTCTGGGTCATGGCGCAACGTTAAGAGAAAAGGAAAGGTTCCTTTTGGCAAGGTCAACAGCCGGTCTTTTCCTCCATTTGATGATTGGCTTCGGAAGAGAATTGAAATTACACATCTACCATTTCCAGGAGGTGATCCTTGGTGTCCTATGATTGAGGATCCGCGCTCTTCTGTCAATATGGAAGAATTCCTTGAGGTGAAGAGGGCCAGAGATCAGTTGCTTGTAGAGAAAGCGGAGTTGGAGATGAGTGTTGCTCGGATTCAGACGGCTAATCAGGAGATCAAAGTGAAAATGGAAGATCAGGACAAGCGACATGCCTTGGAAGCAAAGCGCTTTGAGATGGATACGGCCTATTATGGGAAGATCAGCCAAGCCTTAGCGTCATCTACCAGAGAGCACGGCGACACTAAGGAGAAGCTAGCCAGAGCTGCAAAGGTCATTGAAGATGAGAAGAGGAGGCAAATCCTCGTGAGAGATCAGAGAGAGGCTAGAGCCAGAGTCCTTGCTGCAGAATGGGAAGCAGAGAAAGCAAAGATCATCGCCGAGAGAGATCATTACATTGCTGAGAGAGATCACTACTTCAGGCAGATGAAGATTCACCAGAAAGAGGTGGGGAGATTACAGCAGGAGAACACCGAGCTCAGGTTCGCCGCAGAGTTTGCTAGGATGGTTGATGATGTAGGGCCGTCTGTGGGACCTTCATCGGGATAGCCTTTCTTATTTGTGGATTACCGTCAGGCTTGGTGACGGAATCCATTTGCTTGTATTTCTGTCTCGATTCTGGAGATTTGTATCAGCTTTGATGTATGACTATGGCACTTATTGTGCATTTTGCTATGTGATGGTTATTTTCATTCAGTGATCAATCTTCAAGCTTTATTTGCTTTACTGTATGCACTCACACAGCACACACACATGGTTGGGCGGTATTTTGCTGAATCATATATCTCTGGTTTGTATGACGAAATCAAATGATGAATATCAGAATATTGCTGCCGGGTTTTTATCTGTCTCGATGAAGCCAGGATCAAGAGACAAAGTGTTCCTCATGTGGATAAACACTGCATTCATGCATAAACCATAATAACTTGTCTTTTGTTTTGCAGGTGTCAGTTTCTAACCTGTTTGATTGACACAGGAATGATGAATCTGCCTAACGCCGACATTCTCGATCTGAAAGAGAAGATGGGAGAGCTCATCAATGTCATGCAAGAGTTCGCCTTGGGGCAGAAAGCAATTGCCGAGAAGGTGGGGAGGATTGAAGACTGGCTGAAGAAGGGGAAAATACCAGGAAATGCTTCGTCGTCTGGACCGAAGAAATCCTTGGGTAATGACCAGCGCAAGAATGAGGGTGAATCGAGTGCTGTGTATGCCCAGAGAGGACACGGTAGGAATCGTTACTACCAGCACACTGCTGCAGTAACCATCCCTGCTGGTAATCAGTCAGTCTGACAGCAGCATCAGCCAACTCCACAGAGAGCACAGGGAACTGGGAGCCAAGTGAGAGGAAAGGGGGTCGATCGTCGATTTGACAAGCCGCCCATGCCGTATGCTCTTCTGTTGAAGAAGTTGAAAGATCTCGGAATGGTACAATTGAGGATGTTAACTCCGTTAAAACCTGATCAGAGGCCACCTAACTATGATGAGAACGCCAGGTGTGAATTCCATTCTGGTGCGCCTGGGCATAACATTGAGGGTTGTAGGGCCTTTAAGCATACTGTTCAAGACCTGGTGGATTCCAAGGCCCTCAATTTTACACTATCATTTAATGTTAATGCCGATCCCGTGCCGGTGCAGGGTCAGGTGATGGTGGGTGTAATCGCTGAAAATTCAGATCGCGTCTGTGCGGTGGGGGAAGAGACTGACAGTGACTGTGAACTGGAGTCGTGGATAAAAGCGTGCGTACCAGGGAACTGGAAGGCCTAAACAGATCATCATTGTCACTCTACTGGAAGAGTAATACTTTCTGTTTTCAGTTTTATTTGCATGAAAGCCATATGTTTTGCCCGAAACGTATTGGTCCATTGTAAGGGCCACCTCATGTTTAAAATTTGCAACATTTTGCATCATTAATAAATGGATGTTTTTCAATTAAAAGCGGTGTTCCCTGTTTTTCATTTATTTTTGCAGTTTTAAAAAAATAAAAATGGCAATGTTTATTTTCATTTTTTCACCTTTTTGATTTGTTTCGTTCCGACTTCAAAAAAATAGTTCTCCGGATCTCATTGATAACAATCCTGTTACACCCTCATATGACTTTGACAATCCGATCTATCAAGCCGAAGAAGAAGATGAAGAAGATTGTGATCTGCTGGAATTAACCAGGTTGTTAAAACAAGAGGAGAAGGTGATTCAGCCGCATGAAGGGCAAGTTGAGCTTGTTAACCTGTATACTGCCGAGGTCAGAAAGGAAATGAAAGTTGGAGCCGCTTCGGAGGCAAGTCGAGAGCAGAATGGTAGCCCTGTTGAAAGAGCATGTGGATACCTTCGCCTGGTCGTGTCAGGATATGCCAGGGTCAGATATCGGTGTCGTTGCGCACAAGCTACCATGGAAAGGAGACTGTCCTCTAGAGAAGCAGAATGCCGATGCTACTTATCAGAGAGCCATGGTGACTTTGTTTCATGATATGATTCATCATGAAATCGAATGCTATGTCGATGACATGATAGCAAAGTCCCAAGACAGAAAGGGGGACATCTGGTAGATATGGCTAAGTCATTTGACCAGTGGAGATAGTTCAAACTGAGGTTGAATTCAAGTAAGTGCACTATCAGAGTGCGATCCGGTGAGCTGTTGGGGTTCATTGTAAGAGAGGAATCGAGGTTGATCCTGCAAAAAAAAAATGCCTGAACCGAGAACAAAAAAGAGGTTCGTGGTCTCCTAGGTAGATTGAACTACATGTCATGGTTCACATCTCCTCTAACAGCCACGTGTGAACCGATACTCAAGTTGTTGGAAAAAAAAGATCAAACGGTCAGGTGGAATAATGATTGCCAAGGGGCATTGAAAAAATAAAAGAATAAGTTGCATGAGCCTCTGATTCTGATGCTCCCTGTAGAGGGACGACCATCAATTCTGTACTTGACAGCCTTCGAGGGGTCTACGAGGTGTATTGGGGCAGCATGACGAGTCTTGTCGAAAAGAGCATGCAATTTACCTTAGCAAAAAGTTTACCGACTGTGAAACAATACATTCACTGTTCGAGAAAACTTGATGTACTTTGGCATAGGCTGCTCGCCGACTGAGACAGTGTATGCTGGTTCATACCACTTTGTGGATTTCAAGATGGATCTGATCAGGTACATTTCTGAGAAGCCAGCAGTGACCGGACGGGTTGCAAGAGGGCAAATGATTTTGATTGAATGCGATATTCAGTACACCGCTCAGAAAGCAATCAAGGGGAGTGTATTGTTTGATTACCTCGCCCAGCAACCCGTGGAGGATTATCAACCGAGGAAGTTTGAGTTCCCTGATGAGGACATCTCGAGGTGCTCAAATCGAAAGATTGAGAGTAACCGATCCCGGAGGAGGGGCCTGACCCTGAATCCGAACGGATTCTGATGTCTGATGGGGTTAATGTGAAGGAGTTAGTGCTGCTTTGGTTATGCCAAAGGGGATCCCACATTCCCTTCGTTGCCCGGATAACGTTTGAATGCACCGATGGTGTGATTGAGTATGAAGCTTGTATCCTGGGTATTGAACGTCGGTGCGCACATCTACTGGGGCAACTCCTTTCTCATTGGTATATGGGATGGAAGCCGTGTTACCTGTTGAGGTTCAGATTCCCTCTTTGAGAGTCCTGATGGACGTGAAATTGCAAGAGGCGGAATGGGTAAGGACCCGGTATGAGGAGCTGAGCCTGATTGAGGAAAAGAGGCTGGCAGCCATCTGTCATGGGCAGTTGTACCAGCAGAGGATGAAGCGTGCTTTTGACAGAAAGGTACGACCTCGGGTATATCACGTGGGTGATATGGTGCTGAAAAGGATCCTTCCTCCTCAAAACGATCGAAGGGGCAAATGGACACCTAATTGTGAAGGTCCATTCGTGGTCAAGAAGGTTTTCTCTGGTGGAGCCTTGTTGTTAACGACCATGGATGGCGAAGATTTTCCATCCCCTGTGAATGCGGACGCAGTTAAAAAATACTTCGTATAAAGAGACCCGCTGGACGAAAAGAATAAAATAGTCCAGGCAAAAATGGGCATCCCGGCGAACCAAAAGACAGAAAGAAATGGTTCGGGCAAAAATTAGGGATAAAAAGAAAAAACTGTACACCCGGCAAGTCGAAAACCTGAAAAGGCGACTTGGGCAAAAAAGGGTATCCCGGTGGACTGAAAACCCGAAAGGGCGGTCCAAGCAAAAGAGGGATTGAAACGAACAACTGCGTCTGGCATGATCATTAGCGCTTTGGTTAAAGCATTATGGATAATACCCGATAGGGATCAGTCAAAATCGTCTTGTTCAGAAGGCAGAAAGCACGGAGAGTCTGAGGACATATGGGGTGTAACCGAGTTGGAACTCGATGAGATTACGGGTTTCACATTGCCATTAGGATAGATTTTTCCTTTTGTGCGCAATTACCTCTTTTCAGGAATTGCTTCCTTTGTATTGCTCAATTTGAGCCACACTTTTCAATCAATAAAATGCATATTCAGTCAAATAATTTTGTTTTTGTTTTTCATTACCGCTTTGATTGCAAAAACATCCGATTATTTTTGATGAAGAATCTTTGCATTTTAAGACATACAGGTCCCTTCCAATGCATGTTTATAAGATTGAAGCTTGAAATCTTATTCGGAAGGTTGAGGGACCCAAGTGTTGAAATCTTGACACGCCTGGGGCACGGTTTTATCTAACGATCTCTTTTGCAGGTGCTGTTAGATATTTTTCCCTCACTTGCAGGTTGTGATGTGGAAGCTATTGACAAAACAAATCCCCATGGAGTCCAATCAAGGACGAATGAATAGGAATGACGAAAAAAGACGGCGAGACGTACGACGATCCTTGAAATTAATCAAGAAGACTCTTCAAAGTCGGAAGATTGAAAAGTTTGTATAAATCCCAGGAGTTCGCTTTCCGTCGAGTACGGAGTGGCTTGGAGTACAAGATGATGGAGCAGAAAGGTCCCGACGAGTCTGGGATTTCTCAAAAGTGGAAAGATGACATGGGAGTTGGATATGAATGCCGTGGTTCGATGAGTCGACGGGTGTTCAGTACCAGATTGTCCTCCTCCCCAAGCAGAGTCGAAATGACTAATTCCCCAGCAGATTCAAGGTCTGTGGATTCCCTAGCAGGGTCATGATGGTTATCCCCAGCAGGTTTTAGATCGATACTTCCCCAGTCGCCAGGTCTGAAGGTTGCTATTTCCCAGCGGAGGTATCTGTGAGTGGTGGTTTCCCAAAGCAGAGTCGGGATTTATATCCCCAGCAAGTCAAAGACTTGTGTATCCCCACAGAGTGCGTTGGTGGTTCTTATCCCCAGCGATATCCCCAAGCGGATCGGGGGCAAAGGAGGTTTTCCCCAGTAAGGGTTGCCTTTTCCTAGCAGCAGTGCTATTCCCCAGCAAGGTGGAAATTGGAGTGTTGACGAGTTCCTCAGCAGAGTGTCTCGAACTCCCTAGAAGAGTCCCTTGAGGGGGATGCCTTTTTATACATTCATCATGTAGATAAGCATAGCATATTGCATAAAAGAAAAAAGTAAATCGCGCAGCATTTCTATGATTATGGAGCATTACGCAGAAAAATAAATCATGCATCATATTGCAAGCATAAAGCTAGTCTCAAGTCGTGGTTATCGTTTGAGAGGTGGTTGTGCCCGAAGAGGAAGGTGTTACTCCGAGGAGTCTAGCATCATGAATTTGAATCAAAGGTATTTCCCAGTAGTGCGATACTGGAGGAAGGGTTTCTGTCGAGCAGAGATGGGAATGTTAATCAAAGAAATTTTCGGGGTCCAAAAAAAGAAAAACAAGAAAGAATAATCCCCAGCTAAACGCGAAGTGTTCGTGTGCTAGGGCAGAATAAAGAATAGCCGGTTCGTGGCGTGTTATCCCCAGCATGGGTCTTTGGCATGTGTGCCGACTCACTTATCACTGTTTTGTTATCTTCGCCGATGCTGATAGGCAAGAAGAGTTTTCCAGTGTTCAGACCGAGGCGGTATCCAGACCAAAGTGGCGTTCAGGCCAGTTTCCGATTTTCAGATCGAAGAAGTTTCCGACGATCAGGTTGAAGTACTTATGGTTTTCAGACCAATTTTCCGGTGTTCAGGCCGAGGCGGTATCCAGACCGAAGTGGCGTTCAGGCCAGTTTCCGATTTTCAGATCGAAGAAGTTTCCGACGATCAGGTCGAAGTACTTATGGTATCCAGACCAGTTTTCTGGTATCCAGACCGAGGCGGTATCCAGACCGAAGTGGCGTTCAGGCCAGTTTCCGATTTTCAGATCGAAGAAGTTTCCGATGATCAGGTCGAAGTACTTGTGGCATCCAGGCTAGTTTTCTGGTATCCAGACCGAGGCGGTATCCAGACCGAAGTGGCGTTCAGGCCAGTTTCCGATTTTCAGATCGAAGAAGTTTCCGATGATCAGGTCGAAGTACTTGTGGCATCCAGGCCAGTTTTCCGGTATCCAGACCGAGGCGGTATCCAGGCCAAAGTGGCGTTCAGGCTAATCTTCCGGTGTTCAGACCGACATCAATATTCTCATGTTCCGGTGTTCAGTATTCAGACTGACGGGCGGCGCTCAGGCCGTGGCTATCTTGGTGTCACCAGTTATCCATATATTTCTGTTTCGGTGATCAAGCCGACTTTCTCCGTTCCAGACGGGTGTTTCTTTCAAGATTGTGTTCTTTGCCGATTCTGACAGGCATTGTTAATTATTTCCAATCAGAGTGCAAATTGTTCGTTTGTTCTTGGTATTCAATCACTCTTCACCCTGATCATCTGAAAGCCGAGGCTGTTCATATCGACAGGTTCACAGTGGATTGAGTAGGGGCAGCTGTAACACCTCAAAATTTGCCCTCCTCTCTTGGGACTAGCTTAGCATATTGCATTTCATTTTTAGGTCATTAGGCCTGACATATTTGCATATCATGTGGCTACATTGAGCAAGTCATCCTCCTAAGTCTTGGTCAGAAGATAAGAGGTTAAGATGCAAGCTGAGGGTTTCATTGATTGAATTGATTATTGACCATCTGAGGATGTGTGGTACAAATTAGGGTTTCTTGACTTTCAAGGAGATTGAGCTTCATCTTGGTTGAAATGATACATCATCATCATCATGGTCTTGTTATCATTCAAGAGATTCAAGTGCTTGATCAGATACCTTGAGATTAGGGTTTTGACCACTGGTCAACCCTAATCAGCTGAATCAGTTGCATGGGGCCAATCAGGGCATGGCATGGAGATGGGGTCTACAATGGATATGGGGATCATCATGTGATTATTTTTGAGCTTATGGAAGCTAGGGGTTCATCATTGATCCATTTCATCAGGAGATTGAGGCTCAACTTGATCAGTGCACAGCCAAATTCATCTATCAATCAGAAAAGTCAACTGTGGTCAACTGTGCCAGAAATGATGGATTTGGAGGTGGGAGAGAGTTGGATATACTTCATTCATGTTGAAACAAGTTTCATTTGGCATTTCAAACATCAAGAATGAAGAAAATAAAGTCAGGAGAAAACTTTCCAAAAATGGAAAGTGACTTGTAATGAAAGTTACCAAAAATGGAAAGTTTTTCACCACAAAATTACATGTTCAAAAATGCTTCAAATGAAATTTTGTTCAACATGAAAGTTGTAGATCTTGCTCTCACCTTTCCAAAAAGTCCAAGAACTTGAATTTCTCATGTATGGTTGGCAAGATATGGTCAAATCATTTTCCGAAAATGCCTAAATTCAAAGTGGCATAACTTTCACATGGAATGGCCAAATTGGATGATCTTTCTTTGAGCAAACCCCGTTTCACATGTACTTTCATGGTGCATCATCAAATTTCATCAAAAATAAGCATGGCAAAAAGTCATTTTTCAAGTGGATTATTTGAAAATTGGTGGGAAAATAGGTGATTTTGTGAAATACATGGTTTTTGCATACAAGGCCTATTCCAACACATCCCAAATAGCATTTAGAATTTGCTCCAACTGTCGTTTTACTGTTACATTGCATAATTTGGAAAGGGCTATTTTGGACAATACACTTGAAATTGCATTAGCACTAATTCACTTTGGTTTTGCTAATTTGGATTAGTTAATGGATTAAGGCATGGTATATAACACTGATTGTAACAGAAATTGGTAATCACATTGCACATTTCAAGATCTAACTACTTTTCCCTCCAAAAACCTCTCAATTCTCCAAAATTTCTTCACACTTTTTTCCATAATTCTCATCAATTTCTTCATCAATTGCACTGGTTATTGTTGGATCTATCTTCTACAAGGCTTTGTGAGGAACTGTTGATCAAAACATTGGCAAGAACATGGAGGATTCGCAACTGTTGCAACTTCACTCTTCCATGGCAAATTGAAGAATCTTCGATCTGAAGCACAACTGAGCTAAGGCGTTCATTCCAATCACTTTCTTAAGCATCAAGCTCCATCTGTTTTGGTGTTTTAGCCATTGAAACGTCCAAATTCGTCACTGCCATCATCACAAGGTACATTTTCGAATTCCTTCATTGATAAAATCATGATATGGCTTAGATAGATCTTTCAATGTAGAATGCAATGCTGTTTGTGGATTTGAATTTGGTTGAGAATCGAAGGAGATATTTGGATCTAAAGTTTGATGCTCATTTGTTTTTTCGCTCGATCCGTGCAGCATAGGTAGAATTAGGTTAAACTAAATCCATATCCATGATGTACGTGATTTGCTGGTGATTTTGATATATGATTTGTTCATTTTGGTTGAAGTTTGCTCATACTGAATTTTCTGGAATTGTTGTTGTTGATGAACGCTGCGAAAACTCGTTGCCAGACGCTTTCGATCCACTTCGCTTGCGTTTGTTTTGAAAATTCTGTTTACCGCGGATTTCCACCAATCACGCTGCGCCAACACGTAAAATGAAACGACGCGTTTTGGCTTCGCTGAAGCTTATTTACAAAAACGCCATTGTCACAATTTAATTTCATTATTTCATTTTCTTTTTCTCATTTCCATTTCATTTTGATCCATGAACTTCAAAAATTCATAAGTGACTCATTTTTTGTCCAAATTTTGTGAGGTTTTTTGCATTATTCTCCTTGTGATGTGTAGTTTTTAATGGTGATTTTTATGATTTTTGTGAACGTGTGAAAAAATAAAATGCTTAGGGTTTGTTTGGATGTGTGCAATTTGTGTATGCCATGCCATTTCATTCATAAAATGATGATGCTTCCATAGACATGTTTGAAATTTTTTGTGCTTATTTTTGACTCCTTGCTGGTGATTTTGGTATGTGGTTTGAAATTTTTGGATCCCTGGTTGATGAGATATGAATTTTTGATTAGAGGTGTGACAATTTGTGTCACACCATGCTTAGTGAATTTCATGATTTTATTTTCCATGCTTGTGGACATTGGATTGAGCCAAATTTTTGCATGATTGAGAATATGTATGTTGAGATTACATGTGAATTTTTCTGGATTTATTGATGGTATTTCCTATTTGATTGGAATTTTTCCCTCTGTTTGGTCATTTGTTGATTTTTTGTGATACATGTTGGCATTTGATTTGTGAAATTCTGGTTATTGATTGTATGGATGTGAAGTTTGGTATGAGCATTGTAGGCACATTATAGGTCATTGTGGTTTTGATCCCATTCATTTATCATATGTTGTCACTGTTTTATGATTGATGGAAGTTGATGATTGTTTTGATGCCTTGTGTTGGCTTGCTTGAACTTGTCTGGACTTAGTGAATTTAATTTCCATACTTCCACTTGTCCAAATTGCATGAAAATTGATATGCTGCTCATTGAATGTGTTCTGTTTAGGCTGGAATTTTTGTGAAATTTATTGAGCTGTTTTGATATTGATTTGATTGTGATCATTCTGTTTGGTCTTTTGAGGTTGCAAGTTGCATGTTTGGTGCCTTTTCTTTCATGAAATGATGATGATGAATGATATGAGCATGGGACCAATGGGATTTGTTTCTAATTTGTTTGATTGTGATTTTGATTGATTTTCACTTGCTGTTTTGAATTTTTCACCTCCTTTGGACCCTAGGCTTGTCCTAGTGGTCTGGTTTCTCACTTTTGAATTGTGTTTCAGGTTGAGATGCAAATGCTTTAAGGAGAAAAATGCAAGTTGATTAAATTGAGTTTGGTTGCTTGTTGTAAACTAACTTGTGTGTTTTGTAGGATGCTTGGCTCACTTGAGTTGATTGTGCTTTGCACATTGCATTGTTTTTGTACATTGTTTGTTGATTCTTATGCTGTTTGTTTTGACTGTGTGGTGGGTACTGACTGTATTAGATTGATTTCAGGTACCATAGTCGCTTTAGTTCTTTAAGAACTTGTTGTGCTGCTGCTTGGTTGTATAAACCAATTGAGGTAGACTCTCTTGTCTCCATGTAGTCTGGAAGACCTGGCTTGTTATTTAGCCAGGCAACTGTCTGAAGTCCTCCTTAAGAGGCGATGTTTGTGATTGTTTAACTTTGTCCCCAAGCAGGTAAAGACCTTGATTAAGGCAATTGGCAGGACCCAAGGGATGTGCAATCCATCCCCTGCTATTCTTGTTGAGTCGTCCCTCTGCTCACACCATTGTGTTGATGCATTGGGACATTAACCCAAGATCAGTTGAGTCAGAGTCATGAGTGTAGAAGGGTTCCCACTTCCTGAACCCACACTCCTTTGTCTGAAGCTCTCCCTGGCCAGGGATAAGAGCTGTGAAGTCTAATCTTCACTCACCTTTCATCTGGCTTCACCCTGACTCTCAATGTCAGGGTTAAGAGCTAACACCACCCTTGTACAGATGACTTGCCTTGGCAGTCTGACCCTTTGTTTGAGCCCACTTTTTGACTGGATATAGTGTGTGCTACTTGTGAATGTTTGATTTGTTTTGTTTATGCTTGCATGCTTTGCTTCTTCCTGGTTAGGATTAGCTTGTTGTTATGCGAGTAGGTAGAAACCATAACATAGGGCAATGATGCATGATAACATCTAGGCTCGAGTACAGCTCCCTAGTAGTGTGTCTCCCTTTGTATCTGGTTGGAATTTCTTTCCCGTCCAGGGGAACTACGTCGCCCTGATCCTCATACCAGATGAGGTACGTAGGCAGGAGACCGTGCGAGGTCTCTCCGGGCACTTTTTTTTCTTTTTGTGTGTGTTTGCTTGTTAACCCTCTTGTGTGTCAGGATATGGATGTAAGCCCAGCGATTGGCTGTCCGTATCCTGAGTGTGTTTGTTTGGTTCGGAAGCCGATGTAAGTCCAGCGATTGGCGTTCGGGTTCCAGATTTGCCTGTGTTTGTGTGTGTCTAGTTTGGCGTGCGTGAGCCGAACTACGGCAGCTCTGATTCTCGTTCCAGACGAGATACGTAGGCATAGGATGCGATATCCTAGCGAGCTCTCTCCCTTCTTTTCCACCTGTGTTGTCTTCGGTGTGTGTGTGTGATGTTTTGTTTTAGCAAACTTTTCTTTCTTTTAGAGCGTGGATCCCGTCGAGTACGACGGATGCGTAGGGGTGCTAATACCTTCCCTTCGCATAACCGACTCCCGATCCCTTTCTCTTTGGTCGCGAGACCATGCTTTTCCCAGGTTTACTCTGAGCGTTTCCTTTCCCTCTTTTGGGATAAATAACGCACGGTGGCGGCTCTGTTTGTTTTTGTTTTAGCCCGCCGGTTGTTTTTCGCGGATGCGACAGAATGCCACTTCGGTCTGAATACCGGAAAACTGACCTGAATGCCACAAGTTGCATCAACCTGAATGTCGGAAACTTCTTCGATTTGAACATCGGAAGATATTAGATTATCAAACATCGGTCTGAACACCAGGAAACTGGCATGAGTGCCACTTCGGTCTGAATACCAGAAAACTGGCCTGAATGCCACAAGTTGCATCGACCTGAATGTCGGAAACTTCTTCGATCTGAACATCGGAAAACTGGCCTAAATGCCACTTCGGTCCGAATACCAGAAACTTGGCCTGAATGCCGCAAGTTGCATTGACTTGAATGTTGGAAACTTCTTCGATCTGAACATCGGAAAACTGGCCTGAATACCGGAAACTTGGCCTGAATGCCACAAGTTGCATCGACCTGAACGTCAGAAACTTCTTCGATCTGAACATCGGAACACTGGCCTGAATGCCACTTCGGTCTGAATACCGGAAACTTTCATGCCTGTCAGCATCGGCAGAAATAGGGAAAATGATAATTGAGGCGGCGCGTGGGCCAACGACCCCTGCTAGGAATAATAAAGATAAGTCATGAACAATCTTCAGTCCGAGTACTGGAAACAACTTCTGGCTTATCACTTGCGATACTGAGAATGCCTTATGCTTTACATGCGTATGTTTGAATTTTTCAATGGCGTAATGCTCCATGAAAATGGAAATGCTGCGCAATTTGGGAGGATGCAATGCAATATGATTCTACATGCAGGGATGTGAAATGCTTGATTAGAGAGAACGTCAAGTTGAGGCAAGGAATTATGCTGGGGAAATGATCACCATCTTCTGGACCCTAGCAAGGCTGTTGGAGATGCATAGCACAAAGAACTCTGTGGGGAAATGACCCGCCACATGGTGTTCTGGCAAATAACAAAATACCGAGGCTCTGACTGGGGAGAGAATGACACTGAAAACTTGCTGCTGAGGAAAGCGACAGTGGTTCTGGCAACCATAATCTGCGAGAGAGACGACTCAGTAGGGGAAGCAAACACCGATATGGTACCGAGATTCTGCTTCAAGGAAAGAGACCATGGGTCTAGCGTCGAGATCATCGATCTGGAATCAAACTCTGAGGAGTAGCCGCTTCTGCTGGGAAGATACAATCTGGCACTGTCAACTCCGCTGGGGATATACAGTCTGACACTGTCAAGTCCGCTGGGGATATACAGTCTAACACTGTCGACTCTACTGGTGAATGTATAATCTGAAACAAATGCTTGGGGAAGTACAGCAGTGAGAGCCTGTTGGGGATTGAAGAATCTAACGCTTGGACCAACTCTGCAGGGATAAGATACCAAATTCCAACTGTTGAGGAAAAACATTCGCGATCATTTGATGGGGACCTTAAGGAAATGCCCCGAGTGTACCTGTTCTGAATAGACGATCCAAAGCACTAAATTTACAACAATTTTCAATGTTTATTAAGCACGTACCTGTAAAGCTCTTATGTTTCATGATGCAATGTTTATCAAAAATTCGGACGTCATTTTTGCAAACAAAATAGTAAAATGAAAATGAACACAAAGATATACTGAATAACATGATTTTATTGATTGAGTGGCCTCTGAATAGGTATTTACATCAGGAAGCAATCCCTGGAAAGAGGTAATTGCACAATAGATAAAAATAGAAATTAATCTAATGGCAATGTGAAATTGATTTCTATCGGGTTCCAATTCTGCTATGATTCGCTCGTCTTCAAGATCCTCCAGATGATCAGTTTTCCGAAAAAGGTGATTGGACTGTTTCCTATCCTTCGGAAGTTTCCGGTTATCGACACGAGATGATATTCAGAACTACTCAGAACGCAGCCATTCGCTTAATCCCTAACTTTTGCCTGGATCGCCCTTTCGGGTTTTCAATCCACCGGGATACCCATTTTTGCCTAAGTTGCCCTTTCAGGTTTTCAACTTACCGGGTGTACAATCTTTTCATTTTTTAATCCCTAACTTTTGCCCGAACCTTTTTCATTTTCTTGGTTCGCCGGGATGCCCATTTTTTTGCATGGACTATTCTTTTTATCGTCCAACGGGTCTATTTTATGCGAAGTATTTTTTAACTGCGTCTGAGTTCACAGGGGAAGTGAAGTTTTCACTATCCATAGTTTCAAGCATTAAGGATCCACCATCAAAAACCTTGGTGACAATATACGATCCATCATAGTTAAGAGTCCACTTGCCCCTGTGATCTGTCTGAGGAGGAAGGATCCTTTTCAACACCAAATCTCCGACTTAGAAGCATTGAGGATACACTTTCTGATCAAAGGCTCTCTTCATCCGACTCTGATACAATTGCCCATGACAAATGGTTGCCATTCGCTTCTCTTCGATAAGAATCAACTCATTGAACCTTGTCTGAATCCATTCAGCTTCGTCTAACTTGACATCCAACATGACTCTTAGAGAAGGAATCTCCACTTCAACAGGTAGGACTGCTTCCATACCATACACAAGGGAATAAGGGGTTGCCCCGGTCGATGTACGTACTAAAGTACGGTACCCATGAAAGGAGAAGGGTAGCATCTCATGCCAATCTCTGTACGTAACGACCATCTTCTGAACAATCTTCTTTATGTTCTTATTTGCTGCCTCAACAGCACCGTTCATCTTAGGACGATAAAGGGAAGAGTTGTGATGTTGAATGTTGAAGTTCTTGCACAAGTCCTTCATCATTTTGTTATTGATGTTAGAACCATTATCAGTAATGATTCTTTCGGGAATCCCATAACAACAAATGATTTCTTTCTTGATGAATCGGGTAACCACATGTCTGGTGACCTTCGCAAATGACGCTGCTTCGACCCACTTGGTGAAATAGTCGATGGCAACAAGGATGAAACGATGCCCATTGGAAGCAGTCGGCTCAATCTTTCCAATCATATCAATTCCCCACATAACAAATGGCCACGGCGAAGACATCACATTCAGAGGATTTGGCGGCACATGCACCTTATCAGCATAAATCTGGCATTTATGACACTTCCGAGCATATTTGAAACAATCAGATTCCATGGTCATCCAATAATAACCCTCTCTCAACAATTTCTTAGCCATTGCATGTCCGCCGGCATGAGTATCGAAGGAGCCTTCACGAACTTCCTGCATTAACATGTCTGCTTCGTGTCTATCCATGCATCTGAGCAAAACCATGTTGAAGTTCCTCTTATACAGCACATCGTCTTTGTTCAAGAAGAAACTGCCTGCCAATCTTCTCAAAATCTTTCTATCATTGTTGGATGCCCCTGCAGGGTACTCTTGATTCTTCAGAAAGCACTTGATGTCGTGGTTGTCGCACCTCAAAAATGTGATCCCTCGCGATAGGACACGGAAAAATTGTCGTTCGAAACAGAGTCGCCACCGAACTTTATTTATTCCAATGAAGGAATAGGAAAATATCGAGAAAACCTTTATAGATAAGAATAATGGTCGTCGCAACCATATTCGGGTTCGGGAGTCGATTACGCAAGGGGAAGGTATTAGCACCCCTTACGTCCGTTGTACTCAACGGGAAACTCTTAGTCTGATTTTGCTATTTGACTGTTAATTGACTGTTATCTGCTTGCTTCGAGTGATCAGAATTGATGATAGATATGGATGAAGACCTCATGAGGGAAATGAGAGGTTTTTTATTACTGTGCTCGCGAAGATACAGCAATCTCCTGCCTACGTATCCTTATGGTGCAATAAGGAAATCAGAGCATTCGTAGTTCGGGCTACTACGAATATTGGTGGGTTTTGTTTTGATGAACGACTGTGTAGGTCGGCGTTCTAACGGCTAAACGCTGGCTTGTCTACTCTCGGGGGAGGCTCTAGCACTGGTTTGTTGTGCGCATTAGAAAGGATTGACAGTGTTCTTTTGAAGAGGTTTTGGTCACGCGGGGGTGACGAGTTGAATTGATATGTTTGATGTTTGATTGGTTTCGATCGCACGGGGGCGAGAAGTTAGGTTTGATTTGTTTGAGATGTTTTTTGGAAGAACGACGAAAGATTGAGCAATGTGGTGTTCACCAATCGTCCAATTCTTTCGAGGAGTAATAAGGCGTCCGCCTTCTAGTCCCTTTTCGTTCGAATTATTTTGAAAGTTTGTTTGTGGATGTTGAATATGCACGGTAGTGAGGCATACGCCCCCTACTTTCTTATTCAAGGAATAATGAGGCGTACGCTACTTATTCCTTTATCCAAGTTTATTTAGCGTGTTTTAGTCAGAAGTCGATAATTTGTGCAATATGGCGTTCGCCAATTATTCAAACAATCGAAAGATGGCGAGGCGTACGCCTCTCATCTTTTATCATCCTAAGTTTAAATTGTAAAAGATATGTTTGGATGTTGCATTGATTTGTGAAAATTTGATGACGAAGATTCGAGCAATGTGGCGTACGCCAATTATTCGAATAATCGAAAGATAGTGAGGCGTACGCCTCCTATCCTCTTTTCATCTGAAATATGGAATTAAAAGGATGTTTTAGGAATTATATTAATTTGGAAGAGTGATTTGAATTTGTATGATTATTAGGGTTTTAATTGAATGACGAAAATCCGAGCAATATGGCGTACGCCAATTATTCGAATAGTCGAGAGATAATGAAGCGGATGCTCACTATTCCCCTTTTCATCCAAAAAATGGAACTAAAAGGATTTGGAATTTGTAGAAATGATTTGAAATATTATGATTTGAAGTGTCATGGTTGGAATAATTTGAATTTGGAAATTATATTTGATTTTGAAAGTGTGTGATTTAAGACTTAATCGGGTGACAAGAACTCGCGCAATATGGCGTACGCCAATTATTCAAGTGCTTGAGAAATAGTGAAGTGTACGCTTACTATCTCCTTTTCATCCCAAGTTTTATGTTAAAAGAGAAAATCCTTTTGAAATTGAATGGTTTGGAAAAATGATTTGAATTTGTGTTTATGAAATGAATTTTTTTTAGTGTATTATTTCATCTACTCGATTAATCAATAACCAAGTAGGTTTCATTGTAAGGAAGCCCAAGAGTAAGCTATGTGAGGTTGATGGCGATGCTAAAAGCAATCGACTTACAAGGGTATTTTAGAAATGGGCTCGATGTTAAATCGAGAATTGTATGATTTGTGCTTTTTGAAATTGGTTTGTGCTGGATGATGAATTAAAATTGAAATAAAATTGGAAATGGTTTATGAAATGATGATGACATGAAATAGTTTTTTGTTTGAAATAGTGTGAAGTTGTGAGAGTGGGAGGTAGTTAATCAATTTCTTTTTAACAAAATTAATTTATTAAAATTTGATTAAATTGATTAATTAGATTAATTAAAATTAATTATCAAAATTATTTAATTAAATTAAATAATTAAGTTAATTAAAATCGATTAATAGGAATTAAACTAATTAAAGATTTTAATCAACTAATTAAGTTCAAAGAGAAAAAAAATGGGTATTAACATTGATTTAATCGGTACGTGTTGATGAAGATGTGCTCGGAACCGGTTTGAGCGAGATAACAATGATTGATATTATTCGCAAAATCATAACTCGGTGACAATATTCCATTGATACATTGAAAATTTGACGACATACCGGCATGGAATTGCCGGATCCGTGAGTTAAAATTCCGATTTAACATAACAGAAACATTTTATTGGCGATACAGTGATTATTTACATATTTTACAACTATCTACACACTGTGGGCAATATGGAAAAAAAATATGTCAACAGGCAGAAAATTCAAACTAAACTTAGATTACATTTTCTTTTCAGTATTGATACACAAAATATGAAAACAAAGTAAAACAAGCTTAATGTTATTCAGACAAATGTAATGAGATCGATTTCTCTTCCCTGTACCTAGATAGTCGATGACACAAACGTGTACCATACATAAAAGCTCATTTAAAAATGATCGATTCCAAACTGGGAAATACTCAAATCAGTTTTCGAACCCGGCACACTTAGTTTAATATCCGGATGGAACAACTCAAAACAGATGCAGCATACTGATATCGATTTTAAAACAGGTGCCGCATACTAACATTGATTTAGTCAATAAATATTTCCCAAAGGAGAGTCCAGACAAATGCATCATAATGATAATGATATTAATACAATTAATGACCATTGCTCAACGGGACATCAATACCATAACAATACACATTAAAGGAAAAAAAACAAATACCACAACACCATCATTTCTATCTTCCTGATATAATATGCTACACTGTTCAAACGAGATAAGATGCACCAAATGCAAGGTAAATGTTGCTGATGTAAAAATAATGCACCCAAGTAAACCCAAACGAAAAAGGGAGAAAACAAGGTTACCGATAGAGGACAGGGGTGAACTCAGAATGCGGTCGTGATGGTAAGGATATCGTCGGAGATGGTGGTCCAAAATGACGATTATCGGATTTGTTTGGAGACGGTTGCGTAGTGGCTGACGGATGTGTTGCAGGTTGTTGGTGAATAGCTCATAACGACGATTGAAGCGTTGAAGCGGCAAAGGAAGAAATGCGTGGTTCGTAACAGAATCACAGTGTAACCGCAACAATCAGTTGAAATCGATCATCTACTTGACATATCCATGGCTCTAAAGCTCACAATGATAGACTCCAATCTTTCCCTGTAAACTTCAAATTCTTCCAAAAAAAACAACAAATCTTTCAGCAAATCAAATTAAACAACAAAAAATTAAAGTTATTAAAGGAATGGGTGAAAGGTGGGGCGAATGGGTTTGTGAGTTTTGTGGGTTTATGCAGAAAATAGAAAAGAGACGGAGGGTTTCGTGGTGGAAGCTGTGGATTCGTGGGAGAAATTTCAGGGTTGTGGGTTTGGGGGTTTCGCCGGTCTAGGTGATGGAGTGAGGCGAGCGGCGATTGTAGGTGATGAAGATGGATGTTGAGCGGAGGCGGAGGATTTAAGGTGGTGGAAGCGGAGATTGAAGGTGATGAAGATGAAGGGTTGTTTATGGTGTGTGGCGGTTCGATTTGGGGAGAGTGAAGAGAGATTTGTGAGGGATTGTGTTGTGAGGGAGAGCGCGTCTGAGAGAGAGCGATGAGAGAGTCTTCTCTTTTTTTGAGTGATTGTGTGGTATATGAGGAAGAGACGTGGGGGCCGTTGGGAGTGGTTGAGGAGAGTGAGGAATGTGAGTGGTCGCGTGGCAGAGAGGGAGTGAGGTGTCTCAACGGGAAAATCTGTTAAGAGATTTTATTTTCTTCTTTTTTTCTTGTCGTTTATGGAAGAGAGAAGAGAGGGTCATAGAATCCAATGCACAAAATTTCTTTTACAATTACCATTTGGTTAAAGAAACAGAATCATAAAACAAATTCTAATTAAATATTTGATTTAAATAACTTTTAATTGTTTTAATTAAATGACTAAACCAAAAAGTATTAATCAATTAGAAATAGAAATGGAGTGCAAATTTGTTCGGAAAACTAAATAAATCACATCAAAATTATCAGCACAAAACACGTTATTTTGAAAAATACACCGTTTCCTCAAATTTTAACGATTCAACCGATTTGTCTGTATTCTCAAATAAATTCGTTCCGACCGACGTTTTAGGTGTTATTCATGATGCAATGTATGTCATGCTGTGCATATGATGCAAAAATAAAATGAGATCAAATTCTATGAAAATTTAAATATGCCCGGACAAAATTGGGGTGTGACAGTTGCCCCTATTTAATTAACTTGAACTAGAAGGTAAGAATGACGGTGGTCTTCATACATTTGTGGTGGAAGGTAATTAAATATGAAAAGATCCAAATTTTGTCCTTTGAAACGCAATGGAGAAATGCAGAAAGAAAATGCAATGGATTCTAACAGCACCAAGGTAATAGGGGTAGAATGCCCGATCAATGTCAACCCTCAAGTCAACATTCAAATCTTGCCCAGGTCGTTATTGTTGTAAAGACAAATGTGGGACTGGTTTTCTGACACCAAAAGGACGACAGTGGATTTAACTGCTATCACCAAAAGGATAATTGTTACAGTGGATAAAACAAAGATCACCATCACCAAAAGGATGATGGTAAGATCAATCAACAAATCTCGCTATCACCAAAAGGATGAAAGTTAGACACAATCCAAAGATTCTCATCACCAAAAGGATGATGTTCGTCACCAAAAGGATGAAGGTTATTCTGATAAAATTTCCATTAACAGAGAGTATAATATCAAGGCTATCACCAAAAGGACGATAGTTGACTCATCAACTTCATAGATCACCGTCACCAAAAGGATGAAGGTAAGATCCAACAACAAAACTTGTTATCACCAAAAGGATGATAATAAGTCAAATAACTTCATTGATCACCATCACCAAAAGGATGAAGGTATAGTCACACAAAAAACTTGTTACCACCAAAAGGATGATAATAAGTTAACACAATCACCATCACCAAAAGGATGAAGGTATAACGAAACAAAACTTGTTACCACCAAAAGGATGATAATAAGTACACAACTCAAAGGATCCCCATCACCAAAAGGATGATAGTAAGATCAAAACAAAACCTTGTTACCACCAAAAGGATGATAATAAGTCAACAATCACCATCACCAAAAGGATGAAGGTATAATTAAAAGACAAAACTTGTTATCGCCAAAAGGACGATAATAGGCACACAACACAATTGATCACCATCACCAAAAGGATGAAGGTAGGATCAAGACACAAACTTGTTATCACCAAAAGGATGATAATAAGTCAACAATCACCATCACCAAAAGGATGAAGGTATTGCCAAACGACAAAACTTGTTACCACCAAAAGGATGATAATAAGCACACACGCAATTGATCACCATCACCAAAAGGATGAAGGTAGGATCAAGACACAAACTTGTTATCACCAAAAGGATGATAATAAGTCAACAATCACCATCACCAAAAGGATGAAGGTATTGTCAAACGACAAAACTTGTTACCACCAAAAGGATGATAATAAGTCAATAACCTTAAATATCACTGACACCAAAAGGATGACAGTAAGATCAAACAAACCGAACTTGTTATCACCAAAAGGATGATAATAAGGACAGAACTTCAAAACTTGTTATCACCAAAAGGATGATAATAAGCTGAAACAGACTCAATGATCGCCATCACCAAAAGGATGAGGGTAAGATCAAAACAAAACTCGTTATCACCAAAAGGATGATAATGAGCCCATAACTCAAATGGTCACCGTCACCAAAAGGATGAAGGTAAGCCCAATAACAAAACTTGTTACCACCAAAAGGATGATAATAAGTCGATAACTTTTACTGATCACCGTCACCAAAAGGATGAAGGTAGGATCGAACAACAAAACTTGTTATCACCAAAAGGATGATAATAAGTCGACAGTCACCATCACCAAAAGGATGATAGCTTAAACCAGACTCCATAACCTTTATCACCAAAAGGATGATATTTAGATTGAACTGGACGTCATCACCAAAAGGATGATGATTGAACCAAGATGACAAGGATCCTTATCACCATAAGGATCGCCGACACCAAAAGTATGATGGTAGGCTGTAATAATTGCAGAGGTCACCATTCACCAAAAGGATGAAGGTTGAACCAAAACTTCAAGGATCTTCAACACCATAAGGATGACGGTAAGATCGCAAATGTCAATGATTTACCATTACCAAAAGGATAACGGTTACCGTAAACAAGACAATGATCAATATTATTCCTCAATGGACTTTCACCAAAAGGATGATAGTGAGAAAAATATTGGAAAAATAAGGCTACTGTCATAGTTCAGTAAACCTGATTTGCTGGGTAGTGTTGGAACTTTACTGGGTAAGACTTGCTTGGGGTATCGACAACAAAAGGTTGCAAAACCAATATTCTTTGGAGAGATGTAATTTCTGTCAACAAAAGGTTATAGGAAACAACTCATTGAAGGACGCTCAATACGAAACAAGGTAGGTGTTTGGAGAAACATTGTTTGACTTAGCTCAGGATAATGTCTCATCAACAAAAGGTTGAAGGATGTAACTCAATGGGGAACGCCCAATAGTAGGGTAGGAACTCACTCAGAGAAAGTGACAATGACTCGACTGAGGGTTGACCTGGATGCCCACAAATGAACCTTGGATTTTGATTCGTGTTATGTACATGAATGATATGTATGTATTATGTATGAGGTGATGCATGTGATGCATGTGATATATGTTTGAATGCAGGGGATGCTTGTTTGCTTGGGATTGGCCCCCCTTCTCAAAGGCGATGTGTTTTTTGGAAACCAGTGTTGGTTGCATTTGTTTTCGTGAAGGTGCCAGCAAGTGGACTTTGTTTTTTTTTTTGGTAATTGTCAATGTGGGTTGAGCTATTGATTGGTGGAAGGATCTGACTTCCCGACACTCGATAGTTGATGATGTGATGAACACGCAATAGGTGTGGATATGCTTGATGCTCCAAGTTTGATCTCTTGCTGATATGTTGTGTATTTGTCTTTGAGAAGATCTCGATTTCTTCTTCTGATGCGTTTGGCCAGCCCGTAACTGAGCATAGCGACGTGATCAACGCATGATGATTATGCTTTTGATGTGCCCCAAGGATTCTTGTTGTACTGGTATGGACTTTCGACAACTTGGTTGTGAATTCAAGCAGTCACTACTGTCTGACGCAATCTGCTTGACTGGCTTGAAGATATGGAGGGAATTTGCCCCTTGCAACTTGTCTTGCCCCAGACTGTAGGGTGTTCAAAGTAATTCTCCTTGAAAGGAAACCTTGGAAGTGGTTATCCAATGACGTGGTCTGAGTTTAATTCCTTCAATGTTTGATTCTGGCAATGGTATGCCCCTGATTAGCCTCTGAAGGACTTGCCCCTGATTGGCTGAGTATTGAAGTGTTTTTTTTCTGATCAACCGATGCTTGGAGATTTATCTTATACTGACTGCTTCTTAAGTCAATATAATCAAAAGATGCCATGCCCCTGATTCATAGGATGGTCTTGATTCGTGTCAGCACCAAAGATCAAGTGCCTCTTGAACTGCCCCTTGTAGGATTTTTCTCGATGTCAAGTACTGACTGACAGTTAAGAACTGTTATTCAGGAAATGGTGATTTTAATGCAACAGTTATGCAAGTTTTGAAAAACAATCATTCACTTGGGAGTGTTGTGATAGTGTATGACGAGTGGATCATGAGTCCAAACGCGGTGCTGATTTAGCTAGCGTGTAAGTGATATAGTGAGAATAGAAATTAGCAAATCTCTGGGAGTCAGTTTACCCAATCTTGCTATAGTATGCTTTCAGAATAAACCTTACTTCAATTAGGTCTTTTGAGGGTTGTAACGTGGCTTGCTTCATGGTTATTGAAACAAAAGGATATAAGGCTCAAAGTTTATTTTAACCCACCCTTTCTTCATGATGATCTCCAATCCTACGTTCAGTTAATTCACACACATTCGTCTTTTGCAGGTGTAAGGATAAAGATGGTGATTCAAGGTCTCTTGGAATGGCAGCCACCATATTTCGTTTTTTTTTGGATGTCGGTGACCCTTTGATTTTGGTATGGTGGTCACTGAATCTTGTTTTGTTTTGTTAGAGACTTTCATTGTCTCTTTCGATTTTTGTTTTGATCCCTAACTTTTGCATGGACCGCTTTGTTTGAAGCTTTAATCCATCGGGATTGTCCCAGTTTTTGCCTAAGTCTCCTTTTTGGATGTTTAACTTAGCGGGCTCTTTTTATTTTGATTTTTTTTTGAAATTGTGACTGCCAAGTCATTGGTCATTGAAGAACGACAGACCTAAAATTTGGATTTGTATGGTTTCTTCGACACTTCAAGATGTGTGCGAAGAATATCATGTGATTGATCCTTGTATGGGATATTTCATCTTGTAAATTTAATGTGTAGCCAGATTAACTGAACACTACCCTGCCCCGGGTTAAGCGTAAGGGTTTTTTTTATCTGAAAGAAACTCCTACTTCTAGGCTCGAAGTGGTTGACTAGGGATTAACTCCTTATCTCTCCAGTGTTTAGGGATTTAAAACAATGCTTGTACATCATTAGCAAGGTTTTATCCGAAAGCATACGATCAACAATTATGAGTATTTCGTTTTCGTCATCCTCCTTCCAACATTTACTAACAATAGCGTGATGAAAGAAAGTGAGATGGAAAAGTATGTGTTTGTGATTTGCACGTGTGATAGATGAGTGAATATGAAAGATTGATTCAAAGCATGCATAATCATCCCATTAACAAAACCAAATACAAATAACAATGTTTAAAGCATACAGTACTTAGACAAACAAGATCAAATTACAAGAATGCAAAAATGGTAAAAATGGCATAATGATTGCCTTCATTCAAAGCAACAGGCCTTCATCTTTTGATTCTTTGTGAGGAATTGCTCTGCTTTTTCAGGCCGGTGAGGAGCTTTACCTTCGAGCTTCACTCGACTCTGCATGCGCTGGCATGGGATTTGTCGTGACATTTGGCCTCACTGGCGTGAAAGTAACTGCCTTGGTGTCAATCAGGTCCTGGACCTTGTGCTCGAAAGCCTTGCAGTTCTCTATTGTGTGTCCTGGGGCACCCATATGGTACTCGCAGTGAGCATTGGCGTCGTAGCCTGGTGGGTAAGGTGGAGTTGCAGGTGTTAGCTCCTTCAACACAATCGAACCATCCTTTAGCAGATAGGGGAGGATCTTGCTGTATGGCACGGGCAAAGGATCGAAATGTCTTTCTGGCCTCCTTGCCCTCTGCTGATTAGGTTGACGTGGTTGTGGAGCACGTTGCTGTTGATTTTGATGTGGCTGCTGGTAAGCCGGCTGTTGATAAGGTTGTTGATATGGTTGTTGATAGGGTTACTGATGTGGTTGCTGATAGGGTTGTTGATATCGTGTCGGGATGACCGCGACAACCTGATGATAAGGCGTATGAGCATATGGAGGTGCCCTATATCCCCCTCCTCTCATTACGGCATTGGTCTGACCTTCTGGCTTCTTTGGGAGATTGGGATAAGGTTTCTTCATCCCACTTGAAGCATTGACAGCGCAAGGTAGCTTTCCCTTCTTGATCTGGCTCTCGATTCGTTCTCCCACGGAGACAACCTCAGCAAAAGTTGGGAAACTGGATCCTACCATCTTCTCCATGTACTGGGTGTGCAGGGTTCCCATAAACATGTCAATTAGCTCTTTGTCAAGGAGAGGAGGTTGGACACGAGCTGCTAGCTCTCTCCACCGCTGTGCATATTCCTTGAATGACTCATTGTTGCGTTGAGTTATGTCTTGCAGTTGTGTACGATTGGGTGCTAGATCAGTGTTGTACTGATAATGCCTTAGGAATGCTTCAGCGAGATCTCTCCATGATTGGACCTGACCTCTCTCTAGTTGCATGTACCACTCCAAGGATGCCCCACTGAGGCTATCTTGGAAGTAGTTAATCAAGAGTTGATCATTACTGATGTGGGCGGCCATCTTGCGGAAGTAAGCTCTGAGATGAGTTCTCGGGCAGCTGATCCCTTTGTACTTGTCAAAGTCCGGGACTTTGAATTTCTGCGGAATCACAAGGCCTGGCACCAAGCACATATCAACGACGTCCAAACCGGGAGTAGTGTGAACCTCCAAGGACTTGAATTTTTCCTCCAAAGCATGGAGTCTATCAACAGTTGGGTCTGGAATACCTCCAACAACAGGTTTGGCGGGTTGTGGCATGAAGAAGGCGTCGTATGGATCCTCATCACCCATCATTGATCCATGTCGAGCAGGTGTAGCAGAATGCTCATGGGGGTTCATGTTGACCATGGGGATCGGAATAGGGATCGGTCCTCCTCCAGGATGGGTAGGATTACCATAAAGATCGGTTACTCCAGGGATGCTAAGTGATGGCGATCCAAACCGAGCAGCAACTTTCCTGGCTTCAGCGTTAGTCTCAGCATCCTTCTTCTTTTGGGCCAAGAGTAGCATAGTTTCCAGCAAGCGATCCATCTTGGCCTGCATGGAGTCGATGTCAGTCCTCATCGAAACTTGGTTTGCTTCTAGCTGTTCGAGTGTCATCTTGTAGTTGAGGCGTGTCTCGTACCAGTGTCGAGTAGTCAGCGTTACTGGACAAAGGGTAGAATACGGTGTAAGTTTTTGTTTCTGGGAGATGATATGCAATACATGTTTATGATATGCAAATGCATGAAGTTTTGCCATGTTTTCACAAAGGAATACAGATACTCAAGTTATTCACACGTCAGGTACGTCAGGATAACAGGAATAAGCACAGGTTTCTCTGATTAGAAATTCCCCAAAGGTAGGTTCTAAAGTTATGTTTTCAAGGAAGAAACTTAGACTCACGGATCAAGTTCAAAACTTCCTCGCAATGGTGGGCTGGCCACATCGTGATGGGAGTTCTGAAATGATCTAATCTAAGTGGGATTCTCGTATTGTTCGAACAGGGTGTAGACCCTTCGGTTCAATACTACACAATCACCAATCATGAAAACCAAACTTGGGTTTAAGGCGAGGTCCCTAGAGTCACGGATCGTATTTAGAACCTCCCCGCAATAATGGGCTAGCCATATTGTGATGGAAACTCCAAATAGATCTACTCTAGGTGGAGTCTTCGTATTGTCCCAATGAGGTGTACACCCCCCGGTTCAATACTACACAACTCCGGGTTCTAAGTTTTTTCTCGAAGCTCGGGTATGGAGCTTATCTCACAACAAACATTAAACCCCATATCAAAGTATTAAGGCAAATTATATACAACACAATCAATCAGAATAAAATACAGAGAAATAAACATGGAAGAAAAGAATATCTTTCAACAGTCATAGCAAAATCAGACTAAGTTAGGCTAGACTCTCTCTTGCTTGGAGAAGGGTCCCCAGCAGAGTCGCCAGTCTGTCGCACCTCAAAAATGCGATCCCTCGCGATAGGACGCAGAAAAATTGTCGTTCGAAACAGAGTCGCCACCGAACTTTATTTATTCCATTGAAGGAATAGGAAAATATCGAGAAAACCTTTATAGATAAGAATAATGGTCGTCGCAACCATATTCGGGTTCGGGAGTCGATTACGCAAGGGGAAAGTATTAGCACCCCTTACGTCCGTTGTACTCAACGGGAACCTCTTAGTCTGATTTTGCTATTTGACTGTTAATTGACTGTTATCTGCTTGCTTCGAGTGATTAGAATTGATGATAGATATGGATGAAGACCTCATGAGGGAAATGAGAGGTTTTTTATTAGTGTGCTCGCGAAGATACAGCAATCTCCTGCCTACGTATCCTTATGGTGCAATAAGGAAATCAGAGCATTCGTAGTTCGGGCTACTACGAATATTGGTGGGTTTTGTTTTGATGAACGACTGTATAGGTCGGCGTTCTAACGGCTAAACGCTGGCTTGTCTACTCTCGGGGGAGGCTCTAGCACTGGTTTGTTGTGCGCATTAGAAAGGATTGACAGTGTTCTTTTGAAGAGGTTTTGGTCACGCGGGGGTGACGAGTTGAATTGATATGTTTGATGTTTGATTGGTTTCGATCGCACGGGGGCGAGAAGTTAGGTTTGATTTGTTTGAGATGTTTTTTGGAAGAACGAAGAAAGATTGAGCAATGTGGTGTTCACCAATCGTCCAATTCTTTCGAGGAGTAATAAGGCGTCCGCCTTCTAGTCCCTTTTCGTTCGAATTATTTTGAAAGTTTGTTTGTGGATGTTGAATATGCACGGTAGTGAGGCGTACGCCCCCTACTTTCTTATTCAAGGAATAATGAGGCGTACGCCACTTATTCCTTTATCCAAGTTTATTTAGCGTGTTTTAGTCGGAAGTCGATAATTTGTGCAATATGGCGTTCGCCAATTATTCAAACAATCGAAAGATGGCGAGGCGTACGCCTCTCATCTTTTATCATCCGAAGTTTAAATTGTAAAAGATATGTTTGGATGTTGCATTGATTTGTGAAAATTTGATGACGAAGATTCGAGCAATGTGGCGTACGCCAATTATTCGAATAATCGAAAGATAGTGACGCGTACGCCTCCTATCCTCTTTTCATCTGAAATATGGAATTAAAAGGATGTTTTAGGAATTATATTAATTTGGGAGAGTGATTTGAATTTGTATGATTATTAGGGTTTTAATTGAATGACGAAAATCCGAGCAATATGGCGTACGCCAATTATTCGAATAGTCGAGAGATAATGAAGCGGATGCTCACTATTCCCCTTTTCATCCAAAAAATGGAACTAAAAGGATTTGGAATTTGTTGAAATGATTTGAAATATTATGATTTGAAGTGTCATGGTTGGAATAATTTGAATTTGGAAATTATATTTGATTTTGAAAAGTGATTTGAAATTGTGTGATTTAAGACTTAATCGGGTGACAAGAACTCGCGCAATATGGCGTACGCCAATTATTCAAGTGCTTGAGAAATAGTGAAGCGTACGCTTACTATCTCCTTTTCATCCCAAGTTTTATGTTAAAAGAGAAAATCCTTTTGAAATTGAATGGTTTGGAAAAATGATTTGAATTTGTGTTTATGAAATGAATTTTTTTAGTGTATTATTTCATCTACTCGATTAATCAATAACCAAGTAGGTTTCATTGTAAGGAAGCTCAAGAGTAAGCTATGTGAGGTTGATGGCGATGCTAAAAGCAATCGACTTACAAGGGTATTTTAGAAATGGGCTCGATGTTAAATCGAGAATTGTATGATTTGTGCTTTTTGAAATTGGTTTGTGCTGGATGATGAATTAAAATTGAAATAAAATTGGAAATGGTTTATGAAATGATGATGACATGAAATAGTTTTTTGTTTGAAATAGTGTGAAGTTGTGAGAGTGGGAGGTAGTTAATCAATTTCTTTTTAACAAAATTAATTTATTAAAATTTGATTAAATTGATTAATTAGATTAATTAAAATTAATTATCAAAATTATTATATTAAATTAAATAATTAAGTTAATTAAAATCGATTAATAGGAATTAAACTAATTAAAGATTTTAATCAATTAATTAAGTTCAAAGAGAAAAAAATGGGTATTAACATTGATTTAATCGGTACGTGTTGATGAAGATGTGCTCGGAACCGGTTTGAGCGAGATAACAATGATTGATATTATTCGCAAAATCATAACTCGGTGACAATATTCCATTGATACATTGAAAATTTGACGGCATACCGGCATGGAATTGCCGGATCCGTGAGTTAAAATTCCGATTTAACATAACAGAATCATTTTATTGGCGATACAGTGATTATTTACATATTTTACAACTATCTACACACTGTGGGCAATATGGAAAAAAAATATGTCAACAGGCAGAAAATTCAAACTAAACTTAGATTACATTTTCTTTTCAGTATTGATACACAAAATATGAAAACAAAGTAAAACAAGCTTAATGTTATTCAGACAAATGTAATGAGATCGATTTCTCTTCCCTGTACCTAGATAGTCGATCACACAAACGTGTACCATACACAAAAAACTCATTTAAAAATGATCGATTCCAAACTGGGAAATACTCAAATCAGTTTTCGAACCCGGCACACTTAGTTTAATATCCGGATGGAACAACTCAAAACAGATGCAGCATACTGATATCGATTTCAAAACAGGTGCCGCATACTAACATTGATTTAGTCAATAAATATTTCCCAAAGGAGAGTCCAGACAAATGCATCATAATGATAATGATATTAATACAATTAATGACCATTGCTCAACGGGACATCAATACCATAACAGTACACACTAAAGAAAAAAAACAAATACCACAACACCATCATTTCTATCTTCCTGATATAATATGCTACACTGTTCAAACGAGATAAGATGCACCAAATGCAAGGTAAATGTTGCTGATGTAAAAATAATGCACCCAAGTAAACCCAAACGAAAAAGGGAGAAAACAAGGTTACCGATAGAGGATAGGGGTGAACTCATAATGCGGTCGTGATGGTAAGGATATCGTCGGAGATGGTGGTCCAAAATGACGATTATCGGATTTGTTTGGAGACGGTTGCGTAGTGGCCGACGGATGTGTTGCAGGTTGTTGGTGAATAGCTCGTAACGACGGTTGAAGCGTTGAAGCGGCAAAGGAAGAAATGTGTGGTTCGTAACAGAATCACAGTGTAACCGCAACAATCAGTTGAAATCGATCATCTACTTGACATATCCATGGCTCTAAAGCTCACAATGATAGACTCCAATCTTTCCCTGTAAACTTCAAATTCTTCCAAAAAAAACAACAAATCTTTCAGCAAATCAAATTAAACAACAAAAAATTAAAGTTATTAAAGGAATGGGTGAAAGGTGGGGCGAATGGGTTTGTGAGTTTTGTGGGTTTATGCAGAAAATAGAAAAGAGACGGAGGGTTTCGTGGTGGAAGCTGTGGATTCGTGGGAGAAATTTCAGGGTTGTGGGTTTGGGGGTTTCGCCGGTCTAGGTGATGGAGTGAGGCGAGCGGCGATTGTAGGTGATGAAGATGGATGTTGAGCGGAGGCGGAGGATTTAAGGTGGTGGAAGCGGCGATTGAAGGTGATGAAGATGAAGGGTTGTTTATGGTGTGTGGCGGTTCGATTTGGGGAGAGTGAAGAGAGATTTGTGAGGGATTGTGTTGTGAGGGAGAGCGCGTCTGAGAGAGAGCGATGAGAGAGTCTTCTCTTTTTTTGAGTGATTGTGTGGTATATGAGGAAGAGACGTGGGAGCCGTTGTGAGTGGTTGAGGAGAGTGAGGAATGTGAGTGGTCGCGTGGCAGAGAGGGAGTGAGGTGTCTCAACGGGAAAATCTGTTAAGAGATTTTATTTTCTTCTTTTTTTCTTGTCGTTTATGGAAGAGAGAAGAGAGGGTCATAGAATCCAATGCACAAAATTTCTTTTACAATTACCATTTGGTTAAAGAAACAGAATCATAAAACAAATTCTAATTTAATATTTGATTTAAATAACTTTTAATTGTTTTAATTAAATGACTAAACCAAAAAGTATTAATCAATTAGAAATAGAAATGGAGTGCAAATTTGTTCGGAAAACTAAATAAATCACATCAAAATTATCAGCACAAAACACGTTATTTTGAAAAATACACCGTTTCCTCAAATTTTAACGATTCAACAGATTTGTCTGTATTCTCAAATAAATTCGTTCCGACCGACATTTTAGGTGTTATTCATGATGCAATGTATGTCATGCTGTGCATATGATGCAAAAATAAAATGAGATCAAATTCTATGAAAATTTAAATATGCCCGGACAAAATTGGGGTGTCACAGTGGTACCAGGGCTTGTCATCAACTACCAGTTCAGCAACAAACACATACGCGGCCCTATCAAGGCGCATAACATCGATCCTGGGAGCATAGTTCCACCGAATCACCTTGATCATGAAGGACAGAGTAGCAAGAGTATCTGCCATCTGGTTCTCATCACGAGGTATATGATACAGCCTTACTGTTGTGAAGAAAGTCAACAGTCTTCTCGTGTAGTCTCTGTAGGGGACCAGATTAGGCTGGAGAGTATTCCAATCACCATTCACTTGATTGATCACTAGAGCTGAATCTCCGAAGATGTCCAGAGTCTTGATTGTCAAATCAATGGCTTGCTCGATACCCAAGATACAGGCTTTATACTCAGTTTCATTATTGGTGCACTCAAAAGTCAGATGAGCGGTGAAAGGCATGTGGGCACCTTTCGGAGTGGTAATGACAGCACCAATTCCACTTCCTTTGGCATTGACGGTCCCATCAAACATTAAAGTCCACTTTTCATCTGGATCAGGTCCCTCCTCAACAACTGGCTCTTCACAGTCTTTCATCTTGAGGAACATGATGTCTTCATCCGGAAAATCAAACTTCATCGGCTCATAATTATCAATCGGCTGCTGAGCAAGATAGTCTAACAGAATACTCCCTTTGATGGCTTTTTGGGATGTATACTGGATGTCGTACTCTGTCAGTACCATTTGCCAACGAGCAACCCTTCCGGTGAGAGCTGGCTTCTCAAATATATACTTGACTGGATCCATTTTGGAGATCAGTAAGGTCGTGTGAGTCAGCATGTACTGTCTCAATCGCTTAGCAGCCCATGCAAGTGCACAACATGTTTTTTCAAGCATTGAGTATCTCGACTCGCAATTTGTGAATTTTTTACTCAGGTAGTAGATGGCATGCTCTTTTCTACCTGTCTCGTCGTGTTGACCGAGAACACAACCCATGGAATTATCAAGTACTGTCAAATACATAATCAGCGGTCTCCCTGGGACTGGAGGCATAAGGATTGGAGGATTCTACAAATACTCTTTTATCTTCTCAAAAGCCCTTTGGCAATCATCATTCCACCTGTTGGCCTGATCTTTTCTCAATAATTTGAATATTGGCTCACACGTGGCTGTTAGGTGAGAGATAAACCTTGCAATGTAGTTCAACCTCCCTAAGAAACCACAAACTTGTTTTTCTGTTCTTGGCTCAGGCATTTCTTGTATCGTTTTCACTTTGGCCGGATCCACCTCAATCCCCTTTTCACTAATAATAGAACCCAACAATTTTCCAGATCTCACCCCGAAAGTACACTTGTTCGGATTAAGCCTCAGCTTGAATTTCCTCAAACGCTCAAACAGTTTCTGCAAATTCACCAGATGTTCTTCTTTCGTCTGAGATTTGGCAATCATATCATCAACATAAACCTCGATTTCATGATGAACCATATCATGGAAAAGAGTTACCATAGCTCGTTGATATGTTGCCCCGACATTTTTCAGACCAAACGGCATCACCTTGTAGCAGAAGTACCCCATGGGGTTATGAAAGTTGTCTTCTCCATGTCTTCTGGTGCCATCTTAATTTGATTATAGCCAGAAAAGCCATCCATGAAGGAGAATACCGAGAACTGAGCCGTGTTATCCACCAAAACATCGACGTGAGGTAATGGGAAATCATCTTTAGGACTAGCTCTGTTCAGATCCCGGTAGTGAACACACATTTGTACCTTTCCATCCTTTTTAGGTACTAGAACGATATTTTCAACCCATGGCAGATAGTTTGTAACCGCTAGAAACCCTGCATCCAACTGTTTTTGCACTTCTTCCTTTATCTTGACAACCATCTCTGGTCTTGTTCTTCTGAGCTTCTGCTTGACCAGAGGACAATCCTCTTTGAGAGGCAAACGGTGTACCACAATGTCTGTGTCAAGCCCTGGCATGTCCTGATAAGACCAAGCCAAGATGTCAACATACTCTTGCAGCAATTCAATCAGCCCCTTCTTCACATTATCTTCCAAAGCAGCCCCTATCTTGATTTCTCTCTTGGCGCCCTCGGTGCCGAGATTAATCACTTCAACAGACTCTTGATGCGGTTGAATGACCCTTTCCTCCTGTTTTAATAACCTGGCAAGTTCTTTAGGGAGTTCACAGTCTTCATCACCCTCTTCTTCGGCTTGAAAGATTGGATTTTCAAAGTCGAAGCGAGCCCTAGCAGAACTGTTATCAATAGGATCCAGTGACGTGCATCTGCATGAATGATGGTATGTGCTTATGAGTGTGAACAAGAAGTGAAAACTAAACTAAACATTGCCAAAATATTTTTTGATTTTTATTTTATTTTTGAAAACTGCAAAAATAGAAAGACAGTGAACAAAATATTTGAATGCAAAAAGACGTCTTTTATTTATGATAAAAAAATGCAGGTATTCACATAGATGAGCCCTACAATGAGTCATTACACCCTGGGTAGAACGTAAGACTTGGATATGCATGAATGAACAAAGAAAATTACTCTTCAAGAAGAGTGACTTGGATAATCTCTTCAGAAGACCAATTGCGGAGGACTTCACCCGGGGCCCTTGGACGCACCCAGTTGTCAATGTCGCAATCACTATCCTCATCTTCTTTGTTGATTGCAGAGATATCATTGTGAGTTACAAAATTAGCAGGATCAACATTTGTAAATTCTTCAGCATCTTCAGGAAAGAGAGGATCAACATCTGCATTCTCAACAACCCCTTCAACAACCCCTCCAACAGACCTTTGGGCAGATAAGTCTTCAGCTTGGAGGATACCATCGTCAAGCAAGGCCTGGATACCCTGTTGCAGCTTCACACAACCTCCGCTCTGCACAACACAACCTAAACAACCGCCCCCACAACCGGGGAAAACATCTGCCTTTAGAAAGTATTCTTTGATTTCCAACAACGGAGTCTTCAGCTTTAACACCTCCTTGACTAGTTTGACTTCTCCTTCGACCATGTTAACATTTGCCCTACCATGCTGCGGCATAGGATTGTTGACAACATTAGGAGCCGGCGCAAAGTTAATGGCCTTCGAGTCGATAAGGTCCTGAACTACGTGCTTAAAAGCTTTGCAATTCTCAATAGTGTGGCCATGTGCCCCAGAGTGGAACTCACACCTAGCATTGGCATCATAACCTACTGGAAGCCTGCCAACGGGAGGAGCCAAAGTGCGTAACTGCACAAGTTGCAAATGTTGAAGGTTGGGGAGCAACTGGGCATACGACATCGGAAGAGTGTCGAAACGCCTATCCATCATCCTTTGTCTCTGTTGATAAGCTGGTATGTTACCCTGTTGTTGTTGGTATTGATTTTGTTGACGTTGTGGTTGTTGTTGTTGCACTGATGTTGCAGGCGGAATGGTCACAGTTGCAACATAAGGTTGCTGATGGTAATTCTGAAAACTGCTCCTTCGGTCACCTCTTCTCTGATAAGAAGACACAGCATTTGCATCCCCTTCTCTCCTCTTTTGTCCTCCTAAGAACGGATTCTTTGACCCCGAAGATTATCCAACCCTATTTTGGATCTTACATGTCTTCAAGTAGTTCTCCACCCTCTCACCGGTAGAGACCACATCAGCAAAATTCGAGGCGTTGCAACCTACCAGACGCTCCAAATAAGATCCAAGCAGTGTGTTCATAAACATGTTGGCCATCTCTTTTTCCAACATCGGAGGCTGAACACGGGAAGCCATCTCTCTCCAGTGTTGAGCATACTCTTTGAAGCACTCGTTGCTCTTGAGAGACAGATTCTGGAGCTGAGTCCTATCAGGTGCCATATCCGTATTGTACTGATATTGCTTCACAAAGGCCTCAACCAAGTCTCTCCAGCAGCGAATATGGGCTCTGCCCAGCCTCATATACCACTCCAAGGATGCCCCAGCTAGGCTGTCCTGGAAGAAGTACATGAGCAGCTTCTCATCATCAGAATACGCGATCATCTTGCGGAAGTAAGCTTGTACATGAGTCTTCGGGCAAGAGTTGCCATTGTACTTATCAAACACGGGGACTTTGAATTTTGGCAGAACTCTCACGCCTGGGACCAGCCCCAAGTCAGCAACATCCACACCAAGAGCATTATGCCCTTCCACAGCTTTCAACCTCCCTTCCAGTCTCCGAAACATAGGGTCCATACCATGGCCCATGCCAAAGTCCTCCTGAAGCAGGGGGAATAGATCCTCCTGGTCATCATGGATGGGTTGTTGACCAAGGTTGCCATGTGGGATAGGGATAGGCCCCGGTCCATTGGGTCCATTAGCCTCTCCAGCGGGAGGATCAGCCACAACCTCCGGTTGAGTAGTAGGGGGATTCCCCTGTACCAACAATCTAATCTCCTGTTGTCCCTGAGTCACTCCTTGGACCACTTCCATGAACTGATTCATGCGAATCCTCATCTCAGCGAGCTCTGCTTGTAAACCTTCCATCGCTCTCTGTTGATTCCTTCGGGTACCGTATCGGTGAATGCCTGAGTCAGTTATCCTAATAATGGAATACCAAACAAGATGAGAACACTGCGGCGGTACCTGTTATGCAAGACATGCTAATGAATATGCAAATGCAATGACATGTTTATCAATTTCAAAGGGTATTCTACCCCTTGATTCCAATCTCACATTAGATAAATAGTGTAAGAAAACCCCGACTAGAATCAAGAAGAAGATATAAACCCCTAGGAATAGATAAACATGATGCATACAATGCTTATGATTTAATTTTTATATCAGAGGAACTTTAGAGTCTTATTTGTAAATTTTGGAAATATTAAACGTTTATCACATACGGAAATATCACGTCAATTAATATTTGGAAATGTTTTTACGCCAAAGAAGTACAGTCTTGGTAACCAAATACAATACAAAAGAGAAGGAAAATGAACATCCTATGGATCCCTAGAAGCAATCGTCCAAAGCCCTCGAGACCGGAAGATAAGTTGCACGAAGCCTCTTCACCTCCCTCTCATAGGCTGCCTCCATATTTGCCTTCTCTTTGGCGAGTCGATCATACTTCCTCTTCCAAAACTTGGAAGACTGAGGAAGTAGAGAAGTCAATGCGTCATCAGGATCATCAATAACCTGGTGCCCAAGGAACTCTATCAAAGCATCCTTCTCTCTGATTTACTGAAGCAACTCCTCTCGTTCACGAATCCAAGCACGCGAACAGTCTTCGTCTCTCAACTCCTCTACTTCTTGGCTAGGGAGGGTTGAAGGCCCAGCCACAACCAAAGGTGTGGGTCTTGGATACTTATAAGGCATGAGGTACTCGGAAGCTCTCCTCCTAACCCAAGAGGTATAGGGTTCCAAAGCGATACAGTTCTTCGGACCTAGCTCTTTCCTTCCTTTCTTATGGATCTTGCGCCAAGCACGAACCATCCTGCCCTTCAAGCCTTGGGGATCTTTACCCTCCTGAAAGAACACACCCTCTAACAGAATGTTATTGGGTTTATCCTTTAGGGGGAACCCAAGCTGACGACGTGCCAAAATAGGGTTGTAGTTAATTCCACCGCATGTACCAAGAAGAGGTACATTGAAGAATTCACCACAAGAGTCGATAATATGCACACCATCATATACACGGTTGTACCAAAAGATATCATCATTAGTGAGAGACATAAGTCTTATGGACCACCGTAGACATCCTTTGTTCTCCTTGAAGGCGAGCGTCTGAGGCAAGTGCGAAATAAACCACTTGTACAACAGAGGCAAACAGCACACAATGGTACCACCGCCCTTTGCATTCCTCATATGCAAAGAGAAATAAGTGTCACCCAACAGAGTAGGAACGGGATTAAGAGTAGAGAAAATCCTAATGGCGTTCACATCCACAAACTGGTCGATGTTGGGGAATAACACTAGCCCATAGATGAGAAGTACAAATATGGCCTCAAATGCGTCCTCACTCATGGCCTTCCCAAACATAGTAGCTTGATCAATGAGGAAATCATACGGGAGACCTTGAATTCCACCTTTGGTAGTCATATGAGAACCAATAATAGATTCATCTATACGCAACAGATCAACAATCTCTTGAGAAAAAGGAACTCTCTCCAAGCCACTGAACGGCAACTGGTCTAGGATAGGTGTGCCCACAAGATAGGCATACTCCTCAAGCGTGGGCAAAAGTTGGAAATCCGGAAAAGTGAAGCAACGGTACAAGGGATCATAGAACTGCACCAACACACTCATTAGACCTTCATCCACTTGAGTAGCCAGAATAGACAGAAGCTTCCCATGACGAGCCTTGATTTCCAAGGGATCCAATACATAGGATGTCAAACTCTTTAACTCTTTCAAGTTGAGTTGTCTGAAACTGTACTTCTTTGTATTCCTTCTTTGCTTATCCATGTCTAAAAATTTGCAAATAGACCTCTTAAGTTCCTTGAAAGTTTTCTCATTGTTGATGATATGGATGTGTATGAGTGCACGAATGCATGGATGCAACAATCACACTCAAGGATCAAGCAAATCACACCACACAAAGGTCATGGGATGGATCAAGTCATCCTTAATATCAATCATCCATTTTGGTGGATTATGGTTTACACCTTATCAACACCCAAGTTCCATTGATATTAAGGATACACAAGAACGAATCAACCACGAATCAAGGGTTTGTTGTGAGTCGCGAGCATGGAGTCTTGGTTAAGAACCACCCAAAGGGAGTGTACTATGGTTAAACCTGACAATCATGTTCTACAAGAGGTTCCCATAGTCATCATTCCATCTTTCGGATATTATCGGATAAACGACTACTCGTATTCCAAAAATATTCTCAAGAGAGACTCTTATGGGTGTAGTATCACGTAACAATCATATCAAATCTTACACTTGAACGATCTTCGCACTACGTCCTAAAAATAGGCCAAGATAGGCGTGGTAAACTAAGGTCCTTGGCTTCTAAGGCATATATTGGAAAGAGTAATGCCTAACCACGACTACTCGTGTGACATTATTGATCCCAACATAACCTCCACCAAGTGAATGGGCTTGCAAGTCAACTTGCTAAGGAATAACTCCACACAAGTCAACAAGACTATGCCATTCTCCTATCCTAAGTGCACTCGAGTTCGGGTATAGAACTCATCTCACGAAGATCACCAAGCATACAAGGAATTAATATTCAAACAATTCAATCATTATATACAATACAGTAATCCCAAATTGCACAAAAATATGTCACAAAGCAATATACCATACAATACAACAAATATGAAAAGTAGGCAAAATCCACTAGGCAAATGATATTCCCCAGCAGAGTCGCCGCTTTTCTATAGCGGGGTATTCGTTACCATTAGAGATATTGACTAAATCCAAGGTAAACCATACAAGTCGAGTCGCCACCGCACTTCTATTTATCCAAAGGAATGGTTAGAAAGCGAACAAAAACCTAAAAGTTTTATCGAATCAAAAACTAGTAAAAATGTCAGAGATCTGGGTAAGGGGGTTGGTTATGCAATGGGAAGGTTTTAAGCACCCAAAACATCCTAGGTACTCCTAGGGAGCCCTTTTCATAAGTGTTGTTCTAGTCTAAAGGGTGTAGGTATATCTAAAGTACTATTTACTAAAAGGAAGGTTAAAATAAAATGACTCGCAAGGATGTCGCATCCACTGCCTACGTATCTCATTTGAGTATGAGAATCAGAGTCTTTGTAGCTCGGCTACCTATGGGTTAAAGAGAAATGTGCTCGGTAAGACGTCGTGTCTTATGCCTACGTATCTCATCTGGAATGAGAATCAGAGCAAAACATAGTTCGGCTAACTAGGGGTTAAGGATTGCCATCTGAACATGGACTTACAAAAGAGGACACCAGTTGTGTCAAAGGAGGGTGGGCAGTGTGTTCAACGTCCTAGCAGTAGGTGTCGCAGCTGCTGAATCGAGTCTTAGGCAGTTACCTCTTTGCAATAGAACGAACTGACATGCCACAAGATCGGAGACGCACGGAAGGTCTAAAAGTGGGGAAGCTCTGCTCTAGAGTTGTCATGCAATATGGACCTATGTGTTAGGATTTACAAAAGGGGAACATCTACCTAATGTTAGCATGCAAAGAATAGGGGAATTCTACCTATGTTATCATAAAAAGGGTTCTACCTAATGGGTGCTACCTAAACGGAACAAGAGTCGACGGATGGAGCGCGGAGAGGAGTTACAGATAAGGGTAGATGGCGATGCCGGAGGCAATCGACTTACAGGTAGATGGCGATGCCTGAGGCAATCGACTTACAAGAGGATGGATGAATGCGTGCTGGTTCTGTTAAGTTTTGAAAATGATTACTCGATGTTGGATCGAGCTTTTGATCTTATTTTGAAATGGTTATCGGATGTTCGTTTTAATTCTTGTATTAACAGGTGACTAAAGAAATAAAGAAATAAATATTATACACTTTATGGGAGAGGGGTACATTTGTTATGAAAGGGGATTGTTCATGGCAAACAAACAATAAGAATATATGCCTCATACATCATACAAGTAGGCAACAGTTATCAATCAGATCGGATAATAAACAATATATAATCAACCAAAGAATCAAATAATGGAGCATTTAAATAATGCATGGGAGTATGAACATGTTAAATAATCAAGCAATAGAAAGCATGAATGAGAGAAACAAGTATAAAAGATAACAGATGAATCAAACAGATGAAAATATACACACGAAGGGTCCACTGAATAATTTAATCAGGAAATGAGGTAAGGACCAAATAAAATCAAGGTAAAATTCCTCTAATACATGGCATATGAGATGAACAAGGGAGGATCAAAAGATCTCTTCAATTGCCATAAGCAATCCCTAAGTCAAACATCGATCATAAAGAAGTCAACTGAAAATTCAAGTCAACTTAAAAAATAACAAATAAATAGCAAATTAATCAAGAAAATTATGAAAAATTAAACTAAATAAGGTGGGTTCAGGACATGACCATCCCCCAAAAATATTTAAAAAATAATGAAAATTGGTACGTGAATTAATTAAAATAAAACATAGGTCAAACCAAAAGTCAATTAATAATACTAGGTTAGAAATAAATCAAGAATAAATAGTAAATTAATCAAGAAAATCATAAAAAATTAAACTAAATAAGGTGGGGTCAGGACATCATCATCCCCCAAAAAGATTTTAAAAATAATGAAAATTGGTATGTGAATTAATTAAAATAAAACAGAAGTCAAATTAAAAGTCAACCAACCAAACTAGGTCAAAAATAAATCCAAAATAAATTGAAAAATGCGAAATAAAATTCCAAGAAACGGTCAGGTTGACCATGAGACAGTGGTCAACCTTCATCCCAAAAATCAAATGCTAACAATAATTTTAAGTCAGAAAAATAAAATCAATAAAAAAAGTGTGTTAAAATGGACCATTTAGAATAAATAATTAAAATAAAATATTAATATTAAAAAAATACGAAAATAAAAATTATATAAAATTAAATAAAACGTTAAGAAAAGTGAAAAATATTTTTGGGTAATTTTATGGACGAAGAAAATATTTTAAATAAGAAAAAGAAATATGAAAATGGAAGGATTAATGGTGATGAACATGGTTTGCAAACGTAGATATATCAAAACATGGCCATGGAAGAGATGATTACCTAATGGAAAATAGAAGTGGAATGAAATCTGATATGTGATGAAGCTTTTCCTCTTTACCACGAAATTCCAATGCTCATTTATGGTTAGGGTTTCAGCTTCTTAAATAGGGCGGATTAGGTGTTCTCATGAGCTTTTTAATAAGTGATTTATCCATAAGTATAAAAGTGTGAAGTGAGGTGTAAAATGTTGTTATTTTGGGCCAAACTTAAGTGAATGGATGTCCAATGTGTAACACCCCAAAATTTGCCCTCCTCATTCATGCATTCATTTTTAGGTCATTTAACATTTCACATTGCATTTCATCATTATCAATCAGAATTAGATACATTGTATTTCATCATGTCAATCGGGATTAGCTCCAAGAAGCTTGAACATCATCCAGGACACTTTGTGGGTTCTATTTAGATGATCAGTCAACACAAGGAAAGGACTTTAGTTACTTCCAACAGGGGTCTATTCGTCAGTCAAAACGTTAATCTTGAAGGAGCAAAAGTTTGTTCATGAGCTGTCATGCTCGCTAGGCGAGTAAGCGAGTCGCAAGAAAAGCCACAAGAATCACCTACGCTCAGAGGAATTTCTTGAACTGTCATGCTCGCTAGGCGAAGCCCACGTGTTTTAAAAAAAACGAAAAAAATAATAATAATAATAATAAAAATAAATAAATAAATAAATAAAATATAACATAAATTTTTTGGACTTGGGCCTCTCTCATTTGAGCCCACAGGTCCACAAAAATCAGGTTATAAATTCAGAGTTTCAGTGAAACAAAAGGCCATTCTATTCCTATGACCCTGGCTGGGAAAAAGATAGTGAGAGAAGAGCTAACAGAGTTCAGAGCAACCTCCAGAGACTGAAGGGAACTCATCTGCAAAGAACCAATTCCATCTCATATAAACCCTCAGATTGCTTTGCAAACCCAACCGGGCAATTTAATTTCATTCGATCTCTCCAGTCAGGTTTGCCTTATTCCCATTACTTTATGCTTTTAATTTGAATGCTCTGAATGTATGAGGTATTATGGGTGAATTTGATACCCTTTTGATGCATGTGTTTGACAAGAGGTTTAGGCCTCCTACCCTTGGTTGCTTTTTGCGAGCTTTTTGTGAATTTTAATGGCATGATTCATGTGGTTACATTTTGATTTGGGGGCAACTCTTGATTACCCTATCTTATTTCTCTAACCTGTTTGTTGAGTTTTGTTTTGTGAGGGCTCATATGACTCTTGCAGAGATGCTTGCCTGGTGTTCCACTTTATTTGTGGGATACCACCTGGAGGTTTATCCCGATTACCTGTACTTACTCGCTTTCTTTGGTGGTGCTAGCTTGAGAGATCTCTGGGTTTCTTATCTCTTTATTTGTTGTTGCTTCGGATCTTTATCCGTGTGGTAGATCTCTTAACCCCCTTTATCTTTCCCGCATTTTACTACTTTTTGCCTAAAGACCTCCATGAATAGGCAATTGACGAATAAAAGGGATCAATAGTCAATCCCCCGTTATTCAGTGCGTCGTTCTTTAAGATCACACTACGTGTCGATGCTTCAGAACAAAAACCCCAGATCTTTTGTCCGGTCAGTCAGTGGAGAGGGTTCCACCTTTCTGAACCCCCACTTTTTGTCATGAGTTCACCTTGTCCAGGGTTAAGAGCTATGAGGTCTTATCCTCATTACCCTTTTTGCATGAGCATCCCTAAAACACAAACAAACTCATTGATTTTTCTTCTCCTAAGAACACGTTTACTCCTTCTACTACAGGCGAGTAAGTCTCCAAAGGTCGAGCATCCGGTAGATTGCATAGTAACGTCGTTCATCCCCAAACTTAACCCGTAGTTAGCCGAACTACGGCTTACTATGATTCTCATTCCAGATGAGATACGTAGGCATAAGACGCGACGTCTTAGCGAGCACACACTCCCCCCTAACCCATAGGTAGCCGAGCTACGAAGACTCTGATTCTCATATTCAGATGGGATACGTATGCAGTGGATGCGACATTCGTGCGAGTCATTTCCTTTTGACCCTTTTTTTTAGTAAATAGTACATTAGATAACCCACACCCTTTAGACAAGAACTACAAGAGTGGATCCCGTAAAGTACTACGGATGCGTAGGGGTGCTAATACCTTCCCTTCGCATAATCGACTCCCGAACCCAAGATTTGGTTGCGAGACCTTGTCTTTTCCTTTCCTTTTTCCAGGTTTACTTCGAGCGTTTCCTTTCCCTCCTTTGGGATAAATAACGCACCGTGGCGACTCTTCTGTCATTTCTTTTTTCGCCGGTTGTTTTTTCGCAGGTTGCGACACAATGCATGGCCAAAAGAGGTAAAAAAAACATAACTAGTTTGTGCAGCATGCTTAGAAAATCTGATTGGGCCAGCCAGGCCCAAAATCTGCCTAGAAAATCAAGTCATGGTGCCCACTTTAAATGAACATATCTCTCAAACCATGGATCCAAATGAGATGATTCCAAAAGGATGTGAAAGAGGACATAGCAAGGTACAATTGTTGCGAAGAAAGTATTTTCAAATAATGCCTTGAAGTGCAAGAAAACTGGCCAAGAAGTCTTGACAAATTTTGAAGATTTTGGACTTAGAAATTTTTCTAAGTGTCCTAAAAAAATGTCTCACTTTGACTAAGCATAACTTTCTCAATTATAATCCAAATGGAGTAAACTTTATATCTCTAGAAATCTTGGAACAAGAGGAAAAACTTTTATGTTGGAGAAATTTTCAAATGGAGCTTTTATCTTGATGCAAAATGGGCTTAAAGTGAGTGCAACGATCATGAAAACTTGCCCTAAATGGAAAGTCAACCATTTCCAAATTAAGTAACTTTTCCAATTCCTGATTAAATGATGAATCCATGATCCAACCTTGATCAAATTTCACATGTAGGATCCCCTAGGCATGGATTTTGAGATTCCACTCTCAAAATGTCAGGAGTTGACTTTTCTGGCCCCACAGTTGACTTTTCCCAAACTGTCTGATTCCCGATTCCATTGATCAATTGAAGCACTTCTAGCTCAAATAAAGAGCTGATTTTTTGTATGTAGACCCTTGTGGATATATGGAGGGCCATGGAAAAGAGTTTCACCCAAAGAATCAGAAATAAACTGATTTTATACCAAACCCTAGTTTTAGGGCAAAATGATCAGGAACTGATTGCACTGATTGCCAATGGATCTTTCTGAGATAATTGTGAATCTTCCTAGGCCAAGATGCCTCTCTAATCCTGACATGGATGAGATCCTCTACTTCCAACCAAACATTGCCTGTTGCAGGTAGCCATGAAACCCTAATTTCTGATTAAATCCAGATGAACACTCTGATAGCTTTGAATCCTTCACTGATGAACTGAGGACCATAATAAGATACTTGGACCCCCCTGAGACCCTTGAGACTTGTATACTTAGAAAATGAAGTCCAATTCTCAATCTTGCTTTGTGTGGGCTCCTTCTGTTAATGAGTGATCGATCAAAACCTGATCTCCATGTCACTAATGCAGTATGCAATGAGTATGACCTAATATGATGCTAATGAAGTGTAAAACATAATCCCATGCTTCCAGGAAAAATGAAGGGTAAAATTTGGGGTATTACAGTGTGATATTGCATTGTTCAGGGCTTTTGAATGAAAGTTATGTTTGAATTATTGTAATCCTTGTTTGGGGCTGTTATGAATTCCCTGCTACAACTTGTTGTTGGTGCCATGTTCGACTGACATTGTTGCATTATTTTGTTGTTGTTCTAGTTTAATTTTGGCATGACGATTTATCATATCCAATTCGGTGATGTATCACTAACATCCTCTAATCCTCTTGTAGGCATATCCTTTGCTCATAAGCGCATTTGCTGCCAACGGATCGATGCGGCGGACCAAACTGGTAGCAAGATGCGGTATCTGCATAACTCCTATGCTGCTTATAGAAGAATGCACCACTGATGTTGATTCCTTCTGCAGCAAATGCACTTCTGCAACAAACTTGTTTAGGTGAGCCAATCTCTTTCTCATGTTTCTTCTTCAACTTATCAATTTGTTTGTGGGCCTTGGTAGCTTTCTGCTCTACAACCATAATCCGTTTCTGTGCATTAATCGCAGGTTCTTCGGCTTCTTTAAGCCTGAAAGGCAGTTCACCTGCAGCTTGCACTGCTTCTGCAGTATCCTTCAATTGAGCCTGGAGCCCTATATTTCCATCCCTTAACACAATCCACCACCACTAATGCTCCATCAGTAATACGAAGCGCAACAGTAACCTCATATGAGAAGTCAATGTGCCCGGGTGAATCAATGAGATTAATGAGATACTCATTCCCGTTGCGCTCCCCCTTAAAACTCTTGAGAGAATCATCAATCATCTCATAGTATAGAGAGATACCAGTAGACTTAGAAGCAGTAGCCATTAGAAGAGACTGCTGATGTGCTAGCATGGCAAGTTATTGTTGATGCATTGCAAATGGAGATACAATGTTGCTCTTCTCAAAGAGGCTTATTATATCATTTTTCACATCTTTCCGTGGTTTCATTGGAGCTAAACTTGGTGTCACAGAAAATTAAGTTTGCAAATCAGAAAACTCTCTAAATCACTCAACTTTGGTATTTGTCCAAATTGCAACTTCAAAATACCCATCTTCAGTAGCACATGCTCTAAACATACCTGTTGTATTATAAGACATTGCAACTTCACCTGAAGCAGATACAACAACCAAACTAACAGCTCCTTTTGGTGTGCGCTCATGTACAACAAAATCCGCAGCTTCCTTTAAAGAAAGGCCTTTGAATTCCATTATTGCAGCCACATCTCTTGCTACGGTCACGCGGATTATTGCTTCGCCTATTCCTGTTGCAGAAACTGCACAAAATTCATTGGCATATGTTCCAGCACCTATGACGGGCGTGTCACCAATTTGACCACCCATTTTGTTCACCAATCCATCAGTTGATGTTGCAGAAGCTAGATTCCCATTACTGTCAACAGCTACACATCCAATAGTTCCAATTTGACTATCATCATTAGCCAATGATGTTTCTGTTTCATTCTTTATAGTATCCTTTTGGATTGGTTGAGTATAATCAATCTAGACCCTATTTTTATCTTTTGCCTGAATTAGTCTTTCAATATTTTCTGGAGTGATGAAATGGCTTGAATCTAAAGTCTCAACCCCTTGTTGTCTCACAAATTCCTCAGCACCATCAAATTCCAGATAAGTATGAGGAGTATGATCCATAACCAATCGAGCCAAAGAAACTGCATTAACGACAGTGCTAAGACCAGAAACAGCACCACATTTCATAGTGTTACCATCCATAATATAAGCTTCCATTTCAATGGTCCCTTTGTTGGTGAGAACAGAACCTCTTCCAGCATTGAAGTGTGGAATGTTTTCTAACTCACGAACAATAAGTTCAACGACATCTAATGGAGTCATGTTGGATTTGAGAGCTTTGACACCGATTTGTAGGCAGTGACGGAGGGTTTCTTCACGAGGTAGGTGGCGTTCCGGTGGAAGTGAATATGGAATGTCGCCGGCGCCGTCGTGTAGAGCTATTTCCCAACCCATTTTTTTTATGAAATGGAAAAATCAGGTTGTTTTCTGATTCTGACTCATACAAGTCTCGCTCGCTTGCGCAAATTTTGATGATGTAGGTGGAAATTCTTGAATATGAATGGAAAATTTTCCAATGTAATGAAGAAATATGAATGAAAATTTTGAATATGAAATGTAGAATTTTGAAAGTGAAATGGAGAATATAAATGCGGATGAAGAAATATGTATGGAATTTCTTTGAATCATGAAGGAACGGAAAATGAATATGAATGACGACCAAAAACAAAACTTTTTTGCACTTGACAGATAATTTCTTTGAAAGAAATTGAGAACTAGTAATGTGACAAGGCGAGATGAATAATCACTTCGATGAAACTGGAACGAAAGATGAAACATGAGGTTCACTTGATTCCAAAAAATGAAAGAGGTTTCAAATCTCGCATGGCTAAAGAGATTAATCATCTTATACCAAAATAAAAGAAACAAGGCCCAAAAGACAAACATGGACTGGTCGTGGTAGCAAGTCCAACAACTAACGTTGGTGCGTAGCATCATGACCAGATGGAATGGTCATGAAAAAAGAATGCAAACGAATGATTGATGGGAAAAAATTTTAGGGCCAAAATCAGGGTATGACAAGAAGTATCATGTTCAGTGCCAGAAGGCACGAAATGAACATATAGGGGTTTTGGTTTGACCTTCTGATTTTCATCAGGTTTTATAGATTATCTACAACCTAAACCTTTCCTGCCATTTCTGCTAACTCCATAGATCAAGGAATCCATTTTTCTTCTATCTATGCTTTTATCCAAAAAGTACTGGAATGCTCTGTCATGTTTGATGATGCAATCAGTACCAGACGCTTCTAAAATTATTTCCTCCTCTAGTTTTGAAATTTTTATTTTAAAAGCAGAGTTGTTACTTTCTAAAGAAAATACTTTTTCATTTAGAGAGGAAATATCTTTCTCGAGCTCTCTCTGAGTTTCAGAAGTAATTGTTTGGACTTGTTTAAGGTTCTCGTATTTACTCTGAAGACTCTGGTACTTTTCCAGCATTTCAGAAAGATATGATTCAACATCAGAATAAGATAGGTTAGAAAATACCTCTTCAAAATCGGAGTCGGATTCTATTTCTGATAATACCTTGTCTTCTGGTTCTTCAGAGCTTGTGTGATCCTCTATGGTTGCCATCAGTGCAACGTTGGCTTTTTCTTCATCAAAATCTTCTTCTTCAGATTTTGATTCATCACAGGTAGCCATCAACCCCTTCTTGACTTTGTAGAAGTTCTTCTTGGGCCTTCTTCCCTTCTTCAGCTTAGGACAATCATTTTTGTAGTGGCCTGACTCATTGCACTCAAAGTAGATAACATATTTTCTAGAACCTTGACTCTTTTGTCCAGACGAAGAATCGAAGCGACCAGCAGTCCTTCTGACTCCTATGAACTTCCCTTTACCACTTTGTTTGTGTTTCCAGAGTATAATGACTCTCTTTGAGATTAGAGACAACTCAACATCATCATCTGAGTCTTCATCATATCCTTCTGATTCTTCCTCAACTTGATAGGCTTTTGTCTTCTCAGGCTTGGATTTTAGAGCAACAGATTTACCTCACTTCTGAGGTTCATCTTCTTCTAGCTCAATCTCATGACTTCTTAAAGAACTAACAAGTTCCTCAATACTGATGTTGTTAAGATCCTTTGCCAGCTTCAAGGCAGTTACCATAGGTCTCCATTTTTTGGGAAGACTTATGATAATTTTCTTGACGTGATCAACTGTAGAATACCCTTTGTCTAGAACTTTAAGTCCTATGACAAGCATCTGAAACCTTAAGAACATAGTCTCAACTTTTTCATCATCTTCCATTTTGAATTCCTCTTATTTATGGATTATGGCCAACGCCTTTGTCTCCTTTACTTGAACATTTCCCTCATGAGTCATCCTCAGAGAGTCAAAGATGGATTTGGCAGAATCTTTGTTTGTTATCTTCTCATACTCCGTATAAGAGATAACATTAAGCAATGTGGTTTTGGCCTTATGATGATTTTTGAAGTCTTTCTTCTATTGATCAGACTTAGCACTTCTTGCTAAATTATTTCCTTCAGCATTTACTGGGTGAACGTAGCCATCGACTACAAGATCCCAGAGATCAACATCGTAATCAAGAAAGAAACTTTTTATTCTGTCTTTCCAATAGTAAAATTTCTCACCATCAAAAATAGGTGGTTTTGTATTGTAATGATCTCTATCATTATTAACAAAGTTAGCAGCGTTAGCAACAATCATTGTTTCTCACACAGCTGGATCGGTAGCGAACACTATGAGGTGTTGATAAATTTTTTATCAAAATTAGAAGCAGATCCTTGATACCAATTGAAGGTGTGAAAAACACAAGAAAGGGGGGGTTTGAATTGGGTTTTACAAGCAAAAGTTTTTTCCAAAACAAGAACACCACTAACAAGTTAATAATAAAGAGATAAAAACACAAGTATTTTTATCTTGGTTCGCTTGAAACTCAAAGCTAATCCAGTCCATCCTCCAAGGTGATTTTGTCTTATATACAAGGACTTAATCCACTATAATCAACAAATTACAATAAACACAGAGAATAACCTTCTTTGTCTTCTCAAGTATCCAACTAAATCTTAGTCTCCTTAAGGACTCACAAAGAACAATCTTCTTTGTCTTCTCAAGGATAACCTTCTTAAGGAATCAAGCAAATAGTTTGAATAATATTTTGTGTGTTACAAGATGCTTCTACACAAGTAGATTTTATACAAATGAATAACAAATACGTAAAAAAATTGTATACAAAAGAATGATAGTTTTTCACAAAGAAAATAACTTGTCAATATTTGTGTAACCGGTGTCAAAATATAGAATTATACAAATGAATAATATTTGTGTCAAAATATAGAATAAGCATAAGACCGTTGGAGGGGAAAATGGGGAAAACTCATTTGAGCGGCTATCCACTATTGGACGGGAAAGGAATGATACTGCGTATTGTCCTTTCGCCCATAAAATTAGTGACAGGTGTGATGTATAGTACCGTCCTTGCCCACAAAATAAGGTTGTGGAAAGTATGTTCATTTTGTACCATGTACTATTTGATCACGTTCCCATTTTGGTCTTATCTTCAAATTCATTGGCTTTTAAATAAAGTTTATGAAGCATGAAATGAAGAAACATAAAGTTGGATTCAGAAACTTCATGTCAGAACCTTGACAGCATCAGTAGTCTGGCTTGAGATCTTCAGTATCTTCAGAGTCTTCAGAATCCTCAATCAAAACCTTGATAACTCTAATCGTTTGGCTTGAGATCTTTAGAATCTTCAACTACATAACACAACTTCAGAAGCTTGCCATTCTTCAGAAGTTTGGTGATCAGAGTCACGTCCAGAAGCATGAACTGAAAGAATATTGCAGCAAAAACATAGTGTCTCCTCAGAAGCTTCTGATGAGTGAAACAATGCAGAAGGAGGAAGAATATTGCAACAGCAATATTGATGTCTTTCAGGACTTCTAATAGCTGGCGCAAAAAGAGGGATTTATAACACATAGTTCAGAAACTGATGACATTGCACATCATATATTCAGAATCAGAACTGGTTGTTAAAGCTACACAATAACAAACCATTAGGATACCAAAATTGTTCTCACACCAATACAATATAATTATCATCAAAACTCAAGGTATAGATGCAGAACCAAATCTTGTTCTAACATGTTTGACTGTACTAAAGGTTGGTACAATATTGATGAGTCAATGGATCACAATGAAGGTATGCTGAGGGAACACTATCGAGTGGAACTAGATAGAGGTTGGTGAGACTGCAGAAAGTTCCAAGCCTTTCGTATGCCCTACTCCCATGTCATAACGACATGTTCAAAGGTTCCACAGGATCCTTCCAACTTACTATCCTCCATTTACAAAGTCATAAACCTATGCAATGTTTACAAAATTAGCTTTTCAGTGGTAGCAAAAAAGGATTATTGGTCTGTATATCAAGGGGACATACTCTGGCATAATGAAATAATGCGAAGAAAGAAAAAAAGTCGCCCAAACAGCACCCGTATTCGAACCGAAATGGATACGGCGAACAAAATGGTGACATTATGTAGTTCATGCCGTCAGCCCGATCATAATCGTACAAACTGCCTCAGTGTTGGACCAAGCACAACAACATAATTTTAATTGTAAGCCTTTTGCTTTATATTAAAAACAATATTCATTTCATAAATATCATAAGATTCAGATACAATAACTTGAAAACAACAATTAAACAATAATTTAAACAACAATTAAACAATAATTAAACAACAACCCAAACAACTACAACAATAAAATAACATCACAAACAAATACAACAAATAAACAACATAACTATGTGATTACAACCATCAAAACAATTTTGTCAGAAGTATACATCATCATGTGAACGTCTCTGTCATTTTTAACATTCACCCCGAAACGAACATCTTAATTTTGGTTGAACGTGGTCTCAAGCCATTGAATTCTTCTGATTTTTCACCCTCTGCAATTTCTCCATCTAACCAACAGTTCAAGAACCTTTTAAGATGTTCAAATGTATCTACATTCCAAAGTCAGATCTTCATCGAAGGTTACACTGCTGAAATTAAATGGACATTTCTCTTGTGAATATAAGGACACATATATGAAGACATTTTAAAGAAAAATGGAAGGAGATTGAAGTAAAATGGAAGGAGACAATAAGAAGATGTGTGGAAAATTATGGGAAGGTGATGTTGTATGTATAGAAGGAGTGCGTAGGAGCAGTAGCCACATGCATTAGCGTCTCCACTGAGTGGACTATGCATGCGCCATTGCATGTGGCGCATTGGACATGCATGCACCACTCCTAGTGGCGACATGGACATGCATGCGCCAATGCGAATGACACATATGTTCAATAGTTTCATTGCATGCGCCGATGCAAATGACGCCTTGGTTAATTTTTAAATAAAAGTGGTTATATTGATAAATATTTTGAAATAATGATTATTTTGGTATTATGTTTGAAAAATATAATTATTTTAAACACTACTAGAAATTTCGCTTTTAGTGATTGAATTAGTGACTGAATTTTTTTGGTCATTATAGCCACCGAAATTAGACATCATGTTAATAAAATTTTAAAGGTCACTAAATAATATTAGCCACCAAATTAGTGATTGATATTTTGTGACCGTAATTTTCAGTCTCAAATAAGCGTTTGTATAAAATATTAATTTATAAAAACCTTTAGTGACCAAAAATTCGGTCAGTAATAATATTTTTTTTCTTTATTAAGTTACATCCCCAATTTTTTTACTTTTTTTAATATTTTAATTCCTTTTCAATTTTTATTTTTTAGTGAAAATTTCACATTTTTATTTTTCTAACAAATAAATTATATATTTATATAAGTAATTTGTCCATACAAATTTATTAATAAACAAAATATAATTTTAATTATAATAAATTTAATAAATTTTTTACATAATATTTAAAATTTTAATTTCTTTTATAATATATACAAGTTTGAAAGAAAATCGAAGTACTAAAATTAAGTTGCCTAATGGTCATTACCGATTTTTAAGTTTTTTCAGTCTCTAATTCGGTCACTAAACACAAATTTTTAATAGTAAAAAAAATTTTAAAAAAAAATTAGACTAAAAACATTTTTCCCTTTACATATCATAATAAATACTATATACATTAATGCGTGGATTTATTGATTGTCTAAAAGAAAGAAACTAAACATAAATAAAATGAAAAGTAGCAACTTGTAAACAAATGAACAAATAGGAAAAACTATATTCATTCTATAATAGAAAGTTTTGGGTTGTAAGATAACAAGCCTAAAGGCTGAAAACCCATTATACAATAAAGTAAAATTCAACTAAGATAATTCTCTTTCTAACTTAAATAATTAAATTGTTTACAAACTAATTCTACAATCCAATCATTCTAATGAGAAAGTATTCATAAGAACTCAAATGAAAAACTATGACTAAAATCCTAATTCAAATATATATCACGGATTACGTTGTTTGAAGTAAGCCAAAACTCCAACAAAAGGAGCATTTATATATGTAGCTGGCTCTGATTGAGAAACATTGAAGCGTGAATCTTGAAAAGAATCATCCTCTGATGGCCCTCCAACAATCGCACCAGTTAGTTGATTGATATTTGGTGATTTCAAATCAAAATATTTGTCTCCATCACGACACCCTATATGTTTAGGATACACATCTATTGATGGCATCGTTGAAGCTCGATGATGTATCTTCTGAGGAAATTTTTGTCCATATCCTACCATGTATGACATTCCTAACGGGTTCTTTCCTAGTACATAATCCACCTTAAAAAATAGAGAAATCAAGGAACATGTGTTATAGTAGCAATTAAAATTAAGAAATGTAGCTATGTTTATAGAATTGATTGATAATTACCTGAGATTTTGCAAGATCAATGAGGTAAGCTGGTTTGGCAACAACACTACCACAATTGACTGTTTTATGGTTAACGTGCATGTAACGTGCATATACAATTAACAGAAAAGAATATGATGTTACATGTTGCAAATTACTGGCTCCAGATTTGAATAAAAGTCCACCTAATCAACATCCAAAAATAAGTACTTATTCGTAAACAGGAATTCATATGATAACTACATGATAAGAATTGAGTGAGGAGTATTTCTCTTACCTTTAGAATATGTAACTGCTTTGGTTGGTGAGTCAGGCAACAATGAGCATATAAGATTGTCTGCATTGGGAATGAATGGATTTTGGTTTGGTGGATCGTTCATCACGCGCTGTTAAAATTTATATAATAAAATTAGATTTGAAAAATATCATTACATATTATTTTCTCCGTTTTAAAATTATTGTCATTTAAGATTTTTCCACACATATTAAGAAATACACTAATATATATGTTATTTCCTCCCTTTTAAATAACTATTTTTTAAGATTTCTGCACATAAATAAAAGAATGAAATAATGTTGTCATAAGGTCGGTAGTTCAACTTTTGTTCCACTCATGTTATAATTTTTTTCAAAAGAATATTGTTGTTAGAAATAGAACCCTTTCATTAGGGAAATTGAAACATAAAATAGTCACCTCAACAACTAATAAACTTATGTTAATTTTTAAAAATATTTTTGATGGTATTTTAGTTTATGTTGGTACCAAAAAAATCCATAAAAATCCATCAATAATTACAATTGATTCTTGCATGCATCAAATGGTACAAAACTAAATATAAATTGTTGTGTAAAAAAATGTTACACTAATAATAAGAAATGACACTAACCTGAGAAATTAGTACATTAATTCCAGCATGCTTTGAATCCCATCCAAACTCAGTTAAGGGTCCTAAGGATTGTATATTTGATTTCACAAAATTCCAATAAATTTGATCATTAGAAGCCTTATATAACCATGCAGCACCCCAAACTAGCTCGTCCTGAATTACAAGCAATAATAATAAGTTTGATAATATTTTTCTACATACAAATGATGAATTATAAGATCATGAAAACCATACCATGTAACCATTGAAATCACAGTAGAAGGGGCATGCTCCATTACCTATGGAATCATTATAACTTCCACGATGATTATTCGCAAAATCAAATACCTAAATATCATTTATAAATATTTTAATTATTTAGTAACAAAGCATTTGAAAAATGCATTATCGATTAATAAATGTAGGATACCTGTTTAGCTCTGCTAACAAGAGTTTGAGAGTATCTACTGTCATTTTTGCTTAATGCAATGGATGATGCAGCGAGAGCAGCCGCGATTTCGGCAGAAACCTCGGAACCGGGCTTACTCGTAGTGACAACATATGTTTTCCTGGAAGTGTCCATGTCTTCTGGTCTTTCCCAACAACCGTGGTCGCTATTGGGATCTCCTATTTGTGCTATAACAACGTTTGGATCTTTGGTTGCTTTTAGAAAATAATCGGTTCCCCAACGAATTGCTTCGATTGCATGTTGTAAATCGGGACCCATGAGATCTCCAAATTCTATGACACTCCAAGCTAGCATGGTGGTTGTAAATGCCATTGGGAAATGGAACTTTACGTTGTCACCAGCATCATAGTATCCACCATCCATACGCACCTGTTTTGGGAATGTACAAATGGTAGCAAATCAAGTTTTTTATCAAAAACATTAAAGGGATTTCAAACAAATGAAAATAAGAAAAAATTGATAAATAAAAATCTATTAAGATTATTTTGATAGCATGCTAATCAATGGTTTCTTATTGAAACACTATAAAATTATTTTGCTCAAAGTTTAAAAACGAATTTCAATATCATTCCTATAAGTATGATTTAATTAATAATACACTTTTTTATTTTAGTATAGTAAAATGCCTGTTAATCGAAACCTGAGTCGTTAAACCAATTGGACCGAGAATCAAACCCTTAACTAATATGTTTGGATTTGAAAATTGGCAGGTAATAGAATCAAAATTTAAATTGAAAAATCCATAAAAGTAAAAAAAAATGGGGATTTAGACTATTAGGGTCAAAACAGATTTTACTTTTGATTTATAAAAAATAAAAAAAAAAGTCTAATCCTAATTTAATCTTAAAACCTGAAACCTATAGGTACATTGGTTTAAGGTTAGAATATAAAATCAAAGCTGATGACTATTCAGGTGAATGAAAACATGAAAATGCATGCATAGAATCAAAATAGAATGAGTAACCACCTAAAGAATTTAATAAAACTTACACGAATATCAGATCCATCATTGAGTGCAGAGTTTTTTCTCCATGTCATACGTTGAGAAGCTGGCAAATATCCTGACCTTTGGCCTTCGAAAAACAAAATACTTTTTGTTAATGCATCAGCATAGTTACCTGGAGCTGATTTTACAATTGTAGTAGACATTATCATTGTTATTAGCAATGCAAGTTTTGACAATATTGTCATTTTGTTTTCTCTCATGTTTTTTTTTGTAACTCTTTTTTCAGTTTCAAGTTTGAAGTCTGTTATTTGAGCCTTCATCATGTCAAGAATATATATAGTTAAACAATAATGGAGCATTTATTTGTTGGGATTCATATCTGAAATTTGATCCTAAGTTATCAATTATATGCAAATGAAAAAGGTAGGGTTTTGTTTATGTTAATTCATTTCTAACATAGAAAAGAATCCTAGATAGTTTAGTTAATAATTATTGATTTGGATATTTTATTAATATTTATATTAATTTAGATTAGTTATTTTTCTGTTATAGAATAATCTCTTTATTATTTTTTACAAGGAATTCTTTTTTACAAAGAACATTTACTTTTGCGATTTATTAAATAATTGAGGTCTCTAATCTATATATAATCTATTTAATGAACCTAAAAAAATAAATTTTATATATAAAAAGGATGGAGTGAATATTGGTGCTATTATGATAGCTAAAATGTGTTTAGAGTAATACTTAAGTATAATTTTCATTTGGAATTAAAATCAATGAAATCATAGAAAAGGCAGTAAATTTTTATACTATGAAACAAGAAGATCAAATAAGAAATAAAATAAATATTTATTTGATTTGATTGATTTTTAATTCAAACGGAATATTACTTTGTACACATTTTGCACAATCACAAAGACCTATGACAAACTTTTACAACATAATAATAGCTAACCTATATTAATATATAAAAATACAATTTAAAATATCCAAAATCAATAATTCCTTATCAATTATCGGATCTTTGAATTTCAATGTGAATTTTTTTTAAAAATAATTTTTAAAAAAAATTCTAAAATAATCAATATTTTAAAAAAATATCGAAATAATTACATTTCAAAACAAATGAAATAGAATATTATAAAAATAATTATTCATGATATAATAAAAGTTAATCTATGTTGCAATATATAGAAAACTAAATATCCACCCCATGCAACCATGTCATAAATTTATGTAATGGTTATCCTTCATGATAAAAAATTAAAAATCAAACCTTTTAAAGTTGACTTACTTTTTAATCATATCATTCCATTTGAATTAAGAAAGATTTTATAGTTAAAATTTCTTAGAAAAATATAAAGCAAATGTAATTTTTTTTAAGTATATACTATCGAATATTATTTTTAGATACTTCCTTACCTCCTTTTAAACAATGTATCAAATACTTCACTTTATTTTTGATAAAGAAGTTTTAAAAGCGGTGTAAATAAGAAATAAAGAGAAACATTCCTTAAGACTCTTTTAAATATTTTTAAAAAATTTAGATCATTGGTAATAAACATTTGTATTATTTTAAGTCTTTTTTTTAGCATTTGATTGTGTTAGAAACTCTTAAAATTATTACAGCATCAATTGTTGCTTGTTTAAAATATTCTAAACTCTTCAAGGGTTAGAAACTCCTTAAAATTATTACATTATCAATTGTGCTTGTTTTTTTTGTATATTAAAAATTTCTTAAATCTGTTACGGTATAAATAATTGTTTTTGGATATTATTTAATTATATTCTAATACTATTATATAAAAATATCTTAATATTAATTATATTAATGGTTTATTATTTAGAAATCTTAATTGATTAGTCGTCAATTTACATTATAAACTCAATTAGATTTCTATTTTAATTTTCATATGATTTTGATAACTTATTAGTTGATATGAGATCAAATATAGAAGATATAGTGATAGTTTATTTTAAAATATTGATAACTCTGTCTAGTTATCCCATTATATATGACATAAATGTTTGGCTATAATAATTATTTATTATTTTGAAGTCTTAGTTGAATCATAACTAGAATTCAACATGTTCATCATTTATTTATGTTTTAAAGTATTGCTATCAAAATATTTTATTAAAGATATAAGTATTTCTAATATAATAGATATAAAATATCATTTAAATTTAGGAAGATTTTATGTATGTTTCTTGATGATGTCTAAGATATCTAACTACTATAATAAATTTATTTAAAATTTTGTTATTATAATAAATTTTTAATTGCTGTTTTAAATTTTATTTTTCAATTATAGTGAAGTGTTTGCTATTTATTTATTTATATGATTTATTATTTAAATAACTTGTATGTTTAAAGTACAATTATAACTTTTTATCACAGTATTTAAAAATAAATATTGACACGCACACCACTAATAAAGGGATTTGTCTTGCTAATAGTGCAACTACTCACATAATTTTCAAGGATAAAAAGTATCTCTTATTTTGTGAAGCTAAAAATTGATGTCAACAATTTATGCGGAACCTCAAAAATAATTAAAGGTTCTAGAAGAGCAAGTGTTTTGTTATGTGGGGGAATAATATTACACATTAAGAATGCATTATGTTTCTCTAATTCTCATAGAAAATTATTAAATTTCAAAGATATTAATCTAAAGGGATACCACATTGAAATAAAAGACGATGGATATATTAGATATCTTTATATTACACAACATAATTTGTACTAACATATATTAGTACAATTGATAGGGTAAGTGTATCATATGTTTAGCTTGTTTTACTTTCGATTTCTTCTATATTTTTATCATTCCTCTTCGATGTTATGCATTTTTACTCCCCTTTTATGTTTGCAAGTAATAAGAGGTAAATGGGGCGAATTGGGACGAAAAAGGTAGAAGATTGCATGAATTAGAGCCTTCTAATGCAAATATTCCGAGGACAACACGGTCTGGTCGTGTCCCATGACACGATTCATGTTGCCCCCTTGAAGTCCCCTCCATACATCAAACCTGAGGTTGGCACGACCATCTCATGTTCCAAGACAAAGGCGCGTGTTAGCACCTTAGGCATTTACAAATTCTTGACTTCTTTGCTAAGTTTATGACCTTTTGATATTTGTAACCTCCATTTCTTTTATGATTGGTGTTAAGTGGCAATTATGCTCGAAATAAGTGTAAATTATTGGTGATTTATGATCTAATTTAGTATAAATAGAGTCCTAGAGTTTGAGACAAAAGGGGGAGACACCTGAGAGTGACACTTAGGGAGGATCTATCACTTTTTCACTAGAAATTCTTGAAAAACTTATTATTCTCTTAAATCTCTTAGCTTTAAGCTTGGTTACATTCTAACTTTGAGCATTTTATAATATTGTTATTAGAGTCTTGTTTTCATCTTATTTTCATTTTGTAATTTAATTTATTTACCTTTAATCTTTTACTTTTCCACGACTACAAATAATACATTTCATGACAAAGATTTGCCTCATCCAACAAAAAACCGAAGTATAATGTCAAGGTGCATCATGTTTTATTTCTTTAATAAATAAATACCACATATTTTCTCGGTTTCTAAATATAACCGAGAGGAAAAATAATTCATGACATGTTTCAAATCGCAGTAAGAGTAGTTTATGCTTTTATTTCTTTAAAAGTGGTGATTTTTTTTATAAAAAAAATAATGATTTATTCCTTTTCTTATATTTAATAACTAAGTGATTATATTATCAGATTTTATTATAAAAGCACTCGGTAATTAGATTTTATCCTAAACCTAACTTATATGTAGCCGCTTCAAACTTATACGCATCATACTTTAGGATGGATTGTAAGATAGAAAACATATTCAATGTTCTTCTATCTTAAACAAAAAATTTCTTCTTCTCTTGCAATTCATCCAACATAATGGTGTTGACGTTGTTCTATTTTTGGAATAACCTTCTTATGTTGTTATTCCAAGAAAATATTTCATAATTAATTGTTTTTCACAATTGACAATATTGGGAAATTTATTCATAAACATTGTATAAATTGCAAGCACAATTATCTTGTTCTCTTTCATGTGAATGCATTTTCCATGAAAACATTTGCACAAGATAATGAAATCTCTCTATGATGAATTACAAGTGCAGAAAAAAATTATGCTCGGTAGGAACAGATAACTTATCAAAAATTTAAACAAATTTGTTATTCTCCAAGAATCCATAGTCAAAATCTAGATTTGTTTAAATAATTTATTTTAATATTCTGTATAAACAATGTAATTAAAAAAAAAACTTTTTCCCCTTAGTTTTTTACAAAAACCGAGAGGTATGTGGTGTTTGGGATGAAATATATTTTATTGTATTTTTTATTTAAAAAGAAATACATTTTACCTCAGTTTTGAGTAATAATCGGGGAATATATAAGTGTGTTTATTGAGTTTCTTAATTGTCCTTAAACAAATATTTATCATCAATTTAATGAATATCAACGCTCAAGACACTGTCATTAGTTGTCATGGCGGAAAAAATCACATAGTTGCCACCATATTTTATTCATTTCTAAGGAATAAGGGAAGTAACGATAAAACTCTAAGACGACCATCGCAACAATATGGGTTCGAGAGTTAGTTAAGTGAGGGAAATGTGTTAGACATTCCTCACCTCTATTGTACTCAACGGGAATCATAGTTGTAAGGATTGATTGTTTATTAAGGGATGTCTGTCTAATTATTAATTTCTTACTTTTATATATTTGATATTTACAAAAAAGAATTAAAGAGGGAAAATGTCAGTTTTAGGTTAGTGGACTCGCTGAATTTCACAATCTTTTGTGCCTACGTATTTTCATCGAGCGATGAGAAAATTAGAGTCTACGTAGTTCGACGGTTTGTTGGTTGATTGATTTGAGTTTATGAAAAAAAGATTGTCTTGGTTTTGAGTTAGATGCATAGGACAAAAACTTAGTTTAATGAGTTTTTATGGATTTTAACTATGACAAATATTTTTGTCTTTTTATTTTGGTTTGATTTTTCAGTTAGATAATTTATGTACAATGATATATTTACAAATAAAAGTTTTATTATTTTTTGTATTTTAAATTTTAGATAATATTTTTGTATTTACAAATATTTTTTATATTTTTTATATTTTTTATATTTTTTATATTTTTAATATTTATTATTTTTACTTATTAGATAAGCTAAGTTAAATAAACAAAATTAAATAAGCTAAATTAAAGGGGTGTAAATTGATGGGCTTAAGGTTAAGAAAATGTGATGGCCCAAATACAGACTATCTCGAATTTAAAATTATACAACTTTTAAATTGAATTAATTAAAAATAAATAAATAAATATGAAAGTAAAAAACAAAAGAAGAAATTGTGAAACTGATCCCTTTCTTTCTCATTCTACGTTATAAATAGTAATTTTAAATTGACTTTTTCAAAAATCAATTTTCCAATTTAAAAAAAAAACATGAATGTTATTATCTCTCTCTTTTTTCAGGGTATCTTCTACCTTGATTCAGTCTGTTCTTCTTCCTCAAATCAAAATTTTAAACAAAACAAAGCAAATAATTTCAAATAAAAAATTATCATCATATTTTATATTGATAGTGATTGTGGTGTTGTGTTATTGTGTGAATCATGGCCATGATTTTTTCATTTTGATTTAGGAATAAACTTGAATTGATTTGATAGTTTTGGAAAGGTGATGATAGAAAAACCGCGTGAAAGCTCTTTTTGGATGTGTAACCGTGTGCTGATTTCTCATTATTCTTTAATTATTTTCTTAAAATTAAAAATCATATTACTAATATTAGAGTAATGACTACTTATATCAAATGATTTTTTTTATAATAATAATAACTAATAACAATAATCAAATACATACCTACTTTTCAATTTTCAATTTATCATAAGAACTAATAATATCAAATAAATTTTTTTTTGTATAATAGTAATAATAACAATTAATAATAAAATAAGACAATAATAACAATTATAATAATAATAAAAAATAAAATTAAATAAAATAAAACAAAAAAAATGAGAAAAGTCTCACAAAATAACAAAACAAATTCTCTCAGAACTCAAATTCATGACCTCACGCTCTTATATTCATCACACTCTCTATTTATCAAATTGACTATCATGATCATTCAAAATAAAATAGAACAAAAACGAATATGGTACTAAAATTTTATTTATTTATTTATTCGGACTCTTTTTAGAATAAAAGGGCATAAAATGGAAAATAATATTAATAGTTTTTCTAGTTTTCTGACTCTTTTTAAATAAAAGTACATAAAATGGAAAAATAATATTTATTTTAAAAAATTTAATTAAAAACAAAATTAAAATATAATTTATTTTGATTAAAAATAGAATAAAAAGGGTTAAAAGAGAAACACGTGCTAATAAAATGGAAAAGTTGGGATTCAAATTCGGGAGTTCGTGCTTGTACTTCCTTAAATTCTCACTTCACTACTAAATGAGTTATCTCATTTATTCGTAATAGAATTGGGGCATAACATTAGTGATCCGTGTAAAATTAAAAACCCTCATTATAAAAGCATTTTGGATCAAAGTCTCATAAAAATTGATAATGAAACATTTGACAAGAAAACTTTGAGGCCTAAAAAAATATTATTTTATTTAGAAAAATTTCTCTAAGATGAATTGCAAGAGTAAAAAATTATTTAGTTTTAAGGTTTGTGTTCTTAAATAATCATATAATTGAATATTTATTTGATTTATCTAACATTTTTTTATTTTATATCAGAAACAAATGAATGCAAAAGTCATAGAGAATATTTTGCATCCAACATTTGATCTTCCTCCATATCAAATGAAACGAGGATCCCCAACATTTGTTCTTCCCCAAGATATTCAACCGTTGTTCTTCACCGACAGTGATGACAATGAATCGGATTTAAAACTTGTTATATATTTTTAATTTAATATTATGTGTAAACAATGTAATATTTTGTGTAAAAACAATGTAATAGTTTGTAAACAAATTAATTTATTAATATTCTGTATAAACAATGTAATGAGTATTTAAAAAAATATTTTTTTCCCTTGGTTTTGACCATAAACTGAGAGGTGTGTGGAACTAATTTTGAAAATATAAAAAAGTTATCGTTGGGAATTGAACAAATGACCATTTAAACCATCACCTAGGTTATTCTAAAACCGAGGGGTAAAGTGACAGTTTTTCATGACATCATTCATTACCTTGCCTTTGTAACCGATGTTAAATCAACTTCGTGTGCGAGGTTAAATGTGTTTTTCTAGTAGTGTACATGCATTGTTTATAGTCTATATTATTTTTGTTGTTCATCTCAGTATGAGTGAGTAGATTCCTTAGGGACAAGGGGTAATGTGAGTCCATCTTATTGACACGATGCAAGTGTATGGTTATGTGAAGTAGTAAAAAGTTATCGAACCACATAGACCAATGGTTTAAGTACTAAATTTCATCCTATCAATGTATATCTAGAGGAATCAATAATATGAGTTTTGGTAAAAATAACTTAAATAAAAAAGAACTTAAATGAAAACAACTTAATTGCAAAATGACTTAAATTCCAATTGAGGCAAACAAGATTTATGGTTATGTTTCTCATTATAAAACATTTGTACAATCTGAGTAACTTCTATTACGAAAGTTCTGACATGATTTAGTTTCCACTTTGTTCTTCATGTTTTCATCCTAACTTTTAATCGCATGGCCAAGGTTTCTTCACTTGTAAGTAACCATGTTTCTTCATATTTCATCCATGGCATCTTCATTCCAAATCTTGATAGCATGACTTCATGTGAGTAGAACAACCTACATTCATATTGCCATATGCATATCATGAATTGAAACATAACAATGTTATGCATCATTTTACATACACCAAACACACAAGATAATTTGGCATTTAAGTTTCCTTCATCACATACCAAATATTTCAAACCAAAACCAAGCAAAGCCAAAGCCAACTAGAAGCCCATAGCATAACATCCATCAACCATTCACCCAACAAAAATCAACATATTTCCATTCATTCATTTCAACCAATCGAGCATCATAACAAGCATTAAACCAAAACTTCAATTAATAGTCCATTAATAAAAGTCCATAAGCATGCACATTGATCATCATGTTCATAGCATACTTTTCCAATACCTAATAACGACTACAATGACATTTTCAAACAATCCACAACATTGCATCACATCAAATTATCATCATATTCAGTTAGCATTCAAGTTCCATCACTAACTTTAATCAAAACTAACAAGATTTTTTTATCAAATTGCATATTAAGGAGTTACTAACAGGCATGTGCGTCATTAACATACATTTCCCCTAACAACCATTACAATCATTACAATTAATAGGTTTTTTACTTAACATAAGTTTAAGTTTCAACTAATAAAACAGTAGCATTGCACGAAAGCAGTCCATAACAGAAATAGCTTAACATATCATCCACCTTCACCAACAAATAGAACTAATTGCATACGTTCAGAATTGACAGAAATTCATTTCATTTAGATTTAATTGCAAATTACAAGCATTCCATTTCTAACATAACATTGCATCAACTAAATGCATAACAAAATCAGTGGACTTTCATAATTCATTCACTATTAACACCTAACTAACTCACAAATCGAAATTAACAAATAACATATTCTCTTTTCATTTAACATCTCACAAATCCCTAAACTAATAACTAACTAACCAAATCCTATAGCTAACTTTTAACAGATAATTAACAAAACTTAATCTCTAACTGATTTGAACTATCACGATTTAACAGAGTTAATCCATGTTAAATCCACAATTAGTATACAGCAGAAGCAGGATCGAAATATGAGTAAGAAAATATAGAAATGGTAGAGAAAGTAGTAGAGAATTTTATTTCAAACTTATTTGAAAACTTGATTACAAAAGAAACTTAAATCCCCTTATATAGGGAAACAAAGGCTTACTATTTAAGCCGGTAACCTTTACCTACAATAGTAGGTAAACTAAAAACAAAAAACTTTTACAAAAGAAAACTAAGTGCATACATTTATGCCTAGAGACAAGAGATTCTTATTCCTTTAAGATAAGAAGATAAGATTCTTTCTTATCTTTTGCTTTGCCAACTTTTGCTTTTGACAAGATTCTTATTCCATTAACCTTGTCTTTTGCTTTTGACAAGATTCTTATTCCATTAACCTTGTCTTTTGCTTTTGTTTATGATTCTTTTTCATTATTGCTTTGAAATGGCAAACAAGATAGTATTCTTTCTTATCTTTTGCCTTTCATTATTGATTTTTATTTTTTGCTTTCTCTTTTGCTTTTTGGGCCATGGATTGTATCATTGCATCCCAGAAATCTTCTGCAGTTGGGTCCTCTGTTTGGGCTTTTCCTGCCAAACAGTCAAAGTTGTGGGAATCAATTGATCCCATGGAAGAGCTGGTCTTCATAGATGAATTCTCATCTCTTGATGCTTTTGCTGGAAAAGTGGAGAAGAATTGATTCTTCATATGGTCCAAAGTTCTAACCATGATTTCATCTTCAGATTCATTTGGATATTTTCTCTGGAAGAAGTTCTTCAAATTTCCCATAGACATTTGTTGGGAGCTTTGATCTTTGACCTTATTACTTTGGTCTTCAGCTATAGCTAATCGAATTAAATTTCCTATTTTCTGGACTTCTTCGGAAATCATTTTGTTCCACCATTTATAGAAGAAATTTCTTTCTAAAATGGGTATGTTGAATTTATCTTGAGATATGCTGATTGACCATCTCCATATCCATGGAATCTGAAATTTAGTAAAGAACCAAAATGGACATTGTCCGGTGATTAAATGATCAGATAAAATATTTGCAATGAGTGGGCTATTGTCACACCAGGGATTGTATAAATCAAGTAATTCTTTGGGTAATATTTCCAAAGACGGACCAAATTTAGTCCACCATTCATAAAACCAATTTGGTATAGGTCTATTAATCATCTCTGGATTAATAGAGAAAAACCAAGAATGCTTATTCTTGGGATTCTGATAATAAAAAGCTTGAGTAAAAGCCTGGACATAGTCCCAGTAATTGAAGTAAATATACTTTCCTTCTGCAACTCTTATTGCTTTTTCACCATTTGGGTTAAGACCCCATTCTCTTGGTAACAGGATTTTATTAATGTGACATTTACTGAAGTTTATAAAACTTTCAGGATTATTATTCTGATAATGGTGAGTAAATGTTACCGATTCGGTAATGGCTAGAAGAATTTCTAGGTAAGGCCTAGATTTCCCATGTAGGCCTGGATATCCTCTTGATTCGAGGTATCTAGTTTTGATAGACCATCCATCATTTGGATTGATTTTGATATCCTCTTCATCAATATACATGATTTTTTCAATTACTGGATTTTCAAAATAATCCAATTGCTCTTGAGGTGGGTTATTAACCGCAATTTCTTTGTAAGATGTACTTTTATTAGATGAGGAGGAAGGAATATCTTCCTTTTTAGATGAAGATGCAGGTAATTGTTGCATTTTTCTACCTTTATAAACTGTAGTCCAATCCCCTATTAGAGGAATGTTTGATTCTGGCTGGGGTAACATATTGTTACTCCCCCTTCCACCACGGCCATAACCGCGGCCTCTTCCCCTATACGGGGTCATCATTTTTTCCCTGCAAAAATTCACGAGTTAAATAATCAGCAAGTGAATTATTTTCACCTTTAATGTGTTGAATGTCAAATTCAAACATAGATAATTGAGATTGCCAGCTAGCAAAAATTTGTTTAGCAACAAGATTTTTAACATCTTTTTCAATAATTGATTTAGCTGAGCTACAATCAATTTTTAATAAAAATTTCTTATTAAGAAGATCATCTTGAAATTTTGAAATGCATTTTATAATAGAGAGCATTTCTTTTTTGATAGTAGAATATTTTGATTGGACAGGATTCCATTTTCCAGAGGTAAATCTAACTAAAACTTCTTTTGATGTATCAGGTATAATTTGTTTAAGGATTCCTCCATAGCCTAAGTCAGAAGCATCTGTTTCAACAATTTTGAAATATTTAGGATTAGCAAGGGCAGGATCGAAATACAGCAGAAGCAGGATCGAAATATGAGTAAGAAAATATAGAAATGGTAGAGAAAGTAGTAGAGAATTTTATTTCAAACTTATTTTAAATTACAAACCTCTTAATAAAGTGTTAAAATGGATTAGATATCTTATTCCTAATAAAAAAGATCTCTTAGATAGATTAAACAATGCTTTAATCTTCTCTAAATTTGATATGAAATCTGGTTATTGGCAAATTCAGATTAATGAATCTGATAAGTATAAAACAACCTTTACTGTTCCTTTTGGACATTATGAATGGAATGTCCTTCCTTTTGGGCTTAAAAATGCCCCTTCTGAATTTCAAAATATTATGAATGATATTTTTAATCCTTATACTGAATTTATAATTGTTTATATTGATGATGTCTTAGTTTTTTCTAAAACTATAGATCAACATATTAAACATTTAAAAATATTCAAAGGATTAGTTAAACATAATGGATTAGTTATATCTGCTCCTAAGATGAAACTTTTTCAAACAAAAGTTAGATTTTTAGGTCATGAAATTGACCAAGGAACTATAATTCCTATACAAAGAAGTATTGAATTTGCTTCTAAATTCCCCAATATTATTATAGATAAAAAATAATTACAAAGGTTTTGTTGGTAGTCTCAATTATATAGCAGATTATTATGAAAATCTTGCAAAAGATACTGCCATATTACATGCTAGGCTTAAAAAGAATCCTGGCCCTTGGACTGATAAACATTCTCAGGCAGTCCAAAGAATTAAAAACAAAGTTAAATGTTTGCCTTGTTTATCCCTTGCTAATCCTAAATATTTCAAAATTGTTGAAACAGATGCTTCTGACTTAGGCTATGGAGGAATCCTTAAACAAATTATACCTGATACATCAAAAGAAGTTTTCAAATAAGTTTGAAATAAAATTCTCTACTACTTTCTCTACCATTTCTATATTTTCTTACTCATATTTCGATCCTGCTTCTGCTGTATACTAATTGTGGTATATATATATATATATATATATATATATATATATATATATATATATATATATATATATATATATATATATATATATATATATATATATATATATATATAAGTTGGACTTAACATGGATTAACTCTGTTAAATCGTGATAGTTCAAATCATTAGATTCAGAACCAATCAGACTTCTCATCATCTCTGAATAACTCACAATCCTCCTAATTTTCAATCTCTCTGTAACTACTCAATCTCACGCAAGTGAAGGTGGAAGAAAAGAAGTGAATAGAAGAAGAAGAGCATAGGAGCAAACTCATACCTGATTCAAGAGTATCCATCTGGTTGCAATCATCTTCTCCATTACAACTGTTCACCGGAGCAAACCTCTGCTTCGGAGGTATTCAAATTCTTCCCCTCTCATCATAATCTTGTTATCATCGTGAAGCATTCACTATGAGGAACATTTGCCCTAATCTTTAAAATCAAATTTATACGTAATCACCACTTAATTTAGGTTGTAATAGTTAGGGTTCATAACTTCGTGTTTTCGATTTTAAAGAAATGGACGAAAATTGAGGAAAATCAATATGATAAGGGTGATATGAGGGTTTCAATTATGTGATTGTGGTGGTGATACGACCTCCGTCGCCACCAGAGGCAATTTCTGGTGCGGCGGAGACGGAGGTGGGACGGTGAGTGTTTTGGTTCATGATATGTTTGAATTCTTAACCTGACTCCCTCTATTTTCCTTACGTGGAATTTGTCTTAGGCCTTTGTTATTTAGAAAAGAAGGTTTCTGATTCCGAAAAGGAATTAGAAACTCTTAAGAAATCTATGATAGAGGCTACTAAAGGAAAAACTGAAGATGATAAGGGATTTTGGTTTAGATGGTTTGGATGTGAAACTTGTCACATTTAGCAAAGAGAGGTTAGAACTCTTCAAGCTAAATTAGACAAGGCTTTACAACCTAAAGTTACCTTTGCTATTGATCAATCACATTTTAGAAGTAACATGAATAATCCTTATCAAAAGTACACTTATGTGGTAAAGGATCAAGTTTGCAAAAACAACCCTCATCTGAACTTAAATTGTCTATATTGTTGCAAGAGGGGACATACTATTGCTAAATGACGATTTAGGAGATTTTTGGTTCCTAAAGGCATTTTTCAATGGTTTCCCAAATGCAACCAAAGTTTCACTCACACACAAGGACCCAATGAAAATTGGGTACCTCCTTCCCTTGTTTAATTTGTAGGTGGAATGTCTTGAGGATACAGAGAGAACATGGTTTCTCGATAGTGGATGCTCAAGACACATGACGGGTGACGTTTCCTTATTCTTTGACTTTGTGGCTACGAAGAAAGGATTTGTAACCTACGGTGATAATAACAAGGGAGCTATACTATAAAAAGGTAGTGTAGGTAATCTCTCCTCTACTACTATATCAGACGTCCTTTTAGTTGAAGACCTTAAGCACAATCTCATTAGCATTAGCCAATTATGTGACAAAGGATTTAGAGTTTCATTTTCAAAAGATTGTTGCATGATTGAACATAATGATAAAAAGAATGATGTGCTTAAGGGATGGAGGGTAAATAATGTATACATGCTTGAATTGAATGAAATATCTTTGGCTAGCGCTAAATATCTCGTCTCCATGAGTTAAGAAATTGAGGTGAAGAGTAGGAAAGGATATAAAGAGACGTGAAATATAGTAGATTTGAAGTATTGTTAAGTTTAAAGAAATAGAAATAAAATTGATAACAAAGGTTGGATAATTTCTATATTAAGATAACCAAGTAACTGTAATACAAGGGAGTGTACTTGTTTATATAGTGAAGTCACACATAGTATTCAAGTACTCACTATAGTCTACATTACATATTATAGTATTGAGTCACTTCTAACAAATTCAAGGTGTGATTTTCTATTTTTCCTTCTCTGTTCTCTCACCGAGACATAGAATTCCGAAACATAAAAAAATATGTAAGTTTGACATGAGTATCAAATTACATTAGTAGAAAAATCCTACTAAAATTATACATTTTTAATTATTTTTAAAAAGAATGGATAGACTTTGTTTAACTATGTGAAGTTCATTGTCATTTCACAATCTTGGCGATAGTAATTCATTTCATTTAGATTTAATTGTAAATTACCAGCATGCCATTTCTAACATAACATTCCATCAACTAAACGCATAATAGAATCAGTGGACTTTCATAATTCATTCACTACTAACACCTAACTAACTCATAAATCAAAATTAACAAATAACAGATTCTCTTTTCATTTAACATCTCACGAATCCCTAAACTAATAACTAACTAACCAACTCCTATAACTAACTTTTAACAGATAATTAACAAAACTTGATCTCTAACTGATTTGAACTATCACGATTTAACAGAGTTAATCCATGTTAAATCCAACTTTTATATATATGCAACATCATTCATTAGATTCAGAACCAATCAGACTTTTCATCATCTCTGAATAACTCACAATCCTCCCGATTTTCAATCTCTCTGTAACTACTCAATCTCATGCAAGTGAAGGTGGAAGAAGAGAAGTGACGAGAAAAAGAAGAGCATAGGAGAAAAACTCATACCTGATTCAAGAGTATCCAACTGGTTGCAATCATCTTCTCCATTTTAACTGTTCACCGGAGCAAACCTCTGCTTCAGAGGTATTCAAATTCTTTCCCTCTTATCATAATCTTGTTATCATCGTGTAGCATTCACTATGAGGAACATTTGCCCTAACCTTTGAAATCAAATTCATACGTAATCACCATTTAATTTAGGTTGTAATAGTTAGGGTTCATAGCTCCATGTTTTTGATTTTAAAGAAATAGATGAAAATTGAGGAAAATCAATATGATAAGGGTGATAGAAGGGTTTCTATTATGTGATTGTGGTGGTGATACGACCTCGGCCGCCACCAGAGGCAATTTCTGGTGCGACAGAGACGAAGGTGGGACAGTGAGTGTTTTGGTTCATGATATGTTTGAATTCTCAATGTAACTCCCACTATTTTCCTTACGTGGAATTTGTCTTAGGCCTCAGGCACATTCACTACACTACATGCACCCTTGCCAATCTAGTCACACACCCATCCATGACTTAGGTAATCTTTGGGCCTTTTCTATGGGCCCGCACCCATACTTGATTGGAAGACCCCAGTTTGCTTTGCATACCCCCCTATTTTTTGTTTTGTTTTTCTTTTTATTTGTTTTAATTGCTTTTTTTACTTGTTTTTTTCTTAATTAGACTTAATAATTTCAATACAATTTGCATGCAAATTATTTTAGGAATATTGATACTTAATTTTTAGATCCTAATGTGTTTTAATTCATTTTATATAATATTGAACCTTTAGTTGGAAATTAACTAGTATTTTGAATTAATTTTCAACTTAGAAATTGATCCATACACTGATTGTAAAACTTGTGCATGATGATACTTTGCCCCTTGGGTTTTTTCTTTGGACTCCATAAAACTCACATGTTCATCCTGATACATGTCTTGATGAATTGACCAAAATCATTTTGGTCGGTCTATCATTTCACTTCTACTTGAGCCCCCACCCAGTTAAGTGATCTTGGTCACTCTATAGGATTGCATCCTTGTTTATCATTCAATTCAATTTCTAGTACAAAAGGCATGGTGCAAAGTTTCAAGGCACACCCAGACTTTGAAGACTGGAGTATTGTTCAAGGGACAAAAAAGGTCATATATCAACACTTGTCAATTACAGTTCAAATTGTGTGTTATGAGCCTTAAGCAGTAGAGAAGGGGTGAGAGGGAGAATTTCTATCCTTATTCTGGATTTCTTTGGATACGATACAAATGACCCAGTTGTTCAGAGTATTGACCTATACTCATTGAATTTAGTGCAATTCGAATCAAACAATTGTCAAGTCTCTTTCTTCACAAGTAAAACTTCATCATATTGAGCATCAAAATGAATCTTCTTCAGCAACTTGTCAGTAGGGATCAGGATTACATGCCACGAGCCTTAAGTAGTATATAAGGTATGAGAGGGAGAATTCCTATCCTTATTCTGACTAACTTTGGGTACATGATGAATGGCCTAGTTGCTCATAGTATTCACCTCTACTCATAGACTTTAGTGCAATTCAAATCAAACAATTGGCAAGTCTTCTTCTTCAATGCTACAACAAGCAACCTTGCTCACTTAGACCACCATTCATCTCTTTGCTTGGGTTTACACACCACTTTTTTTCTCTTTGGTTTAAACGTCATTCCATCTGTTTAAACATCGTCTTCTTGGTCTAAACACCATTTTTTTCGATTTAGACACCGATCCTTCAGTTTAAACACCACACTTACTTCTTTTATTGGTTCAAACACCATTCTTGTCTTTTTCTTCAGTTTAAACACCACTTTCTCGGTTTAAACACTACTTTAATTTGCAATTTAAACATGTTCATCTGGTTTAAACATCATTATCATTCTCCTCTAGTTTAAATAACATTATCATTCTCCTTTGGTTTAAACACCACTATCCGGTTTAAACACCATCTTCATTTACTTTTCCGATTTAAACATCAACCCTTTGGTTTAAACACCACCATGTTACTACCTTTTTATTTAAACACGACTTTCCTATGCTCCTTTGGTTTAATCACCACTATCTGGTTTAAACACCACATCAACCAATTTCTATCACACTTCTATGCCCGTTTAGTTTAAACACCGCCTATATTCCCTTACTTTGGTTTAAACACCACTTTTCCACTTCAATCAACTTTATATCACTTTCCCTTTTTCTCTCTGGTTCAAACACCATTTATATCTCTTGTCTGGTTTAAACACCACTTCTATCAACTCTTCCTTTCTTTTTGTCATACTTAGTGTGAGGGCAAATATTCTTAGTCCTTGTTTAAATAATGTCAAACCTTTTTAGTTGCTCATAATGTGTACTTTGGACGGTGTCATCATATCATAGAATGCATTCATCCTCCAACATGCTCAAAAGTATAAGTTTAATGTGTCCATGCATGTAGAAGCATCTCATTGATGTGAATAATGCACTTGGTCAATGTTGGTACCTTAGGTTCATAAGAGAATGGTTTGAATTGACCAAAATACGTCTCAAAAACCAATTTTTGACAGTTTAAGAACTTTGAGTCGACTCACGCCTTGGAGCAGTCGACTCATTCATACATATCCCATTATGTGTAACTCTCGGGTTTGAACAGTTCGAGTTATAGGTCGACTCAATCCTAGGAAAACTAAGTGAGTCGACTCATCCACCTGTTGCGTCGACTCATTGCCTGTTTCATTTGAACCATGTTGCCACGGGTCTGAACAGGTCGAGTCATAGGTCGACTCAACTCTGGAAAAACCTATTTGAGTCGACTCATCCCCTGTTTGAGTCGACTCATCTCCTGCTTCACTTGAGAAATTTTGTTGCGGGTCTGAACAGGTCGGGTGACCTATGTGAACAAGTCGAGTGGTCGTTGTTGGTACTCATTTTTCTGCTGTGTATTTTTGCAAAAATATTCTATTGTGTCTGTTACTCGGTCTGTGCATCATATATTTATTCTAGAGTCTCTTTTTCAACAAAATAACAAGAAAATTGAAAGATATACACTAAAGTTCCTCTTCATCTTCATTCTGCATTGCATGTTTCAACAACTACACATAACTTTTGTTGATCATAGTGCGTTGTTGTGGTGATAACGTCCAAATAGGATTGTGTAATCTTAGTTTGGGTAGAGGCTTTGAGTGAGTTTTTTTGGAATAAAACCATTGGGTTTTGTCCTCCAAGAATTGTTTTTTTTGCATAAATCTTTGCTTCATAGATTCAGCCGAGTGAAAGGTTTGAAGAACGGTGGGTTCGTTCAAAAAAGTAACGGTAAGTGGAGGATTATGAAGAAAGGTTTGGGTTCAAGCATCTTGCGACTGAAGTTAGCCGAGCTAGAATTTTGGAGAACTTGGAGTTCTTGCAATAAGGTAGCTACAATCGGAGGTTTCACGCATATTCGATCGAAATCAATCGAGCTAGAGTTTTGGAGAACGTGGAGTTCTTGCAATAGGGTAGCTACAATCAGAGGTTTGTTCGAAACGCTTGAAGCACTTGGTTCAACTTGAATCAAGGGGGGAGAAGTAAATAGGATCTGCAAAAACACTTAGGTTTGCTTGGTGGTGATAATTTCTTCTCTTGTATAAACTTTGTAACTTGATAATAAATATCTCAATTCTAGTTTTAGAATTGGGGGCAGACGTACCCTAAGCGAGGACGAAAGGGGAACTGCCTAAACAAATATGGTGTTGTTTTATCTTTCTCTAACTCTTTAAATTCTTCATAAATTGAGTCTTGTGTGAAATTAATTGTAAACTCAATCTCGCTTAATCATTGTGCATTAAAGTTATTCATGAATTGGTGCAATCACTTTGATTGCAACTAAGGGAAATTTTGCACAGTTAATTTTAGTGAAATTGAGACTTGGTGTGGAGTGCACACCAAGTGTGTGATGAAATTAACTTCACACAAGTGTATCAATATTTTACTTGTTCTCTTATTGTGTTATCTCATCATTAGCGGTAACTATATCAAGGATTGGTGTAATTAATCGATTGGTTAAGATAGTTGTTGACTATCTTTATCTTAGTCATTCCATTTGATTTCACGCATATCCGATCTTTCCATTAACGAATCGTTTAGACGATTGTGGTCTAGGGAGCTTTCGCAACCTTTAAAAACAATTTTAAAAAGCGCTAAATTTTAAATACTGGGTTATTCAAATCCCCTTCTAGATCTGTACTATCGTCTAACAAGTGGTATCACGAGCACCGGTTCATCTAGTGCTTCACATATAACTTTTTAGAAAATGAGTAACGATCCTAAAGGGGCATATAATATAGAGCCTATTTTTACTTGTGAAAACTACAGTTATTAGAAAGATTGTATGCGTACCCATATCAACTTTATTGATAGGAAGGTATGGAAAGTCATCCAAGATGGTCATATAGAAATAACTATGACCAATACGGATGGTGTTGTTATACCTAAACTTGAAGCACAATGGAATGAAGAGGATGATAAAAAGTATAGCTATGATTGGAAAGCCAGAAATATGATCATCTCCGCCTTAGGTGTTGATGAGTATTATAGGGTTTCCCATTGTACTAGTGCTAAAGCTATGTGGGATTCATTGCAAATTACCCACGAGGGAACAAATGATGTCAAACTAGCTAGAATCAACACTTTAACTCAAGAATTTGACCTTTTTCATATGAAGGATGGTGAAACCATTGCTGATATGCAAAAGCGATTTTCTCATCTAATCAATCGATTAAATGCTCTTGATAGAACTACCCATAATGATATTGCTACTAACAAAATCTTAAGATGTCTTAACAGGGAATGGCAACCGAAGGTCACCGCAATTAAGGAAGACAATGATTTAAGAACATTGGACATGTCAACATTGTTTGGTAAGCTTCAAGAGTATGAGCAAGAGCTCATGAACCTTGAGAAACATGAGAAGAGTCAAAAGAAGGAGAAAGCTAAGGACACGGAAAGGAAGTCTATCACTTTAAAGGCTTCAAGTTCCAAGTCATCCACCAATGATATGTGTGAGAGTGAATCAAGTGATGATGATAAAGATTCGAACGAAGACATGGGGTTGTTTGTAAGGAGGTATAACCGATACCTTAGAAAGAATGAAGTTCAACATTCGGATAAAAATCTTGTCAACTATAGAAGAGAATCAAAATTCCCAAATCGAGAGGAAGGTAAGACAACTAAGTCAAAAGGATCATGTTACAATTGCGGAAAGGCCGGTCACTATAAGCCGAATTGTCCCTTGTTGAAGAAAGACAAAGGAAGAGACAAACGTCACAAGAAATCTAGCAAAGCTAGAAGAGCATACATCGCATGAGAGAGCGATAGTGAGTCCTCAAGCAATGATAACTTAAGCGATGAAGAAGAAAATGTCAATCTTTGTCTTATGGCTCATGATCAGTCACCATTTTCACTATATTTTCGTTTCCTATCCGACAAGAAACAAAGGAATTTGACACACTGTGTACGCATTATGGTACCTTTAAAGTTAATTTTCATTCCCGTAAGTTATTTAAGCAATTTTATTAATTGTCAATTTTATTTTGTATTTTCGTGATTTTACGCGTAGGATGTCTGTGTTTTTGTCCAACAGGTCTAGGTGGAAGAACCGAGGAACTCGGGCGAGACAGTGCGGAATTCCGGCAAGCAAAGGAATGGAAAAATCCCGGTACAGGAGGCCTGACACGGCCACCCGTGTTACCTGACACAGGTCGTGTTACCTGACACAGGCCGTGTCAGGTAGAAGGAGAATGAAGCAAAAAATAGTAGCCTGACACGGCCCGTGTCAGGCCTTATCCCATACCGTGTCAAGCCTCCATGGGCATGTCAAGTGAAGCAGTGAGCTGACACGGCCACCAGTGTCAACTGACACGGGCCGTGTCAGCCCAAGCCCAAAATTTTCCCTTTTCATCTGGCTTTTGATTATCGGGCTTGCAGAGAGATGTTTGGACATGTCCATCTATTTCTTGGAATTTTCACTATATAAGAGAACCTTCTACCAAAGAAAAGATCATCTTGGAACGAGGCAAAACACAGTATTGTCAAGCAATCAAGGATTACAAAGAACAAGGAGTTCGGAGAGTGGAAGATTTTCATGAGCGGAAGCGATTGAAGATCGAAGTCATCCAAATACTTGTAATGTGTAATTTTTATCTTGCATTTGTTTTGAACAATATGAGTAGCTAAATCCCCCAATGCTAGGGGGTGTCCCTGATTTAGAATTGTAATGAATTTGAGTATACTTTTGCATTGATAATATTATTCTTACGGTAACCTTTTGATGTGTTTAATGCTTTCTCTTTTGGACCAATCGAGATTGTTTTATGGTTATCAATTAGGCTGGACCGTCATTGATAAGGTTTTCAGAAGGTTACTCTGCAGTAGATATCACCTAGGACTGGGGTACCCTGTATGAACCAGAGTATTCTTGATATAATAAAGCTTAACTTCACCGTAATTGGCTATGGACATAGAAATTAAGGTAGATTGATTAAAGGTTTTCTCATCAAGGACTTGGGAGAAAATACGCTTGAGAACTGGTAGTAACTGATATTTATTGATGCAATAGTGACTCAGAGTTGTTACATGGATAAATCATACACCTTCCCTGTCGTTGTTCCTCTTACCTTGCAAACCCTTATTTTTATCCTTGTTTTCCTTTGCCTTTATTTTTGTATTTTTACCTCTAAAAACCAAATTCATACTTTTTGTTTAATTGAATGATAATTTAAACTCAATATTGACGTGCAGTCCTTGAGATCGACATTCGGGGAATTTCCCTATTATTACTATAAAAGGCAAAATAGTACACTTGCTATTTTCCCGATCAAGTTTTTGGCGCTGTTGCCGGGGACTGCCAAAATATAGAGTTTAATTTTAAGTTCAACTAAAATTTTATTGCTCTGCAATAAAATTATTTTTCTGTCATTTATATATTTTCATTCACTAATTTGTGTATGCGAGGAGAGCCCTCAGAAGAATTTCTTTTTGACGCGGAAATTGAGAGAACCCTTCACCGGAGACGTAGAAACACTAGATTGGATTTTAAAGAAGAAGTTCCCTCTGATCACTCAGATTCAGAAAAAGAAACTATGGCTGAAATTCCTCCAGTTCCACCGCCTCCACCTCAGGAAAGACTCCTAGGTGACTATGGAGGGGCAAATGCACCGCGTGGTAGATTGACCATTGTCAACCAACCGGTGAATGTCACAAAATTTCAACTGCATCCTAGCACAATCAATCAACTTGAGAGAAAATCTTTCACCAGAAAGGTTAATGAAGATGCCAACAAGCACCTGCAGAGATTCTTGACCTTGAGTACTACTTTGAAAATTGATGGTCATACCGATGGAGCAAAGTAGTTAAGAATGTTCCCATTCACTTTATCTAAAGAGGCGGAAGAGTGGTTCTACTCTCTTTCAGCTGGCAGTATTACACCATGGGAAGAGACGGAAACAACTATCTTAAATGAGTATTTTCCCACATCAGTATTTCTGAGAAAAAGGTATGAAATCTTGAACTTCAAACAGAAAGATGGTGAGTCTTTGGGAGATACCTACAAAAGATTCAAAAGGGTCCTGGTAGCATGCCCAACTCATAATATGGATCAGACTGAACAAATGCAGATGTTTGTGAATGGGCTGAAAATAAAGACAAAATAGTTAATTGATACAGCAGCCGGTGGATCAACAAATTTTTCAACAGCCACCGGTATTAAAAGGACCATTGAAACGATAGCCGCAAATGAGCATCTGGAATTATATGATAGGTGTACAAGCAAACCTGAAGGAGTCATTGACCTGAAAGTAGAAGCAAATAAAATCCGTTTGGAAGATACTGTCGCTGCTGAAGTGGAGAAGAAATTGAAAGCGATGAATATAGGTACTCAACAGGTAGCTAAAATTCAACCTGCTCAGACCATCACTTGTGAAATTTGTAATGGACCTCACCACACTGCGTATTGCTTTGCAACCCCTCAACAAATTGAAGAGATAAAATTCTTACAGCAGAATAACCCTTACTCTAACACTTACAATCCAGGTTGGAAGAATCATCCAAACTTCTCCTAGAAAGATCATAAAGGGAATATTCCACAACAGGGTCAAGGTCAATATCAGACTCAATATCAAAACCAACAACAACAACAAGCTCCAAGGAAAGCAGACTGAGAGATTGCCATTGGAAACATGGCAGCTCAAAATAGGCAATTTGAAGAAGAGACGAGAAACAATCAGAAAAACACCACCACCTCTCTAAAGAATCTGGAAGTTCAGTTGGGAAAGATAGCACAACAACTAGCAAGTTCTCAAACACCGGGTTCCTTACCAAGTGAAACAGTTCAAAATCCAAGAGGTCAAGAAAATATTAGTACTGTCACGACGAAAAAGAAAAAAGCTGCTAAAAAGAAAAAAATTATATCACCGGGTGAGCCGACTAAAGCGGAAATTACATAGGAGACTAAACCAGTGATTAAGTTGCCCTACCCTCAGAGAGTGACAAAGAAGGAACCAAGCGAGTTAGACTTGGAGAAATTCATGACAATGTTTAAAAAGGTTGAGGGTCATATGTCTTTGTTTGAAGCACTCAAAAGAATGCCCATGTACAAGAAATTCATGGAAGAGGTGATGACTGAAAAGAAACCAACAGCAGAAGAACAGGTAGCCTGGAAGAAAAAGTATAGCGCAGATTCACGGGAGCAGAAAATTCCAAAAAACAGAATGATCATGGAACGGTAACAATACCATGCACAATTAAAGGAAGAACCTTAAAAAGGACACTAATAGATTCTGGAGCTAGTGTGAGTTTGATGCCATTATCAATATATCACAGGTTGGGTATTAAAACTGTCAGTGATACAAAGACAAATCTGAAGTTTGCGGATCACTCGAGAAAGGATGCACGTGGTATAATAGAAGACGTACTGGTAACAATAGAGGACTTGAGTTTTCCGGTTGATTTTGTAATCCTAGATATACCTGAAGATGATGAGGCACCCATCATTTTGGGTCGACCTTTCATGTAGACAAGTCGTTGCAATCTCGACATGGACCAGGGCACGTTAACCTTGAAAGCTCATGACAAAGAGATAGCATTGAATGCTATTGAAGATCGGGAGCTAGAGGAAGATACATAATCTCACTATCAAGTGGGCTTAATCAGGACAAAGGAGAGAAGGAAAAGTAACATGCCAACATCAGAGAAAGATGCAGGAAGACCCTCTCGACTCTCATTACTGCCATTATCCACCCTGAATGGAAAGACTCTCATCTCCATTCCAAAAACCAAGAGAAAGAAAGGACTTGTGGCACAAAGGAATCCATACGGATGAAAGAGACGGCTTCCTAGTTTTGGACAAGAGCTGCAACAAGGTTTGGAGGCTGAAGTACCCCCCGTAAAAAGGGGGATAAACCGTCAAGCCACGCGATGTTAAACGGAGCGCTTCGTGGGAGGCAACCCACGCGTTACTAGTTCTAATTATTGTTTGTGTTTATTTGTTATTTTAGGTTTGCATAGTGCCTTGCATAAAAGGGCGAAGGTACTCACATGGAAAAGGTTGAAAATTTTGAATTTCGTCTGGGCATGTTGCACTTTCCGCCCAATCCCCCTCAGTAGGGAACTGTGAGTCACCCTCCTTCTATACTATTCTAAAACATTGAGGTCAATGTTTAGTTCAAGTGTGGGGGAGGTTTTCCTATGCTTTTTACATTTATTTTTTGTTTTATGTTTTATTTGATTAGTTCCCAATTTTTACCGTTAACATTTGGTTTATTTTTACTGTCGGGTATCATGTGTTGCATGTATTTTAGGTTCTTGGTATTATAGTTGGATGAGGTAATGATAAATAGCGGTAGTGGATGAAATGATCACTCCACTTACTATTACTTGTTGCGAAGGATCTTCCCAGAAAGTCGATACTGCTGAAGAAAAGATCGGACACAATTTCTAAAGCTCAACTAAAGTAGGTTCCCTATGCATCCCAAGTTGAGTAAGAAGCTGCACCATGCTCGAAGTACTGTGGATGCTATCAAGCTTTACCTAAAATGGTGAGTGCATAAAAATCCAAACACATTTGTCATCATTCAGAAATTCTATGGCAGTGAGGGTTTGGATCAGTCTAGCAAAGCTTGGGCAGGGTGTTGATGATGATTCTGAAGCCTCGAGCTTGTTTAAATAGGCAATGAATTTGATTTTTGCACCACTTGAAATTTGGCCAAATTTAGAAACCTTCTTGCATGGGTGCATGGGCAATGATTTGGGCCTAAGCACTGATGTAATCCAACTCCAATTCGTGTGCAAAGTGTACTAAAATCATCATGTGGAAGCATGCAAAGAAGAATGCTCATTTGAATCCAAATCTTGCCAAAACACTTCCCATAATGGAGCCATGCACAAGTCCATCAATTTTGATTCAAATGAGATAATCTTGGACTTTTTGGAAAGGTGAGATCAAGGGGAACAACTTTCATGTTGAACATTGTTTCATTTGAAGCTTGGATCATTATGAATTTTGAGGTGGAAGTTTGGGAAATCAAACATATTTGAAAATTTTCTAAGTCCCAAGTCAAATGTTCACTTCTTCCACCTTGAATAACTTTTTCTATGGAGTTCAAATGAAAAAGGTTTATTCTTAAAAGGTTTAACTCCTTCAAACATATTAAATTTGGTTATAAATTTTACCTCATTTGGATTTGGTATGAAGGAGTTATGCATTTTAGAAGTTGAGGAAAATCACTTGTTTAATGGCATTGGTCCAAAGTGACCTATACCGTTTCCTATTGGAACATGCATTTTCAAGTTGAATTTAAACTTACTAAAAACATAAAAGTTGAATTATAAATAGTGAATTTTATCATGGAATTTGAATGGCTTTCATCTAATAAAAATTGAGAAAGTTATGGTCTTGGGAAGTTGACCTCCAAACTAGGGTTCAGACAAAATGACCTATAATCTTTCACCATAAAAAATGACTTTCCAAGAAAAACTAGGTCTTGACCTCAACATGAACATTGTTTGGAATGTCATTTTGAGTAACTTTTCCCATGAAATCATTTTCATATGACAAAAATTGTAGGAGATAGGGTCTAGGGAACCCCAGTTTTGACCAGTTGACTTTCCTTGGTCAACCACCATGAACCATCTTGCTAGATTGGCATTCTCTTGACTTTTGGGGCTCATGGAGGATCATATATATGTAGGACGATGTAATTTTAAGTATCCCTTGAAATATTTGATCAATGGTTAAAGAAACTTGTTGAAGAAGTTACACAAGATACCCAGATGAATTAGGGCTTCCAAGGCAAACAAGCTTCAAACTCTTGGTGATTTCTTGATCAAAATGACATCTGAAGATCATGGGGATCCATATATGATGCTTAGAGTCAATGTGAATCATTTCTTGATTGAACTCTTTGCATTAAGGGTCTCAACCCCTAGATATGAGCTTGATGGAGCATGGGTGAGCACACACACTACCTACAAAAGTAACAAACTATACATTGACATATTTTTGGTATTTTGGTTAGTGAGTAATGATAAACAAAGTATGATACAATCCAAAATGCTTGGTGATCATTCCCAATGCAAACCCAATGAAATGAGGGGGAGGAGAATGCCAAGGTGTGATCCCAATGCTAATGCATATGATGAGATAGCATGAGGGATCTTAGGGTCAAAATTGGGGTCTTACAGTCAAAATATGCCATAAGTGCCAGATATACACTGACAAGATCCATGTACCACAAATGCCACTCAATGTCTTGACATCTCCTTGGCTTTTTTTCCATGTGGGGCATTGACGTAATCGGACACATAGAGCCAACTGCCTCAAATGGACACTGCTTCACCATTTTAGATATTGACTATTTCATAAAATGGGTGGAAGTAGTCTCATATGCCAGTGTTACCAGACAAGTGGTTGCTCGGTTCATAAGAAAAGAAATCATCTACCGTTATGGGGTCCCCAACAAGATCATTATTGATAATGGATCTAACCTCAATAACAAGATGATGAAAAAGTTGTGTCAAAGCTTCAAAATCGACCACCATAACTCATCGCCTTATAGGCCTAAGATGAACAACATTATCGATGCAGCTAAAAAAAGCATTAAGAAGATCGTGCAAAAGATGGTGGAAACCTACAAAGACTTGCACAAAATGCTTTTGTTTGCATTACATGGCTATTGTACCTCAATACGCACTTCCACTGGGGCAACTCCATTCTCTCTTTGTGTATGGAATGGACACAGTCCTTCGTGTTGAAATGGATATTCCTTCATTAAGGATTTTGACCGACATCAAGCCTGATGAGGTTGAGTGGGTGCGAGCCCGGTTTGATCAATTGAACCCCATTGATGAGAAGCACTTGGCAACCATCAGCCATGGCCAACTTTACCAAAAGTGTGTCAGAAAGGCACATGACAAGAAGGTCTTCCCCCGTAGCCTAGAAGTTGGAGACCTTATCTTGAAGAAGATTCTACTAATTCACATTGATCTAAGGGGAAAAAATGGACGACAAACTACGAAGGCCCATACGTTGTGAGAATGGTCTGAAGGAGAATTGCGGTCCAAAATGCAGCGGAAATTAAAATTTTCTCCTTTAGAGATCCTTACGAATGGTCATGATCAGTGATAGAATATTTACCTCTAATGAAGATTGAAACCTTTGGTGCAGATCTCTTGTGACGATCAAAACCTTTGATGCAGATCCACGAAGCGATCACGAACATTGAACGATGACAACATCTCTACTCAGTCCACACGAACGGGTTCCTTCAATCTCAGTGCTAGCTGGTACGAATGAAGGCTTTGAGTGAGAGAGAGAGAGAGAAAACGAAAATAATGCAACCGCTATGAATGCTTCTGCACAAGGGTTCTATTTATAGAACCAATTGTGTGGGCTTCAAGCTAAAAGGCCCACTTAAGTGTATTTTGGCCCATATCTTATAATATGCCCAAAATCACTTAAGCCCATAGTACCTTACCATATTTCGTATTCTACTCAAGTACACCGTACCTTACGATGTTCTATAATTCACTTAAGGGAACCGTACCTTACGGTATTCCTTAGTTACTCTATCTCTCATCAATCCGTCCTTTGTGTGTGACCCTGTAGGTTTTCGTGACGTTGGCAATTATATTAAATCACACATTTAACATAATAAACAGTGATCGGTATCTAGCAACACATCACTGCTACCCAAGACACGAAAATGTCATGTGATCTGACAATTCCTTCTGTGATAATACTTATGTGTATAATTATCCTTTTACCCTTATGTCTATATTGAACACAAGGCATGGACCGTGTCATCCTTGTCCAGTTCAATATTGGGCCCATAGACATTTATCCTGTTATGCAGGATGGGCAAATTCCATCTAGGTCACTCATGTCCCTCAGCATGCTTCGTGAAGTACCCATCAACTGTCTTTATGGTTATCCAGTTACGGACAATGTTGGATCAGCAATAAAGCACTCGACTCCACATCTAGGGTCCATAGTGATTTCAGGTTGAAGAGTGGTATACACCATTATCACCATGAGAATAACTTATGACACTTTTCATAACTTTCTATATAGTATTCTCATAGCGGGTCAATCCGGTATAAATATTACTCCTAATATTCATACCTATGTTTAAGACTTGATAACTCTTTATCCATGATCCATGAGATGTGATCATCAGTCTACAAACATAATAGTCTTAATGCTTTAATGTTATCCCACTTCACACTAAAGCTCGACTACAGATACTTTAAGAACAGTGTCCTTATGTTTAATGTGTTCTCATGATTAAGTCACACTTAATACGCTAAACGGACTAGCTATTCTAGGGACTTTATTAAACAAACATAATAAAGAAAAAGCCTTTTATTATTAATAAATAATTCGATACAAGTACCAAAAGTATTGGCCTCTAGGGCTTACACCAACAATCTCCCACTAGCACTAGAGCCAATCAGGCATACTTTTAATACCCATAGATCTAGTATGGCCATCATGCTTCTGCTGCGCAAGAGGCTTTGTCAGTGGGTCAGCAATATTGTCAAGTGTAGGTACTCTGCATATTTTCACATCTCCTCTATCTATTGTCTCTCGAATGAGATGATAACGCCTAAGTATGTGTTTGGATCGTTGGTGAGATCTAGGCTCCTTGGCTTGTGCGATAGCACCATTGTTATCACAGTAGAGACCAATGGGATCCACAATGTTAGGAACTATGCCAAGTTCACTAATGAACTTTTTGATCCAAACATCTTCCTTTGCTGCACTTGAGGCAGCAATATACTCGGCCTCGGTTGTAGAATCAGCAACTGTATCTTGCTTTGAACTTTTCCAGCTCACAGCGCCACCGTTTAAGCAAAACACATAACCAGACTGCGATCTAAAGTCATCATTATCTGTCTGGAAGCTAGCATCAGTGTATCCAATTACAGCCAACTCTTCCTGACCTACATATATCAAGAATGAGTCCTTAGTCCTTCTCAAATACTTAAGGATATTCTTGACAGCCACCCAGTGAGCATCACCAGGATCAGATTGGTACCTACTCGTTGCACTTAAAGCATACGAGACATCTGGTCGAGTACATAACATGGCATACATGATAAATCCTATTGCAGATGCATATGGAATCTTATTCATGCGATTCCTTTCTTCCTTAGTTAAAGAGGATTGTGTTTTTGATAGGCACAGGCCATGTTGCATAGGTATGAATCCTTTCTTGGAATCATGCATATTAAAGCGTCTCAACACTTTGTCTATGTCTGTACTCTGACTTAGGCCAAGCAGTTTTTGTGATCTATCTCTATAGATTCTGATTCCTAATATATAGGCTGCTTCACCTAGGTCCTTCATAGAAAAGCATTTCCCCAACCAAGACTTTACTTGTTGTAGGGTAGGGATATCGTTTCCAATGAGTAATATGTCATCTACATATAATACCAGGAAAACGATCATGCTCCCACTAACCTTCTTGTAGACACAAGGCTTATCTTCATTCTTGATGAATCCATATTGTTTTACTGTTTCATCAAAACAAAGATTCCAGCTTCTGGAAGCTTGCTTCAATCCATAGATTGATCTTTGTAACTTACATATCTTTTGGGCTTCCTCTGGTATGTCAAATCCTTCAGGCTGTGTCATGTACACATCCTCAAGAAGATTTCCATTAAGGAAAGCAGTTTTGACATCCATCTGCCATATTTCATAATCATGATATGCAGCGATAGCAAGTAAAATCCGAACAGATTTAAGCATTGCAACTGGTGAAAAGGTTTCATCATAGTCAATCCCATGAATTTGTTTATATCCTTTTGCAACCAGTCTTGCCTTATAGGTATGTACCTTACCATCCATGTCAGTCTTCTTTTTGAAGACCCACTTGCATCCTATAGGGTTAACTCCTACAGGAGGCTCCACCAAGGTCCAAACTTGGTTTGTGTACATGGAATCCATTTCAGATTTCATGGCTTCTAGCCACTTCTCAGACTCGGGACCAGTTATGGCCTCTTGGTAGGTCACATGCTCATCTTGATCCATGAGTAATACATCACCTTGATCAGTTATGAGATATCCATATCTCTCAGGTAGTTGACGTATCCTGCTTGACCTACGCTGGTCTTGTTCTACTTGAGCAGGTTGCTCTTCCACAACTTCTTGTGTTTCCTGCTCTAATTCCTCCATAGGTGTATCTATGCTTTGTGATTCTTGAATTTCTTTAAGCTCTACTTTCCTCCCACTAGTTCCTTTGGAAATAAAATCCTTTTCTAGGAAAACTCCAGTTCGAGCGACAAACACTTTGCCCTCAGAAGGATTGTAGAAGTGATACCCTCTTGTTTCTTTAGGATACCCCACAAATAAGCATTTGTCAGATTTGGGCTCAAGCTTAGTTGAAATTTGTCGTTTCACATAAACTTCGCAACCTCAAATCTTTATGTAAGACATATGTGGTTTCTTACCACTCCATATCTCATATGGTGTCTTCTCGACCTTTTTGGATGGAACACGGTTAAGTGTGTAAGCTGCTGTCAATAGTGCATGTCCCCAAAAGGAGTTTGGAAGATCGGCGTGACTCATCATGGATCGGACCATGTCTAACAGGGTTCGATTTCTTCTCTCAGATACACCATTCCATTGGGGTGTTCCAGGAGGAGTAAGTTCGGATAGGATCCCACACTCTTTCAGATGGTCATCAAACTCCAGGCTTAAATACTCACCACCTTGATCTGATCGAAGAGTTTTAATATTCTTACCTAGTTGGTTTTGTACTTCATTCTTGAATTCCTTGAACTTTTCAAAGGACTCTGATTTGTGTTTCATTAAATACACATAACCATATCTACTGAAATCATCAGTAAATATGATGAAGTATTGTAAACCTCCTCTGGCTGGTATGTTCAGTGGTCCACATACATCAGTATGTATTAGGCCCAAAAGATCATTCGCTCTTTCACCTTTTCATGTGAATGGAGACTTTGTCATCTTTCCAATTAAACAAGATCTGCATGTCTCATATGATTCATAATCAAAAGAGTCCAAGAGTCCATCTTTATGGAGTTTGGAAATGCGTTTCTCATTTATGTGGCCTAATCGACAATGCCAAAGGTAAGTTGGATTTAACTCGTTAGATTTCATCCTTTTAGTATTAATGTTATATATAGGCATTTCGAGATCAAGGACATACAGTCCATTGCTCATTTGTGCAGTAGCATAGAATATATCATTCAAATAAATTGAGCAACAATTGTTCTTTATTATAAATGAAAAACCAAACTTGTCCAAACAAGAAATGGAAATAATATTCCTGCTAATTGCAGGTACATAATAACAGTTCTCTAACTGAATTATTAAACCACTAGGTAAAGTTAATACATAAGTTCCTACGGCTAAAGCAGCAACCTTTGCTCCATTGCCAACTCGTAGGTCAACTTCACCTTTTGCCAAATCTCTACTTCTTTTTAGCCCCTGCACATTTGTACAAATGTGAGAACCACATCCAATATCTAATACCCATGATGCAGAAGTAGATAAATTTATTTCAATAACAAAAATACCTGAAGTTGAAGTCTCTACTCCATTCTTCGTATCTTCCAGGTACTTTGGGCAATTTCTCTTCCAGTGTCCGGTCTTATCGCAATGGAAGCAGGTGCTTGCCTTTGCTATGCCTCCTCTAGGCTTCAAAGCAGCAACAGTGGGTCTGGGTTTGACAACTTCCTTGCCTTTCCCTTTATCACCCTGCTTGGTGGGCCTTTTGTTCTGTCTCTTTCCATTTCCGATCATCAGAATGGACTTTCCTTTTGTCTTCAGATTCTGCTCAGCTGTTCTCAACATGCCTAGCAGTTCAGGAAGAGATTTATCCATATCATTCATATTGAAATTTAGGACAAATTGACTGAATCTGTCTGGCAACGATTGCAAGATCAAATCAGTCGCAAGTTCCTTTCCGAGGGGAAAACCCAACCTTTCAAGGTTTTTCACATACCCAATCATCTTGAGCACATGGGGACTTACAGGGGCTCCCTCAGCTAACTTGCTTTGAAAAAGGGCTTTTGAAACCTCAAACCTCTCATGCCTTGCTTGCTCTTGATAGAGCAACTTCAGGTGTTCGATCATATCGAACGCTGACATGTTCTCATGTTGCTTTTGCAATTCTGAGTTCATGGTAGCTAGCATGAGACAAGCAGTTTCATTGGCATCATCGACATGCTTCTTATAAGCATCTCTTTCTGCCTTAGGTGCAGAACTAGGAGGTTCCTCTTCAGGAACAGGAGTCTCCAAGACATACAACTTTTTATCATGTTTGAGGATAATCCTCAGGTTTCGGTGCCAATCCAGGAAATTTGTCCCAGACAATTTTTCCTTGTCAAGGATTGATCGCAAGATGTTGTTAGAGGTGTTTGTTGTCATGCTAATCTACATAATAATTAATGAAAATATAAGTATCATTGACATATTTAATTAGGTCTTTAATTAAATATGCTCCCACTATTTTACTCAAAACAAATGACCCTCATCATTTGATTCGGAAAATCCCGTTGGAAGATTTTCTAGTGGGTCGAGATCCATATTTCACTTCGTTCTAAGTCTGCGTAGGCGGATTACACAAAACTAGGTTATTTAGGTAGGAACTCCTTCCAATTGTATCTCATACAACTCTCGAAAATTTCAGTTGGGTGAATAACTCTTTATTCCAATCCATCATATGGATCATTTCCAACTCTTGCTTCTAAACATATAATCTTATTATAATTTATTTAGTTAAGTTTGACCCATTGTTTTAGCAATTGGATATTACAATTATCCCATCGCACCTTACTAATATAGAACATGCACCTCGCGTAGGCGAAACCTACATTATCCGATACTAGTCTTGATGAGTGCTAAAACTTGGAAAGCATAAACTTAATATTTAATTTGAGGGAATTTTAATTGTCATGATCTCACCGGCTTATTTATCATACAAATCGTCTCTCACATGCATCAACATACATTCATATGCATCAACATACATACACAATGAAACAGTTATGACCCCTAGCGCAATTGTTCTCCCAAGCCAATGAGAGAACCTAAGCTAACCTAATAACGATCTAAGCTTCTCCAAGCAAGATCTTCAAGGTTGTCCTCCTTTAATATTGAATTCTTCTCTAAGCTTCTCCAAGCAAGATCTTCAAGGTTGTCCTCCTTTGATATTGAAATCTTCTCTTTCTTCATAACATTGTCTTCTTCTCTTTCTTCATAACATTACATTCCAGAAGAAACTCGTTTTACATACGAGGGTTTGAGATGAGAAAAGAAGTTACATTAAGAGATCAAAAGGAGAGGCACAACACGCAGGTCGTATTTAAAAACCCAAAACAAAATGAAGGAAGACTAAGGCCATAACTGATCACAACAGGGAAATAATAACAAACACATTATTATTATTATTAATTTTTAATTCCTTTAATTAAATAAAACAAAATTAAATTTCGGCGACCAATCATACTACGCAGAGTTAGCCAGGGGTTCCGCTGCCCGGTCAGCGGACGGGGTCAAGGGACAGCGTCCCTTGCGGGGATGGAGGGGCAGCGCCCCTATCCAAAATTTTAATGAACAATTCATTTGAAATGGACATTGTTTTGCATCAACACAACCCTTGCGTAGTCACAAAACAGAAACCCCAAGAATTCTGACCCTATGAGTGTGACGACCGTCACAAGCATGTTACGACCGTCACAGGTCACAAGCATGTTACGATCGTCACAGGCATATGTTACGACCGTCACGGGGCCAAAACAGAAACACCTAGAATTTTGGATCTGTGAGTGTGACGACCGTCACAAAGCACGTGACGACCGTCACAGGCTTGTTACGACCGTCATGGGCCTGTTACGAGCGTTACGCGTCTTGTTACGACCGTTACGCATCCAAAATAACAGAACTTTGAAACAGTCTACAGACCTGTTCCAAAACCCTAAATTCACAACTCCTTGACGGCACAACCCTTGCGCCATCATCAACCCTAATGCACCAATTTCAGACCGTCAAACACACCTCGATTGTTGATTCAGTATGATTGATCAACAGGTCATTGCTTCACCATACTAATGTCGGATTCCGAAGCAAATGACCATTGATCGCTCAAAGGAAAACAACCACTTAGTGTTTGAATGAACGAAACAGAAACAGTATATCACATATACCGTACTTTGCATTAGGATTACTTATATCATATATAAGTTGATCGGTCTCAATTGCGTAACCTATGGATGATCGATGTATCGTTGCTTCACCATACTAATGTCGGTTCCGAAGCATAGTCAACATCAATCATCCAACTCGTACACTCATGATGCCAAATTTAATTACACGTTTAATTAATTGATTCATTCTGTCTTTTAATCATATTAATACAGAAATTAAACAGTTATCCGATTCATGGTTTCGTAAGTGGCTCTAATACCACTGAAGGAGAATTGCGGTCCAAAACGCAGCGGAAATTAAAATTTTCTCCTTTAGAGATCCTTACGAATGGTCATGATCAGTGATACAATATTTACCTCTTATGACGATTGAAACCTTTGGTGCAGATCTCTTGTGACGATCAAAACCTTTGATGCAGATCCACGAAGCGATCACGAACATTGAACGATGACAACGTCTCTACTCAGTCCACACGAACGGGTTCCTTCAATCTCAGTGCTAGCTGGTACGAATGAAGGCTTTGAGTGTGAGAGAGAGAGAAAACGAAAATAATGCAACCGCTATGAATGCTTCTGCACAAGGGTTCTATTTATAGAACCACTTGTGTGGGCTTCAAGCTAAAAGGCCCACTTAAGTGTATTTTGGCCCATATATTATAATATGCCCAAAATCACTTAAACCCATAGTACCTTACCATATTTCGTATTCTACTCAAGTACACCGTACCTTACGATGTTCTATAATTCACTTAAGGGAACCGTACCTTACGGTATTCCTTAGTTACTCTATCTCTCATCAATCCGTCCTTTGTGTGTGACCCTGTAGGTTTTCGTGACGTTGGCAATTATATTAAATCACACATTTAACATAATAAATAGTGAGCGGTATCTAGCAACACATCACTGCTACCCAAGACACGAAAATGTCATGTGATCTGACAATTCCTTCTGTGATAATACTTATGTGTATAATTATCCTTTTACCCTTATGTCTATATTGAACACAAGGCATAGACCGTGTCATCCTTGTCCAGTTCAATATTGGGCCCATAGACATTTATCCTGTTATGCAGGATGGGCAAATTCCATCTAGGTCACTCATGTCCCTCAGCATGCTTCGTGAAGTACCCATCAACTGCCTTTATGGTTATCCAGTTACGGACAACGTTGGATCAGCAATAAAGCACTCGACTCCACATCTAGGGTCCATAGTGATTTCAGGTCGAAGAGTGGTATACACCATTATCACCATGAGAATAACTTATGACACTTTTCATAACTTTCTATATAGTATTCTCATAGCGGGTCAATCCGGTATAAATATTACTCCTAATATTCATACCTATGTTTAAGACTTGATAACTCTTTATCCATGATCCATGAGATGTGATCATCAGTCTACAAACATAATAGTCTTAATGCTTTAATGTTATCCCACTTCACACTAAAGCTCGACTACGGATACTTTAAGAACAGTGTCCTTTTGTTTAATGTGTTCTCATGATTAAGTCACACTTAATACGTTAAACGAACTAGCTATTCTAGGGACTTTATTAAACAAACGTAATAAAGAAAAAGCCTTTTATTATTAATAAATAATTCGATACAAGTACCAAAAGTATTGGCCTCTAGGGCTTACACCAACATGGTCTTCTCCAAGGGATCCTTGATCCTCACAACTATGGATGGTAAAGATCTTCCATCCCCTGTGAACGCGGATGCAATCAAAAAATATTACGCACAAGAAGAAAAAAAAAGCTCGATAAGTTGAAAATCTGAAATGGAAACTTATGCAAAATGGATATCCCGGTGGACTGAAAACCCGAAAGGGCGGTCTAGGCAAAAATTAGGGATTTAATCAAAGGGATTCTAATAATATTTATTCAATCCTCAGCAAGTCAATCCAATGGCTTCCCCAGCAAATCAGTCACTCTCCTTCTAGAAGCGAGATCAAAGGATGACCAAAGTGTCTTACCCTAATTTTTAATCCTAAGATCCCACATATCATTTACATTTTCTGCATACAATCAAGGTCACATTTTGGTCCTTCCCTTATCCATCTTTGGTTTTGCTTCTTGCAGGGATCACCAAGCACCTCTTTGTTTTACCTTTGTGTTTATTTGATTAATTGCTTATCTAACCATTAATCAAAATAACAAAAATATTTCTTGTTTCTCTTAAGTTTGTTGTACAAGGTAGGGCTCCTCAAAACCAATAGCATCTCAAAGTCTTCAAGCTTTAAGCAATTCAATAAAGAGACCATCAAGGACACTTTATTTTGCAATCATATGATCACCCACGTGCTTTTAAATGCAAGGAAAGTCTAAATACACAAGCTTGTTCCAAAGGGTTTGACCTAAAAGTCAATATTTTGACGTCAAAGTTCCAAAGATCACAACTCCTTCAATTTTCAAAAATTTGGAATGCCCCTTTTTGAATATGACTCTTCTCAATGTCCTATACAAATTCTCTTTACATGACAAGAGCTAATTATGCTTGGAGGATCATCAAAAGTTTGGAGACATTATAGGTCATTTGTGGACTTAGTGAAATTTGACCTATTTTCAAGTGACTTTTTGTGAACTTTCAAAGATCATAACTTCTTCAATTTTCAACATATGAAACTGGTTCTTTTTCATAATTCTATGGGTGATACCTTCTACAAGTTTGCTTCAAGGACCAAGGTCAAAATATGCTTAGAAGGCCATGGAATTCATTGGGACATTATAGGTCCTTTTCAGCCATGAAGCCCTCAAATTTTTCTAAGTTTTGTGACCAGTATTTTATGCCAACTTCAACATACCATAACTTTATGCTCAAACATCCAAATGAAACCTTTCTTGGCTCATTATAATCTTGTCCATGTTGTTAACACATTGCAAAAAGAATAGGATCAAAAAGCCTCTTGAGTAGGATGCCCCATTGGGTTGAACATGGTGACTTGGAACTGAAGAAATCACCATTGCCTGAAATTTGATCATGACTAATCTCAATCCCAAGCCAAATTAGCAAGTGTTTTGGTCCTAAACATGTTTAATCAAGTCTCCAGAAGTTAATTGACACTTAAAACATATCATTTGGCTGAGTTTTAAAGAGTTTCAAGTCACACATTTCACACACTTGGATCAAATTCGTTTTGCACGAATTCAGCATCATTCCACGCGTATTTGGATCCAATCACATTCCCTATAAATAGAGGGATCTATTGCCTTCATTTGCAAGATTTATAGAGCCAAGAAACCCCTGCTACAACTTGAAGTTTTTCCAGAAAATTCAACTATCGTGTTTTGAGTTTCAACCTATTTCAATTCATTTTCTTGATTCTATTAGCTCCATTGGCATCCTCTGAAACTTTTGCAACAACTCCTAAGCTTTGAGACCTTCTGAAGTGCTCTAACCAAATCAAGTTTCATCAATTTCTGATCACCATCTGGACAAAGTAGTTCTAAGCATCATTTAAACTCAAACAAGTTACCACAATGTAGTCTTTCACTCTCTGATGTTTTCCCCTAACTTATCAGGTGTTGATTGATCGTGTTCATCATTTAATTTTATTTTTCGTGACTTGCTTGTTTCTGAAACTTCTTTGAAATTCCCTTTGCTCATCTCACATAAATGGATTTGAGGCATAAGGTTGAATTCGAGATGAGAAAATGATCACTTTCTATTTAGGACACCCCCTAAATATGAGATCCTTCTCACTTTCTGTCAACCACTAACCCTATTGATCAATACAATAATTGGAATATTGAATTTTTGAATTACAACTCAAATATCAAACAAATTTATACGTCTTTAGATATGAATGGATGTGCTAGAGTGGGACACAAACAATAACACAAACATAGGACTCAAAATAGAAGCCTTAACAAAAAAGATCTTCAACTCTTGCGCACACTTCAAACGTTAAGTTTGAGTCTCCTTAAATAGAAATGCAACTTCTGGGCTTTTCTCCAATGGGCATAAGATTTGATCACGTGCATATTTGTAGAGGATTTTGTTTTGATTTGTTTTTCAAAAACCTCCAACAAAAAATTTGGTTTGTTTTGATTCAAATTTAAATCTCTAAATAATTAGATTTGATCTTATTCAACCTGGCAAACAAATCTAACTAACATATTACTAAAAGATATCAACAAATCTGATTGAAACACAACCAGGATTTTCGCTCAAAACAGCAACAAGCGAGACATGTTAACAAAAATCAGATGTTGTACACATGTTGGAACATCGTGTCCCACATGTGTCCTTTTCTTCACAAAAACATCTTGTACACTTCATGTTGTTTTATATAATGCAGCAAATCAAAAGGAACAATATTTTAACTAGTTAATTTGCAAAATCCCCTGCAACTTGTAAAAGACTACGGGGGATCATCATAACCAACTAATTGAACTTTATGTGATTGTTACTTACACGCCGAATAACTATAGTGTAACTAACTAAAAGTGAATTATATCTAATTAATTTAATAATATCGTCCTTATTAGAATATATCTTCTCTTCATCGTGTAATAATGGTCTTATCTTGCTTGCTCCGAGCATAGTCGTGTCTCGTCAGCCTCCATGTTTGTCGGTCACATTAAAAGATCATTCCTTTTTTAAACAAAATAACAACGCCTACTAATATCGACAATCGTCTCATTAAATTACTTCAATTGATAGCTATGCACGAGCATCCAATTGTAAAAATATAAATTTGAACCTATGAAATCTCACTTATTCATTAAAAATAAATAAAAATCTAGTCAATAGATTATTAGGACAATAAAACAATATTGACTATTATAAGTTGAGTTATGACTTTTGGACTTTCATTTCTCTGTATTAATAATTAAAGAACAAATTTAAAAACAAAATGTATATATTATTGACAACTTTAAATTGAAAGTTATCTGTCTCAAGTCTTTTACATTGTTGATAAAAGACTCTTACACATTTAGGTGATATAATTGCGTCAGGATGAAGCATACACTTATACAAAAAAAAAATCATTTGCTTATTGTGCAAACTAGAGCACATGACATGAGGTTGGCGTTAATTTTCAGTGGTGCTTCAACCAAACGCAACCGAGTAGAGAATGAATGATGATACACGAAATAGTTGCTTCTTATATACTTGAAGAAAAAGTCTTCTCAATGAAATTTAAGATACACAATGTGCTTTTGCATCATCATATGCATGTGTACGGAACAAGTTGAAGACATGGTTAGGCTTAGTGCTAATTTAACTAATTATAGTTGTCATGAATGCGTTGACACATTAAAAGAATTTAGCGTACCAAAACGACAAGATAGTTTGGTTTTTCTTGCAGCTTCTAGTACTATACTTCCGCTACAAATGCCGATAAGCAAGCATACGGGCAAAGTCAAGCAATAACGGAATCAACTTTTCTACCTTTTTTACTTTCTTTCTCTCAAATTATATATTCTCCTTATGTTTGGATGAAGTAATTAGAAGTTTTTAGAAAAATTATAATGCTAGCAAATTTAAATATTCAATAGATATTTTTAAACCAAATGGGAGACTTATATTGTATAAAGAAAAGAAAGAATTTTAAAATTTTCTTTTAGATAGACTATATTTGTTGTTCCGTTCAAAAAATTGGAAAAAAAATATATGAAGAATTGATGATCTTGATCAGTGGTGTTGATCTTCTTTACGACGCGGGTTGGACTAATATGATTAACACTCCAACATTCAAGTTAGTTCAGGATTCAAGATGGATGTAGTGAAAAGTGAAGATCCAAAACTGTACTTTGTTCTTTGCGTGTGAATTGATTTTATCCCTTGAGTCAAGTGGAATGGATTTGAGATGAATCGGACCTTAGTCATTTGGATCTTTGGTCGGCCCAGAACAATTGCCTCCAAAGATTTGTCGGGCACTGAAGTAGCTGGAGGAAGCCTTAAGTGAAGTTGTCAGGCCTCTAAGACGTTGTCAGGTGTGAAATAGAACTGAAACGCTTCAAATCGGTTGAGAAAGTAGTGGGGAATAAGCGCATTAAATGCAATCCCATCAACGAAACATTTCATAACATTTTTCTAACATGTGTGGTGACGTGACTAGGTAGGGCATGGCGCAATTTTTAGTATACTTGAGTGAACTTGAGTTTTTGTGTATCCATAAGGGAAAATATAGTTGTTGATCTTGTGACTTCTTTCTTTAGTTGGCTAAATATTTCAGTTGTCGCTGCCTATAAATAAGAGGTTTTAAGTGTTTGGAAGTGTTTAGAACCCTTGGTGTTCAAACTTTCGGTTACTTTCCTAGAGAAAGTATTCATTTCCTCTTCCCTGAGAATATTTCTAGAAGCGGTATTCAGTGATTTGCTCGGAGTCTTAACTTTTCTTTCTCTTCTCCTGCTTTATCGGTCTCACATTACCAGGTACCACTATAAATTCCAATTTTTATATTCAACATTTCATGTTTTCTTGTCAGGATGAGTGATAGTATAGTTGACCTAGTGAGCGATTCTCAAGTTGAAACTCTGCATGCCTCTATAATGGAGATATCCCCTGACTTTCATCTTCATCCTCTTAGTCACAATCATCTAGAGCTAGAAATCATATATTTATCTGATGATTATGACTTAGAAATATTAGTTGGATTTTCCTTGGAGGAAGGAACTGCTTCATCCGGCTCATTAGAAGCCTTCTTATCAAATATTAACAAAGAAGTTAATCGCGTCGAGGTCCCTATGCCCCCTCGCGTCTTATCCTAAGTGGAGATACAAACCAACCAAGAGAGGAGATAACGCGTTAAGGATTATATTCAACTTCTTTTGAGGTCTACATACCCACTTGGCACTTCAAAGTTGGTCGGACGCAAAGAAGCTTGATTGGGTGGATACAAAAGTAATGGGCCCTCCCTCTATTCTAGGCACTAAGGATATCATATTTACTGCTGCAATTCTGTTTCAGAAATCTTCTAGAATGGTCGACTCTTCTAGTGGGACCGGAAAAGAGAACATGCAGTTCTTCTGACGACTGTGTGATCCCGCTCTACGAGTGTGTGCTCACATGGATAGGGTTGCAATTTCCTTTCCATAGCAGTCTTGGAGCGTAATCCATTGTTTCCTTAAAAGGAATTGTACTTCATTTTAAATACTTCCAGCGTAAGCTTCTGATTAGGTGAAGTTTGATGGCGTGTTGAGCATGTATCAGAGTGAGCATGATCAGAGTCTTCAGAGTTGGAGTTCGGGTATCTTTTTGCAGTCTTCAGATATCTCTGCAGTCTTCGGATATCTTATGCATAGTCTTCAAATATCTCGTGTAGAGTCTTCAGATATCTCATGTAGAGTCTTCAGATATCAGAGCTTGAACTTCAGCGTCATATTCTTCAGGTAATTACTCCTCAGATGCATTCTGTTTGGAGACAGATCTGATTTCTCTTTGTGTTGGGTCATCTTTTCTAGACTAGTGCTAATGTCAAATATTTGTTTCCTCAAAGTCATTTTAACTTAGAATCCTGCACACTGTTGCACCCCAAAATTTGCCCTCTATTTTTAACTCTAACCAATTTTTTTGTTTCACATTCATTTGCATCATCTTCATAGCATAACATTTTTTTCTGTCTTAATATTAGCCGGAATAATTTCTCGGAATTTAAAAATAGATTGGTAAAATTAACTTTTTAACTGCGCCTAAAATTAGTCAACGAAAAAATGTCAAGTTTAAGTTTGCAAATGTCGGTAACATTAATCTGCGGTTCACGTGGTTTAATTTTACATGCTAAAAATATTTTTACGACTATTTTTGGTCATATGTTGATCAGTCTGAGCGGTTTAAACGGTCATAATTTTTATTTCAAAATCCGACCAAACGCTGTATTTTTTCGAGTCATTTATTTCGCGCTGATTATTTTGACGTGTTCATTTTATTTTTTCGAGCATTTTGGTGCCCGACTTTTATTTTTTTTGAGTCTATTTATTTTTATATTGGGTCTAGAATAAATAAATAGGTTAATTAGTTTTTATTTTAATTTTAACTATTTTAATTATTTAACTTTATTCAGTTTTTAATTTAATATTGGGTCTAGAATAAATAAATAGGTTAATTAGTTTTTATTTTAATTTTAACTATTTTAATTATTTAACTTTATTCAGTTTTTAATTTAATATTGGGTTTCAAAATAAACTTAGGTCCATTATCATTAACCTAATTTGTTCCTATATATATTTACTAGCATGACTGATAGAAGGAGGCCGAAAGACAGAACGAAAAAGAGAAACTGAGAGTGGCTAATCTATACTATCGTACACACAGTTTGGTAATAGTTTATATATGATATATACTTTATCTATTTTGTTGATATATTTGATTATGTTTTCGGATCGGATCGTGTCAATACGCCGTTTTCACATATACGTGTATGAGGCGTGACATTTGTGTTATCCGATCCAGTTGCGATGATCGCAATTTTGCGCTAGCAACGCCGTTGTTTTTTTTAATTCATTTTTTTATATATATACATATATTTAGATCTGCACATTTTTTTTCATAACTAACTACCCTGATTTTTCCTAAACCCTGACAATTTCGCCACAAACTCTAAATTTCAAACCTAAAACTTTAACCGTGTTGTTTCCTCTAAACCATAAACCTTTTCTTAAACCTTAACAAACCTTATTATTATTTCCTATTTTCGCTCATATTTATGTTATTCATACACTGTAACTGCTTCGCCCTTGTAATATTTTAAGTTTTAACTTGTAATATTTTAAGTTTTACTTTTCGCCATCTTTATTATGTAACTGCACCAAAGCGTTGTAATAATTAGGGTTTTATTTTCTGCCATTGATTTTCTGCCATTTTATTTTTCTGCCATTTATTTTTCTGCCATTTAAATTCCTGCCATTGATCCTATATTAACTGCGTGGTTTAGTAATGTAGGGCGTGAAAACCTACTAAATTAATTATTTAATATTTTTCTATAACCTTTATTTTTTTTTGTAAATAAATAATAAATACTAACTATTTTAATAACTTTTTTTATTACTTACTTATAATAATAAATCCTTATATATTTTGTAAATAAAATCTAATTGACCATTTTTCTAATGGAATAATAATAATAAACCTATTACTCTAATAATTTGATATTTTCTCTAATCTTTATTTATTTTGTAAATAACTAACTTAATATTTTTCATATAACTCTTTTATTTTATAATTTGTACATTAATGTATTTTAAATTCTTTTATTATTACTAATTTATTTTAAACTCATATTTTTCTAATAACTTCTAAAAAAATCTAACTTGTTTAACCTAAAATAATTTCTTTTAAAATTCTAACCTTTTTATTATCACTTTATTATTATTGTTATTTTATTATTGCTTTATTACCATTGTTTATTTATTATTTTATTATTATTTGCTTTTATCTATTCTATTTTTGCTTCATTATTTTCCTTATTTTAATTTTGTTCTATTTATAATATTAGGAACAAATGTATAGGTCGTAAATTTATTCTTTCTCGCCTGATTATTATGTATCTGTCCCATAGCCATGTAATAGTTTAGGAATTTATTTTTCTTGCTTTTATTTTTGTAAATATTTATTGCGTGGTTAGTAATTTAGGGAGTGCAAAAAACTAACTGTAAATAATTGAACTTAGAAAATTAAATTCAAGACAAATATCTGAAAAATAACACTCACACACGTAAGTCGATCTTTGATCGCCATCTGTACTTCCTAGGGTATTCCTCTTGGTTGCCTTCTTTAAATGGTCAAGTCCCTCGAAAATAGGGGTGTCTTAAGGAAAGTCCCTTCAAACAGAAAAATCATCAAGTCCCTATAAACTTAAAAGATCAAGTCCCTACGAGGTTGCCTACGATATAATGATCTTGTCCCTTCGGTAAATATGATGATAGTCCCTACGAGTTGCTAAAGATACCCCTTATGTTGCCTTCATTGACCATACGATGACCCTACGCCCGTCCCTTAAACACATCCAAGGTAATGACTACCTATTCCTTAATAATAGGGACAGTCTTACCATTGAAAGAATATACGAGAACACGAAAGACTTAATCTAGGGTAGGTATCTCATAGTTACTTGCTCACACTTTTCAAAATTACTTTTACACCTCACAATTTCTAAACTAGGCTTTGTATACACCCATACGAGGGTCATTACAAAGTACTTAAAGAAATTTTTCTAATCACACACTACACTCTTGCAAACAAACAAAGTGAGCTAAGTAACTAAGAGCCCATGGATAACCATGGATATAAAGGGTGCTAATACCTTCCCTTTGTATAACCTACCCCCCGAACTCAAAATCTTTTCAAGGTCTTTCCTGTTCTTTTATGTCCTTTCCTTTTGGATAAAATAAAAGTCGATGGCGACTCTTGCTATCCGCAACATTTAACTAAAGTCAGTTCTCCCACCGTGTTACAGAACTGACGACTTTGCTAGGGATTTAATAAAAGAGGGGTACCCTTAGGAATTAGATCACTTTAAAATTGTTTGCCTTGTTTGCTTTATACTTATCTGTTGGGTGCTCTTATGTGTGAAAGACCCTAACCCGGATCTAGTGTACCTTAGGTAAATGGCAATAGACCAAGGAAACTGTACGGCGTATATCGATATGGTTGATCTGGTGGCCATAGTTAGTGTGACTTCTTGGTTGGTGCTTATGTTCCTTAAGCAAGTTAAGGATAATATGAGGCTGCCATATGTTGTCAATACACTAACTGACTTTTAGAACCCTAGTCATCCCATCTTGGCCTTTAGAAAGTAGTGAGATAACCGGCTTTGGTGAAGACTGAAGTTGGTTGATACTCGATACTACACTCATTGAGATCCTAAACTTGGAGGGTTTTGGTTGGCAAGTAAGTTGCCTACTGAACAACCACCCTTGTGAAGGATCAATGATTTTGAGGTCCCTTAGAACCTGGTTACTTTTGTAGGACAGGATGAATCAACTAAACTTCAGGGGAGGGTACTTACCTGTAAACCTCATGCAAGCCTTCAAACCTAGGGCTATTATGTGACTTGTTTGTGTGTGCCACATGTTTGTGATTGAGCATAACATCATAGCATCATCATGCATCATAAGCATAGCATTTTCACTAACCATTTCAAGGACCAAAGGATTTATCTTTATTGCAGGTCATAGCTTCTGCTCGTAGGAATACTATCCGGATCAACTTTGTAGGAATACCTCCTAAGCTTAAGGAATTGGTCTCTCAAGTTTCTGAAAACTCCCAGTTCATCAAGAGGCATGGTCACCTACTGGATCTAGTCACTTCAGGGTTCAATGAAGACATGATGAGTGTCCTGTTTCAGTTCTTTGACCCTAAACATCATTGCTTCACATTTCCCGACTATCAGCTGGTTCCTACAATGGAAGAGTTCTCCAAGCTTCTGGGTATACCTATTCTTGATCAGAAACCCTTCACAGGCTTGGAAAAAGAGCCTAAACCTGAAGTCGTTGCTGCAGCCTTACATTTAAAGAAATCAGACATTGTCCTAGAAACAAGGAGTGGAGTTAAGGGTATTCTTGCTAAGGTATTGGTGGAGAAAGCTCAAGTATTCCTGAAGGCTATGAGTTATGATGCTTTTGAGGAGATCTTAGCCCTAAAGATTTATGGCTTAGTACTGTTCCCCAATCCAGACCAGTTCATAGACGTACACGCCATCAACATATTTCTGACTCGCAATCCAGTGCCTACATTACTTGGAGACATCTTACACTCTCTTCATACCCGTACTACGAAGGCACAAGGAACTCTGATGTGTTGCATACCTCTATTATCTAGGTGGTTTATTTCTCATCTTCCTCGATTAGTGATGAAGAATGAACAAGGGTTCAGGTGGTCCAAGAGGATTATGTCACTTTCTCATTCAGATATTCGTTGGTGCTCTAGATCTATGGAGAATGTTACCATCATTGACCGTTGTGGGGAGTTCCCTAATGTGCCACTCCTTAGCATAAGAGGGGGCATTACCTACAACCCTTCTTTAGCTCTACGTCAGTTTGGTTACGCTCGGACTGATGGTCCTCATGACATGCTTATTCAGGGTATTGTGTTCGACTACGACAACGATCTTCAAGGTTACCGTCAAAGGTTCATACGAGCATGGGGTAAAGTGAACAAGGTTGACAGCAAGACTGTAACACCCCGATAAAAATAAGATAATTATTTAATTTAAGTTAATATTATATTTATTAATTTAATTAAAATAATTGGAATTATTGGATTATTATTATTATTATTATTGGAATAATAATTATTGGAATAATAATTATTGGAAAATATATAAGTTGGAAATAAGGAAAAAGAGTTCCATTTTTTGGTAAAGAGGGTTTTACGTGAAAAGCAGAGAAGCGGCTGAAAAGAGGAAAAGGGCAAAGAGCAGAGCAAGAGGAAGAAGGTTGGAGAAGAGAAAAGCTTGACGCTTAAAGATTCGCCGGATTAATTCAGGTAAGGGGGGTTTATCGTCGTTTAATGGGTATTATAGATTAACATGTAATGGGTAGTGATAAACCGTTGAATTGACCCTAATTGGGATGATGAGTGCTGAAAATTTGTGATGAATAAACTGTGTTTAAGCTGTGATTGAATCGGTAATTGTGTGAGTCGTGATTCCCCGAGCGTATCGCTTTTTACGGAATTGGAATCGGAGGTCCGGAAGTCCTCCAACGGCGGAAAATGCGGAGAATTCTGCATTCTGCTTCGTGTTAGCGCAGGAACAGCTTTCTGTCTTGCGTTAACCGGTTAACCCAGGGCGTTAACCGGTTAACACTGTTGTGAGTTGTGGAAATATTGCTGTTCTGTCTGCGTTAACCGGTTAACCCAGGGCGTTAACCGGTTAACACTATTGAGTTTTGCCAGAAAGCGTGTTCTGTCTGCGTTAACCGGTTAACCCAGGGCGTTAACCGGTTAACACTGTGGGAAAAGAGAAAAAATTGATAATTGAATCTTGTGTACGTTTTGGAATGGAATTATATAGTACTTAGTTGATGTCAAAGTTGATTATAAGTTGATTATGTTGAAAACATTGTTGTGTTGCATTTATTATCCTGTTGTCGGAATTTAAAGTCGTGTATGTCAAAGTTGATTATAAGTTGATTATGTTGAAGACATTGTTGTGTTGCTATTGTTATCATGTTGTCGGAATTCATACGCATTAAGTCGGAGCTTTGCTCACACCACGTTGGCCTGGATTGGCAAAAGTTGAAAGTTGAAGGCTTAAGCCTTGATGCCTCGTTAAATTGGCAAATTTTAAGTTGGGAGTTTTACTCCAAATGGTACCACATGCATGACGAGTCGAGTCTCATTAGAGTTGCATTTTGTTGGTTTGTTGTATGAGTATTTAATTTAATTGAGCAGTGGTGCTTGTGTTGATATTGAGTATGACGTTTGAGTTGATGTGCCGTTACTGAATGTGTGATGTGATTAGGGTGATTAATGTGTCAAATTACTTAACATGACATGATATTTTATAATGCTTATCATATCGATTGAGGAACTCACCCTTACAACTATTTTTCAGGTAACGAGCAGTGATTGAGTAGAAGCTAGTGCTTGGGGTCTAGTGTAGTCTCCTTAGTGGGTCATGCTCTGATAGATGTAACATCGGGACGGGATGTTTCACCTTGTGGAATAATTCTCATGTAATGTGTTACATGTGTTGAATGATCGATTTGATCTCTATCCGCTGCGTATTTTGCAATGCTTTATGTTTTGATATAATAAAAGAGCATGACAGTTATTATGATGAATGGTGTGAAATGATTGTGTGACACCCTTAATTGCGTATTACTCTGATTGATATATTGTTATTCTAATTAAATATTTGGGGAATTTTAGAAGGGTGTTACATTAGTGGTATCAGAGCAGGTCGGTCTGTCCGACCAGTTGTCGTGTCGTTACTGTCTAACAATTGTGTATTGTTACTAATCTAACTTTTAAGTTGTGTTGTGGTGATAAGTTGAAATGGCTGGAAGGAATGACGCTGCAATGGCTGCCGCAATGCAAGCGATGGCACAAGCTGTGCAGAACTTGCCAAATGCTGGTGGAGATGCTGGATCACGTAGCTTGGCGACTTTTCAAAGAGAGAATCCGTCGGTGTTTAAAGGGAAGCATGATCCAGATGCAGCCTTGGGATGGTTGAAAGAGATCGAGAGAATCTTCCGTGTTATGGATTGCACTCCAGCTCAGAAGGTTCGGTATGGTACTCACATGCTAGCAGTCGAAGCTGATGACTGGTGGCTAGAGACTCACGAGAGGTTGACCGTGGCAGGTGAAGTCATTACTTGGGATGTATTCCGTAGGGAATTCATGAGAAAGTATTATCCGGAGGATGTCCGTGGTAAGAAAGAAATTGAGTTCCTTGAGCTGAAGCAAGGAAACTTGTCTGTCACTGATTATGCTGCAAAATTTGTGGAGTTGTCCAAATTTTATCCTCATTACACTGGTGCTGGTGCTGAATTTTCAAAGTGCATCAAGTTTGAGAACGGACTGCGCTCTGAAATTAAGAAGGTTGTTGGGTATCAGAAGATACGCATTTTTACTGAATTGGTGGATAGCTGCAGGATATTTGAAGAAGACAATAATGCTCATTACAAGATTGTCAGTGACCGCAGGGGCAAGCAACATCAAAATCGTGGCAAGCCGTATGATGCTCCAGTGGAAAAAGGGAAACAAGGAGCTGCTCCGGCTCAGAGGACTAGTAGGGGAGGTGCTCCTGCTGGTATAGTTTGCTTCAAATGTGGTCAGGCTGGTCATAAGAGTAATGTATGCACTGCTGAAGTAAAGAGGTGTTTTCGCTGTGGTAAGACTGGCCATGCAATAGCTGATTGCAAGCACAAGGAAATGATTTGTTTTAATTGTGGCGAAGAAGGGCATATTGGAAGTCAGTGTCAGAAGCCAAAGAAATCTCAAACTGGAAAGGTGTTCGCATTGACCGGAACTCAAACCTCCAGTGAGGACCGACTTATCCGAGGTACATGTTTCATAAATGGTACTCCTTTAATTACTATTATTGATACCGGTGCTACACACTGTTTTATTTCTGCTAACTGTGCTCGATGACTGGGTTTAAAATTGTCCGCTTTGGATGGTGAATTGATTGTTGAGACCCCAACTAAGGGATCAATAACTACTTCCTTGGTATGTTTAAATTGTCCTTTGTCGATCTTCGATAAAGATTTCTATGTTGATTTAGTATGTTTGCCGTTGAGTGGGATGGATGTAATTCTTGGTATGAACTGGTTGGAGTATAATTATGTTCATATAAATTGTCATCATAAGTCGGTGAGGTTTTCCACTCCTGAAGAGGAAGGAGTTGACTTATTACCTTTCAGAGAATTGCGAAAATTGATGAAAGAGGGAGCTCAGATGTTTTCTTTGATGGCGACGTTGTCGGTTGAGAGTAAAGCTAAGATAGAGGAACTGTTAATGGTGAAAGAATTCCCTGAAGTTTTTCCTGATGAAATTCCTAGTGTGCCGCCAGAGAGGGAAGTTAAATTTACTATTGATTTGGTGCCTGGTACTAGGCCTGTTTCGATGGCACCGTATAGAATGTCGGCATCTGAATTGTGTGAATTAAAGAAGCAATTGGAAGACTTACTTGAGAAGAAGTTTATAAGACCAAGTGTGTCACCGTGGGGAGCTCCAGTGTTGCTAGTAAAGAAGAAAGATGGTAGTATGAGGCTTTGTATCGATTATAGACAATTGAATAAAGTAACGATCAAGAATAAGTATCCACTACCGAGAATAGATGATTTGATGGATCAATTAGTGGGTGCTTGTGTGTTCAGTAAAATTGATTTGAGATCGGGCTATCATCAGATCAAAGTGAAAGATGAAGACATCCAGAAGACAGCGTTTAGAACTCGGTATGGACATTATGAGTATTCTGTGATGCCTTTCGGTGTGACTAATGCGCCGGGAATATTTATGGAATACATGAATCGTATTTTCCATACTTATCTGGATCATTTTGTGGTAGTATTTATTGATGATATTTTGATTTACTCTAAGTCCGAAGAAGAGCACAAGGAACATTTGAGATTAGTGTTGGATGTTTTGAAAGATAAGAAATTGTATGCGAAGCTGTCCAAGTGTGAATTTTGGTTAAGAGAAGTCAGTTTTCTCGGCCATGTAATTTCAGGAAAAGGTATTGCTGTAGATCCTTCCAAGGTAGAAGCTGTATTGCAATGGGAGACTCCTAAGTCGGTTACCGAGATTAGAAGCTTTTTGGGGTTAGCTGGATATTATAGAAGGTTTATTGAAGGATTTTCTAAGTTAGCACTTCCGTTGACTAAATTAACTTGTAAGGGTAAAGCTTTCGTGTGGGATGTTCAGTGTGAAGAGAGTTTTAATGAATTAAAAAGGAGATTGACGTCGGCGCCGGTTTTGACTTTGCCAAATCCGGAGGAACCGTTTATAATCTACTGTGATGCTTCATTGATGGGCTTGGGAGGTGTGCTCATGCAAAATAATAAAGTAATTGCTTATGCGTCGCGACAGTTAAGAATTCATGAAAAGAACTATCCTACGCATGATCTTGAACTTGCTGCGGTGGTGTTTGTGCTAAAAATCTGGAGGCATTACCTTTATGGTTCCAGATTTGAAGTTTTCAGCGATCATAAAAGTTTAAAGTATCTATTTGATCAGAAAGAGCTGAACATGAGACAACGTAGGTGGTTAGAATTGCTTAAGGATTATGATTTCGGTTTGAATTATCATCCAGGAAAAGCAAATGTTGTGGCCGATGCTTTAAGTAGAAAGACCTTGCATGTGTCGGCAATGATGATTAAGGAGTTGGAATTAATTGAGCAATTTCGTGATATGAGTTTGGTTTGCGAAGTAACCCCGCAGAGTGTAATGCTAGGAATGCTAAAGATTAATAATGATTTTATGGATAGTATCCGAGAGGCACAGAAATTGGATGTGAAATTAGTAGATATCCTTAATCGTTGTGGTCAATCAGAGAAGAGTGACTTTAAGATTGATGCGAGAGGTGTGTTGAAATTAGGGGAAAGAATTTGTATTCCTGATGACGCGATTTTGAAAAGAAGCATTCTAGAAGAGGGTCATAGAAGCAGTTTGAGTATTCATCCAGGAGCTACTAAAATGTATCAGGATTTGAAGAAAATATTTTGGTGGCCCGGAATGAAAGAAGATGTGGCTCGTTTTGTGTATGCGTGCTTAACTTGTCAGAAGTCGAAGATTGAGCATCAGAAGCCTGCTGGGTTGATGCAACCGTTGGAAGTTCCAGAATGGAAATGGGATAGCATTTCTATGGACTTTGTAACGGGGTTGCCTGCTACTTTAAGAGGGCATGATTCGATTTGGGTGATCGTTGATAGGCTCACGAAGTCGGCTCACTTCATACCTATTAACATCACTTACCCAATTGCGAAGTTGGCAGAGATTTACATCCGAGTAATTGTAAAATTGCATGGTGTTCCTCTGTGTATTGTGTCGGACAGAGATCCGAGGTTTACATCGGGATTTTGGAAAAGTCTGCAAGATTCGTTGGGCTCTAAGTTGAGGTTGAGTTCGGCATATCATCCTCAAACTGATGGCCAAACTGAGAGAACTATTCAGTCATTGGAGGATTTACTGAGAGCTTGTGTTCTTGAACAAGGAGGTTCGTGGGACACTTATCTTCCATTGATCGAGTTCACATATAATAAGAGTTACCATTCTAGTATCGGAATGGCGCCTTTTGAAGCATTGTATGGTCGTAGATGTAGAACTCCGTTGTGTTGGCACGAATCTGGTGAGGGTGTAGTACTTGGACCAGAGTTAGTTCGAGAAACTACCGAGAAAGTGAAGTTTATCCGAGAGAAGATGAAAGCTTCTCAGAGTAGGCAGAAGAGTTACCATGACAAGCGGAAGAAGGAATTAGAATTTCAAGCTGGTGACCATGTGTTTTTGAGAGTCACGCCTGTGACCGGTGTTGGGAGGGCTTTGAAGTCTAAAAAGCTCACTCCTCGCTTCATTGGTCCGTATCAAATCTTAGAACGGGTTGGAAAAGTTGCTTATCGGATGGCATTACCACCTAATCTTTCGAATTTGCATGATGTATTCCATGTGTCGCAGCTTCGGAAGTATGTCTCAGATCCGTCTCATGTGGTTAGTATGGATGATGTGCAAGTGCGGGATAATTTAACAATGGAGACAAAGCCTGTACGAGTTGAAGATCGTGAAACAAAGACTCTTCGAGGAAAAGAGATTGGTTTGGTTAAAGTCGTTTGGTCGGGAGCTGCGGGCGAAAGCATGACATGGGAACTTGAGAGTCAGATGAAGGAGTCTTATCCGGAGCTATTCGCTTGAGGTATGTTTTCGAGGACGAAAACTCTTTTAGTGGGGGAGAGTTGTAACACCCCGATAAAAATAAGATAATTATTTAATTTAAGTTAATATTATATTTATTAATTTAATTAAAATAATTGGAATTATTGGATTATTATTATTATTATTATTATTGGAATAATAATTATTGGAAAATATATAAGTTGGAAATAAGGAAAAAGAGTTCCATTTTTTGGTTAAGAGGGTTTTACGTGAAAAGCAGAGAAGCGGCTGAAAAGAGGAAAAGGGCAAAGAGCAGAGCAAGAGGAAGAAGGTTGGAGAAGAGAAAAGCTTGAAGCTTAAAGATTCGCCGGATTAATTCAGGTAAGGGGGGTTTATCGTCGTTTAATGGATATTATAGATTAACATGTAATGGGTAGTGATAAACCGTTGAATTGACCCTAATTGGGATGATGAGTGCTGAAAATTTGTGATGAATAAACTGTGTTTAAGCTGTGATTGAATCGATAATTGTGTGAGTCGTGATTCCCCAAGCGTATCGCTTTTTACGGAATTGGAATCGGAGGTCCGGAAGTCCTCCAATGGCGGAAAATGCGGAGAATTCTGCATTCTGCTTCGTGTTAGCGCAGGAACAGCTTTCTGTCTTGCGTTAACCGGTTAACCCAGGGCGTTAACCGGTTAACACTGTTGTGAGTTGTGGAAATATTGCTGTTCTGTCTGCGTTAACCGGTTAACCCAGGGCGTTAACCGGTTAACACTATTGAGTTTTGCCAGAAAGCGTGTTCTGTCTGCGTTAACCGGTTAACCCAGGGCGTTAACCTGTTAACACTGTGGGAAAAGAGAAAAAATTGATAATTGAATCTTGTGTACGTTTTGGAATGGAATTATATAGTACTTAGTTGATGTCAAAGTTGATTATAAGTTGATTATGTTGAAAACATTGTTGTGTTGCATTTATTATCCTGTTGTCGGAATTTAAAGTCGTGTATGTCAAAGTTGATTATAAGTTGATTATGTTGAAGACATTGTTGTGTTGCTATTGTTATCATGTTGTCGGAATTCATACGCATTAAGTCGGAGCTTTGCTCACACCACGTTGGCCTGGATTGGCAAAAGTTGAAAGTTGAAGGCTTAAGCCTTGATGCCTCGTTAAATTGGCAAATTTTAAGTTGGGAGTTTTACTCCAAATGGTACCACATGCATGACGAGTCGAGTCTCATTAGAGTTGCATTTTGTTGGTTTGTTGTATGAGTATTTAATTTAATTGAGCAGTGGTGCTTGTGTTGATATTGAGTATGACGTTTGAGTTGATGTGCCGTTACTGAATGTGTGATGTGATTAGGGTGATTAATGTGTCAAATTACTTAACATGACATGATATTTTATAATGCTTATCATATCGATTGAGGAACTCACCCTTACAACTATTTTTCAGGTAACGAGCAGTGATTGAGTAGAAGCTAGTGCTTGGGGTCTAGTGTAGTCTCCTTAGTGGGTCATGCTCTGATAGATGTAACATCGGGACGGGATGTTTCACCTTGTGGAATAATTCTCATGTAATGTGTTACATGTGTTGAATGATCGATTTGATCTCTATCCGCTGCGTATTTTGCAATGCTTTATGTTTTGATATAATAAAAGAGCATGACAGTTATTATGATGAATGGTGTGAAATGATTGTGTGACACCCTTAATTGCGTATTACTCTGATTGATATATTGTTATTCTAATTAAATATTTGGGGAATTTTAGAAGGGTGTTACAAAGACTCTGGAACCCAAGTACACTATTCCTATGGAACCATATCTCAGATGGGTACGATCTCGTGCTCAGACTCTTATGATGCCATATCCTGCTATCCTGCCAGTTACCATGGAGCCTGTTGCTGAAGGAGATACTTCTTACATCATTCTCCATCCAGACATGCCCACTGACATGGAAGAGTTACAGAGGTCCTGGATCCAGTTGAAGGAGCAAAGAGATACTTTTGAGACTCATTACAAGGCAAGTCAGGAAAGAAACCTGGAGCTAACAAAACAACTTCACGAGGAGTGGAATCTCAACTCATACCTCAACACAAAGAGGAAACGTCCATGGGAGACTTAAAACCCCATTTTTTGTATTCATTTCATTTTTATTGTAAGCCCAAGGGGCAAACAAGTTTATTACTAATAAAAGTTTACTCTTTGGTGGTTTAAACAAATTTAAATCCTACGGTCCTTGAAAACATTGCATAAGCATCTACATACCATATTATTGCATCACAGGTTTCTTATGAACATGTATCTTATCTTCTCGCTGTTTACCTCAGCAGAAATGGCTCTTGAACAGACTGTCAAGATCACTTCCAAGGGTCCTATCAAAATTACTGTTGAAGGCCTGGTGAAGACTGTTGCTGAAGTTAGAGTGCCTCCCATGATTATTACCACTCCTGGCCCTATTCCTTATACTTCTGATAAAGCTATACCCTGGAATTACGGTTCTGATGTTTATATCCATGGTGTTAAGCAGGAACCTTTGACTGATACACCTGTTACTGATGATAACCTTGATGTTGATAATATTGCTGGATCTAGTAAGATCACCAGAAGTGGAAGAATTTTCTCTCCTCCAGCTACCTCAAAAAATACAGTTCTTCCAACTACTACCTCCACTTCTGAGCCAAGTACTGATGCTCGAGGCAAAGGTCTTATGGTTGAACATGTGCAAGCTGAAGCACCGACCGCTGAAAATCTCTCTAAACAAATGGAAGAAGTGCTGAAGATCATTCGTAAGAGTGATTATGATAGTGTTGACCAGTTGGGGGATACTCCCTCCAAAATTTCCATGTTGTCTTTGTTGCTGTGTTCTGAGGCTCATGCTAAAGCCTTGATCAAATTCTTAAGGACTGCTCAGGTTTTTCTGATGCTGACTTGACTCCTGCCAAAAGAAACCATAACAGAGCTTTACATATCTCCATTGAATGTAGGGGAAATACCTTGTCTCATGTGTTGATAGACAATGGCTCTTCATTGAATGTACTTCCCAAAGAGGTTCTGAAAAAGCTCAGTCCTGAAGATGTTGTGTTAAGATCAAGTAATATAACGGTGAGAGCCTTTGATGGTTCAAGAAGAGTGGTGCATGGAGAAATAGATCTCCCGATCAAAGTAGGCTCTCAAGTCTTCGATTCTACCTTCTATGTAATGGATATTCGTCCTGCGTACTCTTGTTTGCTTGGGCGCCCCTGGATCCACGGGGCAGGTGCTGTGACCTCCACTCTACATCAGAAGTTGAGATATCCAGTGAAGGGAAAGATCGTAACTGTTTATGGAGAGGAAGAATATATGGTCAGTCATGTGAATACATTTAAGTATGTTGAAGTGGAAGGTGAATATGTTGAGACTCCTTGCCAGACATTTGAAGTAGTTCCTTGGGTCGTTCCCGCTACTGAAGCTCCTCCTGTGGTTAAAAGAGTTCCTGTGGTTACCAGAGTACCTCCTACAATGGCTTCCCTCGAAGATGCTAGAGTTGTGGTTGAAGAAGGTGGTTGTACTATTTGGGGTCAGCTTCCCGACATTCCTTACAAGTCTGACAAGTTTGGTTTGGGTTTCACTGCAGAGTCCCAGAAGGCTGTTCGTCGTGCTCGTGCTGTTCGTATCACCAATCCAGGGAACATGAAAGATCAAATCAATGCTGTGGGTGACTATAATGAAGACTACAATCTGGATAACTGGATTTTTCCTACTGTGGGTGATGGGCTCAACAATTGGAAGACTGAAGACGTTATTCCTATCTCCTTTAGTCAGGAGTAAATACTATTACTGTTTTTAAGCCTTGTGCCTTACCCGGGGCACAATGGTATGCTTGTTTCGGGATGTCATTTCATTTGCATACTTCATTCAATAAAAATCAATGGACGTTTCGTTTTCGTAAATATTGGGCTCTTTGTTTTTCTTTTATTTTATTTTCATCAGCTATGTGTTCTTACACACACCCACATCACTAAAATGCAGATCCTCATCCACTCTGGATCCTGTTGATAACAGTTCTACTATTGCCAATTATAATTTCGAGAATCCGATCTATCAAGCTGAAGATGGAAAGGATGAAGATTGTGAAGTACCTGTAGAGCTTGCTAGGTTATTACAACAAGAAGAGAAAGTTACACAGCCGCATGAGGAATCAATTGAGGTTGTAAATCTGGGTACTGAAGTAGACAAGAAAGAAGTCAAAATAGGAGCAGGCTTGGAAAACAGTGTCAAAGAAAGATTGAGTCGGATGTTACGTGACTATGTAGAGGTTTTCGCTGGAAAAATCAAGAGATGATATGGAATGATGAATGTCAAGAAGCTTTTGACAAAATCAAGAAGTATCTCCAAGAACCTATAAATCTGATGCCACCAGTTGAAGGAAGACCTCTAATCATGTATTTGACCGTGTTAGAAAATTCAATAGGGTGTGTGTTGGGGCAACATGACGAGTTTGGTCGAAAAGAGCATGCAATATACTGCCTTAGCAAAAGGTACCGACTGTGAAACAAGATACTCCCAGCTCGAGAAAGCTTGCTATGCTTTGGCTTAGGCTGCTCGCCGACTAAGACAGTATATGTTGAATCATACCACTTTATTGATTTCTAAGATGGATCTTATCAAAAATACATCTGAGAAACCTGCTCTCTCCGGAAGAACAACAAGATGATTGTTGAACTTTGCACGCAGTTCAAAATAAAACACCATAACTCTTCTCCGTACCGGCCAAAGATGAATGGCGCCGTGGAGGCTGCTAATAAGAATATTAAGAAGATTCTACAGAAGATGAATGTTACTTACAAGGATTGGCACGAGATGTTACCATTTGCTCTTCATGGTTATCGTACTACAATACGTACTTCAACAGGGGCAACCCCATTCTCCTTAGTCTATGGTATGGAAGCAGTTCTGCCCATTGAAGTTCAGATCCCTTCCTTAAGAATCATGAAGGATGCAGGCTTGGATGAAGATGAGTGGATTCAGAATCGACTCGACCAGATAAATTTGATTGATGAGAAGAGGTTGGCAGCTGTTTGTCATGGTCAGATGTACCAGAAACGGATGATCAAAGCTTTCAATAAGAAGGTTAAGCCAAAGGTATATCAGGCTGGTGACTTGGTAATCAAGCGTATCATACTACCACAGGGTGATCCTAGGGGCAAGTGGACTCCTACATATGAAGGACCATTTGTGGTCAAAAGAGTATTCTCAGGAGGTGCCATGATGCTTACTACTATGGATGGTGAAGACTTTCCACAGCCTGTAAACGCAGACATAGTTAAAAAATACTACGCATAAAAAGAGACCCGCTAGGTTGACTGGCCTAGGCAAAAATAAGGGCATCCCGGCAAACCAAAAGGGTTCGGGCAAAAATTAGGGATATATATAAAAAAAATGTACACCCGGCAAGTCGAAAACCTGAAAAGGCGGCTTGGGCAAAAAAGGGTATCCCGGTGGATTGAAAACCTGAAAGGGCAATCCAGGCAAAAGTTAGGGATTAAAGCGTATGACTATGTCTCGTTTGGATCACTCATGTAACTTCAACTGATGGTGCTACCTAAATCAAGTTCAAACAGATAAAGATCAATCCAATCGTTTCTGTCTCAACAACAGAAGATGAGATATTTGAAGATAATGGCAATAGTAGAATTGAAACTCAATAGGATCATTTTTCACATAGCTGTTTTCTTTGTTTTATAAAAAATTTACGACGAATTCCTCTTACTAGGATTTCTGTCTCCTTGTGCAAACTTGCCTATGTATAGGTCACTTTGTGATATAAATAAAATTTCATCTTTGAATCCAGATTTACTTTTACTCTATTTACATAAGCGAAAACGTCCATTGGTTGTGTTTGAATGTATGTATGCTTTTGAATACGACTGATGTTTACCAGAAATGCATAAAATGCAGTAATAGTATTTACTAAGGACGAACGAGGGTAGTAGTTCAACGAAGCTTCGCCGGTTCATCCCCACTACAAATCCTCAGTAGAGCAAATCTATCTTTATAGATGCTTCGAATTACGTCTCCCCTTGAATTTATGTCCATCTCTTTTATCCTCAGTCGGGATACTCAGGAACTTATTTCTTCAATAGAAGTACGACGAACGAATACGGGAAGTGACAAATACTATACTATCAAACAAGACGGGAACGAGTTCCTCATATTCTTCAGCAACGAATCGGGATTTATTTTCCCTAGCCAGCAGTTGTTATACAAAGATATTCGGACGCTTCAGGCCGCATGATTCATACATACATCACTTACATCATACCATAGCATATCCATAAGTGCATAATACATTTACTTAGATGCACCATGCCATGCATGCATACATATTGCATAAACTAACCTTTTCCTTGCAGGATGGTTATATACAGATAAAATACTATCAACAATTCACAACAGGTCAGAAACGATCTATACGAAGATCTAGTGCTGATACTTAATCATTATTCAAGGTGTCCTTGGATAGTAGGCAAACGGTCTATACGAAGATCTATTCCCTAGTCCAGGATGTTTTCAGGAGAGTTAATCCTGATACTCTTTTGTCCTCGGATAGTAGGCAAACGGTCTATACGAAGATCTATTCCCTAGTCCATGATATTTTCAGGAGATTTCATCCTGATATTCTTTTGTTCTTAGATAGTAGGCAAACGGTCTATACGAAGATCTATTCCCTAGTCCAGGATATTTTCAGAAGATTTAATCCTGATATTCTTTTGTTCTTGGATAGTAGGCAAACGGTCTATACGAAGATCTATTCCCTAGTCCAGGATATTTTCAGAAGATTTAATCCTGATATTCTTTTGTTCTTGGATAGTAGGCAAACGGTCTATACGAAGATCTATTCCCTAATCCAGGATATTTCCAAAAGAGATAATCATCACGAAGATTTATTTCTACTGGTCTATTCAACAATTCAAAACAGTTCAGAGACGATCTATACGAAGGTCTAGTGCTGATACTTAATTCAGAAAGAAATCGCCACGAAGATTTGGTTCTGACACTTAAATTAAAAGTATGTTCTTAGATACGATTCAGAGACGGCCTATACGAAGACCTAGTACTGATATCCAGTATCAACATCAAGATATTATCACCTCCTGATATTATGGATGGCGTCTATAAGCCCATCTCCAGTTCTTCCAAGTGGCATCTTCAAGCCCACTTAAGCATATACAACTAGTCATCAGTGTTACTTTACGCACCGGCGAATGCAAATTTTTGGGCTTTTGTGTTCAATCCCCTTCAACCTTCCAAGTCACGAATGGCACACAGGCCAATCTAACTCCTCAGGTTTCAGAAAATTGAACAGGGGCAGCTGTTGCACCCCAAAATTTGCCCTCTATTTTTAACTCTAACCAATCTTTTTGTTTCACATTCATTTGCATCATCTTCATAGCATAACATTTTTTTCTGTCTTAATATTAGCCAGAATAATTTCTCGGAATTTACAAACAGACTGGTCAAATTAACTTTTTAACTACGCCTAAAATTAGTCAACGAAAAAATGTCAAGTTTAAGTTTGCAAATGTCGGTAACATTAATCTGCGGTTCACGTGGTTTAATTTGACATGCTAAAAATATTTTTACGACTATTTTTGGTCATATGTTGATCAGTCTGAGCGGTTTAAACGGTCATAATTTTTATTTCAAAATCCGACCAAACGCTGTATTTTTCCGAGTCATTTATCTCGCGCTGATTATTTTGACGTGTTCATTTTATTTTTTCGAGCATTTTGGTGCCCGACTTTTATTTTTTTTGAGTCTATTTATTTTTATATTGGGTCTAGAATAAATAAATAGGTTAATTAGTTTTTATTTTAATTTTAACTATTTTAATTATTTAACTTTATTCAGTTTTTAATTTAATATTGGGTCTAGAATAAATAAATAGGTTAATTAGTTTTTATTTTAATTTTAACTATTTTAATTATTTAACTTTATTCAGTTTTTAATTTAATATTGGGTTTCAAAATAAACTTAGGCCCATTATCATTAACCTAATTTGTTCCTATATATATTTACTAGCATGACTGATAGAAGGAGGCCGAAAGACAGAACGAAAAAGAGAAACTGAGAGTGGCTGATCTATACTATCGTACACACAGTTTGGTAATAGTTTATATATGATATATACTTTATCTATTTTGTTGATATATTTGATTATGTTTTCGGATCGGATCGTGTCAATACGCCGTTTTCACATATACGTGTATGAGGCGTGACATTTGTGTTATCCGATCCAGTTGCGATGATCGCAATTTTGCGCTAGCAACGCCGTTGTTTTTTTTAATTCATTTTTTTATATATATACATATATTTAGATCTGCACATTTTTTTTTCATAACTAACTACCCTGATTTTTCCTAAACCCTGACAATTTCGCCACAAACTCTAAATTTCAAACCTAAAACTTTAACCGTGTTGTTTCCTCTAAACCATAAACCTTTTCTTAAACCTTAACAAACCTTATTATTATTTCCTATTTTCGCTCATATTTATGTTATTCATACACTGTAACTGCTTCGCCCTTGTAATATTTTAAGTTTTAACTTGTAATATTTTCAGTTTTACTTTTCGCCATCTTTATTATGTAACTGCACCAAAGCGTTGTAATAATTAGGGTTTTATTTTCTGCCATTGATTTTCTGCCATTTTATTTTTCTGCCATTTAAATTTCTGCCATTGATCCTATATTAACTGCGTGGTTTAGTAATGTAGGGCGTGAAAACCTACTAAATTAATTATTTAATATTTTTCTATAATCTTTATTTTTTTTGTAAATAAATAATAAATACTAACTATTTTAATAACTTTTTTTTTATTACTTACTTATAATAATAAATCCTTATATATTTTGTAAATAAAATCTAATTGACCATTTTTCTAATGGAATAATAATAATAAACCTATTAATCTAATAATTTGATATTTTCTATAATCTTTATTTATTTTGTAAATAACTAACTTAATATTTTTCATATAACTCTTTTATTTTATAATTTGTACATTAATGTATTTTAAATTCTTTTATTATTACTAATTTATTTTAAACTCATATTTTTCTAATAACTTCTAAAAAAATCTAACTTGTTTAACCTAAAATAATTTCTTTTAAAATTCTAACCTTTTTATTATCACTTTATTATTATTGTTATTTTATTATTGCTTTATTACCATTGTTTATTTATTATTTTATTATTATTTGCTTTTATCTATTCTATTTTTGCTTCATTATTTTCCTTATTTTAATTTTGTTCTATTTATAATATTAGGAACAAATGTATAGGTCGTAAATTTATTCTTTCTCGCCTGATTATTATGTATCTGTCCCATAGCCATGTAATAGTTTAGGAATTTATTTTTCTTGCTTTTATTTTTGTAAATATTTATTGCGTGGTTAGTAATTTAGGGAGTGCAAAAAACTAACTGTAAATAATTGAACTTAGAAAATTAAATTCAAGACAAATATCTGAAAAATAACACTCACACACGTAAGTCGATCTTTGATCGCCATCTGTACTTCCTAGGGTATTCCTCTTGGTTGCCTTCTTTAAATGGTCAAGTCCCTCGAAAATAGGGGTGTCTTAAGCAAAGTCCCTTCAAACAGAAAAATCATCAAGTCCCTATAAACTTAAAAGATCAAGTCCCTACGAGGTTGCCTACGATATAATGATCTTGTCCCTTCGGTAAATATGATGATAGTCCCTACGAGTTGCTAAAGACACCCCTTATGTTGCCTTTATTGACCATACGATGACCCTACGCCCGTCCCTTAAACACATCCAAGGTAATGACTACTTATTCCTTAATAATAGGGATAGTCTTACCATTGAAAGAATATACGAGAACACGAAAGACTTAATCTAGGGTAGGTATCTCATAGTTACTTGCTCACACTTTTCAAAATTACTTTTACACCTCACAATTTCTAAACTAGGCTTTGTATACACCCATACGAGGGTCATTACAAAGTACTTAAAGAAATTTTTCTAATCACACACTACACTCTTGCAAACAAACAAAGTGAGCTAAGTAACTAAGAGCCCATGGATAACCATGGATATAAAGGGTGCTAATACCTTCCCTTTGTATAACCTACCCCCCGAACTCAAAATCTTTTTAAGGTCTTTCCTGTTCTTTTATGTCCTTTCCTTTTGGATAAAATAAAAGTCGGTGGCGACTCTTGCTATCTGCAACATTTAACTAAAGTCAGTTCTCCCACCGTGTTACACACACTTAATAAAATTATTAGGGTACCAAATTGTTTCATTCTTTGTTATCATCAAAACTTAGAGATATATTGCAGAATCAAAATCTTGTTCTAACAATCTCCCCCTTTTTTATGATGACAAAACTAAGAATTTTGATGAAATAATAAGTACTTTCAGAGATACATATTTAAACAAATCAGAGTCAGATAGAGAGTGACTCCCCCTGAGATTAACAATCTCCCCCTAAGTTTGATACTTAATTTTTTTTAAATAATTTAGTATCAGATAAGGGTTCATGGGGTAGATCCTGTAAAAGGACTTATATTATGCAATGATTTTATGTCAGAATGTAAGTAGTGCATTTCTGAGAGTTAGATAAACTATTTCATCAAAAGCTTTCTATTTATTTCTCCCCCCTTTTGTCAGACTCAAAAAGTAATAAACTGGAAAAGTTTCATTGATAAAGAAAAACTTTACATAGTTAGAAGGAAACAAAAGATAAAAGCCTCAGAGGCAAAAACACTTAGAAAAAATTACAAATAAAATCCTATAGTGTCTAACGGTTTGGAGGAGAAGGCATCCTCTGAAGAAGCTCAGTTAGCAGATTCTGTATGTTGGAGTTTACTTGGTCCTGTTTGTCGAGTTTGGATCTGACTAGTTGTTGTTCTTTCTACAACTCTTCCAGAGTCCTGATGACTAAGGGAACAAGGTCAATTGTTGATGACTCTCCTTGAGTCAGAAAAACCTTTGTGGTCTTCTCAGCATCTTGAGCAGCTTTCTGAGCAGCTTCAACGGCCAATGTTGCTTCAGCTTCAGCTTTTGTTATGTGTCACACCTCAAAAAATGGGAATACGACTTAGCGAAGCGCAATCACGCGCTCGCATGATGGACTGAACAGAGTCACCACCGAACTTTATTTATTTCTAAAAGGGAAAGGGGAAACATCGATAAAACCCAAGAAAGAACGACAATGATTATGGTCGTCGCAACCAAATCAGGGTTCGGGAGTCGATTACGCAAGGGGAAGGTATTAGCACCCCTCACGTCTGTTGTACTCAACGGGAACCATTAGGTTAATTGTGCGTGTTAGTGTTAGCTTATAAATGTTAGGCTTCTCGAGTTATTAGGTGGGAAAGAAATAATAAAAGAGAGAAGAATGTTTTTGGATTTTGCAACGAATAGGACTAAACCTAAATTTTTTATTAATGGGCCTGACAAGATTTACAAATCCTACTCCTACGTATCTCCGGGTGCAATAGAGAACTCAAGGCTTACGTAGTTCTGGGTAAAAAAATGTTTGTTTGTTGGTCGATTTTAGCGAAAGCTAAATTGTATTAATTGATGAAAAACATTGTTTTACCCATAACAGATGACGAGCGGACGTATACCACACATCAAATGGATTTACAAATCAACATTCGGAAAAACGTCACTTATCTCAACTCAACAATTATGGACGAAACATTGCTTTACATCACCTTAAGACAAGATTTCTTTCGTTTATGAAAAGGTTTTCCTGATCAATCGCACGACAAAAAAAAAAAGAAATTCATTGGTTAAATGTATTTTTGGGCTTGAAAGATGAGTATTTATGACTTGCAAGCTCTTACAACTTGGGCCTAATACTCGAGATTACGTCTAGACCTTTCACCCAGGTAATCTTTTTCTTTCAATTTTATTGAGAAAAGAAGTTAAAATATTTACAAGTGTTTTTAGAGGGAAGACGAATACTTAAGACTTACAAACTCTTACAACATGGGCCTAATATTCGGGATTACGACTGGATATTCCATCCAGGATAATCTTTTTCTTCAGATTTTATTGAGAAAAAAGATTTGAATATTGGAGTGTTTTGAAGATAAGACGAATACTTATGGCTTGTAAGCTCTTACAACTTGGGCCTAATATTCGATATTACGACTGGATATTCCATCCAGGGTAATCTTTTCTTCATATTTTATTGAGAAAAGACATTTTAATATTTACAATTTTTTTGAAAGGAAGATGAACACTTATGGCTTACAAGCTCTTACAACTTGGGCCTAACATTCGGGACTACGACTGGACCTTTCACCCAGGTAATCTTTTTCTTCCAATTTTAATTAAGAAAATGGTTTGAAATGTTTGAGGGTAATTGAAATGCAGACAAGTAAGCGCGAGCAGGTAAAAAAAAGATCATTGTAAGAAGACCCAAGAGTAAGCCACAGGATTGAATGCTAACCGAAATCGAGAGCAAACTGGATTTAGCTCCAAACTAACTTAGAGTGGATTCATGTAAGAACCACTCTATAAGAAGTTAAGCCAACCAAATTTATGCGTCCAAACAATTTTCGAAAGTTAAATTAAATTTTAACTCCGAGATCGCAACACAATAATAAACCAAGCATATTATTATATCAATATTACAATTGTTTTTATTTTTTATTTTTATATCAACTCAAAATAATTGAAAAAAACACAAAATTAACACAACTCACACGCGCTATCCACGTTGAATAAAATAAAATAAAATAAATAAATATTAATAATAATAATAAATAAAAGAAATAAAACTAAAAATAATAATTAAAACTAACACGTTACAAGTATGTATATATAAGTTCTTCATGGAAACAAATCATGAAATCAAAAGATAATATTATGTACGGATAACTCTTACACAAAGAATCAGCAGAGTTACTGCGTTTGATAACCTGAAAAGCGAATAGTACTTTATGCTCAGAAACGTGATGCAGAGCCTTTGAGTAAGTGATGATGGCACGTTGCCGAAACGATTATTGCAAGTGAGGTGGTCAAAAGTGTCAGCGGAAATGAAGGTTAGGCCGTTGGTTGCATTTCAGTTTAGATAGATGAGTTTGGACGGAAGTACGGTAGAGGTTGTGAACGGTGTTTCACAGAGGATTCTAGTGGAGGCGGCGGAGGGAAGATTTGAGTCGTAGTTATGAACATGGTGGTGGTGAAGGGTTATTCACGGCGGAAGGAGTTCATGTGTTTTAATGGAGGGAGTATTTAGTTACGTATACTATAGCAGCGGAGGGAGCATTTATTTGAAGTGTATTGTTAATATAAATTAATGGAAAAAGTTACAGGCTTGTGTATTGTTATGAAGGAGGTAATGTATTGTGAGTTGTAGTGTGGAGAAAGACAAAACAACAAGTGGTTATGCAAGTTGAAGAAGAAGAGCTTATGAGTTGGTTTATATGTTGTGTTTTATTTTCTAAAATGAAAAGAAAGTATCAGATCTTGATGGGAGCGCCGCTGATGTGTGCTATTGGTCCCTCCCTTTCAGCAATGCACTTAGTATATATATGTACATGCTAGGTTTTAATTTTTTTTATTATTCCACAATTGCCCTTGTAGATATTATTTAATGATAACATAAATTAAAACAAATTAATTAAATAAATTTCAAACAAAATTAAATAATCAAAATAAAGTTGAAATGAAATTATAAATAATCCTATTTATTTATTCTAAATATTTTGATGAAAAAACTCAAAATGAATAAAAAGTCGGACGCAAAATTGTCTGAAAAATTAAAATGAATACACCAAAATGATCAACGTGAAATAAACTTCTCGAAAATATACAGGTTTTGATAAAAAATTTTAAGTAAAAAATAACTGGTTAAAAGGCTCAAACTGATCAAAATGCGACTGAAAAAAAAGTCGAAAAAATAAAACGAGCATGCCAGGTTAAACTATGCGAACCGTAGATTAATAAAACTGACGTCTGCAAGCTCAATTTTAAAAAAATTCACTCGCTAATTTCACGTGCACTTGAGAATCAATTTGACCGGTCTGTCTGTAAATCCTAAAATTTATTTTGGTTGATATTTTAGGCATTATGCATGTTATGTTATGCAAATGATATGAATGCTATGATAAATATATTGATTCAATGATTCGGGGTCAAAATTAGGGTATGACAGTTGTCCCTTATTTAAGTATTTTCAACCAGAGAATATGAAGAATGTTAATCTTCATATGATCGCGGTGGGAGATAGTTAAATACTAAAAAGACCCTAATTTTGTAGGTGATATGAGATGCTATGAATGCATGAAGGACTTTTTATTTGGATTTTCTAGGGATATGATATGAGATGAACCCTAACTCGATATTTTATGATATATGAAGAATGACAAATGGATCGGTGGGGAATGATGGAGACAAGTTATAAAGATGTCCCACAGGAAACAAAAATGAGGGTGAAAACTTGTTGGGGATAACAATCCTGCTGGAGGAAAGACAACGGGAAATATGCAAAGAGATTTTAACAACAGGTTCGCACATGACCTGACAAACACCGGAATATTCAAAGACTTTTCAACAACAGGTTCAAACATGACCTGAAAAACACAAAAATATTCAAAGAATTTTCAACAACAACTTCAAACATGACCTGACAACACTTGACTATTTAAAGAGTGCTCAATTCACAGGTTCAAACATGACCTAGCAGCATTAGGGAACATACAAAGAAGATTTGAACGACAGGTTCATACATAACCTGATGACATCTTGAATATCAAGGAAATTTTAGTTAACAGGTTCATATATGACCTGACAACACTGGAAAAAAATCAAAGGATTCCATTAATAGGTTTATACATGACCTGACCATTGGAATATTCAAAGAGTTTCAGTAATAGATTCAAACATGACCTGAAAATGTTGGGGGATACCAAAAGGTTTCATCAACAGGTTCAAACATGACCTAACAATACTGGAAAACATACAAAAAAAGTTCCATCAATAGGCTCACACATGACCTGACAGTATTGGAAAATTCAAAGCGTTTCAGCAACAGGTTCACACATGACCTGTAAATACTAGAAAATCAAGGAAAGTTTAATTAATAGGTTCATACATTACCTCAACATTAGGATATTCAAATAAATTTTCACTGACACGTTCAGACCTGACCTGACGACACTGGAAAACTCCAAGAAAGTAATATCCACAGGTTCATGCATGATCTGACAATTATGGAGGTTTCAAAGATATTTTACTAACAGGTTCAGGCGTGACCTGACAACACTAGAAAACCCAAATTAAACTTCAAAAGCAGGTTTATACATGACCTGACAATATTGGAAAACATACAAAGAGAGTTTCATCAATAGGTTCATACAAGACCTGACACTTTAGAATACATCTGATAGTTCTGGAGATTTCTCACAAGAAATCCATCCGATCAAAGATTTTGGAGATTCCTAACAGTGAATTTATCCAAGACAAGAATAAATTAGAGTCTTCCCATTAGAAGATCATCCACGCAAAAGGCTATGATGATTCTTTACAAAGAAATCAAATAAAACCAACATCATTGGAGTTTTCTAACACAAAAACCTCCAAGCTTCTGGGAATTCCTCAAGATGGTGAGTCATGCATGACTTTCATGGAACCATCAGGAAAGACAGGGTAATCAAACTATCTGTATATGCCAACGACAATTGGACTTTGACCGTAAGCAATGGATTACAACCAGATTTTAACGGATAGATGCCAACAACAATTGGACTTTCACCGTAAGCAATGGATTACAACCAGCTTTTAATGGATTTTTCCAACAATAATTGGACTTTGACCATAAGCAATGGATTACAACTAACTTTTAATGGATTTTGCCAATAACAATTGGACTTTGACCATAAGTAATGGATTACAACCAGCTTTTAATGGATTTTGCCAACAACAATTGGACTTGACTAAAGGAATTAGTAAAATAATTACTGGCTACAACGGAGTTTTCCAGCAACAACTGGACTTGAAATAATGTTGGCGACAACCAAACTTTAGATACCAATTACAATTGTATTTATAAACAAAGTGACAGTGATGCCAATGATAATTGGGTTTAAAATGAGTTCTAGTAACCATTGAGCTTGGAATAATTCCTAGTAACAACTGAATTTTAGGAGACACCAATGAGTCTTGAAATAATGCCAGGGAATGAGATAGAGGTTCTGGAAGTGAGTCAGAACAAAAATGACATGTCAGGAAATTCATCGGAGAGTAAAAGAAACGAATTCTAGAAATACACCAGAATTACAAGTGATATTCTGGAAATACATCAGAATACAGACACATTCGATAATACATCGAGGAAATTCTGGAAATACATCAGATTACAAGACAAACATATTTGAGAATACATCAGTTAGGTAGGGAAACATCTGGAAACACATCAGACAAGTTACGGAAATAGATCAATAAACAAAGAGTAATCCGAAAATTCATCGGATAATCCAAAAAGGAAATGAACCTCATGGACATTTTTTTGATAGGTGCCAACTGAGTTGGACTTGAAAATGACTGCGAAAACTGGATGATGGTTTAAGGGCACCAAAGACAAACTGGAATTAGAGGTCAAAGGATATAGGATTAACAACAAGACCTGGGTCAATGCAAAATGAGCACGAAGTACATTTCAACTATGCATGATTTGAATTTTTTTTATGCAGGATATATGAATGATCATGATATGAAAATGCTAACACTTGAGTGGACTGGGAGTTTGTAAAGGCTTTTTATGGAAGTCATGATTCCTCAACACCGAGAACTCAATCAAATATTTTATGATATATGTTATCAAAGGAGAATTCTATCAAGCTTGACAATCACAACTTAGCCAAATGGATCCTTTTGAAGGATTAATGAATTGTGCTAGCATAATTTTCGGGCACTCGCCTTAAACTTAATAGTTATTGATATATGGCAGAATTTGTTTCAGCAATTTGAAAGCATGAAGAAAGAGGTTATTCCCCTCTGCGGCTCATCTTGCTCAGTCTATTGGGTCTTTGAAAATGTTTACCTTGAAAGTGAGTTTGAAACAGCTTGACATAAGACGGTCTCGATATGGCTCGCCCCAATGTTTGAATATCGCAGTGGTCTGACCCTGACTAACCAAAACCTAGAATGGTAGACTTCTGATTGATTGTCCTTGGATTGTTGGGCTCAATGAGCTTCTGAGGTGGCTTGCCTCAGTCTGAGTCTTGAAGCAAATTACTCTTGGCTAACTGGACCTTAGGGTGATTAGCTCAGATTGAATGATACTTAAAGTGATTTCCCCCTGACTGGACTTCTTTCACTTTATCAAGTTCCTCAACTGTATATTGTTGGAATTTCTTTGATGCTAAGTGCTGACTCACAAATAAGATTGTTCATTCAAAAGTGGTAATTTTAATGCAGTGCTTATGCAAAAATTTGAAATCAAAATTTATTGATATGAATGGGTGAAATACAGTGAACGAGTCACTGATAAGAACATAATGATGATCTAGTCATTCACAGTATGCAAGTTGGTGCGATCAAATGATTAACAAAAATCGTTTGGAGACAGGTCAACACAACCTTATTGTAGTATGCTTTTAGAATTAACCCTGCCTCAATTAGGTCTTTTAAGGGTTGTAATGTGGCATGGTTCACGGTTTTTTAAACAAAAGGATATAAGGCTCAAATTTAATTTTAACCCACCCCTTCTTCTTGATGATCTCCAATTCCTATATTAAGCTAATTCGATACACGCATTCGACTTCGAAGGTGTGAAGGTGAAAATGAGGATTCAAGATGAGATTTTCTTGAAATGGCAGTCATCTTATTTTGTTTTTGTTGAGGATTTTGGTGACCTCTTTTGATTGATTTTTATACTTAAGTTTTTTTACTGCATCTTTGAAGCTTTCGATCCATCTGGACGCCCTAACTTTTGCATAAGTCATTTTGTGGTATTTGACTTAGCCGACTTTTTTTTAAAGGTGTTGGCTGCAACATTATTGGTGGATGAGGATCAACCAACACTAGTTTTAGCTTTTCTCAACTTTTTCGACACTTTAACATGTGCACGAAGGATAACATGTGGTTGAACCTAATTGGAGGGTGTACAGATGGACAAATTCTTTTGAAAGATCGAATGCACGGTCAAACTATCTGAACACAACTACCCTTCCCCGGGTTAAGATTAAAGGTTTTAGATCCAGAAAAAAAAAACAACAACTTCTAGGCTCAAAGTGGTTGAGTAGGGATTAACTCCTTATCTCTTCAGTGTTTGGGGATTTGAAACAATGCCTTACATCATCGGCAAGGTTTTATTCAAAAGCATACCACAATAATTTGAGGTGTTTCTTTTTTATCACCCTCCTTCCAATCTTTGTTAATGCAACAGTTTGATAAACAAAAATGAATGACAAAAGTATTTTTATTTTTAACATAAATGAAAAACAAGTGAATACGAATGGATCAAAAATATGCATAAACATTTCATTAGTCTTACCAATTCAAAGAAAACAACAACGCTTAAAAGCAGTTAACAAACAACATGCAAGGAAATTACAAAAGAAATGCTAAAACAACCAAATGGTTGCCAACTTTAGGGAGTTAACTTCTTCAAACTTAATCCATTAACTTCGAGGGACATCCCTTGAGGTCTTCGTACTTATATGGGCGATAGGTTAACATTCACCACCAAGCTTCCTTCTTGAAAGGCTATGTACCCGTTGTCAATCAATTGTTGTACTTTGGCTTTAAAAGCATTACAGTCTTCAGTTGAATGCCCTTCTGATCTGGCATGATATCCACATTGCACATTTGGGTCATACCCGGGTGGGTAAGGTTGTGGAACCGGCTTGAGAGGCTTGGGAACCACCAACGAGTTTTGAATCAGAGTTGTAGAAGTTGGTTATATGTCTTGAGGATTGGATGAAGAGGATCATTTCTTTTTTCCAAGTTATTTTGAGGCCTATGCTGATTTCGATATCTCGGGCCTTAGGCTTGTTGATTTGGATAAGAAGCAAACCAAGATTGTTGGTAATGAAGACCAAAAGGTAGTGGTTGCTGGTATGGCACTTTGGGCATTGCTAACTGCTCATTTTCAGCCACTTGAAAGTTGGGATCAACAAGCTTTTTGACATTGGCACGACGATCTTCAAATTCTTTATCTTCAATCTCATCATTGGACGCCGCCCTCTTGGATCCATTACTTAGTTCTCCTTTACTTCTGTTGGCATGGGTCATGACATTGGAAATCCAAGGCGATATCTCAATGCTCTTATTGGGAAACGATGATATCTCGTTAGCCATATCCCTGACCTCTTCCTTGTGGTACAAAAACTTGAGGGGTTTTAGCGGTCCTTTTCCTTTATCATTACCTGACCCAGAAATCAAGATATATGTACCTGAGCCTTCCTCCTTGAGTGTTGGTGACCTTATGTCAATCAATCTTTGCAGCTTGAACTTAAAACTCTTGCATTCCTCAATGGAGTGCCCCATTGTTCAAGTATGGTATTTTCACTTGACCTTCAGGTGATCTTCTTCAAAGACTAAACTCTTTTTGTTAATCAATTCTCGTACCAAGGCTTTCAACGCTAAGCAAGAATCCAGGTCATGTCCTACTGACCCTTTATGGAATTGACATGTTGCATTTGGATTGTACCATGGCAAGTATGGTGACGTAGGTGTGAGATCTCGAGGGATAACTAAAGCATTCTGGATCAGTTGCGAGTAGAGCTTGCTATATGGCACTGGAATCGGGTCGTTGTGATCTTTGTTCCCCTTGTTCTGATTCTGATTTTTGTTCTGAACCTGACTTCGGTGATTTTAAGGAGGAATAGCTAGAGGATGTTGATGATGACATCCTTAGGGAAGGTCATTTTCTGGTAGATGAGGAGTTGTCACATATAATTTCCCTTGACTTGGGGTATCACTGAATGGATGTGGAGTGGTATCTCCCTCCGTTGCAGCAATATGTATGGGATGACCCTCTTTTCTTAACAAAGCTTGCAGAATTTCCAAGACCCATTCCATTTGGATTTTCAAAAGATTGAGTTCCTCTTTCAATGCTTCTTGACTTTTCCTTAGCTCGTCCATCATCTCATGAGACATGGTTCTTTATTCTAAATGTGTGTAGGGAATCACTTTTCTGATCATGGACAAAGGATGGATGAGTTTTTTTTGTATTTTTTCTGGAAAATGACATGCATTCTTATGAGATGCAGATGCAATGGAATGGGAATGAATGCAATGCAAGCCATGCATTTTTTTCAATACATAGGCTTAAAAGTCTAAGGTACTGATGAATCTGATTGCTTTCCAAGAATAGGTTCTCACCGGGTATGATCTAGGAATTCAAAAAAGTTCCTAGAGTCATGGATCCATTAGACTGTTTGCTTCCTGTGGCAACTTACTTGTCGGGCATCAACTTCATCCAAAGAATCTACTCTATGTGAGGTTCTCGCATCGACCCAACGAGAAATTCATCTCACGGACCCACACTACATAACCATCTTTCTTAATTGGCCACATGATTAAGGTTCTACAAATGGTCCTTAGAGTCATGGATCCTAATGAAAATATCAAAGCTTACGATGACTTATTTGTCAGGTAACAACATCCTTCCAAGGATCTACTCTAAGTAAGGTTCTCGCACTGACCCAACGAGAAATTCATCTCGCGGACCCGCACTAATCAACCTCTTCCTATCTTATATTTTCACTCGAGACTCAGGAAGATAGTCTTTCCCACAAGGTTTGTAATCTGTGTATCCAAGTACCAAAGTATAATGGAACCAATACAACCGATTATAGAAATATGACAACAAAGATATCAAAAGAAATAAAGAAATTCCACACAAGTAAACAAACAAAGGCACACAAATGACCTAACTAGGCTTGACTCACTTAGGGTCACGTCATCCCCAGCAGAGTCTACATCTGTCGCACCTCAAAAAATAGGAATACGACTTAGCGAAGCGCAATCGCACGCTCGCATGATGGACTGAACAGAGTCGCCATCGAACTTTATTTATTCCTAAAAGGGAAAGGGGAAATATTGGTAAAACCCAAGAAACAACGATAATGATTATGGCCGTCACAACCAAATCAGGGTTCGGGAGTCAATTACGCAAGGGGGAGGTATTAGCACCCCTCACGTCCGTTATACTCAACGGGAACCATTAGGTTAATTGTGTGTATTAGTGTTAGCTTAGAAATGTTAGGCTTCTAGAGTTATTAGGTGGGAAAGAAAGAATAGAAAGAGAAGAATGTTTTTGGATTTTGCAACGAAGGGGACTAAACCTAAAATTTTTATTAATGGGCCTGGCAAGATTTACAAATCTTGCTCCTACGTATCTCCGGATGCAATAGAAAACTCAAGGCTTACGTAGTTCTGGGTAGAAAAATGTTTGTTTGTTGGTCGATTTTAGCGAAAGCTAAATTGTATTAATCGACGAAAAACATTGTTTTACCCAAAACAGATGAGGAGCAGACGTATACCACACATCAAATGGATTTACAAATCAACATTCGGAAAAACGTCACTTATCTCAACTCAACAATTATGGACGAAACATTGCTTTACATCACCTTAAGACAAGATTTCTTTCATTTATGAAAAGGTTTTCCTGATCAATCGCATGACAGCAAAAAAAAAGAGTTTGATTGGTTGAATGTATTTTTGGGCTTGAACGACGAGTATTTATGACTTGCAAGCTCTTACAACTTGGGTATAATACTCGAGATTACGTCTAGACCTTTCACCCAGGTAATCTTTTTCTCTCAATTTTATTGAGAAAAGAAGTTTGAATATTTACAAGTGTTTTTAGAGGGAAGACGAATACTTAAGACTTGCAAACTCTTACAACATGGACCTAATATTCAGGATTACGACTGGATATTCCATCCCGGGTAATCTTTTCCTTCATATTTTATTGAGAAAAAAAATTTGAATATTGGAGTGTTTTAAAGAGAAGACGAATATTTATGCCTTACAAGCTCTTACAACTTGGGCCTAATATTCGGGATTACGACTGGATATTCCATCCAGGGTAATATTTTTCTTCATATTTTATTGAGAAAAGACATTTGAATATTTACAATTTTTTTTTGAAATGAAGACGTACACGTATAGCTTACAAACTCTTACAACTTGGGCCTAACATTCGGGACTACGACTGGACCTTTCACCCAGATAATCTTTTTCTTCCAATTTTAATTAAGAAAATGGTTTGAAATGTTTGAGGGTAATTGAAATGCAGACAATAAATGCGAGCACATAAAAAGAAAAGAGATCATTATAAGAAGGCCAAAGAGTAAGCCACGGGATTGAATGCCAACCGTAATCGAGAGCAAACTGAATTTAGCTCCAAACTAACATAGAGTGGATTCATGTAAGAACCACTCTATAAGAAGTTGAGCCAACCGAATCTATGCGTCCAAATAATTTTCGAAAGTTAAATTAAATTTTAATTCCGATATCGCAACGCAATAATAAACCAAGCATATTATTATTATATCAATATTATAATTGTTTTTATTTTTTATTTTTACATCAACTCAAAATAATCGAAAAAAATAGAAAATTAACATAACTCACACGCGCTATCCATAATGAATAAAATAAATAAATATTATTAATAATAAATAATAATAAAAATAAAACTAAAAATAATATTTAAAACTAACACGTTACAAATATGTATATATAAGTTCTTCTTGGAAACAGAATTATAGTAATATATTATTGAAAATTGATAAAAAAAAATACCATATATAATTTTAAAACATAATGCATTCTAACATGTGGATTCAGTCATATTTCCGAAAGGTTATTAGTAATAAAATTGTTTCAACAAAATTTTTTTTTAATATTGTTTCATTTTGTAAAACAATATAAGGAAATAAATATATATACACATACGTATACTTCTTTCCACAATCACATAATAAAACCAACAAAACCTACACATAGAACAAACCAACAAAATATTAAAAAATCAGTAAACTAGAACAAACCATGAAAAGAAAAGCAACATAAATCTACAAACAATAAGCTAAAAACAAACCAGAAAAAGACAAATCATGAAATCAAAAGATAAAATTATGTACGGCTAACTCTTACACGAAGAATCAGCAGAGTTACTGCATTGGATAACCTGAAAAGCGAATAATACTTGATGCTCGGAAATGTGATGCATAGCCTTTAAGTAAGTGATGACGGGATGTTGCCGGAACGATTATTGCAAGTTAGGTGGTTGAAAGTGTCAGCGAAAATGAAGGTTAGGCCGTTGGTTGCGTTTCAGTTTAGATATATGAGTTTGGACGGAAGTATGGTAGAGGTTGTGAATGGTGTTTCACTGAGGATTCCAGTGGAGGCGGCGGAGGGAAGATTTGAGTCGTAGTTGTGAACATGGTGGTGGTGAAAGGTTATTCGCGGCGGAAGGAGTTCATGTGTTTTAATGGAGCGAGTATTTAGTTACGTATACTATAGCAGCGGAGGGAGCATTTATTTGAAGTGTATTGTTAATACAAAATAATGGAAAAAGTTACAGGCTTGTGTGTTGTTATGAAGGACGTAATGTATTGTGAGTTGTAGTATGGAGAAAGACAAAACAACAAGTGGTTATGCGAGTTGAAGAAGAAGAGCTTATGAGTTGGTTTATATGTTGTGTTTTTTTTCTAAAATGAAAAGAAAGTATCAGATCTTGATGGGAGTGCCGTTGATGTGTGTTATTGGTCCCTCCCTTTCAGCAATGCACTTAGTATATATATGTGCATGCTAGGTTTTAATTTTTTATATTATTCCCCAATTGCCCTTGTAGATGTTATTTAATGACAACATAAATTAAAACAAATTAATCAAATAAATTTCAAACAAAATAAAATAATCAAAATAAAGTTGAAATGAAATTATAAATAATCCTATTTATTTATTCTAAATATTTTGATGAAAAAACTCAAAATGAATAAAAAGTCGGACGCAAAAGTGTCTGAAAAATTAAAATGAATACACCAAAATGATCAACGTGAAATAAACTTCTCGAAAACATACTGGTTTTGATCAAATTTTTAATTAAAAAATAATCGGTTAAAAGGCTAAGACTGATCAAAATGCGACTGGAAAAAAAGTCGAAAAAATAAAACGAGCACACCAGGTTAAACTATGTGAACCGTAGATTAATAAAACTGACGTCTGCAAGCTCAATTTTAAAAATTTTCACTCGCTAATTTCACGTGCACTTGAGAATCAGTTTGACCGGTCTGTCTGTAAATCCTAAAATTTATTTTGGTTGATATTTTAGGCATTATGCATGTTATGTTATGAAAATGATGTGAATGCTATGATAAATATATTGATTCAATGATCTGGGGTCAAAATTGGGGTATGACAATATGGCTGCAACTTCTGCATCATCTTTCTCAAATGCCTCCCTGGCAGCAACTTCAGCAGTTGTTTTCTCTGCAGCTTCTCTCCTTGCCTTCTCAGCTTCCTCCTTATCCAGACAAGCCTCCATCTTCTATTCAGCACTTCTAATAAAGTCATTTCTGACTTGTTCAGATAAGCCCTTCAGCTTGAAGACTTCAGAAGTCATCCATTTGATAAACCCATTCCAGTGATTCCTTACTTTAGAAGGATTGTCACTGACGTTGGATTTGTCAGAGAGCTTCTTGAGTTTTGAAGCGGAACTCTATTAGAACTTGGCAAGTGCCTCATCAAGGGTAGGAAGAGTGAGGTCAAGTTCAGAGGGTTGAGGAGTGGGTTCAGAAGGTTCATGTATGGGTTCAGATGGTTCAGGTATAGACAAAGTCTTTTTAAAGTCAGTTGTGGCCTGAAGGTCTTCGTGGTTTAGGGAATGAGGGTCAGGGTTATCTGAATCAGAGTGTTCAGTGTTAGAGGAGAGGTCATAATAAGGAGGGGGGATAGGGGTGGTGAATGGGGTTCATTAAATAATAAGGCTTCAGAGTGGGGGATTGATGTGGTTTATAGGTTAAAGATAGGTATGGGAGATAAAGGTGTGATGGTTCTGAGAGGGATGGGGTTAGATGTTGTGGGTTCTGATGGATTTGATCCAGAAGGGATGGGTATAGAAGGTTCAGATGAGGAAGGGAGTGAGGTAGTTTGTTGTTGAGATTTAGATTTGGATTTTGCGCTGGGAGCTATAATTTGTATGGAAGGTGAGGTGGATGATGTTTTAATAGTGGTTGAGAATGTGGGGGGGAAGAGGGAGTGATGAGGCAAGTTGCCTAGAACTAGAAGGAAGAGGAGCTTCTTAGATATGAGACTTATGTGTAGGTGTTGACGAAGTCAGAGGCACTAGCTTCATCTGAGTTGCTGAAGACTCTCCCAGCTTGAGACTCTTCTTCTTCTTCTTCTGAGATGTTTCCCTCTTTCTCTTCAAGAAGTTAGGGGGTTGATCTGGGAGCCAGTTCAAACTGAAGCCAGAGATATCGTATCCTTGGGCTTCTAGATCCTGCAAGTAGCAAGCAATGACTTCCGGAGGATCAATCTTTGAGAAAAGATATATCTCATTAGCTACCTCCCTTTGATCCTCCAGAGCTTCCCAAGAGGTGTTCCTTGTGGGTTTAACACAGACCTTGTCAATCAGTTCCATGCTCTTCAGATTCCTCCCATTCAGAGGCTTCCCTACGTCCATGGTGACGTCTTTCACCAGGTTCAAAGAAATGAGGTAATCCACCAGACCACTGTCAATCAAAATGTCAGAAATAAATCTGCCCAAAGGAATGTAGTTCTTGAGCTTTATGTTGTTCCTTGTGTCTCTAACAGAATCTATGAGATACTTGAAAAGGAGAGAAGGAAGGTTCAACTTCAGACATTTGTGCAGACAATAGAGAATGCACTTCTTATTAGTGTTGACGTAATCAGAAGAACTTGATGAAGGTCGGTGGTGAATGCATCCCAGAATGATTTTGAGCCACACTCTCAGATGCTTCTGAAGTTCTTGATTCTTAGAAGTTCTTCCTTTTGGGTTCTGAGTAAAGATTGTGGGGATAACTTCCTGGGACATGTACTTAGCCCTAGGGTTGATGTTGTAGATCCTTCTTCCCCCAACCTTTTCCATATTGAGGAGCGCAGATATTGATTTCTTAGTGATCACCATCTTGATTCCCAGAACATGAGACACAATGTAGTGATTGTCGCAATCAACGAATCTCCAGAATTCCTTCACCAAGTTTGAGTAGATGGCCATATAGACGGTTAAAATAATTGAGCCACCCTTGATTTTCTAGTTCTGGTGTGAAGTTCATGCCATTCTCCTTGAGGTTGTCGAAATCCACCAGTAACTCACACAAAACTTCAAGATGTTCAAAGGGATTTGAGAGGTTAATATGGGCAGGACGATCAAGAACATGGGTTTTTTGATAGAAAGTTATTGAAGTAGCAGCAGAAGAGGTTGCAACTTGTTGTGGAGATTTAACTTGTTGTTCAGTGGTGTTCATTTGTTTGGAGAATTCAAAAACCTGTTGTTCTTGAGCATTCATGTTGATTTGTTGTAGTGAGGTTATAGTGAAGGAGATGATAAAAGGTTGCAAAGAAGTTAGAGTTTTATGGGTTTGTGTAAGTTGTGAGTAGTAAAAGTGTGAATGTGAGAGTCGTGGAAGTATGTAAACACAAGTTTAAATATGCAAAAACGACAACGTTAGCTGAGAGGGAACCTAAAAATTAATTATTGTTAAAAACTGAGTTTTGACAAGCGTGGGAAGAATTAAATGTAGCTAATGATGTGGGTCTAATCTCAAGATTTGCACACTGCTCGAGAAGATCTCAACAGTTTGGCCCTTGAGTTCTGAGCTAGAGAAGTGTCTAGAAGAGCCAGAGCCACACAATTGAGGGACCACATGTTAATGTTTCTGGAGTCAAGAAGGTTTCTCACTAAGGAGGTTTCTGATAAAGATATCTTATAACTTATAGAAGTATCAGAACTAGAATCAGATAAACATCATATGCTTGAGTCAGAGTCTAATTTAAAATCAGATATGAGAGGCACATGTTCAGAGTCATTCTGGGCAATCTTCCGTATTTAAACTTTTCAGAATGAAAAGAAATCTATCTTCAGCTAAGGGTTTTGTAAAGATATCATCCCATTGATGGTATGTATCTATAAATTTTAAAATGATCATCCCTTTATGAACATAATCTCTAATAAAATGATGTTTAATTTCTATGTGCTTCGCTCTGGAATGTAAAATTGGATTCTTACTTAAGCATATAGCAACAGTATTATCACAAAAAATAGGAATGTTACTCTCATAGATCTGAAAGTCCTCAAGTTGACTCTTCATCCAGAGCATCTGAGTGCTGCAAAGTGAAGCTGAAATGTACTCTACTTCTACAGTTGACACTGCAATGCTTGATTGTCTTTTACTTGCCCATGAGATGAGGTTTCCTCCCAGAAACTGACAGTTCTGAAATGTAATTTTGCATTCTAATCTATCTCCAGCATAATCTGCATCACAATACCCAGAAAGCTTGTACTTTGATATTTTCTTATACATCAAGCCAAGGTTAGGTGTTCCTTTCAGATGCCTAAGGATTCTCTTAACAACAGTTAAGTGAGATTCCCTTGGATCTGACTAAAATCTAGCATATAGACATACGCTGAATAATATATCTGGACGTGAAGCAGTCAAATAAATAAGATAACCTATCATACCACGATAGAGTTTTTGACAAACCTTTTGATTTACCTCTTCCTTCTCTAGAATGCAAGTAGGATGCATGTGAGTCTTGGATGGCTTGCTTTCTGACATGTCAAATTTATTCATAATATCTTTTATGTATTTTCTTTGATAGACATATGTGTCTTCTGATGTTTGATTGATTTGAATGCCCATAAAGAACTTCAGTTCTTGCATTAGACTCATCTCAAATTATGTCTGCATTAACTCAGAAAATTCTTGGCAAACAGAGGGGTTAGCAGAACCAAATGTTATATCATCAATATAAATCTGACAAATCATAAGATCGTTTCTGATGTTTTTGCAAAAGGGAGTGGAGTCCACTTTGCCTCTGATAAAATCATTTTCCAGAAGAAATGAACTAAGTCTTTCATACCAAGCTCTGAGAGCTTGTTTCAGACCATAAAGATATTTCTTAAGTTTGAAAACATGTTCTGGAAGTTTTGAATTTTCAAAATCAGGAGGTCGATGGATATACACTTCTTCAAAAATGTAACCATTCGGAAAAACACTTTTGACGTCCATTTAATATAATTTAATGGAATAATTACAGCAAAAGATACAAGGAGACGAATAGATTCTAACCTCGCGACTGGAGTAAAGGTTTCATTGTTGTCAATTCCTTCTTGTTGACTATAACCTTATGCCACCAGCCGTGCTCTGTTTCTGACAACTTCACCCTTTTCGTTTAGCTTGTTTTTGTAGACCCATTTAGTTCCAATCACATGGGTTCCCTTGGATCTTGGTACAAGATCCCAAATGTTATTTTTGGAAAATTGATCAAGTTCTTCTTTTATTGTCAGAATCCATTCTTTATCTTGAAAAACTTCTTCATAGGATGTTGGCTCTATCAAAGATACTAGTCCCAAAAGTGTTTCTTCAGAAACTTTGAATGTTGATCTTGTTCTGACAGGTTCATCCTTGTTTCCCATAATTAGTTCTTCAGAAATATTTTGGCTATTTCTTTGTCTTTTTTGATTGAATGAGCTTTCAGGTGCTTCTGAAGTTCCTCTTTCTGCTTCTTCAGAGTCTTTAGTCTTTTCGTCAAGACCTGCAAGTGTGATCTCCATATCTGCAAATTTCTCAACTAGCTTTGACTTTTCAGAGTCAAGCTTGTCATCAAATATGACATGAATTGATTCTTCCATAATTTCTGTTTCTGTATTGTATTCTCGATATCCTTTAGAACGTCCAGAGTAACCCAACATAATACACTTTTGTGCCTTAGAGTCAAACTTGTTTAGATTGTCTTTAGTGTTCAGAATAAAACATGAGCATCCAAAGGATGAAAATAAGCAATGTTGGATTTTCTTCCCTTGCACAATTCATAAGGAGTCTTCTCTAGAATAAGTCTATTGGAGATTCTATTCTGAATGTAACATGTTGTATTTACAGCTTCTTCCCATAAGTGCTTAGCCACATTAGTCTCATTGATCATGGTTATGGCCATTTCTTCGAGAGTCCTATTCTTCCTTTCTACAAATCCATTTTGTTGTAGAGTTCTAGGACAGGAGAAATAATGGGATATTCCATTAGAGTCAAAAAGTTCTTCAAAAAATTTGTTTTCAAATTCGTCACCATGATCACTTCTGACTCTGATTATCTTAAAGTCAAATTCATTTTGCACTTTTGAACAGAAATTGGTGAACACAGAATGTGACTCATTCTTGTGCCTTAAGAATTTTACCCATGTCCAACGATTATAATCATCTACAATGACAAGTCCATACTTCTTACCATTAACTGAAGTTGTCTTAACAGGTCCAAGCAGATCAATGTGTAGAAGTTCCAGAGGTTTAGAGGTAGAAACAACATTTTTGGTTTTGAAAGTGGTTTTAGAAAATTTCCCTTTATGACATGCTTCACAAAAAGCATCTGAAGAAAACTTCAGCTTAGGTAGGCCTCTGACTAACTCAAGTTTACTTAGCTGAGAAATCCTCCTCAAGCTAATGTGACCCAAGCGTCTATGCCACACTCATTGCTCTTCATTAACAAACATTAAACATTTTATGTTTCGGTTTTTTAAATCTGAAAGTTTTATTTTATAAATGTTGTTTTTCCTCTTTCTAGTGAAAAGGATTGTGCCATTTTTCTGATTAACAACTTTGCACATTTTTTGATTAAAAATAATATCATAACCGTTATCACTTAATTGACATATGGATAACAAATTATGCATTAATCCCTCAACATAAAGGACATCGGAAATAGAGGGAAGAGATCTGTTGCCAACTGTTCAAGATCCTCTGATTCTTCCTTTCTGATTTCCTCCAAAGCCTATGAAACATGCATCTTTAAGTTCCAGGTTTTGGAACACATGCTTTCTTCCCGTCATGTGTCACGAGCATCCAGAGTCCAGGTACCATGATTGGTGTTTTAACTCTGCTGCACATGATATCTGCAATATAAACTATTTTATCTTTTGGTACCCAAAATATTTTGGGTCCTTTATGATTAGTTCTCCCATAGTTTCTGAAAACATTGGGTTTTCTAGCGTTACTGAACGTTTGTGTCTGTGCAGGTGTATAATGATAAGAAAAAAAGAGATTTTTATTTGTTTTCTATAGAAGGTTTCAGATCATCTTCATTAGAGTCATAACCAGTTCCTCTTTTTCTATTATGACTTACACCATAGATCATAGAATCCATTTTGCTTCTTTCTAGACCGTTGTTCAAAAATTTCTAAAAAGCTTTTTCATATATGTATATGATAGCGTCAGAAGTAGATGTGGCTTTAGAAAGAGTTTCTTCAAGTTTTGAACATTTCTTGGTCGAAAATTCGTTTTCTCTTTCAAGAATAAAATTATTTTCTTTGAGTTCAGAAACTTCTTTCTTAAGCTTATCACACTCTTCAACAGTCTCTTCATAAACCTTTTTCAAGTTCTTGAATTTTTGTCGAAGCTTATGATACAAGCTCAGAGATTCTGATAAACAGGCTTCTAGATCAGAACGAGAAAAGTTAGAGAATACCTCTTCAGAGTCAGACTCTGTTTCAGATGAACTTTAAGAGGTTGTGGCCATGAATGCTACGTTTGCCTGCTCTTCTTCAAAATCAGATTCTGAAGCTTCAGATTCATAGTCGTCCCATGTTGCCATGAGTCCTTTCTTCTTTGCTTTGAACGATTTCTTCTTGAAGCTTTCCTTTATGCAACTATTCTTATTTAGCTTTGGACATTCATTTCTGTAGTGTCCAGGCTCTTTGCATTCATAACATGTTACTTCCTTGTTGGGTTTGCCTCTAGAGGCTGAATCTGGACGATCTCCCTTCTGTATGGGCCTTCTGAAGTTGTTTTGTCTTTTTCTCTAGAGCTGTTTGATTCTTCTAGAAAGAAGAGATAATTCTTCTTCATCATCAGAATCTTCATCCTCAGGGTCATCATCTCCTTCTTCTTCAGCTTGAAAGGCTTTGTTCCTTTCTGGCTTTCTTCTATGTGATCTAGACTTTAGAGTAACAAAATTGCTTTTCTTCTGAGGTTCATCTTCTTCTAGCTCTATTTCATAACTTCCGAGGGAGATGATAATCTCTTCAAAACTTATGCTATTCAGATCTTTGGATAACTTCACAGCAGTAACCATAGGTCTCCACTTCTTGGGAAGACTTCTGATTATCTTCTTGACGTGATCTACTGTAGTATATCCTTTTTCCAGAACCTTGAGTCCTGCAACCAAAGTTTGGAACCTTGAGAACATCACTTCAACAGTTTCATCATCTTCCATTCTTAAGGCTTCATACATTTGGATTAAGGCCAGAGCCTTAGTCTCTTTAACTTGATTATTACCTTCGTGCGTCATTTTCAAGGAGTCAAAAATATCTTTGGTTGTTTCCCTGTTGGTTATCTTCTCGTACTTATTGTAGGAGATAGAGTTTAACAGAATGGTTCTTGCTTTATGGTGATTCTTGAAATCACGCTTATGATCGTCACTCATTCTGCTTCTTGGAATAGGAATACCAGGTGCAGAGTTGGGTATCTCATAACAATTTTTAACCATATCCCAAAGATCAGCATCGTGGCCTAGGAAGAAACTTTCAATTTTGTCCTTCCAATAGTCAAATTTTTCTCCATCAAAACTGGAGGTTTTGCGTTGTAGCTATCTCTTTCATTTGTGTTAGCCATGAAGTTTTTCTCACCCTGGGTCTCTCTACATGGTTAAGTGTTTGATTCAAAAATCAATAACATAGCCAAAGCTCTGATACCAATTGAAGGTAGAGAAAAACAAGAAAGGGGGGTTTGAATTGTTTTCACAGTAACTAAAAACTTTTGCAACACCACACACACAAAATAAATACTAACAACACACAAAATGTATCCTGGTTCGCTTGAAATTCTAAGGTACTCCAGTCCACTTGGCCAAGGTGATTTCGCCTTCAATAAGGACTTAATCCATTAATCTCAACAAATTACATAAATATGTCTAAGAGTTTAACAATCTCTCGGCTCTCTCAAGTCTACATACCTAAACAAGTCACTTGAGGAATTACAACCAATTTCAAGAAATTACAAGTGTTTGACTCAATGCTTCTAGATAAGTAGTGTAAACACACTTTTGAGAACAATGAAACACAACCACACAATTTGAGAAACAACTCTTGTATGGAACTATTTCTTACACCAATGATAGTGAAAGATATTTGGAATGGAGAAAATTGTTGTATGAAAGTTGTATCGTTGTATATATCGTTGTTATCTTCAGCAAGTTGTAAGGAGGCCTTTATACAACAATTGAAATGGTACCGTTGGGGGGAAATCAATGGAGATTCTTGAAGGAGAATAGCCATCCAAGGCGCAGCGGAATTAAAAAATTTCTCCATTTAGTGATCCTTACGAATGGGCATGATCAGTGATAGAATCGTTACCTCTTGTGGCGATTCAAACCTTTGGTGCAGATCTCTGATAATGATCAAAACCTTTGATACAGATCCACTGGGCGATCACGAACGTTGAACGATGACAACGTCTCTACTCAGTCCACACGAACGGATTCCTTCAATCGCAATGCTAGCTGTTATGAATGAAGGCTTTGAGTGAGAGAAAGAGGGAAACAAAATTCCAAGTCTCTACTTGAATTTCTGTCTGAGTGGATTGGAGTGACAATGCTTCTACCCAAGGGGTTCTATTTATAGAACCACTTATGTGGGCTTCAAGCTAAAAATCCCACTTAAGTGTATTTTGGCCCATATCTTATAATATGCCCAAAATCACTTAACTATTTGGTACCTTACCATATTTCGTCTCCCACTTAAGTGCACCATACCTTACGGTGTTCCTTAGTTACTCTATCTCTCATCAATCCGTCCTTTGTGTGTGACCCTATAGGTTTTCGCGGCGTTGGCAATCATATTAAATCACGCATTTAACATAATAAACAGTGAGCGGTATCTAGCAACACATCACTGCTACCCAAGTCACGAAAATGTCATGTGATATGACAAAACCTCCTGTGATAATAATTATGTATATAATTACCCCTTTGCCCTTATGTCTATATTGAACACAAGGTATAGACCGTGTCACCCTTGTCCAGTTCAATATTGGGCCCATAGACATTTATCCTGTTACGCAGGATTGGCAAATTCCATATAGGACACTCATGTCCCTTAGCATGCTTCGTGGAGTACCCATCAACTGTCTTTATGGTTATCCAGTTACGGACAATGTTGGATCAACAATAAAGCACTCGACTCTACATCTAGGATCCATAGTGGTTTCAGGTCGAAGAGTGGTATACACTATTATCACCATGAGAATAACTTATGACACTTTGCATAACTTTCTATATAGTATTCTCATAGCGGGTCAATCCGGTATAAATATTACTCCTAACTATATTTAAGACTTGATAACTCTTTATCCATGATCCATGAGATGTGATCATCAGTCTACAAACATAATAGTCTTAATGCTTTAATGTTATCCCACTTCACATCAAAGCTCGACTACAAATACTTTAAGAACAGTGCCCTTATGTTTAATGTGTTCTCATGATTAAGTCACACTTAATACATTAAACGGACTATCTATTCTAGGGACTTTATTAATCAACCATAATAAAGAAAATGCCTTTTATTATTAATAAATAATTCGATACAAGTACCAAAAGTATTGGCCTCTAGGGCTTACACCAACAATCTCCCACTAGCACTAGAGCCAATCAGGCATACCCCGTATGCCCATTGATCTAGTATGGCCATCATGCTTCTGCTGCGCAAGAGGCTTTGTCAGTGGGTCAGCTATATTGTCAAGTGTAGGTACTTTACATATTTTCACATCTCCTCTATCTATTATCTCTCGAATGAGATGATAACTCCTAAGTATGTGTTTGGATCGGTGGTGAGATCTAGGCTCCTTAGCTTGTGCGATAGCACCATTGTTATCACAATAGAGACCAATGGGATCCACAACGCTAGGGACTATGCCAAGTTCACTAATGAACTTCCTGATCCAAACAGCTTCCTTTTCTGCACTTAAGGCAACAATATACTCGGCCTCGGTTGTAGAATCAACAACTGTATCTTGCTTCGAACTTTTCCAGCTCACAGCGCCAGCGTTCAAGCAAAACACATAACCAGATTGCGATCTAAAGTCATCCTTGTCTGTCTGGAAGCTAGCATCAGTGTAACCAATTACAGCCAACTCTTCCTGACCTCCATATATCAAGAATGATTCCTTAGTCCTTCTCAAGTACTTAAGGATATTCTTAACAGCTACCCAATGGGCATCACCAGGATCAGATTGGTACCTACTCGTTGCACTTAAAGCATACGAGACATCTGGTCGAGTACATAACATGGCATACATGATAGATCCTATTGCAGATGCATATGGAATCTTATTCATGCGTTCCCTTTCTTCCTTAGTTGAAGGGGATTGTGTTTTTGATAGACACAGGCCATGTTGCATAGGTATGAATCCTTTCTTGGAATCATGCATATTAAAGCGTCTCAACACTTTGTCTATGTATGTACTCTGACTTAGGCCAAGCAGTTTTTGTGATCTATCTCTATAGATTCTGATTCCTAATATATAGGCTGCTTCACCTAGGTCCTTCATAGAAAAGCATTTCCCCAACCAAGTCTTTACTTGTTGCAGGGTAGGGACATCGTTTCCAATGAGTAATATGTCATCTACATATAACACCAGGAACATGATCATGCTCCCACTAACCTTCTTGTAGACACAAGGCTCATCTTCGTTCTTGATGAATCCATATTGTTTTACCGTTTCATCAAAACGAAGATTCCAGCTTCTGGAAGCTTGCTTCAATCCATAGATTGATCTTTGTAGCTTACATATCTTATGGGCTTCTTCTGGTATGTCAAATCCTTCAGCCTGTGTCATGTACACATCCTCAAGAAGATTCCCATTAAGGAAAGCAGTTTTGACATCCATCTTCCATATTTCATAATCATGATATGCAGCGATAGCAAGTAAAATCCGAACAGATTTAAGCATTGCAACTGGTGAAAAGGTTTCATCATAGTCAACACCATGAATTTGTTTATATCCTTTTGCAACCAGTCTTGCCTTATAGGTATGTACCTTACCATCCATGTCAGTCTTCTTTTTGAAGACCCACTTGCATCCTATAGGATTAACTCCTACAGGAGGCTCTACCAAGTTCCAAACTTGGTTCGTGTACATGGAATCTATTTCGGATTTCATGTCCTCTAGCCACTTCTCAGACTCGGGACCAGTTATGGCCTCTTGGTAGGTCACAGGCTCATCTTGATCCATGAGTAATACATCACCTTGATCTGTTATGAGATATCCATATCTCTCAGGTAGGTGACGTATCCTGCCTGACCTACGCTGGTCTTGTTCTACTTGAGCAGGTTGCTCTTCCACAACCATTTGTGTTTCCTGCTCTAATTCCTCCATAGGTGTATCGATGCTTTGTGATTCTTGAATTTCTTCAAGCTCTACTTTCCTCCCACTGGTTCCTTTGGAAATAAAATCCTTTTCTAGGAAAACTCCAGTTCGAGCGACAAACACTTTGCCCTCAGAAGGATTGTAGAAGTAATATCCTCTTGTTTCTTTAGGATACCCCACAAATAAGCATTGGTCAGATTTGGGCTCAAGCTTAGTTGAAATTTGTCGTTTCACATAAACTTCGCAACCCCAAATCTTCATGTAAGACATATGTGATTTCTTACCACTCCATATCTCATATGGTGTCTTATCAACCTTTTTGGATGGAACACGGTTAAGTGTGTAAGTTGCGGTCAACAGCGCATGTCCCCAAAAGGAGTTTGGAAGATCGGCTTGACTCATCATGGATCGGACCATGTCCAACAGGGTTCGATTTCTTCTCTCAGACACACCATTCCATTGGGGTGTTCCAGGAGGAGTGAGTTGGGATAGGATCCCACACTCTTTCAGATGGTCATCAAACTCTAGGCTTAAATATTCACCACCTCGATCTGATCGAAGAGCTTTAATATTCTTACCTAGTTGGTTTTGTACTTCATTCTTGAATTCTTTGAACTTTTCAAAGGACTCTGATTTGTGTTTCATTAAATACACATAACCATATCTACTGAAATCATCAGTGAATGTGATGAAGTACTGAAAACCTCCTCTGGCTGATATGTTCAGTGGACCACATACATCAGTATGTATGAGGGCCAAAAGATCATTTTCTCTTTCACCTTTTCCTGTGAATGGAGACTTTGTCATCTTTCCAATTAAACAAGATCTGCATGTCTCATATGATTCATAATCAAAAGAGTCCAACAGTCCATCTTTATGGAGTTTGGAAATGCGTTTCTCATTTATGTGGCCTAATCGACAATGCCAAAGGTAAGTTGGATTTAACTCATTAGGTTTCATCCTTTTAGTATTAATGTTATAAATAGGAATTTCAAGATCAATGACATATAGTCCATTGTTCATTTGTGCGGTTGCATAGAATATATCATTCAAATAAATTGAACAACAATTGTTCTTTATTATGAATGAAAAACCGAACTTGTCCAAACAAGAAACAGAAATAATATTCCTGCTAATTGCTGGTACATAATAACAGTTCTCTAACTGAATTATTAAACCACTAGGTAAAGTCAATTCATAAGTTCCTACGGCTAAGGCAGCAACCTTTGCTCCATTACCAACTCGTAGGTCGACTTCACCTTTTGCCAATTTTCTACTCCTTTTTAGTTCTTGCACATTTGTACAAATGTGAGAACCGCATCCAGTATCTAATACCCATGATGCAGAAGTAGATAAATTAATTTCAATAACAAAAATACCTGAAGTTGGAGTCTCTACTCCATTCTTCCTATCTTCCAGGTACTTTGGGCAGTTCCTCTTCCAGTGTGCGATCTTACCGCAATGGAAGCAGGTGCCTTCCTTTTCTATGCTTCCACTAGGCTTCAAAGCAGCACTAGTGGGTTTGGGTTTGGTAACTTCCTTGCCTTTCCCTTTATCATGTTTGAGGACAATCCTCATGTCTCGGTACCAATCCAGAAAATTTGTCCCAGACAATTTTTCCTTGTCAAGGTTTGATCGCAATATGTTGTTAGAGGTGTTTGTTGTCATGGTAATCTACACAAGGATTAATGAAAATATAAGTATCATTGACATATTGAATTAGGTCTTTAATTAAACATGTTCCCACTATTTTATTCAAAACAAATGACCCTCATCATTTGATTCGAAAAATCCCGTTGGAAGATTTTCTAGTGGGTCGAGATCCATATTTCACTTCGTTCTAAGTCCGCGTAGGAGGATTACATAAAACTAGGTTATTTTAGGTAGGAACTCCTTCCAATTGTATCTCATACAACTCTCGAAAATTTCAGTTGGGTGAATAACTCCTTATTCTAATCCATCATATGGATCATTCCCAACTCTTGCTTCTAAACATATATATAATCTTATTATAATTTGTTTAGTTAAGTTTGACCCATTGTTTTAACAGTTGGATATTACAATTATCCCATCGCACCTTACTAATATATAGATCATGCACCTCGCGTAGGCGAAACCTACATTATTCATTACTAGTCTTGATGAGTGTTAAAACTTGGAAAGCATAAACTTAATATTTAATTTGAGGGAATTGCAATTTTTCTGATCTCACCGGCTTGTTTATCATATAAACCGTCTCTCACATGCATCAACATACATTCACATGCACCAACATACATAATGAAACAGTTATGGCCCCTAGCGCAATTGTTCTCCCAAGCCAATGAGAGAACCTAAGCTAACCTACAACGATCTAAGCTTCTCCAAGCAAGATCTTCAAGGTTGTCCTCCTTTGGCACTGACTTCTTTGCTTTCTTCATATCATTACATTACATGAAAGAAACTCGTTTTACATACGAGGGAGTGAGATGAGAAAAGAAGTTACATTTGGGAGATTAAGAGAGAGGCACGACACGCAGGTCGTATTTTAAAAACCCAAAACAAAACAAAGGAAAACTAAGGCCATAACCGATCACCACAAGACAATAATAAACACTTTATTATTATTATTATTATTATTAATTCCTTTAATTAATAAAATCAAATTAAATTTCGACGACCGATCACACTACGCAGAGTTAGCCGGGGGTCCGCTGCCCGGACAGCGGGAACGGGTGTTCCGCTGGCCGGTCAGCGGACAAGGGTCAAGGGGGCAGCGCCCCTTGTGGGGTCGAAGGGGCAGCACCCCTGCTCGAAAATTTTAATGAACAATTCATTTAAAATTGACGTCGTTTTCGTATCAACATTTGATACTTCAAAGCACTTTTTCTAGCCGAACGGGTGAATTTTTCCTTGCGTTAACCGGTTAACACTGTTTGAAAATTTTTAGAAAATTATTTTCTGCCTTGCGTTAACCGGTTAACCATATGCGTTAACCGGTTAACATTGTTGAAAAATTTCTTGGAAAGCTGTTTTCCGCCTTGCGTTAACCGGTTAACCAAATGCGTTAACCGGTTAACACTGTTTGAAAATCTCAAAAAATTTATTTCGTATTGCGTTAACCGGTTAACCATACGCGTTAACCGGTTAACACTGTTCGGAAAAGTGTTTAGAACACACAACTCTTGTGCAATCAAACCCCAATCGCATAACTCTCTGACAGCACAACCCTTGTGCCGTCACTAACCCTGATGCACCAATTTCAGACCGTCAAACACATCTCGATTGTTAATTCAGTATGATTGATCAACACATCATTGCTTCACCATACTAATGTCGGATCAAGAAGCAAACGACCATTGATCGCTCAAAGGAAAACAATCACTGAGGGTTTGAATGAACGAAACGAGAACATTATATCATATATAATGTATTTTGCATCAGGATTACATATATCACATATATGTAACTTGATCGATCTCAATTTAACCTTTGATTCATTCTGTCTTTAATCATATTATTACAGAACAAAAACAGTTATCAGATTCATGGTTTCGTAAGTGGCTCTGATACCACTAAAGGAGAATAGCCATCCAAGGCGCATCGGAATTTAAAAATTTCTCCATTTAGTGATCCTTACGAATGGGCATGATCAGTGATAGAATCGTTACCTCTTGTGGCGATTCAAACCTTTGGTGCAGATCTCTGATAATGATCAAAACCTTTGATACAGATCCACGGGGCGATCATGAACGTTGAACGATGACAACGTCTCTACTCAGTCCACACGAACGGATTCCTTCAATCGCAGTGCTAGCTGTTATGAATGAAGGCTTTGAGTGAGAGAAAGAGGGAAACAAAATTCCAAGTCTCTACTTGAATTTCTGTCTGAGTGGATTGGAGTGACAATGCTTCTACCCAAGGGGTTCTATTTATAGAACCACTTGTGTGGGCTTCAAGCTAAAAAGCCCACTTAAGTGTATTTTGGCCCATATCTTATAATATGCCCAAAATCACTTAAGTATTTGGTACCTTACCATATTTCGTCTCTCACTTAAGTGCACCGTACCTTACGGTGTTCCTTAGTTACTCTATCTCTCATCAATCCGTACTTTGTGTGTGACCCTATAGGTTTTCGCGGCGTTGGCAATTATATTAAATCACGCATTTAACATAATAAACAGTGAGCGGTATCTAGCAACACATCACTGCTACCCAAGTCACGAAAATGTCATGTGATCTGACAAAACCTCCTGTGATAATAATTATGTATATAATTACCCCTTTGCCCTTATGTCTATATTGAACACAAGGTATAGACCGTGTCACCCTTGTCCAGTTCAATATTGGGCCCATAGACATTTATCCTGTTACGCAGGATTGGCAAATTCCATCTAGGACACTCATGTCCCTCAGCATGCTTCGTGGGGTACCCATCAACTGTCTTTATGGTTATCGAGTTACGGACAACGTTGGATCAGCAATAAAGCACTCGACTCTACATCTAGGATCCATAGTGGTTTCAGGTCGAAGAGTGGTATACACTATTATCACCATGAGAATAACTTATGACACTTTGCATAACTTTCTATATAGTATTCTCATAGCGGGTCAATCCGGTATAAATATTACTCCTAATATTCATACCTATATTTAAGACTTGATAACTCTTTATCCATGATCCATGAGATGTGATCATCAGTCTACAAACATAATAGTCTTAATGCTTTAATGTTATCCCACTTCACATCAAAGCTCGACTACGGATACTTTAAGAACAGTGCCCTTATGTTTAATGTGTTCTCATGATTAAGTCACACTTAATACATTAAACGGACTATCTATTCTAGGGACTTTATTAATCAACCATAATAAAGAAAATGCCTTTTATTATTAATAAATATTTGATACAAGTACCAAAAGTATTGGCCTCTAGGGCTTACACCAACAATTCTGTGCCAGCTATGGCAGTTAAAGGTAGTAAACTTTCTTGTCCTTTCCATAGCAGTCTTGAAGTGTAATCCATTATTTCCTTAAAAGGAATTGTACTTTACTTTAAATACTTCCAGCGTAAGTTTCTAATTAGGTGAAGTCTGATGGTGTGTTAAGCATGTATTAGAGTGAGCATGATTAGAGTCTTCAGAGTTGGAGTTCAAATATCTTTTTGCAGTCTTCAGATATCTCTGCAGTCTTCAGATATCTTGTGTAGAGTCTTCAAATATCTCGTGCAGAGTCTTCAGATATCTCATGCAGAGTCTTCAGATATCAGGGCTTGAATTTCAGTGTCAGATTCTTCAGGTAATTAATCCTCAGATGCATTCTATTTGGAGTCAAATTTGATTTCTCATTGTATTGGGTCAACTTTTTTGGACTAGTGCGGATGTCAGATATTTTTTCCTCAGAGTCATTTTAACATATAATCCTGCAGACTTAAGAAAATTATTAGGGTACCAAATTGTTTCATTCTTTGTTGTCATAAAAACTTTAAGATATATTGCTGAATCAAAATCTTGTTCTAACAGGTATTTCAGTTGTGTGCCAAGCATAAATATTGGAATCCTTCTCTTGGATTATTCCTTGATTTGTTCAACATAAGGCATACTTATCAAGACAATTTTCATAATCATAACTCATTAGCTTCCACCAGGTCAATCCTTGGTTTGACCCCTTTACTCTATACTAGGGCGATTTTCAATGGCGCTTCTTACTGGTAAAACCCCTCACACTCGCGACCTATCTCATTTTTTGGTACATCCCTGCCAATTCTCCTTGCTTTTGCCAAAGTTTATACCCAAAGTACTTGTCTAAAATCCACTTTAATCGGGACGCTCATTCCTACTGTACCAAGTTGGCCTCTCTTTCTCTGAGCGAGGTGACAATGAAGAGGAAAATACAATCTTGGTTTTAGGGGCTTGGCTATGAGGAAGGGTTCGGCCCTGGTGAGGTGCCCCCTACCGAGGTGAGAAAAAGGCGGATTGACACATATGCCATTGTGAGTGTAGTTAACTAGGAGGAGAGGAAAAATATATTTGGTAAAAGAGGTGTGCTCGTGTGGGTTTTTAACATGAATGATTGAGTATTGTTGATAGCATGGAAAAGGTGAAGAAGTTGAAACTGATCTACAACCTTGCATATTCTCAAGGTATTCAGACCATTGTGAATATCGGGACTACTACTTTTGCATCTACTCCTCTGGAATCCATTGCTTCTGCTTTATCCTCTTCTCATATCCCTGCTATGGAGACGTCTATTTCTGCACCCGAGGTAGATCAACTTGTGGACGATGCAGTCACTTTAACTATATGGGAGTTGACCCCGCCTCCAATTTCAACAAAAAGGGCCCAGGATGAAGATCAACAATCCCCCTATGAAGAGGGTTCTCCAAAATGAACTTGTGTCGATGGGGATGATATTTCTAGGGAGGTAACTTCTTTCATGCGAATGTCAGACGTCTTATATTCCCATCTTGATCTCACTCCTAAGGAGGCTCTTACTATCGTCTCAATGCCGATTTTACCTATATTGTGGCTAGGGATGCTCAAATTAACCAATTATTTAAATTATTCATATCTATATTCAAATCCGATTATTAAAAACCAGTTAATTATTAGAATGATTTTAACCAAATCCATATTTTGGATATGTTATTAATATGGTTTTAATCAAATCCATATTTTGGACATCTATATCCAGAATAAAAACCAAATTAGTCTTTTTTTTAAAAAAATTGAAAAAAAAAAACTTTTTTTTCTTTTGAAAAAAAAATCTGGAAAACAAATATTTTTTCAGTACATAAAAAAATAATTAATTTTTTTTTCCAAAAATAGAAAAAATGATTTTAAAAATTTTTTAATATAAAAAAGTACTATTTTTTATTTTTGAAAATAAATATTTTTTTAAATAAAAAAATTCTTGCTAAATTTTTAATTTTTTTTAAAAGTTAAAATTAATTATAAATTTAATAATGAATATTATCAGTTAATACTGATTTATAACTATTTTATAAAAATAAAATCGATTGTGACAATTAATTTCAATAATCAATTATAACATATTGATTATTCATGGTTATCGATTGATTATAGAAATTAATCATCTATGAACATCCAATCAAGTGGACTATATATACACACTCAAAGAACAAGGAAGGAATATTCACGTATGGGATACAATTCAACTTCACTGATTCTACACCGGTGAAGTAACAAAGTTATACTTTTTACGAGTACAACCTCAAATAATTTTTTTAAAGATTCATATAAAAGGACATTATGATATATTAGCATATCGGTAAACATGAGATAAATATATAAAAAAATTATTAATGTCCATTTCGGAATGTTATCTTTCACTAAAGCATGTTACTCCCTTCTTTCTAATTGATAGGTTTAGTTTATAAATTTACAAATTTAAAAAAGTATATAAATAAAAAAGGAGAATGATATTTATATTAAAGTTTTTTTTTATGTACTAGTGTATTCATATAAAAAAAATCTGTAATTAGGACTTACATAAATCATATAACTCCGAATTTGAAGTTCAACTTTTGAATCCCACAAAAATTGACTCTTTTTTATCTTGTACTACCATTTTATCTCTATTTTCTCCTTTCCTTTATCCATTGGTCTCCATTTTCAAAGATAATCCTAAAGTAAGCTATTTGCAAGACTTTGTTAGACTAAATCAAAAGCATATTAAATTTTTTTAGGTTATTGGTCTAGTGGTCTAACACTACTAATTAATTATAATTTTTGGGATAGGATGTTTGTTACCAAGGTTCAAATCCCAGTTGCCACATAAGTTTTCCTCACGTCTAAATCACTAGGCTATAACACTGAAGACTATATATATATACCTAGGGGTGGACAAGAACCGTTCACCCGGCCAAATCCGCCGGTAACCGAAAAAGAAAACCGAAATGGGCGGGTTCAAACGGTCTATCGGGCCAGTGATTAAAATATAGCAGTTTCAATTGGGTTTATATGGGCGGGTCGGGTTCAAAATTCTGAACCGCGGATACCCTAACCTGCCCAATTGAGATACCCTCCTAGGGTTTTCCACCAGCTAAAGTTCATTCTTTTTTTCCTGTTCTCTCACTCACACCTAATACCAGTAAGCATTTTTTATTCTCTCACTCACAGCCGCACCTCCATGAAAATATTCTAGCCTCAATTCTCAACATCGTTCACCACCATCATTCACCACCCACCACCTTCAACTCTCACCACTCACCGCCCAATTTTCAATCCACGCGCCGCTTTCGGTTTCCGCTGCTTCCACACCTCAGCTCATCTTCCAACGCTTCGTGGCTCGCCGCTCTTTTCCGCCAACACACTCACCGCTAATTCCGTTCCGGTATGTATTCAATCACCGTTCACCAGCCTAGGTTTTTATATACGGTGGAGTATGAGGTTTTTCGGATGATGCTCGGAAACGCACCGTAACGTACCTATGAATTTCATGTGGTTGATGATTTTTGGAGTTTTATACGCATTATTTTGATTGGATTTAGTCTTCAACAGTTTTATGTTGAGCAATTTCTAGAAAAATTGTGAAATTAAAGAAACTTTATTATATTGTTGTTTATTGAGGATGTAAAGTGTTTGTGCCAAAATGGTTGAAATGCTGCACCTTGCAAGTTGCAACTCCTTTAATTGTCTTCATATTTGGTAATTGTATTGATTGATTGTTGAGACTTTGAGTTATTTATTTGCTTCCCATTGTGAAATGCACTTGAACCGAACTGAAGATAACCAAATTGTTGACCTATGTTATGAAACTGAATTGGCGTGTGATACTGTATACGTGCGTTTTCGACGCCATGAGATTTGGTGTACAGAATGACTTTTTCGACAAATGATGACATGGGATAAAACGATTTGGTTGATAAGTGTGGCTCGACACTTCGACAAAATGGAAGACATTGCAGTATATTGATAATTCGACAAAAAGCCTGAAGGAAGGCGTCGTTTCGACTTAAAGTGTAAATTTGAATTTAAAAAGTTGTAACGTTTGGCAGAAGACGCGTGGAAGCATCTGGCGAAAGGAAGAAAAGCCATGTGTCACAGTTTTAGGATTTGGTCGTTAGTAACAGTTATGTTATTTGTTTATAAATAGGGTAGTTGTTATAGAAAAAGAGGTGTGAGAATTTACTTGTACAAAATTCCTGAAAACGCTCAAAGTACCCGTGTGAGAGAAAAGAGTCATATTTGGAACATGTATGTGTAAACAAACACCAATTCCTTCAAAGTTTATTTTATAAAGTTTAAAGTTCTTTACAAATCTCTTTTATGTTTTCCAGTCATTTATCTTTCTGCACTTTCTCCTTTTCGACACTTTACATTTTGTCAGTTATTTTCCGCCATTTACTTTATCTTGTTAAATTTACATCTACTTAACGTTTTAATCAACATATTTCGACGTAAAACACTTAGAGAACAAAAATGAAATATATGAAAGTGATTCTAGACATCTTCAAGACCATCTAGATCTGCACATGTCCTAGGATTTGTGTGGTTGATCCTGCAAGTAACCCAATTCTACAAGTTTTGGTAAACCAGAGGTTGTTCGCCAAAATTCACAGCGACAAATTGGCACGCCCAGTGGGACAGTGCAAAAAATCTAGAAATCTAGATAATCACTAATCAAAATTTGTTCTTCATTGTATGAGACTGAGAAGCGGTAAATTAGCCGTATCCGAAGTAGAAATACCTAAAAGAACAAGAGTAAGGAAAATGGCGAACCAGCCAAATAATCCAAACGAATCTATCCCAGTATCCAACCCTGCCCCTTCGACAGAAGGCAATATAGGATCGGTCCCTGTGTCAGAGGCTGTACCTTCGTCAACAGGGTCGATACCAGCGGTTTCGATGTCGCAAAACGCGCCTAGTTCGTCCTTCAGGGCACAACAAATGCCCGTTGGGACACCCCCTCCTGTGGGGAACACTCCTAGGCCTTTTGTAACAAATTTCACCTTGCCTCCGCCTGGTAGGGAACAACCCTTTGGAATGCCAACTTCGGTGATGGCAAATTTACACAACTCCCCGTTAATATATTCAGATTCGATGGCCAACGTGTCTTCACCCTTACAAGGGTCAGGATATGGTGGAAATATGAGTAGACTGAATCAACAACCACTTTACGTGCCGCCGATAACGAATAATTCGGCGCAAGTAATTAGACAGCAGATGGACGAGAGTAATCATGATATGGTCCAAATGTTGACGCAACAAATGGGAGCGGTGTTTAACCCACTAATACAAAACACCACTCAAACAAACCAAGTGTTGGCAGCGCAGATGACGCGCATTGCTGATTTCTTTGGAGTCCCTCAAACTCGACACAGAGAACAAGTGATTCATAACCCAGTGGTAGCGGTCCAGGAAGAGCCTACGATAAACCAGATACCATTGGATAATCCTCAAACAAACGTCAGAAACCAAGAGGATGTAGTCGAACAGCCTCGTGTCGAAATCCCCATTCCACAAGAGCCTAGAAGGATAGTAATCCAGAGAGGTCAGGACGCGGATGCTGTATTGCAACAACGGATACGGTATAATAATCCTCCTGTCGAAAACAATTTGGCAGCCATGGTCGAAACGATAATGGCACAAAATGGGATGAACATGGGTTTACAAAGGCCTAGTTACGCATCCCCACTATCGGAATATATTCTGCAAGAAGAACTGCCACCAAGGTGGAAAGTCCCTAAGTTCACAAAGTTCTCAGGGGACACTAGTGAGTCCACTATAGAACATGTGGCACGTTATCTGATCGAGGCAGGGGAGATAGCCCGTAATGAAAATTTGAAAATAAAATATTTCCCTAGTTCCTTAACAAAAAACGCGTTTACTTGGTTTACATCTTTGCCTGCAAACTCAGTATACACGTGGACCCAATTAGAAAGGTTGTTCCATGAACAATTCTACATGGGACAAACAAAAATAAGTCTGAAAGAATTAGCCAGTGTCAAGAGAAAACACTCCGAACCAATAGATGATTATTTAAATAGGTTCAGATTGCTAAAGGCTAGATGTTTCACCCCAGTGCCAGAACACGAGTTGGTCGAAATGGCCGCAGGGGGACTAGACTATTCTATAAGGAAGAAACTAGATACCCAGTATTTGAGGGATATGGCACAATTAGCGGATAGAGTGAGACAGGTCGAAAGGTTAAGGGACGAAAAATTCAGGGCAAATAAGAATAAAAAAGAGAGGGTAGCCTACGTAGGGGTTCGCCAAGATGATGAGTTCGACGAAAACGAACCAAGTAGCTTCGACGAACAAGAGATTGACCTAGCAGAACTAAAGCAAGGGCCACCTTATTCGTGCAAAGTACTAACTCCGTCGAACGGAAACCCAGTCGAAACCAACGATAAGTTCCCCAAAAGGACTTATACGTTCGACATCACCAAATGTGACGAAATCTTCGATCTGTTGGTTAAAGATGGTCAATTAATAAAACCACCAGGCGCTAAAGAACCGCCTATGGAACAACAGAAAAAGAGAGGTTTTTGTAAATACCATAATTTTCTGGGCCATAAGACGTCTCGTTGTTTCCTTTTCAGGGATCTCGTTCAAAATGCTATCCGTGACGGAAGGCTGAAGTTTGGTGACAAACCAAAACAACAGATGAAGATCGATTCGAATCCTATGCAAGCAGTCGAAGCCCACTACGCTGAACCATCCGTCGTGAACATGGTGGAGGCCGAAGTTGCTCCTGATGGCAAGTTGGAAATGGTGGAAGCCCCTGGAAGTTTCGACGCAAATGTCAACATGGTCGAGATTGCTGATGATCTCGCAAGCCAGAAAAGGATAGAAACTACTGAAGGTTTCGACAAGAAGGACGGTGACGATGCTGTCGAGAATGTGGAGTTTCGACAAGAGGAGAATTGGGACCGCTTGGGTCAGCCAAGTGGGAAATATGATTATCTTGTGAAGTACGACGCGCCGGCAAGCTCCCAGATCGACATCAACACAATCCGACCAAGCGGTTGGGGAGATGCTTCTTCAGACAACGATGAAGAAACAGTCGACGAAATTAAGCATTCCCCTAATACGAAAGAGAGGGTTACTGAAGACCTCGTGATTGAAAACAAGGCTGCTGAAGGCCTTGATTCTAACAAAAAGAAGAAAGGTGATATCGCCACCTGCGTCAACACTATGGGGCCTTTCAGTAAAGAAGTCACAAAAATCAAAGCGGAAGCCGCTAACGGTCCATCGAAGCCCGTGATCAGTGGGATTCTACGTAGGACAATGGAAGACCCCAGAAGAAATTGGAACAAATGTTGTTGCAAACATGGTCCCAGGACCATATCTTGGTGCTGCTGCCCAGAGAAAGAGTTCGACCAGACACCAAAAGGCGTCGAAGGCGAAGAAGAGAGGCTCATTAGAAAGATGAACGAATTAAGCATCGCCGACGAACGAAATGTTGGGGTAAATATGGTGGAAATATCTCAGAAGGACCAGGTCGAAGAGGGCGAAGATCGTCGTCGGAAAGAACACCAAAGGCTGGCGTATCCTAGAGAGGAGGAAAACTTAATGGAATTCATCAAGAGGTGCCAAAGGATGAAAACCGAAGTGATGTTGTGCCCACGCTGCAGCGCAGTCTTCGACAGGAAGGCAGCAACCAACCTGGAAGCGGTGGATAAGACCAAGAGGAAAGAGAATTGGGGAACAGTGAGATATGACCCAAGGAGAAGTGATCACCACCAGTGGAGGCACGGAGAGAGACGCCAGAACACCTATAAACCATCTGACAAAGCAACGGACGACAAATGGGTTCAACCCATTAGAGACGCCCAGGGGCAGAAGAAATGGGGAAGGTTTGAGGTTCAGAGAGGCGCGTCGATGGAGGGCAAGAAGGAAATGGAAAAACACAAGCCAAGACCATACCCTTCAGGGAATTACAAAGGCAAAAATCCCATGTCCAGATCCCAATGGAGGAGGTTCCAAAGGCAGAAGAGGGCAGAAATAGAGATGGCAAAAAAGAACATGAATGGTCCAGACGAAGCAGAATCTAGCAACAATCGTCAGACAAGGAGCAGGAAAGAGACTCCCCTCCAGATCAATCCTAGCAGAGTTGTCGAATCGGTGGCGTCGAAGGAGAAGACGCAGGAAGATGATGAAGTAACCGACAGTTTTAACTCTGACTCAGAAGCATCCTTCAACGTAATTTGCAACGTGGTCTCTGTGCTCCCTGGAGACTATGATAGAGTCATGGAGATCGAGGATGAAGGAGATGAAATGGAAGAAGAAACAATGGCACACAAGCCCGTCTGCTACTACGTGATAAACAACGGATGCGTCGAAGAGCAGAACGCTTTCTTCGAAAGACCAGACGACTTCATGAAAGCGCATTTGAAACCTCTGTTTATAAAAGGAAAGGTGGAAAATGTCGGTGTGAATAAGATACTGGTGGATGGGGGAGCGGCAGTGAACTTGATGCCCCACTACATGCTGAAGAAGATTGGAAAAGACGATTCGGACGCGAAGCCTCACAACATGGTGCTGTCGAATTACGAAGGGAAGATAGGAACAACTATGGGAGTCATCCAAGTGAACTTAACTGTAGGAACCATAACAAGGCCTACAATGTTCATAGTCATTGCTTCAAAAGCCAACTACAACCTACTGCTTGGTAGGGAGTGGATTCACGGCGTGGGAGCTGTACCCTCTTCGATGCACCAGCGGATAGCCATATGGAGGCCAGATGGAATCGTCGAAAAACATCGAGGCTGACCAAAGCTACTTCATGACCGAGGTGAACACTGTCAACAGCCAAAGCTTCGACAAAAACCTGGCTCATATACCTCCCTGCAGCCCGGCAGAATTCGACTTGAAGACGACAGACAATGCCTATTGCTCCATGTACCTGCATCCAACGCATGGTTTCCAGTGGGATAAAGAAGTGATTGGCGAAACTTACATATGGGGAACCACTCATATAGCGCCGACGGGATGGGGTAGTGAACTTGACGATGACGAGTGAACAATCAGCGATCGAAAAGATTACGGCTTACATAGCCGAAAACAAACTAAAAGAGGCCCTTGAGGCTGAAGTAAAAAATATGGTTGTCGAAGCCAACCAAGAGAACTCCAACAAACAATGTCCCCAAGAAGACGTTGCGGAAGATCATGTCACCAACCAATGGGCGGATGGCAACACCAAAAGCTTGACGCCATTTACGACGACGAACCTCTGGGGTTCGAAAAAGATCCAGTGTCAACTAACGAGAAGATGGTGGCGCAGGATCCTTTAGAAGAAATAAACTTGGGGGTGGGGATAGAGAATAGACCAACCTACATAAGTGCAAAAATGGACCCCCAATTCAAGGTCGAAATAGTCCAGTTGCTGAAAGAGTTCAAAGACTGCTTCGCATGGGATTATGACGAAATGCCTGGTCTTGACAGAAGTCTGGTCGAAATGCAGTTGCCAATAATGGAAGGAAAGAAAAATAAAAGAAATCCTGTCGAATGACTTCTAAGATGCAAGTTCATCCGCACAACCAGGTATGTCGAATGGATTGCAAATATTGTTCCAGTAATTAAGAAAAATGGCAAACTTAGGGTATGTATTGATTTTCGAGACTTAAACTCGGCTACCCCAAAGGATGAATATCCTATGCCAGTGGCAGAAATGCTCATAGATTTTGCAGCCGGCCATGAGTACTTAAGTATGCTAGACGGATACTCTGGCTATAACCAAATTTTTATCGCTGAAGAAGATGTTCCTAAAACGGCTTTCCGTTGTCCTGGAGCCATAGGAACGTACGAATGGGTAGTAATGCCTTTTGGTTTAAAGAACGCTGGAGCGACTTACCAACGTGCCATGAATTCCATCTTTCATGACTTTATCGAAACTTTCATGCAAGTGTATATTGACGACATTGTGATTAAGTCTGTTTCAGGGAAAAGTCATATAGATCATCTTCGACAATCCTTTGAAAGGATGAGGAAGTTTGGTTTGAAAATGAACCCACTTAAATGTGCTTTTGGTGTGCAGGCGGGTGATTTCTTAGGCTTTGTGGTCCATAAGAAGGGGATCGAAATAAACGAAAATAAAGCCAAGGCCATAATGGAAGCGAAAGCGCCATCAACCAAAAAGGGGTTGCAGTCTCTGCTAGGGAAAATCAACTTTCTCAGAAGATTCATCTCCAACCTCAGTGGGGAGACACAAGCTTTCTCTCCTCTACTTCGACTAAAGAAAGAAGACTTCGCATGGGGGCAAGAACAGCAAGCGGCTTTCGACAAAATCAAGGAGTACCTGGCTAATCCCCCAATCCTGATGTCTCCTTGCAGAAAAAGAAATATGAGATTGTACATTTCGGCATCAGACAAAACATTAGGAAGTATGTTGTGTCAAGAAGATGAGAATGGCGTCGAAAGGGCCATTTATTATCTCAGTAGAGTCCTGAACGATGCCGAAACTAGATATAGCATTATAGAAAAGCTATGCCTGTGTGTATATTTCTCTTGTATCAAATTAAAGCATTATATAAAACCTGTTGATGTATATATTTCCTCCCATTTCGACGTAATAAAGTATATGTTATCTAAATCTATTTTACATAGTCGAATTGGAAAATGGGCTTTAGCTCTAACAGAATACTCTTTGAAATATCTGCCTTTAAAGGCCGTGAAAGGGCAAGTGGTCGCTGATTTCATAGCCGACCACTCTATAAACGAAGATGTGGAATACGTCGAATTAGAACCTTGGAAATTGTATTTCGACGGGTCCAGTCATAAAAAAGGTACAGGCGTGGGGATGTTGATTATTTCTCCTGACAGAATTCCAACAAAATTCAAGTACAAAGTTGAAAGTCTGTGTTCAAACAATGAAGCAGAATATGAAGCTTTGATCGCCGGACTTGAAATCTTGTTGAAATTGGGGGCAACGAGAGTCGAAATAATGGGTGATTCCGAACTGGTGATAAAGCAGTTGACGAAAGAGTATAAGTGCGTGAAAGAAAATTTAATCATGTACTTTGTAGTAGCCAATAGACTTCTCAAGGCATTCGACAATGTCGTCTTCAGGCACATTCCCAGGTTGGAGAATCAAGAAGCGAATGATCTTGCTCAACTAGCGTCCGGATACAAAGTGTCGAAGAAAAAGTTAGAAGAAGCCATTGAAGTCAGAGGAAGAGTCGTATCCACCAAGTTGTCCCCATCAGATCTGGAGTCAATAAGATTAGGATACGGTGACGAAGAAAACTTTGAGATATTTAACATAGATGATTCAGGAATGACAGACTGGAGAAAGCCTATCAAGAATTATCTACAAGACCCAAATCAGAAAGCAGAGAGAAGGATAAAATACAGAGCTTTGAGTTACGTACTTTTGGGAAATGAATTGTTCAAAAGGACTGCAGAAGGAGTCTTGTTTAAATGCCTGAGTGAAGACGAAGCCTACATAGCCTTGTCGAATATACACAGTGGAGCGTGTGGCGCACACCAAGCAGGTCACAAAATGAAGTGGCTATTATTTCGACAAGGAATGTAATGGCCAACAATGCTGAAAGACTGTGTCGAATTCGCAAAAGGTTGTCAGGAATGTCAAGTACATGCAGGCATACCCCATGTCCCTGCAAGTGAGTTGCACTCAATTATAAAACCTTGGCCATTCAGAGGATGGGCGTTGGACTTAATCGGGGAGATTCGACCAGCCTCCTCAAAAGGACAAAGGTACATTTTGGTTGGGATAGACTATTTCACAAAATGGACCGAAGCTATACCATTGGCGAATGTGGATCAAGAAGTAGTCATAGACTTTATCCAAAAATACATAATTTACAGATTTGGGATACCTGAGACAATAACGACAGATCAAGGATCTGTGTTCACCGGTAAAAACATGCAGAAATTTGCACAAGAAACAGGTTTTAAGCTCCTTACTTCGACACCTTACTACGCTCAAGCAAATGGGCAAGTTGAAGCAGCCAACAAGGTAGTGATAAACTTGATTAAGAAGCATGTGGGGAAAAAACCTAGAAATTGGCATAAGACTTTGGATCAAGCTTTGTGGGCTTGTCGAACGTCCCCCAAAGAGGCAACGAATTCGACTCCATTCAAGTTGACTTACGGACATGATACAGTTTTGCCAGTCGAAATATATCTGCAGTCGGTTAGAGTGCAAAGGCATCATGAAATCCCATCAGACACATATTGGAGTATGATGATGGACGAACTAGTTGATTTAGACGAAGAAAGGCTGCGCGCACTAGACCTAATAAGAAGACAAAAAGAGAGAGTCGAAAGATTTTACAATAAGAAAGTAAGATTCAAGACCTTCTTAATAGGTGACCTTGTGTGGAAAGTAATCCTTCCTATGGATCGAAAGGATAAATTAATGGGAAAGTGGTCTCCTAAATGGGAGGGACCTTTCCAGGTTTTGAGAACATTTTCAAACGGCGCGTACGAAATAGAAGAAATAGAGAAGGATAAGAGAATCCTAAGAATAAATGGCAAGTATTTGAAAAAGTATAAGCCTATATTGCAGGAAGTAAAAGTAGTAACAGAATAAGTGCAAACATAATTGTGATAAGATGGGCCAAATAAAAATGGCATTCAAAAGTTATTACAAAGAAAGCCTCAAAGGGCTGAGAGTTGCTAAATAAATTCGACTACAAATTAAAATTGGCAAAAGTATCCTTCAAAGTGGCGAATTTTTGCCTCTGAAACTGGAGTCGATGATCACAGAGACTCTTGTGAGTAGAGAGAGTCTCAATCTCCTGACTAAGTTGCTGGGCTTTTTCTGCATGTCGAATACCCACCCTCAATTCTTCGTCAATCTCGCTCTGCTTGGGTTGCTGTATGGATGCCTTACGTTTCTCCTCTTGAGAGATCTTTTCTTGAAGTGCTGCTATCTGTGTTTTCCATTTTTGGATATTGTCATCACAAGCAGCAACTTCTTTGACATAAGTTTCAGAGAGCTTTTGCAATTTTGAAACTTTGTCAGTCGAAGTCGAAACGGCATCCCATTCAGCAGTTTGAGTTTCAGACTTGGAGGAGATCTGATTGGTGAGATCTCTTTGACGATGGAGATCTGCAGTGGCCAAGTCAATGAGAGTCATCAGCTCCATCACAAAACTTCCAATCTCAGAAGAGGCTTCCAGGACATTCACTTGCTTCAAAATTTTCTTAAGATCAATTTGAGCAAGGGAATTCTCTTCCAAGACTTTAAACAAATTGACATCAAGGATTTTCGTTTTGATTTTGGTCAAGATGTTGCCAAGTGATGGTGCTTCAGAAGTTGCCCCAGAAGTGGTCGAACTACTCTGCGAAGAATCCTGGAAATTAAAACGGGTGCTAAGCATGGCTTTCAGATACTCCAAAGGTCTTTGCACCTTGAGATTTTCAAGTTCCTCGCGAGAGAAACTGGTCGAACCAGTTGATTTGCTACTCCCTTGGGCCCGGTCAGGAGCAGGTGGAGTGTTTCGCGTTGAAGCATGCTCAACCTCTGTTTGTTTCGACTGGTTGTCCCCATCTCTGGCAGCTCCATCTTCAGGATCATCTTCGACCACAACCTCCATATCAATGTCATCACCCTGAGGTGCAACATTTAATCCCGGATGAGGAGGAGATTCATCTTCAGAGGCTTCACCCAATGTAGTGTCGAATTCTGCTACGGTTTGCATGTCATGGTCACTTGTGAGGATATCTTCCTCTGGGGCTGTCCCCTCCAGAATTTTCTCAGGCGTGCGTTCGACAGCCACTTGTTCCTAAAAAAAAAAAAAAAAAAAAAAATTCTAAGATTTAGAGGAAAAGATGTAGGAAAGGTGAACATATGCTGTCGAAATAATAATAAAAAAATTACCTCAGGAATTTCAGTATTAAAGCCGGATTTCCCACTCCTTGTGTCCTTCGACTGAGGCTTAGCAGGAGGAGTACTGGCAGAATCCTTCCTAATTGGGTTAACGATAGATCTTTGGGAAGAGACCTTCGTGAGTTTCTTTTTCTTCTGAGGGGGAGGGATTAACTCCGGAGATTCGTCACCAGACTCTTCATTAGGGACTTTATCCTCGCCTCTCTCCTCTTCACTCCTTTTCTTTTGGATTGTTAGGGGTTTTCGACTTACCTAGTCATGCAGGCCAAAGCCAGTTAGTTTTGAAAAGGGAAGATGAATAATAAGAAGAGAAAAGTTTTGTACCTTTGTCGAAGGTTTCTTAGCAGTACTGGGCGTCGCTTCGACAGCAGCTTTCTTAGCAGGGATCTTCACGGCTAAGGAAAGAAAGAAAATTCAGAAACAAATATAAGAGAGACATGATAAGACAGTTAGAATAACAGAAGGAAAAATCATGTTTTTCTGTGAACACCTTCAAGAATGGGATCTTCCACGCGAACGTGTTCTATTCCAATATGAAGGTGTCCTGGATATTCGCCCAGATGATACTTAGTCGGAACCACACGCTCAGCAGGTTTTTGATACTTTTGACGAAGAATTTTCATAAAATCCCCATAAAGGAACCAGTCTGGAAGTGGAAAACTAAACGCCACCCCAAAGTCAGCAGTTGGCAAAGGAGGAAACTTTGGTGGATGACAACTGAAAGCCAGGTCATAGCGCGCCTCTGGTGAAAGATTGGAAGGCAATGACAGTTTTTCAAACTTCTCCGTCAATTTACGTTTTAATTCGGCCGCTGCTTCGCATATGGTTCGACTAAGATCATCAGGTCTATACGCAGTTTCAAAATATTTTTGAAATTTCTGTATTTCCTTAATGTGTCGTTGAATACCTTTTTTGGTCCGATCCTGCACAAAAGCGAAAGCATTTGTCAAATGTGTAGCGAAAGCAGCTACGTCGAAAAATTTATTGGAATAATAATCCTTCCACCATTCATCAAACTCAGAAGTGCATAAGAATGATGGTCGAAAAATAACTGGTCGAATGTCGAGAGAATCATCAGTTAGTTTCTTCGACAGCTCTTTGCCTTCGTCTTCAGTGTGAAGGGAGTTATAAAAGATGATGGATCCTTTCTTGGGAAATATAGGTTGAGGTTTGATTTGGATTAGACCAAACTGTCTAGAAACAAGGTTGGGTTGATAAACTATTAAAGCAATTTGGTTTTTAGTGGCGTTACGGTAAGAAAAAAGGAGCCTAGGGGTTAAGAATGATTCCCAAACATTCAGGAATATATTTTCATCCTTTTGCATCTCCAAAGGCAGTTGTTGGGTAAACCACCTAGGTCCAATTTTTCTATCAGCAAAAGGTGCCATGGTCGAAGTAAATTGATAACTCTTAGCAAACATCATAACATAGCTTTTAAAAGCTTGTCGAAGGCTGATTCCTTCATCAGATGGCGTTATTAGCACTAATCTTGGCCATTCGACAGTCCTATTTTTTATTTCTTCTTCATCTATTTCTGGTGCTACAGGAAGATTGGCTTCAAAGGTGGCATTGAGCCATAATTGCAAGAGCCAGAAAGGTCCTGATAAGTTGATTTTCCCTTGGGTTTTGGTGTTTTTTAAAAAATGTACGCTCTCACTCAGAGATTCATAAAGGTTCGCCAGAATCATTTCGCTCAAGCATAGTTTTGTGCCGGCATGAAGCTGATTGGCTATGGTAATGAATCTCTTAGCAACTTGGAGAGAGCGAGAACAAAACACATATTTGGATAGCCATAGTGTTAAAAAAGCTATATGTTCGACATCTAAAACTTCAGTAGTACTCTTATCGTGGTAATAGGACATGAATAAGGAGTAGGGTGCAAGGCTAGTCTCGAAAGCAATGGTATCTTCATTTAAGACAGTAGGGTCGAAATCTATACCATTGGGATGAAGACCAACAATGGCTGCTGCATCAAAAAGGGTAGGCGTAACCATCCCACAAGGAAGGTGAAAGGTGTTGTAAGTACTATCCCAAAAGTAGAGAGAAGCCAAAAGCATATTTGGGCAGATATTGGGTCCTACTCTCGACAACTGGATAAGGTCGAAAATGCCTACCTCTTTCCAAAAAGCCCCTTTAACTTTTTCGATTTTATCTAACCAAGATACGTAATCAGAAGGATCTTTCGACCATGGGCAAGTTCTAAAAATCCTGGGATAGTTCAAATAGGTTAAGTCCAACTCTCCAATATCCGTCGAACTCGATGAATCTTTTTGTTCTACAACTTTCTCTTTAGGCTGAGGTTTTCTTCCAGCGCCTATGGGTTTTGTGTGAAAGTAAGAGGGAAAAATTCTCTTAAGCGCTCTGGTTTAATCTCTGGATTTGGAAGGGGACCTAACATAGCATGACAATTTCCAGAAATAAGAACAGGGATTAGTACCTGAGATTTATAGATGCAGTCTTTCTCTTTCTCATTTGGAGGTTATGGAACATACTGTTGATTTCCAATGGTCATTGGCACCTTCAGATCATGTACATGAGGGAAAGCTGGATTCTGTTTCTTCTTGGAATGTTGGCTGTTTGAAGGTTTGTTAGTAGCCATTGTTAAGAAGAGCTTGGGAGTTTTTCTCAGGAAAATGTGAAAGCTTAAGAAATGGGTATGAGGAAAGGAAATCTGAAACGGAAAAGGGTTTAAAGAAAAGGTTTATGGGTATTTATAGGAAGAAGATGTTGAAACGTTTTAGGATGGTAATGATGTTAGTGGGACACGTGGCCATTTCTGATGGGAATGATAAAGAGGTGGAAGTTGAAAAGAGACCATGATGTGAGGAAATGATGGAAGTAGGTTGTGAACGTGGGCTAGACGTGACATTGTGAAGAAAGTGTAATGATGAACCTGCATTGGAAATTGAGATTATCAGACTTGCATTTAATGAAGATTAAATGACATGGCATCAAAACACTGGTTGACAACAAATGACTGTTTCTCCAGAACAACAGTCGAAACGTCTTTGCTGGGGGGCAATTTGTATACGTGCGTTTTCGACGCCATGAGATTTGGTGTACAGAATGACTTTTTCGACAAATGATGACATGGGATAAAACAATTTGGTTGATAAGTGTGGCTCGACACTTCGACAAAATGGAAGACATTGCAGTATATTGATAATTCGACAAAAAGCCTGAAGGAAGGCGTCGTTTCGACTTAAAGTGTAAATTTGAATTTAAAAAGTTGTAACGTTTGGCAGAAGACGCGTGGAAGCATCTGGCGAAAGGAAGAAAAGCCATGTGTCACAGTTTTAGGATTTGGTCGTTAGTAACAGTTATGTTATTTGTTTATAAATAGGGTAGTTGTTATAGAAAAAGAGGTGTGAGAATTTACTTGTACAAAATTCCTGAAAACGCTCAAAGTACCCGTGTGAGAGAAAAGAGTCATATTTGGAACATGTATGTGTAAACAAACACCAATTCCTTCAAAGTTTATTTTATAAAGTTTAAAGTTCTTTACAAATCTCTTTTATGTTTTCCAGTCATTTATCTTTCTGCACTTTCTCCTTTTCGACACTTTACATTTTGTCAGTTATTTTCCGCCATTTACTTTATCTTGTTAAATTTACATCTACTTAACGTTTTAATCAACATATTTCGACGTAAAACACTTAGAGAACAAAAATGAAATATATGAAAGTGATTCTAGACATCTTCAAGACCATCTAGATCTGCACATGTCCTAGGATTTGTGTGGTTGATCCTGCAAGTAACCCAATTCTACAAGTTTTGGTAAACCAGAGGTTGTTCGCCAAAATTCACAGCGAACAGATACATGGTTCAGCAAGGGATGGAAAAGAATGAGTGATGACATAGAAGTGATATGGTTAGACATGGAGTGTATGATGTTAAGGTTAATTCGGTTAATGTGTGCTATACACTCCAGTTAGGGTTATAATTAGGATCTATTTCCATGTGGTGAATTTATCAGAACCACACGATTACTGTTTATACACCCCCACCATTTCTTTCCTCAGGGCTTTCTTATCTTTTCAATCAGTTCAGACATTGACTGCATTTATACAAACATGCGTGACATTGACTGCATTTGTAGTATTCTTCATTAATATAAACAAATTTGATGCGATTAATTAACCACAATTTTGCAGGATTGTCATCAAAATTATTTCTGAATTGTTCTTTATTCTCTGCAGGTTGGTGTTGTTTCTGATTATGACTTGTCTAAAGCAGAAAACAAGTAAGAGCTTGCACCATTTATTGCTTTTTTTCATACTTTAAGTGCTTTTCTTAGGACCTTTCAAATTGTTTTTACAAATTATCTTGTTGAACTTATAATTAAAAGTAAATTATGTTGGTTAATAAGCTGAAGTAAGTTATCCAAACATTCTTAAGTCATTGTAGAAATTCAGTGCATTTCATTTTCAACTCAAATAGCTATCATCTATTTTCATGTTATTTTATCTGTTAATGACTTTTTTCACATAGCCATTTTTTACTTGATTTCTATTTTAAATTTTGCAACCTGCTTTTCCTTCAATTATGTTGATTATGGCTCCGTCATTTTTCAGTGACGGGTCAGCCTAATCAAACTATACCTACTCAATATGTCATGAATGAAGTTGGTTCAACAGCAACAACTGAAGTTGTTGGAGCAGAATTAGTTAATACCCAACCTACAAAGAAGAGGAAAGCTAGTGCAAGTGGTTCTAGGCAATCATCTGCTTGTTGGGAGCACTTTTTTAGATTACCATATGACTTAGTTGATACACCAACTGCAGCTTGTAAACACTGCCACAAAAAATATCTATGTGACCCTAGGACTCATGGCACCACCAACATGAACCATCATATTCTAAAATGTGCAAAGAAGCCTAGAACCATTGATCCCACCCAAACTATTCTGACATACCCCTCTGCAGAAGGATCTAGTTTGGGTCATGTTAGCTCTAAATTTGACAAGCAAGCTTGTAGAAAAGCTTTGTCAATTTTTGTGGTTCTAGATGAACAACCATTTAGTGCAGTTGAGGGGGAAGGTTTTAAGTACTATTCTAAAGTAATGCAGCCCCAGTTTACTCTTCCATCTAGGCGTACAGTAGCTAGAGAATTTTTTCAGCTACACTTGGATGAGAAACAAAAACTAAAAGCCTTCTTTAAGTCTGACTGCAATAGAGTAACACTTACTACTGATTGTTGGACTTCTATCCAAAATCAAAACTACTTAACCCTTACGGCACACTTTGTGGATAACGAATGGAACTATCAAAAGAGAATTATAAGCTTCACAGTTATTCCAAACCACAAGGGTGATACGGTAGGTAGGAAGATTGAAGAGGTGTTAAGGGATTGGGGAATTAGGAATGTGTCTACCATAACTGTTGATAATGCAACTTCAAATGATGTAGATGTAGCATATTTGCATAGAAAAATATCAACTATGAATGGGATGATGGGGGGTGGAAAATGTTTTCATATGAGGTGCGCTGCTCACATATTGAATTTGGTGGTAAATGAGGGTTTGAAAGATAAGCATTTGTCTATTACTAGTGTTAGGGATGCTGTTAGATTTGTCAAGTCCTCACCTCATAGGGCAGCCAAGTTTAAAGAGTGCATTGAATTTGCTAGAATAACTTGTAAAAAACTAGTATGTCTCGATGTTTCAACTCGTTGGAACGTGACATATTTGATGCTTGAGGCTGCAAAGAAGTTTCAAGCTGCTTTTGATAAGCTTGAGTATGAAGAGTCGAGCTATAGGGAGTTCTTTGGAAAAGGTAGTCCTCCTAGTAGTGATGATTGGGACATTGTTAGAGCTTTCATCTCTTTTTTAAAGTTATTCTATGAAGCGACTAATGTTTTTTCCACCTCTCAAAGTGTGAGTTTGCATAGTGCTTTTCACCAAGTGTCTGCGATCTATTGTGAGCTGGAGCAAGCTACTATGAACTTGAATGGTGTTTTTGCAAGTGTGGGTGGGGACATGATGGAAAAGTATAATAGATATTGGGGGTGTGCTACTAAGATGAACAAGTTGATTTATTTTGGAATCATTTTGGATCCAAGATACAAGTTGAGTTATATTGAGTGGACTTTTAAGGATATGTATGGAGTCGGATTTGTGTTTGCTACCGGGTTGATCAAATCTATAAAAGAGAGCTTACAAAAATTGTATGATTGGTATAAGCAAACTTATGACCAAAATCATAATAGACAACCTCTTGGTAATGGTGAAAACAATGTTTCCAATGATGAAACAACAGCTGGCCGTCCTTCACTAATGGCTAGAGCCGATGCTTTTGAGCAACATTTAGAGGAACAAGACTTGATTGATCAACAAAATGAGATTGAGGGTTTTTACTCTAGTAAGTGTGTCAAAAGGGATCCTAAATTTGACCTTCTTGTGTGGTGGAAACACAATTCAACACAATATCCTATTTTATCTACAATAGCTAAAGATATTTTTGCCACACCAGTGTCTACGGTTGCATCAGAAAGTGTCTTTAGTACGGGAGGGAGAGTCTTAGAAACTTATAGGAGCTCCCTAAAACCTGAAATGGCAGAGGCATTAATTTGTACCCAGAATTGGTTAAAGCCGTCTTTTACCTATTTCAAAGACTTGAACCTCATGGAAGATTTTGAGCTTTCTGAAGATATTATAGCAGGTAAAATTATTTTTAAAAATGTTATATCTTTATTTCATAATTGTTATATATTTCTAAAAAAATGTTTATTTCATTATTTTAGAATTTGAAGAAATTTCTTCTACAGCAAGAAGAGGATCTTTACCGTCTCAGCCACAACCTTCTGGTTGTGCTTGAAAAATATGGAGGTATATTTACTTTATTAATTTGATTTATTTATTACTTTATTCCTTTTTAAAGCTTAATATTTTTCTTGTTTAATTTTTCAGTTCAACTATGTTTTTTGAAGTCATATGTGACTTATATTTTGTGACTACTCAATGGTCAAACAATATATATTTTGTCCTGTGGATTTTGAAGATATTCAAGCTAGCCAAATGTTGGTATGCATCAAACAATATATTATTGTATTAATTATCTATATGGTTTTTTAGTTGGATTTACTACTAATTAATTATGAATTGAAGTTGGTAATGTCATGGTCGGTTGCCCATTAGTTATATGAAGTATTGCTAATTGTGTCAATAGAACATTTTGAGGCCATGCAGGAACAATTTGGAGCTAAGACATTTTTGATATATGTAGAACCTGTGTTTAGCAAAACAGGAGAAACAATTGGAGTAAACTATATGGGAATGGAAATAACAGATCAGGTAAAAAATTGTTGTTTTGGTTTTTGAAAGTACTTAATTAAGATCTTATTCTTCTTGTGAAGAGAATATTCATAATATTGAAAAAAACGCAGGTGAGAAAAAGAGAAAGAATGGCTAAGCTAAGGGAAGAAATTGCAGTTCAGAAAGCTAAGGAAACAGAACTTAATAAAATCATTCACATTACAGGTTCGCTTAGTCATTCACGCCAAATCTTGATTAAAATTTTGTAGTGTTACAGTTTAATTTGCTTAAGATAGCAAGAAGCTTATTATAGTTTTCTTGATCCCTTGTAATAGAGGAGACTATGAGAGCAAAACAAATGCTGGCAACAATGTCTCATGAGATAAGATCACCACTTTCTGGTGTTGTTAGCATGGCTGAAATTCTTACTACAACAAAAATTGATAGGGAGCAAAGACAGCTCTTGGATGTCATGATATCTTCAGGAGATTTGGTTCTTCAACTTATAAATGACATACTTGATCTTTCCAAAGTTGAGTCAGGTTAGAAATCTCCTTTTCAGTTGCTTGTTATTACTAACATATTCAAATACTGATTTTTATGTTTTGTGAATACTAGGTTCTGTTTGGATAAACAACTCAAATAGGTGTTTATAGCATAAACACTTATCATATAAGTGCTTATGTATAAGATATTTCTATAATAAAAGATAAAATAAAGGAAAACTATTTTTATATAAGCTATAAGTTGTCTTTTGTGCTATTCTAGAGAGCTTATGAAAATAGGCTTAAAACTACTTTGTGTATAGTAGTATATAATAAAAATCATCTGTTGAAAACAATTTTCAACATAACACATAACCTACTCAAAATAGCTTCCCATTTTAAGCAATTTTTAGAATTTTTTATATTGTTATTCATTTAAAAAACTGTAACAAATGATTAAATTTCTTCCCACTTCACAAATCATCTGTAGGAGCTATGAAAATGGAAGCTACCAAATTCAGGCCAAGAGAGGTAGTAAGGCGTGTACTCCAGACAGCTGCAGCATCATTGCAGAAAATGTTAACATTGGAAGGAGATATAGCAGATGATATACCTATTGAGGTCACTGGAGATGTTTTAAGGATTCGGCAGATTCTCACAAATTTAGTCAGGTACTTTGATTTATGTGATTGGTAATCTCTCGAGTTAATACCAACTTTAATTTGTGTTTCCTTCTCCCCTACTTAATATTGCATTTCTGATTATGCTTTTCTATTTTGCAGCAATGCTGTCAAGTTTACACATCAAGGCAAAGTTGGTATAAACCTTTATGTTGTTCCAGAACCACCATTTGCCAAATCAGAAGAATGCCACCAAACGGCGACAGAAGACCAGTCAACTGTTTCTTCAAATGGATTGAAGGAAGAGAAACATGCATCATCACTTTGTTTGATCGACCTATTGACTCAATATTCGTTTGACTACTGTGTTTATGTTTTAATATTTGTTTTAAATGGATTACTTAGTTTTGTCCTCTGCAGTCTGCATATATAAGTTTGTTTTTAACCCGAATAAACCGCTAAAACAAACCCGCAATCCGCACAAACCGAACCCGTCCAAACCGTGTTGATATTGGGCAGAAATGGGCCTTCATATTTGAACCGTGGGTTGGACTGGGTGAGGGTTTTGGGCCCGAAACCGCCCGGCCCCGCCCGTTGTCCAGCCCTATATATACCTATTAGTTGTTTGAAACACTTTTCTTCGAAAAGTTAAGGGTTAGAAATGTGATCATAAAATTTTTATTTATAGTTGTCCCATTTACATTTGATCTTTTTCCCAAATAAAAAAGGTGGACAAGTGAACTAAAAATTTCATTTGGTTAAGGGATTTTGAGAAGATAAAATTTGTGACAATTTTTTGACATAAAATTTGCTATCTATAGAAGAATGAGACATTTATCTTATATCTATATGATATATTTACGAAGTTGCTAATGTAAAGTTACTTGAAATTATAAGACTTTCAAGAAGCATTTGACCCAAGGGTCAAAACTATGAGAAAATATGGTTATATTAGATACCACGTTGTCTCTTCTATTTGCTTGATTATCAAATCTATAATGCAAAATAAAATGGGAGTGTGGGTTAATAACTTCATTCTTAACGGTTATGGGAAAATATCTAGCTTGATTGACGAAAGCTACCCGCATTTGATTAACTTGTTGAGAAAAACTCTTATTCCTATGTTTGATAGTTTAGATCATCTTATTTGGGAACGATCTTCTTCTACAAACTTTAGTGTCAAAGATGCTTGCGTGTTCTTCTGATCCTATGATCTTAATATTCTTTGGGCTAAAACTATTTGGCATCCTAATATTCATCCCTTCAGATTTTAATTTACAAGAATATGATACATGGCATATACTACATGTTAAAAATCTCCGATTCTTTTTACACGTGCTATAAAAACATGTATTTTTTAAAGAATATTATTCCGTTGGGGAATTATAATTGGTGTTGATTGATGACGTAGGACTCTGGAATTGCAGTGTTAATATTCGGTACGGTGGCGTAGAGTGGGCCTGTAAGGTTAAGACTTCAACGCCAAAGTCAGTTTAGAGTCCAAGATGAATATAATGAAAAGTGTAACTTGGATATTACGCGTGTTGGCTATATATATATATATATATATATATATATATATATATATATATATATATATATATATATATATATATATATATATATATATATATATATATATATATATATATATATATATATATATATATATATATATCGAATCATCTCAATTGGGCCTATGCATGAGTGGGCCTTCATATTGTGCCTTCGGCCAACCCAAAATAATTTTCCTCAAGGCTTGTCGGCCATTTATCAATTGGGGAGTATTTCAGAGTTATGGTCGGCCTCAAGCGATTAATATTCGATCATAACGAGAACTAAGGAGGTCGTGGAAGAATTACCAAAGTAATGGGAAGCAAGCAAATTAAATGCTTTCCCATCATTGAAGTATTTCACTCAATTTTTCTGACACATAACTTTAGGTTAGCATGTTAGTGTATGGTGCTTCCCCATAGGGCATTTAGGTGAAATTGAGTTCATTTTCATTCCCTATAAGAAACTCAATCATTGATTTGTAACTTCCTATTTATGCGGATCTAGTTTGTTGCTCACTTTTCCTTATATATATACGCTCTGGACTTTTGTAGAACTTTTTGCCAACCTTGAGAATTAGTTTTATATTTGCAGATATACCTTCTTTCCTCAAGAGTGTTTTCTCTTAGCATTTTCTTTCCCACAATGAAGCTTTATGAAGCTTTCCATTAGCATTGATATTCACCTTCTTTATCAGACTCTTCTCTTTTTAGGTACCCCATTTACCATTAACTTGCTTCATACTTTAGGAGAACAAATACAATTAAGTGACCAGGAGGTTTAAAATGCGGTTAAAATCATAGTTTGTCTCCCTTCTGACAGATCGTTTCTTTTTATAGAATCAGCCGAGAGGATATGCATAAATTTTGAGGGGCTTTATATTCCTTTTTGTAAGTGTTTATTCACCCGAATAAACTTGATAATGCCCATCTCTGAGTTTGAGGTGGAGGTGCTGAAGTTCCTAAACATTGTCCCCCTCAAAACTTCATCTTGGCGCTTGGGCTTTCATAAAGGTCTTCCATTTTGGGCCAAGTATCAGTCTTGGAAACCCTCCTACCAGATGTTCTTCCATCTTTTTGTGTAATGCATACCTCTAGGTATAGTATTTGGGATCAATGATTTATGGTGTTACGCCAACATGTTCCATTGTTTAGCCCTTTCTTTGAAAACTAGGGCAACTTCTGAAAGCGTTTCATCCTAGTGTGGTCTTGTACTCTAGGAGCTTGCTCCTTACTTTTTCTTATTTTTAGTAGATTATATTCGAATAGGTTCCTAAAAATATAGGGTTTGGGTTCATTTCCATCAGAAAACTCATTCATATGGGCCGAAGAAGTTATGGTGAAGAGAGATTTAATAATTCTATATTGGGTTCTTGTCTATGACGGGGTATGAACCTACTAAAGTGACGACTTCCATGCAGGGGAAGCGGTCCATTGATACATGCGCTATTATGGGTGCGGTCGATCGTTTGGATATGAAAGAGATTTTTGGTGAGCGCGGAGTCATAATTTTTTTTAACTTGGGTCTTTATACTTGCAGAAAAAATGGATTCCTTGTTGAAGGTCTATGTTATTTCTTGGGAGGAAGAAGCTCCGGGAATTAAAATTTCTCTTTCGACTCTGGCCGTCACCCCCTCCCACTAATATTGTCATGCCCGCTACTGCTAAGGCTTCTCATGTTACTCCTGGACCTGTCACACCTTCGTCTATAAGTGCTACTGTGAGTGTTGATGGCCACACTTTGTCACACTGCTAATACGAAAAGGGATAGGTACCAAGACCAAAGTCCTCTCCCGGAGGAAGATTCATCTAAATATGCTTGGTTGTCTGGGGTGGTTGTTTAGGGTCAAAAACTTATCTTCTCAAGCGGCCAATTATCAGGCCTGCTCAAATTCCATGCACTTCCTAGGAGGCTACTACTGCCGTGTCTAAAGAGGATAAAGCCTACCTCTAGAATCTCTAGGAGGTGGAGAAGATGGAAATTTTTTTGGAATCCACCTCCTACACCTACCGAATGACCTCTTCATTCTCCCATGTTGCTACTTGTTAGGGGGATATCTCGTCCACCGGGAATCCTTCTAAGGAGATGGATACTTGGAAACTGAAGTGTGAGGCTATAGAACATAAATTATCAAAGTTTCATGAGGAGATGTATGCCTTTTAGGAGAAGGTTAGTTGTATTGAGGCTCTCCAGGATGAGGCGAAGGTTCATGGATCACTTTCTTCTTTGGCTACCATGATTTTCGAACTTGAGTTCTCCCTAAAGTGGGGATAGGAAGCATCTTATTGATATAACCACTGCTACTACAAACATGAAGTCTCGTGCTAATGAAGTCTTCAGTAGGGGAAGGAATATCATGCTAACGACCATTAAACTCATGGTGACTAGGTGACTGAGCTAAGAAACAAGGTGGATGAGTCCCTCTAGTAGACTCTTGAGAATGTGTATGTGGTCTTTGGTCAGGCAGCTGGCCAGGTGGAAAAACTTTGCTCAAAAATTTGTTTTCCCCTCTTTGAACTAAACTCGTTCAAGGTTGTTCGAGACAGGGCTTTGGTTTATATCCTTGGTGTAGTGTCTCTGGGTTGAGAGGCTTGACTTATTTTTATTGTTTATTATTTTATCTTTAATGTTAGCAGGTCATTATAACTTTGTAAGAATAATAGTATAAATATATATTTACCTTTATGTTTGATGCTCCTGTTTTTGTATGACGTGATTTACTTAATTTCTTCATGTTCTTTATGCTCTATCATATGAGTCATTAACGACTTGGCTTTTAGGCTTCAAACCATATAATGGTTTCTGCCCTTTTCATATTCGAATTTGATTGATTTTTCATGTGGCACTTTGTCCCATTGGTGATATCCTCACTAGGTCTTTTGAGGCCATTTTCCGCTCATTTTTTTTATTGATATTCGGCGTGTTTGTAGAACTATATATTCCCGATCAAAGCAAATAGGAACACAAACTAATTTTGGTCCTCATTAGTTCTAGTCAAGAAGAGTTAATGTTGTTTTCCAACATCACTAGGAATAGTCCCCGACCAAAGGTAGGGTTCTTGTCCCTGTCCCTAGGTTTTTTTCTGGTTCGGGGAGGACGTCTCCAGCGTTCCAACAATTATGCTCCTGGAGTGGCTAGTTCCTAAGAAGGGTGTGTGCTAGCTACGCTTTACACGTTTTTTTCCTAGTGAGGGATCTCTATTAGAAGCATGATCTATGTTATCTAGCTGAAGGTTACAATAATATTTGCAGGCGTAATATTGCTCATCATTAGAAAATTTATTTATTCAAATTTCAAAGAAGCCCAAAAAATACTTATCTTGTCGGGAGAACCGCAAATTAGGCATGTGCAGCCTCTTTCCAATTTTCTCCCTGATCGACCATGTAAATAGGGAGTATTAATATGATTCTTCAGATCATAATCTCCAAGAAGCCCATGGCTGGCCATCTACCAGTCTATTTTTCTTCTCATACGACTTTAGTTGTCTCCTTTAAGTTTGTTGCTTCTGCATACCCTCACTTCGAGTGGTATAGCCATAGAACTAATGTACTTGTGGTGGACTTACTAGATCATGAATGACATTTTGTCTCTATCATGTTTGACCGCATATTTCTATCTATACCAAGGGTAAATTTCCATGACTGGTGACGACGTGCGTCTGACTAAGGTCAGCATAATCTTCTCAAAGTTCCTCCCTTTCTCCACGACTTTCTTAACATGTCCGACATTGGAGAACTGTCCCGTGTATAAGAATATAATAATTCTTTGAATGTGTTAGTTGTGGCTTCAACTTTTTAGGAGATTTCCTCTTTCTTCGTTGTGAAATTTATCGAGTGTTGGGATTGATGTTCTAATTACGATACACTATGGTGAAGTTGAATCTGAGTGTATCCTCATTGGTATGGAGTCATCTGATAATTGTGTTATTTATCTTATAAGGTAATTTGGATCGTACCTTCATGGATCTTATGAATTATCCTCAAGCTGAAAAATTCCTTGGAATCCCATTTGGCATCCTTCCAACTTCTTCTTCATGCATGTCAAGTTTAATCCTATCAACTCCCTCCAGATCTTCATCTCTCTTATGCTTTCTCTTCTTCACTTGTTAGTAGTAGTAGTAGTAGATTTTCATTTCACAGGGGAAAGTTATGGAGTCGTTGAAAGCTAAGAGGCTTCCATTGCTGCATGGACTTAGATCTAGTTGAGGACTCCTAGTTGTTTGAATGTGTTGGTGTAGAGGACGTTACACGAACTTCTGTCGTATACAAAGAATCATGTTATGGTGAAATCTATGACAATGATCATTATCACTAATGGTAATTTTGTGTTTCTGATTTCATTAACCTTTCTACAATTTAGAAGTCCTAGCATCGGTTGATCCTCACTTTGAAATTTGGTATCAGTCCTTGCTTGGATGAGGTGCTATGGTGGTGGAGTTTCGATAGATGTTGCTTTCGTGTGGATCTTGTCGATGATCGAGAGTTGAGGTAGATCAAGATCGAAGAATTTAATAGAGTGCATCAGTGAGATGTAGGAGGTCACCACCTCCATTTCTTGATGTTCTGGAAGAGTTTTTATTTTGGATCGAGGATGATCTATTAGTGGAATTTCGAGGGAATCAGGAGTCAGTTCCCACAAACGTCATCATTATTCCATTAGGGAACCATAATTGGTATTGATTTATGATGTTGGACTCTAGAATAGGCGGTGATAGTCTGCAGTAAGGTGGCGTTAGGTGAACCTACAAGGTTAGCACTCCAACGGTCAAGTCATTTCAGAGTTCATAATAAGTATAGTAACACATGGAACTAAAAAAAGTGTGTTGGATATATACCTTAGATCGTCTCCATTGGGCCTATGCATGAGTTAGTCTTTATATTCCAAAACAAATATATATATATATATATATATATATATATATATATATATATATATATATATATATATATATATATATATATATATATATATATATATATATATTAAAGTATAATAATTGAGAGAAAGAATATGCTCACGTGGGGATGGTGAGATATTATGTGCATTAAAAGAAATAGACAATAGACTAGTTTGGGTGACTAAGCCCACTTTGGGAACTAAGGCCCATTTCGGGGGACTATGTTCACTTTGGGCGCTCATGCCCATTTCGGGTTCTCGCTTAGTCTTCCTACACTCAGTTTTCTATGTCCATTGGTTATTTTTTCTTAGACCATTCCTTTTTAGACCCAATAAAATTATCGTAAACATTGTCTTGAGGGTAATATATCCCTTCACCTGGATCTGCTTGCTAGAGAAGCCAACTAATGAGCCATGAAATGCTCAAATTTTATTTCGATCTAATTCAAGTCTTTCAAATGTATCCTAGTAAAGGATATATGCAAAAATACTTTAGTCAATATGCATTTGCTTGATCTCCCAATCATCACACCGTGTCGTTATGACCATAAGATCACTATCATGAGGATGAATTTTGGTGGTTTCCTTGTCATATAAGGTGATTTCGGGTTTTAGAGCGTTCAATGAGCTTGATTTGGAGATGAAGGAAAAGTCTTCCAACATTAGAACTTGTCGGATGTATCTTATGCAAGAGGAGTTGGATTTTTTGCCCCTAGTAAACCTTCCAGCTATGGTATTGAGAGTGCGGTGAATTGGTCGTTCCTCATCTCTCCCCTTACTCTTTACCCTTTTAGGATATATGGCTTCCTAATGAATCTCTCCCTTGAGGTTTGGATCTTCCTTCTAATAGGTGGGAACCTCTTTAACATACTTTTTAAATGACTCTATTGAATGAGTCGCTCGATCTCTTTTTTCAATTTGTAGAAATCTTTTGTGTGATGTACCTTCAGTTTATGATACTTACACTATCCATTAGGGTCATGCCTTATAGTGTAAGACCTGAGAGCTGGTGGAGGACAAATATTATGAGTGTGGAAGACTTTATGTTATATTTTTTTTCGGAGATTATTCAGTGACGTGAAGTTCTCAACAGGTCTTACACTGTGTTTGAAAATTTCCAAATATCTCAAAGCCGAGGTCTTAGACTTGTACAAAAGTCAGACAAGTGTCTACTAAAAAATAAATTTTTTCTTTGTTTCGATACTCTTGGAATCAATGGTTGACACCTGAATGACACTTATAACACATACGTCAGACAATTCAAAGAAGTATTCAAACAAAAAATTGTTTTTTTCTTTGCTTCAACATACTTTTATACATATTTTGGACAAATCTCACACAAATTTAAAATTGTTAAACGTGTATTTAAGCAATAAAGAATTAAAGACGTTAATTTTGATTAGAATATTTTTATTTTTTTTGTATATAAATAGATGAATAAAATTGAAATATTCTCTTATACATAGTGGTGTCGATGTTCTATATTTTTACATTATCGATATTAAAGTGTCGGTGTCATGTCGTGTCCCGATATCTTTGTCAGAGTCGGTGCTTCATAACTTCCAACCCTTTAGGCTTGTAGCATCTGTCCATATAACCCAATAAATTTTAGTCTTACCTTTAGTCCCATTCTTTATCATTTTCAAATAATTGGCTGTTCTTCTATATTAAATAAATGAACCGAACTGAATTACTTAATTAAGCAAAAGATCATAGAGTTAATAGCAAGCAAAGCTCCAAAACACTAATCACATATTCTTGCAATCACAATAACATGTTTGATATTTCATCTCCTCCATCATTACTTTTTTTTCTTTCACAATTCACCCACACGACACCTCATTTACCCATACTTACACTCTTCCATAAACATAAATATATATATATATATATATATATATATATATATATATGTATATATATATATATATATATATATATATATATATATATATATATATATATATATATAAAACTTGCTGCCACTCTAAGCAATTAACAAAGGTGTCCCTTAGAAATATATAACATCTTGTGCATCACATCAAGCTAAAAAAAAACACCAAAATGACAATCATCATGAGAAAAACATTGTTAACACTATTATTGTTATCATCAATTTTCTCAATAGCCAACTCATCAAAAAGAAGATCAAGATCTTCCAACAACAACATAGATTGGTGGTGTAACCAAACACCACACCCACAAGCATGCAAATACTACACAAAACAAACCCATTACTATCACAACAAAAACATCAAACACAAATCAAAATTCCGAGAGATTCTCATCCATTTAGCATTAGAAAGAGCAGTGATCATGCGAAACACAGCACGCGAATTCGGACAAAACAACTCGATCATAAACAAGAAACAGAAAACGGTTTCACGTGACTGTTTGAAACTCTACGACAACACAGTTTTTCATCTCAACCGAACATTCTCAAATCTCCATGTCAAGAAAACATGTTCATCATTCGATGCACAAACATGGTTAAGCACAGCTTATACAAACATCGAAACATGTCGAAACGGGGCATTAGACTTAAAGATTCCAAATTTCATCACACCGATTATGAAAGTAAACATGACAGAGATCATAAGCAATGGTTTGTTCATCAACTGGGAGTTCGTTAAACGCGACGGCCGTGTTCGCTACACCGACGATGTTACCGATGAGGCATTCCCGAGATGGTTTTCGGTTCGGGAGCGGAAGCTTCTGGAAAGTTCTAGGGTTATTAAGGCGAATCTTGTTGTCGCGAAAGATGGTTCGGGGCATTTTAGGAAAGTTCAAGAGGCTATAAATGCTGCTGGGAGGAGAAGGATTAAGACAAGATTTGTTATACGTGTGAAGAGAGGGGTTTATAGAGAGAATATTGAAGTTGGGAAGATGAATGATAATATTATGTTGGTTGGTGATGGAAATAGGAATACGATAATAACAAGTAGTAGAAATGTTAAAGCTGGTTTTACTACCTATAGTTCTGCAACTGCTGGTGAGTATCATAAGACTTATCTTTCTATTTTCTCTTCCTCTGTTTCTTCTTTTCTTCCCCTGTTTTTAGAATATGAAGTTAAGTATTTGTTTATTGTTATATACACCCTATGGTCACTCCTAAAACGTAAAGACTTTATGCGGTTTTGATCGGTAAATGTGTTGCGATAGCGATTGCGAAGCATTCACAATGTGAGTCAATCGCAATTTCTTTTGGTTTAATATCTTACGTTAACGAGTTCATTTTAGTATTTTAACTTCAAAAAGTAGCATATCGATGTTTAAATTTTTCAAAATGAATAAATTTTAGGGTCTTTTTCGTCTAACTAATGTTGAATTTAACGATGGATTTGTGAGTTTTTATATCGTTAAATTAATGAAAAGTAATAAAATGATATGTTTTGAAAAGTTAAGGGATCAATATAATATTTAAATTAAATAACTAAAATGAATATGAGGATAGATTACGAGATCAAAAAAGATATTTAACCATTGACATAAATAGTCTCTTCGACCCTGTAAATTGACGTGTTTTTGTTTTTAGTCCTTAAACAGTTTTTTTTAAATAATCATTGTATGTTAAAGTCATTTTGATTTTAGTCCCTTCAGTGAAATCTGTAGGAAAACTCAAAAGAAAATTTGCAGATTTTAAATCTGTCAAAAAATCCGCAGAAAATCTGCAAATTATCCTGTCGATTTTCCTTTCAAGTACTAAAATAAAAAATGTTTATCATTCAGGGATTATTTCCAAGAAAAAAAATGGTTTTGGGATTACAAACAGAAAACACGGCAATTTATAAAGACGAATAGACTATTTAAACCTTAATCATTTCTTTTTCATCATAAAAATGATGTATAACGGAATCAATATAAACACCTTCCGATATTGTTTTGTAGTGGTCATTTTTTTTAGTAACAGGTCTTTTTTCAAATTCATTGAATAACTGATGTCCGGGCATTAACATAGAAAATTGCAATTTTTAAGGCGCGGACATTAACATAAAAAAATTACAATTTCAGGCGCGGACATTAACATAAAAATTGCAATTTCAGGCGCGGATATTAACATAAAAATTGCAATTTTTTCAAATTCATTGTTTTGTCCCGTCTTGTTTTTTCAGGCGCGGACATTAACATAAAAAATTGCAATTTTTAAGTTTAAAAGTTGCAATGCCCACTGGTCCGCTCCGCCATGTCCTATTTTTTCCGAGCTTTTGCGAGCGCGGACTTTAACATAAAAATTTACAATTTTTAAATTTAAAAGGTGCAATGTTTGCACTCGCCCCGCACCCGCGTTCATTTTTTTTCCGGGGTGGTGCAATGTTTAGGCCCTCACCCTCAACAAAATTCGCCCCATCCCATTTTTTACATACTTTTATGAGGTGGGCCTAATTGGGACAGACATGTCCGTTTACGACCCTTAATTAAATATATTGGTTATTCAATAAATATAAAAATATAATATTTATTTACAAGTATATGTTAAAACTACTCGTCTCATATAAAGAAGCATTGTATATTTACTTATTTTTGTGAATATAGGAATTGATGGTCTTCACTTCATCGCACGCGACATTACATTTGAAAATACCGCCGGACCTCACCGAGGTCAAGCAGTGGCGCTAAGATCGGCCTCTGACCTCTCTGTCTTTTATCGTTGTGCTTTTAAAGGCTACCAAGATACTCTTATGGTTCACGCACAACGTCAATTTTTTAGAGAATGCTACATCTATGGCACTGTCGACTTCATCTTTGGCAATGCAGCTGTAGTTTTTCAAAACTGCATAATTCTTGTAAGAAGACCTCTAAACGGCCAAGCAAACATGATCACAGCTCAAGGTCGAGATGACCCATTTCAAAACACTGGAATTTCAATTCATAACTCTCAGATTAGGGCCGCGCCAGATTTCAGGCCCGTTGTTGGAAAATTCAATACTTTCTTGGGCCGGCCTTGGCAAAGATACTCCAGAGTTGTGGTAATGAAATCATTCATGGATAATTTGATAAGCCCAATGGGTTGGTCTCCATGGGGAGGTAGTAATTTTGCTCAAAGCACTCTATTTTATGGAGAGTATAATAACTTTGGGCCGGGCTCATCAACAAGAAGTAGAGTAAGATGGCCTGGTTATCAAGTTATGAAAAGCCCAGCCCAAGCATCACCATTCACCGTTAATAGCCTCCTTGCTGGTGCCACGTGGTTACCTTCCACTGGTGTACCATTCACTTCTGGCCTTTAATTAATAATTGTCCTAATTAAGTTTATTGTTTTCATTGGTTAAATTAAGTTATTATTTTATTGTAGTTTGTATGTACAAATAACACAATATTCTTTTGTACATTCCAAAAAAATAATTAAATTACTATCAGTATATTTATTCTTGTGGAAAGATTGGTGTATCCTTTTATACTTGTGCATACACCACTTTTATATTTTCTTAATCACAGTTTATTTTTTAAGAATATTGTTTTATTTTTTCTTGTCATGAGATTATTGTTTTATTTAATTATATAAAATATGCATGTTTAGTTCGTCTCGTTTATTTTTCAAAGTATAACTCACTTACAATTTAATTATTTTTGTTAATTAATTATTTGATAACGATGCTTTATTTAGGAAGATTTTTTTTCTGTGAATTTATTTGATAACAATTATAATGTGAGGTTTAATTTTTTTTTAATTTTAACAAATGTTTAAACTTTATTATCAATATAGAGTTTGAAGGTTCTAGAATATTCTTTATATTTTAATAACGTAAATTTTGATCGAGTGTGCCACTATGGTATGTTTATCTCTTGGTCCATCACCTCTTGGGATTTGAGTGACCCAATTTCTTACAAATTGGGCCTTGACCTATAGCAAAATAATAAGAGATTTCTTATTGTACTCTTAGTAGTGCTTAGACACTTCGGTAAAAAATCAATAATGTTCATAAAATTCGAAAATGTATTTTCGGATGTATAAAAAATGTACACAACTTAGTCAAGTCTCAAAAACAGACCAAAACGAAAGTTGAACAAATCTTAAAATGTAGTTCTGTAGTTATTACGAAAGCATATATTTGAAATATTCTATGTTTTTTCAAACCAGAAACAAATGCAGAAATAAGAAGAATAACATAAAGTAACATCAATCATTGTCATCAAATACATAAAAAAATATGTATTATTACATAGATAATCGTTAAGATAATTTCATTATCAAATGATGGGAGAGGACGTTTCAACATCTTTAGAATATCTTTGGTCGATCTTACAACCTTCGCATATACCTTAATCAAACCTTTTATTTCATAACAGTGAAATGTACTCCACATAACAGTTTAATCTTCATTCGTCTGCAGCTCAAACTTGTTGAAATATATATTTCCTTCATTGTCAATTGAGGGTGAACGATAATAAAGCTTCACAACTCTTCGATTGTTTCGGTATCACAATAGATTCTCTAGTGTGGATTTTAGATCGACAAGATGGGTGATCTCTATGATCCTAAATTCAAGAGGGGGCCTCTCGGCGTTGAAGTTGACGAATGCGAGATATGAATATTGAAACATTTTGAGGTGATTTTGCTAACAATATGAGGCTCACCCATATATATATATATATATATATATATATATATATATATATATATATATATATATATATATATATATATATATATATATATATATATATATATATATATATATATAAGCTTTAGAGCAATCCATAAAAACCCAATTTTATCTCAGAGGATATTACGAATATGTACTTCCGGATTAATCATGTTTCATTTAGTAATTAACGTAAAATAGGGTTTCTACGGAAATACAGTTCCAAATTATCCCCTATTAGTATTTTTTTCCAACAAAATGGGATGACTTCGGAAAAACAGTTCTAGATTAATCCTTTACAGCAATTGTTCATACATAACCTGTTATGGAGACCATGTTTTAAATTGAAACAAACAAATTTAGAAAAATAGAACAATAAATATTTAAACAATTAATGTTGAATAAAAATTAAATTATATCAAAATGTATTCGGTTTACATCGTTGATAATATCAATCCAACATTACATACAAAAAACTGATCCACCATTAAATACATTGTTAGATAAAAATTAAAAATCATTGAAATATATGTCACCATCTAAATCTATAACTATGGGTGGTTCCGCCTTTGACTTTTGCTTATTTGATTCTCTTTCAGTCTCGCTCAACTTGGTGAACTCTTCCATCCTATCCATAAAATAATTCAGCCTAGTTTCAGTTTCCTTTATGGAATGAGTTTCCTACTCCGATGATATTCATGGTATATGACATTTTGGTTTCAAATAAACTTAAACAAAATGTAGTGATTTTGAAATCCACCCAATGCACATAATGCGTCTTGTTGGATTTTGAGGTGGGCCACTTTGAATTTGAAAAAAAGTTTCTGAGAAGCTATATCTTGTCAAATAAATACACACTTTATTATATGCACTTGATATAAGATTACCCATTTCAATGAAGCACCTCCGTTTTTTGTCCGATGTTGGATGCTAACACAAGGAATAAGAGATGCATGAATTGTATCGAAATGATATTTTTCTCTCGTATAGTTGTGTGTATGAATCCTTATGTGCCTTCAAATCTTTGAGAAGTTGTTGGTTTACAAATGTGTGATTCTTCTCTCTTTTATGGAGCAAAGTCGAAATAACAAGATAAATGCAGTTACCGCCACCCTTAACATCTATAATTTATTCAATGTATTTGTGTATAAAAACTAACATCTCTTCAATATGTATGATTTTTGGTAAATGTGGTGAAGGAGATGTTTTGCTATTGCGAGCACCTTTTGTCATACCCCGATTTTGGTCCTGAAATTTTTTCATTTTTCATTTGGCACTTGGCCTAAAGTTCATTTGCATACATTCATGACCAAAGTCAACTATATGACCATTGACACTTTCCAAGTCCTAACTCATGTTCATGTTCACTTTTAACCATGCCCATTATAAAGTCCATTTCTTTATTTTGTTCATTTTCATTTTAGACCCTATTCTTCTTTCACCTTCTAAACCATTTTTATCCTATACCATACATAAACCAATTCAATTTCAATATGTGTAATCGACCACTCAATTTCTCTTCAAACCATACAATATTGTATTAAACCATTAGTTCAAATTACAAAATAAGTCATACATTCACTTTTCCATTTTATTAACCTGTAACCATCAAATTTCCAATTCAACCATACATACATTCATTTTCAATTTCATAAACAAATATATCCAACAATTATGAGCATAATTATGAGCATTTGAATTCCATAACCCATAATACATTCACATTTCTATTCTAATTACATCCAATTATAAACCACAACTCATATAAATCACCCTGTTATGTGTACAACCGACATGTAATGCGGCTAATATTCAACCATACACAAACCATTTCGAGCCCAATTCAATACACCCAATATCAAGCTTAATTACATTAAAATTCTAAGCACTTTTTATTCAATCATTCAATTTAAATCCAAAACTAAAAAGATTACAATCATCATTCTAAAATCATAATCTAATCCTACATCAGTCCAATGCCACGAACCAATCACTTTGAATTCAAACTCCAAAGCGGCTTCATTGGCATTCCAATTGAAGGTCCAGAACATGAGCACCAAAACTTCAAAACAGTTCCAAAACGGCCCTTGGACCCGAGCTAACTCACATACTGCATCGCCGAGTCAACCTGCAATTACAACAACTGTTAACCAGCATCCCCGTGACTAACAGAACTTATAAACTAACCTTTAGAAAAGAGAGAGCTCCATAGCTATTCAATGACCCCGCGTTTTTACCATTAACCAAAAAAGGAACTGTTTTGGAGGCCCCAAATTGTTTTTGACCCGACCACTTCATGGCATGAACCCATTGTGAATTCCCTGCCACATGAAAACGTAACAGAAAATTCCGGTTAGAATTCGAGCTTGTAATTTAGGCTACTCACAAATTCGGTTTCAAAATGGTTAAATAGCTAGGATAGGATCCATCACCAAGCCAATTGTAAATAAGATCGGATTCTCCGGCATATATAAGAACCTTGATTCCATCCTCAATAAGTGCTGGAATATCTTTTTCATAGTTTAACATCCAATCTTGAACCAAGGCAGTAGGCACTTCACTGCTGCATGAAACAAACTTTATTTTCCCAACACCCAACACATCCTTAACTGTCTTCTTATTTAAAAATTTCTCCAAACTTGAGAAGTCATAACACAATTATCCTTCACATTTCTTTCTGATGTCGTAGTACTGCAGTTTTCAATATACCAATTTCTTTAAAATATAACTAGAAATTTATTTAAAATAAAATGAGTTTTGTTCAGTTACGATTACTTACATTAATGTTGCCAGCAATGGCTAAGATATTAGTAAATATCAGTTGACATTGTTGTAAGGCTGTTTCGTAACTTTCTCCACCTTTACTCACTACAATTCAAACATATACTATAACAAATTAATGTCATTGAGAAAATATATTAATTTAGTAGTAAAGTTATTTGTAATTTCAAAAGACAATTTCATATGTTACACTTTGTACTAAATAGTATATTTCATAAAGATAGAGAAATTATTTCTTCAAATTCCACTATGCTACTTGACAATTCTAGTAAAATGGATTGTGATTAGAGTGTAAGGGATTTTGTACCATAATTTTTTGCGGCACCTACACAAAATGGGATCAACTTGTTGATATCTGCTTGATCTTCCTTTGTGATCAGTTTGTTATCAACTGCAAACTGAGTATATGCTGGGTACTGAATTTCCGGGTTGGTCAATCCATTACCAATGGCAAAACCCTATAATTTTAATGAAATCAAAAGAATCAAAACATAAAAAAATACAACATATATTAAAGGTTGCATTAAGATCTTTCATTTGGGAGAGAATCACTGTCAAATGCAACATTAGGATATTGTAAGACCTTGAAGTTTATAATATTTCCTTCTTTGTTTTTGTTTCCTTTGTGAACCCGGGATGCGAGAGCTGGAATATAGTGTCCAGCATATGATTCTCCGGTAATATAAAAGTCATTCTTAACCAATTGAGGGTGTTCCTTAAAAAATGCCTGTAATAATTTAAAAAAAAACTCAAGTTAATGTCATATAATTTATACACATTATGTGATTCATATCTTGATCACTTTCTACAATGCTTATAGGAAAAATGATATTTTATATACCTGCAAAAAAGCGTACAAGTCATTGCTAACACCAATTCCATCAGTAGGAATATCAGTCATTAAGCTACCCTGCATAATGAAATACCATGTTCACTCAACCCGTGTTCATAATCGAAAAGCTTTGCAAATAACCGAAGTTTTAATTTTCACCAGTCTTCACTACAGTAAAAACAAGTAAGTTGGTAAGGCGTTAAAACTCAGCAAATACCCCAAAAAGGATTAGGACAAAATTAGAAGAAGAAAGTGTGGGTTCACATTACCGTTTTCGAATTAAAGTCAAATGAGGCAGACCAAAATCTGAGCACCCTAAAGGGATTTCGCAGAGACGCCCTTTTGATCTCCATAGGCCAATCTGAAACCCTAGTTGTTGAGTATAAAAGGTGAGAGGGGAGAGGACGAAGGGAGGACGAAAAAACCCTAATTCTAAAAATGGTGAAAAAAACCTAGAGCTAGAAAATTTGAGCGGCAAAAGAGAAGAACCTTAAAAAGAAAACTTTGAGGCGAAGAAGGAAGATCCAAGCCCCACCGTCGCCGCCGAACCACTGCCGAAGGTGAGCTTTATTGTTTGAATTTCTTTAAAGCCATTGGGTTTTTGCATGTAGAGTGAAAGTAGGGAGTGCGAGCGATTGAGAGACGACGAGAGGTTAAGGATTAGATTTAGAGTGAGAATAGGGAGTGCGAGCGATTGGGAGAAGACGAGTTGAGATTTAGAGAATGAGAGTCGTCTTCATGAGGAAGACGAATGAATTTCTGGGTTCTGTTACCGTTTCTCTCACATTCTCTTCTTTTATTTATTTTTTAAAAAACAAACATTTAAACCATTTAAAACTTAATACGTTTAGTCTTCCTTTGCACCTTTTTATTAAATAGTGTATGTTAATATATTGTTTTTTTGTGTTCCCCATTCATTTACTAGCCATTAATGTCTTAAACCCAACAGCCAGGCGGCTAGGGTTACCCTTTGGGATTCTTCCATCGTTTTAATTAGTTGTCCATTAACATTAGCCCACCTCTTTTAATTAGTTTTTATTCTAAACTATCTTCAGCTATTCCTGTTCATATATTCAAGTTATCATTAAGATAACAGATGACCATAAGTGGCCTAGTGGAGAGGGAGCAGTTTCACTTTCTTTAGTGGGATGGGTTTGATACTTGGGAGTAGCATATCTCCATACTTTTATTTTTTATGCTTACTATTTCATTTAAATTGTTATAATTTCTTACTCTTTATTTTACTTTTATATTTTTATTAATTTAATTTAATCATTATTTAGTTGTTTAGATTTTTAAATGTTTACTTTTTAGATTTAATTAATGGCTGACTTTCCTGTATTGGGTTTTATTCGATTAGTCGATTTTTGTGTTAGTTAATTAGGTTGTTTCTACCTATGTTCATACCTTTGCACCTTTAAATAATCACTTTCAAATTCACCAAACTTCCAATTTAAATTTCACTAACTTTCCATAGTTTCAACATTTAATTTCATTTCCTCCCATTAGAATCTAGCATTCTGGTGGGAACTCGATTATATATATATATAATTTTGACTTCAAATAAATTTTGTAACCAAGTCAAACTGTCTCAAACCATTTATGTGAATCCATCCTCGATCACATATTGAAAAATATTTTCTTAAATCAAATGCAATATTAAAACTGTTTTTTCTAACAACTACTGAAAAAGAGGGCCATTGGAATCTAGCATTCCGGTGGGAACCCTCGAATGGATTCCGAGCCACGCGTTTTGGGTTAACCGTTCATTTTTTTCTTTCGTACCTAAAACAATTTAATTAACTTGGACAAAATAAGAGCCGTTGGGATCAAGCATTCTGGCGTAACCCTTTGAACATTTGATTCTCATCAAGTGTTCGTTGTCCATTAAATAATTTTCTTAATGAATTCGAATGAAAAAGGACCATTGGAATCTAGCATTCCAGTGGAACCCCGAGTGATTGATCCCGAGGCTCATGTCTCGTTCTCATCAAATATTCGTCTTCCAAACTCAAAAATACTTAATTCCTACCTTAACACTTTTTCAATAAAGATGGAAATGGAACATGGTGTATACCGTGCACTCCTGAGATTAAGATTCAGGATGGATGCCTTGCCTATCTTAGCTCTCGCCATCGTTTAAAATTGTCAATGCGGTTTCTTCAAACTCCTTTCTCAATCAAATTCAAAACACTTAATCTTTATTAAACACTTTTGTCAATAAAGATGGAAATGGAACATGGTGTATACCGTGCACTCCTGAAACTAGGATTCGAGATGGATATCTCGCTCATCCAAGTTCTCGCCATCACTCAAAATACATCCAACCAATCAAACTCTTTTCTCGCCGCCGTGCGACTAATCAAGAACCTTTTTCATAAACGAAAGACATATTGTCTTAAGGTGATGCAAGCAATGTTTCGGCCACGATTGTTGAGTCGAGATAAGTGACGTTTTTCCGAATGTAGATTTATAAATCCATTCGATGTGTGGTATACGTCCACTCCTCATCTGTTTTGGGTAAAACAATGTTTTCGTCGATTAATACAATATAGCTTTCGCTAAAATCGACCAACAAACAAATATTTTCTACCCAGAACTACGAAAGCCTTGACTTCTCTATTGAGATACGTAGGAGCAGGATTTATCTTGTCAGACCCACCAATAAAAAACTTAGGTTTAGTCCCCTTTATTGCAAAAATCCAAAAAACATCTTCCCTTTTCTTTTGATCCTATTTTTATCTCCCTCATAATAACTTGAGAAGACTAACATAAGCTAACATTCAAAACGAAATTAACTAAACGGTTCCCGTTGAATACAACGGACGTGAGGGGGTGCTAATACCTTCCCCTCACGTAACCAACTCCCGAACCCTGATTTGGTTGCGACGACCATAATCATTGTCGTTCTTTCTTGGGTTTTATCGATATTTCCCCTTTCCTTTTTAGGAATAAATAAAGTTCGGTGGCGACTCTGTTCAGACCATCATTGCGAGCGTGCAATTGCGCTTCGCTTAAAGTCGTATCCCCATTTTTCGAGGTGCGACAGATGGCGACTCTGCTGGGGACTCAATCCCTAAGTGAGTCAACCCTAGTTCAGTTAAGTTTTCGTATGTGTGTTACCTTTATTTGTTTATTTTTCTTCCTTTGTTATATGCTTTCTTTATCTCTATTTTATGGCATTTTTATATCTGTATATATATCTATGTGTGGGTGTTGGGATTTTGATATCATGAATAAAGCTCTACACCCGAGCTTTGGAAAAAGAAGAGAGAACACATAAGTTTAGAATTGGAAGTTTTGTAGTGTTAGTCCCTAAGGGCCACTCCTTGTGTGCCTAGCATGAAGACTCCCATAGAGTAGACCTGTTTGTAGATCTCGTTATATGACAGCTAGCCTGTTGCATGACGTTGATTCATGAAGGGTCCATGACTCTAGGAGCCCCTCTTAGAACCAGTTATTGCTTTGGTGGTTGCGTAATGATGGACTCCAAGGGCCTCTCCTTGTTGCACCCAACATTAAAACCCCGCTTAGAAGAGATCTTTCGTCACTCTTGTCATAAAGCGGATAGCATGTTGCATGATGTTGATACGATTATGGTCCATGACTCTGGGAACCTTATCTAAAACGTAGAAACTATCCTGTGAGTGGGTTTAAGGGTAACCAACTTAGAACTATCTATTAAGAAGCCTACCAAATAGGGTGTTTTGAGTTACCTTATCCCAAAACCAAATACCATGCCTTCATGATCATTTGCATAGCATCATGACACTCATACAAAATTTTGTTTTCAGGGAATTTTCGAACACGCAGTTGTTAGCACAAAAAATTTGTAATGGGTTCAGAAAGAAGGAAAGCATTATCATTCAAAGCCAAAATGCCAGATATTGCCAACATATCAAGACTTTTGAATGAACTTCCCGCATGCTTCAAGGTTACTTTGCAAGGAAAGTTTGGCCACATTTTGGATCTTCTCTCAGTAGATGTTCAAACACCAGCCATCACCGCTTTAGCTCAGTTCTATGATCCTCCGCTTCGAAGTTTCTTATTCCAAGACTTTCAGTTGACTCCAACCTTGGAGGAATTCGACCGACTCTTGGGATTTTCTATGAAAGGAAGGACACCGTATAATAGGATTGGTCAGGTACCTGAGGTAGAGATGCTAGCCCTTGCCCTCCACATCCCCATATCTAATGCATTGGCTAATTGGAAGAAAAGGGAGAATCTCTTTAGTTTTTGGAGGGCTTACCTAGAAGAAGAAGCAGAAAGGTTGTTTGAGATACATCATTGGGATGCATTGGCAAATATACTAGCTCTTCTCATATATGGGCTAGTATTGTTCCCAACCCATGAAGGTTTTATAGATTCGGCTGCCATAAGTATCTTTTGGGCCGTTTGGAAGGATAAACAAAGTTTGGTTCCTCCACTATTAGCTGACACTTTTCATGCTTTGCATACTCGACATCAAAAGAAGAATGGAATGTTGATATGTTTCCTTCCATTGCTCTATAATTGGCTTATCTCATATGTATTCAAGCCTGATGCTCACATCAGTGAAATGTCCAATGGGGAGTGGGCAAGAACTCTGGTGTCTTTGTCTAGTAAGGATATCATTTGGTACCGACATAAGCTGAATGTCGAAGAAATCATTATCAGTTGTGGTAGTTTCCCAAATGTACCACTAATAGGATCTAAAGGTTGCATCAGCTACAACCCCATGTTAGCTTTGCGACAGTTTGGATACCCTATGCGTGGGAAGCCCGATGATAAAAAGTTAGAAGAGATGGTTTTGAATGATATGGGAACCAATGATCCTTTTCTCCTCCGTAAGATCATTCGATCTTGGGAAAAGGTGCATACTGTCGCATTACGCGAAAAACCGGCGGGAAAACAAAACAACAGAGCCGCCACCGTGCGTTATTTATCCCAAAAGAGGGAAAGGAAACGCTCGAAGTAAACCTGGAAAAGACATGGTCTCGCGACCAAAGAGAAAGGGATCGGGAGTCGGTTATGCGAAGGGAAGGTATTAGCACCCCTACGCATCCGTCGTACTCGACGGGATCCACGCACAAAAGGAAGGAAAATGGTTGCTAAAACACTGCTCACAGACACAAACACTGGCTGAAAGAGACACAAGAAAACAAACGAAACTGACTCGGCAGGATATCGCATCCTGGGCCTACGTAGTCTATCAGGCATAGACATCAGAGTCGACGTAGTTCGGACTAGGGGGAAACGTGCTCGCTAGGATGTCGCATCCTATGCATACGTACCTTCTCGGACAGGAGAAGGATCAGAGCACTCGTAGCTCGGCTAACGCACGCCAAACAAAACAACACAGGAAATCGACTGCCAATCGCTGGACTTACGTCAAACTCCACACAAACAGGCAAACATGGAAACCGAATGCCAATCGCTGGACTTACATCAGACTCCGAACCAAACAAACACACTGGAAACCAAATGCCAATCGCTGGACTTACATCGGACTCCAAGCACACAACAAGAGGATACGGAATGGCAATCGCTGGTCTTACATCCATCTCCTAACACACACAAGACAAAACAAACAGGCGCCCGGAGAGATCAGCTCATCTCCTGCCTACGTACCTCATCTGGTATGAGGATCAGGGCGACGTAGTTCCCCTACGCAGGGACAAAGGACTAGCCTAACCAGATACAAAGGGAGACACAAACTACTAGGGAGACTACGACTCGAGCCTAGAAGTTGTGATGCATCATAGCCCTATGTTAAGGTTGCTATCTAACTTGCACAGGGAGCAAGCTATCCTATACATCACAGGCAAAGCAAACAATCACACAAATAGCACACACTATATGCAAACAAAGTGGGCTCACACAAGGGTTAGGCTGTGAAACACAAGCCAACTGTAATCGGGTGATGTTAGCTCTTAACCCTAACATTGAGAGTTAGGGTGAAGCAGATGAAATGGGAAGTGAGGGGTGTGCCTCACAGCTCTTATCCCTGGCCTGGGAGAGCTTCAGACAAAAGAATGTGTGGGTTCAGAAAGTGGGAACCCTTCTACACATATGACTGACACAACTGTACAAGGATCTTGGGTTAATATCCACAATGCATCAACATGTAATGTGAGCAAAGGGATGACACACTGAATAGCAGGAGATGGATTGCACATCTCTTGTATCTGCCAATTGCCTTATCAAAGGTCTTTTCCTGCTTGGGGATAAATATAAACAATCACAAGCATTGCCTCTTAAGGAGGACTTCAGACAGGTGCCTGACCAAATAACAGGCCAGGTCTTCCAGACTACATGGAGTTAGAGACATTATACCTCAATGCTCAATCTATCAAGCAAAGCAAAAGCAAGTTCACAAAGGAACTATAGCAACTAAGGTACCTGAAAACAATCCAACATAATCAGTACACAACTCAAACAAAAGTCAAACAGACAGACTAAAAGTCAACAGTTAACTGTACAAACAGACAACAAGCAATGCATCAAGCAAAGCACAAGCTCAACTCAAAGGAGCTAATCCCCCTACAAAACAACTTAATGTTAATCAACATCAATCAAATATCAATCCAAATGAGCAAATGAATCACACTCTTCAAGGCCATATGCTTCTTGTCCTGAAAACACAACTCAAACATAAGCACTAACCACTAGGACATGGCCTAGGGTCAAAGAGGGAGAAATAATTCAAAACAGAACATGAAAATTGGCAAGAATCAAATTAAACCAATTAAGAACAATATCCAAGTGGTCTCATATCCATATCATCAACCAATTTCATTTCACAAGGCCTATAGTGCAAAGCATGCAAGTTCAAAGTTCATAGAAGCAAACAGAATGAATCAATCAACATCAACTCAAAAATAATTCAATAAATCTCAAGAAAAGTCATGGCTAAACACCATACATCACATGGTTATCATGCCAAAATTCAAGTCATTTGGATAAGTGGAAGCATGTCAAATAAATTCCCTAAGGCAAGGCAATGCAAAACAGGCTCAATGAGGGCACAAAATCATACATCACCTTCACACAAGCACAAAACAGAATCCAAACATGATATGGACATCAAACCAAAGCCAAGACAAACTTCAAAGTGTCTAGAACACTTGTGCAAAATTTCAGTCTCATAGGATAAACATCAAGAATTTCACAAATCATCTAAATTCATGACTCTCAAAAAGTCCACAAATGGTCAAACAGAAAGGGAAATCTCAAACAAATCCAAATTGAATCCAAAAATTCCATAAAAATTCATAAGCAATCCTAACATCCAGAAGTATCATCATGCAAAAAATCAGATTAATTGGCATTCAAATGGCATGGCAAATAAAATCCACAAGTCAAGAAAGCAATGGTGTGCACACATTGTCACACCTACATTCAAATGATCATATCTCATCAACCAGGAATGGGAAAAATGCAAACTCTATACCAAAATGACCATTAGGATGTCTACTTTAAGCATGCAAAATTTCAAGAGTGTTGGATAAAATCTCATCATTTCACAATCCAAATGGCAAGGCATATCAAGAAAACACATGTGTAAACATTACCTAGCCAAAATTAAAATCCATGCGTGCATAATTTCTGGAAAAATCATCAAAAAAATCTAGAGATCGTGATGAACATTATGCAAAAAATCCCAGCTCAATTGGATTGTTATTCATGAAGGTATGGATTTTTTGAAATGTATGAAAAAATAAAAAAACAATGGAAAGGCATACATGAACATGGCAGCATAAAGTGAAAAAATGCGAAAGCCTAAATGTGAAATTGCTGGAGTGGGGAATCAAACTACGTTAGGATTCAAATTGAGCGCCCAGTCACAAGAAACGCGCCGTTTCATTAAGTGTACGTGGCACAGGGAAGCACTATGAGCCAATCATTCAGCCAAGTCAGATCTCATGCAACCAATACGCGAGCATAAACATCAAAACACATGCAATAGGCGCGTAAATGGATCAAATGACTTTCTGGAAACGAATTTCTAGGGTTCATGCAATGTTCTTCACAAATTTCCAGCTCAAGAACAGATTATCACCAAAATGCACAAAACCTATATCATTAGCTTCGTCTTTCCAAGAACATCACTAATCTAACATCAATTTATCCTAATTCTCAACAACACGCACGGATCGAGCCAAAGAAAATTCACACATCAATCTTATATTCAACATACCTCACTCAAATCTTGATGAAAATTAATGCCACAAAGCTCAGAATACTCATGGATTCAAGATCTACAACATGCATATCCTAATTGCATGAATTGTGAGATTCAAAATCTTACCTTCAAGAGATTGCAGAACAGAATTCGTGACTTTCAAGCCTTGAGAAGCAAGAACAGACGATCTTCAATGCTAGTATGATGATTTGGATGAATGTTGGATGCTCAGTCTTGCTTAATCGTGCTCAAATCTACAGTTGCCATTGATGATGCTAGCTTCAACAGTTCAAGAATCGGCTCAAAATCCTTGCAATCTTGCTTCAATCCAACTCAGTTATGGTTGTATATGATGAATCAATGAAGAATCAATGCAAGGTTTGTGCAGAATTTGGATGAAAAGTTGAGAGAAAAAGTTTGTGAAAAATGCAAAAGTGGATCTAGATCTGAGATTTGGATGTGTTACGCACAAATTCTGTTATGATTTGCAATATATATGTGTTGTTAATCAAACTCTTAATCCCAATTAGCCAAATGCAAGTGATTAATGAAAATGCAAGTGTAATACAAATTTGGTCAATTCACCTCATATGCATGAAATGCATGCTACAGTACACGATTTGATGAGCTAATTCACTTCAAATGTTGGTAGGAAGAAAATGCAAGTGAAAGAATGTAAAGCCAATGCATATTTTTCAAATTGGAATTTTCCCTCCAAATTTCAAATGAAAAATCCAAATTTTTTGTAATGGAAATTCATGGTTTTTGATGTATGTTTTGGATAGCTCATGTCAAAATAGAAATGTTACAAAAAGAACCACATCAATTGGCCTTATGGTGTGAAAGTTATGCACTTTTGAACTTCAAATTGACTTGGCAAAGATTGATCCATAATTTCCCAACCATACATGAGAAATTCATGTTCTTGGACTCTTTGGAAAGGTGAGAGCAAGATATTCAACTTTCATGTTAGACAAAATTTCATTTGAAGCTTGCTTGATGATGTAAACTTGAGGAGAAAACCTTTCCATTTTTGGCAATTTCAAATTACAGGTCACTTACTATTTTTGGAAAGTTTTGATTTGACCTCAAATCTTTCATTGTTGATGTTTGAAATGTCAAATGAGACTTGTATGGACATGAATGAGGCCTCTCTAACCATCTCCCACCTTCAAATCCATGGTTGATTGCACAGTTGACTATGGTTGACTTTCTAGGGTTTCAGATGAATTGCATCTTGACTAATGATCTCTGAACATCCAACCTTTGGTCAAACCACTTCAAAGTGATCCCTAGGCCATATGAACTCAATGAACCAACCTTAGGGCTTTGCTTCAATAGGAAATGCACTTGCTTGCTTGCACAACTGGATCTCCTGACCAGTCTTGACTGATGACTTGCACTTGGGCAAAGGACAATGCAATGCTATGCAGTGGACAATGTAATGTTAATGACCTAAAATGAAAATGAATGTACAAAATGGGAGGTGCAAATTTGAGGTGCTACACATACCAAAGGAACAGAAATAGTAAAGAAGAATGATGCAGTAAGGGTTCCTTATCAGCAATGGCTCTCGGAGAGGATCAAAGTTGTGAAGCTCCCTTTTTATATAGAGATTCCTCTAAGGTCTACTTCACCAGAACCAGTCCCTGTTTCTCTTGAAGAGGTGGAAGAACTTCGAGCCATGGTAGCTAAACTTGGAAAGGAGAAAGATGATCTGCAATCTGAACTCTACAAAGAAACTGGGAAAAATATGATTCTCAAAAGGAAGAGTAACCAAAGGAAGGAACTTTTGGAGGAAAGTCGTAAGAAGAACAGAATTGAGCAAGATCTCAAGGAAAGAGTCTTGGAGTGCCTAGATCAGGCTGATAGTGAATTAGGTTCACTCTGGGATGAGTTAGCTAAGGCTAAAAGAGATGGACAAGAGTGGAAGCGTTGGTGGGACCTAGCCACTAAGCAAAAGAAGGAGGTAAGGGAGGAGCTTGAAACCCAAATACAAGAACTGAAGGAGCAACTTCGAAGCTTTGATGCTGAAGTGGTGCGTGAAAGGCGTCTTAAGGAACAAGCCCAAAGAACCTCTCAGATATGTCCTAAAGCCTGGGAAGAGAAGTGTGATGAGTTGAATACCAACAAGGAGATAGCTAGTTATTGGAAGGAACAATATGAGTCTCTGAAGAGCCAAAGCATGGGTTGGCTAAATCATAGGAAGCATTTGAATGAGATATTGGATGAGTATGCATGCACCATCAACCTTCTGCAGCCAAGTCTTGATGCGTACCGTACGAAGTTGGCTAACCTCATAGAGTTTTGTAATGGCGTGGCCATAGACTTACCATGGAAGTTAGAAAATGCTCTAAAGGACATGGATGAAAATAACACTCATCCATCGGCTCGTGACCTTGTTTTGCTTTGCGAAAGGATGATGCGAAGGTTCAAAGAAGAATTGAAGGCACACAAAGAGCGAGTTGCTAAGAGGACTCTTTAAGTTGTTTGCTTTGTGTTATTTCCAATTTTTGTATTTGGCTTAATGTTTTGTACCCACTTTGACTGTGTATTTCGTACTCTTTGGCTTCATTGAGTGAATGGGTATTGAATTTTTGAATCATTGTTTTCTGTTTCTGTTCACATTACTTTCAAAGTGCGTGCTCAACAGTTGTAAAGTTTATAAGAATCCCTGAAAATAAATAAACATAAAATGCATTCATACATACATGTATTCTCCATATAAATAAATAAAAACCCATTCCGTTTTCTCTATCAGTTGTTACACACTGAGTCCTCAACACCACTACAACACCAGAGCCAGCGCTCGTCGAAGAATGGCGGACCAAGAACAAGAATTGGAGCGAGTAAGCTCAGAACTCAAAGACCTACGAGGAAACATGGGTCAAGTCATGGAGATACTACAGGTCATCAGGGTAAAGTTGGACACCCAAACGACGGTCATTTCAGAAATCGCCGGTCCGTCGATTGAACCCCAACCTGCAAGGACGGTACCAACCACCTGGCCAGCCTATGGTTTACCTCCTGGTTTTACACCTCCAGTTGAAGGTGCCCCTGGTTTTGCACAATCCACTCAGCAGACGACTCCTTTACCAACTATCAATGAAACTCATCCAGTGGTCCACACGTTCGCACCAACTCTCGTTCGTGCACATGTGCAACCTTATTTTGAGGATCAACAACATGCTCTGGACTTTTCGGACGAAGATGATGAAAGGCAGGAAGATATAAGAGGGATGAAGGAGAATTTCCAGATCCTTGAAAAGAGGTTAAGGGCTATGGAAGGTGACCAAGTTTTTGGTGCTACTGCTAAGGAGATGTGCTTAGTGTCAGGTCTTGTGATTCCTGCAAAATTCAAGACCCCGGATTTCGATAGGTATGAGGGCCACTCGTGTCCTAAAAGTCACCTTATTATGTACTATCGAAAAATGGTTGCGCACGTAGAGGACGATAAACTTATGATACATTGCTTCCAAGACAGCTTGAGGGGTGCTCCCTCTAAGTGGTACTTAAGCCTTGATCAAAGTAGAATTCATTGTTTCCAAGACTTATCTGATGCTTTCATCCAACATTATAAGTATAACATAGATATGGCCCCAGATAGGAGGCAATTGCTCAGCATGTCCCAGAAAGATAATGAGTCTTTTAAGGAATATGCACAACGAAGGAGGGAAGTGGCCTCGCAAGTCGAACCACCTCTTGCTGAGAAGGAGTTAGCAGATTGGTTCATGGATACGGTAAAACCTATGTTCTACAAAAGAATGGTGAGTAGTGTATCTGCAAGCTTCTCTTACCTGGTCATTGTGGGTATAAAGGTCGAGCTTGGATTGAAGAATGGAAAAATGATAACCACCTATGAATATCTGGCAATAATGCCAAAAAATTTCCCAGAAGTTTTCAAAGAAAGAAAGAGGGTGAAACAAATGCAGTGTCAACCAGTCAAAGGAGGAGTCTTTCATGGAAGAAGCAACATCAATTTGCTCAACAACAACCAACTTATCCAGTGCAGTATGTTCAACAACCGTATGTGGCAGCAGTCACACCAAATTTCAACCAGTCACAAGCTCTTGTCTATCAACCTATTCAACAAGCACCAGTATACCAGCAAGCGCCCGCGCCACCTGCTTATCAACAGCCAAGGGCACAGGCTCCCCGTCCATAAAATCCTCCAAATCAAAATAGGGTACAAAGAAGTAGACTTCCGTTTGCTTCAATCCCTATGACATACACTGAGTTGTACCCATCGTTACTACGAAAAGGGTTGGTGACTCCCAGACCTTTGGGTCCTCCACCAAATCCCTTACCTCCATGGTACAATCCAGATGCCCATTGTCCTTTCCACGAGGGTGCCCCTGGACATGATTTAGAGGGATGTTATGCTTTGAAGCATATTGTACGAGACCTGGTTGAGAAGAAGATTCTTTCATTCTGAGATGTCGGACCCAACGTAAAAAGTAACCCTCTGCCGGCGCATGGTGATGTTAATGCCATCGAGGATGCTTCTGATGTGTGTATAATCAAAAACATGGAAAATGTTAAAACTCTGTTGCTAGCACTTCATGCAAGATTGGTGGGAGCTAGTTTGATTGATACACGCCACGACAATTGTGAAGAATGTGTCATTCATCCAAGGGGATGTAAAGTGGTACAAAATGACATTCAGAACTTGATGGATCAAGGTGTTTTAAAAATTTGTGGTCCTACAACAAATGAGGAAGTTTCGGTCATTGAACCCGTTTTCAGTTTACCAGAACCGTTTGAGATAACTTATCATAGAAAAGATGTTGTTCATCCATCACCCGTGGTAGTTTGTATGCCTACCCCCTTTCCTTTTGAAAGCACCAAAGCGGTACCCTGGAAATATGACATAACAGTGGTAGATGGAGTGGTAGATGAAAAACCCAAAGCTGCTGAAAGTGAGAAAGGCTTGGAGAATGTTGACACCGATATCACTAACATCGTAGGGACGAGCAGGATGACCCGCAGCGGTCAGATTTATACTCCCAATATTAATATAAACCCTCAAGAACCAATTAGGGAAGCTGCAACTGCAAATCCTACCCCAGAGTATGGAGGGACACAGCCGACAGTGCAAGCAGATGAAGCGAGTGAATTTCTAAGAACAATAAAGAAATTCGACTACAAGATAGTTGATCAGTTACATCAGACACCGTCAAAAATATCTATCTTGTCTTTGCTTCTGAATTCCGAAGCTCATAGGGAGGCTCTACTGAAAGTGCTTGCTCAGGCTCATGTTACCCAAGATATAACGGTTGGCCTATTTGATGGGGTGGTCGCCAATATCACAACCTGCAACACTCAAAGTTTCAGCAATGAAGAGCTACCCAAGGAGGGGAAGAATCACAACCGCGCCTTACATGTATCCATAAAGTGCCAAGAAGATGCTTTGGCCAGAGTTTTAGTTGACACTGGATCGTCCCTCAATGTTCTACCAAAGAGGCCACTTGCTAAATTATCTTACCAAGGTTCAGAATTGAAACCTAGTGCACTTGTGATAAAAGCATTTGATGGTTCTCGAAGGACAGTAGTTGGGGAGGTAGAGCTACTAATCCAGATCGGACCGCATGTATTCCCCATCAATTTCCAAGTCATGGACATAAATCCCGCTTATAGTTGCCTTTTGGGACGTCCATGGATACATGCTGCTGGGGCAGTAACTTCCACGTTGCATAACAAGATGAAGTTTGTTGTCGATGACAAGCTCGTCATTGTCTCGGGTGAAGAAGATTTTATCATCAGTCAACTCTCCTCTTTCCGTTATATTGAGGCTGATGGGGATGCCTTAGAGACCTCTTTCCAAGCACTTGAAATATCTAATGCCACACTTGAAGAGGTTAAGGACCCTATTGAGAAAACCAGTCTGTCGTTCGCCTCCTTGAATAGTGCAAGATTAGCAGTTGAAAGTGGAGGCCCTGCAGGTTGGGGGCAAGTCATCAATGTCAGCGAGAAAAATGATCGTTTTGGTTTGGGGTACAAGCCTTCTGCTAATGGAGGAGCCCTGGTCCCTGCAAAGGACCGTGCGCGGAGCATACAAGAAGTTTTTATGAGCACAGGATTTATCCATGGAGATCAGGTTGGTGCAGTTGAAGGTGACACTGAAGATGGAGAAACATCAAATCTGATATACTGGTGTGAAGCAACCCTAACAAATTGGGAAGCAGTTGAGATTCCAGAAGTTTTTCCTGTGTCAAAGTAATTGTGTTTTCCTCTGTTTTTTTGAAAATCCTTAGCTCTGCCCAAGGCTAATGGATCATTTGTAGGGCCCCTTTTAAATTTCAAAAATCATTATGACAAATAAAGAGCATTTTGTTCAAATTCTTATCGTTCATTCATTTGTTTTTCTTTCCTTAAAATGACAATCCTTTCAAAAACTAAAAAAATATTTTTAATTCTTTTGCATTTTATTTCCATTTTTCTAAAAAAACCATCATTAAAAAACATGCAGAATAATCAATAAACCAGTTGAATTCGATGACCCCACTACTTCCTATAACTCTGAACTCCCCATCTACCAAGAGGAAGAGGATAGTGGGGAAGATTGTGATTTCCTTGAAGAATTGGAAAGGATACTCGAGCACGAGTCAAAGGCCCTTCAACCGCATCAAGAACCAGTGGAAATAATCAACCTTGGCACTGAGGAAGACAAGAAAAAGGTCAAAGTTGGGACTACACTTGAGGCAAGCATCAAAGAAAGATTGATCAAGTTGCTACAAGAGTATGTAGATGTATTTGCTTGGTCATATCAGGATATGCCAGATTTAGATACTGATATTGTTGTCCACAAGCTACCACTACAGCCAGATTGTCCGCCAGTAAAGCAGAAGCTCCGAAGAGCAAGACCCGACATGGCTCTCAAGATTTGTGACGAGGTGAAACGTCAATTTGATGCCGGTTTTCTAGCAGTTGCGAAGTACCCCCAATGGGTAGCTAATATTGTGCCTGTACCCAAAAAGGATGGCAAGGTCAGGATGTGTGTTGATTACAGGGATTTAAACAAAGCTAGTCCAAAGGACGATTTCCCCCTGCCACATATCGACACCCTGATAGACAACACTGCTAAGTTCGCGGTCTTCTCCTTTATGGACGGATTCTCGGGTTACAATCAAATTAAGATGGATCTAGAAGACATGGAAAAGACCATATTCATCACCCCTTGGGGAACATTTTGCTACAAGGTAATGCCATTCGGTCTCAAAAATGCTGGGGCAACTTACCAAAGAGCAATGGTCACTCTTTTCCATGACATGATGCACAAGGAGATTGAGGTTTATGTGGATGATATGATTGCAAAATCCCAAAGTGAAGAGGATCATATAGACCACTTGCAGAAGCTATTTGAGCGTCTTCGGAAATTTCGACTACGGCTGAATCCTGCTAAATGCATTTTCGGTGTCTGGTCTGGAAAGTTGCTTGGTTTCATTATTAGTCAACGAGGAATTGAGGTAGATCCAGACAAGGTTAGGGCAATACAAGAAATGCCTGCTCCACGTACAGAGAAAGAAGTTAGAGGATTCCTGGGACGTTTGAATTATATCTCTAGGTTTATATCTCATATGACTGCTATGTGTGAACCTATATTCAAGTTACTGAGAAAAGATCAAGCAGTTGAATGGAACTCTGACTGTCAAATGGCTTTTGAGAAAATCGGACAATACCTGCAAGAGCCCCCTATTCTGATTCCACCTGTTCAGGGGAAACCACTCTTTATGTACTTAACTGTGCTTGAAAAGTCAATGGGATGTGTGCTGGGACAACATGAAGAAACCGGTCGAAAGGAGCATGCCATCTATTATCTAAGTAAGAGATTTACCGATTGTGAAACCCGATATTCACTCTTGGAGAAAACTTGTTGTGCTTTAGCATGGGCCGCTCGTCGTCTAAGACAATATATGATTTGCCACACTACTTTGTTGATCTCAAAAATGGATCCAATAAAGTATATCTTTGAAAAGCCTGCTTTGACTGGAAGACTCGCCCGTTGGCAGATGTTACTATCTGAGTATGACATCCAATATGTATCTCAGAAAGCCATCAAAGGAAGTGTGTTGTCTGATTACCTGGCAAACCAGCCTGTTGAAGACTACCAGCCGTTGAAGTTTGACTTCCCAGATGAAGACATTATGGTAGTAAAAGATTGTGAAATCCCAGGACTTGATGAAGGACCTGAACCCGGATCTCGGTGGAAACTCAGGTTCGATGGTTCCTCCAATTACATGGGGCATGGCGTAGGAGCTGTTCTATTAAATCCGAATGGTGGATACACTCCTTTCACAGCAAGGTTGTGTTTTGATTGCACAAACAATATAGCAGAATATAAGGCGTGCATCCTAGGCACCGAAGCAACAATTGACCTCCGAATCAAAATCCTCGAAGTATGTGGAGACTCAGCCTTGGTGATATACCATGTCAAGGGCGAATGGGAAACCCGTGATACCAAATTGATCCCATATCGTGCCTATGTCATGGAATTAATAAAATACTTTGATGAAATCACTTTCCGTCATATCCCGAGAACTGAGAATCAAATTGTTGATGCTTTGGCTATGTTGGCTTCAATGTACCAAGTCAGATTCCATAATGAAGCACCTCTCATTCAGATCGAGCGGAAAGTTGAGCCTGCCTATTGCCAATCGGTTGAAGAGGAAGCCGATGGTAAACCTTGGTTTCACGACATCAAACGCTTTTTGCAAAATCAAGAATATCCAACAGATGCAACAACCCTTGACAAGAAAACATTGAGGAAGTTAGCATCCAAATTCTTCTTAAGCAATGGTGTGTTATACAAAAGAAACCACGACAAGATTCTGCTCAGATGCGTGGATGGACGTGAAGCGGGCCTGTTGGTCAAGGAGATTGATGAAGGATCCTTTGGAACTCATGCCAATGGGCATGCCATGGCCAAGAAGATTTTGAGAGCTGGTTATTACTGGTTGACCATGGAATCCGACTGCTTCAATTATGCTAGAAAATGTCATAAATGCCAAATCTATGCCGACAAGGTACACGTGCCTCCGACCCTACTAAATGTTTTGACGTCACCTTGGCCTTTCTCAATGTGGGGCATCGACATGATTGGCGCCATCGAGCCTAAAGCTTCCAATGGTCACCGTTTCATCCTGGTTGCCATTGATTACTTTACCAAATGGGTAGAAGCCGCCTCTTACGCTAATGTGACAAAACAAGTGGTTGCACAGTTCCTCAAGAACAAGATCATTTGCCGTTATGGAATTCCAAGCCGGATCATCACAGATAATGGGACGAATCTGAACAATAAGACCATGAAAGAATTATGCGAAAGCTTCAAGATTGAACACCATAACTCTTCACCGTATCGTCCAAAGATGAATGGTGCTATTGAAGCCGCTAATAAAAACATCAAGAAAATCCTGCAGAAAATGGTAAAAACCTATAAGGATTGACACGAAATGCTACCCTTTGCGCTACATGGATACCGGACTTCCGTCCGCACTTCAACAGGGGCAACCCCGTTCTCTCTGGTATATGGGATGGAAGCAGTTCTCCCAATTGAAGTGGAGATACCTTCAATGAGAATCCTGATGGAAACCAAGCTAGAAGAGGCTGAATGGATTCAGAATAGATTTGATTAGTTAAACCTTATAGATGAGAAGCGAATGACTTCTTTGTGCCATGGACAGTTATACCAGAAACGGATCAAAAGGGATTTTGACAAGAAAGTACGTGTTCGGGAATTCAGAGAAGGAGACCTCGTGCTTAAGAAGATCTTGCCAATACACAAGGGCTCACGTGGGAAGTGGACTCCCAATTATGAAGGCCTATATGTTGTGAAGAAAGCCTTCTCCGGAGGTGCCTTGATTCTCACAACTATGGATGGTGAAGAGCTCTCACACCCCGTGAACTCTGATGCAGTTAAAAAATACTATGCCTAATAAAAACCCGCTAAATTGAAAACCTGAAAGGGCGATTTAGGCAAAAAGGGGTATCCCGGTGGACTGAAAACCCGAAAGGGCGGTCCAGGAAAAAGTTAGGGATGAATAAAAAAATGGTAGCTCGCTAAGTTGAAAACCTGAAAAGGCGACTTAGGCAAAAAGGAGCGTCCCGGTGGATTGAAAACCCGAAAGGGAGATCCAGGAAAAAGTTAGGGGCACAAGGCATAAACTGCATCAGTTGTTACTGATTAACACCGAAGAATCTGAGGCGGAAGATCAATCCAGTTACTCCCCTTAGAAGCAAGGTTTTGGGGGAACCATATCTAGTAAGGATGTTAGTGGTCACTGAATTCAACGTAAACCTTTCCTTATTGCCATTTTCCAAAAATTGTAACATTCTATGGAGCTACGCCATTTGTGTGCTACCATTCTTGAATAAAATACGAGTTTTCCCAATCATTGTTAATTGTGTTCTTCTACGCTTTTCTTTGTTATGCAAAGTGTCATTTATTTGTTAATAATGAAATTTTGAAACTTGAAAATTTTGAAATTTAGTAAAAGGAACAAAATTACTTTGATATATGTGAAAATCAAAGGAAAATCATTTGTTTCCCCGAAAGCCTCAAGGTTGCATAAATATTCCTGGATCACCAACAAAAGTCCCCATGGAATACAACTTATTAATCCTCTGGAAGGATGGGCCTTTGGTTATTTATAACTGTCAATCATGATAGATTTTCCTCTGGATGTGCCTGTTAATTGTACGGGTTTGAGTTATTGGTGTTGAGGAATCAGAATCCCTGTAAACAGTCCATACAAACTCACAGTCTGCCTGTTGTCAGCATTCTCATATCATGATCATTCATACATCATGCATAAAAAAATCCAAATCATGCATAGCCGAAATGTACTTCGTGCTCATTTTGCATTGACCTAGGTCTTGTTGTTGATCCTATATCCTTTGACCTCTAATTCCAGTTTGTCTTTGGTGCCTTTAAACCAACATCCAGTTTTCGCAGTCATTTTCAAGTCCAATTGTTGTTGGCAAAATCTGTTAAAAGCTGGTTGTAATCCATTGCTTACAGTCAAAAGTCCAATTTTTGTTGGCAAAATCCGTTAAAAGTTGGTTGTAATCCATTACTTACGGTTAAAAGTCCAATTGTTGTTGGCACGTACAGAGAGTTTAATTACCCTGTCTTTCCTGATGGTTCCGTGAAAGTCATGTATGACTTATCATCTTGAGGAATTCCCAGAAGCTTGGAGGTTTTTTGTGTTAGAAAACTCCAATGATGTTGGTTTTGTTTGATTTCTTTATAAAGAATCATCATAGTCTTTTGCACGGATGATCTACTTATAAGAAGACTCCTGCTTATCTTTGTTTTGCATAAATTCCCTATTAGGAATCTCCAAAATCTTTGATCGGATGAATTTCTTATGAGAAATCTCCAGAACTATCAGACGCATTATAAAGTGTCAGGTCATGTATGAACTTGTTGTGGATATTTTCTCAAAATGTTCAAGTTGGTCAGCAGGTCACATATGAACCTGTTGGTATAATCTTTTTGAACTTTTCTAAGTTTGTTAGGTCATATCTGAACCTGTTGTCGGAACTTCTTGATATTCCCCAGCATTGTCAGGTCATGTATGAACCTGCTGTTTGAGTTTTCATTCCAGTATTACCAGGTCATGTATGAACCTGTTTTGAAGAGTCTTTCTCCATGATTGTTTCAGTGTTATCAGGTCATATATGAACCTGTTGTTGAGCTTTATTCCAGTATTACCAGGTTCTTGATATTCCCCAGCATTGTCAGGTCATATATGAACCTGTTGTTGAGCTTTATTCCAGTATTACCAGGTCATGTATGAACCTGTTTTGAAGAATCTTTCTCTATGATTGTTTCGGTGTTATCAGGTCATGTATGAACCTGTTGTAGAAATTTTTCATATTTGGGTTTAGTAAGTCATATGTGAAATTACTATCGAAATCTCTTGTATTCTAAGTATTGTTTATCAACTTTCACTTCGATTACTCCCCAGTGTGTGTCTGATTCTCCAGTAGGATTGTTTTCCCCAGCAAGTTGTTTTTTACCATTTGTCTGTCTCCCTGTGGACCATCAGCATTCCCCACAGATTGGTCTGCCTAGTAGCATCTCCTGTTAAGGGTTCACCATATCCCTAGCAGATAAAGATTACAAAAAAGAGAATCTTGCATCAGCGCATATCATATCATATCATATCATTATCATAGGGATTCAGGATCAAAATTCGGGTCTTCTTAGTATTTAACTATCTCCCACTATGATCATATGAAGAGTGTCCTACTTCATATTCTCTAGTTGAAGATACTTAAATAGGGGCAACTGTCATACCCCGATTTTGGTCCTGAAATTTTTTCATTTTTTCATTTGGCACTTGGCCTAAAGTTCATTTGCATACATTCATGACCAAAGTCAACTATATGACCATTGACACTTTCCAAGTCCTAACTCATGTTCATTTTCACTTTTAACCATGCCCATTATAAAGTCCATTTCTTTATTTTGTTCATTTTCATTTTAGACCCTATTCTTCTTTCACCTTCTAAACCATTTTTATCCTATACCATACATAAACAAATTCAATTTCAATATGTGTAATCGACCACTCAATTTCTCTTCAAACCATACAATGTTGTATTAAACCATTAGTTCAAATTACAACATAAGTCATACATTCACTTTTCCATTTTATTAACCTATAACCATCAAATTTCCAATTCAACCATACATACATTCATTTTCAATTTCATAAACAAATATATCCAACAATTATGAGCATAATTATGAGCATTTGAATTCCATAAACCATAATACATTCACATTTCTATTCTAATTACATCCAATTATAAACCACAACTCACATAAATCACCCTGCTATGCGTACAACCGACATGTAATGCGACTAATATTCAACCATGAACAAACCATTTCGAGCCCAATTTAATACACCCAATGTCAAGCTTAATTACATTAAATTTCTAAGCACTTTTTGTTCAATCATTCAATTTAAATCCAAAACTAAAAAGATTACAATCGTCATTCTAAAATCATAATCTAATCCTACATCAGTCCAATGCCAAGAACCAATCACTTTGAATTCAAACTCCAAAGCGGCTTCATTGGCATTCCAATTGAAGGTCCAGAACATGAGCACCAAAACTTCAAAATAGTTCTAAAACGGCCCTTAGACCCGAGCTAACTCACATACCGCATCGCCGAGTCAACCTGCAATTACAACAACTGTTAACCAGCATCCCCATGACTAACAGAACTTATAAACTAACCTTTAGAAAAGAGAGAGCTCCGTAGCTATTCAATGACCCCGCGTTTTTACCATCAACCAAAAAAGGAACTGTTTTGGAGGCCCCAAATTGTTTTTGACCCGACCACTTCATGGCATGAACCCATTGTGAATTCCCTGCCACATGAAAACGTAACAGAAAAGTCCGGTTAGAATTCGAGCTTGTAATTTAGGCTACTCACAAATTCGGTTTCAAAATGGTTAAATAGCTAGGATAGGATCCATCACCAAGCCAATTGCAAATAAGATCGGATTCTCCGGCATATATAAGAACCTTGATTCCATCCTCAAGAAGTGCTGGAATATCTTTTTCATAGTTTAACATCCAATCTTGAACCAAGGCAGTAGGCACTTCACTGCTGCATGAAACAAACTTTATTTTCCCAACACCCAACACATCCTTAACTGTCTTCTTATTTAAAAATTTCTCTAAACTTGAGAAGTCATAACACAATTATCCTTCACATTTCTTTCTGATGTCGTAGTACTGCAGTTTTCAATATATCAATTTCTTTAAAATATAACTAGAAATTTATTTAAAATAAAATGAGTTTTGTTCAGTTACGGTTACTTACATTAATGTTGCCAGCAATGGCTAAGATATTAGTAAATATTAGTTGACATTGTTGTAAGGCTGTTTCGTAACTTTCTCCACCTTTACTCACTACAATTCAAACATATACTATAACAAATTAATATCATTGAGAAAATATATTAATTCAGTAGTAAAGTTATTTGTAATTTCAAAAGACAATTTCATATTTAACACTTTGTACTAAATAGTATATTTCATAAAGATAGAGAAATTATTTCTTCAAATTCCACTATGCTACTTGACAATGCTAGTAAAATGGATTATGATTAGAGTGTAAGGGATTTTGTACCACAATTTTTTGCGGCACCTACACAAAATGGGATCAACTTGTTGATATCTGCTTGATCTTCCTTTGTGATCAGTTTGTTATCAACTGCAAACTGAGTATATGCTGGATACTGAATTTCCGGGTTGGTCAATCCATTACCAATGGCAAAACCCTATAATTTTAATGAAATCAAAAGAATCAAAACATAAAAAAATACAACATATATTAAAGGTTTCATTAAGATCTTTCATTTGGGAGAGAATCACTGTCAAATGCAACATTAGGATATTGTAAGACCTTGAAGTTTATAATATTTCCTTCTTTGTTTTTGTTTCCTTTGTAACCCAGGATGCAAGAGCTGGAATATAGTGTCCAGCATATGATTCTTCGGTAATATAAAAGTCATTCTTAACCAATTGAGGGTGTTCCTTAAAAAATGCCTGTAATAATTTTAAAAAAAACTCAAGTTAATGTCATATAATTTATACACATTATGTGATTCATATCTTGATCACTTTCTGTAATGCTTATAGGAAAAATGATATTTTATATACCTGCAAAAAAGCGTACAAGTCATTGCTAACACCAGTTCCATCAGTAGGAATATCACTTTCATCAGAACTGTAGCTAAAACCTTGTCCCAGCCATACCCTCAAACGCAGTACACCCAAGACCTGTATAACCCAGACCATAACAGTCATTAAGCTACCCTGCATAATGAAATACCATGTTCACTCAACCCGTGTTCATAATCGAAAATCTTTGCAAATAACCGAAGTTTTAATTTTCACCAATCTTCACTGCAGTAAAAACAAGTAAGTTGGTAAGGCGTTAAAACTCAGCAAATACCCCAAAAAGGATTAGGACAAAATTAGAAGAAGAAAGCGTAGGTTCACATTACCGTTTCCGAATTAACGTCAAATGAGGCAGACCAAAATCTGAGCACCCTAAAGGGATTTCGCAGAGACGCCCTTTTGATCTCCATAGGCCAATCTGAAACCCTAGTTGTTGAGTATAAAAGGTGAGAGGGGAGAGGACGAAGGGAGGACGAAAAAACCCTAATTCTAAAAACGGCGAAAAAACCCTAGAAATAGAAAATTTGAGCGGCGAAAGAGAAGAACCTTAAAAAGAAAACTTTGAGGCGAAGAAGGAAGATCCAAGCCCCACCGTCGTCGCCGAACCACTGTCGAAGGTGAGCTTTATTGTTTGAATTTCTTTAAAGCCATTGGGTTTTTGCATGTAGAGTGAAAGTAGGGAGTGAGGGTGATTGAGAGACGACGAGAGGTTGATGATTAGATTTAGAGTGAGAATAGGGAGTGCGAGCGATTGGGAGAAGACGAGTGGAGATTTAGAGAATGAGAGTCGTCTTCGTGAGAAAGACGAATGAATTTCTGGGTTCTGTTACCGTTTCTCTCACATTCTCTTCTTTTATTTGTTTTTTAAAAAACAAACATTTAAACCATTTATAACTTAATACGTTTAGTCTTCCTTTGCACCTTTTTATTAAATAGTGTATGTTAATATATTGTTTTTTGTGTGTTCCCCATTCATTTACTAGCCATTAATCTCTTAAACCCAACAGCCAGGCGGCTAGGGTTACCCTTTGGGATTCTTCCATCGTTTTAATTAGTTGTCCATTAACAGTAGCCCGCCTCTTTTAATTAGTTTTTATTCTAAACTATCTTCAGCTATTCCTGTTCATATATTCAAGTTATCATTAAGATAACAGATGACCATAAGTGGCCTAGTGGAGAGAGAGCAATTTCACTTTCTTTAGTGGGATGGGTTCGATACTTGGGAGTAGAATGTCTCCATACTTTCATTTTTTATGCTTACTATTTCATTTAAATTGTTATAATTTCTTACTCTTTATTTTACTTTTATATTTTTATTAATTTAATTTAATCGTTATTTAGTTGTTTAGATTTTTAAATATTTACTTTTTAGATTTAATTAATGGCTGACTTTCTTGTATTGGGTTTTATTTGATTAGTCGATTTTTGTGTTAGTTAATTAGGTTATTTCTACCTATGTTCATACCTTTGCACCTATAAATAATCACTTTCAAATTCACCAAACTTCCGATTTAAATTTCACTAACTTTCCATAGTTTCAACATTTAATTTCATTTCCTCCCATTAGAATCTAGCATTCTGGTGGGAACTCGATTATATATATAAAATTTCGACTTCAAATAATTTTTGTAACCAAGTCAAACTGTCTCAAACCATTTATGTGAATCCATCCTCGATCACATATTGAAAAATATTTTCTTAAATCAAATGCAATATTAAAACTGTTTTTTCTAACAACTACTGAAAAAGAGGGCCATTGGAATCTAGCATTCCGGTGGAAACCCTCGAATGGGTTCCGAGCCACACGTTTTGGGTTAACCGTTCATTTTTTTCTTTCGTACCTAAAACAATTTAATTAACTTGGACAAAATAAGAGCTGTTGGGATCAAGCATTCTGGCGTAACCCTTTGAACATTTGATTCTCATCAAGTGTTCGTTGTCCATTAAATAATTTTCTTAAATAATTCGAATGAAAAAGGACCATTGGAATCTAGCATTCCAGTGGAACCCCGAGTGATTGATCCCGAGGCTAATGTCTCGTTCTCATCAAATATTCGTCTTCCAAACTCAAAAGTACTTAATTCCTACCTTAACACTTTTTCAATAAAGATGGAAATGGAACATGGTGTATACCGTGCACTCCTGAGATTAAGATTCAGGGTGGATGCCTTGCCTATCTTAGCTCTCGCCATCGTTTAAAATTGTCAATGCGGTTTCTTCAAACCCCTTTCTCAATCAAATTCAAAACACTTAATCTTTATTAAACACTTTTGTCAATAAAGATGGAAATGGAACATGGTGTATACCGTGCACTCCTGAAACTAGGATTCGAGATGGATATCTCGCTCATCCAAGTTCTCGCCATCACTCAAAATACATCCAACCAATCAAACTCTTTTCTCGCCGCCATACGACTAATCAAGAACCTTTTTTCATAAACGAAAGACATATTGTCTTAAGGTGATGCAAATAATGTTTCGGCCACGATTGTTGAGTCGAGATAAGTGTCGTTTTTCCAAATGTAGATTTGTAAATCCATTCGATGTGTGGTATACGTCCACTCCTCATCTGTTTTGGGTAAAACAATGTTTTCGTCGATTAATACAATATAGCTTTCGCTAAAATCGACCAACAAACAAACATTTTCTACCCAGAACTATGTAAGCCTTGACTTCTCTATTGAGATACGTAGGAGTAGGATTTATCTTGTCAGGCCCACTAATAAAAAACTTAGGTTTAGTCCCCTTTATTGCAAAAATCGAAAAAACATCTTCCCTTTTCTTTTGATCCTATTTTTCTCTCCCTCATAATAACTTGAGAAGACTAACATAAGCTAACATTCAAAACGAAACTAACTAAACGGTTCCCGTTGAATACAACGGACGTGAGGGGTACTAATACCTTCCACTCGCGTAACCGACTCCCGAACTCTGATTTGGTTGTGACGACCATAATCATTGTCGTTCTTTCTTGGGTTTTATCGATATTTCCCCTTTCCTTTTTAGGAATAAATAAAGTTCGGTGGCGACTCTGTTCAGTCCATCATTGCGAGCGTGCGATTGCGCTTCGCTTAAAGTCGTATCCCCATTTTTCGAGGTGCAACACCTTTGAAAACACTTTTTTGAGATTCTGAAGTTGGAGAATCCATAAAAAGTGTGTCAACATGTTCAAAATAGGACGGAGACCACATCATTTTGTTGTCACTTTTGTCGCGCTGCGAAAAAGACAGATTCGCCACTGAACTTTATTTATTCCAAAGGAAAGGGAAAATACCGATAAAACCCCTAAAAAAGGGTCGTCATAACAAAGAGAGGATTCAGGAGTCGATTATGCAGAGGGAAAGTATTAACACCCCTCAAATTTGTTGTACTCAACAGAAATTGTTTTTTTTGTTTTATGTGCATATGAGTGTTATTATCTAAAGGTTACTTGTGATTGCTTAAGGGAGGAAAATAAGTTTATTAGTTAGTGTGCTTGCCAAGGATTTGGACCCTCATTCCTACGTATCCTTATAGTGTAATAAGGAAGGCAAATCTTTGTAGTTCATGGTAGAAAATACGAATTTTGTTGGTTATTTTTAGTGAACGATGTTAATGTTCATGTTATAGTAGTTAAACATTGCATGTATGCTTGCACATGGGATACTTAAGCATTTATTTATTTGTGGTAGAATGGATGCGCTTGGATTGCATTCTAGTAGTTAAAAATTACTTGTACGCTCACGCATGAGAGACTTAAGCGTTGTTTGTATTGCGATAGAACGGAAATAACATGTCATTTCTGAAAAAAAATTGAATGCCCTAAAATGGAACATTGGATTTGATTGGTTGTGATTAATTTTAGATTCGGAGATAAGTATTAGACCACAAGCTAACTACGGCTGACAATTCGAGTACTTATGAGCTGAAAGGACAAGTGCATCTTGACCTCTCTTTTTCTTCCTAAAAGTTTTTGTTTATAAAATTTGTGAGGCGAGTTTAATCATTGGTACTTAGAGGGAGACAAGCATCTAACCACAGGCTAAGTACGGCCAACAATCGGAATACTCGGGAGCTAAAAGGACAATTGTATCCTGACCTCTTTTTTTTGCCCTATGAGGACCGAATTAAACTCATTTTCTTGTTAAGTGTGTTTAAATGGAATACAAGTATTGATCCACAAGTTAAGCACGACTGATAACCTAAGTACTTGAGAAATGGTGTATACAAGTACATACACCCCATCCTTTTTCATCCGGTTTATTGCAAAATATTTTGAAAATGACTTGACATTGGATCAAGTGTCTTAGGTTGAATATGAAAAAAAATGTGTGAATTAAATGGAAGAGGTACTTGACGTTGGATCAAACACTCGTGTTTCATTCAATTAAATTTTATTTGGAAAAACACTTGACGTTGGATTAAGTTTATTTTTGTTCTTTTGGAAAGGATTCCTTTTAGGCCGCTTTTGTTTATTTCTACATTAATGAATGAGTGAGGAAAGAGATAAAATGGAAAAGCAATAAAAGTGTTACATGTTCATGGGAGGGGGGTACATTTTTCCCAAATAGGGGATAATCATTCACTATACTAAATTAAACCAAGCACATAAGAATCATTCAAGTGGCAAAATAAGCCATCCATGCATGTAATCAAGACTAAAGGCAAAAGATTTAATTACTAGTGAGTTCTAATTGAAAATAAGGAGCTAAACTCTAAACTAAATTCAATTAAAATCTAAAGTAGAAATTTATTCTAATTAAATTAACCATTTTTAATGTGCATTTTTTAGGAATTAAAATGGCATTGAAAATGAAATTAAGCATGTTAGAACCTAATAGATAAGGCCCAAACACAAGGTGTTGTTGTTGGGTTCAACAAAGGGTAACCTAAACAAAAAAAAGGGTATGAAGAGCAAAACAATTGGCTCAAAGGCTAGGCTCAACAAAATTTTGCAAGGAAGATAAGAAAAATTCAGCAACGTTGAACTTCATATCCACACATCATGTTCATGTTTCAAGGCCAAAAAAAGAACCACGACCGAAGCTCTTGCCCCACCACGTCGGAGGCGGAGGAGTTGGCAGAAATTGAGAAACAACACCACTAATCTACTCCTCTCAACCTCCTCTATACTAATCTCTCATCAATTATTTCCAAGGGTTAACCAAATCTTTAAATTGAAGCAATAAAGCTATGAATCCTAACCATGAAAATTGAAATTAAATGGAGGTGGAGAAGAATAAAGCCACCAAACCATGGGGCTTTGATTATCCAATATTAAAGCTACATTGTGGTATTGAAAATCAAGAAAACAAGGAGGAGTACAAATTCACCGACCTGTTAGACAGAGAATTGTCTTGGAACTTGTTGAAATTTGAAGGTGATGAAGATGAAGAAAATAGAGGTATGATACTTTGAATCTTTAATCTTCTATTTCTGCTATGAACTTTTTCTGTTTAAGAATTAGCTCTAAAAAATTCCGAACTGAATTGTTGTTATTGATGTTGATTATATGAGTGTGAGAGTAATGTAAAATGTAGGAGGTTTAGCTCAATTATTGATAAACTTCAAGGTGAAACTTGCTCCAATGGTGATAGAGATTTAGGGAGAGGAATTGGAGAAGATGAATTGAGAGAATGAAAACTGAATTTACAATGAGTGATTTTTGTGACGATTGAACCTTTGGTTAATGATTGAAACTTAAGATTCAAGAGAGTGATGAGTTTATATAGATGAATCTACCAACCATTTCGGTCACTTTTTCGGGCAGCGGCAGTTAGAAGTTACGACAACAATTAGTCTTAAGTGTTCTCATGAGCAAGTTAGTTGTGAAGTTAATGGTGTTAATGAGCTGTTAAGTTGTTAGTTGGAACTGTCATTGGAGCGTTAAATGAGACTTTTATGACAGTTAGGTGGTATTAGTATTAGAATGTGTTAGTGTAGCTCAATGTTTTGATGAGTGTTAGTGTGTTAGGAATGCTTGGTTCAATGCATGAATTAGTTTATTTGTTGTTGCATAACCGAATGTAAGTTGCTATGGGTTATGTGAACTTGTTTTGGAATGATTTGAAAAGTGAAAATGGTACTACAATGCTGGAAATGCATTGATTTTCTGCTTCTGGTGCAGGTGTAACCGGTCACACATGCAAAAACATGTGTTTTTGGGTTGTTTTTTGGTTGTTCAAAGCAGGTGTAACCAGTTACCTAGTTTTGCGTAACCAGTTACACACCCGAAATCATGTGTAAAATGGATACTAAAAGTGATGAGAAAACAGGTGTAACCAGTTACACTAATTTGTGTCACCAATTACCAAAATGCAACCTTGGCTTTCTGGGCACACTGAAGGGAGGTGTAACTGGTTACCTGATTCTTGGAAACCAATTACCAAAACAAAAATTTGCTTTTTGGCATGTGTTATGGTGTGTTGTATGACTCTAATGGTTCATTATGTATGATTTACAGGGCTGACTTGGGCTTAGCATGAAAATGATGACATGAGCAAAACTTGAACATGAGCAAAACTTGACTTTTGGTATGAGACTTGAACATGGGCAAGTCATGAAGATGAAGAAGGGAATATGTCTAGGGTTAAGATTATTGGTTGACTTTGGTCAAATATTGACCAAAAAGTTAACACTTGACCAAAGTCAACAATATGCCAACACTGTGTATTTTGTGTAGAATTGGATTTTGAACTTTTTATAATGACTTTGAAAGTTTTTGGTAATGAAAATTGACCTTTGAATTGAATTGTGTCTTGAAGAAAGGTAGTTTCCCTCCAACAATTGAATTTGAATGAATATGTGAATCTTGAATTTGACTTTGCCTTGCCATATGTTGAAATGAGTCTTGGATTTGAGCTTTGAATTTGAACCTTGAATTTGAATGAAGCATGAATTTAAAGGAATGAACCTTGACTTCTCTGACTTGACTCTGAATTGCAAAACCTTGTCTTAAGTCTATGCATAATGACCAAGTTCATATAAGACTAGCCAATCACCCTTGTAGTTCATAATCAGATCCAATACCATGATGTATTGTAGCACCAAAATACAATAGGCTTGATTATTAAGAACACCATGAAGAGGAACTTATCCAACATTTGTGACATGAACACCGACCTATGAATTAATTATATTTATCTAAGAAATGCAATTCTACATGAATGAATATGCAGATGAATTAAGGATCGAAGGTCGGATAAAAATGGGATAGAAGTAGGGAAAATTTTGGGGTATGGCAATTATGTGTTGGTTTGACCTTCTTAGGAGCACCCTTTTTACCGGTTCCAAGGGTGGTTTTAAACTTGTGGTTTCTTGATAGGAAATCTCCTCAATTGCTCTTTGATGTGCAGTTTCATGTTGTCATTAGTTTTCATAAATATCTCTTGAATCACTTCCCACTTGGTCATGATAGATATATTTAATTTACCATCCTTCATCACACCACCATCATCAAACTGAGGCATTTTCCAGTGCATGTAAACCTCATACATTCTTATAGGTCTATCAAGTTTCATCTTCTTTAAAATTAAACAAGCACGCAAAAAAATGCATGTCTTTCTAACTATACAACCACACTTTGAGTTATCTGAACCTACTTTCTCTTCTCTCTTGTCTTCGAGATAAATAAAATCCGATCTTGCTCGAGATATATTTCCCACAAATTGTGATTAAATATTTTTATAAATCTGTGTTCGAATATTGTAATGTTGTGAACTAATGTTTGTATCTCGTTATGCTGATTTTAGGTCATTTGGTTCATGGAGTCCCAATCTCTACATAAATCACATTTACCATTTTCTAACCAATTCTTTAATGTAGCATAAGCACAAACATTTTGTATTTCCAAAGTGTCTAACTTGATCAGTCCAAGCACAAACTATTCTTTCCTTCATCTGGTCTAGAATTGTACCTTTAACATAATCATGTCGAAGAGAACAAGGTCGACTTGGCTGAGTTGAAGCCAACACCCCCATACGTGGGTAAACTTCTTACACCATCAAATGAGAAGAACCCTGTTAAGCCTGAAAACAATGATAAATTCCTCAAGAAAACCGATGCTTTCGACGTGACCAAATATGATGAGATCTTCGATCTGTTGGTTGCGGATGGCTAGATTTTATTGCCCCAGGATGCAAAAGTGTCATCATTAGAACAAAGAAAGAAAAGAGGTTTATGCAAATATCACAATTTTTTGGGGCATACAACTTCACAATGTTTTGTTTTCAAGGATCTTGTTCGAAATGTTCTGAATGACGAGATACTGAAGTTGGCCGGCAAGAATAAGACACCTATAAAGATTGATTCCGATTTGTTGCATGTCGAGGAAGCCCGTTATGCTGAACCTGTGGAGATCAACATGGTCGAAATTACTGAAGATTTTGACATGGAGGTTGAAGAGGAGGCTATTGAAAATCAGATGCAGTCTATCTAACCCAAAATTGAGGAAAGTCTGGTCAATTTCCTTCATCGATGTAAGGCTAAGGATTCGAAGGTGATGCTCTGCTCAAGATGCAGTGTAGTCTTCGATAAAAAGGCTTCTAAGGAGGTATAGAATGCTCGACATGTGTAGGAGAAAGTAAACATGGAAGAACAACAAACCTCAGTTCTACTTTGACACAATGAGAGTCCCCCAGAAGAGACATCGGTTCCCGACTCATCAGAGGAACAAGTCCAACACCTATGTTCCAACATCCAACGATCCCTATGGGGAAGTGGGTTCGACCTACAGGCCAAGAGGGATCTGGCCACCAAAAATGGAAGAATTTTGAGATGGGTAGAGGTTTCATACTGACTTATTGAGAGAAACTCCAGGTGTCAGAGAGACGTTCATATAGCCCCTGCAATTACGAAGGGAAAACCCCAATGTCGAGGACCTAATGGAGGAGGTTTCAAAGGAAGAAGAAAGCAAAAAGGGAGGATGTTGAGTCGAGTAGCAACAAACAATATCAAAACCAAGTTGAGGATCAAGTCAAGAAATTAGTAGGAAGATAGTTGTTTTCCACAAAGGCGATCAAGGCGAAAGGGAAAGCGAATGAGGGGACGCCACTCAACGATGACGAGATGGCGACAAATAATTTTGATTCATGGTCGGAGGATGACTTCGACGTTATATGTAATGTAGTTAAGTACTTCCAATGGAGTGTGATTGTGTCACAGAGGTGATGAAACCAGTGGACTGTGATGAAAAAGAGATGACGAAACACAAACCTGTGTGCTACTTTGTGATGAATAATGGATGCATCGAGGAGCAAAATAAGTTCTTTGAAAGGCCAAGTGAGGATATGAAAAATCACTTGAAACCTCTATTCATAAGAGCCAAGGTCGAGAATACACAACTAATAAGATTTTGATTGATGGTGGGGTTGTAGTAAATTTGATGCCCCCTTTCTTGCTAAGAAAATTAGGAAAGTATGATCTGAGGCTACACAACATTGTGTTATTAAATTATGAAAGTAAAACAGGGCATACTATGAGTGTGATATAGGTCGGCGTGGCAGTTGGATCAATAACCAGACACGTTGTTTTTATGGTGATAGAATCAAAAGTAAGTTACGATCTACTCCTAGGTCGAGGAGTGGATCCGTGGTATATAGGTTGTACCATTATCGCTCCATCAAAGGATTGCAATATGGAGGAATGATGGAATTGTGGAAAACATAGAAGTCGACCAAGTCTATTTTATGGCAGAGGTGAATCACTTTGATTGAAGGAATGTCGATAAAAACTTAGCCAACATTACAACATGCACTCCAAGCATGATTTGAGTTGCCCTCATTATTTCGAAGAGAAAGAAACCAACACTCATTTATTTCTATCTTGTTCTATTGCAAAGCTGCTTTGGAGCGCGGTTTCAAAGTGGCTCGAGCTGGATTTGCATGGAATCGAAGACTCATAGGCAACTCGTTTCAAGTCTTTTAGTTTGTGTCTTAAAGGTAGGATTGTTCAAGGGATTAAAAAAGAAATAACATATAAATTAACAAGCTAGGCCTCGTTAATTTGTTTTCTAATTCATTTATTTAATAAAAAAGCCGTCCCTTCATACATAATATTTTTGGACAAAATGTAAGAAAAACTTTTTCAAAATTGTATTATATGAAAGAAGCGACTTGCATTGAACACAAACCATGGAATAAAGGAAAGGGCAAAAGATAAAAACATCGAATGAGGTCACTCTTAAAAATATGTCTTTATTATGATTGATCAAAAAATGAAGTATAGCTTAAGTAGGACACTATTTAAGTAACTAACCGTTATAACCACAATTGCAACCTTTCCCATGCTTCCAAACTACTACTAAAAGCACCATAAGTCCCTTCTCATTTTATTCCATTAATATACTATCATTAGTTAATTACTATAGATTTTTAATATGAGTTTGAAGCAAAATTTGGTGATGATAGTTGTTTATACACTTCTGTGTGTAAGTGAAAGGAGCATGGGTTTGAAGCATAATTATGGAGATGCATTGTCAAAGAGCATATTGTTCTTTGAAGGGCAAAGGTCAGGGAAATTGCCACCAACACAAAGAATGAGTTGGAGGAAAGATTCTGGATTTGAAGATGGATTTCAACTTGATGATGATCAATTCTTTGATAAAGTAATTCATCTTTCTATACTTTGAATTTTCATTTTTGCACTTCAATATGATATTGTTTTTGTTTGGTTGATTGATACAACCTATGTTCTTGTTTCATTGATTCAAACCTAGTTTTCACCATTTACCATTATGTGTGAGTGTGTAGTCATTAGATTAGTCATCGATTAAAAAAATGGTATTTAGGCATTAATTGCATTTTTTTTAATATTTAGGCTCTAAACTTATTTATTTAAAATTTTATTTAGTTTTGATGATATATCAATTAACTATAATGTTCTATTTTGAAGTAATTTGAAGGACATTTAATCATTTTTAAGATTGAAAAGTATAGCCAACACAGTTGGGTCATGTGTTCTTTGTTGTTGAAGACTCAAGTAAAAATATGAGTATTTTTTTAATTTTAGTTGAGGCTTTTAATTTAATGAAGGAAAAGGCACACAGTTTTAGTTATTTTATAATATTCTTTTGATTAGTTTAAAAAACACGTGCCATCCCATTACCACAACATTATTAAATAGCCAGTACTTTAAGACATTATTAAACAACAATAAAATATTAAAAATATAGGTATAATTTAATATTATGTTTGATTACAGTTTTAATATTCTATTTTACCATATTCATGGAATTAATTTTCTTACATTTTTACAATAAAATTTGATGTTGTGTCTATTTTTTGATGGCATGTAATTTATTTATTTTATCTTTAATTTTTTTAATTTTTTATTTAATATTTTTGTATCAAAAATTAAGGAAACATTCAATTTTCAATAACATGCTACTTATGTATTTTACGTTTAAAATTATAAAAAAATTATATATGATCCTTCGTTACATTTCACATGCAATAATAGATCACTTAAAAATGAATACTCCTCAATTTTAGTGCGAAAGTTATATTGATAATTAACTCTATTCAAATTTATAATAAATTGTTTAATTTTGTCAATGAGATAAAACAAAGAGATTAAAAATTTGGTTAAACCTACATATTAAATATATAACCCGTCAATCACAAAATAAATTATCAATTTATAAAATACATCTCTCTCAAAATGAACATTTTAAGTACAATATTCATTATTATTTTTAATTTAAACTCTCGTAAATACTATTGTTTACATCATTCACAATTTGATATTTTTCCTTTGACACCGTTAGGTAGATTTAAATTTCATTTATTAGAATATTTTTATTTATTAAAGAGATTAATGGATTTTAGTTGAGTAAATTGAAATTGAATACATAAAGATATATTAGTAAAAAACAAATAGTACTGAGATTATAAAATGACGACTACTTCAGATAAAGAAATATTATAAATAAACATTTTTTAGTGTTATCATAACATTTGTTAATTAAAACTACTAATATAAAATTTTATGTGACTTAATTGAGTGACTCGTGGAACTTGGAAAATTAAAATGGCTCTTTAACATTCCATAAGACAATTGTTTATATTTTAATTAAGTGATTTTTTTATAAAAAAAATTCTGTAATGTTATAGTTACTTTAATATATTATTTTATTATCATGAAAACATAATAGGTTGACTTGGTTGGAGGTTACTATGATGCTGGTGACAACGTAAAATTCAATTTTCCAATGGCATTTTCAACAACAATGTTATCATGGAGTGTAATTGAGTTTGGAAAATTGATGGGTCAGGAAGAACTCAAGAATGCCCTAGATGCTATAGCTTGGGCCACAGATTATTTATTAAAATCCACAAATACCCCTGGGCTTGTTTTTGCTCAAGTTGGTGATCCATTTGGTGATCATAATTGTTGGGAGAGACCTGAAGATATGGATACCCCTAGAACTGCTTTTTTTGTTAGTAGTGACAATCCTGGTTCTGAAGTTTCTGCTGAAATTGCTGCTGCTCTTGCTTCTTCTTCTATTGCTTTTAGGAAATTTCATCATGATGTTGGTTATTCTCAAAGGCTTCTCCAAAGGGCTATAACGGTAATTACAATATATACTTTTTATTTATTATCTAGTTCGAAAGTAAACATTATAACACTATGATCATAATGTTGGTTATTCAATTTTCAATCTCATCATTTTTTCTTTTCTTTTGTATGGAATTAGGTATTTGAGTTTGCAGATAAATACAGAGGTTCATACAATGATAGTCTTGGTCCTTATGTGTGTCCATTCTATTGTGATTATAGTGGCTACCAGGTATGTCTAGTTTTATACATCTCTAGTATAATTGTTGATCTATTTTCATTTCTGAATTTTAGTTTCAAAGCAACACTTGTTTCTTTTAATAGGAAGCAACACTGGTTAATTGTGATTATTACTTATTACACACTTTTCCGTATTTCAAATCAATTAAAATATTTTTTTATTTTACAACATAGACAAGAATTTAGATTAAAGATGTCTAATTGTGTTGAGTTTGCGGATTAATTCTATATTTTTTATTTTATAATAAAGAGAAGAATTTTACTATCGTTAGTTAGTCTAATGATGATTGACGCTGCATTTGATAAGGAAGACTACAGTTTGATCCCCACAACTACAATTAAAAGGGGGCTGAAACTACTTGATGTCAGAACTGATCCCGGACCGGATTAATCGGTCCATTCAACCGAATACTAAAACAAACAAAAAAAGTGAGAAAAACTTACGTTCAGCATGACAATAAAGTGAGACAAAGCGGAGTTTTACCTTTCTCTGGCCTAAATTCAAATCTCAATTAAATACTCGTTCTCTATCACAAATCTAAATTGAAATAAATAATTAAACATAAAATTTGTCTCAGACGAGTTAGGGTATCCTTATGCTTGCATTAGGATTTTTTTAAAGTTGAAGTTGTTCATTTCTTCAAATCCATAATTTGTGTTCCGTTGCGAAACCATAATTGATTGGTGAATCGATGGTTGTGATGAATAATAGAGGATGTGAGCTTTTGGTGCGGTGGAGGATAGAGTGACCGGTAAGATTAACACTTCGGCGCTTAACTCAGTATGTGAAAGAGCATAATTAATGAAATTAAGTTTAAAATTGTGTACTTAAAACTGAATCGCTTTCTCTTTATACAATGGAGATGTTCTAACAATCCGTTATCTGCGAGGCATGTAATACAAGGAATCGTTGGAATATGTATCTAAGACTTAGATCGTCAGTATTCACCCATAGGGTAACTCTCATGTGTTATGAATCTTCTAAATGAACTATAACTCCTTCTGAATGGTCGGCCGATAACCATTACGGTAAGTCTGGAACAGTTTGTTCTGAATTCTAACAAACATTAATTTATGCTAAAAATAATAAGTTAAATTATTTCTAAAAATTTTCAAATATATATTTTTAAATATTTTAAATAATATAGTACAAACTAAATTATCAATATATTAACCAAATATTTAATATTTTACATTATCAATGGAGTGGATTCGAAGACGGTTTTGGAATGTGTACTAATGTTCTTATTTCTCGTCTCATCCCATCTTTTAAAATTATGTAAAATTCAAACTCAAATTCAGTAAAAATGAATTTTCTCCATCAAATATGAGACGAGTTTAGGCGGATACTCGCTGATACAAGTAAAAATATGAGACGAGTCTAATCATAAATTCTAAATTGAGACCAATGTTTTGTTTAGTAAAAATATTGGTTGGTTGATAAGTTGTGTGATTGTTTATAACTTATTCTTTATGGTTGATGACGGATAATTTAAACTAATAGTTGATGGTCGATAACTGATAGTTGAAAAAACTAATTGAAGTGTTTGGTAAAGTTAACCGTAACTAGTTGATAAATATAAAATGACATAAACGGAAGTTAATACATAATTGTTTTATTTTAAGTTTGTACTTTTCAAAAGTACAAGTGTACATGGTATCCCTACGTGGGTAGGGGATACCCAGTGACCTTAGTAGTTTTACTACGGTTAGGGTTTTCCGTGACAGAGAGACACCCTATTCGATTGTGTTTACGGTGGTATGAGAGAGTCAGCTCACGTGAGGTGAGAGGCTCTATGTATAGGTGTTATGCTCCATATGTAATGATTTTTCTTTTCTCACGTTAGGGGAGAGATATTTATAGAGTCTCCTTAGACCTAGAGTTTAGGTAATCCTATGAGATGATAATCGTTCCCCCTAAACTGGAGGAGATTGTTGACTATCTTCTTTTTATGGGGTCATGGACATGACATTTGTGTATGTTGTTATTGGACTAAGTAAACATTGTTATCTCCATTTCATCTTAGGGTGAGTCTCCTATGACACAAAGATCCTGTTTGAATGATGTCTCCTGGGGTGGGGACCTCTGAGTCACCCATATATATAGTTCTTTCAAATCTATCACTATAAATTTAAAATAAATTATAAAGAATAAAAATGAGTCTTGATTACACAGTAAGAATAATAATAAAAAAAATTATAAATTATAATTTATTAATTAAAACGCTAGCGTTTGAAAAATAAACTCTAAACTAATAAAATAAATTATAAACTCGTAATTTTTTTTATTATATAAATTTATGAGTTATAGAAAAATTGGCTATATCAATCATATCCAAATAATTAAGTTATAGGGATTTAAGGTGAGAATTCTTTTTTTCAAATCCACTTGATATACACGGGTGTTATTTTCGTATTGGATAAAATAAATTTTATAACTTTAGAAAAATTGTCAAATTGGCAGAAATATTTAGCTACTATATTTTATATTGATGAGCATAATGCTTTATAAATGCTTTATCAATTGTAAATATAATTATATAGGACGAATTGGTATGGGGAGCAGCGTGGTTACTAAGGGCTACTAAGATCCCTAATTATTGGAATTACATTAAACAAAACATTCATAATGTGAAAAACTTTGCTGAATTTGGATGGGATTCAAAGGATGCTGGCATCAACGTTCTTGTTTCTAAGGTTTGACTAAATTAGACATTCATACTATCTTTTTTCTTTTCAATATTAATTAAAATTGTAACGTTTTTGTTCTTTTAAAATTGCAGCTTCTAGTTAACAATCCAGCTTCTAAGCCTTTTAATCTCAATGCTGACAAGTTTGTATGTGCTGTGTTACCTGAATCACCCCTAGTTTCAGTCTCATATTCTCGAGGTAAATTAATTATCTATAAATAATAGTTAGTTGTTAATATTATTTTGCTCTTCTTTTTAAGAGATTGAACTCATGGCAAGATTTTAAAATACGGTCTGCAATCGTAAATACGATCGCGATAAAATGATATATCAGTTATTCACCGTTTTAAGATTGAGAACAAAATCATTGCCGAAATGCTGTTACGGCCGCGATAAAATATCGGTATGCACGTAAAACACCGCTAATTACATCGTTATCGACGGAATTTTTTTTATTTTAAAAATACAAATCAAATGAGTTTTACAAGAAATCGGAATATTTAACTATTTTGAATTAAAATTTTGTTTTATTATTAAAATGGAATCACACTATTTGTATCGGAGTCCTATTGTTTTTATGGTATATCTTACAAATAGAATTATTGTGCAATGTTGTGAGAACTTCACACTGCGTCGGTCGTTATTTGCAACACAATCCTATATCGATCGAAATCGCGAAAGGTGCAACACCATTTTTTTAAAACCTTACTTATGACATCCGACTCTTTTAAACTTAAACTTTGGAATTAAACGTGTATTTGAATAAGAATTAGTACTCATGTTACATATCTCCCACCGGAGAGTAACTAAGGTGGTAGAATATTGAAGAAAAAAAATGTTTACTACTTTAAAATAAAATATAAGATAAAATAAATGTTTGTAGTTCTCTCATCACTAAGTTTAATGATTGAATTAAAGTGGAATTTTGAGTTTTCCAAATGTTAATTTAGAGGTAATGTATGCTAGAGCTCCATACCCTACTTCAGTGCTTTACCGTGGCACAAGCTTCAATCTTTATCTTCATCATCCTTGGATGAAGATCAAAGCTTCTTTTGATCATAGAAACTCTGTTTGTTTCTTTGTTCTTCGCATTTTTAATCTATCTGAAATTCAAGTGATGCACAAAACTTCATCGAAACTTCGATGACTAATCTGAAAAGCTCTCCTAAAGATTCATAAAATGTGATTAGATTATCTCAAGCTACTTAATCTCAATTTGCACTGAAGTTATCCATCATGTTTAAAAAAAACAACTTCCCACTTTAAAATAAAGAAGTAGAATGTGTTATCCTCACTCACAAACTCCACAAAGTGGTAGTCAATCCTCATATCCTTCTCATGTTCAAAAATGATAATGATAGAATTGTTAATATTATTTCTAAAGATTATGAAACTTGGATTGTTCAGGATCAATCATTGTTTACTTGGATTTTGTCCACAATTTCTGAAGTTGTTCTTCCTCACGTTCTCTTATGTAAGAATACTTATGAATTTTGGAGAAAAATGCATAAGCATTTTCATTCACAAATAAAAATATGTGTTCATCAACTAAGATTATAATTAAAGTCAGCAAGAAAGATAATCATTCAATCTTTGAGTATGATCTTAGAATTAGAGTCATAACTAATTAAGTACTAACAATGGGGACCATATCACTGAAAGGGATCAAATATATGCAATTTGTCAGGGTCTACCTAAAGAATTTAATCATTTCATAATAATGATCAATGGTAAGGTAGAACCAACAAATATATATGATGTTAAAGCCCTCTTGTATGTGCAAGAAGCCTGACTAAACAGGTTTCGCAAATAATTGTCAACTCCTAGTGTAATTGCTAATGTTGCCCAGGCCATAACCAGTTATAACTCTGGTAGAAATGGTGGGATATATAGTTCCTATTAATACTTTTGTGGTATGGGATGCTTTAATCGTAGTAGAAGGAATGTAAGACAAGCTTACAACACAGGTAATTAACCTACATGTCAACTCTTCCCTTCCCATCGTCAGACTGCTTAGGAAACACTCTTGGATACTTTCTTGGTCTCCTCGTACAGTTCTGAATCGCCAATTGGATAACGAGTATTTTAGAACCAGGTACTGGGTGGATATAATCTCCCCTAATGTATTGATGGCAAGCCTGCTAAGGATGATGTTATAGGGCGACAAAGCATCTACTATGAGGTAGCTGACCTACATCGCCTTGGTGTCTAATCACATGCTACATGTTGTCTTTAGGGTTACTGGCCCCTTACTTGCACCTCCTCATCTGATAATCCCACTAACGAACTCTAAAACTCTTTGATGTTGTAGGACTCGAGCTAGAGTTTCTGGAAAATCTTCCAGAATAGGATGTTGGTTGAGCTTCTGGGGTCTATCAAGACTCACTTGATATCCGAGTTATCGTGTTGCACAGTGATGACCATTTGGTCGTTATCGTGAGAGAGGATTCTGATGGCGTCACTATAGAAAAAGTGATGTTGGCCCTTAGTTATCCCTGATTGACTTTAGAGAATCCTGGGGTTATTACGTTTGCGGTCAGCACCTGCCTGGCATATTTCCTCCAGGAGTAGCTAGAACTTTCTCCGCTGGCGAAACCTCAGACTATGGTGTTAACCAAAAAGTGTGGAGCTTTGCTGACCATTTTCAAGGGAATGTTGTGAAAATGATGATGATCAAGGTGTGACCCATGTTAGTTTTACATAGGCCCCATTGTGGGGGCCACTTTACTTGTCAAAAAGTAGCGAATGCATAGAACGTTTATGCTTGTAAGGGTAGATAGAGGCCTTAGTAATATTTTGGTGGGTTAGGGCTTGCCCAAAATGGTGAGAGGTCATGTTTGGTGATGTTTACGGTAATGAGAGAGAAAACTTACGTAAGGTGAGAAGCTCTATAGATATTAGGGTTGAATCATGTGTATTATGATTTATCCTCCTCAACACTAAGGTTGAGATATTTATAGAGACTTATGGGTCAGGAGTTAGGGCATCCTTGGGAACGGTAACAATCCACTTAGTCAATGGTGGACCATTAAAATCCTATTTTCCTAGGGAGATATGAAATAGTGAACTGACCCAAACTTCTTTCTGACCAAGGAACGTCGTTTCCCACATTTCCCATGATCGGGTGAGTAGGAAGCACTTTGGGTGAGATAGTCCCTATTTCGGGAGATAGATGAGAGTCGCCTCTCCTGGGTTGTTTCAATCCTTCTACCCTTACTAGGCATTTTACATATATATCATTACAATAGTATTCCTGACTTGTGCAATATACATTTGAGCAATAAAAGTTCTGTTGAATTTTTCAATTCACGTTATCCTTATAAATCACATAGACTGCATGCACCATTGTCTTTTCCTTTTGAATTAATCCATATCGATATGTGGGGTCCATCCCGTACTCCTTCTACTAGTGGCTACTCCTATTTCATTACTTTTTCACCAAATACAATTCTATCATTTTACTCAAATAAAAACGGATGCTCTATCTGCTTTCAACCTATTTTAAAACTATGTTAAAACTCAATTCAATGCTAGTATTAAATAGGATTACTTTACTCTATACATCACACCAAAATTGAAGCACAAACAAATAGTTGAAATTTGGCTTACTTTGCTTCCTCTTATAGCATATTAAATTATTTAAGCATAAGACAATACCAAAACAAGATCTTCTTGCATTTGATTGAATGAGTTCATTATATATCATGAAAATGATTAAGCATTTGATTGCATTTGATTGAATGAGTTCATATATATCATGAAAATAATTAATGACTATTTATACAAGTTATTGAGTTAGTTATTCTCTAACTAACTTTCTTAGCCAACTAAACAAATCCTAACCTGTCATACTAATTTTGGTTCTCTCTAATATGCTTGAATCACTTTTAGTATTTTTGTTGGTGGTTATCTATATATATATATATATATATATATATATATATATATATATATATATATATATATATATATATATATATATATATATATATATATATATATATATATATATATATATATATATATATATATATATATATATATATATATATATATATATATATATATATATATATATATATATATATATATATATATATATATATATATATTAGCCTTGTTATAAACTATATATTATTTAAATTAGGTGCGCTTTTTATATTTTTAAAGTTTGATGGGCTCTTTTTTCTTCTAAAATTAGGTGGGCTTTTATTCAAGACTAGTGGGAGTAACATGCAGCATGCAACAGCATACTCATTTCTTTTTCTAGTTTATGCTGGATATTTGAATCAAGCCAATAAAAAGATTGATTGTGGTGGTGGAGTTATAGCTTCTTCAATGAGACTTAAACAACTAGCAAAAAGCCAGGTATGTACACATAAAATGTTTGAGCAAATTGTTTCAAATTTTAAAGTTTATAACTTTATATAAAATATGCAGGTAGATTACATTCTAGGAAGTAATCCATTGAGTATGTCATACATGGTTGGATATGGACAAAAATTTCCTAAAAGAATACATCATCGTGCATCATCATTGCCTTCCATAGATCAACATTCAAGTCAAATTGATTGTAAAGGAGGATCCTTTTATTTCGAAAGCCAAAACCCTAACCCTAATTTGCTCTTAGGAGCTGTTGTTGGAGGACCTAATATCAATGATGAGTATGTTGATTCTAGAGCTGATTTTGTACACTCAGAACCTACAACATACATCAATGCACCTCTTGTGGGAGTTTTGGCTTTTTTCAAGTCATATTCTTCATAAAGTTATGTGTTGTGTATTTACATACTCTCACCATGTAATGTTCATCCAACCATAGAAATATACACAGGAAATTCAGTGGTTGAGATGTTAGAAAGGATTGTAGGATGTTGTAATTTCTAAAAGCATATATACTTATGGAATGGGATTTTTAGTGCCAAATGTTTTTATCTATTTGTTGAACAAATTGTTCATTTCAAGAATAAAGTAATTTTTAAGTAAACGACCACTTTTTAAATAAGTTGGTTGTAATGGATATCTTGTTTGTTTAATCGAGGAATTCATAGTATTAGGATGGCTTAGAGAGACTTCAAAGACCTTGTTGTGAATTCAAGAAGAAATTGGAATAAAAAATAAGAACAAATTAAACTAAGCGGTCCAACAATCAAAGAAACAAAGAATTCATCAAAAACATAATATGAACTATTTTCTACACATTGCTTTAGTACGATGTCAAAGTGAACCATACAAAAATCAAAATAGGCTCTCAATGCAAAAGATAAGAGAAGATGGCTATCATGTATCACTAAAACGTTGTTGGAACATAGCACATCCTGAATGTAATTCTTCAATAAGAAAAGACACCAAAATGACATGTAAATTTTGTCTTCTCACGATCTTCTCGAATAAATGAGATTTGGACATGTCTCAAAATGCATTCAACAAACAATAGAATTAATGATGGACTAATATTTCAAACATTTTGTTCATGAAAGTCAAAGAAAAATGGTATTTTCTTGTCATTTTTCCTAATGGACCAAACTCACATGCTAAGAGGAAGATATAATCTATGATCTCCATTTTCATTACATTCATCTTAAATCTTGAACTGACTTGAGCGTTGGATTGCTGACCATACATGTCCATCCCGCACCACCGTAAAGGAGATCGATGCAACCGTTCAATATCACCAATTATTTAACTGTCTTAATTTCTGGTTGCTTCGTGGAACTAGAGCATCCATTTATGGTTCCCGGACGTAATAGTGACACCGTCTGTGGAAATTGACTTTTGATTCCTATAATTTTCACGATTTCAGATCTAATCTCTGATTTATTGGTATGTAACCTCCTTAGATCACAAAATCAAGAAGGAACCGACTTTCGATTCTTATGATTTTCATGAATTCACGTTCACTTCACAACACCATCAAACAAACTCAAAAGCTCTATATTTGGATTCTTGCGGTTCAAATCCAAATCTTTGATTTACCAGTTTGTAAGCTCTTTAGATTACCAAATCAAGAGCATTCAGAGGTAAACACCAGGATCTACCGCATTCAATTCAGACGATTATCGTATCATCAGTGATTAGCAAGATCGTCAGATCACTAATTTCCTTTGGGAACTCCGCGAATAAAGAGAAGAAATGATCTTAGTTCCAGATTCAAATTTGCTTTGAAAGCATCGGAAAGTGAAAGTGAATTCCTCGAAGAAAACGTCGAAGATTCGTGGTCAGTTTTCTGAACGAACATCGCCCGTACCTCCAACGTCGCCGGGGTGTTTTTTGAGCCAGTGTCATCAAGATACAACAATTTCAAAGTTAATGTCGATTGTGGATCCAACACAAAATATCTCCTATTGGTATCAAAGGATCTCTAACACACAGACAACCTTCTTCTAAGCAACTGTAGGGTTTCCTTTATTGCTTCGTTCAGTCCTATCCAAAAGGGTCGGCTCAGAGACATCAGACAGGGAATATAAGCATCTGGGCTCAGTTATCGATCCCTAAGTGAGTACAACAATTCCACCAAAGTCGGGGTACATAAAAGGATGCTCATAAACGACGCCACACGGACGACACTGCCTAGCTTAGGTAAGTTAACTATTGATTCCCTGGAGTCGGGCTAACAAAGGCATAAGGAAAGGACTTGCCTTGCAATCAGAGACAAGACACCTCATATTCTGATCAAAAGGAGATCGGTTGGCCATAGTCTAAGACTCCTAACCAGCATCGCTACCCCAAAGGAAGTACTAGAGGATGAAATGAAATTTGAGGATGGTTGTCCCGCCTCTCCTCGCATAGGTCAAAGAGGAAGACTTTCTAAGAGAATATATATGCATCCAAATATCACACTAGAGTCAAGGGAAGTCAGCCATCAGGGAGACCCTGACCTCATATGTAAGAAGTCTGAGAGTTTCAACCATGGAGATAAAGAAGCATCCAACCAGGGCATTCAACAAATTCCTCTTTCTTCCTCTATTTTATATATATATATATATATATATATATATATATATATATATATATATATATATATATATATATATATATATATATATATATATATATATATACACCTATTTTTCCTCTCTATTGTATGCTTCTTTGTCTCTCTTTCTTCTAGAGCGCTTAAGACAAGGGAACGAAGACAAAATTCTTGATTGTGTATCCGATACAAACTAAGCGCATCTATCCAATTTTGATATGACTTAAACAGACTGCCCACATGAATGTGTATCCGATACAGACTAAATGGATTTTTGTGATTCTGATACAACTTAAGCACATTTCATGCCCTACTACGTATCTGATACAGACTTAACGTACTCTTATGACTCTGATATGACTCAAATGCACACCTGACATGACTTATCATCTGAGGCATATTAAAGGCATTTCTGCATAGTTGGCGCACCCCCTAGGATCTAGCCATTCCAATGGCATAGACAGTGGAACCTAGAGACGTCTACCTTGATCTAATCCAAGCCTCGGGGCAGAGATAAGGATCCTACCATTGGATGTAGAATGGTCCTCTGTAACGCGGAGCACAATACAAAGTACAATCATATCACATTGATTTCACCGATCCTAGACCTCGTTCTGGGGAACACAAGAAAATTACCAAAGGTGACATACAAATCAATAAACTACTATAGAAAATGTTGAATACAACGAACAAGCGTAAGAACAAAAAAATGATAGTTAACATTATTCAATGCACCAGGTTGCAAAATGCAGAATAATCCCAGAGGAACCTTTGCCATTTCACAACAACCAAATACATTGTTTCCTTTGTAAAGCAACCAGTTAAGGCTTTCACATCCAAAACAGACATCCCACCGTAGCCAATGAGCTCTGGTGGTTCGACCTAAACTCTAAATTGAATAAAGACTTCTTAGGGTAAAAGAGCATGCCCCAAAATTAGTTTAATTCATAAATAAGAAATGACAAGCGTAAAGCTCTAAAGTGAAAAACACTTGAAACATAAAGATAAAATATTTTCTTTAAACATCAAATATTGTTGCACCCAATGCACAAAAGCACGAAAAGCAATGTAGGAAATAAAATAATACAAATAAAGAGAAAATAAAGTCGAAGTATCTAGAGCCGATGTACCGGGACCACCTCCTTGAGTCATCCCGGGAGAAGACTTGAATGGATCCAATGCTTTGGATGAAATTATAGCATTGAGGCACAACATCCACGCATGTTCCACAACTCTCACCGACTCCGAGCATATCCCACATAGTCTACTCGAGAAAGTCACAAAGCCCATATTTCAGATTAGCCTCCTCGTCCTGAAGATCATTCTAGGCCTCTGCATGGGACTCAAATTGGCCACCTTTTTGTAGTATTTCATTTCCACTTTGGGGTTTTCTTTTGTAATGAACAACTACATCCCTGATCAGAAAATAACAAGTGTACTATTTTTCCTTTGTAGTAATAATGAGGAAAGTTCCTCGAATGTCGATCTCAAGGATTGCTTGTAAATATTGAGTTCTAATTGTTGTTCAATTAAAAAAAAACTAATGTTTGGAATGTTTGATGTGAATTTATAAAAATAATTTCGAATAAAATAAATAGTGCAAGGAACGGTTTTGAAAGATATGAGTAATATGTTAGGGAATGTGTGTGATTTCTTCCTATAACAACTCTGAGTCACTATTGCAACAACAAATATCAATTAATTAATACTAGTTCTTAAGGGTTTTTACTCCTAATGTCTTAGTGAGAAAACCTTTAATCATTCATACCTAATCTCTATGCCCATAGAAATTTACCGATGAAATTAAGCATTATTATATCATGAACAACTTGGTTTCTACAGGGTATCCCTAGTCCTAGGTAATATCTATTGTAGAATAATCTCATGAAAGCATTACCAATGGCAGTTTAACCTAATTGATAATCATATAACAACCCCAATTATTCATAAAGAGAAATCATTAAGAACATCGAGAGAATAAATTAATTATGAAAGACAATATTGTTATTGTAAATATAAACTCAAAGTAATTACAGATTCAAATCAGAGACACCCCCTAACATTGGGGGATTTAGCTACTCATAGTATTCAAGGAATCAAAAGATAAAATACAGACATTACAAGTATTCAGATGAAATTTTATCTTCAATTGCTTTCGCTCATGAAAATTTCATCTCCCCCAAAACCTTATTTTCTCCAATTCTGAATTGTGTGATTTTTGCTTCCCTAAAAAGTGTCTTTTCTTGTCTGACAAAATTCCCTTTTATAGAAAAGTCCTCCTTTTTATTTATCTCTCCTCAAAATAGATCCACAATAGTCAAAAACATCGGGTCTTCAATAGAACAAAACACCATGACATTTAAATTCACCAAAAAAGGAAATAATAAATTTCATCACGCATGTCTGCTACGACCCGTAGTCGGTGCTACGGGTGGATGTAGCAGGCCCATGTCCCTGATGTTCTTGTCCCAGGCCCCCTGCTATGACCCGTAGCAAGTGCTACAGGTGGACGTAATAGGCCCCTGTTTCTGTGAATGTTGGGTTTGCTTCCAAACCCTCTACTACGGACCGTAACAGGTCCTACGGGTGGCCATAATGGGCCCCTGTTTTGGATGGACTTGGATTCTAGTTCAGGCCTCCCTACTACAGCCCGTAACAGGTGCTACTGGTGGCTGTAGCAGGCCTACTGGAGTATGGGAACACTTCTCCGATTCTTTGCAATTCTCCTTGGTTTCTGCATAAGATCATACTTGAACATCTGTTTGAATCTAAAAAATAGTAAAGAAACATAACCAAAACATAACATGTGAAAGATAGAAATATTACTTAAAAAATGATGAAACAATTAAATCAACTATCGGTACAAGAAATTGACTCAAAATACCACTAACTAAGAACAAAGTCTTACACTTTACCTGAATTTTTTCCGAATAAGTGACAGAACATATAGCATAAACGGTGACTGATCACAACCCCAAACTTAGCTTATTTCTTGTCCTCAAGAAATGTTCAAGACAAAAGAAACAACATGTCACCCCAAAAATAGTTGAAGATTCAACTCTTACCACAATACTGCTGAGATCTTTCGTAACTTGCTCATGCTTCTCATGAGGCGGGAGCTATTACATCAACTTTACATCAGAAATTGAAGTTTGTCAAGAATGGAAAGCTGATTATTGTCGGTGGGGATAAGGCTTTGTTGGTAAGCCCCCTGTCATCTTTCTCTTATGTAGAAGCTGGGGATGAGATTGGAACTCCGTTCCAAGCTCTGTCTATTGCTGAGGAAAAGAGAGTTTGGGCACCTATGTCCTCGTTCAAAGATGCGCAGAAAATTGTTGAAGACGGTAATTCTAATCAATGGGGTCAGATGATAGAAGTCACCGAGAACAAAAGCCGATCCGGTTTGGGTTTCCAACAAGGGTCGTCTATGATTAAGGCTGAAGATGTGCAACCCAGTTTATGTAGCGGAGGGTTCATTCATGGTAATGAATAACACTTAGCTGCTATGATCGAGGGTGATGAAGATGAAGACTGCACCAATTTTGTGACGCATGGAAAAGCTTGCAACAATTGGACTGCTGTTGATGTTCATATTATTGTGCATCATTCTAAGTAATTGCTTTTATTTGTTTTTGAAAACCCTTCTCCTATGCCTAAGGGAGAAGTGAACATTGTTTGGCATTTCAAATTTGATCATCAATAAAATATAATTCCATTCGTCCATATTTGTGATGTTTTATTTTTACTTTTTTGCTTTTTTTGAAAAATGGTAATCACAAAAAACATAAATAAATAAATAATAATTTGTCCATCTGCATAATATTTGGTCACAATTCACTTCTCTAAAATCAAAATATCAAATCATTATGCAGGTTAGTTTCTAAACCCATTGAATACAATGATCCCACTCCTTCGCCAAACTTTGAATTCCTTGTGTTTGAGGCTGAGGAAGGAAGTGATGAAGAAGTATTTGATGAATTGTCTCGTCTACTTGAGCATGAGGAAAAAGCCATTCAGCCATTCGAAGAGCATATTGAGTTAGTCAATTTGGGTTCTGAGGATGATGTGAAGGAAGTCAAGATTGGTGTGTCCTGAAGTTAAGAAGGGGTTGATTGATCTTCTCTAAGAGTATTCAGATGTGTTTGCTTGCTCCTATCAAGACATGCCTTGTTTGGATTCTGAGATTGTGGAGCATAGATTGTCGTTGAATCCAGAATGCCCGCCAGTCAAGCAGAAGTTAAGGAGAACTTATCATGACATGGCAGTGAAGATCAAAGAAGAAGTGCAAAAGCAGATTGATGTCGGTTTCCTTGTTACTGCTGAGTATCCGCAATGGATGGCCAAGATTGTGCATGTTCCTAAGAAAGATGAAAATTTTCGTATGTGTGTGGATTATGGAGATTTGAATAAAGCTATTCCGAAAGATGATTTCCCTCTGCCACACATTGATATGTTGGTAGACAATACAACTAAATTCAAAGTCTTTTCGTTTATGGACGGATTTTCCGGATATAATCAGATCAAAATGGCACCCGAAGATATGGAGAAGACCACATTCATTACACCTTAGGGAACATTCTGTTATAGAGTGATGCCTTTCAGTTTAAAGGATGCTGGTTCAACTTACCAGAGAGAAATGACTACTCTTTTTCATGATATGATGCATAAAGAGATCGAAGTCTATGTTGATGACATGATTGTTAAATCTATTGATGAAGAGGAACATGTTGAGCATTTGTTGAAGCTATTCCAACGTTTGAGGAAGTACAAACTCTACTTGAATCCCAATAAGTGTACTTTTGGTGTTTGTTCTGGTAAGCTGTTAGGCTTTATTTTCAGTGAGAAGGATATTGAAGTTGATCCTACCAGGGTCAAAGAAATACAAGAAATGCCTGGCCCAAAACTAAGAAGCAAGTCAAAGGTTTTCTCGGTCGCTTGAATTATATCTCGAGATTCATTTCACACATGACTGCCACATGTGCGCCTATATTGAAGCTTCTTCAGAAAGATCAGTCTTGTGATTGGACCAAAGATTTCCAGAAAGCTTTTGATATTATCAAAGAGTATTTGCTTGAGCCTTCGATTCTGTCTCCGCCTGTTGAAGGAAGACCATTGATCATGTATTTTACTGTGCTTGATGATAGTATGGGTTGTGTTCTTGGACAGCAAGATGAGACTGGAAAGAAAGAATATGCAATTTACTACCTCATTAAGAAATTCACCGACTGTGAGACTCGGTATTCTATGCTAGAGAAAACTTGTTGCGCATTGGCTTGTGTTGCTAAGCGTCTGCGTCAATATATGTTGAATCATACTACTTGGTTGATATCCAAAATGGATCCAATCAAGTATATTTTTTGAGAAGCCTGCTTTAACTGGGAGGATTTCGCGTTGGCAGATGTTGTTATCAGAGTATGATATTGAATACCGATCTCAGAAAACAATTAAAGGTAGTGTCTTCACTGACCATTTGGCTCACCAACCGATTGAAGATTACCAGTCAGTGCAGTATGATTTTCTGGACGAAGAGATTTTATAATTGAAAATGAAAGATTATGATGAACCATTGCTTGAAGAAGGGCCAGAACCTGGTTCCCGTTGGGGCATGGTATTTGATGGAGCTGTTAATCAATATGGTAATGGCATTGGGGCGGTGATTATTACTCCTCAAGGAACTCATTTTCCATTTACATCTAGATTGACTTTCAAGTGTACGAATAATATGGTTGAGTATGAAGCTTACATTATGGGGCTTGAAGAGGCCATTGATCTCATAATCAAATATCTTGACGTCCATGGAGATTCAACTTTGGTTGTGAATCTGATCAAAGGTGAATGGGAGACGAATCAAACCGGTTTGATACCATATGGAGATTATGCGAGGAGTGTAACACCCCTTTTTCTACCCCAAATTATTTAGCATATAATCAGAGTAAATAAGCACGCATATAAAGAAAAGGGCGTCACATCGACGTTTTCGAAACTTAAAACTTTCAAAAACCAACAATACACCTGGTCATTCAAAATAACACATTTCACTCATCATGAATATTCAAGCAATATGCGTTCGCAGCGGAAAATAAAGAATACTCATGTATTTCATAATATGATCCATGTCCCATACCATGATCATCTCTCAATAATCACCTCAAATAAAATAAAACAATTAATGACATAAAACATATCAAAATAAGATATGGGTTCAATACCACTAATCTACCCAGTGTTACATGACCAGAGCATTGACCCATTACCTAATTTCAAACTAAATACGGAAACTCTCCAGCTATTCTTGAGCGAGCTACCGTCCACCTACTCCAGTAATACTACTCTGTAGTATCTGCACGATACCCATGTAAAGGTAACATTCAAACAGAAAGGGTGAGAATTCCAATCATTATGAAATAGCATAATAAGGCACAATGAATTAAAACACAATTTAAGAATTCATCACACTTGGTATCATCACGTCAATAATATTAACCCACAATCATCTCACATATTTCAAACGTACATCGCATCCACATCAATACATGCATTCAATGATCACATAACTATAGACGACTCAATGCAAAACAATGTGACTCTATGCATGTGGTACCTCAATGTGAACTCAAAGTTTCACCGTTTTCTGATCCAATATCTAGAATCCAAGCCACGCTTCCGATCCGGACAAGACCAAAGCCCTACGTCTGTTTCCAATGAAGGATCACCGCTTAAAACTACGCCTAATCCCAATTAGGATTAACGTCTGCTACGTCTGTTTCCAATGAAGGATCACCGCTTAAATACTACGCCTAATCCCCATTAAGGATTAACGTCTGCTACGTCCGTTTCCAATAAAGGATCACCGCTTAAATACTACGCCTAATCCCAATTAAGGATTAACGTCTGCTACGTCTGTTTCCAATGAAGGATCACCGCTTAACCACTTCCACAATGAAGTCAACCATGCTATGAATGAATGCACACATACCAACACATATGCAATTAAGACCATCTATATACCGTCTTAACATCCCACATATCACCATGACTCACAATTGGTACATATACACATTCACCACAACACATCAATTACGATTACATATACACATCCATAACGGTAAATCATTCACAATTCAATAAGGGTATACATACACATTCATACAATATATTATTCACCAATATAGGCCACTCATCAAATATGTACACATAGATTTCATTCCAAAACGAACACAACATTTAAATATCAATTTTTCACTTTTCAAACAGTGTTAACCGGTTAACGCCCTGGGTTAATCGGTTAATGCAAAACAGAATGCGCTTCTTGGCAATTTATAACAGTGTTAACCGGTTAACGCCCTGGGTTAACCGGTTAACGCAAGACAGAATGTAATTTTTTTAATATCGCAACAGTGTTAACCGGTTAACGCCTTGGGTTAACCGGTTAACGCAAAACAGAAAGCTGTTCCTGCGCTAACACGAAACAGAATGCAGATTTCCCCGCATTTTTCATCGTTGGAGGACTTCCGGACCTCCGATTTTGATTCCGTAAAAAGCTACACGTTCAGAAAATTATGACTCATCCAAATATATAATCATTCACAGTTTTAGCATAATTTAATCATCACAATTCAAGAGTATTTATCAAGACCTAATAATTCCAAACCATGTCAATTAAGGATTTCAACCTAAAACATGTTCCTATCCATTGACCCAATCATACTAACCCATAATGATAAGGATTTCCCCCCTTACCTTGTCAATTTGATGGAAACCTTGACTCCTCTCGCTTTTCCTCTCCTCTTTCTCTATTGCCTTCAGTGCTCAAGTGAATTCTAATTCTCACTTCCTTCACTCTTACTATTTATAATAGTATTCTAGTCGGGCTTAAATCATCTAATTTAATCACTAGGCCCAATAATACCTAATATTTAAATTCAAATAATTAACCACTCATTATGCACACTAGGTTAATTAATAATTATTTAATTATATCTCATATCAACTAAATAATTAATTACTAATTAAATTAATTAATCCATTATTATACTACCTCACAACCGCTTAATTACTTAAAACTCCAAATAATTAAATTAAAATATAATAATAATAGTATAATAATTAAATACTAAAAAAATGGGTTGTTACAACTCTCCTCCACTTAAAAGATTTTCGTCCTCGAAAATTCCTCAAACGAACAACTCCGGATACGATTCCCTCATCTTATCCTCGAGTTCCCAACCTGCCAATGGAAAATAAAATAAGCACCGACAGTGTTCTCACACACATGTCGCATACTAGGGACAAACCTAATTAAACAACCTGGCTGGACGGACCAACCTGCTACTAATGTAACACATTAGTGACTATTGACCAACTGGTCGACCATGCTCTGATACCACTAATGTATCAGACAAACAGTACTGATCGTGTCAGATACACGAATCAAATACAACGGGATTGAAAACCCTAACGACTATTGACCAACTGGTCGACCATGCTCTGATACCACTAGATAATGAATTAATACACCAATTAATTAATTAACACTCCACATAATTAAATTAGAATTATAATAATAGTATAATAATTCAATACTAAAAAAAATGGGTTGTTACAAGGAGGATTTTAACTTTCTTTATGAAGGTTGAGTTTCATCATATCCCTCGAGATGAAAACCAGATGGAAGATGCTCTTGCAACGTTGGCTTCAATAATTATGGTGAAGTTTTGGAATGAAGTTCCAAATTTAACTGTGATGCGTCTTGATAGACCAGCTCATGTGTTTGCTGTTGAAGAGATCAAAGATGAAAAGCCGTGGTACTTTGATATCAAGTGTTTCCTCCAAAGTCAGATTTACCCATTTGGGGCATCTTTGAAAGATAAGAAGACTTTGAGAATATTAGTCGAAATTTTTTACCTGAATGGTGACGTGCTTTACAAGAGAAACTTTGATATGGTTTTGCTCAAATGCGTGGATAGACACGAAGCAGACTTATTGATGACTGAAGTCCACGAAGGTTCCTTTGGTACTCATTCCAATGGACATGCTATGGCAAAGAAGATGTTGCGAGCAGGTTACTATTGGCTGACAATGGAATCTGACTGTTGCAAGTTTGTGAAGAAATGCCACAAGTGTCAAATTTATGTAGATAAAATTCACGTTCCTCCGACACTGTTGAACGTCATTTCCTCCCCATAGTCTTTCTCCATGTGGGGAATTGATATGATTGGCATGATTGAGCACAAAGCTTCGAACATACATCGTTTCATTTTGGTGGCTATAGACTACTTCACAAAGTGGTTTGAAGCGGCATCGTATGCAAATGTAACCAAGCAAGTTGTTATGAGGTTTATCAAGAATCGGATTATATGCCGTTATGGTGTGCTGAGTAAGATCATTACTGATAATGGATCGAACTTGAATAATAATATGGTGGAAGCTCTTTGTAAAGACTTCAAGATTACACATCATAATTCGTCTCCCTACAGACTCAAGATGAATGGGGTTGTTAAAGCTGCAAACAAGAACATCAAGAAGATCATTCAGAAGATGGTTGTGACATACAAGGATTGGCATGAGATGCTCCCATTGTCTTTGCATGGGTATCGTACATCCATTCACACTTCAACAGGGGCAACCCCTTTCTCACCCTGATAAATTTCACTTGAAATTTGAGTTTGAATCTCACTGTATGAAGATTCAAAAACTCCAGGATCCAAAGCCTTGTACCATTCCTAATCTACTTCATCAAGCTCCATAAGCAAGATCAAGCACAAATTGAAGCAAGAGAGATCAAGTTCTGCACAGCATTAAAGGTATTTTTCCAGATTTTTCTTCTCTTCGATTATCTCTCAATTCTCATCGATTCTCTTGGATCCTTGGTTGTATGAAGTCCTACCAATGTAGGCAAGAAGATTGAGTTGCTCTGAGGTCAAATCGAAGCAACTCAGTTCATACACCTCAAAATTCAACTCCACGTATCTCTCAATATACTTGGAGTTAGTTTAAATTAAGGTCAGATTCGTGATCTACGTCATTTTTTCTTTAAGATCATGTCCTTCTTTTTTATTTATGTGATGGTGATGAGAGAACCAGTCCGGCCAGGGTCATCGGAGAAGATGACCGACACTTTGCTCCGGCAATGCATTGGATGAGTTCTGAGCCATTGGATCATTTCAAATTGTTTTAATCTTGAGCGTTCCTTTAGATGACCAGTTGTGTAGCGCGCTGACTCAAGTGTACCATGGAACGCGCGTTTTCCACCACTTGATCCGTCACCTCAATTAATGAGGGAGATCAAGTGGTCCACGTTTTTTTGATTTAATTGATTTTCATTTTATTCCTTTTATTTTCATTAATTCATATTAATTTTAATATTGATCCAAAAAATATGAGAGTTTCACCAAAAAAAATTAAATAAAATCCTCTTTCATTTTCTGAATTAAAATTATTTTTTGGATCATTATTAATATTTTTTATGATTTAATTGATTTTGTGAATATTTTTAATTGTTAAAAAATACTCTTAGGTTTCCAAAATTTCTGAAATTTTTTCTCCAAGGTCCTTTGACATTGTTTGACCTATGATAAATCTCATGGCCATTTCTTTGGTGTTTTGATGAGGTTTTAGGAAATTGACCAATGATATTTAAATTTAATGCATTATTTTAATATTTTCAATTGATTAAATGCCAAATTAATTGCGTAGAGTCATTTCAATTGACTTTGTGAGTTTTACTTGTGTTGTTGGGCCTTGGTCAAGGTTGATTTGACTTTGTTAGGTTAAGATCATTGGATTTAGGGGATTGATGGAATGTACATTCCATCTCCAAAAATGAATGAATGATCTTAACTTGGTAAAAGTCCTCCTTTGTCCAATTTGTGTTTGATCCATTCCCCCTCCATTTTCATCTTATTCCCCTTCTTTATGCACTCATGTCATGAACCTATGATATCTCTATATCCTAAGGCTAGTTGATTGCAAAATCAACATAAGTATGGATGAGATTAGGTCCCCCATTGGTCAGATCTTTTCAACTCTCAACTTTTAAATTTGTGCTTAGGACTAGTCTCTTCATCTCCTCCCCACTTCTTTAATTTCAAAATCTCCCTCTCCTTTTAAAATCTTATTCGTTTGTGTCTGTTTTCTAAAACTTTAACCATATTGCAAATTAGAAACTTTGGCCTTATGTCATTGCATTTTCAAACTCTTTTCTTAATCAAACTTGTAAATGGATTTAACTATACTTGACTTTAAATTTTCAAAAAGCCAAAAAGAACTAACACTCATTCAAACTATTTTAGGCCTTTATGCCTTTCAAACTTAAATTTTTGTTAAAAGCAATGCACTCACTTTAAAATTGTTACCATGAACTACGAGGTTTTGATCCCTATTTTTAAGTTGGTATGTAGGCACAAGTCCGAAGGTCTTGTCAAACACAAAAAAATATAATTAATGAATTCTTTTCTCATCCCCTCATTCTATTTATTGCAAAGATCATTTGTACAAAAACACATATGCGCACAAGAAAGGGCTCCCTAGGAGTACCTAGGACACTTTGGGTGCTAACACATTCCCTCTGTGTAACCAACCCCCTTACCTGTAATCTCTGGCATTTTATTAGTTTGGATTTGAAAACTTCTTATCTTTTGGGTTTTGTTCGTACTTTTCCCTTTTCCCTTGGAAACAATAAAAGCGTGGTGGTGACTCTTGTTTTATTGACGTCTAGCTTATCCATAGCTTGATGGTCATGAATTTACCGCTACAGAAATTAAGTGGCGACTCTGCTGGGGAGTTGTCTCCAGTGGGTTTAGCCTACTTTTTTGTGTGTATATAACTGTATATTTGACATGTGTATATTTATTTATGTGATATAATCTGCTTGTTGTGCTTGGTGATCTCTGAGAGGTGAGATAAGTTCTAACCCAAACTTGAGTACAATTAAGATAGGAGGATGGTATAGTCATGTTCGACTTGTGTGGAGTAGTCCTTAACAAGTTGGATTGAGACCCATCTACTCAGTGGAGACCCTTTTGGAGTTAGGAATGTCACACAAGTATTTGTTGTTAGGCATTACTATCTCTGATTTGGGGTCCGAGAAGCTGAGAACCGTAGAACATTTAACCCATCTTGGCCTATTTAGGACGTAGTGTGGAGACTGTTCAAGTGTAGACTTGATAACAATTGTTACACGATACTACACTCAGACGAGTTTCTCTTGATAATATTATGGGTTGATGAGTCAATCATCCGAACATGTAATATCCGATAGATGGAATTAAGACTCTGGGAACTTTTTAGAACATGATCTACAGGTTTTTATCCTTAGCTCACTCCTTTGGGATGGTTCTTACCCAGACTCCATGCTCGTGACTTACAACAAAACCTTGATTCTTGGTTGATCCAATCAAGTCTTGTCAATATCAATGGAACTTGGGTGTTGATAAGGTGTAAACCATAATCCACCAAAATGGATGATTGATCTTAACAATGACTTGATTCATCCCTTGACCTTTGTTTGTTTGCCTTGTGTGTGATCCCTTATTTGTGATTATTGCATTCATGCATTCATGTGTATCATAACATTCATCACACGAAAATTTCAAGGAACTGAGGTATTATTTACAAATATGTTCAGACCATGGATTGTGGACGAAGGAATGCTAAGAAGTACAGTTTTAGATGTCCAGACTTGAAAGAGTTAAGGAAGCTAGCATCTTTTGTATTAGATCCCTTGGACTTCAAACAACGCCTTGGGAAGCTTCTGTCTATCTTGTATGCTGATGTAGTTGAAGGACTCTTGAGTGTGTTGGTTCAGTTTTATGACCCTCTCTACTGTTGCTTCACTTTTCTGGATTATCATCTTGTGCCTACGTTGGAAGAGTATGCCCATCTCATGGGAATACCTGTTTCCAACAAAGTGCCATTTAGTGGATTGGAAGAGATTCCTAGATCTCATCTTATTGCTAAAGCTCTTCACTTAAAGAAGTCAAGATAGAGGCTCATTGGGTGAAGAAAGGAGGATTTTTTGGGTTGCCTTTGTAAGAACAAAAATTGTTCTACAACAGATTCCTTGATTTTGATGATAACAAAGGATGAAACCAAAAATGGCACCCTAACGAAAAGTTTCTAAGTGTGCAGGGTTCTAAAGAAAGAAGGAAGAAATCTGATGATGTCATCAGATACAAAACCAGATCAGATACAAATTATCAAATGATCAGAAGCATCTGAAGTGGAAACACGTTCAAGAAAGTCTAACTCTGAGCAATACATCAGAAGCATCTGAAGTGGAAACACGTTCAAGAAAGTCTAACTCTGAGCAATACATCAGAAGCATCTGAACAAGAATACGCTCTAGAAGTTCTGACTCTGAACAACAATTGTCTAACTCCAGAAACTCTCAGCGCTATCTGAAGAAATCCATCAGAACTCAAAAGAGATCTACATCAGAAGCAAGATTCCAAGATACTTGAAGACTCTGAGCATGGTATTGCTAATCATGAAAGAGTAACGTTAAAGTCAAGTAAAGATTTGCAAATGGTTTTCCTAATTAAGAAAGAGACGTTAATCTCCAATTTCAATAAAGAAGATACTACTTGTGGTAAGTAGTCATTTCAAGGAGAGAAAGTTATCCTGCAGAAGCTATTTAAGTGATGGCGTAAATTCATTTCAATATCCACCAGTTTCAATTACTACCTCACTTCTATATATAAAGGACTGCAAATCAACATTCAGCACACACAAGTATTAGCCAACAAGCCAAAATTATACTGAAACATCAACACTCAAGAAAAACACTCTTGCTCTCTAAGATCTTCACGAAGCTTTTGCTTATTACGTGAAAAACTCTTGTTCTTACTATTGTAATATCTGCTTTCTTAGAAGCATTCTAGATTACATTAATCTTTCATTTATTTGTTTGTTGATTTCCTCAAGTGACTCTGTGTAGTCTGTATACTTGAGAGGACTAAGAGATTTTTCTCTTAGACGTTGTTTGTAATCTTTCAAGATTAGTGGATTAAGTCCTTGTTGAAGGCGAAATCACCTTGGCCGGGTGGACTGGAGTAGCTTTGTGTTATAAGCGAACCAGTATAAAATCATTGTGTGTTTTTCATTTTGAAAAAGCGCTTATTTTTCCAAACAATTCAAACCCTCCCTTTCTTGTTTTTCTCACCTTCAATTGGTATCAGAGCTCCGGCTCTGTTATTGATTTTCTAATCAAACACTTAACAGTGTAGAGAGATCCAGTACGAGAAAAACCATGGCCCACTCAAATGAAAGAGATAGTTACAATGCTAAGCCTCCTGTTTTTGATGGAGAGAAATTTGATTACTGGAAAGATAGAATCGAAAGTTTCTTTCTTGGTTATGACGCTGACCTCTGGGACATTGTCACAGATGGATACACACCTCCAGTCTCAGAAAATGGAGCTGAAGTTCCCAGAAATAAGATGTCAGAAGATCAGAAACGTATCTTCAAAAATCACCACAAGGCCAGAACAATACTTCTAAATGCTATATCATACAACGAATATGAAAAGATCACCAACAGAGAGACAGCCAAAGATATACTTGACTCTCTGAAGATGACTCATGAAGGAAACTCCCAAGTCAAAGAGACGAAGGCTCTGGCGCTTATCCAGAAATATGAAGCCTTCAAGATGGAAGATGACGAAGCTATAGAGGCTGTGTTTTCTAGATTCCAAACTCTTATTGCAGGTCTCAAGGTGCTAGACAAAGGATACACAACTGCAGATCATGTTAAGAAGATAGTCAGAAGTCTGCCAAAGAAATGGAGACCTATGGTTACTGCTCTGAAGCTGTCAAAGGATCTGAACAATATCAGCCTTGAAGAACTTGTCAGTTCTCTCAGAAGCCATGAGATAGAACTAGAGGAAGATGAGCCTCAGAAAAGGAACAAGTCCGTAGCGCTAAAGTCCAGATCTGAAAGACGGAAACCTGACAGAACCAAAGCTCTCCAGGCAGAAACTGAAGATGCTGACGACTCTGAACCAGAAGACTCTGATGATGAAGAAGAGTTGTCCCTACTAACCAGAAGAGTTAAGCAACTCTGGAAAAAGAGGAACAACAACTTCAGAAGGCCAAGACCCAGAGGGGATCGATCTGAATCAACTTCAAAAGGTAAATCTAACAAAGATATTACCTATTATGAATGTAAAGAAACAGGTCATTACAGAAATGAATGCCCCAAGCTAAAGAAAGACAACCCTAGAAAAGAAAGCTTCAAAAAGAATACCTTCAGGACAAAGAAAGGACTGATGGCTACCTGGGATGATAGTGAATCTGGATCATCAGAATCTGACTCTGATGAACAGGCCAATGTGGCACTTATGGCTACCACATCCAGGAGTAGCTCAGATGAAGAATCTGAAGAGGTATTTTCTGAACTTTCCCGATCTGATCTAGAATCTTGTTTGTCAGAAACTCTTAGCTCATATCAGAAATTAAAACAAAAGTTTAAAAACATTAAAGGCTGTCTTAAAGCAAAATTTGAAGATTGTGGCGAGCTTGAGATGACAATTCTAGCACAAGAAGATACAATTAAATTGTTAACATTAGAAAGAGATGGAGCAAAAAGAAAAAGCTTAGAATTAGAAGAAGCGTTATCTCAAACTCCACAAACTTCAAATGCAATAATTTATAAATACGAAGAAGCCTTTCAAGAATTTCTGAAAAATGGGATAGATAGGAGTATTATGGCATCCATGATTTATGGAGTTAGTCAGAACAATAAAAAGGGAATTGGGTATGATTCTAAGGAAGATAAAACTTCTACCAGTAACCAACTTAAGTCTCCCTTTTCATATCATTACACACACACACAAGAACAAAAATTTAAAAATGCTAGAAAACCCAAAGTTATAAGAAACTCTGGGAAAACTAATCTGAAAGGACCCAAGAGATTCTGGGTACCAAAAGATAAGATTGTGTATGTTGCAGATATCCTATGCAGCAAAGTTCAGACACCAGTCATGGTACCTGGACTCTGGATGCTCGCGACACATGACGGGAAGAAAGTCTATGTTCCAAAGTCTGGAACTTAAAGATGCTGGATTTGTAGGCTTCGGAGGAGATCAGAAAGGAAGGATCAGAGGCTCCGGAACTATTGGTAATGGTACTCTTCCCTCTATATCTGATGTTCTTTATGTAGAAGGATTAATGCATAACTTGTTATCCATAAGTCAATTAAGTGATAACGGTTATGATGTAATCTTCAATCAAAAAACATGTAAAGCCATTAATCATAACGATGGCTCTGTCCTTTTCACAGGCAAGAGGAAAAACAACATTTACAAAATAAATCTTTCTGATTTAAAAGATCAAAATGTTAAATGTCTAATGTCAGTTCACGAAGAGCAATGGGTATGGCATAGACGCTTGGGCCACATTAGCATGAGGAAACTTTCTCAGCTAACTAAACTCGAGTTAGTCAGAGGCCTACCTAAACTGAAGTTTTCTTTAGATGCTCTGTGTGAGGCTTGTCAGAAAGGAAAAATTTCAAAAATATCTTTTAAAAAGAAAAATGTTGTTTCTACCTCTAAGCCTCTGGAACTTCTTCACATTGACTTATTTGGTCCTGTGAAAACAGCATCAGTTAATGGAAAGAAGTATGGACTAGTCATTGTTGATGATTACAGTCGCTGGACATGGGTAAAATTCCTAAAGCACAAGAGTGAGTCTCACTCTGTATTCACCAGTTTCTGTTCCAAAGTGCAAAAAGAATTTGACTCTAAAATTATTAGAGTCAGAAGTGATCATGGTGGAGAATTTGAAAACAAAGATTTTGAGGAATTATTTGATTCTAATGGAATATCCCATGATTTCTCCTACCCTAGAACTCCACAACAAAATGGAGTTGTAGAGAGGAAGAATAGGACACTCCAAGAGATGACCAGAACCATGATCAATGAAACTAATGTAGCAAAGCACTTTTGGGCAGAAGCTGTAAATACAGCGTGTTACATTCAGAATAGAATCTCTATAAGACCTATTCTAGAAAAGACTCCCTATGAACTGTGTAAAGGAAGAAAACCAAACATTTCATATTTTCATCCTTTTGGATGTTCTTGCTTTATATTAAATACTAAAGAACATCTGAACAAGTTTGATTCCAAAGCACAGAAAGGTATTATGTTAGGATACTCAGAACGCTCTAAAGGCTACAGAGTATACAACACAGAAACCAAAATTGTGGAAGAATCAATTCATGTCAGATTTGATGATAAGCTTGACCCTGAAAAGTCAAAGCTAGTTGAAAAGTTTGCAGATTTGGAAATCACTCTTGTAGAATCTGATAAAACTCCAGAAGCAACTGTCACTCAGAACTCTGAAGAAATTAAATCTCCAGAAATCCCAAAGAAAGTCAAAAGTCGTATCAATGTATCTGAAGATTTGATTCTGGGAAACAAGGACGAACCTGTCAGAACCAGATCTACCTTCAGGACTTCTGAAGATACTCCTCTAGGACTAGTATCTCTGATTGAGCCTACGTCTTGTGATGAAGCACTTCAGGATAACGACTGGGTGGCAGCTATGCAAGAAGAATTGGATCAATTCTCAAAGAATGATGTCTGGGATCTCGTTCCTAAACCCAGAGGCACTCATGTCATTGGAACCAGATGGGTTTTCAGAAACAAGCTGAACGAGAAAGGAGAAGTTGTCAGAAACAAAGCTCGACTGGTAGCTCAAGGTTACAGTCAACAAGAAGGTATTGACTATAATGAAACCTTTGCTCCAGTCGCAAGGTTAGAATCTATTCGTCTTCTTGTATCTTTTGCTATTAATCACTCTATCAAATTATATCAAATGGATGTCAAGAGTGCATTTCTTAATGGTTATATTTCAGAAGAAGTGTATGTCAATCAACCTCCAGGTTTTGAAAATTCAAATTTTCCAGAACATGTTTTTAAACTTAAGAAATCCTTATATGGACTTAAACAAGCTCCCAGAGCTTGGTATGAACGTTTAAGCAATTTTCTTTTGGAACAAAATTTTATCAGAGGGAAGGTTGATTCTACACTCTTCTGTAAAAACCTTAATAATGATCTCATGATATGCCAGATTTATGTTGATGATATTATTTTTGGTTCTGCTAATATCTCTGTTTGCCAAGAATTTTCTAAGTTAATGCAGGCAGAATTTGAGATAAGTTTAATGCAAGAACTAAAGTTCTTTCTGGGAATTCAAATTAATCAAACTCCAGAAGTCACGTACGTCAATCAAAGTAAATATATTAAAGACGTTCTGAAGAAGTTTGACATGACTGAATGCAACTCTGCAAAAACTCCCATGCACCCAACTTGCATTCTTGAAAAGGAAGAGGTAAGCAACAAGGTTTGTCAGAAGCTCTATCGAGGTATGATAGGCTCTCTTCTCTATCTGACTGCTACTCGTCCTGATATTCTCTTTAGTGTCTGTCTTTGTGCCAGATTCCAATCAGATCCTAGAGAATCTCATTTAACAGCAGTTAAAAGAATTCTTAAGTATCTGAAATGAACTCCTAACTTGGGCCTGATGTATGAGAAAACATCAGAGTATAGACTCTCGGGTTATTGTGATGCAGATTATGCAGGAGATAGAATAGAACGAAAAAGCACTTCTGGAAATTGCCAGCTTCTGGGAAACAATCTGATATCCTGGGCTAGCAAAAGACAATCAACAATTGCTCTATCAACTGCAGAAGCAGAATATATCTCAGCGTCACTGTGCACAACTCAGATGCTCTGGATGAAGCATCAGTTAGAAGATCTGCAAATCTTTGAGAGTAACATTCCTATCTTTTGTGATAATACTGCTGCTATTTGTTTAAGTAAGAATCCCATTCTACATTCCAGAGCCAAACACATTGAAATAAAACATCATTTTATCAGAGACTATGTTCAGAAAGGGATAGTAACATTGAAGTTCATTGATACTGAACATCAATGGGCAGATATCTTTACTAAGCCTCTAGCTGAAGATAGATTTCTGTTTATCTTAGAACATCTGAACATTAAAAATTGCCCTGAGTAAAGTATGGCATCTGAAAATGTAAAATGAGATTCTGATAAAAACAAATGCACTTCTGCCTCTGACTCTGATACTTCTACCAGTTAAGAAGATATCTGAGTTAGAAATCTCCAGGAACAAACCCCTTGGTATTCCTGAAGATCAGATACATCAACATGTGGAGCTCTGAGCGTCTAACCTTAGAACTTCTAGACAGCTGTCAAAAGAAATTCAAAAGGCAGACGTTTGAGTTCTCCTCGAGCAGTGTGCGTACTGTGGGATTGGACATTCATTAATTAGCTGTAATCATTTTTCCCCCCAAGCGTGCTTACTTGAGCGTTGTGCTAACGCAATTTAATGTGTCGTTTTGCATGTGTTTTACTTAGAGTATATAAACACTTTTCTCACATTTCACACACTTATCACTCTCACTCACTCTAAAACCCTAAACCTCTCTCAAGCATTCTCTGAAAGCTCTTCATCTTCATCAATCTTCTTCTCCTTCACCATGGACGCTCAACAACAACAAGTCTTTAACTTCTCTCAAGAAATGGAATCAAGCTCTACTGCTCAAACCTCAAGCATTCCAACACCAACGGTTACAGGCGTCACCATCACCCCTGTTTACAAAGAACCCCATGTTCTTGACCGTGAACAACATATTAACCTTTCAACCCCTTTTGAAGGACTGGACGTGTTGTGTGAATCACTAGTTGATTTCGACAACTTGAAGAGAAATGGCGTTGATCTTACTGAAGAGCTTCGCAAACAAGGATGGGAAAACTACTTCCAAAGGCTCTATGGTCCTGTTTACCCTCTTCTCATCAAGGAGTTATGGAGATTTGCATATGCAGATGACCACTTCATCATCTCCTATGTTCTGGGGGTAAAAATTGTTATTACTGAAGGATCAATTGCCTCCTTACTGAACATGGAGAGAGCTGGAGGAAAAAGGATTTACAACATCCCTCCTAGGTCAAAGCGCATTACTGATGTAATCAATCCAACAATCTTCAAACCCAACACTGAAGGAAATCCTTCAAAGAACAAAGAGCTGCATCAGAACCTCAGAGTGTGGCTGAAGATCATTCTGGGAACTATTCACCACCGTCCAGCCTCTAACTCCTCTGACTACATCAATGCAGACCAGAAATGCATTCTGTATTGCATTCAGAAGGGTGTGAAGATCTGCCTCCCTGCTCTCCTTTTCAGATATCTGAGAGATTCTGTCAGAGAAACCAGAAACAACATGAAGTCCAGATCCTACATCCCTCTGGGAAGATTGCTATCTGATGTCTTCATTGAAAATGGACTGGTAGATCATCTGGAGAAGACCAAACTGATGGATGATCTGGCAATAGATGTTGGGAAGCCTCTGAATGCCAGAAATCTCAAGAGTATGGGGATAATTAAGAAGATTCAAGTCAGACCCACTCTGGACACATCCTGGGATTGTTTGAAAGATCAGAGGAAGATGCCTCATGGCCTTGCCAGGTTCTTCAAGAACGAACCCAGAGATGCGGTTGCCATCTATCTTAATCGTCTGCTGGATGAAGGTGTTGACATCTCTGACTTCAGCCTCGACGATTGTCTAGATTCAGAAGAAGACTTCGTCAGATACAAGAGAGGTCTCTCTGAGAAGAAGATAACATCACAGGCAAAGAAGGCAAGACTTGGAGAATCCTCTGGAAGCAGATCTCCAGCTCCTCTGCAAATTTCTACTGGTATGTCTGTTCCTCCCCTTACCTCTGTACCTTCGATGGTTTCCTCTACTCCTCCCTCTAATCCCATCTATACAACCTCTGAAATCCCACCTTCAATCATCAGAACCTCTCAGCCTACACCAGTTTTAAATATCGCCCGTACTTTCATACCTCCCTCTAAACCTGCACAAACCCACCAAAGCACTTCATCTTCATCATCCTCAGCACCAGACTCACCCCCTTATGTTTCTATCTCTTCTGACCCTGACTCCCCAACCATAGCTCAAATTTTTGCTCAAAAACTCGCTTCACAACAACCAACAGAACCTGAAATAACTTCACCACCACAACAAATAACTACCCTTATTTCTGAAATCCAACCTTCTGGAGACCAACCCTCTGACCATCCCACTTCTGTTATCAACCCACCAAACACCTCTGCTGCACCTGAATCTGAAACTGAAACTGAACCTTTAGATTTAAATCCTCTTTACGCTTCACCCCAAACATCTGAACCTCATCCTGAATCAGAAACTGAACCAGAACCTCTAACTCTAAATCTCAGCCCTCCAACATCTCCACCTCTTACCTCTGAACCTGACCTTTCTGTACCTACCCTTGAGGAATCCATCATGCTGGTAGCAGGGGCTTCAGTACAAAAGGTCAAGTCTCTGACCACTAACTCTGAAGTCAGTGATGATCCTGAATCTGTAAGGACACACTGGAACAGAGTCATTGGCTGGATGACCTCTGAGGCTTTTAGGCTGAAGAGTATCTCTGAACAAGTCAAAAATGGCTACATCAGAGATGCTGAGGCAAGACTCCAAGAGAGATTAGCCAGAGAAGCTGAAGCTAGAAGGCTAGAGGAAGAAAGATTGGCAAAGGAAGCTGAAGAAGAAGCAAGAAGACTGGAAGAAAAAGAAAAAGCTCGTCAAGCTGAAATCCTAAGGGAAAAGGAAGCTGAAGCTAAGGCTCTGGCGGATGCAGAAGCACAAGCCGCTGCTGAAGCTGAAGCTCAGCAGGCTCTGACTCTGGGGGAGTCCTCTTCTGTGATCCCTATGGTTCTTCAGACTCTGAAAGAACTTAAGCAAGATCAGAATGAACTCCGGGCCAGAATGGACAAGCAAGATACTGTCAACGACAACATCCAGAACATGCTTGCAATGTTGCTTCAGAGAATGCCTCCGCCTCCGAACCCTTAGGCACTTAGGATTTCTTTTTGCTTGACTGTTGTTTTGTTTCTTTTTGCTTTTCGCTGAATCTAATGTTTTCTTGTTGCCTTTGTGCTCTTATCTGAATACAAGTTTTTCTCTTTACTTATTTTTTTTTACTATGTCTTTTTGATTCTGACAAAAAGGGGGAGAAGTCATTAATAGCTCTGATGAAAATATTGTCTAATACCTTAAGCATTCTGCAACATATTTCTCTTAAAATAAAATTATCTAACTTGGACTTAAGAAATTGCAGAAAGTTTCAGAAACCTCTTTACTTAGAAGCTCTGGTAAGAACTTCTGAACTCCCTAGCACTAACTCAGGGGGAGCTTCTGTCTATCTGATCTGATATTATTCACGTTTCATCTGCTAATTAAGATTGTTTTGTCATCATCAAAAAGGGGGAGATTGTAAGAACAAAAATTGTTCTACAACAGATTCCTTGATTTTGGTGATAACAAAGGATGAAACCAAAAATGGCACCCTAACGAAAAGTTTCTAAGTGTGCAGGGTTCTAAAGAAAGAAGGAAGAAATCTGATGATGTCATCAGATACAAAACCAGATCAGATACAAATTATCAAATGATCAGAAGCATCTGAAGTGGAAACACGTTCAAGAAAGTCTAACTCTGAGCAATACATCAGAAGCATCTGAAGTGGAAACACGTTCAAGAAAGTCTAACTCTGAGCAATACATCAGAAGCATCTGAACAAGAATACGCTCTAGAAGTTCTGACTCTGAACAACAATTGTCTAACTCCAGAAACTCTCAGCGCTATCTGAAGAAATCCATCAGAACTCAAAAGAGATCTACATCAGAAGCAAGATTCCAAGATACTTGAAGACTCTGAGCATGGTATTGCTAATCATGAAAGAGTAACGTTAAAGTCAAGTAAAGATTTGCAAATGGTTTTCCTAATTAAGAAAGAGACGTTAATCTCCAATTTCAATAAAGAAGATACTACTTGTGGTAAGTAGTCATTTCAAGGAGAGAAAGTTATCCTGCAGAAGCTATTTAAGTGATGGCGTAAATTCATTTCAATATCCACCAGTTTCAATTACTACCTCACTTCTATATATAAAGGACTGCAAATCAACATTCAGCACACACAAGTATTAGCCAACAAGCCAAAATTATACTGAAACATCAACACTCAAGAAAAACACTCTTGCTCTCTAAGATCTTCACGAAGCTTTTGCTTATTACGTGAAAAACTCTTGTTCTTACTATTGTAATATCTGCTTTCTTAGAAGCATTCTAGATTACATTAATCTTTCATTTATTTGTTTGTTGATTTCCTCAAGTGACTCTGTGTAGTCTGTATACTTGAGAGGACTAAGAGATTTTTCTCTTAGACGTTGTTTGTAATCTTTCAAGATTAGTGGATTAAGTCCTTGTTGAAGGCGAAATCACCTTGGCCGGGTGGACTGGAGTAGCTTTGTGTTATAAGCGAACCAATATAAAATCATTGTGTGTTTTTCATTTTGAAAAAGCGCTTATTTTTCCAAACAATTCAAACCCCCCCTTTCTTGTTTTTCTCACCTTCAGCCTTCTGATTTCCTCATCAAGGAAGCTACTGCCTTTGCTCAAGCCGGTAGTGTGGATGCTTTTGAAGCTATCTTTGTGTTGCTCATTTATGGATTAGCTTTGTTCCCTAACCTTGACTGTTTTGTTGATGTTAACGCCATTAGAATTTTCTTAATTGGGAATCACGTGCCTATTTTATTGGGTGATATGTACTTCTATTTGCATCTAAGGAATTCTAAAGGTGGTGGAACTATTGTCTGTTGCATTCCTTTTCTGTACAAGTGGCTTATTTCGCACTTGCCTCAGACACCTGCTTTTGTGGAAAACAAACAATGTCTACGGTGATCTCAGAGACTTAAGTCTCTCACTAATGATGATATAGTTTGGTAGGATCCTTCATTAAATAGTTTGGAGATTATTGATTGTTGTGGTGAGTTCTCTAATGTGCCTCTCATTGGTACACAAGGAGGATTTAACTACAACCCTGCTTTGGCTCGTCGTCAACTTGGGTTCCCCTTGAGAGACAAACCTAATAACACTTTGTCAGAAGGTATTTTCTATCAAGAGGGTAAAGATTCCCAACATTTGAAGCAGAAGATTGTGCATGCATGGCATAATGTGCATAGGAAAGAAAGATTTGAGCTTGGTCCGCGCAATTGTGTAGCTTTGGAAGCTTACACTCTTTGGGTGAAGAAGATAGCTTTGGAGTTGAAGATGCCTTATCCTTGTGAGAGACCTATGTCTATGGGTGTGGTTGAGCCATTAACTCTCCCTAACCAAGATGTAGAGGAGTTGGAAGACGCACTCGGCAAGATGAAATAAGAGAGGGATATGTGGGAAGAGCGTTTCCATGCTTTGAGCAGAAAGCATGAGGAGTTACATCTTAAGTCTAAAGATAAAGACGCACTTATTGAGCTACTTGAAGATCGAGTGACAAAGAGACAGAGAGAGCCATAGGTTTCATCTCCCTCTAGCATGCCTCAGCCTTCCGTCGCTTGGAAGAAGATTGTTGATCAGTTTGTCCTCGAGAAGACTCGGATGAAGGCTTCTTTTGAGACCGAGATCCGACGCATTCGAAGGAAGTACGCGCCTACAACCAGATCTTCTGACATTGTTGTTAGGGATCTTTTTCTCTTGTATTTTCATTTGGCTTCTGAAAGTGTACTCGGTGTAATCCTTCCAATTATATAAATAAAAGAGATTTTTATGGTCATATCAAATTGTTGCAATTGTTGTTTTATATATATATATATATATATATATATATATATATATATATATATATATATATATATATATATATATATATAGTAAGTTCCTTGAAAATAAAAATAATCAAGCATTGCATTTCATGCATCATTTGCATAAGCAGGTTTCTCTTTCTCCAAATGTCTCATTGGTGTTTCTTTTGTGCTTCAGCCAAGCTGACTCATCGATACAATACCCGTGCCAATCATATGAAGATTATGGAGCATCTTGAGCAAGAGAATAGAGACTTGAAGGATGAGATTTCCCGTCTGACTACCATGATGGAGTCAGTCCTAGTTGCTCAAAGCTAGTCTTCTCCAACGCCTGCAACTCCTCCTTCTCCTCAGAGGACCTTCATTTCAGAGGCGGCTACCTCTACTATTCCTGTAACTGCTGCTCACTTCGCATCCAATATGCCTGCCGAATTCCCGTGGGGAATGCTGCCGAACTTTGTGCCTAGAGGCTTTGCGCCTACCTTTGCTTCCATGCCGGTATCTAGCGTGATCATGTATGTGCCATCACCTGTTGTGCATACTCAACCCCGTGTAAAAGACACCATCTATCATTCTGAGCCGTCTGAGGGCCCTGATGTGTATGAGAAGATGGATGAGATAAAGGACAAATTCCTTGAGCTGCGTAAAGAGTTGAAAACTTTGAGGGGTAAGGACTTGTTTGGGAAGAGTGTTGCGAAACTTTGTTTGGTTCCAAATGTGAAGATTCCGGTGAAATTCAAAGTGCCTGACTTTGAAAAATACAAAGGGAATACCTGTACACTCAGTCACTTGGTGATGTGCGCTAGAAAAATGTCTACTCAAACGGATAATGATCAGCTGTTGATCTATTATTTTCAAGACAGTTTGACCGGTGCCGCTCTGAGGTGGTACATGGGATTTGATAGTCCAAGCATCCGCACATTCAATGATTTGGGTGAAGCATTCGTGAATCAGTATAAGTATAATGTTGATATGTCGCCGAATAGAGACCAGTTGAGGTCATTGTTCCAGAAAGATAAGGAGACATTCAAGGAGTATGCTCAGAGATGGAGGGAGCTTACTGCTCATATTACCCCTCCTTTAGAGGAAAAGGAGATGACTAAGATTTTTCTTAAGACCCTGAGCTCATTTTACTATGAGCGGATGATTGCCAGTGCCCCCATTGACTTTACCGAAATGGTAAACATGGGGATGAGGCTCGAAGAAGGTGCCCGAGAAGGATGATTGTCTAGAGAGGAGGTGTCATCCAACAAGAGGTATGGTAATAGTTTCAGTAAGAAGAAGGAGAGTGAAGCTAATGCAGTTTCAGTTGGGAGGCAAAGGAGGCCTCAGGTAAGAAGAAATCAACCACCCCGTCAACATCATCATCAAGTATCTTCAGTCATTCCAGTATTTTCAGCTAATAAGTCAACGTCAATTCAACAACAACAACCACAACAACGAACAAACAACTACAATAACAACAATACCAACAATCATCAACAACAAAGTTTTGAGAGGAAGAATGTCTCTTTTGACCCGATTCTTATGACATACTTAGAATTATATCCCTCTTTGGTTCTCAAGAACCTTTTACAACCAAGAAATCCTCTGGAAATCCCTGAACCACTTCCATGGTGGTACAAACCGGAACTCCGATGTGCTTTTGATCAAGGAGCTCCCAGACACGATATAGAGAATTGCTACCCCCTCAAATATGAAGTTCAGAAGCTGGTAAAGAGTGGAATGGTGTCCTTTGAGGACTGAGCGCCGAATGTTAAATCCAACCCACTGCCTGCCCATGGAAGTTCATCTATTAATATGGTGGACGACTATCCCGGGGAATTCAAAATATACGACGTATGTTTCATAAAAAGGTCCTTGGTGAGGATGCACAAGGATATTTGCTTGGTTAGTGATTGTGAACATGACCATGATGGTTGTGTAATCTGCAGTGTCAACCCTAGGGGTTGCATGATTGTAAAGAGGGAAATCCAGCGGTTGATGGATGAAGGCATGATTCAAATTTTCCAATCCCGTCACTTAGGTGACGATGTGAATGTCATTGTCCCTGTTTTCAAGAATCCTGAAATAGTGGTTATTCAGTATGATAGCAGCAGCAGTAACAACGTCAGCAATAGATCGATATTGTCGTTGGTTATACGGTTGGTGGGCCCAGTTCCGTATGCATCCGATAAAGTTGTCCCGTATTAGTATAATGCTACTATGTTGAAAGATGGTCAAGAGGTTCCTTTTCCTACGACCAGTTCTGTTGTAAGCATTGCTAATGTTACTAAGGTGACCCGCAATGGTCGTGTGTTTGGGCCAATGTTCCCAAAGAATGTGGAAGATTTGTCTGTTAGCAAGAAGGTGGATATGCCTATTGTAGAATCTGTTAGTGCTCCAAGGTGTCAGTCTAATGAATCCAGTGGCTTGAAGCCTAATGATGATGATGAGGTACTCAGGCTGATTAAGAAAAGCGAGTTCAACGTGGTGGAGCAGCTGCTCCAAAATCCCTCGAAGATTTCAGTACTGTCTCTGTTGATGAACTCAGAAGCATACAAAGAAGCACTGCAAAAAGTTATTGAGCAAGCATATGTGGAACATGATGTTACGGTGGGTCAATTCGATCATATTGTGGCTAACATCACTTCCTGTAACAATCTCAGTTTCTGTGATGAAGAACTCCCCGAAGAGGGTAGGAATCATAACTTGGCTCTGCATATCTCAATGAACTACAAAGATGACGCTCTGTCGAATGTGTTGGTAGACACCGGGTCTTCATTGAATGTACTGCCGAAATCAAATCTTTCCAAACTGTCATATCAAGGAGCGCCTATGAGATATAGTGGTGTGATCGTCAAAGCTTTTGACGGTTCGTGCAAAACTGTGATTGGTGAAGTGGATCTTCCGGTGAAGATAGGCCCGAGTGACTTCCAAATTAATTTTCAAGTAATGGATATCCACCCGGCCTACAGTTGTTTATTGGGAAGGCCATGGATTCACGAGGCGGGAGTTGTTACATCCACGTTGCATCAGAAGCTCAAGTTTGTCAAGAATGGGAAGCTAATTATTGTTGGCGGGGAGAAGGCATTGTTGGTCAGCCACCTGTCATATTTCTCTTATGATGAAGCTGAGGATGAGGTTGGAACTCCGTTCCAGGCCTTATCTATTATTGTTGAAAAGAGAGTTGGGGCACCTATGCCTCATTCAAAGATGCAAGGAAGATTGTTGAAGATGGTCAGTCTGATCAGTGGGGACAGATGGTAGAAGTCCCCGATAACAATAGTAGAGCCGGATTGGGTTTCCAACGAGGTTCATCAGTAGTTAGATATGAAGATGTACAACTCAGTTTTTGTAGCGGAGGGTTCATTCATGGCAATGAACAACACTTAGCTGCTGTGCTAGAGGATGATGAAGAGGAAGACTGCACCAATTTTGTGACGCATGGAAAAGCTTGCAACAATTGGACTGCCGTTGATATTCCTGTTATTATGCATCAATCTGAGTAATTGCTTTTATTTGTTTTTCGAAAATCCTTTTCCTATGCCTAAGGGAGAAGTGAACATTGTTTGGGCATTTCAATTTGATCATTAATAAAATATAATATTATTCATCCACATCTATGATGTTTTGTTTTTACTTTTTGCTCTATTCTAAAAATGGTAATCACAAAAAAACATGAATAAATAATATAATTGTCCATCTGCATAATATTTGCTCACAAATTCACTTCTCTAAAATCAAAATATCAAATCATTATGCAGGTTGGTTTCTAACCCCATTGAATACAATGATCATTCTCCTTCTCCAAATTTTGAATTCCTTGTGTTTGAGGCTGAGGAGGAAAGTGATGAAGAAGTAAGTGATGAAGAAGTAAGTGATGAATTGTCTCATCTTCTTGAGTACGAAGGAAAAGCAATTCAGCCATTCGAAGAGAAGATTGAGTTAGTCAACCTGGGTTTCGAAGATGATGTGAAGGAAATCAAGATTGGGTCTCGACTGTATCCAGATGTGAAGAAGGGGTTGATTGATCTTCTCCAAGAATATTCAGATGTGTTTGCTTGGTCCTATCAAGACATGCCTGGTTTGGATTCTGAGATAGTGGAGCATAGATTACCGTTAAAGCCAGAATGCCCGCCAGTCAAGCAGAAGTTGAGAAGAACTCATCCTGATATGACAGTGAAAATCAAAGAAGAAGTGCAAAAGCATATTGATGCCGATTTCCTTGTTACTGCTGAGTATCCGCAGTTGGTGGCCGATATTGTGCATGTGCCGAAGAAGGATGGAAAATTTCGTATGTGTTTTGATTATAGAGATTTGAATAAAGCTAGTTCGGAAGATGATTTCCCTCTGCCACACATTGATATGTTGGTATACAATACAGCTAAATTCATAGTCTTTTCATTTATGGACGGATTTTCCGGATATAATCAAATCAAGATGGCACCCAAAGATATGGAGAAGACAACATTCATTACACCTTGGGGAACATTCTGTTATAGAGTGATGCCTTTCGGTTTGAAGAATGCTGGTGCAACTTACCAAAGAGCAATGACTACTCTTTTTCATGATATGATGCATAAAGAGATCGAGGTCTATGTTGATGACATGATTGCTAAATCGATTGATAAAGAGGAACATGTTGAGCATTTGTTGAAGTTATTCCAACGTTTGAGGAAGTACAAACTCCGCTTGAATCCCAATGAGTGTACATTTGGTGTTCGTTCTAGTAAGTTGTTGGGCTTTATTGTCAGCGAGAAGGATATTAAAGTTGATCCCGCCAAGGTCAAAGTGTCGCAACCTGTAAAATGGAATGCGAAAAAAAACAACCGGCAAAGAAAGACAGGAGAGTCGCCACCGTGCATTATTTATCCAAAAGGAGGGAAAGGAAACACTCGAAGTAAACCTGGAAAAAGGAAAGGACAAGACAGGGTCTCGCAACCAAATCTTGGGTTCGGGAGTCGATTATGCGAAAGGAAGGTATTAGCACCCCTATGCATCCGTAGTACTCTACGGGATCCACTTTTGTAGTTCTTGTCTAAAGGGTGTGGGTTTATCTAATGTGTTATTTACTAAAAAAAGGGTCAAAAGAAAATGACTCGCACGGACGTTGCATCCACTGCATACGTATCTCATCTGAATATGAGAATCAGAGTCTTCGTAGCTCGGCTGACCTAGGGGTTAAGGGTAATTGTGCTCGCTAAGACATCGTGTCTTATGCCTATGTATCTCATCTGGAATGAGAATCAGAGCAAGCCGTAGTTAGGCTAACTACGGGGTTATGGATTGAGTTTTAGACGAACGACGTCACTACGCAATCTACCGGATGCTCGACCTTTAGAGACTTACTCGCCTGTAGTAGAAGGAGTAAACGTGTTAGGAGAAGAAAAATCAAATGGGTTTGTAGGGTTAGGGATGCTTATGCAAAAGGAGTCCTGGACGAAGGAACCTGTAAAAAAAAAATAAACACACAAAAACATTGCCTCCTATCGAGGTCTTCCAGCTAGGAAAGCAGTAAAATGCAGGAAAAATGTAAAAGTACCACACGGATGAAGATCCGAGGTAACAGCAATTAAAGGAACGATAAACCCTGAGATCCTTCCAAGCTAACATCATCAAAGAAAGTGGGTCAGTACAGGTAATCGGAATGAACCTCCAGGTGGTATCCCACAAATAAAGTGGAACACCAGGCAAACCATCTCTGCAAGAGTCATATGAGCCTTCACAAAACAAAACTCAACAAACAGGTTAGAGAAACAAAATAGGGTAACCAAGAGTTGCCCCCAAATCAAAATGTAACCACATGAATCATGCCATTAAAATTCACAAAAAAGCTCACAAAAAGCAACCAAGGGTAGGAGGCCTAAACCTCTTGTCAAACACATGCATCAAAAGGGTATCAAATTCACCCATAATACCTCATACATTTAGAACATTCAAATTAAAGGCATAAAGATGATGGATATAGGGCAAACCTGATTGGAGAGATCGGTTGAAATCAAATGGCACGGTTGGATTTGCAAACCAATGTTAGGGTTTGCTTGAGCTGAAAGTGTGTGAGTCAGAATGAACCTTTCAGAGTTGCCTAGAGGTTGCTGCAGATTAATTCTCACTCTTTCTGTCTAGGTTTCTCTCCAGGTTTTGTCCAGGGTTTTATTCCAAGGAAACCTCAGAGTGTTTTGCTTCTCTTCCTTTTTCTGTCTGTTCTCCCTCTTTTATAACCTGATTTTCATGGCTTTGTGGGCTCAAATGAGAGAGGTCCAAGTCCAAGATTTTTCTTTTATTTTTTTTATTATTTTTTTTATTTATTTAGTTAATTAATTTTTATTATTATTATTATTTTTTTTTTTTTTTTTCTTTTTTTTTTCGTTTTTTTTTCAAAACACGTGGGCTTCGCCTAGCCAGCATGACAACTCATGAACAAACATTTGCTCCTTCAAGATTAACGTTTTGACTGACGAATAGACCCCTGTTGGAAGTAACTCAAGTCTTTCCCTTGTGTTGACTGATCATCTAAATAGAACCCACAAAGTGTCCTGGATGATGTTCAAGCTTCTTGGAGCTAATCCCGATTGACATGATGAAATGCAATGTATCTAATGTTAAATGACCTAAAAATGAATGCGTGAATAAGGAGGGCAAATTTTGGGGTGTTACAGCTGCCCCTATTCAGTCATCAGCTAACCTGAGCAGGATGAAAGCGAACATCTTATCAGACAAACAGGGTGAGCTGTGATTGAATACCAAAGACAAACTGAAAATTTGCGCTCCGAGAACACCACAAAAATGTTGAAATACACCGCGCTGTTTATTTCTCTTTCGATCCTCTGGCTGAATCTGAATCAGTCTTCTGACTTAATCTGGAGTTTCGATCCTCTGGCTGAATCTATACTCAATTTAGTCCTCTGGTTGGATGTTAATTTTGATCCTCGGGCTGGATACGATTTTGATCCTCGGGCTGGATACGATTTTGTTTCGATTCTCTGGCTGAATCCATGATTCTCTGGCTGAATCTACTTCGATCTTCTGGCTAGATCTGAATTGTTTCGATTCTCTGGCTGAATCTATTTCCGGTCTTCGGGCTAGATCTGAATTGTTTCGATTCTCTGGCTGAATCTATTTCCGGTCTTCGGGCTAGACCTGACTTCGATCTTCTGGCTAGATCTTCTTCGATCTTCTGGCTAGATCTCCTTTGTTTCGATTCTCTGGCTGAATCTATTTTCTTTGATTCTCTGGCTGAATCTACTTCGATCTTCTGGCTAGATCTGAATTGTTTCGATTCTGTAGATGAATCTATTTCCGGTCTTCGGACTAGACCTGACTTCGATCTTCTGGCTAGATCTTCTTTGTTTCGATTCTCTGGCTGAATCTATTTTCTTTGATTCTCTGGCTGAATCTACTTCGATCTTCTAGCTAGATCTGAATTGTTTCGATTCTCTGGCTGAATCTATTTCCGGTCTTCGGGCTAGACCTGACTTCGATCTTCTGGCTAGATCTTCTTCGATCTTCTGGCTAGATCTGAATTGTTTCGATTCTCTGGCTGAATCTATTTCCGGTCTTCGGGCTAGACCTGACTTCGATCTTCTGGCTAGATCTGGATTGATTTGATGATAAATTCCCATCATCAGGATCTCGCATCTGAGGCATGCGCTGGTTGACTCTCTTTCGAAATCTACGCCCAATCTTCATGTTAGATATGCAGCTTCGAGAATATCCCACTCTTGGGCTTCGTACATATTCTTCATGCTAGAACATGTTATAACGACTCTTCGATTAGACTTTGTTTTTTTAAATGCGATCCGCGGGCTGGATCCTCTTGTAAGCTGATTTTCTGTTGAGCTGTCAATCTATTCCTCTAGCCGGCTCGCTGGGGAAATAACGCTCGTAGTCGACTCTCTGGCTGAATCTTCAAATTGAACCTCAGGCTGGCTCATTGGAAAACGATTCTCAGGCTGAATCTTTGAATTGAACCTCAGGCTGGCTCATTGGAAAACGATTCTCAGGCTGAATCTTCAAAATGACCCTCAGGCTGGATCATTCATCCTTGATCCTCTGGCTGGATCTCATGACTTTGGTTGTAAAGTAATTCTTTAGTCTGCTTGGAAGAACCTGTTTATCAGCTTATGTGTATGTTTGATATGCATGCAAATGCAAATGCAAATGTTATGCATGGTGCAAAAGAAAACAAGAAATCTGCTTGGGGAAGCAACTCTGGTAGGGAGCGGATCGCTGTATCAATCCTTGAATGCTCTGTGGGGAACGATCCATCTGCCGGGACCGGGGAGCCACCGAAAATAAATCGGCCTTTTTTGAAAAGTTGACCTTGCTGGGGAAGTATCAACTATGGAAACTTTGTTTGGCGAGGCTCTGTGAGGAGAGTCTGTGAGGAAAGCACTTCCTGGGGAAATGTCGTAGGAATCGACCTTTGCTAGGGATATGAACTTGCTAATCGTCCTCAGGCTGGGGATTAAAACAAATCTGTTAAAAAATAATCTGCTGGGGACGAAATGAACACTGGGAACACCACCCTCTTGTCTGTTGGGTATGCGACTACTCCGCTGTTGCTGGGAAGATACAGTCTGGTACTGTCAACTCCGCTGGGGATATACAGTCTGGATACTGTCAACTCTACTGGGGATAGGCTCTGTTGGGGAACCTGCTCTGCAGAGGAGAGGCTTTGTCAACCGCTTAGGGGTGAGGATTCATGACTTGGCATCTGGTTCCTGTGACCTGTAACCAAAAAATACACGTATGCCCCGGGGAATTACTCGGTTTGAATTCACCGTCCGGGATTAAGCACATTCAAAGTAATTTTGACTGTTTTCCTGCGCAAGTCATCTGCAAAAGCCACCATTATATTCAGATGCAATATGTTTCATCAAGAATTCAGACATCTTTTTACAAACAAACTGATAAATGAAAAATAAAGAGGCATTTTAACTGAATATTCGACTTTTGTTGGTTGAAAAATTTGTGTCGGGAATAGGCGGGCACATCAGGAAGCTGATCCCTGAAAAGAGGTGATCGCTATAAATTGAACAAAATAAACTATCCTAATGGCAATGTGGATACGGGGTCCCACTGAGTTTTGACTCTGCTATGACTCGTATGTCCTCAAGACGCTCTGCTCATCTTGCTTTCTGAAGTGGGTGATTAGTCGATCTTTTACCTTCGAAGATTGCCGGATTGAATGAAACGGTGATATAACACGGATGAACTCAGATCGCAGTCATTCGCTTATTCCCTAACTTTTGCCTGGACCGCCCTTTTGGGTTTTCAATCCACCGGGATACCCTTTTTTGCCTGAGCCGCCCTTTCGGGTTTTCGACTCACCGGGTGTACATGGTTTATTTTATATCCCTAATTTTTGCCCGAACCTCTTCATTCTTTTTTTTGGTTCGTCGGGATGCCCCTTTTTTGCCTGGACTATTCTTTTTACTGTCTAGCGGGTCTATTTTATGCGAAGTTATTTTTAACTGCGTCTGAGTTGACAGGGGACGGGAAGTCTTCGCCAATCATGGTTGTTAGCATCAGAGCTCCGCCAGAGAAAACTCTTTTAACCACGTATGAACCCTCATAGTTCGGTGTCCATTTGCCCCTGTGATCTGTGTTGGGAGGAAGAATTCTTTTGAGTACCAATTCACCGACTTGATACTCCCGAGGGTGCACTTTCTGATCAAATGCTCTCTTCATCCGTCTCCGATATAGTTGACCATGGCATATAGCTGCTAGTCTCTTTTCCTCAACTAGGCTCAGCTGATTGTATCGAGAACGGACCCATTCTGCTTCGTCCGGCTTCATTGTTGGTACAGGGAAAAGTTATTCTGGCACAAAATGGCATATGAACCCCCTCCGGCGTGATCAACACTGCACCAACTCCGCGACCATTGACGTTGACCGCCCCATCAAACATCATAATCCATTTGGATTCAGGGTCAGGCCCCTCCTCCGGGAGTGATTCCTTGCAATCTTTCGATTTGAGAAACATGATGTCCTCATCAGGAAAGTCGAACCTCATAGGTTGGTAATCATCAATCGGTTGCTCGGCAAGATAGTCTGACAAGACACTTCCTTTGATGGTTTTTTGTGAAGTGTATTGGATGTCATACTCTGTCAGCATCATTTGCCACCTAGCAACCCTTCCGGTAAACACTGGCTTTTCAAAAATATACTTGACTTGATCCATCTTTTATATCAATAGAGTCGTGTAAGTCAACATATACTGTCTTAGTCGGCGAGCAGCCCATGCCAAAGCGCGACAAGTTTTCTCGAGCAGTGAGTATCTTTGTTCACAGTCGGTAAACTTTTTGCTAAGGTAGTATATTGCATGCTCTTTTCGACCTGACTCGTCATGCTGACCGAGCACATAACCCATTGACCTTTCTAACACAGTTAAGTACATGATCAACGGTCTTCCCTCTACTGGAGGCATTAGAATCGGCATCTCCGATCTTGATCTCTTTCTTGTTGTCCTCGGTACCAATGTTGATGGTCTCAATCACCTCCTGATAAGGTGTAATAGCTCGGTCCTCCTGTTTCAACAACCTGGCTAACTCCTCAGGAAATTCACAATCTTCCTCAACCCCTTCTTCGGCTTGATAGATAGGATTGTCGAAGTCATACTTGGCCATAGCAGTGTCGTTAGCAGTGAGATCCGGGTGATCAGTTTTACGAGGTGTTTTTTGGAAAGAAAAACGAAAAAGAAACATTGCCGTTTTTGTAAAAGTAAAAATAATTGAAAGAAAGAGAACACAAAATTGTTTGCAAAAGCTGTCCTTTATTGATGATGAAAATAATTGCGAAATGTAACTAAATGGATGGCCCTACAGATGAGTCATTACACCTTGGTCAAAGTGTAAGACTTCATTATGCATGTGATAAAAGGAAAACAATAAAAATTACTCCTTTAGTAGAGTAAACCGGACGACTTTTTCAGACGAACAATTGTCGAGCTTTTCTCCTGGGACACACGGGCGAATCCAGCTATCTAAGTCACAGTCACTGTCAGCCTTGTCTTCATCTGCAACATTGACGATGTGGGGAGAAACCAAACCCCCGCTGGAGAAAGTACCGGCTCCATTCTTCTGAGACCCCGGAGTATACCCCAATCCAAACTTGTCTTCTTTGATGATTGGCTCCACAAATTTGCCCCAGCCTTGGGCATTACCAACTTTAACCACTTCAACAGCTTGCTTGTATGAAGAGATAGAAGTCCCGACCTTCTCAGACTCAGGTGGAAAGACAGCTTCGCGCACGACCTCACTGATGTTTATAGTTTCGAAGCCCTGACACAGCATCTCATGCATCTCGCCATCCATCTCCACATACTTAAATGTAGACAGGTGGCTAACAAAAATATCCTCTTCACCACAGACAGTGACGATCTGACCTTCTAGTCCATATTTGAGCTTTTGGTGGAGAGTAGAAGTAACAGCACCGACAACATGGATCCAGGGCCGACCTAGCAGACAGCTATAGGCAGGCTGGATATCCATCACATAAAAGGTACTCTTGAATACCTGTGGTCCAATCATAACTGGCAACTCAACTTCGCCACAAACAGCTCGCTTAGAGCCATCAAAAGCCCTCACAACCAAATTACTCGGCCTCAGGGTGGCGTCGTCGCAATCCAACTTCATCAAGGCTTTCTTTGGAAGAACATTCAGAGAAGAGCCTGTATCAACCAAAACATGGGAAATCACCGTCCCTTTGCATTCCATTGTGATATGCAAGGCTTTGTTGTGATTCCTGCCCTCAGGCGTCAGGTCATAATCGGTGACACCTAGCACATGGCTAGTGTGTACATTCGAAACTACCGACTCCAGCTGGTCAACAGTTATCTCTGGGGGAACATAAGGCATATTCAGTACTTTCAACAAGGCTGCTCTGTGTGCCTCAGAGCACATCAATAGTGAGAGAATGGAGATCTTTTAGGGTGTCTGATTTAGCTGGTCGACTACCTTGTAGTCACTTTTCTTGATAATCCTCATAAACTCATCCACTTCCTTCTCGAATGCGGTCTTAGGAGGAGCTTCCTCGGTAGTAACCTCTTCGGTGGATACCTGTTTTCCTTTAGCCTTGGCAGCTGCCTCAGCTTCAGCATTCGTGCGCAACGTTGATGGTGCAAATAGGCGTCCATTGCGAGTGAAGCCACCAATTCCTCCAACATTGTCTACAGCGGAACTACCAATGTCAATGTCTTCTTCGTTAACTTTCTGCCCCTGGCAGTAGATATCAGCCCCATAGTGCCACGGGATAGCACTGTCTTTCTCATACGGAACAGGTCCTGGTACCGTGATGGTGACCGGACCAATCAAAGTCGGTTGAGGGTTGTCAGAGTAAATTGGTGCTGGACTTTCTGGGAAATATATTGTCATCGGAGCGGGTCTCTCGGGAACATATATTTCTTCAGGAGTGAAATAAAACGTTACTGTCGACACATCATTCTTCACTGGACGAGTCTGATCGAACTGAAGACAACCTTCATCTATCAGTTGCTGAATACCCCTTCTCAAACTGTCACATCCGTTCTCAGCAGCTTGACAATTTCCGCACTCTTCCCCACAACCCGGGAAAATCTGTCCTTTCAAAAGTTGGTCTTTAACTACCAATAGCGTAGTCTTCACTTTAGCCACATCAGAAACCAAATTCAAAGTTTCCCCACTATCAACAACATTAATCCTCTGCCCGCCGTGAGCTGGCATCGGGTTTTGGATAACATTAGGCACCAGAGAAAAATTGATGGCCTGGGCATCTCTCAAATCTTGTACCTTTAGCTAGAGAGCCTTGCAATTATCTGTAGTATGACCAGGTGCGTTGGAGTGAAAAACACATCTGGCGTTGACATCATAACCTCTAGGCAGATTGTTGGGATCGACCGGTGGGGCCAGAGTTCTCAATGTAACCAGATTCATGTCAATCAGCTTGAGAAGTAATACAAAATAAGGCATTGGGATTGGCTCAATGACCCGGTCCGCCTGCCTTGGACGTTGTTGATAGTGTCTTTGCTGACCCGAATTACCTCCTTGTTGTTGATTGTTTTACCTGGGTTGCTGTTGTGGGTGATACTGCGGTTGAGGAACAGGTGTTGGAATAGTGATTGCGGCCACTTGATCTTGATAATAATTAGGGCGTCCTCTGCCCCTGCCTCTGCCGACATATACAACGCTCATCTCACCTTCTCTTCTTCGTTGACCGTTACAAGCAAACGGTTTCTTGGGAACTGATGAGTTGGAAGCACTGTTGTCTTGAATTCGGCCCATCTTCAACAGAATCTCGATCCTTTCTCCAGCAATCATTATCTCTGCAAAGCTGATTGACGGACAAGCAACCAATCTCTCGATATAATTGCCTTGAAGAGTGTTCATGAACATGTCCGCCATCTCCCTTTCAGACATAAGGGGTTGGACGGATGCAACAATCTGTCTCCAACGCTGAGCATATTCTCTAAAGGTTTCCTTGGTAGTCTGAGACATTCCTTGCAACAAGGTCCGATTTGGAGCCATGTCCAAGTTGTATTGATATTGCTTGATAAAAGCCTCTACCAAGTCTTTCCAACTCTTGATGGTAGTGCGAGACAAATAAGAATACCATTCACGAGAAGCCCCAGTTAAACTGTCTTCAAAATAGTACATCCACAGCTTTTCATCTTCAGTGTGAGCTCCCAACCTTCCCAGATAAGATTGGAGATGAGTGTGTGGGCAAGAAGCCCCGTTGTATTTCTCAAAAGTAGGGGGTTTGAACTTGTGAGGGATCCTTACTCCCTGAACCAGACCAAGATTTGTGACATCAAAACCTAAGGAATTTTGAGACTCCAAAGATTTGAGCTTCTCCGCAAGCTCATCCATACGGCGAGTGGTCTCGAGGGCCTCGTCGTGCAAAGAAAATTGATCATACTGACAATCTTAAGTAACGGGCGCCCGTTAATCCGAATCCCTTGATTCACATTGTACCTTCCGCCAATACCATTCCCAATATTTCCCGTGTTACCAACATTACCCAGGTTTCCATCAACATTTGCGTTACCCGCATTTCCAGTGTTCACAGGGTTATCAGCGTTCCCAGGGTTACCAGGGTTCCCCTCAGCACTTGGTATTTCCACCTCTGGATCGGGCCTCGGTTGCTCAACCAATTCCCTCAGCTTTTCTTGGCCTTCTGCCATACCAGTCATCAATGTCATGAACTGATCCATCCTTTCACGCATATCAACCAGTTCTTTCTGTATCTGGTCCATTGCTAGTCGTGGACGGTTTTCCTTTGTCGGGTACCTGTGAACTCGCTTGGGACCAATAACTTCCTGAAACAGGGAACAAACATTAGACACTGCGGTGACACCTGCAAAACAAACAAGGGTTAGTATGCATGGTATGCGATGCACTACTTATTCGATTTTAAGGCCCCCCCTTAAAAAGGGAATACCCTGCAAATGAATAAGCATGAGATGTTGGATGCAAATATGCAGATGATGTTATGCAATGCAATGGCATGTCAATCAGAATTGCTGGATCCGCTTGAACATCTGTCAGGTTGCACTGCCTGGAGAGAAATTAAGAGGATCAAGCAAAGCACACCAAACAAAGGTCATGGGATGGATCATGTTATCCTTAATATCAACCATCCATTTTTGGTGGATTATGGTTTACACCTTATCAACATCCAAGTTTCATTGATATTAAGGATACCTGAACGGATCAACCATGAATCAAGGGTTTGTTGCAAGTCACGAGCATGGAGTTTAGGTTAAGAACCACCCAAAGGGAGTGTACTAAGGTTTAAACCTGCCAAACATGTTCTACAAAAAGGTTCCCATAGTCAAAATCCCATTTTTCGGATATTATCGGAGGAACGACTACTCGTATTCCAAAAATATTCTCAAGAGAGACTCTTATGAGTGTAGTATCGCGTAACAATCGTATCAAATCTTACACTTGAACGACTTTCGCACTACGTCCTACGAATAGGCCGAGATGGGTTTGGTAAACTAAGGTCCTTGGCTTCTAAGGTCTATATTGGAAAAAGTAATGTCTAACCACAACTTACTTGTGTGACATTATTGATCCCAACGTGACCTCCACCAAGTGAATGGGCTTGCAAGTCAACTTGCTAAGGATTAACTCCACACAAGTCAACAAGACTATGCCATTCTCCTATCCTAAGTGCACTCGAGTTCGGGTATAGAACTCATCTCACAAACAGAACCAGCAGATACGGCAGTCATATGTACACAATGCAATAAAGCAGGTAAATGCTTAAATATAAATAACTGTACAAAAGAATAAACACCCAATAAATAAACAACCTACAAAAACTAGGAGGGACTCGCTTAGGGAAACCGGGTCCCCAGCAGAGTCGCCAGCTGTCGCAACCTGAAAAATGGAATGCGAAAAAAAACAACCGGCGAAGAAAGACAGGAGAGTCGCCACCGTGCGTTATTTATCCCGAAGGAGGGAAAGGAAACGCTCGAAGTAAACCTGGAAAAAGGAAAGGACAAGACAGGGTCTCGCAACCAAATCTTGGGTTCGGGAGTCGATTATGCGAAGGGAAGGTAGTACCACCCCTATGCATCCGTAGTACTCTACGGGATCCACTTTTGTAGTTCTTGTCTAAAGGGTGTGGGTTTATCTAATGTGTTATTTACTAAAAAAAGGGTCAAAAGAAAATGACTCGCACGGACGTCGCATCCACTGCATACGTATCTCATCTAAATATGAGAATCAGAGTCTTCGTAGCTCGGCTGACCTAGTGGTTAAGGGTAATTGTGCTCGCTAAGACATCGCGTCTTATGCCTACGTATCTCATCTGGAATGAGAATCAGAGCAAGCCGTAGTTCGGCTAACTACGGGGTTATGGATTGAGTTTTGGACGAACGACATCACTACGCAATCTACCGGATGCTCGACCTTTGGAGACTTACTCGCCTGTAGTAGAAGGAGTAAACGTGTTAGGAGAAGAAAAATCAATGGGTTTGTAAGGTTAGGGATGATTATGCAAAAGGAGTCCTGGACGAAGGAACCTGTAAAAAAAAAATAAACACACAAAAACATTGCCTCCTATCGAGGTCTTCCAGCTAGGAAAGCAGTAAAATGCGGGAAAAATGTAAAAGTACCACACGGATGAAGATCCGAGGTAATAGCAATTAAAGGAACAATAAACCCTGAGATCCTTCCAAGCTAACATCATCAAATAAAGTGGGTCAGTACAGGTAATCGGAATGAACCTCCAGGTGGTATCCCACAAATAAAGTGGAACACCAGGCAAACCATCTCTGCAAGAGTCATATGAGCCATCACAAAACAAAACTCAACAAACAGGTTAGAGAAACAAAATAGGGTAACCAAGAGTTGCCCCCAAATCAAAATGTAACCACATGAATCATGCCATTAAAATTCACAAAAAAACTCACAAAAAGCAACCAAGGGTAGGAGGCCTAAACCTCTTGTCAAACACATGCATCAAAAGGGTATCAAATTCACCCATAATACCTCATACATTTAGAGCATTCAAATTAAAGGCATAAAGATGATGGATATAGGGCAAACCTGATTGGAGAGATCGGTTGGAATCAAATGGCACGGCTGGATTTGCAAACCAATGTTAGAGTTTGCTTGAGCTGAAAGTGTGTGAGTCAGAATGAACCTTTCAGAGTTGCCTGAAGGTTGCTGTAGATTAATTCTCACTCTTTCTGTCTAGGTTTCTCTCCAGGTTTTGTCCAGGGTTTTGTTCCAAGGAAACCTCAGAGTGTTTTGCTTCTCTTCCTTTTTCTGTCTGTTCTCCCTCTTTTATAACCTGATTTTCATGGCTTTGTGGGCTCAAATGAGAGAGGTCCAAGTCCAAGATTTTTCTTTTATTTATTTATTTTTTTAATTATTTATTTATTTATTTAATTAATTAATTATTATTATTATTATTTATTTATTTTCGTTTTTTTTTCGTTTTTTTTTTCAAAACACGTGGGCTTCGCCTAGCGAGCATGACAACTCATGAACAAACCTTTGCTCCTTCAAGATTAACGTTTTGACTGTCGAATAGACCCCTGTTGGAAGTAACTCAAGTCTTTCCCTTGTGTTGACTGATCATCTAAATAGAACCCACAAAGTGTCCTGGATGATGTTCAAGCTTCTTGGTTCTAATCCCGATTGACATGATGAAATGCAATGTATCTAATGTTAAATGACCTAAAAATGAATGCGTGAATAAGGAGGGCAAATTTTAGGGTGTTACACAGAGCAATACAAGAGATGCATGCGCCCAAAATTGAGAAGCAAGTCAGAGGTTTTCTCGGCCGCTTGAATTATATCTCAAGATTCATTTCACACATGACTGCCACATGTGCGCCTATATTCAAGCTTCTTCGGAAAGATCAATCTTGTGATTGGATCGAGGATTACCAGAAAGATTTATACAGTATCAAAGAATATCTGCTTGAGCCTCCGATTTTGTCTCCGTCTGTTGAAGGAAGACCGTTGATCATGTATTTGACTATGCTCGAAGAGAGTATGGGTTGTATCCTTGGTCAGCAAGATGAGACTGGAAAGAAAGAATTTGAAATTTACTACCTCAGTAAGAAGCTCACCGACTGTGAGACTCGATATTCTATGCTTGAGAAGACTAGTTGCACATTGGCTTAGGTTGTTAAGCGTCTGTGTCAGTATATATTGAATCATACCACTTGGTTGATATCCCAAATGGATCCAATCAAGTATATTTTTGAGAAGCCTGCTTTAACTAGGAGGATTTCCCGTTGGCAGATGTTGTTATCAGAGTATGATATCGAATACCGATCTCAAAAAGGAATCAAAGGTAGTGTCTTTGCTGACCATTTGGCTCACCAACCGATTGAAGATTATCAGTCAGTGCAGTATGATTTTCCTGATAGAGATTTTGTACTTAAAAATGAAAGATTATGATGAACCATTACTTGAAGAAGGGCCATAACCTGGTTCCCGTTGGGGCATGGTATTTGATGGAGCTGTTAATCAGTATGGTAATGGCATTCGGGTAGTGATTATTACTCCTCAAGGCACACATTTTCCATTTACAACTAGATTGACTTTCAAGTGTACAAACAATATGGCAGAATATGAAGCTTGCATTATGGGGCTTGAAGAGGCCATTGATCTCAGAATCAAGTATTTAGACGTCTATGGAGATTCAACTTTGGTTGTGAATCAGATCAAAGGTGAATGGGAGACGAACCAACCCGGTTTGGTACCATATAGAGACTATACGAGGATGATTTCAACTTTCTTTACAAAGGTTGAATTTCATCATATCCCTCGAGATGAAAACCGGATGGCAGATGCTCTTGCAACGTTGGCTTCAATGATTGTAGTGAAATAATGGAATGAGGTTCCTAATTTGATTGTGATGCGTCTTGATAGGCCAGCTCATGTGTTTGCTGTTGAAGAGATCAAAGATGAGAAGCTGTGGTATTACGACATCAAGTGTTTCCTCCAAAGTCAGATATACCCGTCTGGGGCATCTTTGAAAGATAAGAAGACTTTGAAAAGATTAGTTGGTAATTTCTACCTGAATGGTGATGTGTTGTACAAAAGAAATTTCGATATGGTTCTGCTCAGATGCGTGGATAGACACGAAGAAGGCCTATTGATGACTGAAGTCCATGAAGGTTCCTTTGGTACTCATTCCAATGGACATGCAATGGCAAAGAAGATGTTGCGAGCAAGTTACTATTGGCTGACAATGGAATCTGACTGTTGCAAGTTTGTGAAGAAATGCCGCAAGTGTCAAATTTATGCGGATAAGATTCATATTCCTCTGACACTATTGAACTTCATTTCCTCCCCATGGCCCGTCTCTATGTGGGGAGCTGACATGATTTGCATGATTGAGCCTAAATCTTCAAATGGACATCGTTTCATTCTGGTGGCTATTGATTACTTAACAAAATGGGTTGAAGTGGCATCGTATGCAAATGTAACCAAGCAAGTTGTTGGAAGGTTTATCAAGAATCAGATCATATGCCATTATGGTGTGCCAAGTAAGATCATTACTGATAATGGATCTAACTTGAACAATAATATGGTTGAAGCTCTTTGCAAAGACTTCAAGATTGCCCACCATAATTATTCTCCCTACAGACCTAAGATGAATGGGGTTGTTGAAGCTGCAAACAAGAACATCAAGAAGATTATTCAGAAGATGGTTGTAACATATAAGGATTGGCATGAGATGCTACCATTTGCTTTGCACTGGTATCATACATCCATCGACACTTCAACAGGGGCAACCCCTTTCTCTATTGTATATGGTATGGAAGCTGTGCTCCCAGTAGAAGTTGAGATCCCATCACTGCGTGTTTTGATGGAAGCCAAGTTGACTGAGGCTGAATGGTGTTAGACTAGGTATGATCAGGTGAATTTGATTGAAGAGAAGAGGTTGACTGCCATGTGTTATGGTCAGTTATACCATCAGAGAATGAAGAAAGTTTTTGACAAGAAGGTCAAACCTCGTGTGTTCAGAGAAGGTGACCTTGTACTCAAGAAGATCTTATCTTTCAAGCCAGATTCTAGGGGCAAATGGACTCCTAATTATGAAGGCACATATGTTGTCAAGAGATCCTTTTTAGGCGGCGCTTTGATTCTTACAACTATGGATGGTGAAGAGTTCACGCGTCCTGTGAACGCAGATGCAGTCAAGAAATACTTCGCCTAAGAAGAAAAGCATAGCTCGCTAAGTTGAAAACCTGAAATGGTGGCTTAGGCAAAAATGAGCGTCTCGGTGGATTGAAAACCCAAAAGGGCGGTCCAGACAAAAATTAAAGACATAAAACAGAAAGAATTATCCTGATAAATTGAGTACCCCACCTTGGGGCAATTTATGCAAAAAATAGGGATTAGAGCAAGTAACTGCATCATGCTGATCTTCAGATTTGAAGACGTTCTTGAGCACAACAGTCGATGTTGATTCATTGTCCCCAGTAGCAATAAAGAGCACAATGGATATCAAGAGTTGGTAGAAGGATTAATGATCATTATATTCAATGTAACCTTTTTCCATGTAAATTACCATTTTCAACTTTGTAAAGATCTATGGAGTCTTGTCATTTACAGACTACCATTCTATTAAATAAAGTTGAGCTTTTATCCAATTGTTTCTACTCGTATTTAATTCAGCCAAATAGTTTTAAACTATATTATGATCATTTTGAAAATTAAAATTTTAAATCAAAATCATGTTTTCTAAAACATATAAAAGCATTAAGCCATCAATTTCATTTAAAAAGGAGTATCAACAGTGGTCTGAAAGCACTAAGCCCTAAATGTGGAGCATTATTGGTTCTCCCCGAGCAGTAGGCGCGATTTCTCTTTCATCCCCGACAGCATTGTCCAACACTCGGTGTTTGTTGATTTCTCCATACGGTTATTTTTCTCCATTATCCCCAACTGAGTTGGTTGATTATCCCCCAGCCAAATTTACATTTAGTCTCCAGCAGAATGCGAACATTTCGTGGTTCCGGCAGGACTTTGGTTTCCTCACCAGTCGTCGTCAGATTCGCTCCCAGTCAGAGTTTCCTCCTGGTTTTTGAGCAGTTATTTGTGTTTATCCCTTGTAGGGTTGTCTCCCATTTGATATGGTGTTGACCTAAAATTTCCCGCAGACTTGATAACACTTTTCCTCAGCAGATCTTTTCCTTCCTCATCTAGGGTTGAGCCTTTGGGATTTTGATATCTCTTTTCTCCAGCAGTTGTTTCCCTCTTTTGTGGATTGGCCGAGAATTATATCGATGATTTAAACATTCTTTATCCTGTGTGATTGTTTTGTCAGCATAATCATCATATATACATATACATATACATATACATATACACTCATATAATTTCATTATCGCATCTCACTTGTTGACTTATTTTGATTCTTATTCTCTGTTATGATGGTATTGTATCCCCATCAGAGTTTGGTATGTCTGTCCTCCTTCAATTGTAGAGTGTCGGCCCCTTAAGCAGAAAGACTTTAACCTTTCTCCTTTCCCCACTGAGTTATTTCCTCGTGGATGATGATTACTTCAACTTCCTCCCCAGTTGATTATCTGGATGAAACCACTCCCCTTGAGTTATGTCCTTATTGGGTTGAGTCTTGATTGACCGTTTCTTTCTAGATCTTACCTAGATAGATGCTTTGGGTCCCCTAAGAGTTTATTACCCAGTAATTAGTAATATTCTTCTTAATTTGCAGTTTGCTACTTCTTGCCCAACACCCGGCAAAAGTAACCTTTTTCTCCCAGCGGATTCGTTTTCACGTTTCCCTAGGAAGTATATACTTGATATATTCATCCTAACCGGTGACAGATATTTTCTTCCTTTGCTTTGATTTTATCCTTGATATGTTCATCCTAACCGATGACGGATATTCTCATTTGTGGTATTGTACCCAGTAAAAAGGTAGTTGTAATCCCTATTTTGTTCCCTAGAGAGTTAATCCTTGATATGTTCATCCAAACCGATGACGGATTTCCTTCTCTTTGTGGTTTTCTGCCCAGTAATCGGTAGTTCTAAATCCTGCTTTTCTCCCCTTGCAGAGTTTATCCTTGATATGTTCATTTTAATCGATGACAGATATCCTCTTTATGGTCTTCTATCTAGTAACTGATAGATGTAATCCCTATTTCTCCCCTCGGAGTTTATCCTTGATATGTTCATCCTAACCGATGACGGATATTCTCTTTGACAGTGTTCTATCCAGCATTTGATAGATGTAATTCCTACTTTTTGTTCGGGTGGTTTATCCTTGATATGTTCATCTTAACCGATGACGGCTATCCTCCTTAACATACCTAGGCAAGTCTATCCTTGATATGTTCATCTTAACAGATGATGGATTTTCTTTCCTTTGAGTCTATCCTTGATATGTTCACTTTAACCAGTGACGAATATTCTCTCTTGTTGGTCTTCTGCCTAGTAACCGGTAGTTGTAAATCCTATTTTCAATTTTTCCCCAGCAGGTCTATTCTTACCCAAACCGGTAATGAATACACCTCCTGGCGGCCTTCAGTGAGTCATCCTTGATATGTTTACCCTAACCGGTAACGGGTGTCCTCCCTGCCAGATTTTTATTATCTCCATGCCCAGTAACCGATAGTGGATAATAGATTTTTGCTCTCCTGTGTTGAAGTTTATTTCTTCCCCAGTTGAGTTGAGTGTGTATTTCCTTGGTGAAATCGCTTTCCTGCATAGTTCGAGTATTTCAGTCTTATTCTGATTTACCTGTTTCCCCTGCAGACGTTCCCTTTGTTTCCTCGGATGAGTCTTTCCATTTTCATGGAATTCGTCTAGTCTCCCAACAATTTTAAGTCGTAGCCTGGCCTACGCATAACCCTTTTATTCCCCAGAGTCTCTGTCTCCCTAGTGAGTTTTCCTTATGAAATGCATTACGCTCTTGCGGACCTTCGGTCTCTCTGATTTCTTCTCCTTTGTGGCAATATTTCCCCACAGAGAATTTATTTTAGCATTCATATCATATGCATCATGAGGTCTCTTAGGGACAAAAATTTGTTTCTATATGTTGTTATTTAAGCCCATTCTACTGAGTCGATACAAAGATTTTAACCTTCTCCTCCTCAGTTAGAATGTCCTTAAATAGGGGCAGCTGTAAGACCCCAATTTTGATCATAAGATCCCTCATGCAATATCATCATATACATTGGCATTGGGATCATACCTTGGCATCCCCCTACCCCTCTTTCATTGGTTTTGTTTTGGGAGAGATCACCAAGCACCATGAGATTGTATCATACCTTGTATATCATCATTTTACTAACCAAAATACCAAAAATATGTCTTCGCATTTGTCTAACTCTTTTGTAGGTAGGGCATGATCACCTTTGATCTATCAAGTTTATATATAGGGTTTAAGACCTTCATTGCTAAGAGCTTAACCAAGGAATGATCCACAATGGCTCTAAGAATCATATGAGTCCCCATGATCTCTACATGATATTTTGATCAAGATTTCTTCAAGAGTTTGGAGTTGGTTTGCATTGGAAACCCTAGTTCATCTGGGTATCTTGAGTAACTTCTTCAACAAGCTTCTTCACCAATTGATCAAATATCTCCAGGGACACTTCAAAGTTCATCATATTATGCATATATGATCTCCCATGAGTCTAAAAAGTTAAGAGAATTGCAAGTTAGCAAGTTAGTTGATGGTGGTTGGCCAGATGAATTCATCTGATCAAAACTCGGTCCCCCTAGACCCTATTTCCTACAATTTTCATCATATGAAAATTATTCTAAGACAAATGTTACTCTAAATGACACTCTGAACAACTTTCACGTTAAGGTCTAGAGCTAGTTTTGCTTGGAAAGTCATTTTTTATGTTGAAACATTATAGGTCATTTTGTCTAAACCCTAATTTGACAGTCAACTTCCCAAGGCCATAACTTGCTCAATTTTTATGAGATGAAATATTTCCAAGTTTCACAATCAAATTCAAGGTGTCTACTTCAACGTTTATGTTTGGAGGAAGAGCTAATTAAACTTAAATGATCATGTGATATGAGGATACATTATAGGTCATTTTGGACCAATACCATTGAACAAGTGATTTTCCTCAACTTCAAAAATGCATAACTCATTCATCCCAAATCCAAATGATGTCCAATTTGTGACCATTTTGAAGGTTTTTGTAAGAGATACAACTTTGATGAAGACACTTTTCCCATTTGAAGCTCACATAAAACGTTAGCCAAAATGGAATAATTGAACATATGGCTTGACACTTAGAAAATATTTTGACATGTTGAAATTTCCAAACTTCCACCTCAAAATTCACCATGATACAAGCTTCAAATGGAAAAGTGTTTAACATAAGAGTTTTTCCTCTTGATCTAACCTTTCCAAAGAGTCCAAATTCATTCATTTTGGACAAAGTTTAAGGGGTATGCGCATGGCTTGAATAGGGATGTATTAGTTGGCAAGAATCATCTTCAAACATCAAAACACTCTTGCCTTGCAATCCAATTCTCATTCAGACTTAATCTCAATTGCATTTGGACCTAATTGAGTTGCTTCATGGGCCTATACATGCCCATCCAAACATGCACTTCACATTGCCAAATTTGGAAGAATTTTCAAGTGTGCATATATCACTTGCATTTGCTATAAATAAAGGTCCATTGCATCAATTTTGAAGGACCTTGCACGCCATCTTTGCCTCCAACCTTTGAAACCCTCACAATTGAAAGGAAAACCTGATAGATTTCACTTGAAATTTGAGTTTGAATCTCACTGTTTGGAGATTCAAAAACTCCGGGATCCAAAGCATTTGATCATTCCTAATCTACTTCTGCAAGCTCCATAAGCAAGATCAAGCACGAATTGAAGCAAGAGAAATCAAGTTCTGCACATCATTGAAGGTATTTTCCAGATTTTTCTTCTCTTTGATTCTCTCTCAATTCTCATCGATTCTCTTGGATCCTTGGTGGTATGAAGTCCTACCAATGTAGGAAAGAAGATTGAGTTGCTTTGAGGTCAAATCGAAGCAACTAAGTTCATACACCTCAAAATTCAACTCCATGTATCTCTCAATATACTTGGAGTTAGTTTAAATTGATGTCAGATTCATGATATACGCCATTTTTTCTTTAAGATCATATCCTCCTTTTTCATTTATGTGATGGTGATGAGAGAACCAGTCCGGCTAGAGTCATCGGAGAAGATGACTGACACTTTGCTCCGGTGATGCGTTGGATGTGTTCTGAGCCATTGGATCATTTCAAATTGTTTTAATCTTGAGTGTTCCTTTGGATGACCAGTTGTGTAGCGCGCTGACTCACGTGTACCATGGAACGTGCGTTTTCCACCACTTGATCTGCCACCTCAATTAATGAGGGAGATCAAGTGGTCCACGTTTTTCTGATTTAATTGATTTTCATTTTATTCCTTTTATTTTCATTAATTCATATTAATTTTAATATTCATCCAAAAAATATGAGCGTTTCACCAAAAAATTTAAAATAAAATCCTCTTTCATTTTCTGAATTAAAATTGTTTTTTGGATCATTATTAATATTTTTCATGATTTAATTGATATTGTGAATATTTTTAATATTTAAAAAATACTTTTAGGTTTCCGAAAATTCTGAAATTTTTTCTCCAAGGTCCTTTGACCTTGTTTGACCTATGATAAATCTCATGGCCATTTCTTTGGTGTTTTGATGAGGTTTTAGGAAATTGACCAACCATATTTAAATTTAATGCATTATTTTAATATTTTCAATTGATTAAATGCCAAATTAATTGTGTAGAGCCATTTAAATTGACTTTGTGAGTTTGACTTGTGTTGTTGGGCCTTGGTCAAGGTTGATTTGACTTTGTTAGGTTAAGATCATTGGATTTAGGATATTGATGGAATGTACATTCCATCTCCCAAAATGAATGAATGATCTTAACTTGGTAAAACTCCTCCTTTGTCCAATTTGTGTTTGATCCATTCCCCTTCCATCTTCATCTTATTCCCCTTCTTTATGCATTCATATCACAGACCTATGATATCTCTATATCCTAAGGCTAGTTGATTGCAAAATCAACATAAGTATGGATGAGATTCGGTCCCCCACTTTGCATATTCTTTTTGTGTGTGGTATGTTTCATGAGCATAGTTAATCATACTATGTCTCTAACATGCATTAACACCAAAATTCTATTGCCCGACCTCAAATAGTTGTGACTTCTACTAAGTCCAATTACGATTGCTTAACATAGCGCTAAATTTTGACACAAAAGGCATAGCATTCTAGTTAGTAAGATTGTAAGTCTCCCCTCTTTCATGGTATTGTGTGGAAACTTGGCCTTTTTTCCTTCCTTTGGAAGATGTCTTGGTTCAAGGATCCATGCTTGTGGTAAGTGGGTTGAGTGTTCTCCAAAGAATAACTTAAAAAAAAGCAAAGCCAAAGCAATAGTAACTTCTAACTCATTAACAACTAACATTTGATTTCAAGTCATTTACTTTTAATGCACTTTAAATTTTAGGATTTATTTATTTGCCATTATTCATACCATTCAAGTTGTTTATGTTAATGTCATTTTCACTTTGTCCACTTGGACCATTTTGTGATATATTGTGATTGTGTATATTGTGATTTGTTTGTATGGTCTTTTGACTTTAATGTACATAATAAGAACAAAAACACTAAAAAATATGTTGTGTGGACTGTTGGTTTGATCTAAGATAATTGGACTTAGAATTTAGGAAACACTCCATATGCAAAGGACTTGGCCAATCCCAACTTTAATGAGACCAAGTGCTTGTGAATTTAAACTTCATTTGATACAAAATTGAAGATCCATTTGAGTTCATCTGCAACATGATCATTATGAAGTTGTTATTTTGAACCTGTGACTTATGCTATCTTTGAGTCATTTGATACATGGGCAAATTTTGAAGAAGATCATAGAGTTGCTAAGCTTGGATGTGGCTATCTTTATTTGATGCCTTTCTCTTCACCTTGCTATTTTGTGTATTGTTTGTTGCTTGAATCTAAAGTCCTAGGGAAATTTGGGTTTCTATATGACATTCTTGTCCATTGGATTGCAGCCCATTGGTCAGATCTTTTCAACTCTCAACTTTTAAATTTGTGCTTAGGATTAGTCTCTTCATCTCCTCCCCACTTCTTTAATTTCAAAATCATTCCCTCCTTTTAAAATCTTATTTGTTTGTGTTTGTTTTCTAAAACTTTGACCATATTGCAAATTAGAAACTTTGGCCTTATGCCATTGCATTTTCAAACTCTTTTCTTAATCAAACTTGTAAATGGATTTAACTATACTTGACTTTAAATTTTCAAAAATCCAAAAAGAACTAACACTCATTCAAACTATTTTAGGCCCTTATGCCTTTCAAACTTAATTTTTTGTTAAAAGCAATGCACTCACTTTGAAATTGTTACCACGAACTACGAGATTTTGATCCCTCATTTTTACGTTGGTACGTAGGCACTAAAGGTTGAGAAAAACAAGAAAGGGGTGTTTGAATTGTTTTGGAAATAAAAGCTTTTTCAGAATTCAAAACACAAAATTTTATACTGGTTCGCTTGAAATTCAAAGTTACTCCAGTCCACCCGGCCAAGGTGATTTCGCCTTCAAAAAGGACTTAATTCACTAATCTTGAAAGATTACACAACCAATCGTCTAAGAGAATAATCTCTTAGCCCTCTCAAGTATTCATAATGCACAAAGTCACTTGAGGAAATGATTTAAACAAAAGTAAATTGTAATGTAAAGTGCTTCTAACAACAAGCAAGTATTACAGAAAATATGAGAGCAAAAGCTTTTCACGTAAGAGCAGTAGCTCGTGAAAAAGAGAGAGAATTAATGATACTTCTGTGTGTCTCAGGTGTATGTCTCTAGAGAAGTAATTCGTCCTTTATATAGTAGTTGTGAAGGACCATTGGAGTGATGACAGAATCTTGGTCATTGAAGAGTAATTAATGTCATTACTTCTGTTGTTTCTTTCTAAAACCATTTTGTCTACCTCATTATTCCTTTCTTTAAATACTTCCTTTCCATAATGAGATTCTTTTCCGTTACGCGTTCTGGACTTGTGAGTTTGCATCAGAGTCTTGATATACCAGAGTTTGTCTTCGAAGGCTGATTGTGTCTGACTTCATCAGAGCTTCTCAGTGCTATAGACTTCTTACGCATCAGAGTCTGATTCCAGTAGTCTTTTTGACGAAGCTTCTGACTTCTTACTGTTGTGTTGGTATCTTTGTTGATCAGAATCAGAGTCTTCTGGATGTATTCCTTTCTGAGAGGTATCTGTTCATCTAATACTTTGTATCTGATGTGATTTTGTATCTGATGTATGGTCAGAGTCCTGCGTAAATGTTCAGAGTCCTGCACGCTAAGAAAAATCTCGTTAGAGTACCATTTTTGGTTTCATCCTTTGTTATCATCAAAATCTTAAAGATATATTGTAGAACCAACTTTGTTCTTACAGGCACAAGTCCGAAGATCTTGTCAAACACAAAAAAATATAATCAATGAATTCTTTTCTCATCCCCCCCCCCCCCATTCTATTTATTGCAAACATCATTTGTACAAAAACACATATGCACACAAGAAAGGGCTCCCTAGGAGTACCTAGGACACTTTGGATGCTAACACCTTCCCTCTGTGTAACCAACCCCCTTACCTGTAATCTCTGGCATTTTATTAGTTGTGATTTGAAAACTTCTTAGCTTTTGGGTTTTTTTTCGTACTTTTCCCTTTTCCCTTAGAAGTAATAAAAGCGCGGTGGCGACTCTTGTTTTATTGACGTCTAGCTTATCCATAGCTTGATGGTCATGAATTTACCGCCACAACTGGTAGCTGTAAACCCTATTTTGGCTTTTTCCCCACAGTTTATTCTTACCCAGTAATCAGTAATGAATACACCTCCTGTTTGCCTTCAGCGAGTCATCCTTGATATGTTTACCCTAACCGGTAACAGATGTCCTCCCTGTCAGACTTTGTTATCTCCTTACCCAGTAACTGGTAATGGATAATATGTTTCTGCTCCTCTTGTGTTGAAGATCGTTTCTTCCCCAATTGAGTTTGTGTGCGTATTTCCTCAATGAAATGTTGTTTCCTGTTTGGTCTGAGTATTTCAGCTTTGTTCTGATTTACCCGTTTCCCCGGCAGATGTTCCTTTTATTCCTTGGCTGAGTCTTTCCAGTGATTTATTTCATGGAATTCCTCTAGTCCCCCAGTTGTTTTAAATCGTAGCCTGGCCAACGCGCAATATTTTTATCCCCCCCCAAGAGTCTTTGTCTCCCCAGTAGGTTTTCCTTACGGAATGCATTATGCTCCTGTGGACTTTCGGTCTCTCTGAGTTCTTTTCCTTTGTGGCAACATTTCCCCACAAAGATTATTTCTAAACATTCATATCATATGCATCATGAGGTCTCTTAGGGACCAAAATTTGTTTCTATATGTTGTTATTTAATTCCATTCTACTGAGTCGATGCGAAGGTTTTAACCTTCATCTCCTCAGCTAGAACGTCCTTAAATAGGGGCAGCTGTAAGACCCTAATTTTGACTCTAAGATCCCTCATGTTATCTCATCATATGCATTAGAATTGGGATCACACCTTGGTATCCTCCTAACCCTTCATTCATTGGGTTTGTATTGAGAGAGATCACCAAGCACTATTTGATTGTATCATACTTTGTATTTTAGCATCTTTACTAACCAAAATACCAAAAATATGTCTTTGTATAAACTAACTCTTTTGTAGGTAGGGCATGTGCTCACCTTTGATCTATCAAGTTCACATCTAGGGTTTAAGAACCTCATTGCAAGGAGCTCAATCAAGAAATGGTTTACTATGAATCTAAGCATCATATATGAATCCCTATGATATTCACATGTCATCTTGATCAAGAATTCATCAAGAGTTTGAAATTGGTTTGCCTTGGAAACCCTAATTCATATAGGTATCTTATGTAACTTCTTCAACAAGCTTCTTCAACAATTGATCAAAGATGTCAATGGATACTTCAAATTTTCATCATATTAAGCATATATTATCTTCCATGAGTCCCAAAAGTCAAGAGAATTTCAAGCTAGCAAGTTGGTTGATGGTGGTTGACCGGAGGAATTCATCTGACCAAAAATTGGAGTTCCCTAGACCCTATCTCCTACAATTTTTGTTATATGAAAATTATTACAAGAGAAAAATTACTCTAAATGACATTCCAAATAACTTTCATGTTGAGGTCTATAGCTAGTTTTTCTTGGAAAGTCATTTTTAAGGTGAAAGATTATAGGTCATTTTGTCTAAACCCTAATTTGAAGGTCAACTTCCCAAGACCATAACTTGCTCAATTTTTATGAGATAAAAAATTTCCAAGTTGCACTATCAAATTAAAGATGTCTAATTCAACTTTGGTGTTTGGAGGAAGAGAAAATTCAACTTTTATGTGCATGTGATATGAGGATATATTATAGGTCATTTTGGACCAATGCCATTGAACAAGTGATTTTCCTCAACTACAAAAATGAATAACTCCTTCATATTAAATCCAAATGAGGACAAATTTGTGACCATTTTTAAGGACTTTGATAGAGCTATAACTTTGATGAAGGAATGTTTCTCATTTCAAGCTCACATAAAAATATAGCCAAGGTGGAATAAGTGAACATATGGCTTTACACTTAGAATTTTTTTTGGTATGTTCGATTTTCCCAATTTCCACCTCAAAATTCATCATGATCCAAGCTTCAAATGAAAAAGTGTTCAACATTAAAGTTGTTCCTCTTGATCTAAGCTTTCCAAAAGTCCAATTTCATCCTATTTGGACAAGATATGAGTGACCTGTGCATGGCTTGAACATTGGGTTATCATTTGGCATAAGTGAACTTGAACCTTCCATACACCTACGCATAGCTTTCCAACATGACTTCAGCAATGTTTGTACTTAATTATGGACCAGAAGAAGTGATCACATGGGCTTGTTACACGCCCATGCACCCATGCAATGTACATTGGTATTTTTGGATCTTCATTTCAAGTGTGCAAATATCAATTGGTTTGGCTATAAATAGAACCCCTTGCCATCAGAATGAAGGACCCTGCGCGCCAACTTTGAATTCCAACCTTCAAACCCTCTCATTTCAAAGGATAACCTTGATAATTTCCATTAGAAATTGAGTTTGAATCTCATTGTTTTGAGATTCAAATCTCCAAGAGTCATGTGCCTTTTGATCATTCAATTCCCCTCCATCAAGTGTCTTGAGCAAGATCAAGAGCAAGCAAGAGCAAGATCGACTGAGTACATACCTGCATTAAAGGTATTTTCCAGAAATTTTCATCTCTTCGATTCTCAATCAATTCTCCATAATTCTCATTGATATTTGGTTGTCTGAAGTCCTACCAATGTAGGCAACAAGATTGAGTTACTTTGAGGTCAAATCGAAGTAACTCAGATCGTGCACCTCAAATTTCAACTCCTTGTATCTTTCAATATACTTGGAGTTAAGAGAAATTGAGGCCAGATTCGAGCTTCAGAGAATTTTTACTTTAAATTCATGTCCTTCTTTTTAATTTTGGTGATGGTTGTGAGTGAACCAGTCCGGTGAAGCTCACCGGAGAAGGAGACCGGAGCTTTGGCTCCGGTGGCGTGTTGGCACTCATCTGAACCATAAGATCCTTTTCAAATGTTTTAATCTCGTGCCTTGGTTTTGCATACCATTCATATAGCACTTTGACTTGTGTCCACCATGGATCGCGCGCTAGCAGCCAATTGATCTGCCATCTCAATTAATGAGGGAGATCAAGTGGTCCACGTTTTTTCTTATTTTCTGATTTTCATTTTATTTGGTTTATTTTCATTAATTCATATTAATTTAATATTGATCCAAAAAATATGAGAGTTTCACCAAAAAAATTTAAATAAATTCCTCTTTCATTTTCTGAATTAAAATTATTTTTTGGATCATTATTAATATTTTTCATGATTTAATTGTTTTTGTGAATATTTTAATTGTTTAAAAATACTTTTAAGTTTCCAAAAATTGTGAAATTTTTTCTCCAAGGTCCTTTGACCTTGTTTAACCTATGATAAATCTTATGACTATTTCTTTGGTATTTTGATGAGGTTTTAGGAATTTGACCAACCATAATTTAATTTAATGTATTTTTCAATTGATTTTAATTGTTTAAGTGCAATATAAATTGTGTTGAGCTTTTGATATTAACTTGTTGAGTTTGACTTGTGTTGTTGGGCCTTGGTCAAGGTTGATTTGACTTTGTTGAGTTAAAATCATTGGATTTAGGGGATTGATGAAATGTGCATTTCATCTCCCAAAATGAACGAATGATTTTAATTTGATAAAAGTCCTCCTTTGACCAATTTGCGTTGATTTCGTTTTCCCTCCCTCTTCATCTCAATCCCATTCTCTTCTCTTTCATTTCATGGACCTATAATATCTCTATATCCTAAGGCTAGTTGATTGCAAAATCAACATAAGTATGGATGAGATTAGGTCCACCTCCTTTGCATATTCTTTTAAGTGTGGTATATTTTAGGAGTATGGTTCATAATACCATATCTATAACATGCATTAGCACTAAAATTTCTATTGCCCGACCTCAAATAGTTGTGACTTCTACATAAGTCCAATTCTAATTGCTTAACATAGCGCTAAATTGTGACATAAAAGGCATAGCATTCTAGTAAATGAGATTGTAAGTCTCCCCTCTTTCATGGTATTGTGTGGAAACTTGGCATTTTTTCCTTCCTGTGGAAGATGTCTTGGTTCAAGGGTCCATGCTTGTGAATAGTGGGTTGCGTGTTCTCCAAAGAATGACTTAAACAAAAGTAAAAGCAATACTAACTTCTAATCAACTAACAACTAACATTAAATTTCAAGTCATTTACTTTTATGCACTTTAACTTTAAGCCTTTATTCATTTGCCATTATTCATACCATTTAACTTGTTTACTTTAATGCCATTTTCACTTTGCTCACTTGAGCCATGTTTTGTGTTTGCATTGTGATTTGTATATACTTGTTTGTGTTTAGTGCTCCTTTGACCTTAATGTGCATAATAAACAACAAAAATCTTAAAAGACATTTGTATGGACTGTTGGGTTGAACTGAGACTTTGGACTTAGAATTAGGCAACACTCCCTATGCAAAAGGATTTGGTCAATGCCAACTTTCATGAAACCAAGTGCTTGTGAATTCAAACTTCATCTGAAGCAAGTATTGTGATCCTATTTGAGTTCATATGCAACATGGTCTTATTTAAGCTGTTACTTTGATCCTGTGTCTAATGCTTATCTCTTGAGTTCATTTGATACATGGGAGTTTATGAAGAAGATCATGGAATTGCTAAGCTTGGATGTGGTGATCTTTATTTATGCCTTGTTTTTCATCTTTCTATGTGTGTATTGCTCTTGCTTGATTTTAAAGTCCAAGGGAAATTTGGGTTTCTATATGACATACTTGTCTATTGGATTGCAACCCATTAGTCAGATCTTTTCAACTCTTAAATTTTAAATTTGTGGTTAGGATTAGCCTCTTCATCTCCCCCCCCCCCCCACACGCACTTCTTTAATTTCAAAATCTCTCCCTCCTTTTAAAATCTTCTTTGCTTGTGATTTTTTAAACTTAGACTTATTGCAAATTAGAGACTTTGGCCTTATGCCATTGCATTTTCAAACTCATTTTCTTAATCAAACTTGTAAATGAACCTAACTATACTTGACTTAAAATTTCAAAAGCCAAAAAGAACTAACACTCATTCAAACCTTTTTAGGCCCTTTGTGCCTTTGTTAAACTTAAATTTATGTTAAAAGCAACTCACTCACTTTGAAATTGATATCACGAACTACGAGGTTTTGATCCCTCATTTTATGTTGGTACGTAGGCACAAGTCTGAAGGTCTTGTCAAACACAAAAATATAATTAATGAATTCTTTTCTCATCCCCTCACTCTATTTATTGCAAACATCATTTTGTACAAAAATACATATGCACACAAAAAAAGGGCTCTCTAGGAGTACCTAGGACACTTCGGGTGCTAACACCTTCCTTCTGTGTAACCAACCCCCTTTTCCCTTGGAAACAATAAAAGCGCGGTGGCGACTCTGGTTTTATTGACGTTTAGCTTATCTATAGCTTGATGGTCATGAATTTAGCGCTACAGGATCCATCTCAGAAGCCTTGGCTTTGATTCCTTCTTAGCAAACAAATACTTCAAAGCAACATGGTCAATATAAACAATTACTTTAGATCCTAACAGGTATGACCTGAACTAGTGAAAAGCATAAACCACTGCTAGCAACTCCTTCTCGGTAGTTGCATAATTTGTTTGAGTAGGATTTAAGACACGACTCGTATAATAAATCACTTGTAATAACTTATCTCTTTGTTGTCCTAATACTGCCCCTATTGCAATGTCACTGGCATCACACATGATTTCGAATAGTAGAGACCAATCGGGGGCAATCACCACTGGTGCTTGTAGCGGGGTATTTGTTACCTTTAGATTTATTGACTAAATCAAAAGTAAATCATACAATTCGAGTCGCCACCGCACTTCTATTTATCCAAAGGAAAGGTTAGAAAGCGAACAAAAACCGAGAAGTTTTATCAAATCAAAAACTAATAAAAATGTCAGAGATCTGGGTAAGGGGGTTGGTTATGCAATGGGAAGGTTTTAAGCACCCAAAACATCCTAGGTACTCCTAGGGAGCCCTTTTCACAATTGTTGTAAGGTAGGTTGGTATTTGTGAAAATTATTTGTGCAAACATGATTGGGGAGATGAGAGAAGAATGTACAAATTATTTACAATTTTGTGTTTGAATGGATAAACCCATTGCCTACGTACCATCTTAAAAAAGATTAGGATCAAAACCTCGTAGTTCGGGGTAAAAAATCTCAAAAGAAGTTGGTGAATTGATTGGTCCAAAAGCCTTAAGGTCTTTTGTTATCAAAGGGAGAAAACTCAACCTAAAACCACAAATCCACCATGTGAGGAGAGCTTCAACATGCTAGTGAGGGGTTAACCCAAACCTAATAGCTGTTGTTTATGGAAGTCTTATGGTCTATCACTAAGGATATAGGTGAGTATTATATCAACCTCAAGGATAACTCAAACCTAATAGCTGTTGTTTATGAAAAGCTTTGGCAAAAGTGGCCATTAAAACCAACAAAAATAAAAATTGAGTGAGTTGTATTTACCAATGAAAAGTATTTACAAAGTATGGTCAAAGTTGACTTAAGGATTCAATTCAAAATAAGTGTTATGAAAAGAAGTTTGAAAATCAAAAGCATAATGCTTAGGTTTCTAATTTGAAAACAAATGTTAATATTTGCACAAAAGTTTTGACTTGGGTTAGAGTGGAGGGAAGAAGAAGAATGGTTAAGTCCTAAACATACAAAGATGAAGGAAGAGGAATAAAACCACAATGGAGTTCCCTTCTTAAGATCATAGTGATGATCCAAGTAGCTCCCATCCTTTGGAATAAGCAAGCAAATAAGCAAATACTCAAGCAATCAAGCACACAATCAAAACAAGCTCCTAGGAATCTTCCAATGGCTTTTGTATCTCTCACTTTGGATGCTCATGACAATGGTTCTTCAATTGGGCTCAATGTTTGGGATCCCTAGCACAAGAACACACACATCAAAAAGTTCCATAATGCAAACCAAGAATGGACAAGAGGGAGTTTAGAGATTAGGATCCTTTCAAGTTCATCTTCAAGATTAAGCATTCTAAAGGCATGAGGCCTAGTTGCTCTTTGACATTATTTCTTCATTTATAGCATTCTAAAGGCATGAGGCCTAGTTGTTCTTTGACTCCATTTTGCATAGGGAATGTCCTAAAGTCTAAGTCCTTTTGTCCATTTGCATTTGGTTCACAACAATCAAAACAAAACAAGCACAATAGTATATACACAATTTTATGCTCAAGTGAGCAAAAGGCAAATTGCATTAATATAAACATGAGCTCAAGTGAGCAAAGGGCAAAAGCAAATGAATAATATGTACAAGATATTAAATTGCATAAAGTAAATTACAAGAATTAAATGACTTGAATTAAAAGTTAATGGTCAATAGTTAGTGTTAGTGTTCCATAAGGCAATTTAGCGCTATGTTAAGCAATCGTAAATGAACTAATGTAGTAGTCACACCTATCTGAGGCCGGTCAATAAAAATATAGGCAACAAACACAAGTTAGAGACCTTGACTAGTAAGCCAAGCTCCTACAACTTGCCATGCCAAAAGAAAAGAAGAATGATCTTGTATTGATTTAGGTTTTTTGCTTGACCAAGAAGCAACTTATCCTTAATACAAAGCCATTCACTTGATCTATGATCAAGATGTATTAGATTTGAATCAAGGAAGGTTAAGCCTCATATATGTCAAGGCCAACCATCAATCTTTAACTCATTGATCAAAAAGAAAAAGAAGAAGAAGATGATGAATAAGGATATACATAAATTGAACTTCAAATGAAATAAGCAAAACATATTGACTAAAGATGAATGGAATCAAGGTCAAACAATAGTAAACAGAAGCAAAATGAAACTTAGAAGTCAAGAAACAAATAAAATATTTTTGGTATTTTTGAGAATTAAAATAATATTTGAATTAAAATAAACAATTAAAGTTCAAACTTCAAATCCATTTCAAATCAACTTTGAAAAGTCCAAATGGATCATCCTAAGTTCAACAAGGTCAAACAAAGTTTGACAAAAAATTTCATCATTTTTGGAAACCAGAAACTTTTTATAAACAATTAAAAATGAATAAAAAATAACCTAATTGAATTAAAATCTCAAATAAATATCAAATCAATTAATAAATTGATGAGAATATTTTTCATAGATTCATCATCGTTCAAAGAGGTTAAGAAAATATTTTTGTATTTTTTGAATATTGGAAAGTATTTAAAATGAATTAAAAATAACCAGAAAAGAGAAAATTCATAAAAAATATCAAATGACAAAATAAAAAATATTAAAAATCATTTTCAGAAACTAGAATTAAAAAGGGAAATAATGCAATTGGTCCCATATTTTTTGGAATTAAAATGAAAGAGTTATGATTTTTTGAAATAAAATGAAATAAACAAAAATAAAAGGAAATTCAGAAAATGAGAAAAATCATGGCACGTTGGATCAACCTCATTAAATGAGGTGGCACATCCAAGGACTCTCAGCGCGCGGTTACCATGGATCCAAGTCAACTGAGCAACAACCTTGAAAATGCAGATCTATGGAGCACGATTCCTTTCAACTCTTGATTGCAGTGTGTTCTTGAGATGGAGATGAAGCAAGGCCAAGGAATTTAAGTCCAATAATCAACCAATGAAGTTGAAAATTGGATCTGAAAAATGAAAGTGAAATTGCACAATTCCTTTAGAGTGAGGTTTGGATTGATTTCTACAGCATATGAGGCGGCTTAATGTTGGTTTCTGATGAAGCTATGCAACTCTATTTATAGCAAATGCTTATGGAAGCATGGGAAAATCATGTGCATGAGTGATGAGGGCCTCCATGCATGGGCCTGTACAGGCGCATGGAGGGCCCAAATCCAATTGGAAATGCAAGCTGGGATGTAATTTAATTGAAATGGACGTGCAGATGTGAATGATTTGGCTTGTGTATGAAGTTTGAACATGGTTTCCATAAATGCACCAAAATCTTATCCTCTTCGAAAATGCATATTCCCAAAATGAAACATGGCCTTGTGGGTAATGGCTGGAAAGGTCTTGACATGAGGATCAATTGTTATGTTGAACAAAACTTCATTTGGAATTGGGAAATTAGTGAAAATTGGTCATAAATTTCAAGGTGCAAAACATGTGCATGTGAAAATTTCCAAAATAGACCAACTTCAAGCCCTTCTGTTCCAATGATGCAAGCTTCAAATGGCAAAACCTTCAACATAAACGTTGTAGATATTTTCAAGACAATCAATTTGGACTCACATTTTGCATCATTTGGATTTTTGATGAGAAGGTTATGGGCACTTAAATTTGGACTTTTTCACATTTCAATGCCTTTGGCCCAAAGTGACCTATAATGTTTTGCATTATCACATGTATTTCTTTTAGGATTATGAAAATTTGTTCAACATAACAAATGAATTAGAAATCTTAAACTTTCCAATGCATTTGATCCCACCTCAAAATCATGAAAAATTAGTGTGTTATGTTCTTGGGAAGTTGACCTAAAATTAGGGTTTTAGTCAAAATGACCTATAATGTTTTGACATGGATGATGACCTTAAAAGCTTCAAATAAATTTTTTATGAAAATGAAAGTTGTTCATATGGTTCTTAAGAACATTTTTTCTCTTGGGGTCATCTTCATTTGACAAACACATTAAAAGTTAGGTCTCAGTGGCTTTCAAAATAGTCAGATGAATTGACTGATCCACTTCTCAAGTCCAAACCTCAAACCTTGATGAATTGATGATTGAGGACACTCAAATAAGCTCAAATATGCATGAAATGATGAGTGAAAGAACTTCCCTTGATAGTATTTGATCATGGGTTGAGGTTGCTCCATGAGCAAGGCACAATTGATGCACAGTTGAATTAGGGTTTCCTTGGGAAACAAGCCTCAAGCCCTTTGGTTTGCTTTGATAAATTGAAAAATTGAGATACTTGGGAGGCATATATGATGATTGAGAGCTTTTTGAACCATTTTCATGCTTGCTTTCACCTTCACCTGGCCATTCTTTGAGCATAGGGGCCTCCTAGGAGTCTTAGATCACATGATTGCTCAAGCTACAAAATAAAAGATGTTAGTGACATATTTTTGTGCTTTTGGTTAGTAAAAAAAGTAAGAAAAGAAATAATATACAATTCAAGCATGCTTGGTGGTCTCAAACCAACTCACAAATGTTCCCACCCAAAGGTAAGGAGCCAAGATGCTATGATCCTTGAGGCAAATGCAAAATGCAATGATATGATGCCATGAGGGATCTTAGGGTCAAAATTAGGGTCTTACAGATGCCCCTATTTAAGGTCATTCTAGCCGGAGATATGAAGGTTAAAATCTTCGTCTCGACGAGGTAGAATGGGCTTAAATAATAGCAAAGAGACGAATTTTGGTCCCTAAGAGACCTCATGATGCAAATGTATGTATGCAAAAGTTAATGCTCTGTGGGGATATGTGTCCACAAAGGAAAAAAAGAAACCAGGGAAAACTGAAAATCCATATGAGTAATACACTCTTAAATGGGACAGAGACTCTAGGGAGTAAAGGGGAAAAATACGTGAGCAAGTCACGACTTGGAAATTGCTGCGAGACACGAAGGGATTCCATGAAAATAAATCAATGGAAAGACTCGAGCTGACGCAAAGATGCATGTATTGGGGAATATGCCAATACAGCGAAATTATCCACAAAGGATACTTTGGATAAAAATCCAGACTCAGGTGGGGAAAATCCACTAAGGGACTCCGATGGGGAATGTCCAAAAAGGACCCAGCTGAGGAAACAAATGAGGTATTACCGGTTACTGGGTAATAAGCTCAAGGAGACATGTGATCAAAACACCGGTATAAGGGTGGGAGAACAACACGCTCGGGGAGAATGAATATCTAAGACCGGTATAAGGGTGAGAGATATCAATCATCCAAAACATCTGAGGAAGACCTAAAAAGGTATGTTTCAACTCAGGAAAATCTGACTCCACAGGGGTCAAAAAGTCATAATAGGGAGCAGAAGGAAGGAACACCAGGGATACCGGTTAATGGGCATATAATAGGTGACCAACCAAGGCGTGAATCGGGGAATATTTCCAAGACACTCATCATCCGAAAGGAGGGCTGAAAAAGCAAACTCGATTACAGGATGGGCATTCGATTCCATAAGGAAATACGAATCTTACTCGATTGGGGAAGAAAAAGACTTCAACTAAAGAGCGCATGAGATATATTATCTATTACCGTCAAAACGTAGATAACATACTCGCATGGAAGATTATCCACAACCTGTTACTGGGTTAATAAAGGATAAATCGACCGAAAAGTAGGGACATCGGAATACCGGTTACTGGGTATAAAATTATGACCGATCAAAAGGGGAGCAACGATTATTACCAAACAAGGGTGAATGAAAGAGGACTCGCTGGGGATAAATTGCTTTATCATAGCAATTATCCAAGAGATATATCACCGGTTACTGGGAGATATACTCAAAATGAAGGAATATCAATACCGAATATTGGATAAAGATAACCAACAAGGAGGGGATTACATCTACCGGTTACTGGGTAGAAAACCACAGAAGAGAGTAACCTTCATCGGTTAGGATGAACAAAATCAAGGGTTAACTCTGCAAGGGGATAAAAAAATGGGGTTTACAACTATCGGTATGAGGGTAGAAAACCACAGAAATAGGACTTACAACTACCGGTTACTGGGTAGAAGGCCACAGACTCCGCCGGGGTGAAGATGGATAATTACTAGTTATTGAGCAATCATTCATCTAAACTACAGGGAAGCTGCGAGGGAAAATAACAAGAGCAATCAATCTAGGAACAAACTAGAGAGACACAACGAAACAAGACTCAACCCAATGAGGATATAACTCAGGGGAGAAATTCCATCCCAATACATGTTTTGGGAGGAAACTGAAACAAAAGTCATCCACGAGGACATAACTCAGTGGGGAATATGGAAGGAATGGTAGACACTTTCTGCCTATGGGGCTGACTCTATATGGAGAGATCAAACACCAACATCTGCTTGGGAAATATATATCACCAAATAAAAGGAGACAAACAACAAAGATATATGGCAAGGAATGCAACATGAATATTTGAATGTTAAACTTATGCATGTATATGCGTGGTTTATGTATGATTAATGCTGACAAACAGACATATCTAACACAACCAGGTCCAAGAATCAATGGACAAACATCCGGTACTACATCTCAAAAGAGAAAGCCAGACCCAAAACATCCAATCTGATGGGGGCAACCAATACCAGGAAACACCAATCTCTGCAGGGGAACAAAGGCCAATGCCGAGAATCAAATAGAGTCGCTGCCAGGGATAAGGATCACTGTTAGGGAAACAAGCAGGGTCATCGGGAATTAGAGACTACTGTTGGGAATGAGCAAGGGATCATAATCACCAAAGTTGGGGATCTTCCAACAGTATGCAGAGATAAGGATAAGATCAGTCAGAGAGGCAACCACTTGGGATCTTATCGGGAAGTGATGTGGAATTCTGTGGGGGACCACCACCAAACAGAAGCACATCCAACAAATCACTTTACTCACGGAAGGAAATATCTTTACTAAGGAGAAAGAGAACCAGTCACTCCACTGGGGAAGGAATCAACCCATCTTCCTCAGAAGTTCCAACGCCAAACTGAAATCAGGCAAAGTCTCGGCTGGGGAATCTACTCAAACACCACTAGGGAACTTAACACAAGTAGGATCCACTGTAGAAGTAACTCTACTGGGGAAATTATCAGGGAGAAAGAGGAAGCTCTGTGAGGAATATCCACCAATCAAAAGTTCCAAAACCTACATATTTCCTCGTACTGCTGGAGAAATCATCTCTGCCAAGGAGAAGAGAAACACCGCTCCGCCGAGGATAGAAAAATAAACATTTTCATCACCCACTCTACTCAAGAGGAACACTACAAACAGGCTCTGATCAAACAATTCCACTGGGGAAACACTGCTGATGACTGAACCGGGAATAACCTGTAGGCAATCAGCTGGAGATAACCTGCTGGTGACCGTACTGGAGAGTTAAGATGGGATCAACCTTGCTGAGAATGAACAAGAGGAAAACCCGCTGGAGATTAATGTAGGCGAGTCCACAGGGGATAAGCTACAAACTAAATTGTTGAGAATTCCACTCATGCTGGGGGTCCCCTGCTCACTCTGCGGGAGAATTCCAATCTGAATGAGGGAATACCAACTTCCTCGAAAAGATAGCATGTCAATTTATCAATTTATAAGGGATTTTAGGTCAATCCACGCAAGGGATGACAACCATATAACTGATAACACAGATGCTAGATCCAGCTTCACCTGGGGAGCTAGAAGACTGAGACCAAACTCCAGACTCTCTGGGGATTTGGTGGAATATTAGAGATATACTCCTCCAAAAAAAATAGGACCAAAGCTCCAGACTCTCTGGAAATTTTGGTGATTCTTAACCTTCTCCTGTGCTTGTGGAGGAGACAACCTGAAAGATAATGAAGAGGATACAAGTATGCCAGGAATAATGAACAAATGTCTTACCCTTTTGGAGATCATACTATCCTTGGGAGAGCACTGAAGATGTCCCAATTATCCTTTTTGTCATTGTGAATGTTCACTTTGTTTAAAAACAATTTATGAAAATTTTATTTATTTAAAACAATGATATTTATCAATTAAAACATGCAAACATTTGTTGAACAGAAACAAATAAGAGTGCAAAGAATTGGATAAAGGCTCAAATTTATTTAATAGAATGGTAGTCTGTAAATGGCAAGACTCCATGGATCTTTACAAATTTGAAATTGGTGATATATATTGGAAAAGGGCTACATTGAACATAATGACCATTTCTCCACCAACTCTGAATCCAATGTATTTGAAGCTTCAGTTGACGATGACTGAGCGAAATTCTCTGACAAAAGACAACTTGTAGAACAAAGTCTTGCCAAGATGCAGTTACTTGGAAAATCCCTAATTTTTGCCTAAATTGCCCCAAGGTGAGGTACTCAATCTAGCGAGATATATATCATTATTTTTTATGTCTCTAACTTTTGCCTGGATCGCCCTTTCGGGTTTTCAATCCACCGAGATGCTCCTTTTTGCCTAAGTCGCCCTTTCGGGTTTTCAACTTAGTGAGCTATTCTGTTTTTATTTTAGGCGAAGTATTTATTGACTGCATCCGAATTTACAGGATGAGTGAAATCCTCCTCATCCATAGTTGTAAGTATCAAAGCACCGCCTGAAAAGGCTCTCTTGACAACATATGGACCTTCATAGTTTGGAGTCCACTTGCCCCTGGAATCGGGCGCGAAAGACAAGACTTTCTTGAGCACAAGGTCACCTTCTCAGAACACACGAGGCTTGACCTTCTTATCAAAGGCTTTCTTCATCCTTTGCTGATATAACTGACCATGGCACATGGCAGTCAATCTCTTCTCTTCTATTAAATTCAGTTTGTCATAACGACTCTGGACCCATTCAGCCTCAGTCAACTTGGCTTCCATCAAGACTCTCATTGATGGGATCTCCACCTCTACTAGGAGTACGGCCTTCATGCCATAAACAAGAGAGAAAGGGGTTGCCCCTGTTGAAGTGCGGACAGCTGTACGATAACTATGCAAAGCAAATGGCAGTATCTCATGCCAATCTTTATACGTAACAACCATCTTCTGGATAATCTTCTTGATATTCTTATTAGCAGCTTCAACAACCCCATTCATTTTGGGTCTATAAGGAGAAGAATTATGATGTGCAATCTTGAACTCGCTACACAACTCTTTCATCATCTTATTGTTCAAGTTAGATCCATTATCAGTAATGATCTTATCTGGCACACCATAACGGCATATGAGTTGATTCTTGATGAACTTCACAACCACCTGCCTGGTCACGTTTGCATACGACGCCGCTTCAACCCATTTGATGAAGTAATCAATTGCTACGAGAATAAATCTATGACCATTGGACGCCTTAGGCTCTATCATGCCAATCATATCAATTCCCCACATGGAGAAAGGCCATGGTGATGAAATCACATTCAGAAGTGTCGGGGGAATATGAATCTTATCTGCATAAATCTGACACTTGTGGCATTTCTTCACATATTTACAGCAGTCAGACTCCATTGTCAACCAATAGTAGCCTGCTCTCAACATCTTCTTAGCCATGGCATGTCCATTGAAATGAGTACCAAATGAACCCTCATGAACTTCAGTCATCAACAAGTCTGCTTCGTGTCTATCCACGTATCTGAGCAGAACCATATCAAAGTTCCTCTTATAAAGCACATCGTTATTGAGGTAGAAACTGCCAGATAATCTCCTCAAAGTCTTCTTATCTTTAACAGATGCCCCAGGCGGGTAAATCTGACTCTGAAGAAAACACTTGATATCATAATACCATGGCTTATCATCCTTCACTTCTTCAAATGCAAATACATGAGCTGGTCTATCCAAGCGCATCACAGTAATATTGGGGACTTCATTCCAGAACTTCACCACAATCATTGAAGCAAGCGTAGCAAGCGCGTCTGCCATCCGATTCTCATCTCGAGGAATATGATGGAAGTCAACCTCAGTAAAGAAAGTTGAAATCCTCCTTGTGTAATCTCTATATGGGATGAGGCCAAGCTGATTCATCTCCCATTCACTGTTAATCTGATTAACAACAAGGGCCGAATCACCATAAACATCAAGATGCTTGATCCTAAGATTAATACATTCTTCCAAACCCATAATACAGGCCTCATACTCCGCCATATTATTCATGCATTTGAAAGTTAGCCTTGCTGTAAAAGGAAAATGTGTGCCCTGAGGAGTAATAATCACTGCCCCAATACCATTTCCATATTGATTTACAGCTCCATCAAACACCATGCTCCATCGGGAACCAGGTTTTGGCCTTCATCGAGCGTAGGCTCATCACAATCTTTCATTTTCAAATACATAATCTCCTCATCTGGGAAGTCGTACTGAACTGACTGATAATCCTCAATTGGTTGATGTGCCAAGTGGTCAGCCAAGATACTACCCTTAATAGCCTTCTGAGCTCGATACTCAATATCATACTCAGACAACAGCATTTGCCAATGGGCAATCCTCCCAGTTAAATCAGGCTTCTCAAAGATATACTTAATTGGATCCATTTTAGATATCAACCAAGTCGTATGATTCAACATATACTGGTGTAAGCGCTTAGCAGCCCAAGCCAAAGCACATGTCTTCTCAAGCATTGAGTATCGAGACTCACAATCAGTGAACTTCTTACTCAGGTAGTAGATAGCATATTCTTTCTTCCCTAATTCATCTTGATGACCAAGTACACAATCCATAGAGTCTTCAAGAACTGTTAGATACATATTCAAGCGTCTCCCTTCCACAGGCAGAGACAGAATCGGAGGCTCGGACAAATACTCTTTAATACTGTCAAAGGCTTTTTGGCAATCCTCGGTCCAATCACGACGCTGATCTTTCTGGAGGAGCTTAAATATTGGCGCACATGTGGCAGTCATGTGAGATATAAATCTGGAAATATAATTCAAGCGGCCTAGAAAACCTCGGACTTGCTTCTCAGTTTTGGGCGCAGGCATCTCTTGTATTGCTTTGACCTTGGCAAGATCAACTTCAATACCTCTCTCGCTGACAATAAAGCCCAATAACTTGCCGGAACGGACTCCAAATGTACACTTGTTAGGATTCAGACAAAGCTTATATTTCCTCAAACGCTGAAAAAGCTTCAACAAGTGCTCTACATGTTCAACTTCCGTTCTTGACTTTGCAATCATATCGTCAACATACACCTCGATCTCCTTGTGCATCATATCATGGAACAAGGTAGTCATAGCGCGTTGATACGTGGCTCCTGCGTTCTTCAAACCGAAGGGCATCACTCGATAACATAATGTTCCCCAAGGTGTGATGAATGTTGTCTTCTCCATATCCTTGGGTGCCATTTTGATCTGATTATATCCGGAAAATCCGTCCATAAATTAGAAGACATTGAATTTAGCTGTATTATCTACCAACATATCAATATGTGGTAGAGGAAAATCATCTTTCGGACTAGCTTTGTTCAAGTCTCTATAGACCACACACATTCAGACTTTTCCATCTTTCTTAGGCACGGGCACAATATTGGCCACCCATTGAGGATATGTAGAAGTCACCAGAAACCCCGCACCAATTTGCTTCTGAACTTCCTCTTTGATCTTCACTGCCATGTCGGGATGAGTTCTTCTGAGCTTCTGCTTGACAGGCACACACTCAGGTTTCAAAGGCAGGAAATGTTGCATGATATCAGTATCTAGACCAGGCATGTCCTCATATGACCAGGCAAAGACGTCGACGTATTCTCGTAGCAACTCAATCAACCCCTTCTTCAAGATTCTTCAAGGAGTGCCCCAATCTTCACTTCTCGAACACAATCTTCAGACCCCAAGTTGATTGTTTCCAGATTCTCAAGATGTGGCTGAATGATCTTCTCTTCGTGCTCGAGTAGACGGGTAATCTCATCAGGAATCTCTTTAACATCATCTTCTTCGGCCTCAAATACAGGGAACTCAAAGTTGGGAGATGGTGTTGGATCATTATGTTCAATGGGTTTGATCAACCTGCATAATGATTATGGATATAAAAGAGATTTTAGAATTCAAACAAAGCAAATCATTATGCAGATGAAAAGATTGATTTTATTCTATTTTTAGGGTTTTATATGATCACCAATTTCATGCAAAAGCAAAAAGTGAAAATAACTTGGAAAAACAAACATTTAACATGAATTTATTGAATGATATCATTGTATTTATGGGCCAACAATGTCATCACTTCTCCTATTGGCATGGGAGAAGGGTTTTTCAACAAAAAGTGAACATTACGTCGACTTATGGACAACTGTTGGAACATCAACAGCGACCCAGTTATTGCAGACCCCTCCAGGGATGACAAAGTTGCCAGAATCTTCCTCTGCATCCTCTTTCACAACAGCAGCAGCTTCCTGATCTTCAACCGTGTGGATAAAACCACCACTCTGAAATAGCACATGCTTGTTGAAAGTGCCTGAAGAATACCCTATGCCAGCCCGGGATTTATTATCTTCCAGCTTAATCATTTGTCATAAACCAGTAGTTGCGCCATGCTCAATGGCCAACTTCGGATCATTGTAGGACGCAAATGAAGAAGTTCCTTTCTTAGAAGGCTCAGCAATAGACAAAGCTTGGAACGGCGTCCCAACTTCATCCTCAGCATTAATATAAGAAAAGGAAGACAAATGGCTAACCAAGAGAGCCTTATCTCCCCCTACTACCACCAACTTTTTGTTCTTGATAAACTTTAACTTTTGGTGTAGGGTGGATATCACGACGCCTGCCTCGTGAATCCATGGTCTGTCCAACAAACAGCTATATGATGGGTGGATATCCATGACCTGAAAAGTGATCTGGAAATCACTTGGTCCACTCTTGACTAGGAGTTAAACCTCGCCAATCACAGTTTTGCGGGATCCATCAAAAGCTTTCACGACCACTCCACTTTGCCTCATGGGAGGCCCTTGATAAGAAAGTCTGGCAAGAGTGGATTTTGGAAACACATTCAGTGATGATCCAGTGTCTACCAGCATATTTGACATGGCATCATCTTTGCAGTTCATTGAGATGTGAAGTGCCAAGTTGTGGTCTCTTCCCTCCTCAAGGAGATCAGTATCACAGAAACTCAAATTGTTACAAGCGGTAATGTTTGCAACAATAGTGCCAAATTGTTTTATTGTGACATCATGATCTACATACGCCACGTCCAACACCTTCTGCAGAGCTTCACGGTGTGGCTCAGAGTTTAATAACAAAGATAGTACAAATATCTTTGAAGGCGTTTGTAGAAGTTGATCTACAACGTTGTACTCACTCCTCTTGATGAGCCTCAGCATCTCATCACAATCCTCTTTCATCATGCCGTTCTGGCCAACAGGGACATGAGTTCTTACAACAGCGGCAGGTCTATTGACAGCAAGTGCCAGATTAGGAGAATTGGAAGAATTTCCCATAGGACGAAAGACACTGTTAGCAGTATCAACCCTTCTGATGTCAGCCTGGGGTTTTGGCGGAGCCGAGAAAACGCGACCACTACGGGTCAGGCCACTGACATCAGCGATATTAACAACAGAGTTGGAGGGTAGAGGCACCTCATTCCCATCTTCCAATGCCACAGCATTATAACGATAGGGAACAACTTTGTTAGAAGAATATGGCACAGGGCCAACTGGCTTGATTATGAGAGTGGGAGAAGCCTTCTGCTTGCTGCCATCATACCGGATGACAACAGGCTCAGGAATCCTGAATACTGGTGATATCACATTAACTTCATCATCCTCATCGCGATTTTGAAGTATCTCAATTACACCTTGATCCAGCATTTCTTTGATGTCTTTTCTAACTTGACGACATCCTCTCTCATTGACAGTGCAAACACGGCATCTGTCATGGTCATGCTCGTAGTGACTGTATCCACACAACAGTTTGTGCATCTCGACCAAAGATTGTCGGATATGGCTGACATATCGGACCTTATACTTGCCAGGGCAACCCTGAACCATGTTCACAGCAGATTTCCCATGCTCGGGCAATGGGCTCTTCTTGACGTTAGGACCTACATCCTCAAAAAACAATATACCGCTTCTTACAAGGTCTTGAACCTTGGTCTTCAGCGGGTAGCAGTTCTCCACATCATGTCCGGGAGCACCGGATGATAGACACAATGAAGCTCAGGCTTATACCACCACTGAGGGTTGGTAGGTATAGCAGGTGGGTCACGTGGAGTGATCAGTTTCCTTTCTATCAAAGAAGGATATAGCTCTGTGTAGGTCATGGGAATAGGATCAAAGCTGACCCTCTTCCTATCATAGCTTGTACTGGTCTGATTATCATTTTGAGGCTGGTAGGCCTGCTGTTGAGGACGGTGTTGTTGTTGTTGATATTGTTGATGTTGTTGTTGCTGGTTATGATGCTGATACTGCTTATTTTCTCTGAAAACAGGTGCTATATGAGCCACCTGGTGCTGGTTACCGGCTGGACGCACGGTCTTCCTCTTTACAGAGGGTCTTCTGGATTTAACATGGGAGGTTACAGCATATGCCTCACCATCTTTCTTCTTCGCAAACGCCCCATAACGTTTGGCAGAAGAGCCTTCTTCTCTTGTCAGGCGCCCTTCCCTGACTCCTTCTTCTAGACGCATCCCCATATTCACCATCTCGGTGAAGTCAGAAGGAGCGCTAGCAATCATCCGCTCATAATAGAATAAACTCAAGGTCTTCAGAAAGATTTTGGTCATTTCCTTCTCTTCCAACGGAGGCACAATCTGTGCAACTAATTCTCGCCACCTTTGGGCGTACTGCTTGAAAGTTTCCTTATCCTTTTGGGACATGGCCCTCAATTGGTCCCTATCGGGAGCCATATCGACGTTGTATTTGTATTGCTTGACGAAAGCTTCGCCAAGGCCGTTGAAGGAGCGGATGTTCGCACTGTCTAAACCCATGTACCATCTCAGGGCGGCACCGGACAGGCTGTCCTGGAAATAATGAATTAGGAGCTGATCATTGTCGGTCTGATTCGACATTTTTCGTGCATACATAACCAAGTGGCTGAGAGGGCAAGTATTTCCCTTGTACTTTTCAAAGTCAGGCACTTTGAATTTTACAGGGATCTTGACATTTGGAACAAGGGAAAGTTCAGCAGCAGACTTGTCAAAGAGGTCCTTCCCTTTGAGAGTTTTGAGTTCCTTGCGAAGCTCAAGGAATTGATCGTTCATAGCATCCATATTTTGATACACGTTTGGGCCCTCAGACGGCTCAGAGTGATAAATGGTGTCATCTACTCTCGGCATAGTATGCACGACCGGAGGTGGCACAACAAGGACTGGGCTAGATGCCAGCAGAGAAGCAAACGTTGGGGCGAGACCCTCAGGAACAAAGTTTGCGGGCATCTCCCAGGGAAACCCGACTAGCATAGCAGTAGGCGCAAAGTGGGCACTGGCAGCAGGCACTGTTGAGGAGGCAATCTCAGAGATGACTGTCCTCTGGGGAGGAGTTGAAGGTGTTGGAGACGACTGGCTTTGGGCGGCCAAGAAAGACTCCATCAGGGCAGTCAATCTTGCCACTTCCTCCTTCAGCTCTCTGTTCTCTTGCTCTAGGTGATCCATTAGTCTTGAAGAGTTGGCTCTGGTGTAGTATCGATGCGTCAGCTTGTCTTCAAAATAAATGAAGAACACAAAGTTAGACCGCTGAACAAGAAGCCTGGAGCAAAACCTACTTATGCACATGATGCATGCAATGCTTGTCCATATGATTTATTTTTATCGGAGGAACTTTTAGAGTTCTATTTGCAAATATTGGAAATATTAACCATTTAGACATATATGGAAATATCATATCAATAATATCTGGAAAATATTTTACACCAAAGAAGTATAGTCTTGGTAACCAAAATATAATACAAGAGAGAAGGGAAATGAACATCCTATGGAACCCTATGAACAATCGTCCAAAGCTCTCGAGACCGGAAGATAAGATGCACGAAGCCTCTTCACCTCTCTCTCATAGGCTGCCTCCATATCTGCCTTCTCTTTGGCGAGTCGATCGTATTTCCTCTTCCAAAACTTGGAAGACTGAGGAAGAAGAGAAGTCACCACATCATCAGGCTCGTCGATAACCTGATGCTCAAGAAACTCTATCAAAGCATCCTTATCTCTAAGCTGCTGAAGTAGCTCCTCTCGTTCACGGATCCAAGCACGCGAACGGTCTTCATATCTCAACTCTTCTACTCCTTGGTCAGGGAGGGTTGAAGGCCCAGCCATAACCATAGGTGTAGGTCTCGGGTAATCATAAGGCATAAGGTACTCAGAAGCTCTCCTCCCCACCCATGAGGTATAGGGTTCCAAAGCAATACAATTCCTTGGATCAAGCTCTTTCCTTCCCTTCCTATGAATCTTGCACCAAGCGTGGACCATCCTGCCCTTCAAGCCTTGGGGATCTTTATCCTCTTGAAAGAACACACCTTCTAACAAAATGTTATAAGGTTTATCCTTTAAGGGGAACCCAAGCTGACGACGTGCCAAAATAGGGTTGTAGTTAATCCCACCACATGTACCAAGAAGAGGCACATTGGAGAATTCACCACAAGAGTCAATAATCTGCACATCATCATACACACGGTTGTACCAAAAGATATCATCATTAGTGAGAGACATAAGTCTCGTGGACCACCGTAGACATCCTTTGTTCTCCTTGAAGGCGACCGTCTGTGGCAAGTTTGAAATAAACCACTTGTACAACAGAGGCAAACAGCACACAATGGTACCACCACCCTTTGCATTCCACATATGCAAAGAGAAATAAGTGTCACCCAACAGAGTCGGAACGGGATTAAGAGTAGAGAAAATCCTAATAACGTTCACATCCACAAACTTGTCGATGTTGGGGAATAACACTAGCCCATAGATGAGAAGTACAAATATGGCCTCAAAGGCGTCCTCACTCATGCGCTTCCCATACAAAGTAGCTTGAGCAATGGGGAACTCAGATGGGAGACCTTGAATTCCACCTTTGGTAGTCATATGAGCACCCACAATAGATTCATCTATATGCAATAGATCAACAATCTCTTGAGAAGTAGGAACTCTCTCCAAGCCACTGAACGACAACTGGTCTAGAATAGGTATACCCACAAGGTAGGCATACTCCTCAAGTGTAGGCAAAAGTTGGAAATCCGGAAATGTGAAGCAACGGTACAAGGGATCATAGAACTGCACCAATACACTCATGAGACCTTCATCCACCTGAGTAGCAAGAATAGACAGAAGCTTCCCATGACGAGCCTTGAACTCCAAGGGATCTAATACATAGGATGTCAAACTCCTTAACTCTTTCAAGTCGAGTTGTCTGAAACTGTACTTCTTCGTATTCCTTCTTTGTCTATCCATGTCTGAAAATTTGCAAATAGACCTCTTAAGTTCATTGAAAATTTTCTCATTGTTGATGATATGGATGTGTATGAATGCATGAATGCATGGATGCAACAATCACACTCAAGGATCAAGCAAAGCACACCACACAAAGGTCATGGGATGGATCAAGTCATCCTTAATATCAATCATCCATTTTGGTGGATTATGGTTTACACCTTATCAACACCCAAGTTCCATTGATATTAAGGGTATACAAGGACGGATCAACCATGAATCAAGGGTTTGTTGCAAGTCACGAGCATGGAGTCTCGGTTAAGAACCACCCAAAGGGAGTGTACTAGGATTAAAACCTGCCAATCATGTTCTACAAGAGGTTCCCATAGTCATCATCCCATCTTTCGGATATTATCGGATAAACGACTACTCGTATTCCAAAAATATTGTCAAGAGAGACTCTTATGAGTGTAGTATCGCGTAACAATCATATCAAATCTTACACTTGAACGACCTTCGCACTACGTCCTAAGAATAGGCCAAGATGGGCTTGGTAAACTAAGGTCCTTGGCTTCTAAGGCATATATTGGAAAGAGTAATGCCTAACCACGACTACTCGTGTGACATTATTGATCCCAACATAACCTCCACCAAGTGAATGGGCTTGCAAGTCAACTTGCTAAGGAATAACTCCACACAAGTCAACAAGACTATGCCATTCTCCTATCCTAAGTGCACTCAAGTTCGGGTATAGAACTCATCTCACAAAGATCACCAAGCATACAAGCAATTAATATATCAATCAATTCATACATTACAAATAATACAGTCATCCCAAATTTGCACAAAAATATGTCACAAATAATATAAACAATACAATACAACAAATATGAAAAGTAGGCAAAACCCACTAGGCAAATGTGTCCCCAGCAGAGTCGCCACTTTTCTGTAGCGGGGTATTCGTTACCTTTAGATTTATTGACTAAATCAAAAGTAAATCATACAATTCGAGTCGCCACCGCACTTCTATTTATCCAAAGGAAAGGTTAGAAAGCGAACAAAAACCGAGAAGTTTTATCAAATCAAAAACTAATAAAAATGTCAGAGATCTGGGTAAGGGGGTTGGTTATGCAATGGGAAGGTTTTAAGCACCCAAAACATCCTAGGTACTCCTAGGGAGCCTTTTTCACAATTGTTGTAAGGTAGGTTGGTATTTGTGAAAATTATTTGTGCAAACATGATTGGGGAGATGAGAGAAGAATGTACAAATTATTTACAATTTTGTGTTTGAATGGATAAACCCATTGCCTACGTACCATCTTAAAAAAGATTAGGATCAAAACCTCGTAGTTCGGGGTAAAAAATCTCAAAAGAAGTTGGTGAATTGATTGGTCCAAAAGCCTTAAGGTCTTTTGTTATCAAAGGGAGAAAACTCAACCTAAAACCACAAATCCACCATGTGAGGAGAGCTTCAACATGCTAGTGAGGGGTTAACCCTATAATAAGCATGGAAGTCTTATGGTCCATCACTAAGGATATAGGTGAGTATTATATCAACCTCAAGGATAACTCAAACCTAATAGCTATTGTTTATGAAAAGCTTTGGCAAAATTGGCCATTGAAACAAAAAAAACAATTGAGTGAGTTGTATTTACCAATGAAAAGTATTTACAAAGTATGGTCAAAGTTGACTTAAGGATTCAATTCAAAATAAGTGTTATGAAAAGAATTTTGAAAATCAAAAGCATAATGCTTAGGTTTCTAATTTGAAAACAAATGTTAATGTTTGCACAAAAGTTTTGGCTTGGGTTAGAGTGGAGGGAAGAAGAAGAATGGTTAAGTCCTAAACATACAAAGATGAAGGAAGAGGAATAAAACCACAATGGAGTTTGTTAGACTATGGCACGGATCTAGAAGGGGGGGGGGTTGAATAGATCCCAATTAAAATTTAAGTCGGCGCTACCAATTTAAAAAAATTGGTTTTGAAAATTTGTTTTAAGTGCGGAAGTGGCCGAGGAAAATATAGTCTAAAACGAACTGTTATTGGAAAACCGGATATGCGTCAAGCCTATGGATTAGTGATAATGTAGAATACGAATCACTACACTAGTCACACAATCAATGATTTGTTTCACTTACTAGGATTCCTAGTTCCAATGATTCAAAGAGCAAACCAAACTAGATACACAACTAAGATAATTTTGGTTTAGGCAAATTATCAAACACTTGGTGTGTAAAAACACTCCAAGTGATATTTATGTTGAGTAAGTGATTCCAATTAATCTAGTACAATATCCTATTGTACTTTGGATTCAAAAACAGAGTTTTAACCTCTTACTCAATTAATATCAAGGTTTGATAAAAGTGCTTATACTAAAATCACTTAATTTTTAAGCTAAAAACAATTATGCAGAAAATTAGAGAAGGCAAAGATTTGATGAGGCAGTTCCCCCGTCGTCCTCGCTTCGGGGTACGTCTGCCCTCAATTCTAAAACTAGAATTGAGATGATTTAATAGATATCACCTATTGAATTTAACCGTTTATACAAGGATTGCAAAGCAAATATACAACAGAACTCTCAAGACGTTGAATGTTGCTTCCACTCCTTGTTCCTTGATTCAAGGTGAATCAAGTCCTTCGATTGTTGTTGATAGACCTCCGATTCCAGCCCCTTTGTTGAATAACCCTCGGCCCGGCTGATCTCAACTACAACAAATCGAACCCGAAATCTTCCCTTCAACTTCACTGAATCCGCTACTAGATTGACAAAGACTTCCTCTTCTCAATCACCTTCGCTCAGCTGAAACTTGATGAAGAAATCGTCCAAAAAACCCCAAACACAAACCAGTCTTGGAGGAAAAAACCCTAACGGTTTTATTCAAGAAAAAACCTGTCACAAGCTTCAACCCGAACCGGATTCCCCAGTCTCGGCTTCAAACCTTATCACCTTTAACCAATCACAAAGCACTTCAAAAATGGTTGTGTGTAGTTGATGTGTTGTGAGATGTTGAAGATGAAGATGATGAATCTTGGACACCTATTTCACTTTTTCTTGTTTCTTTGAACACTTGAATCAATTTGACAAATGTTGGTTGATACAAGTAACTAAACTTCTATATATAGTAACCAACTTACCAACCAAACTTAACAGTATTTCAAACAGAGTGGGAAATACACAAAAACTGAATTTGCGCACGAGCGGTCGACCATAGCCGGTCTATGCTCGATGCATGGCCTGCAATATCAGTATGCGTCGACCATAGGTCGGCGTGCGCTGACCCGTGGGAAAATGAAGGCTTCATGCACCGACCCTGTGGTCGACTCAAGTCTCCATGCGCTGACCTGTGACCAACTGCACTATGATATGCGCCGACCTGTGGTCGACTCAAGCCTCCATGCGCTGACCAGTGACCAATTGCACTATGCTATGCACTGACCCGTGGTTCATGCGCTGACCCTTGCGGTCGACTCAAACCCTGCAAATCTGCAAAAATTCATATTTTTGTGGTTTTCATGCATTTTGTCATGATCACATTTTATCCACATATGTTGTATGAAATATAGCAGTTTTAGATGAGCATAGAAAAGGATATGATAGGTGATATGTTACATTTGTTTTGTAGAAGTGGAATCGACAATGTCGATTCTTCCATGGTGGTCATTTGTCATCATCGAAACCTATGATTGTATGTTGTATGAAAATTTGCCCTTACAGAGTTCCCTTCTTAAGATCATAGTGATGATCCAAGTAGCTCCCATCCTTTGGAATAAGCAAGCAAATAAGCAAATACTCAAGCAATCAAGCACACAATCAAAACAAGCTCCTAGGAATCTTCCAATGACTTTTGTATCTCTCACTTTGGATGCTCATGACAATGGTTCTTCAATTGGGCTCAATGTTTGGGATCCCTAGCACAAGAACACACACGTCAAAAAGTTCCATAATACAAACCAAGAATGGACAAGAGGGAGTTTAGAGATTAGGATCCTTTCAAGTTCATCTTCAAGATTAAGCATTCTAAAGGCATGAGGCCTAGTTGCTCTTTGACATTATTTCTTCTTTTATAGCATTCTAAAGGCATGAGGCCTAGTTTCTCTTTGACTCCATTTTGCATAGGGAATGTCCTAAAGTCTGTCCTTTTGTCCATTTGCATTTGGTTCACAACAATCAAAACAAAACAAGCACAATAGTATATACACAATTATATGCTCAAGTGAGCAAAAGGCAAATTGCATTAACATAAACATGAGCTCAAGTGAGCAAAGGGCAAAAACAAATGAATAATATGTACAAGATATTAAATTGCATAAAGTAAATTGCAAGAATTGAATGGCTTGAATTAAAAGTTAATGGTCAATAGTTAGTGTTAGTGTGCCATAAGGCAATTTAGCGCTATGTTAAGCAATCGTAAGTGGACTAATGTAGTAGTCACACCTATCTGAGGTCGGTCAATAAAAATATAGGCAACAAACACAAGTTAGAGACCTTGACTAGTAAGCCAAGCTCCTACAACTTGCCATGCCAAAAGAAAAGAAGAATGATCTTGTATTGATTTAGGTTTTTTGCTTGACCAAGAAGCAACTTATCCTTAATGCAAAGCCATTCACTTGATCTATGATCAAGATGAATTAGATTTGAATCAAGGAAGGTTAAGCCTCCCATATGTCAAGGCTAACCATCAATCTTTAACTCATTGGTCAAAAAGAAAAAGAAGAAGAAGATGATGAATAAGGATATACATAAATTGAACTTCAAATGAAATAAGCAAAGCATATTGACCAAAGATGAATCGAATCAAGGTCAAATAATAGTAAACAAAAGCAAAATGAAACTTAGAAGTCAAGAAACAAATAAAATATTTTTGGTATTTTTGAGAATTAAAATAATATTTGAATTAAAATAAACAATTAAAGGTCAAACTTCAAATCTATTTCAAATCAACTTTGAAAAGTCCAAATGGATCATCCTAAATTTGACAAAAAATTTCAGCATTTTTGGAAACCAGAAACTATTTATAAATAATTAAAAATGAATAAAAAATAACCTAATTGAATTAAAATCTCAAATAAATATCAAATCAATTAACAAATTGATGAGAATATTTTTCATAGATTCATCATCATTCAAAGAGGTTAAGAAAATATTTTTGTATTTTTTGAATATTGGAAAGTATTTAAAATGAATTAAAAATAACCAGAAAAGAGAAAATTCATAAAAAATAACAAATGACAAAATAAAAAATATTAAAAATTATTTTCAGAAACTAGAATTAAAAAGGGAAATAATGCAATTGGTCCCATATTTTTTGGAATTAAAATGAAAGAGTTATGATTTTTTGAAATAAAATAAAATAAACAAAAATAAAAGGAAATTCAGAAAATGAGAAAAATCATGGCACGTTGGATCAACCTCATTAAATGAGGTGGCACATCCAAGGACTCTCAGCGCGCGGTTACCATGGATCCAAGTCAACTGAGCAACAACCTTGAAAATGCAGATCTATGGAGCACGATTCCTTTCAACTCTTGATTGCAGTGGGTTCTTGAGATGGAGATGAAGCAAGGCCAAGGAATTTAAGTCCAATAATCAACCAATGAAGTTGAAAATTGGATCTGAAAAATGAAAGTGAAATTGCACAATTTCTTTAGAGTGAGGTTTGGATTGATTTCTACAGCATATGAGGCGCCTTAAGGTTGGTTTCTGATGAAGGTATGCAACTCTATTTATAGCAAATGCTGATGGAAGCATGGGAAAATCATGTGCATGAGTGATGAGGGCCTCCATGCATGGGCCTGTACAGGCGCATGGATGGCCCAAATCCAATTGGAAATGCAAGCTGGGATGTAATTGAATTGAAATGGACGTGCAGATGTGAATGATTTGGCTTGTGTATGAAGTTTGAACATGGTTTCCATAAATGCACCAAAATCTTATCCTCTTCGAAAATGCATATTCCCAAAATGAAACATGGCCTTGTGGGTAATGGTTGGAAAGGTCTTGACATGAGGATCAATTGTTATGTTGAACAAAAATTCATTTGGAATTGGGAAATTAGTGAAAATTGGTCATAAATTTCAAGGTGCAAAACATGTGCATGTGAAAATTTCCAAAATAGACCAACTTCAAGCCCTTCTGTTTCAATGATGCAAGCTTCAAATGGAAAAACCTTCAACATAAACGTTGTAGATATTTTCAAGACAATCCATTTGGACTCAAATTTTGCATCATTTGGATTTTTGATGAGAAGGTTATGGGCACTTGAATTTGGACTTTTTCACATTTCAATGCCTTTGGCCCAAAGTGACCTATAATGTTTTGCATTATCACATGTATTTCTTTTAAGATTATGAAAATTTGTTCAACATAACAAATGAATTATACATGTTAAAATTTCCAATGCATTTGATCCCACCTCAAAATCATGAAAAATGAGTGCGTTATGTCCTTGGGAAGTTGACCTAAAATTAGGGTTTCAGTCAAAATGACATATAATGTTTTGACATGGATGATGACCTTAAAAGCTTCAAATCAATTTTTGATGAACATGAAAGTTTTTCATATGGTTCTTAAGAACATTTTGTCTCTTGGGGTCATCTTCATTTGACAAACACATTAAAAGTTAGGTCTCAGTGGCTTTCAAAATAGTCAGATGAATTGACTGATCAACTTCTCAAGTCCAAACCTCAAACCTTGATGAATTGATGATTGAGGACACTCAAATAAGCTCAAATATGCATGAAATGATGAGTGAAAGAACTTCCCTTGATATTATTTGATCATGGGTTGAGGTTGCTTCATGAGCAAGGCACAGTTGATGCACAGTTGAATTAGGGTTTCCTTGGGAAACAAGCCTCAAGCCCTTTGGTTTGCTTTGATAAAATTGACAAATTGAGATACTTGGGAGGAATATATGATGATTGAGAGATTTATGAACCATTGTCATGCTTGCTTTCACCTTCACCTGACCATTCTTTGAGCATAGGGGCCTCCTAGGAGTCTTAGATCACATGATTGCTCAAGCTACAAAACAAAAGATGTTAGTGACATATTTTTGTGTTTTTGGTTAGTAAACAAAGTAAGAAAAGCAATAATATACAATTCAAGCATGCTTGGTGGTCTCAAACCAACTCGCAAATGTTCCCACCCAAAGGTTAGGAGCCAAGATGCTATGATCCTTGAGGCAAATGCAATGCAATGATATGATGCCATGAGGGATCTTAGGGTCAAAATTAGGGTCTTACAGTGCTGACACTAACTTACTCTTCAATGTTTCAAACGCATCGTGTTGCAACGCGAAAAATCAACCGGCAGGGAAAATACAGAGCCGCCACTGACGCTATTCATCCTATGACGGAAAGGGAGCGCAGGACTAACCTAAGAAAGGGAAAGGAACGGTCTTACGACTAGAGATTACAAGGTACGGGAGTCGGTTACGCAAGGAGAAGGATTAGCACCCCCTCACGTCCGCCGTACTCGACGGGATCCACGCTCAAAAGATAGCTCAAAGAAAAGGAAAGGGCTGCTAATAAACTGCTCAAAGAAATTGCACAAACTGGAACAATAAACAGGTGGGGGAGAGAAAGAAGACGGAGGAAGTGGACTCGGTAGGATGTTGCATCCTGGGCCTACGTAGTTTGTCAGAAACAAACATCAGAGTCAACGTAGTTCGGAAAAGGAGACATGCTCGCTAAGACATCGCATCCTATGCCTACGTATCTTCTCTATCCAGAGGAGAATCAGAGCACTCGTAGCTCGTCTAACGCACGCTGAAACAAGACACCAAAAAGGGACGCTGAGACGTCAAAAGAAACACCCAAAAGGAAACAGAATGCCAATACATGGACTTACACCCGACTCCCAACAATAACAAATGCTAACCAGCGAACACCAAAGAAAAGGTTATCAGAACGAACCCCGACAAAGTAACCAAATATCTGGAATAAACCCCCGATATGTATAACCAGTCACCACAAATGAACCCCAAAGATGAACCCCAATATGAACCCCAAGTAATAACAGAAGAAATCCCCCAAATCAATATAGGTGAACCCCGAACAGATAACAGGTAACCAAAGTGAACCCCAACTAGTGAATCCCGAATAATAACAAAAGAAATCCCCCAAGGTATGAACATGCAACACACACACGCTGAACAAACGGGTACTCGCGCCAAAGAAAACAAATGCCAGAAACAAAAACACGAAACGGTAAACACAAGTTGAGAATAAGGGTGAACAAACAGAGACTCAACAATGGAAGAGGGAACCAACACAAATATAAAAGTAAACAACTAAAGGGTGGACACACGCGAAAACAAAGAAAAGGGTGCCCAGAGAGATTGCCCTCAACCTCTTGCCTACGTATCTCATCTGGTATGAGAATCAGGGCGACGTAGTTCCCCTCACCAGGGGTAAAACACTCTCCTAACCAGAGACCGGGGAAACAACAAACTAATAGGGAGACTAAGACTCGAGCCTAATAGTTGTCATGCAATCAATATCCCTAAGTGGAGGTCTCTAACAAGAACTTGACTCATCCTGGAAGCAAGTCAGCTCAAGCCTAAACTCTACATACGTTCAACTTCCTCAGAAGTTAATCGTACGACTCCTACAGAAATGGAGATGAGAAGAGGAAAGCAAATAGACACACCAACACAAGTAAACAAACATCACACACTATATCCATACAAGAGGCTCAAACAATGAGTGGGCTTTAGTCAAGAGAGGTCATATCAACCTCGACAAACAAGCCAAACTGTAAGGGGTAATCTGTAGCTCTTAACCACTAACATTGAACGTTAGGGTGAGCAGATCAAAATGGTAATGAGGATGAGACCTCATAGCTCTTAACCCTGGCCAGGGTGAGCTCATGACACAGAAAGCGTGGGGATCCAGAAGGTGGGATCCTTTTCCACTTGACAGACTCTGGACAAAAGATCTAGGGAACATGTTCAGAAGCATCAACACGTAGTGCGAGCATAAAGAACGACACACTGAATAACGGGGAATCGGTCACAGATCCCTACCTTCCGTCAATTGCCTCTTCTCTTGGAGGTCTTGTCAAATATAACACATGCCTCTTCTTGGAGGTCTTTGGGCACAATTTTAAACAAACACAAACAGAGCCTCTAAAGGAGGACTTGCCAGCAAAATGCCTGCCAAAACGGTGACAGGACTCCAGACTACATGAAGTAAGAAGCTAACTACCTGAGTGGTGTGTCAACCATAATCCAATGCTCAAGCAAGAGCTAAAGCAAGTAAGCAACTAAGGTACCTGTACAAAGACTAAACAGATAGTACTTCAATCATAAAACCAGAAGACAAGCAGTGAAACCCTCTAACAGTTACACAATTCAATGCATAAGTGTTCTAACACTCAAATGAGCTCATGAGCTCACCACATCAATTAAAACCCTACAAAACAAAAATAGGTCAGAACTCAATGCATTTTGTATCTCACAAGGTGAGAACAAACCCAATCATCAATGATGAGTATCCAAACCTGAAACAAGGGACAAAGTTAGTTTATGTACATCCAATCAACACAACAAAGCATAAACAAACAATGACATGAGATGAATTGAATCAAGATCACTCCAAGTCAGAAGTAGGGTCCTTCACATGACCACCCAATAATCCATACTCCAATGATCCAAAATCAACCATAAACCCCTTGCAAACTCAAGCAGAACAAGCTTGCACTCAAAACTTTCTCACAATGGCTTCATACCTCTTCAAACACTTCTTAAAGCCTCCAAAAGATGTGAGAACCCCAAATAAACTCCAACCATTGATCACAAGCCCCAAACAGAACCATATGAACCCCTAAACATCAATCCCCAAGGCCAAAGACCCACCATACCTCAAATACCATTCAATTACTTCAAAAGCTCCAAAATAAGCATAAATCACTTCAACAAGTCACCACAAGCCTCAAACCATTCCAAATTTCACAAGTCAGTAGGGTCATGCTTCTAAAATCATCTCTAATGAGTCACAAATCCAATTTATAAGCCTATCCATTCATCTCATACCATTAAGAACCTCCACTCCCCCCAATATCTTATAAGTCTCCTTGAGAATTCACTTGTGTTCCCAGCCTTCAAATGAGTACCAAATAATGTATGACTTGAATGAATGCACCAATCAAATGACTCAAGACTCACAAATCAGGGATCAAACCAATGCAAAAGAGGCAAAGGCTCACACTACAAAGAAAACCCCAAACCAAGTCAAAGAATGGACCAAGAGCAAACCCTAAAATAGGGTCAAAACCCTAGTACTAAGACAAGATTCAAAACCTAACCAAATGACCAATCCAGGACCCATCCTTTTGCACATCACACATTCAAACACTCCCTCCAATGTCCTCAAAAGGACCAGCATCAAATCAATGATCAAGTGTCTTAACTTGCCTATGTAATGTAATGACCAAAAATATGCACAAAATGAACTTCCAACTTAGAAAATTCATATCAAATCAGAAATGCATGCAATGACTTTGGGATTTTTTGTATAAGTTCCTTATGCCATGAATGTTCAATATGCAAAAGGTCAAGTCCAAAATGATGCAAATGCTATGTGAACAAAAATGCACCAATTCAATGTCAAAAATGTGACACAAATTGTCACATTTTTCTCTATGTGTCAAAAATGATGATAACATGTGAGAAAAAATCCAAACCAGTGACCAATAATTCATGTCATGTATGCAAAAGAGTGGATCAAAAGGTTCAAAATTGAGGATTTCACAATACATTGAATGCACTAGGTCAATTTGGCACAATATTGATTCAAAAATTCCCACATAAAAGTCCAGACACCAAAAATTCTTGAATTTAACACCATAAAAAAGTAGACACAAATACAAAACTATGAAAAAAATTGGGACTCAATTGGACAATTTTTGGATTTTTTATGAATTAAACAAAATGACCAAAATAATTGAAATATAAAATAGAAAAAGGAGGGAAATGAATTATTTGAATTAAACAGGAAAAAACACAGACCGCTGGATCTGGCGCGCATCTGAGATCAACGGTCCACGTTCAAACTAGTGAAACGCACCGTTTCATTAATTGAGTCACCCACCCAGTCAGCGTTCAACGCTTGCGTGGCCTCAGTCAAACAACTCGCATCCAATCAACCTTCCACGCACTGAACCACATGGCGCCCACTCATTAAAACCCTAGCTATGACACAGACGCCGGAGCTCCGCTCCGGTCGTCTTCTCCGGTGAGTCCCCGGTGGCTCCCACGGCGGCGCCACCCTAAAGTTTCCCAGAAATTCACCAGACCAACATCATTCCACTCAGATTTCCACGCTGATTCCAAATATCACATTAGATTCTCCTAATTCTTCCTAGGTTTTGCAATTCGAAGAAGAGAAGTTTTCAGATCCAAACTTCCAATCACAATGAAATCCTCAATACTCACTCAATCTCAATTCTAATCATATATTCATGACCTACACAACAAGATCTTCCATTCTATAACCTAAAAACAGCAAAAGGAGAGAGTGAAAATGGAGTCACCTGGAATTGGAGATCTCTGGAATCACGATCTCACGAGCTCAGCTGCTCCAGATCAACTCCTTTGAACTTCCTTTGAAGCTTTATGCAAAAAGGAATGGCTGAAACCTCTTGAATGTGCCTCAATTTCCAAATCCGGTCATCATGATAATGCACTTGAACTGCTTGATTTCTTGAGGAATAACATCAAACGATGGATGATTCTTGCTCAGTGAAGTATGAGGATTAAGAATCTGCAATAATCTTTGAGATTTGTGTGAAGAAAAAGCAAATTCGAGGAGAGAAATTTTGAGAGAGTTTTCTTGAATTCTAGATCTGAAAATGCAGTTATGAGGCTTGTGATTAGGGTTTCCCTACTTATACTTCTTGCTAATAACACTGATAATCATTTTAGCCATTTACTAATCATGATTAATGAGTTATTATGCAAATTGCAAAAATGCAAATTGAATTCCCATGGCCATAATGCACGTGTTCAGCCCCATGCTAGGATTTTAATCCACTCAAGAGCAACCAAGGGTCAGGATTTGAAGGTTATTTTGCTTGCATCTTAAGCCAAGAATGAATGGTGAAGATTTGCTTCATTTTGAACATGTGTGAAACAAGGAACATACACGCCTATTTCATGCATGGCAATGGCTCATTTTTACTCAAATATGGTCTATGAAGAAAGCTGAAGTGAAGCTTTGCCTTGGTTCTTTGTGAATTTTGATTTGTAGCATGATATCATCCTTACAACAAATGTGAAATAATGTGACTTTCGACCATGATTCCTTGAGGCTTAGTTTGCACAATTGAGTCAAATGATGTCATTTTGAGATGCCTTGAACATGAGAAGCACTTTGCAAAAAGAATGAACCAATTTGAAGCATTATATCAAAAGTTATGCCATTTTGAATTTCCATGCACACTTTGTGACTAAATGACCATAACTCCTCAACCACCCATCATATGTACATGAATTAGGACTTTTTCGAAATGGGAGACAAAGATATACAACTTTAATGTTCACCAAAAATCCATTTGAAATTCCTTTAATATTGAAAAGTCAAGTTGAAAGTGGACCAAAAACTTGCCAAATTTGGAAACTTTGAATTATAGGTCATTTTCCACTTTTAGTAACTTTTGCCATGACCTTTGAATCTTCAGGATGGATGTTTAGAATGATGAATAGACCCCATTTTAACATGATTGAGGTGTCTCAACTCATTTCGCCACCTCATAGCCCTCAGTTGACTGCACAGTTGACTGTTGGTCCTCAGATGACCTTGAAATGTCTTGATCAACTTGAGCCTCTACCACTTGGTGAAATTGCTTCAAAATGAAACCCTAGCTCATGTAAGCTCCTTATAATAATCATGTGATCCTCATCCCAATAAAATACCTCATCTCTTTGAGAAACCCTAGTTGGAAGAATTGCATTGATTAGGGTTGACCAGAGGTCACAACCCTAATCCAGAGGAACTTGAGGATGAACTCTGACACCCTTGATGATGATAGAACCATGATGATGGTGATATATCCTTGCAGATAAGATGATGCTCAAGACCTTTGAAGAATCAAGAAACCCTAATTGAAGCCCATACCCTCAGATGGTTGATGATCAATTCATAGAGATCCTTAGGCTTGAATCACCTAACTTCCCCATCTTTTGAAAAGACTTTGGAGGATGACCTTCTCATTTTCATATGAGATGAAAAATGCAATGCCTAATGCCCTAAAACATGAAATGCAATGCCCCAAACTAGTCTCAAGAAGAGGAGGGCAAATTTTGAGGTGTTACAGCTGCCCCTATTCAATCCACTGTGAACCTGTCGATATGAATAACCTCGGCCTTCAGATGATCAGGGTGAAGAGAGGTTGAATACCAAGAACAAACGAACAATTTGCGCTCCACTGGAAATTTTCTTTTTGTTATTATTATTTTTTTTTGCTTTTCTTGAACCCCAAAAAACTTCTTTGATTTTTTTTCTTGGACCCCTACACAAATATTTTTTTCTTTCGCGCGGATGATCCCTGATCACCACATTTGAACCCCGACAACTTCATGTCACTATTGCTGCCAAACAATGAACCCCGTTCTCCATTTGAACCCCAACCGCCTGACGATAAGTATCGATCATCATTGTGAACCCCATTCTCCAGAAGACACATTGTCTCCTTTTCTCCATTTGAACCCTGTTCTCCATTCTCTTGTGATAATTCCCTTGGCAACGTCGGAAATAACACCAACCACCACTCTGATGGCGACATACTAGAGGGTACACCTTCACAAAAGGAAGGTAACATGTGCATTTCTTCCCTTGAAGACACCCATAACGACTTCTGTTAGCCTCGCCAAAGTCTAAGGTGACACATGATCAAAAGGCAATCCTGGGGACCTCATCCCGGATACAATCTTCAATTCCAATCTCCATCTCCAGTTGAACCCCGTTCTTCAGAAAATGCCCAGCACCTCCTTCTCCTGGTGGACTCCAATCTCCGCGCTGATCGCGTAACGTTCTCCAATCTTCATTTCCATCTCCGAACGACGGAATCTCTCCCCCCAATATCGCGCTACTGGGGAATACTGTTGATTCAAAATCACGATGCCGAACTCCTCAGAGTAACATCTTCACCAACCAGCTAAACCAACTCTCAAACGGTAACCACGGCTCAAGACTAGCTTATGCTTGCAATATCAATGCATGAGTTTTACAGCGTAACGCTCCATAACCATGGAAATGCTACGCAATTAGTTATGCAATATGCTATGCTTCTCTAAATGATGAATGCATAAAAAGTATCCCCCTCAGGGGACGACACGAGCAACTCTGTTGAGGAACTCGATATCGCTTCAATCTCCAACCCTGCTTGGGATAATACTGATGTCGAGGAAAGAGTAACCCTCACTGGGGACGACCTCCACTGAACTCAATCTGCTTGGGGGAAGAAAATCTACCAACGCACACCCCTGTCGGGGGAACAACAACCTTCAGGCCTGGCTGCTGAGGAAACACCGACCTCAAACCCGCTGGGGAGATACAGAATATTTGACACAGAACACCCGTCGACTCGTCGAACACTGGTATTCACCATCTAACCACAGTGTCAATTTTCCACTTTTGAGAGCTCCCAGACTCATCCGGTCTTTTCCGATTCATCACCTTGTACTCTCGACTTCTCCCTACTTCAAGAAAATCGACCTCCTTAGATTCGTGTCAACTCTCCAGTCCTCAGACTTTGAAGAGTCTTCTTGATTAACCCTCTAAGATCGTCACAATTCTTTCGCCGTCTCTACACCATTCTTCAATTCCTCGTCCCTGATTGGACCTCAAAGGAATCTTTTGTCAAAAATAAATGCTTCGCACCACAACCTGCAAATGAGTGAAAATAACCAACAGCACCTGCAAAAGAGACCGTCAGATAAAACGTGCCCCAAGCGTGCCAAAATTTCAACACCCAGGTCACTCAACCTTCCGAATAAGATTTCATGTTTCAATCCTCTAAACATGCATTGGAAGAGACCCCTACATCTCAAAATGCAAAGATTCTTATCAAAATAAACGGATGTTTTTACAATCAAAGCGGTAATGAGAACAAAAACAAAATTATTTGACGGAATATGCATTTTATTGATCGAAAAAGGTGGCTCTTAACTGAGCAGTACACAGGAAGCAATCCCTGAAAAGAGGTAATTGCGCACAAAAGGAAAATCTATCCTAATGGCAATGTGAACCTGTGATCTCATCAAGTTTCAACCCGGTTATAACCCATATGTCCTCAAGACTCTCCGCGCTTTCTGCCTTCCGAAACAAGACGCTTTCGACCGATCTCCGCTTTTAGATTATCCAGGTGTCAAATCCAAAGTACAAACGACCATGCTAGACGCAGTTGTTCGTTTCACTCCCTCTTTTTCCTGGACCGCCCTTTCAGGTTTTCAGTCCACCGGGATACCCTTTTTTGCCCAAGCCGCCCTTGTGGGGTTTTCGACCTGTCGGGTGTACAGTTTTTTCTTCTTATCCCTAATTTTTGCCCGAACCTTTTTCATTTTCATTTTTTTTGGTTCGTCGGGATGCCCATTTTTGCCTGGATTATTTTATTCTTTCCGTCCAGCGGGTTTCCTTATACGAAGTATTTTTTAACTGCGTCCGCGTTCACAGGGGATGGAAAATCCTCACCATCCATGGCCGTCAACAACAAGGCTCCGCCAGAGAAGACCTTCTTGACCACGAATGGACCTTCATAATTGGGTGTCCACTTGCCCCGACGATCGTTCTGAGGAGGAAGGATCCTTTTCAACACCATATCTCCCACATGGTACACACGAGGTCGCACCCTTCGGTCAAAAGCACGCTTCATTCGCTGCTGGTACAACTGCCCGTGACAAATGGCCTCCAGCCTCTTTTCCTCAATCAGGCTCAACTCTTCATACCGAGTCCTTACCCATTCAGCCTCTCCCAATTTCACATCCATCAGGACTCTCAATGACGGAATCTGGACCTCAACTGGTAGCACAACTTCCATCCCATACACAAGCGAGAAAGGTATTGCCCCAGTAGATGTACGCACTGAGGTTCGATACCCGTGCAATGCAAACGGCAACATCTCGTGCCAATCCTTATAGGTCACGACCATTTTTTGCACAATCTTCTTAATATTCTTATTAGCCGCCTCGACCTCCCCATTCATCTTTGGACGATAAGGAGAAGAATTGTGATGCTCGATCTTGAACTCCCGACACAGTTCTACCATCATCTTGTTGTTGAGATTAGAACCATTATCAGCGATGATTCTTTCGGGAACCCCATATCTGCAAATGATGTCTTTTTTCAGGAACCTGGCCACGACCTGCTTCGTCACGTTTGCATAAGACGCCGCTTCCACCCACTTGGTGAAGTAATCAATAGCCACTAATATGAATCGGTGCCCATTCGAAGCCGTAGGCTCGATCTTTCCAATCATATCAATGCCCCACATAGCAAACGGCCACGGAGACGACATCAAACTCAACGGATTTGGAGGCACGTGCACCTTGTCAGCATAAATCTGGAATTTATGACATTTCCGCACGAAGTTGAAACACTGAGCCTCCATTGTCATCCAGTAATATCCAGCCCTTAGCAACCTTTTTACCATCGCATTCCCGCTGGCGTGGGTACCAAACGATCCCTCGTGCACCTCTTTCATCAATTGGCTTGCTTCTTTGTCATCGACACATCTGAGCAAAACCCAATCAAAATTCCTCTTGTACAAGACCCCATCTTTATTCAGATAGAACGCCATGGCCAACCTCCTTAGAGTCTTTCGGTCCTTCTTAGACGCTCCCTCGGGATACTCTTGGGTCTCCAGATAACACTTGATGTCATAATACCACGGCTTTTCATCATCAGGCACTGTTTCGACAACAAACACATAAGTCGGTCTATCCAGTCGTCCCACCTCAACACTAGGAACTTGATTCCACCACTGCACTTTAATCAAAGCGGCCAGAGTAGCCAAGGCATCTGCTAAAGGATTTTCTTCCCTCGGCACATGGTGTAATTCCACCTTGGTGAAGAACGTCAACAATCTCCTCGTATAATCCCGGTATGGAATTAAGTGGGATTGATGCATAAGCCATTTCCCGTTAACCTGGTTCACAACCAAAGCCGAATCTCCATAAATAACAAGGTTATTGATTCGCAAATCAATCACCTCTTCGACACCCAAGATACAAGCTTCATATTCAGCCACATTGTTGGTGCATTCAAATGTTAGTCGGGCAGCAAAAGGAATGTGGGATCCCTTCGGCGTAACCAAAACAGCACCAACTCCGCTAGCATTCACGTTAACGGCCCCATCAAACATCAGAATCCATTCAAACTCAGGGTCAGGCCCCTCCTCCGGGATAGGTTCCTCACAATCTTTCGATTTGAGAAACATGATGTCCTCATCGGGGAACTCAAATTTCATCGGTTGATAATCCTCAATGGGTTGCTGGGCGAGGTAATCAGACAATACACTCCCCTTTATTGCTTTTTGAGAAGTGTACTGGATATCGTATTCAGTCAAAATCATTTGCCATCTCGCAACCCGTCCGGTCAATGCTGGCTTCTCAAATATATACTTGATCGGATCCATCTTGGAAATCAACAAAGTGGTATGAACCAGCATATATTGTCTCAGTCGGCGAGCAGCCAATGCCAAAGCGCAACAACTTTTCTCGAGTAGTGAATATCTTGTTTCACAGTCGGTAAACTTTTTGCTAAGGTAGTAAATTGCATGCTCTTTTCGACCAGACTCGTCATGCTGCCCCAGTACACACCCCATAGACCCCTCAAGGACTGTCAAGTACAGGATTAACGGTCACCCCTCCGCAGGAGGCATCAGAATCGGAGGCTCCTGCAAATATTCTTTTATTTTTTCAAATGCCGCTTGGCAATCATCATTCCACCTGACCGTTTGATCTTTTCTCAACAACTTGAATATGGGTTCACACGTGGCTGTTAGATGAGATATGAACCGTGAAATGTAGTTCAATCTACCTAAGAAACCACGAACCTCTTTTTCTGTCCTCGGTTCAGGCATTTCTTGTATTGCTTTTGCTTTAGCAGGATCAACCTCGATTCCTCTTTCACTTACGATAAACCCCAGTAACTTGCCGGACCGCACTTCAAAAGTGCACTTATTCGGATTCAACCTCAATTTGAATTGTCTCAACCGGTCAAACAACTTGGCCAAGTCTACCAGATGCCCCTCTTCTGTTTGTGACTTCGCTATCATGTCATCAACATAGCATTCGATCTCGTGATGAATCATATCATGAAACAGGGTCACCATAGCTCTTTGATACGTGGCACCGGCGTTCTTGAGACCGAATGGCATCACCTTATAACAAAAAGTGCCCCATGGTGTGATGAACGTTGTTTTCTCCATATCATCTGGCGACATTTTAATTTGATTATAGCCAGAAAAGCCATCCATGAAGGAAAACACCGAGAATTGAGCTGTATTATCTACCAACACTTGATGTGAGGTAATGGGAAATTGTCTTTCGGGCTAGCTCTGTTCAAATCCCTGTAGTCCACACACATCCTCACCTTTCCATCCTTCTTCAGTACCGGCACAATGTTCGCGACCCAAGGCGGATAATTAGTGACAGCTAGGAAACCAGCATCCAACTGCTTTTGTACCTCCTCTTTGATTTTCATGGCCATCTCGGGTCGAGTTCTGCGCAACTTCTGCTTTACTGGAGGACAATCTTCTCTCAATGGCAATTTGTGTACAATAATATTGGTATCCAACCCTGGCATATCTTGATAAGACCAGGCAAAGATATCAACATACTCTTTCAACAGTGCTACCATTCTGCTCTTGACATTCATCTCCAAAGCGGCCCCAATTTTTACTTCCTTTCTGACCTCCTCGGTGCCCAGATTAACAATCTCAACTTGCTCCTCGTGCGGTTGAATCACCTTCTCCTCTTGTTTCAACAACCTGGCTAACTCTTCCGGTAGTTCACAATCTTCTTCGCCTTCTTCTTCGGCATGATAGATCGGGTTGTCGAAGTCATATAGGGGTGTAACAGAGTTGTCATCAATGAGACCCGGAGAATAATTGCATCTGCATGAATGTTGATTCATGCGTTGCTTCAGAGTCGGAACGAGACAAATTAAAAGGAAGGAAAATGAAAATAAACATTGCCATTTTTATTATATTATTTTTTAACTGCAAAAATAAATGAAAAACAGAGAACAACGCTTTTAATGCGAAAAACATCCGTTTATTAATGATGCAAATACTGCAAATTGAAACACATGAGGTGGCCCTTACAATGGACCATTACGTTTCGGGCGAAACGTATGGCTTTCATGCAAACAGAATTAACAAACAGAAATATTACTCTTCACGCAGAGTGACAGTGATGATCTTTTCGGCTTTCCAGTTCTGGATCTCCATTCTTGGTACGCACGGTTTTATCCATGAGTCGAGCTCACAGTCACTGTCAGTCTCTTCACCCACAGCACAGATACGGTCTGGATCTAGCATTCCAGCACTGGTGAATGTGAACGGTTGGCAACGACCTTTATTCTGTCCAGACGAGCCTTGGCCTGACTGATAACCAATCCCAAACTTATCCTCCTTCACCGCGACATCTATCATTCTTCCCCAACCTAGGGCCTCTCCTCCTTTCACTACCTCCACAGCCTGTTTATAAGAAGCAATGGACGGCTTTTTCGATCTTTCGGCGAAAACGGCATTCTCCACCTTGACGGTTTCAAACGCCTGGCTTGGTGTCTCAAATATTTCACCGTCCATTTCCACATACTTAAATGATGACAACTGGCTGACAAAAATATCCTCCTCTCCGCAAACTGTCATGACTTGCCCGTCCAAGATATACTTTAACTTCTGATATAGAGTCGACGTTACTGCCCCAGCAGCATGTATCCATGGACGGCCCAACAAGCAGTTGTACGCCGGCTGAATGTCCATGACACAAAACACAGTTTTGAACACCTCAGGACCAATCTTTACGGGGAGCTCAACTTCCCCGAACACAGCTTTTTTAGAGCCATCAAATGCTCTAACCACCAGATCAGTAGGCCTCAAAATCAATCCCTCGCAGTCCAATTTAGCCCAGGCCTTCTTAGGCAACACATTGAGTGACGAGCCCGTATCAAGCAAAACATGCGAAAGCACAACTCCTTTACACTCCATCGAAATGTGTAGTGCCTTATTGTGATTGCGCCCGTCCATAGTAAGATCGAGATCAGTGAAACCCAACCCATGGCTGGCATTAACACTCGATACCACTGTCTCTAATTGATTGATTGTAATCTCCTACGGGACGTATTCCCTCTTCAAGATCTTCAACAAAGCATCTCTATGACCTTCTGAACTCAACAGCAAAGATAAGATCGAAAATTTGGACGGAGTCTGCTGCAAATGATCAACAAGTTTGTACTCAGACTTCTTAATAATTCTCAAAAACTCCTCAGCTTCAGCATCAAACTCACTTTTCAGCTCAACAGGCGCCTGTGCCGTTCTAGGAGTATCCTCACTCACCACTTGCTTTCCTTTTGCCCTGGCTAAAGCCCCGGCCTTATCTCTCTGTTCTTTTTCCATATCACCACCTCTCAACGTGTTAGGTGCAAACAACCTCCCGCTGCGAGTGAAACCACTAAGCCCGGCATTGTCCACCCTTGAAACGGTGGTATCAACTGCAGCCTGATCTTCCTTCTTTTTCCCATTGCAATACACATCACCACCATAGTCCCATGGCACAGCACCATCACTTTCATACGGAATAGGTCCAGGTACCGTGATGGTAATTGGAACCACATATGTCGGCACTGACAAGTGGACAGGATCGAAATAGATGGTTATCGTTGAAATATCCTCATTCTCCAAGGCAACTTTCTCGAACCGGAGACTTCCCTCATCCATCATTTTCTGAACCGTCTCCCTCAACATTACACACTCATTTGCAGTTACAGTACAAGCAACACAATAATTACCACAACCAGGAAAAACTCCATTCTTTAACAAATGACTCTTGACCACAGACATTGGGGTCCTCAACTGATCCACATCCATCACCCAGATTTTACTTTTATCCTCAGAAATTACATTCACCGTCATCTGACCATGCGTCGGCATGGGATTAGCATTAACATTCGACGTTGGTGCAAAATTGATGGCTTTGGAATCCACCAAGTCTTGAACAACATGCTTAAAGGCTTTACAACTCTCAATATTGTGCCCGGGAGCACCAGAATGGAACTCACACTTGACGTTCTCATCATAACTTGCAGGCCTCTGATCTAGTCTTAACGGAGCCAACGTCCTCAACTGTACCAACCCGAGATCCCTCAACTTCTTCAACAGAAGGGCATATGTCATGGGTGGCCTATCAAACTGGCGACCTGCCATCCTTCCCCTAACTTGGTACCCAACCCTTTGTGTTCTCTGTTGAGGTGGCTGTTGTTGCTGTTGTGCGGGTTGATTACCAGCAGGGATTGTTACTGCAGCAGTATACTGGTGGTAATGATCCCTACCGTGTCCTCTTTGGGCATACACAGCACTCGAGTCACCCTCTTTCTTGCGCTGCCCATTTCCGAAGGGCTTCTTCAATCCAGATGACGGAGCATTTCCTTGTATTTTTCCCATTTTCAACCAGCTTTCAATCCTTTCACCAGCCACTACTATATCCGCAAAACCAGTAACTGGACATCCCACCATCCTCTCAGCAAAAGTCCCCTGAAGAGTACCCATGAACAAGTCTGACATCTCCCGATCCATTAATGGGGGTTGAACCCTGGCAGCCAACTCTCTCCACCTTTGTGCATACTCTTTAAACCCCTCGTTCGGCTTTTGAGACATACCCTGCAACTGGGTACGGCTTGGTGCCATGTCAGCGTTAAATTGGTATTGTTTGAAGAAAGCATCCCCCAAATCCTGCCAGCTCTTTATATCTGACGATCTCAGCTTGGTGTACCACTCAAGAGACCCGCCAGATAAGTTATCCTGGAAAAAGTACATCCAGAGCTTCTGAGCCATGGTGTAGGCAGATATCTTTCGAACAAAGGCCTGAAGATGAGTTTCCGGGCAAGAACTTCCATTGTACTTGTTAAACGTGGGCGCCTTGAACTTCTGTGGGATCACAATCCCCTCAACCAGCCCCATATTTGTCATGTTAATAGTCCCAGAAGTGGTATGGCTTTCTAGAGCCCTGATCTTTTCTGCTAGTACCTGAATCTCTTTGTTCGGCGATTGAACACCGTACTGACCGAACTGCTCATTCAACATAGAGAACTGATCCTCTTCTTTATCCTCCACAGCCCCAAAGAAAGGAGAAAACTGAGTTTCCTTCAGAATGTTGCCAACATGACCTAGGCCACTGCCTGCAGCAAAACCAAGACCACCACCATTGTTGATGACTACACCACCATTAGTTGCCTTCTTTCTGGGATCGCCACCACCCCTAGAACCACCAGGACCATTGTTGGAGTTACCCTCTTGACTATTGCCATTATTGGCAATCAAAGCCAGCTCAAGCTTCTCCACCTTCTCGGCGATTGCTTTCTGCTCCAGGGCAAACCCTTGCATGGCGTTGATCAACTCACTCATCTTCTCTTTCAGCTCGAGAATGTCAGCGTTGGATGGATCCATCAGTCTGGGTTTGTTGCGTCTAGTAAAGTATCTGTGCGGACGAGCTACGTGTAGAGGGATGACTCTGCGTGCACGAGCAATGATTCCTGTAACAATCAAACACGTTATAAACTGACACCTGCAAAATAGAGGACGAGTTATTATGATTCATGCATGAATGCAATGTCTATCCGTATGAGGAACATTCTGTCCTTCGATCCTGGCTTCATTGAGACGGATAATAATTCGACAGTAACATTCTGACATCAATCATTTGGCTTTGCCGTACGGAACAGAAAGTTGTGCTTTAGCAAAGATATCACTCGACCATGTGTGTGTTATGTAAGTGTAACACGGAAAAGCAAATAAAGCTTTGAGATCAATCACTGAATGATAATAACCACTGTATAGCAAAAGTGCACAACACGTGCGAGAGTCATGTATCATATCTGATACAAATCAACTTTACAATCCTCCAGAATCGGAAAGAAATACGAGCAAGTGAATTCCGTCAACATGCCTGACGGTAACCCAACACATGATAACAACTGCAATAAAAATCTAATCTGAAGAAGGTCCCACAGAAGGCTCCACATCATCAACCATCCCGGTAAACTTCATAGTGAACCTGAGCTCAGTGTTCTCCTGCTGAAGTCTTCCCACCTCCTTCTGATGAATCTTCATCTGACGGAAATAATGGTCCCTCTCAGCAAGATAGTGATCTCTCTCGGCCATAATCTTTGCTTTCTCTTCTTCCTTAACCCTCAGCTTCGCTTCCCATTCTGTGGTAAGGGATTTGGCTCTAGCTTCCCTCTGAGTCCTCACAAGGACTTGTCTCTTCTTTTCATCTTCAATGACCCTCAAAGCTCTAGCCAACTGCTCTTTGGTAAGGTCGTGCTCATTTATAGATGACTCTAAAGCTTGGCTGATCTTACAGTAATAGGCGGTGTCTTTCTCAAAACGCTTCACCTCTAGAGCATGTCTCTTAGCCTGGTCTTCTGCTTTCCTCTTGACTTCCTGATTAGCCAGTTGAATTCCAACAACACTCATTTCTAACTCAGTCTTCTCTGCTTGCAGTTGATCTCTTGCCCTCCTCATCTCAAGAAATTCTTCCATACTGACAGAAGAGCGTGGCTCCTCAATCAACGGATACCAAAGATCACCCACAGGAAATGGCAGACGAGTGAGCTCAACCCTCTTTCTGAGCCAATCATCAAATGGAGGAAAAGACATGTTATTAGCTCTACCAAAAGGAATCTTGCCTTTCCTTTGAATGTTGCACCATGCATCAGACACTTGCTCCAACAATGACTGATTACCCTCAACCGGGAAGTAGAAAGACTCCTGAATCTCACGCTCGAGGGGAGGAACCTCCATAGCAAATCCCATTTGTCTCTTAAGAAGCGTCGGGTTATAATTAATACACCCTTGAACTCCTATAAGGGGAACATTGGGAAAACTCCCACAGCTGTAAATAAAATCTCGTCCAGCCACATCAATGTGAGTCCAAACTATATCCTTGGCTCGCAAACCCATCAACTTGGTTGCCCAATTTACAATATGGTCAAGAAAGACAAAGGCACCCTTGGAAGGCAAATACCCCACGAACCATTTATATAACAATTAAGCACAACATCTAACCAATCCTCCACGCCGTTTCTCGTTCCGATTATGGACCGAATAATAAACATCCCCAATCAGGGTAGGAATGGGATTCTTCTGAGCAAACACCCGGATGGCATTAATATCCACAAAATTCTTCTGATTAGGGAACAGAATAATTCCATAAATGCTTACGGCAAGCAAAGCACAAACAGTCTTCCAATTACCCAAAACAACATGTTCCTTGGCTTTGGCCTCCAAGAAACTCAGATGAAAACCGGGTAACTTTCCTTTCTCCTTCAAACCTTTCTTAGTCACTTCCGGGCTCAAATAAAGAGCACGAGAAATCTCAACAATATCAGGTTCTTCCTTAGTAACATAAAAAGGAATCTGGTTTCTGACCCGAATGCCCAGAATACCGGCATAATCCTCCATCAAAGGTCCCAACAAATAGTCTGGGAAGACAAAACATCTCAAACCCGGATCATAAAACTGGAGAAGAGTATGGATGGCACTCATATCCCCATCTGTGATCCTGAAAACCATCTTCGTAACACCGCCATAAGCCTCACAGAACATCCCCACATGGCCAGGCGTGATCAATGATATCATACCCTTCAACACGCTAATCTCTGGATCAAAGAAACTATAGACAACATCATCTTTTAAGTCGGTCCTCATACCTGGAACAAGGATGTCTCTCAACCAGAATCTCAATCAAGAATGTACCCTGCATATGGATAAACATGAGTTAGATGCGGATAAATGCAAAATGGGAATGATGCAGATGCATGAATGCAATTCATAGTGCCATCCTCCAAGACATCTGAACACCAACTGTACTGGATTCCGGTCTCAGAACTGATCACAACCATCCAAGGGACTAAGTAACCACAAATCCAACTCGGGGGTTCCGAAATAAACGGAACCGGAGAATACATCACCATCATCACAGGAAAGTCACTGAACGGATAGCAACAAGATCATCTGAACAAGTAACCCCAAATCTAACCCGGGGGATCCGAAATAAACGGAATCCGCTAATAAATACCACGGACAGAACTCCGGCGTGTCAGAAATAAATATCCATAAATCCAACTTATAAATAGAAACCCAGATCACAAACCGAACCAAAGTCACCATCAAAGAGTCACCAACAGAACATGTACCTGTAGGAACCAAACCCCTCCCCTCACGGGTGAATTCTAATAAGGTCATCCTAAGGCGGATAATCGGTCTCGACAATCGGATGAGATACTCAACGGGTTTGCCCCTTCGGGAGTGTCGTGCAGCTCTCATAAGATCATCTAAACCAAAGATCCGGGAAAGAACGGTCACCGAATTCAACAGCTCAAAAGAGATAACCCAACCATATTGGAAACTCCACAAGGAAGAGTTCTCTCAAAAGAACCTCGTCCGGCTGTGCTATGTCACGTCGCAACAACATGTTGATCTAACATGAGAGGAAACGTGAGACCACGCTAATCCTAGGTGTATACTCGGGCTTGGGTTTTAGCCCCACTCAGAACAGCCACCCCCAAATCAGAGGAACCACACCTGTCCAGAATCCAGCACAGTGATAACATGATGCATGCAAACATATATGCAAATATATATACAATCACAGTATAATAATCACAAATACATTAAATAAAGCAGTAAAAGCAACCCAAACTACCCTAAAAACTACGCTAGAGAGCGCTAGGATTGACTCGCTTAGGGAAGATGGACCAGCAAGAGGTCAACTATGTCCCCAGCAGAGTCGCCAGTTGTCACAACGCGAAAAAACAACCGGCGGGGAAAATACAGAGCCGCCACCAACGTTATTCATCCTATGACGGAAAGGGAGCGTAGGACTAACCTAAGAAAGGGAAAGGAACGGTCTTACGACCAGAGATTACAAGGTACGGGAGTCGGTTACGCAAGGAGAAGGATTAGCACCCCCTCACGTCCGCCGTACTCGACGGGATCCACGCTCAAAAGATAGCTCAAAGAAAAGGAAAGGGTTGCTAATAAACTTCTCAAAGAAATTGCACAAACTGGAACAATAAACAGGTGGGGGAGAGAAAGAAGACGGAGGAAGTGGACTCGGCAGGATGTTGCATCCTGGGCCTACGTAGTTTGTCAGAAACAAACATCAGAGTCAACGTAGTTCGGAAAAGGAGACATGCTCGCTAAGACATCGCATCCTATGCCTACGTATCTTCTCTATCCAGAGGAGAATCAGAGCACTCGTAGCTCGGCTAACGCACGCTGAAACAAGACACCAAAAAGGGACGATGAGACGTCAAAAGAAACACCCAAAAGGAAACAGAATGCCAATACATGGACTTACACCCGACTCCCAACAATAACAAATGCTTACCAGTGAACACCAAAGAAAAAGGTTATCAGAACGAACCCCGACAAAGTAACCAAATATCCGGAATAAACCCCCGATATGTATAACCAGTCACTGATAACATGAAATAATATCACATTTTTGGACTCGATTTAACTAAATTATATTATTATTTGATTCGATTTATTTTATTTTATTCGATATTACTTGGTATTTTCCTTCTATTTATTCCAGGCAACATTATTTAAAGCATACGTGAAAAAGAAAGAAAAGGAGGTGCAAAAAGATGATGAGAAGCAATTCCACTAAAGCCCAACCCACAACTATCAACTAGAAGCGCCCAAGATTTGGTGTCCCAAGAATAGTAGTCAGTGATGGTGGATCGCATTTCATATCTAAGATACTCGAAAAACTACTGTTTAAGTATGGTGTAAGACATCGAGTAGCGACACCTTACCATCCTCAAACCAGTGGACAGATGGAAGTGTCTAATAGAGAAATCAAACAGATATTGGAAAAAACAGTCGCCACCTCAAGGAAAGATTGGTCATCAAAATTACCCGAAGCTTTATGGGCATATCGAACCGCTTACAAAACTCCCATAGGAACAACCCCATTTAAGCTTATTTATGGTAAATCTTGCCACCTCCCGGTAGAGTTAGAACATAAGGCCTATTGGGCTATTAAAAATTTTAATTTAAACTATAAAGCCGCCGGTGAAAAGCGAATCCTTGATATAAACGAATTAGAGGAACTTAGACAAGACGCATACGAAAATGCCAGAATCTACAAAGAAAGAACGAAAAAATGGCATGATAAGCGCATATCAAGGAAAACTTTCAAACAAGGCGATGTAGTCCTATTATTTAACTCTAGACTTAAGTTATTCCCAGGAAAACTACGCTCTAGATGGTCAGGCCCTTTCCAAGTTACTAATGTTTTCCCTAGTGGAGGTGTGGAAATTAAAGGAAAATCTATGGAAGCATTTATCGTAAACTGGCAGCGTCTGAAACATTATCACTATGATGAAAACAATGAAGATTTGCAAGTCCTGCACTTAGACGTATTGTCTCCTAAATCTATAGATTAACAGTTACTAGTTTTATGTCGAGCTTGCGACATTAAACAAAGCGCTTCGTGGGAGACAACCCACAACTTTCTATTTTATTTTCTATTTTTATTTCTTTTCTTTGATTATTCTTTTGATTTTATTTAGTATTCATTCTTCATTTGTTTTATTTTATAAAACTTTTCTTCTTTTCTTCTTTCGGCATCTGGCCAAATCCTGACTAAATTCTTGTTTTTCTTTTCTTTAGTTAACACTAACCTGATGGGACAAATTGATCGTATGGGTATCAAATTCAGAGGGAAAGCTCAGAAACAAAAATTCGAAGAGCTAGCAGAGAGAGAGATGCACCCAAGTTTCTATGCTGATGATTGGGCAATGACTGCCCTTGGACTAAGAGAGAGTGTCATGTATCTGTTGAGTCAAATAAGGTGGGAAACCACACCTATTCGAAGACAATTTGTCACTTACCGAAGGCTAACTCTAGAATTCCTTAGCTCCCTGATCCACCTACCCAGCCATGGAAAAGGAATAAGCAGAGGTTTCATTCAGTTCAGGATGTTCAATATGGAGTATCAATTTAACATTCAAGACTTTACTAACCTTTTAGGGTTCCCTACCTCTTTTGATACATTCACAGTGAGCCAAGAAGACCTTTTTGAATATAGAGAGCTTGAACATTTTTGGGGAAGTTTGACGGGTAATGACGACCCTGAGGAACATGAGTTTCTTTCTGGAAACATACATAACCCAGCATTTCGTTATTTCCACAAGATCCTAGCACACACTCTTTTTGGGAAGAAATCAAACAATACCACAGTATCATGTGATGAACTCTTCATCATATTTTGTGCTTCCCAGAACCGTCCAGTGAATGGTGCCACTTATATGTTGGCGAATTTTGACTGCCTTATTCAAGATGACTGTGCACCGATCCTAATAGGAGGACTGATAACCATGATTGGTAATGCTATCGGATTACGCCAACCCATGCTTGACTTGAGCCCTTTTTGTGGCATTGCGCCTATGAGTATACCTTTCCTCTTCAACACTATGTTTATAGGAAACCTTGGGCCTGAAGAGTTTGAGCTAATAATTAACAACCAAGTTCTTTGCCTATTCACCTTGCCTAGTCCGATGACTAGTGTTCATAACCGAAACAATTGGCTCTACAATCTGAATGGAATACCTTTTCCCGTTAGATCTATTAAATCCATCCAAGACTATGAGATTTGTGACGACCAGATTCCTTATGCTGAGTCTGACCCACAGACACCATCTGGGTACCATGATGTTGACTCTCCACCTCATCTTATCCCGACCGCAGAGTCGGCAATACCTGATCTTAGACATCATATGCCCGGAACTGATTATAACACCGTCATTCAAGCCTTGATGCCAGAACAAGAAGCCATCAGAAAAGAGTTAACTAATATGGGACATGAATTTCTGGGATACATGAGTAGTATGACAAATCAATTTCATGAGTTGCTACACCGTGTAAATTCCTTTGCTCCTCCGGTCAGAGACCCTGCAAGTGGCTAGAAGTTTTTAGTTAATTAGTTTTAGTTTTAGGCTATTTATAGTTTTGTTTCACATTACTTTTAATCTTAGTATTTGTTTTTCGCATGTTTGCCTTTATCTTCCAATGTTACATTATGGTTATTTTATGAAGCTATTGCATTATTGGTTTATTTTATTTTATTTCGATTTATGCAATATCTACAATTATCAATAATGATCTTTACTGTATGCTACTTACATAGCCTATTAGAGAAAAATATATTCGTGCACTATGATGTGTAGTAGAATAGCATACATGGTATTTCTAAAATATAACAATAGCAAAATAAAATAAACATAAACAAAACAAAACAAAACAATAAAAATAAAATAATAATAACAAATTATGAAGCACCCACGTAAGTGACCGTTGCAAGCTGACTAGTGTGACGAGCATCACACAAGCCATCACGGTCGTCACGCAAGTGCATGTGACGCCCATAACACCTTCCGTCACGAGCGTGACAACTCCAAAATAGGTGAACGTTAGTGACCGTTGGGGACACGACCGTTACACCTCACTTTTTATTTTCCCCATTCATTCACCTTTACTCCATCCCAATCACATTCATCCACATTTATTTTTCTTTCACCCACTCCTCTTCCAACTTCTAAAAACTTTCCCTATAAATACCTACACTCCATTTCTCCCTAAACCACATCATTCCAACAAACAACTTTATACAAATACATTTTCACCCTCTTTCATTCTTTCAACCCACCTATCGATATGGCGGAAAACCAACAATTCGGAAATATCATCTTCCGATCCGAAGACGATAACTTCCAACGCGAGCAGTTCGAATGATTTCAACAACGAGGTGTCGTCTCTACCAGGTATCCTGATTTAAATTGTTTACAAGAATTAGGATTACTTCAAGGTGTACAATGGATGCTTAGGCTTACTGATTTAACCTTCCTTTACACACACAATCAACCTATCTACCCATCACTCACCTTAGAATTTTTAAGTTCTTATTCTTACAACACTCCAACCGGTGAAGACGAGTACTTAACCGGCTCAACACCGAGTACTCACTATCCCAGAACCAATTGAGTGCCATGCTACACTTCCCTGTAGAAGGCCAAGTCCAACCAAGAATCCCTCCGAACTCACAGTGGCACTTAAACGCCTTTGACCTCTTTAGAAAAATATCTGGTGTGGAAACTTACAACTGGGACGTACTACTTGCTTCGCATATACATAACCCAACCATCCGATATTTTATCCGTATCCTGCAAAACACCATTTTTGGAAGACCGAACAACAGCAAAGTCAACGCAAAGGAATTATTCTTCCTCCACTGCGTCTTTGAAATGGATACAAAGGTAAACGCCGCTTCCTTCTTATTTCACCATATCCGCACCCTTTATGCTAGAGGCCGTCAACCTTTTGTGATTGGAGGATTAATAACCACCATAGCCCTTGGTTTGAATCTAGGGGACAGACTTCAAAATTTACAATCTCTGCCACCACTATTTATGGATATAAGCTATTGTCACTCCAGCCGCTTAATCAAAAATAGGGTAGGCGGAAGGTATTATCTTATGGTGAACAACCAAGAAGTCCCAAGCGTTGTTTTGCCCAACATTGCCCTCACAGATGTCACCAACCCCAACCGATTCATCTATGATCTGAATGCTCCCGAAGCTACCGAGCCTTCACAAGCAAACCCGCCCCCGAACGAGTTTGAAGAAATGGAGCAAGGTGATCAAGGTCCTGAACAACAATCAGCCCCGCTTAACCCTTCCGACAATGCAACTGGTCCATCCTCCCGACGTCGTCGAAGAAGAAGGCCAGCAACTAATGATGACATCATGAATGCTATTGATGATATGCATGCGCAGAATAACGAAGTGATGCAACTGATGCGCCAGATGCAACATCAACAGGAAGCGAGGAATGCAATAACCGACCAGCGGTTCACGGACTTGCTCAACAGGTTTGATGACTTGGAAGTACGTCAACGCTCACCGGGTCCGAGAACAAGAGGACGCAGGCAGAATTGAGTTCGGGTCCCCTTTTCTTTTTTCCTTTTGTTTTGTTTTCTATGAAACATTGGGGACAATGTTTCATTTAAGTGTGTGTGGGGGGGGGGGACTTTGTTTCAGTTATGATTACTCCTCTTTCAACATTTCTTTTTCAAGTATGTACTTCCCTTTTCATTGTTATTTCCCTTTCATTTAAATGTTTATCTTAAAAAAAATATATATTTATAATATATATTTATTTTAAAGTTAAGTCCCTAGTGTGAAATTTTTTTATTATCTATTCCCCTCAATTTTCTTGAGCCATAACAAAAATTCAACACACTCAATAAGTATAAAGGTTGCTTATTTTATCAAACTTGAGTAAAATTAAGACAAAAATTATTACCGCCCCAACGCTCTAAAAACCTCAACATGTTAGATCAGAAAAGTCCCTATTATACCAATCCCTTGAACTTTTAGTTTTATAGTAACCCCGAGTAGTTTATACGAGAAGTCGGCACCATCCTAATAGCAAACTACGTGGAGAGCCGATGAATATAAGTGAATGATTCCCAAGACAATATATTAGAAAGAAAAAATCAGGAAATGCACTAATTAAGTTAGGTGATCCTTACCCGATCATTTAATCCAAAGGTTGCGGACCCTACAAAAACATTTTATGAACGATCCATTATGAGTTGGTTCAGCGGTTTCTGGTGCTGAACTTGGTAGGGCGGACTACGGTCCGATCCCCCGCAATTTGCAATGGACTAAATAACGAAGTTATCCAACTTATGTACCAGAACTTCAAGCTAAAAAGGGAATCAGAATCGCTAACCGGTTACTCCACTATGTGCGCGAAAAGATAAAGGGCTTAATGTGATTTCGCTAGAATGGGAACGGGTGAAATAAGAGTAAAAGAACTAGGATAGCTATAATAGCGTGACTCGAACTGGTTTGCATAAGGTAAGGGTATCTGAGGTTGTAACGGTAGTTGTTGATGTTAAGATTAAGCTCAGGTTATTTCTAAACGATATTTACTTGCAACCTACTACGAATTGATGTGTGTCTGGAAATTTCATCTGGCTAATATTTTAAAACGATTTCTATACTGTATCTTGCCTGAGGACAAGCAAAAGTCTAAGTATGGGAGAGTTTGATAACATGAAATAATATCATATTTTTGGACTCGATTTAACTAAATTATATTATTATTTGATTCGATTTATTTTATTTTATTCGATATTACTTGGTATTTTTCTTCTATTTATTCCAGGCAACATTATTTGAAGCATACGTGAAAAAGAAAGAAAATGAGGTGCAAAAAGATGATGAGAAGCAATTCCACTAAAGCCCAGCCCACGACTATCAACTAGAAGCGCTGAAGCTGTGACGACCGCCACACAAGGTGTGACGAGCGTCACGCCCCCCTGCTTTGTGCTACGAGCGTAACACATGGTGTGACGAACGTCACACCCCCATTCCTATATTTTTGGGTTTGACGCGTAACAGAAGCACGTTCTTCCTCTTTCTTCGCTTGACCAGTTGACGTGAGGAAACCTACTGAATGGAAGAAACGGTTACAAAATGGATTAATATAAATAGGACCAATTATGGAACCCTGAGGTCTCGCTCAATTTTCCAGTTTTCGGCACCGCATTACTTTTACTGTTTTTCTTATTATCCAACACTCTACTTTCCTAGCAATTTTTATTTCCTTTTCTTTTCCAGTCAATTTTAAAGCGTTCAATTAATTTTCTCACAATAGTTTCTACACCGGAAACTATTGTGTAACTTTTACTGGATCTAACCTTACGTTAGATCATAGTATTTTATTCCTTCATTTTTATTTTCCTGTCCGATCGAAGATTGTAAGAACAAATCCAACCGGTTTGTGGTGGAGAGTTTAAGCATCGAAGCTAGGAATAATCAAGACTTCTATTAATTTTACAGGTTCTTTAATTTTATTGTTTAAATTTATATATGCTCTGCACTCTATTTATTTATACTGTCTGTCTGATATGGCTGTATGTAAGCATAATTATTGTTTAGGCTTGTTTAGCATGTCTGGCTAAATAAACTTAGATATCGGTATGTAAAGTAAGCGGAATGAAGGAATCAGAACTAAGTTGGTTTAATTTTGTTTAAAAACATAATCACTCTTTTTATGGTCTCAATTTACAGAGTTAATACCAATGTTTCTGTTACGAGAGTAAAAGACATAAAGAAGTTAAAATCAATAGAACGACGGTTTGAGTTTTTAACTGGACAGTGTAAATTGGACATTAATTTTAAATCAGGGCGAAAGCAATTTTTAGAGTTAATTAAATTCTAATCATTTTCAAAAAGTATTTTTAAAGGTTAAATGTGAGGACGAGAGTTAAGCATTTAAGTTTAATTATATAATCTAAGTCAACAGAGCGAGAGTTTGAGACAAGGGTGTTTAAATGGTTAGCATTTTCTTAAAAAGAGTTTCTATAGATTCGATTGTTTTCAAAAAGTGATTTTGGACTTAACTAATTAGTGACAGCGCACGTCAATATAAAGTCATAGTCTATTCAACAGAGCGAGAGTTTGAGAAAAGGCTTTTAAATCAATAGTGTCTACTGAAAAGATTTATTTTAAAACTACGAAACCAACGAAGATTTGATTCCCTAATTACGACGAACTGCATATCGATATCCGCTTATTTGATATTTAATCTAGATCTTATTTTAGTTTTATTTTTCCCCCTAATCAACAAAGTATCATCCGCCTTAGCTTTACGAAGTAACCTTAGAAAAACGGTATATCGATTCATAAGTACCTGTGGGAACGATATCTTTTAAAACTACGCGATAAGATTGTGCATTTGCAGTTAACACCCCATTCGACTCATAAAGTCGCGATCAAACCACAAATGAACCCCAAAGATGAACCCCAATATGAACCCCAAGTAATAACAGAAGAAATCCCCCAAATCAATATAGGTGAACCCCGAACGGATAACAGGTAACCAAAGTGAACCCCAACTAGTGAATCCCGAATAATAATAGAAGAAATCCCCAAGGTATGAACATGCAACACACACACGCTGAACAAACGGGTACTCACGCCAAAGAAAACAAATGCCAGAAATAAAAACACGAAACAGTAAACGCAAGTTGAGAATAAAGGTGAACAAACAGAGACTCAACAATGGAAGAGGGAACCAACACAAATATAAAAGGAAACAACTAAAGGGTGGACACACGCGAAAACAAAGAAAAGGGTGCCCGGAGAGATTGCCCTCAACCTCCTGCCTACGTATCTCATCTGGTATGAGAATCGGGGCGACGTAGTTCCCCTCACCAGGGGTAAAACACTCTCCTAACCAGAGACCGGGGAAACAAAAAACTAATAAGGAGACTAAGACTCGAGCCTAATAGTTGTCATGCAATCAATATCCCTAAGTGGAGGTCTCTAACAAGAACTTGACTCATCCTGGAAGCAAGTCAGCTCAAGCCTAAACTCTACATACGTTCAACTTCCTCAGAAGTTAATCGTACAACTCCTACAGAAATGGAGATGAGAAGAGGAAAGCAAATAGACACACCAACACAAGTAAACAAGCATCACACACTATATCCATACAAGAGGCTCAAACAATGAGTGGGATTTAGTCAAGAGGGGTCATATCAACCTCGACAAACAAGCCAAACTGTAAGGGGTAATTTGTAGCTCTTAACCACTAACATTAAACGTCAGGGTGAGCAGATCAAAATGGTAATGAGGATGAGACCTCATAGCTCTTAACCCTGGCCAGGGTGAGCTCATGACACAGAAAGCGTGGGGATCTAGAAAGTGGGATCCTTTTCCACTTGACAGACTCTGGACAAAATATCTGGGGCACATGTTCAGAAGCATCAGCACGTAGTGCGAGCATAAAGAACGACACACTGAATAACGGGGAATCGGTCACAGATCCCTACCTTCCGTCAATTTCCTCTTCTCTTGGAGGTCTTGTCAAATATAACACATGCCTCTTCTTGGAGGTCTTTGGGCACAATTTTAAACAAACACAAACAGAGCCTCTGAAGGAGGACTTGCCAGCAAAATGCCTGCCAAAACGGCAGACTACATGAAGTAAGAAGCTAACTACCTGAGTGGTGTGTCAACCATAATCCAATGCTCAAGCAAGAGCTAAAGCAAGTAAGCAACTAAGGTACCTGTACAAAGACTAAACAGTTAGTACTTCAATTATAAAACCAGAAGACAAGCAGTGAAACCCTCTAACAGTTACACAATTCAATGCATAAGTGTTCTAACACTCAAATGAGCTCATGAGCTCACCACATAAATTAAAACCCTACAAAACAAAAATAGGTCAGAACTCAATGCATTTTGTATCTCACAAGGTGAGAACAAACCCAATCATCAATGATGAGTATCCAAACCTGAAACAAGGGACAAAGTTAGTTTATGTACATCCAATCAACACAACAAAGCATAAACAAACAATGACATGAGATGAATTGAATCAAGATCACTCCAAGTCAGAAGTAGGGTCCTTCACATGACCACCCAATAATACATACTCCAATGATCCAAAATCAACCATAAACCCCTTGCAAACTCAAGCAGAACAAGCTTGCACTCAAAACTTGCTCACAATGGCATCATACCTCTTCAAACACTTCTTAAAGCCTCCAAAAGATGTGAGAACCCCAAATAAACTCCAACCACTGATCACAAGCCCCAAACAGAACCATATGAACCCCTAAACATCAATCCCCAAGGCCAAAGACCCACCATACCTCAAATACCATTCAATTACTTCAAAAGCTCCAAAATAAGCATAAATCACTTCAACAAGTCACCACAAGCCTCAAACCATTCCAAAGTTCACAAGTCAGTAGGGTCATGCTTCTAAAATCATCTCTAATGAGTCACAAATCCAATTTATAAGCCTATCCATTCATATCATACCATTAAGAACCTCAACTCCCCCCAATATCTTATAAGTCTCCTTGAGAATTCACTTGTGTTCCCAACCTTCAAATGAGTACCAAATAATGTATGACTTGAATGAATGCACCAATCAAATGACTCAAGACTCACAAATCAGGTATCAAACCAATGCAAAAGAGGCAAAGGCTCACACTACAAAGAAAACCCCAAACCAAGTCAAAGAATGGACCAAGAGCAAACCCTAAAATAGGGTCAAAACCCTAGTACTAAGACAAGATTCAAAACCTAACCAAATGACCAATCCAGGACCCATCCTTTTGCACATCACACATTCAAACACTCCCTCCAATGTCCTCAAAAGGACCAGCATCAAATCAATGATCAAGTGTCTTAACTTGCCTATGTAATGTAATGACCAAAAATATGCACAAAATGAACTTCCAACTTAGAAAATTCATATCAAATCAGAAATGCATGCAATGACTTTGGGGTTTTTTGTATAAGTTCCTTATGCCATGAATGTTCAATATGCAAAAGGTCAAGTCCAAAATGATGCAAATGCTATGTGAACAAAAATGCACCAATTCAATGTCAAAAATGTGACACAAATTGTCACATTTTTCTCTATGTGTCAAAAATGATGATAACATGTGAGAAAAAATCCAAACCAGTGACCAATAATTCATGTCATGTATGCAAAAGAATGGATCAAAAGGTTCAAAATTGAGGATTTCATAATACATTGAATGCACTAGGTCAATTTGGCACAATATTGATTCAAAAATTCCCACATAAAAGTCCAGACACCAAAAATTCTTGAATTTAACACCATAAAAAAGTAGACACAAATACAAAACTATGAAAAAAAATTGGGACTCAATTGGACAATTTTTGGATTTTTTATGAATTAAACAAAATGACCAAAATAATTGAAATATAAAATAGAAAAAGGAGGGAAATGAATTATTTGAATTAAACAGGAAAAAACACAGACCGCTGGATCTGGCGCGCATCTGAGATCAACGGTCCACGTTCAAACTAGTGAAACGCACCGTTTCATTAATTGAGTCACCCACCCAGTCAGCGTTCAACGCTTGCGTGGCCTCAGTCAAACAACTCTCATCCAATCAACCTTCCACGCACTGAACCACATGGCGCCCACTCATCAAAACCCTAGCTATGACACAGACGCCGGAGCTCCGCTCCGGTCGTCTTCTCCGGTGAGTCCCCGGTGGCTCCCACGGCGGCGCCACCCTAAAATTTCCCAGAAATTCACCAGACTAACATCATTCCACTCAGATTTCCACGTTGATTCCAAATATCACATTAGATTCTCCTAATTCTTCCTAAGTTTTGCAATTCGAAGAAGAGAAGTTTTCAGATCCAAACTTCCAGTCACAATGAAATCCTTAATACTCACTCAATCTCAATTCTAATCATATATTCATGACCTACACAACAAGATCTTTCATTCTATAACCTAAAAACAGCAAAAGGAGAGAGTGAAAATGGAGTCACCTGGAATTGGAGATCTCTGGAATCACAATCTCACGAGCTCAGCTGCTCCAGATCAACTCCTTTGAACTTCCTTTGAAGCTTTATGCAAAAAGAAATGGCTGAAACCTCTTGAATGTGCCTCAATTTCCAAATCCGATCATCATGATAATGCACTTGAACTGCTTGATTTCTTGAGGAATAACATCAAACGATGGATGATTCTTGCTCAGTGAAGTATGAGGATCAAGAAACTGTAATAATCTTTGAGATTTGTGTGAAGAAAAAGCAAATTCGAGGAGAGAAATTTTGAGAGAGTTTTCTTGAATTCTAGATCTGAAAATGCAGTTATGAGGCTTGTGATTAGGGTTTCCCTACTTATACTTCTTGCTAATAACACTGATAATCATTTTAGCCATTTACTAATCATGATTAATGAGTTATTATGAAAATTGCAAAAATGCAAATTGAATTCCCATGGCCATAATGCACGTGTTCAGCCCCATGCTAGGATTTTAATCCACTCAAGAGCAACCAAGGGTCAGGATTTGAAGGTTATTTTGCTTACATCTTAAGCCAAGAATGAATGGTGAAGATTTGCTTCATTTTGAACATGTGTGAAACAAGGAACATACATGCCTCTTTCATGCATGGCAATGGCTCATTTTTACTCAAATATGGTCTATGAAGAAGGCTGAAGTGAAGCCTTGCCTTGGTTCTTTGTGAATTTTGATTTGTAGCATGATACCATCCTTAGAACAAATGTGAAATAATGTGACTTTCGACCATGATTCCTTGAGGCTTAGTTTGCACAATTGAGTCAAATGATGTCATTTTGAGATGCCTTGAACATGAGAAGCACTTTGCAAAAAGAATGAACCAATTTGAAGCATTATATCAAAAGTTATGCCATTTTGAATTTCCATGCACACTTTGTGATCAAATGACCATAACTCCTCAACCACCCATTATATGTACATGAATTAGGACTTTTTCGAAAGGGGAGACAAAGATCTACAAGTTTCATGTTCACCAAAAATCCATTTGAAATTCCTTTAATATTGAAAAGTCAAGTTGAAAGTGGACCAAAAACTTGCCAAATTTGGAAACTTTGAATTATAGGTCATTTTCCACTTTTAGTAACTTTTGCCATGACCTTTGAATCTTTAGGATGGATATTTAGAATGATGAATAGACCCCATTTGAACATGATTGAGGTGTCTCAACTCATTTCCCCATCTCATAGCCCTCAGTTGACTGCACAGTTGACTTTTGTCCTCAGATGACCTTGAAATGTCTTGATCAACTTGAGCCTCTACCACTTGGTGAAATTGCTTCAAAATGAAACCCTAGCTCATGTAAGCTCCTTATAATAATCATGTAATCCTCATCCCAAGAAAATACCTCATCTCTCTGAGAAACCCTAGTTGGAAGAATTGCATTGATTAGGGTTGACTAGAGGTCACAACCCTAATCCAGAGGAACTTGAGGATGAACTCTGACACCCTTGATGATGATAGAACCATGATGATGGTGATATATCCTTACAGATAAGATGATGCTCAAGACCTTTGAAGAATCAAGAAACCCTAATTGAAGCCCATACCCTCAGATGGTTGATGATCAATTCATAGAGACCCTCAGGCTTGAATCACCTAACTTCCCCATCTTTTGAAAAGACTTTGGAGAATGAACTTCTCATTTTCATATGAGATGCAAAATGCAATGTCTAATGCCCTAAAACATGAAATGCAATTCCCCAAACTAGTCTCAAGAAGAGGAGGGCAAATTTTGAGGTGTTACACATCGACACATTCTTTATCAAACACGAAAGACTTGTCTTTCACAATCAAACTAGTTAACGATTTTGATATTTTAGATAAGTCTCTTATGAACTTGCGGTAAAAACCTGCATGTCCCAAGAAACTTCTTATGCCTCTCTCATTCATGCGAGGTGGGGATTTGATATTACCTCCACTTTCGCTTTGTCAACTTTTATTCCCCTCTAGGAAATTTTGTGCCCTAAGATTATGCCTTCATGCACTATAAAATGACATTTCTCCCAATTGAGAATCAGGTTGGTCTGTTGGCATCTTTCTAACACAAGATACAAGTTAGTTAAACAGTTATCAAAAGAAGAACTAAAAACATAAAAATCATCCATGAACACTTCCATATGCTTTTCAAGCATGTCAGCAAAAATGGATCTCATACACTTATGAAATGTAGTGGGTGCATTGCACAATACAAATGGCATCCTTCTATAAGCAAAGATACCATATGGACACGTGAACTTTGTCTTCTGTTGATCTTTGGGAGCTACAACAATCTGATTATATCCCGAATATCCATCCAGGAAATAATAGTAGTCATAACCAACCAACCTTTCCAACATTTTATCAATGAATGGGAGAGGAAAATGGTCTTTTCTTGTTGCAATGTTCAACCTTCTGTAATCTATGCATACTCTTCAATCCATGACAGTTCTTGTGGGAGTCAACTCATTTTTTTCATTCATGATGATGGTTGTTCGCCCCTTCTTAGGTACTACATGTGCGGGACTCACCCATGAGCTATCAGATATAGGATAAATAAGACCTCAATCTAACAGCTGCATAACTTCTTTGTGAACCACTTCTTTCATCACAGGATTAAGTCTCATTTGTGGTTGGACAACTGGCTTGTGATCATCCTCCACCAGTATCTTGTGCATGCCAACTATCGGGCTAATACCTTTCAAATCTTCGATTGCCTATCCAATAGCACTCTTGTGTTTTTTAAGTACATGGATGAGTTTTGCTTCTTGGAAACTTTTGAGACTAGAATTTATGATACCTGAGCATTTCTCTTCAGTGTCAAGAAAAACATATTTGAGATGCTCTAGTAGTTATTTCAAATCCGTACCCTTCTTGAGTTCTTGTTTTTCTTCTCCAAATTGTGGTGGTCTTAAATCTTCCTACCAGCGTGGATTGGATCTAATCCACTGAGGTTGTGCTTCCATCATGGCTAGCACTTCAGATTCTATCTCATCCTTCTCTTCATCATTTTCGAAAATTGATAGGCTCAAGACCCGTTCCAAAGGTAACTACGATGTCTTCATCGGACTGCCATGAGATTTCACTTGATCTATTACCTCTATAGTATGGTTGGTACCAACATCATCTTTGTATTTAATAGTGTTTCGGACATAAATCTTTCATTCTTCATCATAGACTTTTAGAGTCATCGTTCCTTCTTCTATGTTTATCATACATCTTCCCATCTCTAGAAATGGTCTGCCTAAAATGAGAGGAATCTTTTCATCTTCAGGCATTTTAAGAATTACAACGTCTACCAGGAAGACAAATTTGTCTATCTTCACTAGAACATATTCTACCACTCCATACGGTCGCTTAACTGAGTGATCAGCAAATTGTAATGTCATCCTAGTGTCTTGAACCGTGCCAATACCCCATATTTTGTAAATAGATAAAGGCATCAAACTGACACTAGCTCCCAAATCAATAAGCGCTTTTTTGAAAGTTTTATTTCCTATAGTGCAAGGCATAGTAACTGATCCTTTATCCTTCTTCTTCACTGGTATCTTCATCCCCTACAAAATAGCACTACAGGTTTCAGTTAAAAGAACCAGCTCAATGTTGGTGGGACGCTTCTTTGAGACGATGTCTTTCATGAATTTGGCGTATAAGGGCATTTTCTCCAAGGCCTCAAAGAACGGAATGTTAATCTCAAGTTTCTTGAATATTTCCAAGAATTTCTCGAAATGTTTCTCATTCTTATTCTTCTTCTTTGTCCTTTGAGGATATGGGAGTCTGATGGTTGGTTTAGGGTCTTTCTACTTATCTTCCTCTACAATTGGTAATACAACAACCTCTTCTTGTTTTTTCTCATGGTATCTTATTTCTAAATCCACCTCCAGTAATTCATCCTCTTCCACCTGTTTATTCTTAGAATTCTCCAAAGACTTACCACTTCTGGTTACAACAACACTCACATTATTATGTTCTCTTGGATTTATCACAGTTACACTATGTAGGGTACCTGGTGCTTGGGAACCGGCTAGTTGTTGTGCTATTTGCCCCATTTGTACTTCAATATTTTTTATAGAAGTTATGGCGTTTCTCTGATTATTTCTGGTGTCTTCTTGGAATTTGGATGAAAATTGACCAAGTTATGGTCAATTGAAGTTTGGCGAAAATCAGGGTGCTGCATAGGGAAACCTTCAAACCCAAAAGATAAACCAAGCAAAATATATTCTTGAACAATGAATCAAACTTGTATAGGGTCTAAATTGGCTCATATGAGAAAATGAATGGGCTCCATATGATAAATGTTTCCCAAGTTATGACCTTTGGAAGTTCAACTTGAAGATTACGTCAAAATCTTAGACAACTTGAGATGTTTTGCCTTCAAAAATGGTTTTCCATTCACAAATTTATCTTGACATGTGAAGATAAGTTTTAGATGATGGATATTAGAGTCCAATGCAAAAATAACCACATTCATAATTTTCTTGATAAAAATGTTACGACCTTTGGAAGTCAACCTAACAATTGCCTCAAATGAGCATCTGGAGTTGTATGATAGGGTGTCAAGCAAATCTACGGTAATTGATTTGAAGCTTAAAACAAACAAACAGGTAAAAATTGAAGAAGCAGTTGCTGCAGAGGTGGAGAAAAGGTTGAAGGCACTAAACATAGGTGCTCAGAAAGTGGCTCAAGTACAACAGGCATCAAACGATGTATGTGGCATTTGTAATGGACCACACAATACTGTTCATTGCTTTGCAACACCATAGCAGATAGAAGATATCAAGTTTTTAAAGCAAAACAATCCCTACTCCAACACCTACAATCCGGGGTGGAAGAATCACCCCAACTTTGCTTGGAAAGATCAGAAGGGGAATGTGCAACAGCAGGTACAAGGCCAATATCAAAACCAATATCTGCAACAGCAACAACAAGTCCCAACGAAGGCAGATTAGGAGATTGCAATTGAAAAGATGGAAGCTCAAAATATGCAATTTGAAGAAGAGACTAGAAACAATCAGAAGAATACCACCGCCTCTCTAAGGAATCTCGAAGTTCAGCTGGGACAGATAGCACAGCAATTGGCAAGTTCTCGAACACCAGGTTCCCTACCAAGTGAAACAATTCAAAATCCGAGAGGTCAGGAGAATGTTAATATTATCACGACGACAGAGAAAAAGGTTTCTAAAAAGAAAAAAATGATATCACCGAGCGAGCCGACTAAAGAAGAAACTACAAAAGAAACTAAACTGGTGATTAAGTTGCCCTATCCTCAGAGAATGACAAAGAAGGAACCTAGTGAGTCGGACTTGGAGAAATTCATGACATTGTTTAAAAGGATTGAGGGTCATATGGCTTTGTTTGAAGCACTTGAAAGGATGCCCATGTACAAGAAATTCGTGGAAGAGGTAATGGCTGAAAAGAAACCAACCACTGAAGAACAAGTATCTGGTAAGGAACAATATAATGCAAACTCCCTAGAGCAGAACATTCCTAACAAACAGAAGGATCCAGGAACCGTCATAGTACCATGCACAATCAAAGAAAGAACCTTCAAAAAGGTACTAATAGATTCGGGAGCTAGTGTGAATCTGATGCCATTATCGGTCTATCACAGGCTGGGTATTAAAAACATCAGTGATATAAAGACCAATCTGAAGCTTGCGGATCACTCAAGAAAAGATGCATATGGTATAGCTGAAGATGTGCTGGTAACAATAGCGGACTTGACTTTCCCAGTCGATTTTGTAATCCTAGACATACCTGAAGACAATGAGGCACCCATCATTCTGGGTCGACCTTTCATGAAGACGAGTCGATGCAAGCTCGACATGGATGAGTGCACGTTAACCTTGAAAGTTCACAACAAGGAAATAACATTGAATGCTATTGAAAACCAGGAGATGAAGGAAGATACAAAATCTCAGTATCAAGTAGGCTTAATCAGGACATTGAATACTATCAAAGGCTCACCACTGCTAGTAGCCACCCGAAATGGAAAGATTCCGAACACTGAAAGGATAGTTAAAAAGGAATCGTGGCACAAAGGAGTCCACACTGATAAAAGAGACAACGTCCATGTTGTAGACAAGAGGTGCAACAAGGTTTTGAACCTGAAATACACCCCATGATAAGGGAAATGAACCGTCGAGCCATGCGACGTTAAACGAAGCGCTTCGTGGGAGGCAACCCACGCGTTTGGTTTCTAATTTATTGCGTTTTTATTTTTCTTTGTGTGTGCTAAAATTTTGTGTAGGGGAGGAGGAGAATTAAAAGGGCAAAGTCACAAACACCTCCAAATGGAAGGAAACTACACAAGTGTAGTAAACCAACAGTAGTCGCTGTGAGTCCCCTTTGTATCTGGATTTAAACATTGAGGTCAATGTTTAGTTCAGGTGTGGGGGGTTTTTCCTTTCATGTTTTATTTCCATCGCTTTTGTTTTGTTGTCGCCGTATTGTTTTTGTTTGTTTTCGTTGTTTACTTGTGTGTACAGAGTGATGAGAAATGGTTGGACGAATCCGGGATCAATGGTAGTGGATGAAAGACACCCCTCATACTTATTCTGATAAGGCACCCCGGAAGTTGATGCAACCATGAGAAAATAAGTCGGACACAATTTGGGGACACCGGACCAAGAGAGCGGTAGGGAAAAACCAAGTCAGAAAAGAACCACATAACACGAGGAGGCTTCAGAGCTTGCAAGCTAACCAACATGGTGAGATCACAAAAAGCCAAACACTAAATATCAGCATGAGAGTTCAGCCAGGTATGACTTTATCACTCTGATTTTGCGTATGTCCTGTTGACACGTCACAGCATGACAACACACACTGAGGCAAGTTGTTTGTTTAGCCAGGGCATTTCTAACCATCCCTATCTGTATGTTTCCCTTCGTGAACCCCGTTGAGCCTTAGCCATTTTATTCATCATAAACCCCCTGTTAACTATTAAGCATTATTCATCATAAACCCCCTGTTAACTTTTAATCATTCATTTTTTTCCATAACTCGGTATGATTGTGTGAATTGCAAGATGTGCAATAAAACTAAGTTTGGGGTGGAAATCTTGAAAGAGAAGGCAAGTGCATAATAAGAGAGCAGACAAAAAGAAAAATAGTTTCTTTAAAAGAAAAAAAAGGGAAAAAAAAGAGAAAAGAAAAACAAAAGAGAAAAATGCATTTGCCGAGACTTAAGACTCTAACACCTATAAAATGCTCGAAAAATTTGAGTAGAAAAAGAGTCAAAAGAGTGAAATTAACCCCCAGAGTATACGTGATGCACGAGAAAAAGAGAAAGAAAAATCACACAACATGACTGCCGAGTTCAAAACCCTTTGTTATCCATTTTTTTTGTTTATCCCACCGTACCCAAGCCCCGTTACAACCCAAAAAGACCTCATAAAGTGTGTGGAATCTGCTGCTGTCGTGACATTAGAATGTATTCAAATTTAAGAGTTTGGTATTGCATACTGTGTTGTGAGTGTACACACCTAACCCTGAGAGATGTTGTGAGTGTGTGAAAAGCTTGCAGGTGACGAGGTTTCTGATGTGGAAATGTGGTAAACTGCCTGAATCGGAGAGACCTGAAACTCGATTGGAAAGGAAGAACACAAATGGTGAAAGACTAGGTTGCATTGTGGAAAATGAATTCAGGGGTGACCTTTGTTTGGACTCAATACATCACTTGAGGACAAGTAATGAGACAAGTTTGGGGTTGTGATCGGTCACCATTTCCATTGAATTCCCACCGTTAATCCGACACATTTTCATCACTTTGGTAAGATTTATGGTTGTTTTTAGTTGCTTCGGAGTCATTTATCATGTTTTGTTGGTTTGGTATCGCATTGCATTCGATTACAAGTTTATGTCAAAAAGATCTCGTTTATGCTTCGTTTGGTAGTGTCATTGTTACAGGCCATTGCACAGGTTTAAAAGCAATAATGGTGAAGTTATGGATACCCAGAAAGGCAAAAATATGAAGAAACAGCAGGTCAACACGGGCACCCGTGTGCCACAACACTGCCCGTGTTGTTGATCAGGCAGAGCAAAATGGGAGAAGAAAAACAGAGATCAACACGGGCACCTGTGTGATGACACACAGCCGTGTTGTTTAAAACAGTGCATTAACACGGGCACCCGTGTGCTACAACACTGCCCGTGTTATTGGACAGCAGTTCAACACGGGCACCCGTGTGCCACAACACTGCCCGTGTTGTTGGACAAGCAGAAAAACAGAGAGTTAACACGGGCACCCGTGTGTAGGAACACGGCCCGTGTTGATGCCCCTGTAACTTAATCTGAAAATAATCATTTTGGAGAGCACACACGAGCACCTGTGTGTACACACACGGCCCGTGTTGTTGGGCGCGGCTTGGAAACCTAAACTTTTGCTTTGTGAACCTATTCTGCTCATTAAGGGTAGTTTGGACCTTTTGCTTGGAGGAGATTCATCTGAAGCTATTAGAAGGCTTGGAAGGGAAAGGAGAAAACACTTTTGGCCGTACGAAAGAAAACACTGCACAAGAGAGATAACTATTCCGGAGGATTCGAAGACGGCGAGATTCAAGGGCTTCGACCATTGAAGATCAAAATCTCCTAGTTCTTTGTAATGTTTAATCTCAATACTATGCTTTCTTTGAATACTATGAGAGGCTAAACCCCCTATGTTAGGGGGTGGTCCTGATTTGATCGTATGTTATGAATTTGAACAAATGATTTCCTTATTGCTATGTTACTTATTTCAATTCAATTGTGTGATGTTATTATGCTTTTGTATCGGACAAATACAAATTGATCTATGACTATCAATAACAGGATTGTGATTGTTAGGGTTTTCACACAATTAGGTTTATGATTGCATCATCTAGGACTAGTAACTTTTGTAAACCACTGCAAACCTTGATATTATTTATGATTAAAACCAATGATTAATTGAATGGACATTTGATTAAGAATTGGTAGTTTAATAGTTTCTTCCTTAAGGACTTAAGGAAGAACATTCTGAGGTTAGGTAATTGAATGTTTCATATGTATTAAGGAAATCTTGACTGAATTCATAACTGGTTAAATCAACCACTTCCCCTAGCATATTTTATATTAATCAATTATATTTTACTGTCTGTTGTGTTTATTGTTAGAATTCCAAAACAACCAAACCATTATCTTTTTGTTCTGATAGAATCAAAGTAAAATAAGTATTTCCTACGCAATCCTTGAGATCGATACTTGGAGATAAAACTCCTTATTACTACATCGGTAAAAATAGTACACTTGCTATTTTCCCGATCAGATACCCAACCCTAGCTTGAGCAAATAAACAAGGAGAGGTTATCAAGACCAAAATCACTCAAATCCATGCTTGTGAACACATTAGGGTATTGATGAATTGAGAGTATGAATTCAATGCTTAATTAAGATGCTATGAATCTTAGGATTAAAAATTGGGGTATGACAGTAGTCCCTGACAATGGCGCCAAAAACTTGATCGAAAAATAACAAGTGCACTATTTTGTCTTTGTAGTAATAATGAGGAAAGTTCCTCAAATGTCAATCTCAATGACTGCTTGTAAATATTGAGTTCTAATTGTTGTTTAATTAAACAAAAACTAATGTTTGGAATTTTTTATGCGAATATATAAAAATAATTGTGAATAAAATAAATAGTGAAGTGAATGGTTTTGAAAGGTACGAGTAATATGCTAGGGAATGTGTGTGATTTCTTCCTGTAAAAACTCTGAGTCACTATTGTAACAACAAATATCAATTAATTAATACCAGTTCTTAAGGGTGTTTTCTCCTAATGTCTTAGTGAGAAAACCTTTAATCATTCATACTTAATCTCTATGTCCATAAAAACTGACCGATGAAATTAAGCATTATTATATCAAGAACAATTTGGTTTCTATAGGGTATTCATAGTCCTAGGTAGTATCTACTGTAGAATAATCTCATGAAAGCATTACCAATGGCGGTCTAACCTAATTGATAATCATATAACAATCTCAATTTTTCAGAAAGAGAAAGCATTAAGAACATAAGGAAAATAAGTTAATTATGAAAGAAAATATTGTTATTGCAAAAATAAACTCAAATTCATTACATATTCAAATCAGGGACACCCCTTAGCATTTGGGGGTTTAGCAGTATTCAAGGAAATCAAAATATAAAATGTAGACATTACAAGTATTCAGATGAAATTTGATCTTCAGTTTCTTCCGCTCATGAAAATCTCATCTCCCCAAAAACCTTATTTTCTCCAATTTTGAATCGTGTGATTTTTGCTTCCCCAAAAAGTGTATTTTCTTGTCTGACAAAATTCCCTTTTATAGAAAAGTCCTCCCTTTTCTTTCTCTCTCCTCAAAACAGATCCACAATAGTCAAAAACACCAGGTCTTCAATGGACCAAAACACCCCGAAACATTTAAATTCACCAAAAAAGGAAATAATAAATTCCAGCACGCATGCCGGCTATGGCCTGTAGTCGGTGCTACTGATGGTCATAGCAGGCCCATGCCCTTGATGATCTTATCCCAGAACCTCTACTACGGCCCGTAGTAGGTGCTACGGGTAGCCATAGCAGGCCCCTATTTTTGTGAACATCGGGTTTGCTTCCATACCCTCTACTACGGCCCGTATCAGGTGCTACAGGTGGTTGTAGTGGGCCCTTGTTTTGGATGGACTTGGCTTCTCATTTAGGCCTCCCTGCTATGGCCCATAGCAGGTGTTACGGATGACCATAACAGACCTACTGGAGCATGGGAACACTTCTCTGATTCTTTACGATTCTCCTTGGTTTCTACATCCGATCATACTTGAACATCTGTTTGAACTTGAAAAAAAGTAAAGGCACACAACCAAAGCATAACATGCGAAAGATAGAAATAACACTTAAAAAATAATGAAACAATTAAACCAACTATCAATACAAGAAATTGACTCAAAAGACCACTAACTAAGAACAAAGTCCTACAGTTTACCTTAATTTTTCTCGAATAAGTGACATAACATATAGCATAAACGGTGCTTGATCAATCCATCACGGGAGTTTTTTTTATGTTATTTTCCTTTATTGTTATCCTCTTCCATAGTTTGTTTATGTGTTTGAACCTTGTATCCCTCGGCTGAGGGTGCCAGCTATCATTTTGCGATAATTTGATTGCTCTTAAGTATTGCAAGGGTATTTATCGAGGATCTTATTTACGGATCTGGAGCTTTGATTTCCCCCTAGGGTGGTAAGGATTTTACGTAGAGATACAGCTTTTAGATTTCCACAATAGGCGGTAATGATCTCACATAGAGATCCATTAATTTGGTTGCCTCAATGGGCGGAAAAGATCTCACATAGACCCAACATATTGATTGCCTCAATGGGCAGCAAGGACCCCACTTAAGGATCCATCGATTTGGTCACCTCAATGGGCATCAAAGATCTAACATAGAGACCCAACAATTTGATTGCCTTAATGGAAGACAAGGATCTCACATAGAGATCTAGCATATTGATTTCCTCAATGCGAGGCAAGCAACCCACTTACGGATCCAGCAATTTGGTCGTCTCAATAGGCGGAAAGGATCCCACATAGAGACCAATCAATTTGATCACCTTAATGGACGACAAAGATCTCACATATAGGTCCAACATATTGATTTCCTCAATGGCCAACAAGGGGGAAAGGACACTTGGGTCCATACTTTGGGCTCGGTGATACAACATCCTAAATAGAGGGAAAAAAGGGTCACCACTCGTCCCTACAGTAATTAGGGAAGCATCGTCTCACCCTCTCACCTGTACTGAGTTGTCCTTCCAATCCTCGTAATGGTTTTCGAAGGACTTTATCATACATCCACCCAACAGAGGGTGCAATGTCACCCAACCATTGTTGGGAATAATATTCGTCTTAAAGAAATAAAAAAAATGCCACAATGAGGGATACACCCAAGCTACAACAAACTATTTTAAAAGCCTTAAGTATGCCCACATGTTTGGGGTAATATGAGAAGGGGAGATGTCAGTACCAGTCATAAAATTTGTTTCGAAAGATGTGAAAGAAATTATAACTCTCAGCTCATTAATAATGGGAAGATGGATATAAAAATATGGCAAAGACGGCCCACCGCTAATATCCATGTTGGCCCTCTCTCCCTCAGAACAAGGCTCTATGATCACATCTTCGTCACATTATGTGCTGGAAAATTTAATACCACAACAAGCCTTGTTTACTGTTCCTCAGTAGAATACAAAGACACAATGTCTTGAACATGAACAAATTTAGCTTTCTTTCCCATGGGATACAGAACCGAGAAACAAGATATTTTCACCTTGAGAAAAAGAATTAGCTCTCTGTTTCCCCATACCGTTACCCTGGAATGGTATGCTCTTATGGGAAAAGAGAAATGAAGAAGAAGAAGAAGAAAATAAAGGGTTTTCCAATTTTTGGGGGGGAAACCCGATAGTGCAAGTTATACATTCTCCCAAAAAAATAACTGCCACGGGAAGCGGGAAAATCTCTACACCTAGAAGACACGTGTAAGCAAGAGAATGTGAACTGAATTTCCTAAGGAATGTCATCATTATGTGAATTAAATGTCCCCCACGCTATTTTTTCCAATGAAACACTCAATTTTCCAGTAGTTATTGGAGTTTTGACATCTCAGACTATAATCAAAAGGAGTAAGGCATATCCCTTATCACCTTGTTATCTAAAAGGCACTCGCATAGGAATAAATAGCCGCCTTCATCTGAGGGACTCGCCTCAAGATAAGGGATTCACCTCAATCTGATGGACTCTCCCTTTAAATAAATAGTTGTCTTAAGCTGAGGGACTCACCTCAAGCTAAGGGTCTCGCCGCTATAAAAAATAGTCGCCTTCAGTTGTGAGACTCGCTTCAAGCTGAGGGACTCTTCCTTTAAGTAGTCACTATCAGCTAAAGGTCTCGTGAAAGGCTGAGGGGCATATCTATTAAATGAAATATGCTTTGAAAACATTTCGCCCTTAGCAAAGCCCACATGCTTGGGGGACTATGTAGTGTTATACTTGTAAGTGCCCTTAGCAAAGGTCCCCTTGTCCGAGTGAGTCATCTCCTAAGAGATATCCCATCATAATTAAGAGCTCAACCTTAGTACTAATGACATGTGTAAATGTTATTATTCAAAGGAAAGAAAAAACACCACTACCTCTGGATGATTAGGCGGTCAACAACTTCCCTTGATTATGGTGGAACAATTACCACCTCTAAGGGTTACCCAAACCCTAGATCCAAGAGACCTCTATAAACACCTCTCCTCAAGGAGATAAAATGGAGATGTTAATCCATACATATCACACCCCCGTACACATTTATACCTAAACACATTATTTTGTAGCAAAGACTCTCACCTCATGTGAGTAGATCCCTAAAACTACCATAATCACCACCATATAGGGTTTCTCACCATCGTGGGTAAGCCCTAGCCACTGTTATTTATTATACACCTACAAAAGCCTTTGAGCCTCCTTACTTTTACATGAGGAACACATTAAATTGTAATTTTTACCAGTACAATATACATTGAGGCCAAACTTGCTCTACTTGGTTGGCATGTCCATATTTGTAGGCAAGAATGCTTATTACAGTGATGTGATTTACCTCAAATACTTCGCTAACTTGGACTAGATTCATGAGTACACTTGGGGGTCGCTTGTTTGGTCTACCTGTACTCCAAGTTAGATTAAGGTTGTCTTTGGACGACCAGATAAATGACATCTAGTTGCATGCTATTGATGATAATATATTTACATCCTTTACTATTCATGTACCATTTTCCCTACACTTGTGCTACACCATGACTACTAATTCATATGTACCATTTTCAATTGTGATTCCTCCAACACTTCCCATACATCTCCGACTGGTCATTTATTGATGGCTACACTGAGGAAATGTCATGTGCATGCATTTGACCCTCTCTTAGAGGGAATCAGTTGACTGAGCTCTTTAGAGTGTATCTTAACCGTACTACGGGAATTGATATACACTTACAGTCGTACAATGATCACCGTCAGACGCGTCCTTTGTATGACATAGCCTTATAGTTTGAATGGTTGGCTTGTGGGTCACGTCATATGTATCTATATTTGCCTGAGTAGGTCGGGCGGTAATTTGGGTCCCCTCTGATTCTTCTCCTTCTACTATGGTCCACAAAGATGTAGATGTCATGTATGATGATTTTGCTAATTATATGGTACTAGCAAAAGCACGAGGTACCGTAGCTCCTAACAAATGAAATTATGAATACCGTTACGTCCGATGGTATTTCAGAGTGTCACATCCTTATATCACTCAGAATGCTGATGGAGAGCCACCTATGCCAGCTCACCGGGAGATATTAGAGGAGGAGCATGATAAGACAAATCATGTTATTGATGTGTTGCATACATGTTGTCGTATTATGGATCTTGTGTGCACGAGCATAGATAGAGGAGGCTTTCCAGAAGGATCTTTTGGGAGGCCCATTGTAGATGTCATTCTTACCGAGGCACAAACGACATTGTAGTACGGGGGCAACAAAGAAAAAGAGGGGTCCGATATACACAATAATGTTGTATTTGTATTAGGGATAATATCATTGTTCGTAATTTATTGTTTTCATTGTATTATGGATTTAAGATTTATTCATTTATATACTGTATTTTCATCTTATGACATCACTGTTTGACTTAATTGATAAAAAAACTTAATATAATAGTATAATTATAATATATGGGCTATTACATAGTTGTTTTTCTGGAAAAAAACGTCAAAATTTATTAAGTATAGTTTGAATATGTAAGTGTATATTCATATTTTGATACGGAAATGCATATCTGGATAAAATTATATCAATATGAAGGTGTCTCACTTAGGAGTGGATGAGATATATATAGGATGATCTTTAAATTAATTTCTAACAAAAATAATGGTGTGATTCAATCACACTTGAATCTAGTGAAAAATAAATATGTTAGAAAATATACTTCCCAACTCGTTAGGACATTTTAATTTCCATCGAGTTTTTTTTCCACCATTTAGATAGAAAATCCTAATCTTAATATCATCCGGTTTTAACACAAGTGCAGTGTATATTTATTTATTATAAGCAAATAATTCAGTAGAAATATCAAGGTATTCAAGCCCATTATGAAAAGTTAAACACTCTCAACAAACTATAGATAAATCTTACACTCTCCACTAAATAGAGATGTAAGTTTTGTTCTCGGACGAATAAAGTTTTGTTGTTAACTTATTTTATATTCGTAATTCATAACAGAACATTGGATCTAAATTAGAACAAACATCTACTTTTTAAAATTAAACAAAAAACCAATTAGGCGTAAAAAACAATTGAGCCCATTTTAATTGCGACTTAAAAACGGCTAAGGTTGTGAAGCAAGCAAGCCGGCTAAGAATAAACACAGTGACCTGTATGGTGGAGTGTAGGACCCACCGAGATCTGATAGCTGAGTTCGTACGTAGCGGCTTACGGTCCGGCGTGAGCTAGCCATCATGATTAGAATTGCAGAAGTGGGGCTGGCGGTTGAGTTTTGAGGAGCCCATTGTGATGCGTGGGCCCCTGTTTCATCTTTGGAATTTGTCATATTCAACTTGCACAACAAAACGTGCAATTTTATCCATAAATCATTTCTCTATTCAATAATAGGAATATTCGAAAAAATAATTGAAATAAAAAAAAGAGACAATTATGTTTGAACAATTTTTTTTCGTAAATGTTAAGAGTACAAATTGATACACAGTATATTAATAAACAACAAAATATAAACGGGAAAATATTAAGAGTACAAATCTTGAGGAGTATAACTAAATTAACTATACATGCTTTTTATAAAATTTTATCCTCAGAAATTCTAAAAAAAAAATTATATGACTTTCGATAGTTAATTCTTAAAACTCAATTATCCTGTTAATAATTTTTTCTATGAAGACCTAGAATTATCTACGGATAATCCGCTAGTAAATTTTCAGAAAACCTTTTCTGAAATAATACAAAAATATATATCAAAGTGAAAAACTCTAAATTTAAAAAAATTTAATCATTTTTATATTTTGTAAGAATAAAGGCAGAATTGTAAAGATATGGATAAAATACTCTTTTACACACTGAAATAGTAATTAGCTATGACATTCACTTGTTTTTTTTATAGCTTTACTTATTATTAAATTTATTTTGATAACCATTTATTTAATTTTTATTGTTATTTATATTTTCAATTTTCATTTTCACTGCTCAACCTCCCATCAAATTTGTGTCACCGATTTTTAAATGGAATAATATTTAAATAATCAAATAATTGACGGCATAAAACCCTCATTAGCATTGACATTAAGCATGGATGGGAATGACGACTATACAAAGCCTCATTTTTGTTATTATGACATTAAAAATATTATTTAAAGGGGTTAAAGTTGTTATGCCTCTTAATATTTTTCGTTTATATTTTGTTTTTTATCAATTTAGTATATTAGTTTATTTGTTGTAATTGAGACTCCTCATATAATTTACATATCTTATAGATGAGTACTAAATTATTTTTAAGTATGTATACATTGAACTATTTACTTAAATCAACACAATATGTTTTTAGTCAATTAGTCAGAGATTATGATCAAGAAATACATCATGATTCAAATCGTGTCAAGTCTAAACTCAAAATAACACTTCATTTTTGTTAAAAATCCTTGAAGTGTGACTCAAAATATGAGAATGGCTTACTCAAATCAAATTGAATCCGAAAACTCATAAACTTGATTGTGTCCACTTGGATCGAATCATGATATAAGCTGACTCGAATCAAATATAGTTATGAAAAATAGGATTTTGACTTTCGTGCGTTTGATTCGAATCACGGGAAAATATGACTCGGATAATAGAGGTTTTGATTCGAATCATGAAAAGGCTTGACTCGAATCAAAATCATGACTACAAATTTTCGATATAGGTTTTGTTAACTTGATTTGAATCATAGATTTTTGTGACTCGAATCACATGACTTAAATAGTAAAAAGCTTGATTAGAATCATACAGAGAGATGTTCTTGGTCTTTAACACTTGATTAAACTATTCACTCTCTTGACTCGACTCATACCATTTGCCCTAGCCTTAAATCAGATGAGTATTTTTTTTTCTCATTTTTGGGCCTTATCTCCAACACATATATAAATCTTTTTTGTCCAAATTGCTCTCATAACATTCTATGATTTAGAACACATAACTCACATTTTCTCTCAAACCTTCAAAAAGCATTCTGAGTTTTGTTTTGAGTTTGCAGCTGAAATATCTCTTCGTCTTCAACCTCTAGCTTTTATAATCACTGTTTGGATTCACTTCTCGACCTAGGGTGTGATATCTGTGTGAAGAGGTTCGTCTTATGATTAATGATTTGTAAATATTTTTTAAGATTTTAGGATTGACACCTTTATATGATTGTGGCAGGGATGAACAATCCATATATGAAAAAGTAGGAGTTTGTTTTCTCCAAGATTGCTTCGGTAGAGTTGTGTGGAAGGTGCTACAGACATAGTTGTATTTTCTTTTACCTTTAAACAAATGAAGGTTCAGACAAGGAACCAATGGGACTGAGTAAAGGTTATTGCATAATGGATGCTTGGAGCAGAATTCTTGGATTTGGAAGGTCGAATTTGATATTGAGTAAAGATTTTGTAAAAAGAAGTGTAAGACAATGTATAAAGTGAAAGGGAATATTCAAATCGAAGATAAGTTATTTTTAGCATTATCTTAAATCTTGTTTGTATTAAAAAACTGTGTAAAAGTTATCAAAATTATAATGGAAGAACAACAAATTTTCAATGGGAAACCATTAGAGAGTGAAGTTGGAAAAATCGATGATGTAAGTGTCAAACCACTATAAATCCATCTCTCTCTCTCTCTCTCTCTCTCTCTCTCTCTCTCTCTCTCTCTCTCTCTCTCTCTCTCTCTCTCTCTCTCTCTCTCTCTCTCTCTCTCTCTCTCTCTCTCTCTCTCTCTCTCTCTCTCTCTCTCTCATATTTTGTTTAGAATTATATGTTTAGGTTTAATGTTTTCTTAGAAATTGCATGTTGTTAGATTTTACCGCATTCATAACAATTTTGTGTATAGGAATTAAGTATGTGTTAAATTAAGATCCTGAACATTCTTATTTTTGATTAAATCTAAAAATTGTAATAATATATTTCTTATTTAATTGAAAATTTTTTGATTTACACATCTTGTGCAAAACGAATTTTAGGTCAATTAAAATGTTGATTGATTTAGTCCTTTAATCTATCATTCATTTTATTTTTTATAAAGTGTATATTATGATCAATCCAAAAACATATATTTTGTACAAAAACTACGCTACGTCAAGCGGATTTGCTAAACTCTAATTTCAAAAATAAAACATTTTAAAATCGGTATTTCTGGGAAAGATCTATTCAAATTCAATCCCCCTCTAGACCATTTGAGTTCATATTTCTCCCAAATAATTAGCCTCAGAGCTGGTATTTTGACCAGGTTTGACGATTCCAATAATTAAAAATATGGATAACGATTATCCAAAAAGAGCGTACAATAGAGTCCCGATTTTTAAGGACAAAACTATGCTTATTTGAATGATAATATGTATGTTTACTTAATGTAAGTGAATAAAATAGTTTATGTAGCTATCATGGATGAACCCTTTATCCCTAAAAGTGAGCTTGATGATGTGTCCACTGTAAAATCCTCAAAGGAGTGGACTAGTGACAAAACTAAAAAAGAATCTTATGAATTGAAGGCAAGAAACATACTCATTTATGCATTAAGCACGAAAGTGTATTACTCAATTTCACATCATAAGATTGTACAATCAATGTGGAATTCTCTTCAATGGATCTATGAGGATATTGATATGTAAAGGAATATAAAATTAACATATTAATAGAGAGTATGAACTCTTCCATACGGAAGTAGGTGAAACCGTGGAAGCCATGAAAATGCGTTTTCTCCATTTAATCAACAAGGTATAAATTTTGGGTAAATCTTTATGTATCCATAACTATGCTAACAAAACTTTGAGATTATTGTGCAGGGAATGGAAACCTAAGGTAACGACCATTAAATAATCCCATGATCCAAAACCTTTGGACACATCAACCTTGTTTTGGAAACATTTTGAGCATGAAAATGAATTGAAAAGACTAGCTACAGGCAAAGTTAATGCTAAAAGTAAAGAGAAAGGAAAACAAGAGAAGCGAGTCATTTCCTTGAAAGCCTCCTCTTCCAAGGCAAGTAAAGTAGAGGAATATGATGAAAGTTCTAATGAAGATTCTTCCAAAGAGGAAGAAATGAGTTTATTTATCAAGCGCTACAATACATACATAAAGAAACATCAACTTAAGCACTCCGACAAGAATCTAATTAACTTTAAGAAAACTCATCCTCATAAGAATGAAGAAAATAAAAAGGAAGATAGTCAATTACTTATTATGAATGTGGAAAATATGGTCATTACCATACTACATGTACAAGCCAAAGAAAATACAACAACAAGAAAGAGAAATAGTCCTATAAGACGAAGGATAATCATACCAAAGGTTGAGGAGCTTATAACGCTTGGGAAGAGGAAAATGAAACTTATTCTTCTTCTAATTCGAGTTAAGATGATAATGAATATGAAAATTTGTGTTTGATGGTGCACAAAAAGGAAAAAGGGTTTTGAGGTGTATGGTTTTGATTCTGACTTTAAACTGTCTTATAGTCAGTTATCAAAATCATTTAGAGAAATTCATTTTGGTGATTTAGGAACATTTAAGAAAATTGTAGGTGTTTAATTGGCTGCATTATATGGTAAAACACTAGATGGGTACTAATGTCTTGACTGATGTCATGACATGTATGTGTGACTACATTGTAGTTACTGCAGGACTAGCTAACACAGGATTTATTGAATGTCAAACTGGATGCTGTGACATTCATACCTGTCAACAGATACTAAGGAATAGAACAACAGGTGTTCTGTTAGAACTTAGTATTTATTTCCAGTCTGGTTATCAAGGAAAGACCAGACCTGGCATAAGGCCTACTGACTGAATGTCAAACTGGATGTTATGACATTCATCATTGACAGCAGCTACTGAACATTAGACAGAGTGGTGTTCTGCTATACTTCAGCATGTAACTTAGTTTGTTCTTCAAGAGAATAACAGAACTAACTTAAGGCCAAATGTGGAAATGTTAAGTCGGACACTTTGACATTTATTAATGTAAGTTGTTACTGTAGTATGGTCTTTTTGATCATGTACAGGTCAGCAAAATTGTACAGTCTGTTTTCTGGAAAAACAGACTCAGCATATGGACCTTGATGTCAAGCTGAATATCGTGACATTCATGCCTGACAGCATATGCTATATTGTAGGTTGTTCAGTTTTCTGTTTCAGCTTTTCTCAGGCTATTCTTCAAGGATTCAACAACTGAGAGAAAATCCAGGGAATCAACAACCAAACTACATTCAATGAACCTAACAAATAGCCTATTTGTTAGTAACCTAAATGTTGAATTTATGGGAACTCGCGTGACCTTAAATTCAGGAGAATACAGGTGCAAAAGCCCAGGATACTGCAATATAAAAGGAAGGCGTTCCTTCATTCAGTTTCGGGGATTTTGAGGCGTGAAGATTTTGTGTGTCCATCATACTTCACTGTTGTATTTTTGTGAGTCTTGTATTAGACGTATCTTGTAAGCCAAGCCATTATCAAGTAGATGATAGCTGTGGCATAGGGTGTTCATTGAGTTGTAAGTGTTGTGTCACTCAAAGCGTTTAAGCGTGAGTGCTGTGTATCTTGATTAAAGCTGTGAAGCACAATCAAGAGTTGTTTGAAGTGTGACTTCAACTTGTCTTTAATATTGTTTAAAGATAGTAATCACTGAGGTGATTGAGGGGGAGTGAGTAGGAACTCTGATCTTAGGTTAAGATTGAAATTGCATTGGGTAGGGATTAAGTGATAAGTTGTAAACGGGTGAGTTTAGCTTTGAATTGATACTACTAATAGTGGATTTCCTCCCTGGCTTGGTAGCCCCCAGATGTAGGTCATGTTGGACTGAACTGGGTAAACAATTACTTGTGTTATTTACTGCACTTACTGTTAAGTTCTGCATAATCCCTGTCTGTGCAGAATTGGATGTCATAACAACCCGTGTGACATCCAAAGTCTGATAACTAGAATTTCAATTGGTATCAGAGCAGGCACCCTGCCTGTGAATTTCTGGGTGAGATCTAGGGAAGTTACTTTCTAGTACCATGGACAAGGATTTAGGACACTCAAACAGACCACCCATGTTGGATGGCTCTAATTATGATGACTGGAAGCCTCGTATGATAGCCTTCTTAAGGTCTCTAGACAGCAAAGTCTGGAGAGCTGTCAACAAAGGATGGGAACATCCAATGAGGACAGGTGAAGATGGAGTCAGTGTGCAGATTCCTGAAGAAGAGTGGGACAAGGAGCAAGAGGCATTAGCTCTTGGAAATTCCAAGGCCTTGAATGCATTGTTCAATGGAATCAGCAAGAACATCTTCAGGCTGGTACACCACTGTGAACTAGCTAAGGAAGTTTGGGATATCCTCAAGGTAACTCATGAAGGTACTTCCAAGGTGAAGATGTCCAAACTTCAGAAGCTGACCACCAAGTTTGAAAATCTGAGGATGAAAGAGGATGAGACTATTCATGACTTTCACATGAATATTCTTGAAATTGCAAACACCTCTGGTGGACTAGGTGAGAAAATGGCTGAAGAGAAACTTGTAAGAAAGATTCTCAGGTCCTTGCCTAAGAGATTTTCTATGAAGGTCACAGCCATAGAGGAGGCGCAGGACATCTGCAACATGAAGGTGGATGAGCTCATTGGTTCCCTCCAAACCTTTGAAATGGGCTTGGGTGAGTATGCTGAGAAGAAGAACAAAAACATAGCTTTTGTATCTAATGCTGAAGAGGAGTCAGAAGCAGGATATACTGGAGGTGATGAAAGTATATCAGAAGCCTTAGCCATGCTTGGGAGACAGTTCAACAAGTTCGTGAAGAAGATTGATCAAAGAGGTAGACCCAATGTCAAGAACATCCCGTCTGACATTAAGAAAAGATCAACTTCTGATGAGAAGTTAAATCACGGCAAGGGAATTCAGTGTCATGGTTGTGAAGGGTATGGACACGTCAGAGCTGAATGCCCTACTTACCTCAAATTGCAAAATAAGGGGTTAGCTATCACATGGTCTGAAGGAGACGCTGAAAGTGAATCTGAAGGAGAATCTACCAAACATGTCACTGCACTAACCAGTGTTTGTGCCTCTGAAGATGACTCAAGTGCAGATGAACTGACCTTTGATGAACTTGCTGCAGCCTATAAGAAGCTGTGTTCCACCAGTGCAGAAGTGCGTGCACAAGGAGAAAAGCAAAAGAAACTCATCAAGGAACTGGAAGATGAGAGACAGAAGCAACTGTCTGTCATAGAGGGTCTAAATGGTGAGATAACCCTGCTGACCTCCAAGCTGAATCAGATGACTAAATCCATCAGAATGATGAATAAGGGAACTGACACCTTGGAAGAGATTCTAAAGGTGGGACATCAGTCTGGAACCAAATTTGGCCTTGGATTTGGGAAAAGATCCTCAACTGAACACAAACGCCCAAAGGCTAAAGTTCAGAAGTTCAAGCGGAAGTCAAAGCCAATGTCTCAACATCGAGGAACTAGTATGAATGATCATCAGAAGAGGAAATACCAGGAGTGGAGGTGTCACCACTGTGGTAGGCTTGGTCATATAAAAGCCTTCTGCTACTGGATTCATGGTTTCCCTAACCAAGCCTTGCATGTTAAGCCTAAGCATAAAACACATAAGCGCTATGTTCCCATTAAGAAGCAACAATGGTATGCTAGGATAGCACACACTGCTCTAAGGGCTTCTACCAGAGAAGACTGGTACTTTGACAGTGGATGCTCAAGACACATGACTGGTATGGAAAATCTACTGGTAGATATTCAACCTCACACTACCAGCTATGTGACCTTTGGTGATGGTGCCAAAGGAAAAATAAAAGGTGTGGGCAAACTGGACTGTTCTGGAGTGCCAAAACTGAATAATGCGCTGTTAGTAAGAGGACTAACTGCAAACCTCATCAGCATAAGTCAGCTGTGTGATCAAGGGTTTCATGTTCAGTTTACTAAGGAGCTATGCGTTGTGACAAATGGTGACAATCAGGAAGTTATGAGAGGAACCAGGTCCAAAGATAACTGCTACCTGTGGGAACCTGAAGTCTCTAACTTTTCCACAACATGCTCCTCAGCCAAGGAAGAACAGGATGTGAAGCTGTGGCATAGACGTCTTGGACATCTCCACTTACGGGGAATGAAGAAGATTATATCCAAGGAAGCAGTCAGAGGAATTCCAAAGCTTCTGATTGATGAAGGAAGAGTCTGTGGAGAATGCCAGGTGGGCAAGCAAACCAAGATGTCACATCCGAAGCTGGGACATTCCACAACCTCCAGAGTTCTGGAACTGTTGCACATGGACCTAATGGGACCTATGCAGGTTGAAAGTCTTGGTGGGAAGAAATATGCATACGTGGTGGTGGATGACCATTCCAGATACACGTGGATAAGCTTCATCAGAGAGAAGTCAGATACATTTGATGTCTTCAAAGACCTGTGCATAAGACTTCAAAGGGAAAAGGACAGTTGTGTGGTCCGGATTAGAAGTGATCATGGTACGGAGTTCAAGAATTCCAAGTTTGATGAGTTTTGCTCGTCTGAAGGAATAAGTCATGAGTTCTCCTCCCCTATAACTCCTCAGCAGAATGGAATAGTTGAAAGAAAAAATAGAACTATTCAAGAATCTGCCAGAGCAATGATTCACGCAAAGAAGCTCCCCATGCACTTCTGGGCTGAAGCAATGAATACCGCATGCTATGTTCAAAACAGAGTCACCTTGAGAAAAGGAACCTCCTCCACTCTATATGAAATATGGAAAGGCAGAAAACCCACTGTGAAGTACTTTCATATCTTTGGAAGTAAATGCTACATTCTCACAGATCGTGAACAGAGAAGGAAGCTAGATCCCAAAAGTGATGAAGGTATATTTCTGGGATACTCCACTAACAGCAGAGCCTACAGAGTGTTCAACTACAGGACCAATGTCCTGATGGAATCCATAAATGTCATTGTGGACGATAAAGAGGAAGGAACCGATGTCATGGAGGATGTTGAAACATTCCTTGACAGTTCAACTGACAGTCCAGTCAAGTCTGAAGAAGTACAGGAACCTCCTCCTGAATGTGAAGTAGATGCAACCACCAAAGTGCCATCTATCAGAATTCAGAAAGACCACCCTAAGGATCTTATCATAGGGGATCCCACCAGTGGTGTAACTACCAGGTCAAGAGGAATAAACTCAAATTCCTGCTTTGTATCCAAGGTTGAACCAAAGAATGTGAAAGAAGCCCTGACTGATGAGTACTGGATCACTGCCATGCAAGAGGAACTTGAGCAGTTCAAAAGAAATGAAGTCTGGGAGCTAGTTCCAAGACCTGAAGGGACCAACATCATTGGTACCAAGTGGATCTACAAAAACAGATCTGATGAGAAAGGAGTAATTACTAGGAATAAAGCAAGACTAGTAGCTCAAGGATACACTCAAGTTGAAGGGGTAGATTTTGATGAGACATTTGCTCCTGTGGCTAGGCTTGAGTCCATCAGATTGCTGTTGGAGGTAGCATGCATCCTGAAGTTTAAGCTATTCCAAATGGATGTGAAGAGTGCTTTCTTGAATGGCTACCTGAATGAGGAAGTCTATGTGGAACAACCTAAAGGGTTCTGTGATCCTAACCAACCTGAGCATGTATACAAGTTGAGGAAAGCCTTGTATGGGTTGAAACAAGCACCTAGAGCATGGTATGAAAGGTTAACCGAATTTCTGACCTCAAATGGATACAGAAAGGGTGGCATAGATAAAACCCTGTTTGTGAAGGATGAAGAAGGAAAAATCATGATAGCTCAAATCTATGTTGATGATATAGTCTTTGGTGGAATGTCAGAACAAATGGTTCAAAAATTTGTTCACCAGATGCAGTCTGAGTTTGAAATGAGTCTAGTGGGAGAACTGACCTATTTCCTTGGAATGCAAGTAAACCAAATGGAGGACTCTATGTTTCTCTCCCAAAGCAAGTATGCCAAGAACATAGTTAAGAAGTTTGGTATGGATAATGCTAGGCACAAGAGGACTCCTGCTCCCACTCATCTGAAGTTGACCAAAGATGATGGAGGGCCTAGTGTTGATTAATGCCTGTATAGAAGCATGATAGGTAGTCTGTTGTACCTAACTGCAAGTAGACCTGACATCTCTTATGCAGTTGGAGTGTGTTCCAGATATCAAGCAGAGCCTAAGGTGAGCCACTTGAATCAAGTCAAACGGATTCTCAAGTACATCAATGGGACCTGTGACTATGGGATGCTGTACTCACATGGGTCTGAGCCTGTTCTATCTAGGTATTGTGATGCAGACTGGGCTGGGAGTGCTGATGACAGAAAAAACACATCAGGTGGATGCTTCTTCTTAGGAGACAACCTCATATCTTGGTTCAGCAAGAAGCAAAACTGTGTTTCTCTGTCCACTGCAGAGGCTGAATACATAGCAGCTGGAAGCAGTTGTTCCCAACTGGTTTGGATGAAACAGATGCTCACTGAGTACAATGTCACTCAAAATGTCATGACATTGTTCTGTGATAATCTCAGTGCCATAAATATCTCCAAGAATCCCATCCAACACAGCAGGACCAAACATATTGACATTAGGCACCACTTCATCAGAGATCTGGTGGAAGACAAGGTGATCACTTTGGAACATGTAGCCACGGATCTTCAACTGGCTGACATATTTACAAAGGCTCTGGATGCTACTCAGTTTGAAAACTTAAGGAGCAAACTGGGAATATGTCTCTCTGAGACCTTATAGCAACCACTGATGGTTGGGATAAATTGTTTAATATCTCTGCCTATTAAACAATTTGTACTAGGCTATGATTGGTCAACAGATCATAGCTATGCCACTTGCAACAAGGGTGGATACAAGAGGGTAAGGAGACACCCTACTGTGAGAAGGCCAATGTACCTGCAGGAGTTCAAGGATGCTGTTCATGCAGGAGTGGTTCTGGATGTCAGAAACAACATCATGGCATATGATATGGTGGTACCTACTGTAAAGCAAAAGTGGGTGATTACTTGATCAAAGCTGTGAAGCAAGATCAAGTGGATGGTAACTTGGTTGAAACTGTAAAGTAAAACCAAGTCTGTAACTCTGTCGTTATTCTCTGGTTATGTTGTTGGCTTTGGCAACATTTTTGACAAAAAGGGGGAGTAACCCCTGACAAACAGAGTGGGTGTCTCTACAACAGACACTCATGGGTCTCTACAACAGACTCTCAGGACGACAGATTCCTCCCCTGCAGCGATTGTGTGTGAAGTTTTTGTTTAACTTCTGTATGTGTGTGAGTGTGCTGCCACTCTGAGTGTATTAGCTAGTATTAATTCTTGCTAGATGTGTGATTCCGCTGCTATGAACTCTGTTATGGGGATCAAAGTGTTTTAGCTAAAAATTTGCCAAAGGGGGAGTTTGTAGGTGTTTAATTGGCTGCATTATATGGTAAAACACTAGATGGGTACTAATGTCTTGACTGATGTCATGACATGTATGTGTGACTACAATGTAGTTACTGCAGGACTAGCTAACACAAGATTTATTGAATGTCAAACTGGATGCTGTGACATTCATACCTGTCAACAGATACTAAGGAATAGAACAGCAGGTGTTCTGTTAGAACTTAGTATTTATTTCCAGTCTGGTTATCAAGGAAAGACCAGACCTGGCATAAGGCCTACTGACTGAATGTCAAACTGGATGTTATGACATTCATCATTGACAGCAGCTACTGAACATTAGACAGAGTGGTGTTCTGCTATACTTCAGCATGTAACTTAGTTTGTTCTTCAAGAGAATAACAGAACTAACTTAAGGCCAAATGTGTAAATGTTAAGTCGGACACTTTGACATTTATTAATGTAAGCTGTTACTGTAGTATGGTCTTTTTGATCATGTACAGGTCAACAAAATTGTACAGTCTGTTTTCTGGAAAAACAAACTCAGCATATGGACCTTGATGTCAAGCTGAATGTCGTGACATTTGTAACACCCCGATAAAATAAGATAATTATTTAATTTAAGTTAATAATATATTTATTAATTTAATTAAATAATTGGAATATTATTATTGGAATTATTATTATTGGAATAATAAGTTGGAATATATATAAAGAGTTCCATTTGGTAAAGAAAGTTTTTTCACGTGAAAAGGGAAAAGCGACAGAAAGTGGAGAAAGGGCAAAGAGGAAGAGCAGGAGAAGAAGGTTGAAGAAGGAAGAGCTTGAAGCTAAAGGATTTGCCGGATTAACTCAGGTAAGGGGGTTTATCGTCGTTTAATGGGTATTATGGGTTAACATGTAATGGGTAGTAATAAGTCGTTGAATTGACCCTAATTGGGATGATGAGTGCTGAAAAATTGTGATGAATAAGTTATGTTACAGCTGTAATTGAATCTATATTTGGGTGAGTTGTGATTTTCCGAACGTGTAGCTTTTTACGGAATTGGAATCGGAGGTCCGGAAGTCCTCCGACGGCGAGAAATGCGGGAAATCTGCATTCTGTTTTCGTGTTAGCGCAGGAACAGCTTTCTGTTCTGCGTTAACCGGTTAACCCAGGGTGTTAACCGGTTAACACTGTTATGCTTTAGAAAAATTAATTTCTGTTCTGCGTTAACCGGTTAACCCAGGGTGTTAACCGGTTAACACTGTTAAAATGTGCCAGGAAGCGTGTTCTGTTTTGCGTTAACCGGTTAACCCAGGGCGTTAACCGGTTAACACTGTTGGAAAAGTGGAAATTTGATATTTAAATATTGTGGACATATTTGATGATTGGCCTATATTGGTGTATGATATGGTAGGGATCATTTCCCGTTGTTTTGAGCAGTATAGGTATTAGTAGAGTGTGCTAATACTGTGAATTATTATTTGGCATGACATGATATGCTTCTGTGATAAATATGCTGATGATGTATAATGGTATGCATAATGCTGTGAATGTATCGGTTATGTATGCAATTGTGAATGGACTGTTTATGGCTTAGAGTGTGAGCATATGTCTATCTTGGATTGTTGTTGATGGTTGCATGCTAGGTGATTTAGCGTGCATAGTATGGCCTTTATGGTGGTAGCTAATTCCCATGGTGAGGAATTAGTGAGTGAGTTATTGTGGATTGTTGTTGATGTTTGCATGCTAGGTGATTTAGCGTGCATAGCATAGCCCTTGGGGTGGTAGCTAATTCCCATGGTGAGGAATTAGTGAGTGAGTCACTAGGTCTCAAATGAGTGGGACTAGTGAGCTTGGTAGCCGTATCTGGATTTGATCGGTGAGGTTGAACTATGTGTTCACGAATAGTCGGTACCGCATGCATGGAGTCTTATTGCATAATGTATGTATGACGTATAATATGAATGGATGTATTCCAATATTATACGTGTGTTTTGTGTTGGGTTGAGTATGATTATGATTTTGAGTTGATGTTGCCGTTGCTGAATGTGTGATCTGATTTGGGTGATGAAATATGTTAAATTACTTAGCATTACATGATATTTTATAATGCTTATTATATCGATTGAGGAACTCACCCTTACAACTATGTTTCAGGTAACGAGCAGTGATTGAGTAGAAGCTAGTGCTTAGAGTCTAGTGTAGTTCCTTAGTGGGTCATGCTCTGGTAGATGTAACATCGGGACGGGATGTTTTACTTTGTTTTCATTTTGGTTGTTGAACAACTTTACATGTAATGTGTTACATGGTTTGCGTGATTGATTAGATCTCTATCCGCTGCGAATTGTGCAATGTTTTATTTTGATTAATAAATGAGCATGACAAGTTATTATGGTGAATGGTGTGAAGTGTCAAGTGTGACACCCTTAAATTGCATATCTACTCTGATTTATATTTTATTGAATTAATTAATTAATTATTGGGGTATTTTTAGAAGGGTGTTACATTAGTGGTATCAGAGCATAGTCGGTCGAGTCGAGTCGTAATTATTCTGTTTCCCTGTACGTGATAGGTGTTGTGTAACCCTATCAGTACTTATTGTTTTAGCTTGTTGGGTTTTCAGAATAGAGATGGCTGGAAGAGGTAGAGACGATGCTGCGATTGCTGAGGCTCTGGGTATGCTAGCTGGAGTACTTGGAGGAAATCCGAATGTTGTGGGACTAGGAGCTGCTCGTCAACTGAGTGAGTTCCAGAAGAACAATCCTCCAATGTTCAAGGGAGCATACGATCCAGATGGTGCTCAGAAGTGGTTGAAGGAGATCGAGAGGATCTTCCGAGTGACTGAGTGTGCCGATAACCAGAAGGTCAGGTTCGGTATGCATATGCTGTCAGAGGAAGCAGATGATTGGTGGGTTGCTACCCGCACTGAGTTAGAAGCTGCTGGGAGTGCTGAGATCACTTGGGCGGTGTTCAGAGAGAGATTCCTGAGGAAGTACTTTCCGGAGGATGTTAGAGGAAAGAAAGAGATAGAGTTCTTAGAATTGAAGCAGGGCAACCGGTCTGTTACTGAGTATGCTGCTAAGTTCACAGAGCTGTCGAAGTATTACACTCCCTATGATGAGGCTACTGGGGAATTTTCAAAATGTGTGAAGTTTGAGAACGGGTTACGTCCCGAGATCAAGCAGGCTATTGGGTATCAGCGGATCAGAGTGTTTTCTGACTTGGTTGACTGCTGCAGGATTTTTGAACAGGATACCAAGGCCAGAGCAGAGAGCTATCAGCAGAGGGTTGATAGGAAAGGCAAGAATCAGAATGATCGTGGGAAGCCGTATGCAGCTGGCAAAGGTTTCCAGAGACAGAGTGGAATGAGGAGACCTAGTGGGGGAGACTCCAGTGCCCCTGCTAAGTGTTACAAATGTGGTCAGGCTGGACATCGTTTCCATGAGTGTACCAGTACTGAGAAGAAGTGTTTCAAGTGTGGCAAAGGTGGTCACTTGGCTGCAGAGTGCCGGTTGAAGACTATGACTTGTTTCAACTGTGGAGAAGTGGGTCATATCAGTCCACAGTGTCCTAAGCCGAAGAAAGAGAACCAGTCGGGAGGCAAGGTCTTTGCTTTATCGGGTTCTGAGACTTCTGCAGATGATCGTTTGATCCGAGGTACGTGTTATATTAATGGCTTTCCTCTTGTAGCTATTATTGACACAGGTGCGACTCATTCCTTTATATCTTTGGATTGTGCTGTGAAACTTAAATTAGAGATATCTGAGATGCATGGGGGTATGGTGATTGATACTCCTGCGAAGGGTTCAGTGACTACTACTTCAGTTTGTTTAAATTGCCCTTTGAGTATTTTTGGTAGAAACTTTGGGATGGACCTCGTGTGTCTTCCATTAGTGCAGATTGATGTTATCCTGGGTATGAACTGGTTGGTGCTTAACCGAGTTTATATCAACTGTTTTGATAAGACTGTGATCTTTCCTGAGATTGAGGAAGGAAAGAGTTTGTTTCTATCAGCAAGGCAAGTGAATGAGGCAGTAGCAGATGGGGCAGAGTTGTTTATGCTGTTAGCGACTTTGGAGGCTAAAGATAAACCGGTGATTTGCGATCTAGCCGTGGTGTGTGATTTTCCTGATGTGTTTCCTGAAGAAGTGAATGAATTACCGCCAGAACGTGAAGTTGAGTTCTCGATTGATTTGGTACCTGGTACTAGGCCGATATCGATGGCTCCGTACCGTATGTCTGCTGTTGAGTTAACTGAATTGAAGAGTCAGCTGGAAGATCTGTTGGATAAGAAATTTATTCGTCCGAGTGTGTCACCGTGGGGCGCACCAGTGTTATTGGTTAAGAAGAAAGAAGGTACTGTGAGGTTGTGTGTGGACTACAGGCAACTGAATAAAGTGACGATCAAGAATCGATATCCTTTGCCGAGGATTGATGATTTGATGGATCAGTTGGTTGGTGTGAGTGTGTTCAGCAAAATAGATTTGAGATCGGGGTATCATCAGATACGTGTGAAGACTGAGGATATTCAGAAGACTGCTTTCAGAACAAGGTATGGACATTATGAGTATTCTGTAATGCCTTTTGGTGTGACTAATGCGCCTGGAGTATTTATGGAGTATATGAATAGGATTTTCCATCCGTATCTAGACAAGTTTGTTGTGGTGTTTATTGACGATATTTTGGTGTATTCGAAATCGGAAGAAGAGCATGCTGAGCATTTGAGAATGGTTTTAGGAGTTCTACGAGAAAAGAAGTTATTTGCTAAGCTGTCTAAGTGTGAATTTTGGTTAGAAGAGGTTAGTTTTCTTGGTCATGTGATTTCAAGAGGTGGTGTTGCTGTTGATCCTTCTAAGATAGAAGCGGTATCTAAGTGGGAAGCTCCGAAGTCAGTTTCTGAGATAAGGAGTTTTCTTGGACTTGCAGGTTATTATAGGAAATTCATTGAGGGATTTTCTAAGTTGGCGTTACCGTTGACGATGTTGACTAGAAAGGGGCAAGCGTTTGTTTGGGACTCAAAATGTGAAGAAGGTTTCCAAGAGTTAAAGAGAAGGTTAACTACTGCTCCTATTCTGATATTACCGAGTCCGTCAGAACTATTTGAGGTTTACTGTGATGCTTCATTGTTGGGTTTAGGTGGTGTGTTAATGCAGAATAAGCAGGTTGTGGCTTATGCTTCGAGACAACTGAAGGTTCATGAGAGGAACTATCCGACACACGATTTAGAGTTGGCAGCGGTGGTATTTGTTCTGAAGTTATGGAGGCATTACTTGTACGGGTCAAGATTTGAGGTTTTCAGTGACCATAAAAGTTTAAAGTATTTGTTTGATCAGAAAGAGCTGAATATGAGACAGAGGAGATGGTTAGAGTTTCTGAAGGATTATGACTTTGGTTTGAATTACCATCCGGGTAAAGCAAACGTAGTGGCTGATGCATTGAGTCGGAAATCATTGCATATGTCTATGTTAATGGTTAAGGAATTGGATTTAATTGAGCAGTTTAGAGACTTGAGTTTGGTGTGTGAGAGTACTCACAATAGTGTTAAATTGGGAATGTTGAAGTTAACGAGTGGTATTCTGGATGAGATTAGAGAGGGTCAGAAATCCGATGTGCTTTTGGTTGATAAGTTGACTCTAGTGAATCAAGGTCAAGGTGGTGAATTCGGAGTTGATGAGAATGGTGTTTTGAAATTTGGTAATCGGGTGTGTATTCCGGATGTTATCGAACTTAAGAAGAGTATTCTTGAGGAAGGACATCGTAGTGGCCTGAGTATTCATCCTGGAGCTACGAAGATGTATCATGATTTGAAAAGGTTATTTTGGTGGCCGGGAATGAAAAAAGAAATTGCGAGTTTTGTTTATTCTTGTTTGACTTGTCAGAAGTCAAAGATTGAGCATCAGAAGCCGTCTGGGCTAATGCAACCGTTGGCTATTCCAGAGTGGAAGTGGGACAGTATCAGTATGGATTTTGTTTCTGGTTTACCGAGGACAAGTAAGAATTTTGAAGCCATTTGGGTGATTGTTGACAGATTGACAAAATCGGCTCATTTCATTCCGATCAGAATGGATTATCCGTTAGAGAGATTAGCTGAGTTGTATATTGAGAAAATCGTAAGTTTGCATGGTATTCCGTCGAGTATTGTTTCGGACAGAGATCCTAGATTTACATCGAAGTTCTGGGAAGGTTTGCAGAGGGCTTTGGGAACTAAGCTGAGATTGAGTTCTGCATATCATCCGCAGACTGATGGTCAGACTGAGAGGACGATTCAGTCACTGGAGGATCTTTTGAGGGCTTGTGTTTTGGAAAAGGGAGGTGCTTGGGATAGTTATTTACCTTTGATTGAGTTTACCTACAACAATAGTTTTCATTTGAGCATTGGTATGGCACTGTTTGAAGCTTTGTATGGTAGGAGATGTCGGACACCTTTATGTTGGTATGAGTCCGGTGAGAGTGTTGTGGTTGGACCGGAGATTGTTCAACAAACTACGGAAAAGATTAAGATGATTCGGGAGAAGATGAGGATTGCTCAGAGTCGTCAGAAGAGTTATCGCGACAAGAGGAGGAAGTCACTTGAGTTTCAAGAGGGAGATCATGTGTTTCTTCGTGTTACTCCGATAACTGGGGTTGGTCGAGCTTTGAGTCGAAGAAGTTGACACCTCGATTTATTGGTCCTTATCAGATTTTGGAGAGGATAGGGGAGGTAGCCTATCGTATCGCTTTACCGCCGTCACTTGCGAATTTGCATGAGGTTTTTCATGTGTCTCAGTTGAGGAGGTACATTCCTGATCCGTCGCATGTGGTCCAAGTAGATGATGTCCAGGTGAGAGATAACCTGACTGTTGAAACATCACCTATGAGGATAGAGGATCGAGAGTTGAAGCAGTTGCGGGGTAAAGAGATTACTTTGGTAAAGGTAGCTTGGGGAGGACCAGCAGGTGGCAATGTGACTTGGGAACTTGAGAGTCAGATGAAGGAGTCTTATCCAGAGTTATTCGCTTGAGGTATGTTTTCGAGGACAAAAACTCTTTTAGTGGGGGAGAGTTGTAACACCCCGATAAAATAAGATAATTATTTAATTTAAGTTAATAATATATTTATTAATTTAATTAAATAATTGGAATATTATTATTGGAATTATTATTATTGGAATAATAAGTTGGAATATATATAAAGAGTTCCATTTGGTAAAGAAAGTTTTTTCACGTGAAAAGGGAAAAGCGACAGAAAGTGGAGAAAGGGCAAAGAGGAAGAGCAAGAGAAGAAGGTTGAAGAAGGAAGAGCTTGAAGCTAAAGGATTTGCCGGATTAACTCAGGTAAGGGGGTTTATCGTCGTTTAATGGGTATTATGGGTTAACATGTAATGGGTAGTAATAAGTCGTTGAATTGACCCTAATTGGGATGATGAGTGCTGAAAAATTGTGATGAATAAGTTATGTTACAGCTGTAATTGAATCTATATTTGGGTGAGTTGTGATTTTCCGAACGTGTAGCTTTTTACGGAATTGGAATCGGAGGTCCGGAAGTCCTCCGACGGCGAGAAATGCGGGAAATCTGCATTCTGTTTTCGTGTTAGCGCAGGAACAGCTTTCTGTTCTGCGTTAACCGGTTAACCCAGGGTGTTAACCGGTTAACACTGTTATGCTTTAGAAAAATTAATTTCTGTTCTGCGTTAACCGGTTAACCCAGGGTGTTAACCGGTTAACACTGTTAAAATGTGCCAGGAAGCGTGTTCTGTTTTGCGTTAACCGGTTAACCCAGGGCGTTAACCGGTTAACACTGTTGGAAAAGTGGAAATTTGATATTTAAATATTGTGGACATATTTGATGATTGGCCTATATTGGTGTATGATATGGTAGGGATCATTTCCCGTTGTTTTGAGCAGTATAGGTATTAGTAGAGTGTGCTAATACTGTGAATTATTATTTGGCATGACATGATATGCTTCTGTGATAAATATGCTGATGATGTATAATGGTATGCATAATGCTGTGAATGTATCGGTTATGTATGCAATTGTGAATGGACTGTTTATGGCTTAGAGTGTGAGCATATGTCTATCTTGGATTGTTGTTGATGGTTGCATGCTAGGTGATTTAGCGTGCATAGTATGGCCTTTATGGTGGTAGCTAATTCCCATGGTGAGGAATTAGTGAGTGAGTTATTGTGGATTGTTGTTGATGTTTGCATGCTAGGTGATTTAGCGTGCATAGCATAGCCCTTGGGGTGGTAGCTAATTCCCATGGTGAGGAATTAGTGAGTGAGTCACTAGGTCTCAAATGAGTGGGACTAGTGAGCTTGGTAGCCGTATCTGGATTTGATCGGTGAGGTTGAACTATGTGTTCACGAATAGTCGGTACCGCATGCATGGAGTCTTATTGCATAATGTATGTATGACGTATAATATGAATGGATGTATTCCAATATTATACGTGTGTTTTGTGTTGGGTTGAGTATGATTATGATTTTGAGTTGATGTTGCCGTTGCTGAATGTGTGATCTGATTTGGGTGATGAAATGTGTTAAATTACTTAGCATTACATGATATTTTATAATGCTTATTATATCGATTGAGGAACTCACCCTTACAACTATGTTTCAGGTAACGAGCAGTGATTGAGTAGAAGCTAGTGCTTGGAGTCTAGTGTAGTTCCTTAGTGGGTCATGCTCTGGTAGATGTAACATCGGGACGGGATGTTTTACTTTGTTTTCATTTTGGTTGTTGAACAACTTTACATGTAATGTGTTACATGGTTTGCGTGATTGATTAGATCTCTATCCGCTGCGAATTGTGCAATGTTTTATTTTGATTAATAAATGAGCATGACAAGTTATTATGGTGAATGGTGTGAAGTGTCAAGTGTGACACCCTTAAATTGCATATCTACTCTGATTTATATTTTGTTGAATTGATTAATTAATTATTGGGGTATTTTTAGAAGGGTGTTACAACATTCATGCCTGACAGCATATGCTATATTGTAGGTTGTTCAGTTTTCTGTTTCAGCTTTTTCTCAGGCTATTCTTCAGGGATTCAACAACTGAGAGAAAATCCAGGAAATCAACAACCAAGCTACATTCAATGAACCTAACAAATAGCCTATTTGTTAGTAACCTAAATGTTGAATTTATGGGAACTCGCATGACCTTAAATTCAGGAGAATACAGGTGCAAAAGCCCAGGATACTGCAATATAAAAGGAAGGCGTTCCTTCATTCAGTTTCGGGGATTTTGAGGCGTGAAGATTTTGTGTGTCCATCATACTTCACTGCTGTATTTTTGTGAGTCTTGTATTAGACGTATCTTGTAAGCCAAGCCATTATCAAGTAGATGATAGTTGTGGCATAGGGTGTTCAATGAGTTGTAAGTGTTGTGTCACTCAAAGCGTTTAAGCGTGAGTGCTGTGTATCTTGATTAAAGCTGTGAAGCACAATCAAGAGTTGTTTGAAGTGTGACTTCAACTTGTCTTTAATATTGTTTAAAGATAGTAATCACTGAGGTGATTGAGGGGGAGTGAGTAGGAACTCTGATCTTAGGTTAAGATTGAAATTGCATTGGGTAGGGATTAAGTGATAAGTTGTAAACGGGTGAGTTTAGCTTTGAATTGATACTACTAATAGTGGATTTCCTCCCTGGCTTGGTAGCCCCCAGATGTAGGTCATGTTGGACTGAACTGGGTAAACAATTACTTGTGTTATTTACTGCACTTACTGTTAAGTTCTGCATAATCCATGTCTGTGCAGAATTGGATGTCATAACAACCCGTGTGACATCCAAAGTCTGATAACTAGAATTTCAAAAATTTCTATTCAAAGAAAAATGATTCAAAAACTTTAAAGACAAATTAAAATTCTTAATAGTCTCTTAGCATCTTTAAAGGAAACATATGCGTCTCTTGTAAGTGCTCAATTATGTGTTTCAAATACTTTAGAAGATAAGGTAGTTAAAATGGAATGTGGTATTTTTTTAGCTCTGAAAATTGAAAATGAAAATCTTAAAGGACAATATGCATATGTCATTTCACTATCTAATGTTGTTTCTACATTTTCTGAGCGTTAAAAGGAATAATTTAAGAAAACCCCCCATTTAACTAAAAAAGATAGAAAGAACATTTCAACTAAAGCTACTTGTCATTATTGTGGTGACAAATATAACATTAGGCCTCTTTTCCATGTTAGAAAATATCAAAGTTCCTAATGGTATTATGGCATGGATACCTATGTGTCTTCTAAATAACCCTCAAATACCCACTAGTTGGGTACCTAAATTACCTATTTGAATCTCTTATAGGATGGTCTTACCTCCAAATAAAGGAATTGGTTCCTAGATAGAAAACTCTCAAGAAATATGACGGGGGATGTGTCATACCCCAAAATTTGCCTAAATTTTATGATACTTTCAACAGATTCAAATGGGGTCTATTCATTTTTCAAAGCATTAATCTCAAAGGAACAAAGATCCAGCGCACAGGTTACCAAATCCAGAAGATGACCTGAACTGTCATGCTTGCTAGGCGAGCAAAACCTTCGCTAGGCGAAGCTCACGCTTCCTCCTTCGCTCTAGCGAACCTTGTTGATTTTGCTACTGGAATGCTCGCTAGCTGCTCGCCTAGCGAGTAAGTACTAGCTATGCTTTTATCCAAGTCTGGGAGTGTTCGCTAGAGCCTCGCTGAGTGCTCGCCTAGCGAACCCTTCGCTGCTTCACTCGCCTAGCAAGCCTACGGATATACCAGAACATTTTGGGCCCGAATTGCCTCCATTTTGAGCCCACCAAGACACAAAAAAATCAGCTATAAATTCCAAAACTTCATTTGAAAAAAGGGGATCAGAAAAATAACAAAAAAGAACCCTAGAAGCTAATTCAGAGCAGCCTCCAGATACCCTGAAGAGAACTCATCTGCACAAAGGTTACCTTCACCAACCCTATCAGGCATAAACCCTAAGGTTGCTCGGCAAATCCAACGGTGCAAGTCAATTTCATTCTATCCCTCCAATCAGGTTTGCCCTACTCCCACTACTCCATGCTCCTAATTTGAAATTGCTAAATGTATGAGGCATTATGATTGAATTTGGAAAGGCGGATATCGTTAGGTTCTTGCATGCGGGTTTAGATGTGCATGAATGTGTAAAACAATACTTTGAATGTTCAATCACGTAATTTCTATAATGGATGTCATAGGGTTTGAGGTTTCTGAAATCGTACTGTTATCAAAGAAGAACCCAGAACCCGCGGTCGTTCGCTAGCACCTCGCTAAGCGAACATGTAGCGAGGTTTCGCCAGGCCTTCGCTGGGCGAGGCAGTAGCGAACATGATAGTAATTGATTTTTTCTGTTTGCATTCTGATCTGTTTTGTACTTGTTTGACATGTTTTCTATTGCATTTGCACGCTGTTTGCCTGACACTATTATTGCTATGATTCTTTTGTTCGGTGCAACTCTTGATTGCACCCCATCCCGTTATTCTAACATGTTTGCTGAGTTTTTGTAAGGGCTCCCATGACTCTTGAAGATATAGCTTGGCATTCCACTTTATTTGTGGGATATCATCGTGGAGATTTATTCTGATTACTTGGCTAATTACATTGCCTTCGAATACGTGATCTTATCCCTCTCTTTGTTGCCTTACGATATTACGGTCATATCCCGCGAATGTGGGGATACCCTTAGCAAAGACCCTTTCGATTAAATCATCATCATCCCTAAACAGATAAGCCATAGTCCCTTCGATTAAAAGGTCAATGTCCCTACAAGATAAATCATAGTCCCTCGAACGTTGCCTTCGAATATATGACCATGTCCCTCGAACGTTGCCTTCGAATATATGACTTTGTCCCTCAATGACCCTTCGTTGTAGCCTATGATTAAATGATGATCGTCCCTTCGAATGCTAAGGTATCCTTACAAATGTTGCCTTCAATGACCAATCGACGACCCCACGATGTCCCTTTACATCCAAAGGATAAGACTACTTACTTCTCAATAGTAAGGACAGTTTTACCCTCCTAAGGATAGGAAATACCTATAAAGACCTTGGTTAGGTATAACTCTTAAATGCTTTCTCACAACTTAAAATACTTTTCACACCTTACACTTTTTAAAACATCTTTTAGAAAATCACCACTTGGTATACATTCGCACCAGAATCATCGCCGAGTTATATTTTTCTAAACATCTTTCGAAATCAAACGAGATAAACACTTTGTATACATTCGTACAAGAATCATTACAAAGTTAAACTCTCCTTTCAAAATATTTTCTAAACACACCATATTTCTCAAACAAGGAAAACATAAGTGAGTTAAGCAATTAAGAGCCCATGGATAACCATGGATACAAAGGGTGCTAACACCTTCCCTTTGTATAATGTACCTCCCGAACTCAAAATCTAATCAAGGTCTTTCCTGTTCTTTTCCGCCTTTCCTTATTGGATAAAAGAAAAGTCGGTGGCGACTCTTGCTATCCGCAATATTGCTTTTCAAAGCAAAAACACAAAGTCAGTTCACTGTATCACAGAACTGGCGACTCTGCTGGGGACTCTTAAAAAGAGAGGTTACCTTAAAGATAAGATCACTTATGTTTTCAAATTGTTTCTTTGTCTGATTTACTTTTAAGGGATTGTTTGGGTATTCTATGCTTGAGTGAAAGATCCTACACCCGGATCTAGTGTACCTTAGGTAAGTAGCAAGAGATCATCGCGACTGTCCGGCGTATACTGGAATGGTTAAAATGATGGCTACGGTTAATGTGACACTTTGGATGTCCTGATGTTCCTCATGTTTACTTGAGGAAACATTTGGCGTCTGCGTGGTGTCATCCAAGCATTAACCAGACCTTTAGAACCCTAATTGACTCATCCTAGCCATTAGAAAGTAGTGAGATAACTGACTTCGGTTCCGACTGGGGTTAGTTGATACTCGATACTACACTCTTTGAGATTGGACTTTAGGGAAATTTTGGCCAACCGCTTGGTGTTGCACTGAAGTGGACTTAAGGAAAGGTCAATGATTTGAGATCCTTCTAGAACCCGATTACTATTCTAGGACAGGTTGAACCAACCAAACTTCAGTGGGGAGGGTACTTACCTATGGAACTCATGCAAGCCTTAAAACCTAGGAATAATTGCGGTGTGACTTGTTTGTGCTTGTTACTCACCTAACATCATAACATCATAACATCATAACATCATAACATCACGACATCATGGCATTGTACTAACCGTTTTGAGGACTTAGGGATTTAACTTTGCTCTGTTTTGTAAGGCTATGGCTTCCAGGAAGACCATCTGGATCAATTTTGTAGCGACCTCTCCTCAACTCAAGGATTTAGCGTCAGAACTTCCTGATCATGCTCAGTTCATCAAGAAATATGGTTATCTCCTCAATTTAGCTACCGTCGGTTTCAAGGGAGATATGAGGAGAGTTCTATTCCAGTTCTTCGATCCTAAACATCATTGCTTCACCTTCCCAGATTATCAGTTGGTACCCACATTAGAAGAATTTTACAGGTTACTTGGTATACCTATCCTTGATCAAACACCTTTCAATGGTCTAGAAAAAATTCCGAGGTCTGAAGAGGTTGCTGCGGCTTTACACATGACAAAGTCCGATATTGAAACTAATTGGGTAACAAGAAGTGGAGTTAAGGGTTTACTGGCCAAATTTCTGATAAATAAGGCCCGAGAATTCCTAAAAGCTATGAATGTCCATGCTTTCGAAGATGTTCTAGCATTACTAATCTACGGTTTGGTGCTATTTCCTAATCCAGATCAATTCGTAGACATGAATGCTGTTAAGGTATTTCTCACTCATAACCTTGTGCCCACCTTGCTTGGAGACATTTTGCATTCCCTTCACACTCGTACTATGAAAAGGCAAGGGACTCTCATGTGCTGCGTACCTTTATTATCTAGGTGGTTTATTTCGCACCTTCCTCAATCAGTCTTGAAGAATGAGCAAAATTTGAAATGGTCTCAAAGGATAATGTCGCTCTCCCATTCAGACATCCATTGGTGTCCCCAACCCAAAGAAAATGTTATCATCATTGACCGTTGTGGAGAATTCTCTAACGTACCACTCCTGGGGATAAGAGGAGGTATTACTTATAATCCTGCTTTAGCCCTACGTCAGTTTGGTTATGCTCGAAGAGACGGTCCACATGAAGCAATTATCCAAGGCACTGTGTTCGACTATGACAACGATTTTCAAGGTCTTCATCAAAGGTTTGTACGAGCTTTGGGCATGGTGAAAAGAAGCACTTTAGGACAGAAAAACTCTATCCCTATGGAGCCTTATCTCAGATGGGTGTGCACCAGAGCTCGTGAGCTTATCATGCCATATCTTGCAATCGGACCTCTGATTGTTGAACCAAAAGTTGAAGGAGATACCCCTCAGATCATTCCTTATCCAGATATGCCTACCAATGTTGAAGAATTGAAGAAATCTCGGATCCAGTTGAGAGAGGAAAGGGATACTTTTGAAGCTCAATTCTGTGCTGAAAGGAAGAAAGTATAAGAGCTCACCAGCCAGCTTAAGGAGGAACGAGGTCTCAATGCATATCTTCGCCCAAAAAGAAGCCTTCCCTGGGAGACTTGAGCTTTCATTTTCTCTTGTAATAAACATTGATTAAAGAAATTATTAATAAAAGTTCCCCTTTTTGGTGGTTTACGCAAAGTTAAATTCCAAAAGTCCTTGAAAACATTTCATACATTGTATAGCATAACATAACATTGCATAACAGGTACTCTAAAAGGATCAATGTTCTCACGGTCTTCCTCTCAATCAGGAAAATGGCTCTCGAACAAACTGTCAAGGATCTCCAGGCTCAGAATGTTCAATTCCAGGAGATGGTCTTGAACTTATCCAAGGGGCAGGAGGAACTGAAGGCTCTATTGCTCGAGAAGAAGAAAGACAAGAAGCCTGTGAGTTGCATTAACCCGGGAAGAAGGTTTAAAGGACAGGCTCCAGGAGTCAAGATTGGAATTCTGAAGGACAAAGAAGATGAGTCAGAAAATGATTCGAAAGACGAGGACGCTGACCCCCTCGACCCCGAGGACGACTATGAAAATTATGAGAATGAACAGTACTCTCCGAGAGATGATAAGTATAAGTTGCTGGAAGAACGCATGCTAGCTATGGAGGGCCAGAAGGCGCCCGGTCTGGATTTCGAAAGCTTAGGCCTGGTCTCTGATGTGGTCATTCCTCGCAAATTCAAGGTCCCCGCTTTCACTAAGCATGATGGTGCGTCTTGTCCTCATATGCATCTGAGAGCTTATGTGAGAAAGATCCAGCCGTATACCACTGATAGGAAGCTATGGATCCATTTCTTCCAAGAGAGTCTGTCTGGCACACAGTTAGAGTGGTATTATCAGCTCGAGAGCTCTAACATCCGCACCTTGACTGATTTAGCGACAACTTTCTACAAGCACTACCAGTATAATTCTGAATTAGCGCCTACCCGGCTACAGCTGCAGAATATGACTATGGGCTCTAAAGAAAGCTTCAAAGAATATGCTCAAAAATGGAGAGACTTGGCTGGCAGAGTCAAACCCCCTATGACTGATCGAGAATTAGTGGACATGTTCATGGGTACACTGACTGGCCCATTCTACAGCCATCTATTGGGAAGTTCCTCATCGGGTTTCACTGAACTTATATTGACGGGTGAACGTGTTGAAAGCGGCATTCGAAGTGGAAAGATACAGGCGGCTACCTCCGCAAGCACCAAAAAGTCCTATCAGGGGAAAAATGAATCAAATGATGTGTACGGTCAAAGGGGTCATAAAAAGAAAAATCGTGACCATACTATTGGAGCAGTTATGATTGCAGCACCGCCATCTCAAAACTTCCAACACAGACAAGACAGGCCAAGAAGGCAGTTTACCAAGATCAATATGACTTTAGCACAAGCACTTCAGGGTATGCTAAAAGCAAATTTAATTACCCTCAGAGATCCTCCTGCAAATCCCAACACTACTTCTCCTCGTTATAATCCCAATGCCAGGTGTGCATATCACTCTGATGGCCCCGGGCATGATACAAACGATTGTTGGTTGTTGAAGAATAAGATTCAGGATATGATCGACGCTGGAGAAATTGAATTTGGTCCTCCGGAGACTCCTAATGTCATCACTGCTCCTCTGCCTAATCATGACAAGACTGTTAATGCTGTAGAAGATGCTGATAGCGATTGCGACTTGGATAGCTGGATTTTCCCAACAATTGGTGACGGACCCAATAATTGGAAGGCGGAAGACACTATCCCGATTTCCTTTAGCCAGGAGTAATTGTTATTGCTATTTTAGTGTTTCAAATCTTGTAATTTTTTTTAAGGCATTGTGTCTATACCCGGGGCACAATAGCTAATTTTTCAAGGGTTTTGTCATTTTCATAAGCATATTCATATTCAATAAATCAATGGACCTTCTTGCATTCAAATATTGCGCTCTTTATCTTTCCTGTCATCTTTCAAATAAGCTATGATTTCTTACACACACTCACATAATCGATTGCAGATCCATATCCACTCTGGATCCTGTGGATAATAATTCTGCTACTGTTAATTATGGCTTTGAAAATCCGATCTACCAAGCCGAGGATGGAAGTGAGGAAGATTGCGAAGTACCTGGAGAGCTTGCCATACTGTTACTGCAAGAAGAAAATATTATTCAGCCGCATGAGGAATCAATTGAAATTGTAAACCTGGGTACTGAAGTAGACAAGAAAGAAGTCAAAATAGGAGCAGGCTTGGAAAGCAGTGTCAAAGAGAGATTGATTCAGATGTTACGTGACTATGTAGAGATTTTTGCTTGGTCTTATGAAGATATGCCAGGACTGGACACTGATATAGTAGTACATCGTTTGTCGATGAAGGAAGATTGTCATCCTGTTAAGCAAAAGGTTCGTCGCATGCGTCCTGAAATGTCTGAGAAAATCAAAGTCGAGGTTATGAAATAATTTGATGCAGGTTTTCTAGCTGTTAATTCTTATCCTCAATGGGTTGCTAATGTAGTACCAGTGCCAAAGAAGGATGGTAAGGTGCGAATGTATGTAGATTACAGAGATTTGAATAAAGCAAGTCCCAAAGATGACTTTCCACTTCCGCACATCGATGTTCTGGTAGATAACACCGCTCAACACAAGGTATTCTCATTCATGGATGGATTCTCAGGCTATAACCAGATTAAGATGGCACCTGAAGACATGGAGAAAACTACGTTTGTGATGCAATGAGGCACTTTCTGTTACAAAGTAATGCCATTCGGTTTAAAGAATGCAGGGGCAACATACCAGCGTGCTATGGTGGTTTTGTTCCATGATATGATCCATCATGAAATAGAGGTATATGTGGATGACATGATAGCCAGATCTCATACTGAAGAAAGACATCTCGATCATTTATACAAACTGTTTGAGAGGTTGAAGAAATACAAGTTGAGATTGAACCCGAACAAATGCACCTTTGGAGTAAGATCCGGTAAACTCTTGGGCTTTATTGTCAGTGGTAAAGGAATTGAGGTTGACCCGGCTAAGGTGAGAGCTATTCAAGAAATGCCAGTTCCCCGTACAGATAAAGAAGTCAGAGGTTTCTTGGGACGCTTGAATTACATTGCCCGATTTATCTCCCATTTGACTGCTACTTGCAAACCCGTCTTCAAATTACTGAGGAAAAATCAAGAGATAATATGGAATGATGAATGTCAAGAAGCTTTTGACAAAATCAAGAAGTATCTCCAAGAACTTCCAATTCTGATGCCACCAGTTGAAGGAAGACCTCTAATCATGTATTTGGCCGTGTTAGAAAATTCAATGGGGTGTGTGCTGGGGAAACATGACGAGTCTGGTCGAAAAGAGCATGCAATATACTACCTTAGCAAAAAGTTTACCGACTGTGAAACAAGATACTCACTGCTTGAGAAAACTTGTTGTGCTTTGGCTTGGGCTGCTCGCCGACTAAGACAGTATATGTTGAATCATACCACTTTATTGATTTCTAAGATGGATCCTATCAAATATATATTTGAGAAACCTGCTCTCTCCGGAAGAATAGCAAGATGGCAGATGATTTTAACAGAGTATGATATCCAGTATACTACCCAGAAAGCAATCAAAGGAAGCGTGTTAGCTGATCATTTGGCTCATCAAGTAGTTGATGATTACCAATCTATGAATTTTGAGTTCCCTGATGAGGATGTTATGCTTGTTACTAATTATGGAGAACCTGAACCGGATGAAGGACCCGAACTGGGATCCCGATGGACTATGGTTTTTGATGGATCTTCTAATGCATTGGGCAATGGTGTTGGTGTTGTAATTATTTCTCCCAAGGGTTGCCATACGCCTTTCACTGCTAGACTATGTTTTGATTGTACCAATAATATGGCTGAGTATGAAGCATGTATTTTGGGACTCAGAGCTGCTATAGACCTGAGAATCAAGTTTTTGAGTGTGTACGGAGATTCAGCCTTAGTAATCAGTCAGATCAAAGGAGAATGAGACACTAAACATCCGAATCTCATCCCTTATCGAGAGCGGGTGTTGACATTAATCCCATACTGTGAAGAGATTACATTCGAACATATTCCACGAGAAGAGAATCAGTTGGCAGACGCATTAGCTACCATGTCATTTATGTTCAGAGTCAGATGGGACAATGAAGCTCCCATGGTCACCATTGAACGATTAGATGAACCAGCATATTGTTATGAACTTAATGTTGATGAAGTAGAAGAGAAACCTTGGTTCCACGAAGTAAAAAGATATTTAGAAACTCAGGAATACCCTGAAGGGGCATCCATCAATGACAGAAAATTTCTGAGGAAGTTCTCCGCTAAATTCTTTTTGAGTAATGGATTATTATACAAACGTAATCATGATTCGACTTTGCTTCGCTGTGTGGATAAAAAGGAAGCAGAAAAGATTATGGAAGACATGCATGACGGTATTTTTAGGACTCATTCTAGTGGACACACGATGGCCAAGAAGATTCTGAGATCAGGGTATTATTGGTCTACCATGGAAGTTGATTTCCACCATCACTCCAGAACTTGTCACAAGTGCCAGATCTATGCGGACAAAGTACATGTACCTCCTGCTCCATTGAACGTGTTGACATCCCCTTGGCCCTTTGCAATGTGGGGCATTGATATGATTGGAGAGATTAAACCTACTGCTTCTAATGGATATCGTTTCATTCTTATTGCTATTGATTACTTTATGAAGTGGGTAGAGGTAGCCTCATTTGCTTCTGTCACCAAGAATGTGGTGGCACGGTTCGTCAAGAATAGCCTTATTTGTCGGTATGGCATCCCTGAAAGAGTTATCACTGACAATGGTACTAATTTGAACAACAAGGTGATCATTGAACTCTGCACACAGTTCAAAATAAAACACCATAACTCTTCTCCGTACCGGCCAAAGATGAATGGCGCCGTAGAGGCTGCTAATAAGAATATTAAGAAGATTATACAAAAGATGACAGTAACATACAAAGACTGGCATGAGATGTTACAATTTGCTCTTCATGGTTATCGCACTTCAGTATGCACTTCGACAGGGGCAACTCCTTTCTCTTTAGTCTACGGAATGGAAGCCGTTTTACCAGTGGAAGTTCAGATTCCCTCTCTAAGAATTATGAAAGATGCAGGCTTAGATGAAGATGAATGGATTCAGACTCGACTCGATCAGATAAATTTGATTGATGAAAAGAGACTTGCGGCTGTTTGTCATGGGCAGATATATCAGAAGCGCATGACCCAGGCATTTAATAAAAAAGTCAAGAGACAGGTGTATCAGATTGGCGACTTGGTGATAAAGCGTATCATTCTACCACGAGGTGATCCTAGAGGCAAATGGACTCCCACATACGAAGGGTCATTTGTAGTTAAGAAGGTGTTCTCTGGTGGAGCCATGATGCTTGCTACAATGGATGGCGAAGATTTCCCGCATCCCGTGAACGCGGATATAGTTAAAAAATACTACGCATAAAAGAGACCTGCTAGGTCGACATATCTAGGCAAAAGTAAGGGCATCCCGGCGAACCAAAAGGGTTCGGGCAAAAATTAGGGATAAACATATAAAAATGTACACCCGGCAAGTCGAAAACCTGAAAAGGCGGCTTGGGCAAAAAAGGGTATCCTGGTGGACTGAAGACCTGAAAAGGCGGTCCAGGCAAAAATTAGGGATTAAAGCGTATGACTATGTCCCGTTCTCGATCAGCCTCACCAAAGTCAAAGGGACTGAGCAAGCCAATCACTTCTATCCGACAGCAAGGGATGAGATGCTTGAAGACATAATAGTAGTAGCAGAATTTAAATCAATCGGATTTTTTCGCATAGCTGTTTTTTTTTTCTTTGCATTCTTGACAATTTCCTCTTACTAGGATTTCTATCTCCTTGTATTAAAATTGCTTGTTTATAGGCCCTCTTTCAAAATCAATACAATTGTACTCACTCCGATTTGTCTGCATAAATGTCCATTGATTTAATTCGAATTGATATATGCATTTGAACATGATTGATGTTTACCGAAAATACATGCATAAAATAGAAATAGCAATCACTAAAAGACTTTAGGATCGAGGATAAGGTCTAACCATGCTTTCCAACAAATCCGGTTGCAAATCCTGTTCCCCAGCAAAACCAGTTATTCCCAGAAGAAATTGGCACTATTAGATAGACTGGTCATCTTTGTTATCCACAGTCAGGTTCTGTTGAATATCTCTACCATCAGACCGAAATCAAATATCCCCAGCTAAGAAAGGGTCATCAACACAAATATCTCCAACCAGAATATCGGGATTTATTTCCCCATGGCAAAACGTTTTTCATACATCATTTCACAGCATATGCATGCATGCAATGTTCGCATTTATTTTCAAGAGCATAAAACGTCTCATGCATCATAACATGGCATGAGGCTAACTTTTGTTTCAGGTTAATTATCCTCCTGATACAGTCAAAATAAAGATTCATTCAGACAAATATCTTTATCGATTACATTCAAGATTCAGATACATCTTTCAGATATAATCCATATGAATATTCATTCTGACAAGCATTCTGATATCCTCCTAATGATGGCATCTTTAAACCCATCCCAGACAATTATTGCAAATACAACATATACAAATATTATCAGATATAGCCTAACGTACGGCTCATTCTGATTCAGCCTAGCGTATGGCTCCTTCAATTGTTCCAATACGGTCTAGCGTACGACCCATTTGGATATTCATCCCCTCAGATACTGCCTAGCATACGGTACATTCTGAAATGTAGTCTAGCGTATGACTACCCCTTTTATCAGCAGATACAGCCTAACGGATGGCTCACTCTACTGCTCAGATACTACCTAGCGTACGTACATTCTAAAATTTAGTCCAACATACGACTACTTTTTTATCCCAGATACAGCCTAACGGACGGCTCATTCTGCTACTCAGATACTACCTAGCGTACGGTACATTCTGAAATATAGTCTAGCGTACAACTACTTTTTAATCTCAGATACAGCCTAATGGACGGCTCATTCTGATACTCAGATACGATCTAGCGTACGATCCATTCTGATCCTTATTTCTCCAGATACAGCCTAACGGACGACTCATTCTGCAACTCAGATACGATCTAGCGTATGATCCATTCTGATCTTTCATCCCCAGTGAAGTCGCCAGCCTAAGGGACGACTCATTCTGTAACTCAGATACGGTCCAGCGTATGACCCATTCTTATCCGTACCTCATTAGGTTCAGCTCACCCTAATATCACCTAATACAGTCTAGCGTACGACTCAGTGTGACACCCATGTCTTCAGATATAGTCTAATATACGACGCACTCTGAAGCTCTCATCATCAGACTTTCTGGATGGCATCTTTAAGCCCATCTCCATCAAGGCTATCTTTTAATTAACAAGTGCAAATTTTCGGGGCATTCTAAGTGTTCAATAATATTCCACCTCCAGATCACGAATGGCGTACATACCATTCTAATTCTCTCGGTTTAAGAATATTGAACAGGGGAAGCTGTCATACCCCAAAATTTGCCTAATTTTTATGATACTTTCAACAGGTTCAAATGGGGTCTATTCATTTTTCAAAGCATTAATCTCAAAGGAACAAAGATCCAGCGCACAGGTTACCAAATCCAGAAGATGACCTGAACTGTCATGCTCTCTAGGCGAGCAAAACCTTCGCTAGGCGAAGCTCACGCTTCCTCCTTCGCTCCAGCGAACCTTGTTGATTTTGCTACTGGAATGCTCGCTAGTTGCTCGCCTAGCGAGTAAGTACTAGCTATGCTTTTATCCAAGTCTGGGAGTGTTCGCTAGAGCCTCGCTGAATGCTCGCCTAGCAAACCCTTCGCTGCTTCACTCGCCTAGCGAGCCTACGGATATACCAGAACATTTTAGGCCCGAATTGCCTCCATTCTGAGCCCACCAAGACACAAAAAAATCAGCTATAAATTCCAAAACTTCATTTGAAAAAAGGGGATCAGAAAAATAACAAAAAAGAACCCTAGAAGCTAATTCAGAGCAGCCTCCAGATACCCTGAAGAGAACTCATCTGCACAAAGGTTACCTTCACCAACCCTATCAGGCATAAACCCTAAGGTTGCTCGGCAAACCCAACGGTGCAAGTCAATTTCATTCTATCCCTCCAATCAGGTTTTCCCTATTCCCACTACTCCATGCTCCTAATTTGAAATTGCTAAATATATGAGGCATTATGATTGAATTTGGAAAGGCGGATATCGTTAGGTTCTTGCATGCGGGTTTAGATGTGCATGAATGTGTAAAACAATACTTTGAATGTTCAATCACGTAATTTCTATAATGGATGCCATAGGGTTTGGGGTTTCTGAAATCATACTGTTATCAAAGAAGAACCCAGAACCCGCGGTCGTTCGCTAGCACCTCGCTAAGCGAACATGTAGCGAGGTTTCGCCAGGCCTTCGTTGGGCGAGGCAGTAGCGAACATGACAATAATTGATTTTTTCTGTTTGCATTCTGATCTGTTTTGTACTTGTTTGACATGTTTTCTATTGCATTTGCACGTTGTTTGTCTGACACTATTATTGCTATGATTCTTTTGTTCGGTGCAACTCTTGATTGCACCCTATCCCGTTATTCTAACATGTTTGCTGAGTTTTTGTAAGGGCTCCCATGACTCTTGAAGAGATAGCTTGGCATTCCACTTTATTTGTGGGATATCATCGTGGAGATTTATTCTGATTACTTGGCTAATTACATTGCCTTCGAATACGTGATCTTATCCCTCTCTTTGTTGCCTTACGATATTACGGTCATATCCCGCGAATGTGGGGATACCCTTAGCAAAGACCCTTTCGATTAAATCATCATCATCCCTAAACAGATAAGCCATAGTCCCTTCGATCAAAAGGTCAATGTCCCTACAAGATAAATCATAGTCCCTCGAACGTTGCCTTCGAATATATGACCTTGTCCCTCGAACGTTGCCTTCGAATATATGACTTTGTCCCTCAATGACCCTTCGTTGTAGCCTACGATTAAATGATGATCATCCCTTCGAATGCTAAGGTATCCTTACAAATGTTGCCTTCAATGACCAATCGACGATCCCACGATGTTCCTTTACATCCAAAGGATAAGACTACTTACTTCTCAATAGTAAGGACAGTTTTACCCTCCTAAGGATAGGAAATGCCTATAAAGACCTTGGTTAGGTATAACTCTTAAATGCTTGCTCACAGCTTAAAATACTTTTCACACCTTACACTTTTCAAAACATCTTTTAGAAAATCACCACTTGGTATACATTCGCACCAGAATCATCGCCGAGTTATATTTTTCTAAACATCTTTCGAAATCAAACGAGATAAACACTTTGTATACATTCGTACAAGAATCATTACAAAGTTAAACTCTCCTTTCAAAATATTTTCTAAACACACCACATTTCTCAAACACTTTCTCAAACAAGGAAAACATAAGTGAGTTAATCAATTAAGAGCCCATGGATAACCATGGATACAAAGGGTGCTAACACCTTCCCTTTGTATAATGTACCTCCCGAACTCAAAATCTAATCAAGGTCTTTCCTGTTCTTTTCCGCCTTTCCTTATTGGATAAAAGAAAAGTCGGTGGCGACTCTTGCTATCCGCCACATTGTTTTTCAAAGCAAAAACACAAAGTCAGTTCACCGTATCACAGGATGCTTCGATGTTCATCAAGTTTGATCACAAATATGCAGCCACGTCACGTACAAAGACAACGATAAAAGTAAAATTCTACGAGGAGGTGTTGTAAGAAATTTATCCACAATCCACAGTCCTAGGAAATTTATCCCAAGGATCTCACCCAAAATTATTGTTTCTCATATATATACAATTTTATAAATAAAATTTAACATAATAATCTTTAATATTTATGATGTATATCACTTTTCAAATATAATTTATTTGAGATACTATTATACGTCTAAAATTAAAGAAGTGATAAAAATTTATTAAAAATAATAATTAAATCACTCATTTGATAAATTGTATTTACATGGAAAATTAAATATCACACTTCCAATATGATCATATTAAAAATTACGAGAAATAGAAATACCACCATCATAAAACCAGCGACAGTACCGAGTATATTTAAATTTAATATACATGATATTAGTTTTTTTTTAGATATTAAAATATAATTTTTAAGATATAAAAATTATATAATAAATAAACATTTAACATTTGAAGGACTCAATTTTTATTTTTTATTTTTTAAAAACTCCATAATCTAATTATACTCGGTTCTGGGAAAAATAAGTCATCCGGAAAAAAAAATAGACTTATTTGACGTTTTGAGAAAAATACATTTTTCTGAACTTTATGAGAAAAAGTTTTACAGTATTTATATAATTTCATCAACATCCGTGAAATTATAAAACACTGATTAAAAATTATATTATAATAATTTCATCTTTAATTTATAGGGTTTAAACCCAATTCATCAAAATTCTCTATACCACGTATCATCGTCAAAGTATGGGTTACGACCAACTGAGAATCATTGATTGATTAAAAAGTGACCAAATGGAAAAAATCTCATTTGCTCATAAATTGTTAGAAGTGATTGATTCCAAAAATATCAAATTCACATATTTATTCACATATGCATACAATCACAAGGAAAAACATATAACTGCCCATAGGGGTTTGATCAAACTCCATAGGATCAAACACACAAAATTATATATTGATTCGATATATGAAAGATCACATATCAAATGAAAAAAAAAATCATAGCTAATGGGAGGGCAATGGTATCCGTAAATAATCTCCCCCTTACCTGATAATTGCAGCTTTCACAAATCTTGAAAAGTTCTGCATTCCTCCCTCACTCTCCAGAATCGCTTTCTCCGAATTGCTTCCAAATTCTATCGTACTTCTCCTCGTTCTAGTTCTAACGTTGGAATTATATTCCTAATAATTGATAATTGTTATTTATTGATAATTATAAAAATCCCAATAATTGATGTGTTCCCTAACGGTAACAACACTTAAACTTTCGAACATTTCGCTTCATACTTAAACGTTCTCCCATAACGGTGAAATACTATAATATTATTTTAATTTTAATTAAATAATTATTTCAAAATAATACAATTAAATATTTATTTCTCTCACACTTAAATAAGTCTTAAATAAATTTTTAATATAATAGCTTGTTTTTAATTATTCTAACTACTATTATTATTATAACGTACTAAATTATTTTATTATTTATAATAAATTAAATAAAAGCCTAATTTCATTTCTCCAATCACCAAATATATAATTCCCTTAATTATAAAATTATTAAAATAACTTTACAACTTCATAAATCACCAAAAACACCACAATAACTAAATGAATCACACAATGCATCATTTTACTAATATAATATGCTAATAAGATATTAAAATATATTAGGGGTGTTACAACTCTCCCCCACTTAAAAAGATTTTCGTCCTCGAAAATTATCTGGCGAAAACAACTTCAGATATGATTCATTCATCCGGTTCTCTAACTGCCAAGTCATGCTACCTCCAGCAGGTCCTCCCCAAACAACCTTCACAAGAATAATTTCTTTACCGTGTAGCTGATTCACTTCTCTATCCTCGATCCGAATAGGTGACACTTCAACCGTTAGATTATTCTGAACTTGTACATCATCCATCTGTATCACGTGAGATGGATCATGAATATACTTCCAAAGTTGTGACACATGAAACACATTATGCATATTCGAAAGAGATGTGGGTAGTTCCACACGGTAAGCAACAACTCCAATCTTCTGGGTAATCTGATAGGGTCCAATGAAGCGAGGAGTTAGCTTCTTAGACTTCAGAGCATGACCCACACCGGTCACATGAGTGACTCTAAGAAAAACAAGATCACCTTATCGAAACTCTAAGTCCTTCTTTCGCTTATCATGATAGCTCTTCTGCCTGCTCTATGAAGTCTTCATCTTCTCTTGAATCATTTTAACTTTCTCAGTAGTCTGTTGAATGATTTCATATCCGAGTACATCACTCTCTCCAGATTCATACCAACATAGAGGAGTCTTGCATCTTCTTCCATATAATTCCTCGAATGGGTCCATACCAATGCTAGAATGATAGATATTATCATATGTAAACTCAATCAATGGTAGATAGATGTCCCAAGAACCTCTTTATTCTAAAACACATGCCCTCAATAAGTCCTCAAGAGACTAGATGGTCCTCTCAGTCTGGCATCTGTTTGAGGGTGATAAGCATAACTCAACCTCAACCTAGTACCAAAAGCTTCATGTAAACTCCCAAAAAATTTGGATGTAAACCTCGGGTCTCTGTCAGAAACTATATACAAAGGGATGTCATGCAACTTCACAATACTATCAATATATATCTTAGCCGACCTCTGCAATGAGAAACTGATCTTAATCGATATGAAGTTAGCTGATTTAGCCTGTTTGTTAATAATCACCCAAATAGTATCACTTCCCTTTGAGGTATTCGGCAAACCAGTCACCAAGTCCATTGAGATGTTGTCCCACTTCCATTCAGGAATCTCTAATGGCTACATTAGTCCAGACGGATTTTGATGCTCTACCTTAGACTTCTGACAAATAAAACAAGAATAAACAAACTATGTGATGTCCCTCTTCATTCCTGGCCACCATAACATTTTCTTCAGATCCTGATACATTTTGGTAGCTCTAGGATGAATGCTCAAACTGCTCTGATGACTCTCTTCTAAAATCATTTTCTTAAGTTCCGCTTATCAGGTATACAAACTATGTCACAGAACTTTAGAATTCCATCTCCAACAATTTGAAAGTCTTCATAATTACTCTGTCCAACTAATGATAAGCGATCAACCAATGTCACATCCAATTTCTACTTCTCTCTAATCTCATCTAGAAAATTACTAATTAACTTTAGCATACCCAACATCACATTATATGGAGTCACATCACATACTAAACTCAAGTCTCTGAATTGTTCAATCAAATCCAACTCCCTAACCATCAAAGCTGACATGTGCAAAGACTTCTGACTCAAAGCATCTGCTACCACATTGGCTTTACTTGGATGGTAATTCAAATCAAAGTCGTGGTCCTTCAAAAACTCGAACTATCTCCTCTGTCTCATGTTAAGTTCCTTTTGATCGAAGAGATATTTCAAACTCTTATGGTCACTAAATACTTCAAATCTGGAACCATAAAAATATTGTCTCCAAATCTTAAGAAAAAATACTACCATAGCCAATTATAAGTTGTGAGTAGGATATTTCCTTTCATGCACCTTCAACTATTGAGAAATATAAGCAACCACTTGTCCACTCTACACAAGTACTCCACCTAAACATATCTTATATGCATAACAATACACAACAAAAGGTTCAGTCGGATTTGGTAGAATCAAAACTGGTGAGAATAGATTTACATGTAATAACGGTGAAATTTCAGCAAGAAGGAAGATATAACAAATACAACAAAGTTCTCAACATACTAACACGAATATTACAAATATAATACTTTATTTATGCAATGCTCTATACTCTAACTCCATCCTAAATGCTCTATACTCCAACTCCATCCTAAATGCATGTGGTACCAAGTCTTTGTAGATATTCATTTTCTGCGGTCTTCAGCCCTTCCTCCGAACCGACGATCCCCACGAATGGATCTAAGACCCGCCTTTGGCCTATCATTAGACCAATGATCCCACCAATGGATCTGAGGCCACCAAATAGACTGAAGTCTCACCTATCTCCGAAATATATGTATGCATGATAATGTCAATATTTTACATATTAATTCCATTCAAATAATTCACCCAAATATTTGTTAATTATTTAAATCACCAAAACTTGGTTTCAAATAAACCACACATTGCCGAAATGGCCACCAAAAATATCCCAAGGATCTCACCCAAAAATATGTTTATCGTGTGTGTGTGTGTGTGTGTGTATATATATATATATATATATATATATATATATATATATATATATATATATATATATATATATATATATATATATATATATAATATATATATATATAGAAAATCTTTTATATAAGTTGAAATTTACATTCGTTTCAAGATTTAACCTACTAATCAAGAAAAAGGTATCAGATTAAAAAAACTGAAAACTGCAAAAAATTACAAAAATACCCCTGAACCGTCGTCGGTCCGCCGTCACTGGTTCGTTGCCGTCGCCCGACCCGCCGTCGCCTGTGGCAGATTTAGAAACATTTTAATGTGGGAGAAAAAGTATAACTTATAAATGTTCTTTTTAAACATATATATATATATATATATATATATATATATATATATATATATATATATATATATATATATATATATATATATATATATATATATATATATATATATATATATATATATATATATATACAATTTTATAAATAAAATTAACATAATAATCTTTAATATTTATGATGTATATCACTTTTCAAATATAATTTATTTGAGATAATATTATACGTCTAAAATTAAGAAAGTGATAAAATTTCATTAAAAATACTAATTAAATAACTTATTTGATAAAAAATTATTTACATGGAAAATTAAATATCACACTTCCAATATGACACATTAAAAATTAAGAGAAATATAAATACCACCATCATGAAACTAGCGAAGGTACCGAGTATATTTAAATTTAATCTACATGATATTAGTTTTTTTTTAGATATTAATATAAAAAATTTAAGATATAAAAATCATATAATAATTAAATATTTAACGTTTGAAGGACTCAATTTTTCTTTTAAAAAAAAAGACTTCATACTCTAAATATACTCGGTTCTGGGAAAAATAAGTCATTCGGCAAAAAAAAAGACTTATTTGACATTTTGAGAAAAATACAGTTTTCTGAAATTTATGAAAAAAAGTTTTACAGTATCGATATAACTTCATCAACATCCATGAAATTATAAAAAACTGATTATATATTATATTATACTAATTTCATCGTTAATTTATAGGGTTTAAACCCAATATATCAAAATTCTCTATCCCACGTTTCATCGTCAAAATCCGGGTTACGACCAAATGAGATTATTCCAGTTTGGACACATATCGAATCATCGATCGATTAAAAAGGGACCAAATAGGAAAAATCCCATTTGCTCACAGATCGTTAGAAGTGATCGATTCCAAAAATACCAAATTCACATATTTATTCACATATGTATACAATCACAACGAAAATCATATAATTATCCATAGAGGTTTGATCAAATTCCATAGGGTTAAACACACAAAATTGTATATTGATTCGAAACATGAAAGATCAAATATCATATAAAAAAATCATAGCTGATGAGAGGGCAAAGGTATCCTCATCATCCGGCTGACTGAACCCACCATACAGTAAATAATCTCCCCCTTACCTAATAATTGCAGCTTTCACAAATCTTGAAAAGTTATGCGTTCCTCCCTCACTCTCCAGAACCGCTTTTCCCGAATTGATTTCAAATTCTATCGTATTTCTCTCATTGCTGATTCTAACGTTGGAATTATATTCCTAATAATTGTTAATTGTTATTTATTGATAATGATAAAAATCTCAATAATTGTTGTGTTCGTAACGGTAACAACACTTAAACTTTCGAAAGTTTCACTTCCTGCTTAAATGTTCTCCCATCACGGTGAAATACTATAATATTATTTTAATCTCAATTAAATAATTATTTCAAAATAGTACAATTAAATATTTATTTTTGTCACACTTAAATAAATCTTAAATAAATCTTTAATATAGTAACTTGTTTTTTATTACTCTAACTCTACTATTATTATAACATACTAAATTATTTTATTATTTCTAATAAATAAAATAAAAGCCTAATTTCATTTCTCCACTCACCAAATACATAATTCTCTTAATAATAAAATTACTAAAATAACCTTACAAGTTCAAAAATCGCCAAAAACACCACAATAACTAAATAAACCACACAATACATCATTTTAGTAATATAATATGCTAATAAAATATTAAAATAAATTAGGGATGTTACACGAGGTATATAGTGACCATAAGAGTTTAAAATGCTTATTTGATCAAAAGGAGTTGAACATGAGGTAGAGGAGATGGCTGGAATTTCTGAAGGATTTTGACTTTGGTTTAAATTATCATCCAGGTAAAGCTAACATCGTGGCTGATGCTTTAAGTCGGAAGTCTATTCATATATCAACATTGATGGTTAGGGAATTGAAGTTAATTGAACAGTTTAGATATATGAGTATGGTTTGTGAAATGACACCGGAAAGTGTGATGATGGGTATGTTAAAAGTAAACAATGAATTCCTTAATGAGATCAAGGAGAATCAGAAATTAGATGTTAAGCTGATGGATCTATTCCCTTCAGAAAACACAAGTGCATATGGTGATTTTAAGGTAGATGAATACGAAGTACTGAGGTTTCGAGGTAGAGTATGTGCGTTTGATAATCCTGAAATGAAGAAATTGATTCTTGAGGAAAGTCATACGAGTAGTTTGAGTATTCACCCTGGAGCTACAAAGATGTATCAGGATCTCAAGAAAATATTTTAGTGGCTAGGAATGAAGCGAGATGTAGCACAATTTGTGTACGTCTGTTTGATTTGCTAGAAGTCAAAAATAGAACACCAGAATCCTTCGGGTTTGATGCAGCCTTTGGATATTCTAGAGTGGAAGTGGGAAAGTATTTCCATTGACTTCGTGATGGGATTACCTAATAATCCTAGAGGGCATGATACTATATGGATGATTGTCGATAGATTGACGAAATCAACACACTTCACTCCAATTAACATCCGTTTCTCTTTACAAAAGTTAGTTGAGATTTATATTTGTATGATAGTGAAGTTACATCAAGTTCCCTTGAGTATAGTTTCTGACAGAGACACTCAGTTTACATCCAGATTTTGGGAAAGTTTGCAAGATGCTTTGGGTACTAAACTGAAGTTGAGTTCTGCTTACCATCAGTAGACTGATAGGCAGACTGAGAGAACTATTCAGTCATTGGAGGACTTGTTGAGGGCTTGTATACTTGAGCAAGGAGGTACTTGGGATGGTCATCTGTCTCTGACCGAGTTTACTTATAATAATAGTTTTCATTCTAGTATCGGAATGACACCGTTTGAAGAATTATATGGTCGGAGGTGTAGGACACCTCTATGTTGGTATGAATCAGACGAGAGTGATGTACTTGGACTAGAGATTGTCCAACAGACTACTGAAAAAGTGAAGATGATCCAAGATAAAATGAAAACAATACAAAGTAGGAAGAAGAGTTATCATGATGGGAGAAGAAAATATTTGGAATTTAAGGAGGTGATCATGTGTTCCTTAGAGTTAATCCTGTGACGGGCGTTGGACATGCACTAAAATCGAAGAAGTTGACTCCTAAATTTACTAGTCCATATCAGATTTCTCAGAGAATTAGGGTTGTTGCTTATAGAGTGGCCTTACCACCCGATCTTTCGAATTTACATGATGTGTTCTATGCATCACAACTTTTGAAGTATATTCGCGATCCATCTCATGTGATTAGGATGTATGATGTGCAAGTGAGGGACAACCTTACAGTAGAAGCATTTCCCGTGAGAATTGAGGATCAAAAATTGAAGAAGGTGAGAGTAAAAAAGATTGCTCTATTGAAAGTTGTTTGGGGAGGAGTAGCTGGAGGAAATATGACTTGGGAGCTGGAGAGCCGGATGCAGGAAACATATCCCAAATTGTTCTCGTCGGGTAAATTTTCGAGGACGGAAATATTCTAAGTAGGAGAGAGTTGTAACACCCCAAAATTTTATTATTTATTTTCTTAATATAATTGTGCAATTTGTGTGTGCTGTGATGTTATGTTGTGTTAAGGAAGACCCTTGAGTGTAGTACACCATCCTTAGAAATTAGAATTTAAGGTGTTGGGTGTGTGAACAAAAAGGTAGAGATATGAGGGTGGTGGGAGAAGTAATGGTTGTTACTATTATTTAATTAGGATGATTTATATAAATAATAGTAATAGTTAATATTTAAATATTTATTTTAATTATTATTGTTACAGTGATATATTAAAATAAATATTTGATTTGGATTTATTAAAATAAATATTTAGTTTAGGTTTAATAAAATAATAATATTAAATTTTAAATAAAAATAGAAAATTGGTTGTTATAAGGGAGTTGGAAGTGAGAAGAGGGGAAGTTACAAAATACGTGAAAACTTGGGAAAAAGAGAGCTAGGAAGAGAAGAGGAAAAGCTAGAAGGATCAAGAAAATCATCATTGTCAAGAATTGGAGCTTAACAATCTAAGGTAAAGGGGAAGAAAAAATATTTTTATAAGGGTGTATATCCATGAGAGGGTAGTGAGGGGTCCTTCCCTCTTAGGTTTACTCTTTACCATGTTTTTGATTGAAATTTTTGGTGGTTTATAATGTTTGCATGATGAGATGATTAGATTTTGATTGTTATATATAAATCCTTGATTGTTGTATGAATTTGATGTGATGATGCTTGCCGAATTTTTCTGTCATGATCATAGAATAAGGGTTTTAGGGATATGAACATGATGGACAAATAATGGGAAATTATAAAGTGATTATGTGTTGGTTTTTGGTAAATGAATTATTGATATATGTATATGGTTGATGATGAAAATCTTTGAAAATATTGTGAGGGATATTTATAGGATGGAAATTGGGGTTTGAGATGTGTTGGGTTCGTACTGTTTTAGTCCTTCCAAACAACATCATTTTTTTTAAATCCTTTATACGGTTTTAGTCATAACTTTTGACTCATGTCACGTTTTAAGATGGGATTTGGTGTGTTGGTTAGCTGAGAGGGGGTACTACAATTTTGATACGGGGGAAAATCATTTTAATGGATTTATCAGAGGGTTATAATAGGTGGAAGGAAGTGTAAAAATATGATGGATATGAATGAAGTCCGTATCAGTAATTTAAATGTTGTGTCACGAATGATTGGTATGTGTGTTAATAACGTTAGTGGTGGTCTAAAAGAGTGGACTACATATTAGATAAGTGTATTGAGTGGTCAATGGTGGACCACAATGTATTATAACCTTTACGTGTGTTAGAATGAATCATAATGAAGTTCGTATCGATAAATTGTTGTGACATGGTGAATAATTTGAATTGTTTGTTAACTTGTGATTATGATAATCCATAAGGGTGGATTATGTTGTACATGGCTGTAGTTGTGTGATCGATTGTGGATCACGACATGAATAATGACAAGTGTGTTAGTTGCATTTTTTCCATACCATACATTCATAAATTGTTGAGTTGGTGGATATAAGTTTAAGTTCGAAGGGGAATGTTAAACTTATCCAGAACTTCGAAGGGGAAGTTTGGGATTCTGAAGGGGGAATTAGATTCGTATGATGAACCATTGATAAACAATTGGTACCATATGCATCAGGTCGAGTTATGAAGTCTTATTGCATTTTCATTATACCAGGTAGTGTTTAATTATGGTGAGAATGTGGGTTGTGAATGATTATGGTACATTACACATGAATACTATTTTTAGCATGTTATGCACCGATTAATTATATTAATGTATTTCTCACCCCCTTTTTGTTTGTCGTGTCTGTACTCCTTTGGAGTATATAAAATCAGGTATCTGAGTAGTTGACAGTGCATGATATGTTGATATCGGTCGGGTCTTCTGGTGGAGTAGTTCTGATACATAACACCATAGCTGTTTTGTCTATGGGGCTGTTTTATCTATGTGTTTTTCATGTTACGTATATTTAAATAATGAGGATTTTTGTTTTAAACTATTATTGTTTGGATGTTTGGGTGAGGCTTTGATGCCGAACAAAAATTGTTTTTAATTCCTCTGTAACAATGTGATTTATATGAGTTGAGGAAAACATTTAAACTTCAAATTATATGGATGTGACATCCTACTTGATTTAATTATTTATATTTTATTTATTTATTTGAGTAAGGAATTAGGGTGTCACCAAACGGGTTCCTATAATACCAAATGGGTTCATTCCATATTACCAAACATGTTCATTCCATTAGTTCCAAGTCCAAGCCTAAGGTCTCTTGGCTCATGGCTAAACAATGGATCAATTTTCTTTCATTGCAAAGAATCAATTACATGGCAAAATTTTCCATTACATTTTCTTTCATATGCATTTCATTTGATATTCTCTGCGCCATTTACATTAGCAAAACGTCTCTTGAACCATGGAATTATAGGTAAGTACCACATCACATTGGCAGTAGGACCCTTTCTACTAATATCATCATCATTATCACAATTATCCTTTAGCTTGTAGCGCGACTCCCCAGACCTCGAGCACTGATTTATTTTTTCATCTCAATACACTACTACAAAAATCACTTTTTTTACCCCGGACGTGAAATGCATAATACCTCGGCTAAAGAAGTAAGGTAACGAAGGGAGATATGAAAACTCGCCACTTATCACCTTGGTGGAAATAAGATCGAGAGGTAAAGTTTTATGGACATAGGTTTAAGCCCCATCAATTGCACTTTTATTATTTTCAAAATTAGTTTATCTTACCTTCCAGTTTACAAATAAAAAAAAGGGTGAGATTATTTCTTTTTTTTAAAAATAAAATTGTTATATGATTTACCCAAAATATTACATTGGTTACCCATAATATTACATTGTTTACCTAGAATATTATATTGTTTATCTAGAATATTACATTGTTTATACAAAATATTAAAAGAAAAATCAAATTTCCTATAGGTCTAGATAAAAATCAAATTCCCAGGTGGGTGAAGATCAAATGTTGGTGCAAATATATTCTCCAAGGTTTTGCATACATTTGATTCTGAAGCAAAACAAAACAAGGGTTAGATAAATAAAGTCAATATTCAAATATATAATTTTGTGCTCAAATATATATTTAAGAAAACAAATAATAAATTCAAGTAATTTTCTGCTCTTGCAATCCATCTTAGAGAACTTTTCAAAACATCTTTATGTTTCAAGCACTTCATGTTCCATATAGGTTATATTTTCAATATTCAACATGCTTTTATAATGGATGTCCCTTAGGTTTCACACGGATCACTAATGACAAACTCTTGAGCATTGATAAAAATTAAATGGACGACAAATATTTGTTTAAGAGCGCTGAATATAGTAAAAAGAAGCTTAACTATCCCCTCGGTCGCGAAGAAAATCGAGGTAAATAAGATGTTTTTTTAAAAAATTACATTGTTTACACAGAATATTAAAAATACATTGTAAAATTTATTTCCCAATGAGAATTTTTATTTTCCATGTCTAGGTCCCATGCAAGATGTTAGAAATCTATTTCCCAATGAGAATTTTTATTTTCTGCACTTGCAATCCATCTTAGAGATCTGTAGTAGCAACTCATGATCAAATGGATGGTGATGTATATTTCCTCTCTTTGGCGATGCTACATATAAGTTAGTCTTAGGGTAAAATCTGTTTAACGAGTATTTTTACAGTAAAATATGATTATTAAACACCTCGGTTTTATTATAAAACCGAGGTTTTTTATCTTCTCCTTTTAACTATCACCTCGATGATGACGAAAACCGAGGTGAATAATTTTTTTTTTTAAATTATATTGTTTACACAAAATATTAAAATAAATTATTTACAAGATCTATTTGCTCTTATTACTGAATATCTTCGTTGATATCCAAATTTAGTTGCATTCCCTTCTTTGTTCAAAGGTTAAGCTCCCTTCCTTGTCGGCTAAGCTCCCTTCTTTATTGGTTAAGTTCCCTTCTTTGTGTAACTTGAGGCAAGAATAATTGTTTTCACTTGCAATCTATCAACTGAGCACTCTTCAAAGGTTGAACTCCCTTCTTTAACTGAGGGTTATTCCGAAAATACAAGAACGACAACATCAACACCATTATGTGAGATAGATTGCAAGGGTAGAAAAATGTTTTGTTCAAGATAGAAGAACATTGAAGATTTTTTCTGTCTTGTAATTCATCCCAAAGAATGATGCTTGCGAGTTTGGGGCGACTTCATATTAGTAAGGATTATGGTAAAATCTAGTTAACGAGTGCTTTTATAGTAAAAAGTTATTATTTTATGCCTATGTTAAATAGAAAATCGAAGGGTTAGAACATTTTGTTTACACTTATAAACAAATAAAATCATAAACTGCGATAGCTGAGAATCGAAACTTGTACTGAGTTGTTTTTTCACCTCGGTGTTATGAAAAACCGAGGGAATATATGTTTTTTTTATCTTTTTAAATAATAAAAAATAGCATGCCTTGACTTTATACCTCGGTTTTCTATTGTTCGAGGTAAAAGTTTCATCATGAAAAGCGTTATTTGTTGTAGTGATATTAACAACAACAACAACAATAACAACAACAACAACAATGACAACATTAAACCCTTAGTATAAAACACAAGAAAAATATTAAACCTTAAATATCTCAATAACAACAACAATATTACTGGTACAATCATGGAGAAAATATTTACGTACCAGAAACATGATGAGAGAGTCAAAGAAATCAGTTGGTATGAGTTTCGAGTTTCCTTATTCTAGTTTCGTTCATGTTTACTTCCTCCTTTATTTACTTTGTTCAACTTGGAATATAGAGTTTGTTTTAGTTTATTGGAGAAGATGAAGAAGGTCAAACAAAGTTTTTGTTCAAATGTTTGTAGAGTTCCATTTGGGTGCTCTGTTTGCTAGGGCTAAAAAATCCAGGAGAAAAGAAAAAGTGAATAAGAGCTAACATTATTATTTTGGAAAAAATGTTGTTGGGATTTTTCCTCTCGGTTGGCAGTAAAAACTGAAGGAATATCTTATTTATACTTTAATTAAAAAAATAGAATAAAATTAAGGGTGCTACAGTTTTCTCTCGGCTGACATTCATAATTGAAATAATAAATAATTTAAAATTTAATTAACAAATAGAAAAAAATAAGTGTGCAATTTAAAACAAATAAAATTATAAACATAAGGTGTCATGTATCGAAGCGTGTCTCTACGAGAATTTTACCTTTAACAGTCAGCCCAACCGGAGGAATATATAACACCTATTGTTGAACAAAAAATGGTGAACGATAAGAAATATCAGTTGCAATATATTATAAGTATGATTAGGAGAAGTTTTTTCAATGTTTTTAACCAAGGAACACAATAAATCATTGAAAGTTGGCCTTAATGACAACATTGATAAATTATTCTTAAAAAAACAACTACAACAACAATATAACTACAACAATAACAACAACAAAATTAAAAACAACATTAGAAAAGCAAAATAGAGTTCAGTTTAGGGAGGAATATGGATTCATAAATGGGAAATTAAGTTTGGAGGCAGAAAGATGATATAGGTTTAGGGCTACAATGATTATGTGGTGCTTTATACATAAAACTAGGGTAACATATCCTCTCGGTTTTAACTAGTAAACATTATTTATTTTTAATATTAAAATAAAAAAGGAATGTGTCATTATAATAATAAATAAAATATGAAATTGTAGTTGTTGGGAATTGAAACGTGTCCCTGAGAGACTTTTCCCCTTGCATTTTCTCAAAACCGAGGGAATGAGTGATATATTTTTAATAAAAAATTAAACTTAAGGCGCCTAGTGGAATTGATTTCACCTCGGTTGGTTAGTTCACTGAGGTAACTTTTTATTATTAAATGTTGTATATGTAGTTGTGTGATAACTTTTTTTCTCTGGATTATTTTATGTGTTGATGGTTATTTAACTTTTAGGCTCATTACCATCTATCTCTTTTTGATCTTGTCAAAGGGGAATAAGTTTTAATATGAGTCTAGATTCAACTTATGCATTTTATGCTATTTGTGGCATTTTAAAATATTTCAGGGGGAGTATATGCAAAAGAAGGAAAGCATTGATCTCACTTTGCTTCTACTAAACATCGACTAAATTCCAGTTGCAAAAATTGCAAGCTTGCCAATCATAAAAAAAGAGAGATCGAAGTTGCTCAACCTCCTAGGATTTTTCCGTATATGTTTTTTGCTTGTCAATTTAGTATGTTGGTTTATTTGTCGTAATTGAGACTCCTCACGAAGTTCTACATTCTAGAGATGAATGCTAAACCGTCTTTATGCATGCATAAAGCAAACCATTTGTTTAAAATCAATGCAATATTATTCTATTCAATTATTCGAAGATTAGAATCAAGAAACACATGAAAAAATGATTTAAATCATGCCAGGTCTCGATTCAAAATAACACTTCATTTTTAAAAAATATTTGAAATCCTTGAAGTGTAATTCAAATCATGAGAATTGTTGACTCAAATCAAATTGAACGTGAAAAATAATTTTTTTATTCTGTCCACTTGATTCGAATCATGATATAAGATTAATCGAGCCAAATATAGTTCTGAAAAATAGGATTATTCTTTTTTGCATTTGATTTGAATCACAAGAAAGTTTGACTCGTATCATTGAGCTTTTGATTTGAATCATGAAAAGGCTTAACTTGAACCAAATCATGACTACAAATTTTGGATTTTGTTTATGTTAACTTGATTTGAATCATAGATAAATCATTTGTGTGTCTTATCTCCATCATATATATAAATAACTTTTCCAAATCTCTCTTTCCCTCCCTCTCTCTCTCTCTCTCTCTCTCTCTCTCACACACACACACACACACACACACACACACACACACATACACACACACACATAACATTTTATGGTTTAGAATACACAACACACATTTTCTCTCAAACCTTCTAAAAGCTATTTTTAGTTTTGTTTTGAGTTTGCAAATGAAAACTCTCTTCATCTTTAACCTCTAGCTTTTACAATCGTTATTTGTATTAGCTTTTCAACCTATCGTGTGAGATATGTGCAGAGAAGTTTGTCTTGTGATTAATGCTTTGTGAATATTTTTGAAGATTTCAGGGTTGGCATCTTTGTATGGGTGTGGCTAGAATAAACAATACAACTGTTAAAAAGAAGGAGTTTCTTTTCTCCAAGACTGCTTTAGTAGAGTTGTGTGTAATATGCTATAGTTGGAGCTAGAGTTTCTATTAACTTCATAGAAATCAAGTCTTAGACAAGGAACCAGGGATACCGAGTAAAGGTCGCTGCAGAACAGACACTTAGTGCATAATTCTTGGATTTGGAAGGATGAAGTCGAGATGTAGTAAAGATTTTGCATAAACTAGTGCCATGCGTGATATACACTCAAAGAGAACATTAATATTGAATATCCTATATTTTCAGCATTATCTTTAATCTTGATTGTATTAAAAGACATTATGTAAAAAATGTCAAAATCATAGCGGACGAACAACAAATTTTCAATGGGAAATAATTGGAGAATGGAGTAGGCACAAAGTGAGTACAAAAGGGCCAAACCACTATAAATCCAACATACTATCCCTGGTTCTCTCTCTCTCTCTCTCTCTCTCTCTCTCTCTCTCTCTCTCTCCCTCTCCCCTCCCTCCTCCCCCCTCCTCCCTCCCTCCCTCCCTCCTCTCCTCCTCTCTCCTCCTCTCTCTCTCTCTCTCTCTCTCTCTCTCTCTCTCTCTCTCTCCTCTCTCTCCTCTCTCTCTCTCTCTCTCTCTCTCTCTCTCTCCCTCTCTCTCTCTCTCTCTCTCTCTCTCTCTCTCTCTCTCTCTCTCTCTCTCTCTCTCTCTCTCTCTCTCTCTCTCTCTCTCTCTCTCTCTCTCTCTCTCTCTCTCTTCTCTCTCTCTCTCTCTCTCTCTCTCTCTCTCTCATATATTTTCTTTATAATTGTATGTTTAGGTTTCTTATTCAATTAAAATGGTTTCGGATTACACATTCTGTGTAAACCGAATTTTAGGTCAGTTGAAACGTTGACTAAGTTAGTCCTTTAAGCTATCATTCATTTTGTTTCTGAATAATTGTATATTATGATAAAACCAAAATCATATATTTTATACAGAAAATGCACTACGTGAGCGCTTTTTGCTAAATTGTGATTTCAAAATGATTTTTTTTAATTGGTATTTTTGGAAAAGGTCTATTAACCCCCTCCCTTTTCTACACCATTTGAATCCATATTCTCCCCTAAAAGGGTAATCTCCTCTTGGGTCTAAAGAGGATGATATTTGTCATACCCTAAAATTTTCCCTCCATTGTTTCATATTTCATCTGACTTTTAGATTGTGATTCATCTGCACACATTCATGCAAAATACATTTATATCATCCATTCATATTAACATTTTCAAATAAGCATGGATTAAAAAGTTTATGTCACTTATACCTAACAAGAAGCTAGGGTTGGCCTATTAATCAAGCCTTGGGGACTTTGGTGGTGCATTCAAGTTGGAAAGCCTATCCTATGAATCAAGGTGGTCATTGATCACTATGGAATGCATCATGTTATTGGTCTTTAGAATCAATCATCAAGTGTGATTTTGGTTAAGCCGAAGTCAACTTTAGGGTTAATCATCAGTTGACCATGGATTCCTACATGGTTATTTGTTTGATTTTTTATTTGGTCTAAGGCTTTATTATTCAGGTTTCATTCAAAGTCCATAGTTCACTCAAAACCCAAGATTCAAGAAGAATTCAAATAGTTTTGGAGGGAAGGGATTCTACTAGAGAACAAGGTACATTTCATTGCATAAAAGGAAATTTCCTTTCCAAAATATTCATTCTATTACACAAGACCAAAAGTTACAAAATCCATACGAAATTACAAGAAAATATATAACTTTGACCTGCATCTGACTTTGGTCAACCAGTTGACCAAAGTTAACTGACCTAACCACTAAACCTAATCCTAATTTCCTCTTTAGTCTCCACTCTTCCATTTTCTCATTTGACTTCATATCCAAGTTTCCTTCATGGCCAAGTAATCCATGCCATATTTCTTAAATCCATCATCATTAATCTTCATGGTAGCCTCCAAGTGTCTTGAAACCATGATCAAATTCCAAGCCCAAGTCAGTCTTGCACCCATAGGAAGTGGTTAGCATCACGATTCACACATACACAAACAAACATGGCATGACATATACACATATCTACAAGGGGAGCCAAAATAACATGCTTCATTGGCATATGCAAACACATGCATCACTTAGCATCAATTACCAATAATTAACAGAGTTTCTGACACTAGCTCAACAATTCAACAACAGGTTAATAGTCTTAACAAGTTTCAATCAACGGTGCAAAACAATTTGATTTAACTAACCTCCTAACATAATTATTACTTTAACATAATCCATGTCATTAACTTCTAACTGACACTTCTAACCTCACATTCTAACATCACCATTCTTCACTTCCTAATCTCTCCATATAAGCTAACAATCAGTTGCAAGTGAAGATTATAAAAAAAATAGATTTTAACCACTAACATTTGATTCAATAACAAAACACTCCATTCATAACAACTCTAACAAAATTACAACTGAACTAACTTTCTTGTTAACAAAATCCATTTTATAACTAACTATTCAATTTCCTACTAACAGTTTAACATAAAGTATTCTAACTACAACTGATTCCAATTGAACCAACAAGGCTCATATAAGGGAAATGCATAATAGAAGCTCCAGTTGACATCTAAGACAATTTAACAGAAATCAATGGATTCAATTACAGTAGGCATAGCATCTAAAATAACTAAGGTCATCATTTTTCACTTAAAACTAACAAAGTTTTCTAATTACATTTCTAACCCTACAACTAACTTAACTGAACTTTAAAGCTCCCTTTCTAACTAACCAATTTGCACATAGTTTCTAACAGAACTGATCCATAATTCACACCAACTAATCTAACTGAATAACCAACTTCTTACTGAATCCATCAACTAACTAGCATTCATTTAACAAAGTTTTAACAAAAATTAATAAGCATTTATAACAGATCTTTTAACACCTAACTAACTCAATCTATTTCTAACTAACTAACATAATTAACATTTGAAACTAATAGATAACCAAATTTGCACTGAGAGAGATTAATAGAGTTTAGCTCTATTAAATCCCAATCCCTATAAATATCATGACCCAGTCATTAAGGGGGATCAAGTTTTCACCATTTCTGGAGAATCACTCTCTCAATCTTCATCTCCATCATTCACTCTCTCTCACCGAAAGCCTCACTAGAGCTATGAATCATCCTTGTTGTTAGAGTCTCAATCTTTGAAACTCTAAACAACCGAGCTAGGACCCAACCATTCCTAAAGCATACACAGATGTATCAACAACAAACCAATCATTTTCTAGAAAAAATCACTCTCAACATAGAATCCTAATCTCAACTCTCTCTACAAACGATTCTTCACACAATCACCTTCATCTCACTCACATATATCAGTCGCATTTAATTTCAGATTTAGGAATTTAGGGTTCTAAGTGAATTTGGCTCGGTTCGGATATGTAAGCAGGAATTAGGTGAAATTGAGGCTGGATCATGATAGAGGGAGGTGATGCAATCAAAATGATGTAAGGTTTGTGTCAATTGGCCCTCCGCCGCCAGAGGCAAATTTCGGCACGACGAAGCTAGTGAACTCCGACCAGAGATGTTTGAGTGAGAATGAGTTAGGTTGAACATTGAACATGGATTAAAATGAACATGAGCCTTCCTGAGTCCTTTGCTTTGGCTAGGATGAGTGGTTGGGCCTCAGGCCCAACGTCACACCTTTCTCCCTCCACCACATAGTTCTAGTGCACCCCCATCTAATTCAAGCTAGTTTTCTTAGGGTGTGTGTCAAAAAGCTCATTGATTTTGCTCCTTTCACCTACAAATCAGCATACACCCCCTTATTCTCTAACCTTTGTTATTATTCTCTTTTTCTTTAATTTCTTTCCTTTTATTGTTTAGATACCTTAATGCATTTTCTTAATTCATGCTTTCTTAATCAACTTGTATTGTTTAGGTTTTAAGTCATTAATCATTAGGAATAACCCTTTAATTGAATTTTAATCAAAATAGTGATTTTGTTAGAATTTTGATATGATTTTTGAGATTAATTTTGTAACTAATTTCTAATCAATGAATATGCCATGCTCCCTTAGATTCTAGGCTCTTTTAGAATTATGATCATGTTTTTTTATTTTCTTTATAACTTAGGTTTAGAAACCCTTATGCTTAATTTTTAACTAAGTTCTTCCTAATTTGATTGACTTGATCAAAGTTTTATTTGATTAACTAAATTCTTTGACATGTGCTTATTCCCTCGGTCTAGTCAAGTAATCAGAAGCCTCTTGATCACTTGTTAAGACCAGTCCCTTGTGAAGGAGCTGCACTGGATCTCACCTTAACTCAAGACTTCACACTCCAATCGAATCAAGACTTTGCAAACATATTAGACATTGAATTATTGTACAAGCGCAACAAAGGTTCTTATTCAATACTTGTCAATCATGATGATAGTTGCATACCCTGAGCCTTAAGCAACGGAGAATGATGAGAGGAAATTTTTCATATCCTTGTCTAGAGTTCCTCTGCGTACGGGGCGTAGGCCCTAGCTATTCAGATCATACGCCTTCGTTCATATACTTTAGTGTAATTCAAATCAAATAGTTATCAAGTCTACTTCCCTGCAGGAATTACTTCTTCATTTCAACATTACAACACTGCTTCAACAACAATACTCTCCCTTTTGGACCAAACACTTCATGCTTTGGCATCCATACATCCTTTGGGTTAATCACCCCATGGTTAAATACCCATCTCTAAATTAATTTCTTCATGCATTTCCCTATAGAGTTACATACACTGGAAACTATCATGCATTGCCCCGTGGATTTACATACTCTGGAAACTTTCATGCATTGCCATGTGGAGCCTCATGCTCTGGAAAACCCTTTTCTTTTATCTTTTCGCTATAGAGTTACATACTCTGGAAGCTCTCATGCATTTCCCTGTGGAGTTACATACTCTAGAAACTTTCATGCATTACCATGTGAAGCCTCATGCTATGGTAAACCCTTTTCTTTTATTTTTGCCCTATAGAGTTACATACTCTGGAAACTCTCATGCATTTCCCTGTGGAGTTACATACTTTGGCGACTTTCATGCATTGCCTTGTGGAGTTACATACTCTGGAAACTTGCATGCATTGCCCTGTGGAGCCACATGTTATGGCAAACCCTTTTATTTTATTTTTGCCCTATAGAGTTACATACTCTAGCAATTTTCATTCATGTCTCTATGGAGCTTCATGCTCTGGCAACCCCCTTTGTAAGTCTTGATCCTTGGATCTAGGCAAAATCCTACATTTTTGCATTAGCCACATTCTTTGATTAAGACATACTCTTCAATGGATTCAAACAACATATTATTGGTTCAAACCACACTTTCACTGCACACATACAACACTCTTACAATTAAATTCAAGCAACTTTCTCTCTTTTAAATCAATTCAATCAAATCTTTCTTTTCTTTTATCACTTAAAACCTTTTTCAAAACAATTTTCTTTTCTTTTCATAAAAGAACTTTTATAATATGTTCCTTAGAAGTCAGACTAAAAGCTTGAAGTATCTCAACTAGGATCAAATCACCTAATGTCTACACACTTCTACGATACGATTATAATTGTTCTCTAAAAACAACCAAGACACACTTATTTTCTACCATGAACTACAAAGTTATGATTTCCTTATTGCACTATGAGGATACGTAGGCACGAGGATTCGAATCCTCAACGAGCACACTAATTATTAAACTTTTTTTCTCTTTTTGCAAGTAACCTTTAGATAACACCCATTCGAGCAAAGGACAATCAAAATGGTTCCCGTTGATTACAACAAATGTGAGGGGTGCTAATACCTTCCCTTTGCATAACCAAATTCCTTACCCATTTCTCTTTCCCTGGGTTTTATCAATGTTTTCCCTTTCCTTCGGGAATAAATAAAGTTTGATGGAGACTCTATTGTATCTTCTTGCACTCGATGTGCTCAGGTATTTTTCGCGGCGCGACAGCTGGCGACTCTGCTGGGGAGTCCATAAGCAAGTCAAACCTAGTTTTATTTGTTTCCTTCTTTGATTGGGTGTTTATCTTTATTCTTTACTTGCTCGATTGGGTGTTTTGTCTGATCCCCCTTATCTGGATCGGATAGGCTCCTTATAAGATCTTGTTTTTCTCTTGGCATCTTTTGCAAGATAGACTCCCAACTAGAGAAAACTATCCAAGAGAGGGGTGATTTCAGATCCTAATAGGATTTCTTGTCCATTATGTGGGTATTTAGTTGAGACAGACTCTCATTTCTTTGTTACTTGTGAGCTTGTCATGTCTGTGTGGTATAAAATCTTTAAGTGGTTAGGGTTTCAGGTAGTTATTCCTAAAGATACTAGGGTGCTCTTCGAGTATTTTTCTTTCTTTAGGGAATATGTTTAAGTATATGGGTGATTATCTTTTGATTTGACATGCAATAATTTGGTCAATTTGAAAAGTCCATAATAATGTCATCTTTAAGGGAGCCACAAAATCAGCGAAAGAGGTAGAGGGAAAGAGTATTGTTTGGCCTAGAAATGGTTTTTGGGTAGATCAGGGGTGAGCTCTTGCAAATTCTATGAAAGGATTCAAAATCCTATCCTCTACCCAAACATATAGAGGATCGAGTGTTTGCCTTGGTTCAGAGATAAGTTTTGACTTTTGATGGAATATAATATGTTACTGGTGGATCCGGCGGGTTGAGATTAGACATGTTGCTAGTGAGGTTGGTTTTGTTAGTAGTTTAGACCTTTATCTACGAGGATATCTTGATCATTAGTGTTGGTTGGGTTATTTTTGCTTTCAATATTCCTTTTGTTGTACTTTTTTCTCTTTTGTTGCTTTATGTCACATCTTGTGCTTTATGGCTTTCTTTATTATAATTTGGTAATTATTCACCCTTATTGTATTTTCTTTGCCATTTAAAAAAGAGAACTATAACACAAGGAGATTTTATTTTAAGATTTATCATTGAAAGAAATAAACTGTTTCATGATTATGACTTGAAATTATAAGGCGAACTTCTTGAAATTTACATAAAACATGATTATTTTTTTAAGCAAATAAATAATTAAATTCTATATACATACAGTTTCATTGCATACAAGTCAATCTTGTATATAAATCATTTATAAACTTATAGTATAAATTTTATCATGTTTTAACAAGTACAACTATTGTGATATGCTTTTAACAAGGACAACTATTATACTTTGTATGATGAAAATATGTCTAATGGTGACAATTGATGATGGTAAGTCAAGCATAAGCGGTTTGTTGGACTTGACTATCTGATGATGGCAACCAAATTAAATTTAAGTCAAGCCTCATATCAGGTAAACTCAACCAAGTATCTAAATGAAGGAAAATATATGAAAAAATCTTGAAGTAAGAAAGCCCTACCGTGATTAATCTGAGTGAATACTTTGTAAAGCATAAGGGAATTATCCTAAAAGTGCATGGATAAATTACACACACACGTAAAAAAAATTTAAAGTGATTTTTCTCAAAGGAATACTTTCAAAAATGTCTTGAAGTCGTGCCAGATGAGTTGGAAGCTATCTGAAAAGATATGAGAAAAGTTTTGTCTTTGCCAATCGATTGGCACCTTATTCCAATTGATTCGGAGATTTCAAAAATGTGTCCTAATCGATTAGGACAACATCTTAATGGTAGATAACGGCTAGATTTCTTTCCATTTTTTACTTTGTAATCGCTTATAAAGGAGGCAACCAATTGATTGGGACATGTTACCAATCTATTAGCAAGTCATAAAATGCTTTAAAATGATTCCTTTTTTAGCCAACCTCTAGTCTATAAATAAATGTCCATTCCCTCATTTTAAATTATCTATAATTGAGTTTCCATTCACACTTTTCTCTCTCTCTCTCTCTCTCCCCCCCCCCCCCCCCCCCCCCCTCTCTCTCTCTCTCTCTCTCTCTCTCTCTCTCTCTCTCTCTCTCTCTCTCTCTCTCCATAGTTTAATGTTTGGTTGGAAGTTATCCTTAAAATTCATTTTTCTTGTATAAGGGGATTTGTGAGTATTACCTACTAAAAGCTATCAAGTTTATTGGATACTCTAAAGATCAATTCTTGGAAACAAGACTAAGTCATTTCTTGATTGAACCTGTATAACTCTTGGTGTTTGTCTCTCTCCTTAACTCTTTACATTTCCAAAACTTATATTCTGCTCATTTATTTATCGCTGTTTATTATTAAAACAACTTTCAAAATATTTTTAAGCTCTTATTTTAATTATGAAAGTTTTTTAAAACCATATTTTTCTCAACCATACAATTCACCCATACTCTTGTGTGCGAAGTCATATGTCCAACAAGTGACATCATATCTTAACTCATGTTTAAGGACTAATTGTCTCAAGAGGAAGACCACTTTCGATAAGAGATCCTTTCTAAGAATACCACCACTTTTTAATAACAATAGATTTGATATTTGGCAAGCTAGATTTATAATTTTTCTTCAAAGTATACATAATGAATTATGGGAAACTATAATCAATGATCTGTTTATCCCTACTTACCAAGTAAATGGAAAAGTATTGATAAACTTGATTCCATCTGGACCAAAGAGGAAAGGAGAAAGTTTGAGATAAGTTTTAAAACTAAGAGCTTTATAACAATTTCTCTAGATGATAGTAAATTTTACTATGTTCATTAATGTAATACCTCCAAGGAAATTTGGGATACTCTTGAAATAATATTTGGAGTTTCTCTAAGTATCAAACAAGAGAATATGAATGCACGAGGAGAAGAAGATGAAGATACCTCTTTTAAATGTTTTTCAAAGTTTAGAAATGTTAGACATTATATTGGAACCTACGTCACTAACTAATGTCTAAGAGTTAAGAATTGGAAGTTTAATATAATCCTTAAATCAAAAGATGGGAGCCTTCATGAATTTTAGAATAAATTAAGAAAGAAGAAAATTATAGAGAAATTGAATGAACTAGTTCAATTGCTAAAAGATGGAGAAATAAAAACAGAAGAATCATCAACTTCATCATACTCCTATCATACAAATCTGGTAGAATCATTCGAAAGAACATACTCAGTAGTTGAATGATCTTCAAAAAATTAAAAATCAAATGAAGGAACCTCTTGTTTAAGAAACCCTGAAGAAGGTGAAGTATATTTAATATTTGAACAAAGAACAGGAGGAGAGACATCAACCTTAGGGAGAAATATAAATTAAACTTCTTCCAATGAAGAAGACTAAGCTTTCTTAAAGGAAATCTAAGAGGTAGATACTGTTCAGGTAACTAAACCATCCTACAAACAAATGTTTAGAATGAGTGCTCAGTTAATTAAAAAATGATAAACTAAAAGAACACAACGTAGATCTTAAGGAGTACTTATAGTCTCTTGATGAAATCAATAAATCATTCAAGATATAAATAAATAAAATTAAAAATTCAAGAGAAATATGTGAGACACGGGTCTCTCTGAAAAAGGGAGTCAATGATTTACATGAAAACCTAGGTAAGTTTACCTAAGGTAAAAAAATCTTGACTTGATCTTATCAAGTCAAAGACCTTCCTTAAATAAAGATGGACTGGGATTTCAAAAGGATATGAAACCTAGTAAAGAGGTAGATCACAAGGGAAAAAAAAGCGTCCAGTTTATAAATGTACACATTTTAAAAGATTCGGTCATTTAGAACCTTTTTGTTTTAATAAACTGAAAATATATAAAGGTAACAATCTTAGATCTCCTAGAATTTATACACCTGGACCAAAGAAGATGTGGACACCAAATGTGAAATCTTAGTGTTTTGTATGTATGCTTTGCAACTCAAAGCTTTGATGATTATTAATGGAGCTGTGCAAAGCAAGAGTATACTTCTATGTATACATTTTTATGATGTTTTTGATCCAAGAACGTACAGTGATTGAAAATATTAGGTACAATAATCAAAGCAAGTCTTCTTGAGAATATCTCAAGGTGTATAATCCTTAGTGATCATTTGAATGGATATGTCTGTAATGGACTTGTTCATTTTGTGGTTTTTACCAAATCTTGCATCCAACGATGTATAGAGAAGAATACACCATAATATGATTGGTGTTTCCCTTTGAGGAAAGTTTTTATCAAGAGTTCTTGATGAAAGAGGTATACAATATTTTAAGATTGAGATAATTGGAAAACTCTGATTAAACTATTAAAATAATGAATTTTTTTACTCATCTCAATAAATTATTTTCTAACCCAAAAGATAAGTGTTTTAAGTGTTTTTAGAAAGGTAGTGCAAATAAGCTTGCATCTTTTTCAATACTAGGGAAAATAGGTTGAGATGAAGAAGCTCCAATAAATTGGTGAGTCAACATTTTTATAATGCCTTTACACACATTCTTCCTAGCGATGGATGTGGCTATGATCTCTTGAAGAACCTTTGCCTCATGAATCAACTTCTTGAGAATATGAATTCTCACAGACCCTAAAAGGGAGAAACATCTAGCATTTCATCATCAAAATCCAAATTGGTTTCATCAACAAGAGTAATAGTGGGTATCATAATGTCAATAACATGTTTCTCAACAAATAACTTTTAACTAAAATTTAAGACACACAGGGAAACAAAAATCTTAAGTAACAATATCATTTTTTGATTACTAAAAAACGACAAATCAAAGAGATAAAACCAACAAGAAGCTTAATGACATAAGACTTGATATGCTTAACAAATTAATGAAAAACATGTTCTCCAAAATCAAAGGAAGCATGAGTTTCTATTTGGTATAGAAGACCAACGAGCATATGGGTGATACTTGATCCATGATTGGAGAAAGCCCATTTAGCCATTCTAATGTTGTACAAGATGGCATACTTCATACTCAGATTGACAACTACCATAAGACCTTTTGGAGGCCAGTCCTCATGAACATTTCTATTAATTTCTCGAGAGATTGTATAAGATGGCATACTTAATACTCAGATTGACAACTACCATAAGACCTTTGGAAGGCTAGTCCTCATGAACATAAGATGGTATACCAATTTTTTTATCTTGTAGTTAGATTGGAAACTATTGTGTTATTATTATCTTATGCTATAAATTATGATATCACTTTGTCTCAAATGGATGTCAAGAGTGCATTCTTGAATGAAGCGGTTACCGAAGATAAATAATGCGTGGAAGTTATAAATTTCTTAGTGAAAATTTATTCTCTTGATCAAACAAAAGACAATCAACTATAGCATTATCAACAATTGAAGTCGAACACATTTCAACAACAAATTGTAGCACTCAATTGCTCTAGATAAAATATCAACTAAAAGATCATTTGATAAAAGAGAGTAACATTTCTATGTTATGTGATAATACTTCTGCAATTTATTTGTCTCAAAATCCTATTTTACATTTAAGAGGAAACACATTGATATTAAACATCTTTGTATTTAAAACTATGTTTAGAAATGAATGTTGGATATTAAAGTTTGTTGATACTGATCATCAATAGGCTGACATATATATTGAACCTCTAGATAAATATATGCTTTGTTTTATAAAAATGAATTTAAATATTCACTTTTGTCAAATGATTATTTAGTTATTTAATTTTTTTATTGTTTTGCATCAATTTTCCAAAAAAATAAGTTTTTGAACCTAAATTTTCTACTTTTTGGATGAAATTTTCTAGCTGTAAAAAGTTTCTAACTAGCTAAAAACATAAACAAATTATTACACGATCAACAACTGAAGCATAATTTATTACAACCAATGTAGCTGATAATGAAACTTTGATTCCAATAAAAATCCTAACAAATTTTCACTTGGAGCAAAGTGAGACTACCAAGCTAATGATGGACATTAAGGCATCCATAATCATCTTCAAAAATCAAGTATTTTCATGGAAAAATTCAATATTTTAGTATCAGTTTTTTAGAGATGTACAAAATAATAGAGGTGTGTTTGTGTATGGTGAGATCATTATTAAAGTGGAAACCATAATTTATTTATAAAAAAAATAGAAAACGAATAAAAGGAAAACAAAGTTTTTTTTTGTATTGTTTAATTTGGGACAAACCCATTTGAGATGTGGTTAAAAGAGATTTTTATTCACTAAAGAAATAACAATAACATAACAACAAAGAAAAAAAGGCAAACAGTAGCATAAAGAAGGAAATAAGGGAAGGTGGTGTGCGAGAGAAGTGATTTTGTTGGTTGTCTATTTAAATTGTGCAGGTTTGAGAAAAATATTCTGCTTTAAAGAGATCGATTATTTGGTTATTTTTCAACAGAGTGGTATCATAACTTTGGTTGGCTGGTTTATGTGCATTTTAAATGGAGAAAAATCAAGAGCCCAATATGATTAAGATTAACTGTACTAATTATACGCTATAGAAGACTCTTATGGAATTCATTTTATACAACTAATATTATTATGATCCTACTAAGGGGGAAAAGGTAAACCAAGTATAAGTTTGATGTTGAATAAATGAAGATGAATAAAAAAACAGTTGCTATAATCATACAATGGTTGAACTTGAGTGTATATTCACATGTTGAAGTTGAAACTAATGCACAAAAAATATGGAATAAATTAAAATATTTATATGAGCGTAAAAACTTGCAAAATAAAGCATGTTTGATCAGGAAACTAGTTAATATGAAATACAAGGATGGTGACTCAAACGTAGAGCATATGAGTGTGTTTTAGAATACTGTGAATCATTTGACACTTACTGATATTAAGTTGGATGATGAGTTTAAAGCCTTATTATGGCTTAGTTCCTTGCTTGATAATCGAGAAGTTCTTGTTATAACCCTTACTAATTCATCTTCGAATGGGAAGTTGGTAATGTCAATAGTTAAAGATATCATGCTTGACAAAGAAGTTAGAAGAAATGAGTGTGCTTTTATTGTTACTCCTAATAAGCATAAAGCTCTAGTTACAAAGTCAATGGGGAGAAGTAAAACCAATTTTTTCATAAGTGAGACTAATATGAGGATTGCAGCAAGTCAGGAACTATAAAATAAATTATACACTACAATTATGGAAAGTTGGGACACATACAAATGAATTGAAGGTTTCTCAAAAGAGAATATTCAAGGGAAATAGATGAAGGAAATAAGAAGAAAAACAATAAACAAATGACAGTAGTTGCACGTGACAGTGATGCCAATGTTGTTTAGGATGATACTTCCATAGACCTTGCATGTCAAGATTCAACATGGATAATCGATTTAGGTTCCTCATACCATGTTACTCCTAGACATAGTTTCTTCTCATATTATACTGTAGATGATTTTGGAACAGTAAAAATGGGAAATGAAGGTGTTTGTGAAGTTTTTGATAAAAGAGATGTTTGGGTTGTAACTAGTGTTGGATGCAAGCTTAAATTGAAGAATGTGATACATGTTCCTGATATTCATCTTAACTTAATTTTGGTCAAAGCCTTGGATATTAAAGGTTTATTTTAATAGTGGTGGCATATGTAAGATCTCCAAAAGGTCACTAGTAGTAGCAAAGAATAAAAGTCCCACAACTCTTTATAAGGTGCATGTAAAACTATGCAAAGAGAATGTGAATGCAGTTGAAGATGCGTATAGTGATTTATGAGATACATGCCTTATGCACTTGAGTGAGAAAGGAATAAACATTCTTGCAAAGAAAATTTTTATTTAGGAGAAGGGTACTCTAAAAACATGCACTCATTATTTTTCTAGTAAGCAACATAGAGTTTTCTTTCATAGTAATGGTCCTCATAGGAGGCCAAATAACCCAGATTTAGTTCATACTTATGTTTAGATCATAGGAAGTCAAATATTTATGAGGTGCATCATATTTTGTTACTTTTATTGACGACCACTCTAGAAAAGTCTGAGCTTTTATTTTGGAATCTAAAAATCAGGTACTCATTGTTTTCAAGCACTTTCAAGAAAATGTTGAAAGAGAAAAAGGAAGGAAGATGAAGTGTGTCATATCTTATAATGGTGGAAAGGATAGAGGTAGATTTAAAGAGTATTAGAAAGAGCATTAACATAATGAAGTTGCAGAAAGAATCAATCATATAATTAATTACAAGATCAAATGTATGCTCTTTCATGCAACATTGTCAAAAGTCTTTTGGGGTGAAGCATTGACAACTAAAATGAATTTGATCAATATTTCTCATTATAACCCACTTGATAGTGATGTTCAAAATAGAGTATGGAAAGGGAAAGATGTCTCTTATAGTTAGTTGAAAGCGTTTGGTTGCAAATGTTTTATTCACATTTCAAGAGATGAGAGAACTAAGCATGGTAAAAGATCTAAATTGTATGTGTTTGTAGGTTATGTTCATGAAGATTTTGGTTAAAGATTGTGGATTCAAGTTGACAAGAAATTTATCAGAAGTCGTGATATGATAAATCTTAAACACCAAATTATTAAAGATTTTGATAAAGATAAGAAGTCAAAATCTAATGGTAGAAGTTACATCAGTGTTGTGTCTCAAACTCCTTGTGGAAATTTTGTTGACGTGGGAGATATATTGGTTGACGATGAGAATATAACCAATTACCAAGAACCTTATCATGATGATAATGTTGAAGAGGCTCCACATGAGCCACCTGTTGAGCATGAGTTAAGAAGATTTACTAGAGAGCGTCAATTTTTTGAAAGATATCCTCTACATGAGTATGTGATGATCACTAATAGTGGAGAACCAAAATACTACCAAGAGGCCATTTAAAATTTTTACAAAAAAATTTGGTTGAAGGTCATGCAAGAAGAGATGAATTCCTTGCATGAGAATCACTCATTTGAGTTGGTGAAGTTGCAGAAGGATAGAATAACACACAAGAATAAATGAATATATAAGGTATAGTTTGAAGATAATAAATCCCAAACAACATACAAATAAAGATTTGTTGTGAAAGGTTTTAAATAGAGAATATGTATTGACTTTGAAGAAATTTTCTCACTAGTGGTGAAGCTAAAATCTATTCGAGTTGTGTTAGGGTTAGCATCTAACTTGAATTTAGGAGTTAAAAAACTTCATATGAAGATTGCTTTTCTTCATGTTGGTTTGGAGGAAGATATACATACGGAGCAACATGAGGGCTTCAAAGTAAAAGGTAAAAAAGAACTTGTTTGTAGATTGAAGAAAATTTTATATGATCTGAATCAAGCAAACTCTGTGACAATGATACAATAAGTTTGATTCTTTCAAATGGTTATGGTAAAACTAATGTCGATCATTGAGTGTTTATGAAGAAATTCTTAGATGTTGATTTTATTATTCTCTTGTTATATGTTGGTGACATCTTGATTGTTAGTCATGACACTAAGAAAATTCAAAGCTTAAAAAATGAATTAAGCAAGTTTTTGCAATGAAGGACTTGAGTCCTGCAACACAAACCCTTGGCATGAAAATTTCTCTTGACAAGAAGAAAGGTAAACTATGGTAATCAACATAATTTCATTGAGTAGGTGTTAGAGAGGTTTAACATGAGCAAATCAAAATATGTGAGTACTCCACTTGCTAGTCATTTCAAACTAAATTTTGAATAGTTTTCTACAAGTAAAGAAGACAAAGAAAATATGAAGAATGTTCCTTATGTATCTGCAATTGGTCGTTTGATGTATGTTATGGTATGGACAAGATCAAATATTGCTCACGTTGTTGGTGTTGTTAGCAAGTTTCTCTCTAAACTTTCTAAAGATCACTAATAAGAAGTAAAGTGAATTCTCATATATATTGGAGGACTTTCAGAGTGTTCTTATTCTTTTGGAGTTATGATCATGTGCTAGATGGCTACATATATGCATATACGGTTAATTTACTTCTTGATACATGATAACCTTTGCAGAGGAATTAGTGTCTTGCAATCAAGGTCACAAAATTGTGTTTCTTTATCTATTACTGAGGCTGAGTATATTGCAACAACTTAAGCGTCTAAAGAATTTTTGTATGAAGATGAAGAAATTCCTATAAGAGTTGGGCGTTGAGCAAGAGAAGTATGTGACAGTCACAATGCAATTCATCTTGGTAAGAATCTAAATTTTAATTCAAGGTCAAAAGACATTGAGGTATGGTATCATTGGATATGAGACGCGTTGAAGACTGAGTCATTTTCATTTAAGAAGATCCATATTCACAAGAATGATTCAGATATGATGACAAATACTTTGCCTGTGATAAAGATGATTCATTGCAAAAAGAAAATGGGCATGGTGGAGCAACTCCTTCTCAATTGAGTCATGAAGGGGATATTTGTAAGGTGAGCTTACTCATAAAGTGGGATCTACCATTTATTTACAAAAAGAAAAAAAAAGCATAAAATGAATAAAAGGAAAGAAAAGAGTTTTGTGTGTGTATTATTTTGATTGGACAAAACCTATTTGACATGTGGTTAATTTTTTTTAATCCCTAAAGCAATAATAACAACATATCAATAATAGAGAGAAAAAGACAAAAAAAAGAGAGAGTTTCTTTGTGTGTATTATTTTGATTGGACAATATTTAAGGGTTACAATGATGTGCGAGAGAAGAAGAAAATTGTTTTTAGGTGATAAATAATTGTGTATAAGGCCGATCCTGACTTTAGAGTGGTCCATGGTTAATAATAAAAATGAAATCCTAATAGAAAACTAAACAACTAACCTTGAATTTTGTTGCTTTAATTATAGAAATATTATATATATTTGATTCCATAAATAACAATTAAAAACCAATGGTCGATTGGGAGGGAGGTTGTCTCATTTTCCACTAATTACAGGGGTTATATATATATATATATATATATATATATATATATATATATATATATATATATATATATATATATATATATATATATATATATATATATATATATATATATATATATATATATATATATATATATATATATATATATATATATATATATATATATATATATATATATATATATATATATGGTCGTTTTTGTTTTTGAACAAAACTAAAAAATATTACATATCATTCAAATAATGAACACACACTCGAATTTTTGAGGCTCCAATTTTTTTTTAAGTTTAGATTGTGGGTTTGGTTGCCCTGACCCAAATTCCTGCCCTAAATATCTATCTAACTTTATGAGTTTGAAGTACAAATTCAATATATTATTAATATGAGTTAACCAGTTATATTTATAGAATTCTGAATAATTTTATCTTTTCCAAAATTGTTTTGATATATCATATTTTAATATACTATAGTTTTATCTTTTTAATTTTTAAATATTGTTATTCTCTATTGTTCCCAAAAGCATGTTTGAGTTGCTAAAGAAAAACTTGAAATATCTAACAACTAATATTCGGAAACGTGTTGAACGTGTATATCAATAGTAGTTGCTGCTAACTGCACTCCTTTACTCAATATTTAGGAGAGTTGTTTTATTTTTTCAAATACAGTACTTATTAGCTAATAAAGTGGTGACTGAAGTATAAAAGTTTATTACTCAGCATTAATTTTTTATTCCTGACTATTGTTTTGTATTTAACTCAGATTGTTATTCAATAATTTTTTTCCCTCTTCTTATATTTTGTGAATCACAAGCTTATTAACCAACCGAGTCTAGTAATCAATCAATAGTATAACATGGATATTTCTTTCCACTTCTCTCTCATTCTCTCCACATAAACCAGCTCAATATTGAGTCCTTTCATTTTATCCAGTTGCACTATTATTATATATAATTGACTTATATAACAATCTTTCATAGTAAGTAGGACATAATGATGGTTTTTGTAAATGTATAAACAATCCTATATTGGTATGTAATGATTTCATTATTGTTAGTATTTGAATTAATGTAACAAATGTTTTGTGGGCAATGCGTTTCCATCACACTGCCTAGGGTCATAATACATGCTATATACTATTAGCACGTCTCACTGTCACAGGTGGTCAACTCATTACGGAATTCACACTCCGTCTCAACAGATCAAAATTTATTCCGTTCCGTTTTCAGAGATCACATGCCTCATCAATTGCACTGTGCCTTAAATATATAACAAAAATAAATAAGTAATCATGTACAATTGTATCCAACCAAAAAAGTAACGATATACAATGAATAACAGCAGCAAATCATATGGAGTAATATAAAGTTAGCATGACCCATAATTCATCATGTTCCAAGCTTCAAATGGAAAAAGTCTTAACATCAAAGTTGTTCACCATAATGGAATATTTTCAAAGAGTTCAAAAACGTTTCATTTAGACAAAAATTGAGGGACTTGCGCATGGCTTCTTTGCATGGCCCAATTTGACAACTTTTAAACTCAAGTTTTACACATCTTTGCATGACTTCATGTTATGATCTCAGCATCATTTGTGCACGAATTTGGACTGACTGCAATGATCATTTGGGCCTAAACACATGCCCATGCACCCATTCACATTAATTACTATTTTTGGCCAAAATAAGAAATGGTACAAAGATCAATTCCATTGCCTATAAATTGAGATGCATTGCCTCAGATTCACAGAAAACACTTGCCCAAGCTCTGTCCAGCAATCCCATAGCCACATTGCATATAATACCTTGAAGATTTCTTTGAAATCGAGCTTCTAGTTCAACTTCTGTTTTTGAACTATAACTCCAAGGATTCACATCCATTTTCATTTTAATCATCTCCTGCAGGCAAGAGGAAGCAAGACCAAGTGGAATTGCATCAAGATCGAGCCTCAAATCTGCTACCCGAAGGTAAATTTTCCAGAATTTCAACTCTTCGACTCTCTCTCGTTTCTTAATATTTTGGCTTGATTTTTAGTTGACTGAAGCCCTAGCAATGCAGGCATTGATACTGGGTTGCTTTGAGTTTGAATCAAAACAATTCAGTTTGCATACCTCAATTTTCAACTCCATATTTCTCATTATAGAGTGAGAGTTGTAAAATTTGGAGGTCATATTTGGAATCCTCGTGATTTTCTCTTCAAAATAATGTATGATCCATACATTTTGGTGACATTTTTATCTGGACCAGTCCAATGAGGTGGCTGGAGAAGATGACCAGAGCTAGGGATCCGATGGTGTTTTGGCGCTGTCCAGACCATGTGATCCATTGGCTATGTTCTAATTTGGTCCATTGATTCTAATTACCAAGCCTGCACGCGCGTTGACTAAGGCCTACCATGGATGATATGCGTGTGGCCATCAGATATGCCATCTCAATTAATGAGGGAGATCTGATGGTCCTTCTTTTTTCTATTTATTTCTATTTTCCAAATTATATTTTAAATACCATTTTCTTGCAAAATTCATTATAATTTATATTTTAATCCAAAAAAATATGGGACTACCACAAAAATTTCACAAATAATTTCCTCTTCCCATTTCTGAATTAAAATTAATATTTGGATTGAGTTTGATATTTTTAGTGAATTTTGTGATTTTTGACTTGTTTTTAATTGATTTTAAATACTTTTGACTTTCAAAAAATGCCAAAAAAAATTAGTTAATGGTCATTTGACCTTTTTTGACCTATGATAAATCCCTTGGCTATTTCTTTGGTGATTTGAAGGGATTGTAGGTTTTTGACCTTTTAAAATGTATTTTCTTCATTTTAAAAATTGATTTAAATTGTTTTAATTGCTTTAATATTTTGTTGAGCCATTTTATTGACTTTGTGTTGGCTCAACTTCTGTTTGACCTTGGTCTTTATTGAATTGGACTTTAATTTGGTCAATACTATTGGATTTAGGGGGTTGATGGAGTTTGAACTTCATCCCTCAAGATGAATGGATAATATTGATCAAGTGAGGCTCATCCCTTGATTAATTTAGGATCTCTTTCACTTCATCTACTCATCTATTCATCTTCATTTCACTTCTTTCCCAATCCATTCATGGCCAATGGATAATACCTTCTGTCTGTGTAACCAACCCCCTTACTCTTTATGATATTATAAAAAACTTTGATGGTGGCATCAAGAGCTAAGTTTTCTTGGAAATGCATTGTTTATGGTGAAGGATTGTAGGTCATTTTGTATATGGCCTAGATAGAAGGTCAACTTCCAAGAACCATAACTTCCTCAATTTTTATGATATGAATATTATCCAAGTTTCATGATTAATTTCAATATGTCTTCTTAAATTTTTCTTCTTTGATAAATGTCAAATTCCACTTGAAAGGGCATGTGACATGAGGGAACATTATAGGTCCATTTGGGTCCTTATCATTGAACAAGCAATTTTCCTCAACTTCTAAAATCTATAACTCCATCATGAAAGCTCCAAATGGTGTCAAATTTGTGATAAAAATAAAGATAATTGAAAGATATATAACTTTGTAGAAGTAACTAAAGTCATTCGAAGCTCATATAAAAAGTTATTCAAGGTGGAAAAAGGGTTCATTTGACTTTTAACTTAGAAAACTTTCAAGTATGTTTGATTCTTCCAACTTCAAGGTCAGAATTCACCATGTTCCAAGCTTTAAATGGAAAAAATCCCAACATCAAAGTTATTCCCCATGACGACAGCTTTCCAAAGAGTCCAAGATAATTCTATTTGGACAAGAATTTAGGGACTTGTGCATATATTTTTCTCATAGCTCAATTTGACAACTTTTGAACTCAATTGTTACACAACTTTGCATGGCTTCATGTTATGACCTCAGTATCATTTGTGTACGAATTTGATTGGATTGCAATGATCATTTAGGCCTGAACACATGTTCATGCACCCATGCACATGAATTTCTATTTTTGGTTCAAAATTTGAAAGGTGTAGAAATCATTTTCCGTTGCCTATATAATGAAGTGCATTGCCTCAGATTAAGAAAGAACCCTTGCCCAAATTGTGGCAATTGATCCCATAGCCTCACTCTACAGAATACCTTGAGGATTTCTTTGAAATTGAATTCTTGATTCAACTTATGTTTGTGAACAAGAACTCAAAGGATTCACTACCATTTTCACTTCATTCAACTTCTGCAAGCAAGAGGAAGAAGAACCAAGTGGAATTGCATCAAGAATTAACCTCCAAAGCTGCTACCTGAAGGTGAATTTCTTCAATTTTCTCCTCTTCGATTCTCACATTTCTTAACATCTTGGCTTAATTTGTGGATGACTGAAGTCCTACCAATGTAGGTAATAATCTTCAGTTGGTTTGAGGTTGAATCGAAGCAATTCGGTTTTGGTACCTCAACTTTCAACTCCACATTTCTTACTATATAGTGAAAGTTGGAAGATTTGGAGGTGATATTTGGAATCCTGGTGTTTTTCTCTTTAATTTGGTATATGATCCATCCTTTTTTTCAAACATTTTAATCTGACCAGTCCGATGAGTTGGCCAGAGAAGATGACCGGAACTAGGGCTCCGGTGGTGTGTTGGCATGGTCCAAACCATCAGATCCCGTTGCCATGTTCTAATCTGGTGCGTTCTTTTTAAATACCACATGTGTGCACGCGTTGACTGAGGACCTTGGCAGATAGCGCGCGTGTGGCCATCAGATCTATCACCTCAATTAATGAGGGAGATCTGATGACCCTTGTTTTTTCAGATTTATTTTATTTTCCAATTGATTTATTAAATAACTTTTTCTTACAAAATTCATTATAATTTCATTTTTAATCCAAAAATTATGGAACCAACACCAAAATTTAAAAAATAATTTCCTTTTCTCATTTTTGAATTAAAATTAATTTTTGGATTGAGTTTAATATTTATAGTGAATTTTGTGGTTTTTGACTTGTTTTAATTGATTTTAAATACTTCCGACTTTCAAAAAATGCCAAAAAAATTAGTCAATGGTCCTTTGACCTTGTTTGACCTATGATAAATCCCTTGGCCATTTCTTTGGTGATTTGAAGGGATTTTAGGTTTTTGACCTTTAAAAAATGTATTTTCTTCATTTTAAAAATTGATTTAAATTATTTTAATTGCTTTAATGCTTTAATGAGCTACTTTATTGACTTTGTGATGACTTAGCATCTGTTTGACCTTGGTCTTGGTTGAATTGGACCTTGAATTGGTTAATACCAATGGATTTAGGGGGTTGATGAAGTTTGAACTTCATCCCTCAAGATGAATGAACGGTATTGATCAAGTGAGTTTCATCCCTTGACCAATTTGGGATCCTTTTCACTTTATCTCTTCATCTTCATCTAATTTCTTCCCTAATATTTTCTTGAACAATAATTTCCCATAGATCAAATGCTAGTTGATTCATCAATGACCTTGTGTCAGATGAATCAACATGAGCTTGATTGAGATAGGTCCATCCCATCTTATTTTTGTGCGTGGTATGCTTTAGGAGCTTGGTCTTTATAACTTGTCTCTAGCATGCATTAACACCAATATTATTATTGACCGACCTCAGATAGTTGTGACTTCTACATAAGTCCAATTACGATTGCTTAACATAGCGCTAAATTTTTCCCGAAGGCAATAACATTTTTGTAAGTGAGATTGTAAGTCTCCTATTCCTCATGGTATAATGTGAAGATTTTGTCCCTTTTCCATTTGTGAGAGCTAGTGGCATACTTGTTGATTTTATCCAAGTTGGAGCCATTCTCATGAATCATGCATAGGTTCATATCTTCATGCTTGTGAGTGGATGGTTGAGTGTTCTCCAAAAAAATGACTAAAACAATCTTTTCTTCTTCCATTGAACTTCACTAACATCTCTTTATGTTGACTTTATTTTAATGTCATTTACTTTAATACAATTTAAATTCTTGCACTTTATCATTCATTATCATTTGCATTCATGCAAATTGTTTATGTTTCAGTCATTTTCACTTTGCTCACTTGAGCCATTATATTTTGTGGTTATGATATATTTGTGTTTGTGAACTTGTTTTATTTGTGGTCTTAGAACCTTAAAACATTTAATAAAAGCAAAAACCCTAAAACACATTGGTGGACTATTGGACCTCTGTCTTTGACTTGATTTGGGACCTATGAACTTAGAGTAGGCAACATCCTTGAGCTATGAAAGAACTTGGCCAATGCCATTAATTTGAGACCATTTCATCGCCAATGCCATTCATCATTTGATGTTTTCTCTGTAAGTTTGCTTCAAGGGATTTTTCATCTAATACACATAAAGGACATTGAAGATTGCTTACTTTGGAGTGTTTGCTTGGATGTTTAGTTATCTTTATTTGATACCATTGGTCTTCTTATTAATTGCTTGGATGATTATGGCTTTGTTTTTTGCTTGACAATCCAAAGGAAAATGAGTTTTTATCTAACACTATTATCTTATGGATGCTTCCCATGGGTTAGATCTTTTCTACTCTAAAATCTTAAATCTTGTCTAGGATATCTCCTCCTCCTTTTTTAATTTCAAAATCTCCTTCTCATTTTAAAAGCTTCTTTGCTTGTGTTTTTCAACTTAGACTTGTTTTGATGAGTAGAAACCTTGGTCTTATGCCATTGATTTTCAAACTATTTTCTTAAATCAAACTTGTAAATGAACTTAATCATATTGACCTTATTTTCAAAAATACAAAAAAGAATTAACAACCTCATCTAATCATTTTGGCCACTTTGTGCCTTTTCCTTTTAAACTTTTCAAAAGAAAGCATTTAGATTTGATATATCTTTGGTTGAGATATAATTCTCCCATTCCATGATATGTTAAGTGTAAGACTTTCCATTTATTAGGGGTTTGTGGCATACTTGTTGATTGAATCCAAGTTGGAGCTCTCCCTCTTAAATGTTGTAAATCCCTCCTTATCGGTGGATGTTTGGTTGAGTATTCTCCCGTTGATAACAAAAGATCTTTAAGCTTTTGCTAAAAAATCAATCTACCAATCTTTGAAATTTTTTACCATGAACTATGAGGTTTTGATACCTCATTTTTATTTTGGTACATAGGAATAAGACCAAAAGTCATGTCAAACACAAAAAATGTAAATAATGAATTCTTTTCTCATCCCCTCATTCTATTTTTTAGCAAACATCTTTTTCAACCAAAACACTTACACATAAAAAGGGCTCCCTAGGAGTACCTAGGACACTTTGGGTTCTAATATCTTCCCTCTGTGTAACCAACTCCCTTACCTGTAATCTCTGACATTTTATTAGTTTTGATTTGAAAACTTCTTATCTTAGGGTTTTGTTCGTACTTTTCCCCTTTTCCTTTGGAAATAATAAAAGCGCAGTGGCGACTCTTGTTTTATTGATGATGAGTTAACCCAATAGCTCAGTGGTCATGAATTTACCGCTACACACAGTTACTATCACCAACCATTCCACCACCATCTATTGATGTTTCGGCTCCCCAACAAACTAATTTAAATGAGCCAACCAGAACATCTCCATCAAGAGATTCTGGTAACCAAGAGTCTAAGGTCACTTCCGAAGGCTTGTTCAACTTTGAACCATAGCACATTGGGTCTGATTTTGATGATGAATAAAATTCATACCTCCCTTCTCTTGTTATTCCCAAAATCTATGGCTCTAACCCTAATCTGAACATCAATGATTTTTTTATTAGATATCCTAGCCAACCCAAACCTAAAGAACCTAACATTGGTAAGATTCTGAGGAAATTTGAATAAGATTCTAAAAGATTCCTTCATGCTGCTATATGGACTAGTTTTCTATCCTCTAATCTAGTAGAAAGTGATTCGGCATGGGAAGCCTATCGGAGATGGGTTAACTCGAAGATTTCGAAGCTGAATAAGTTTGGACACAAAATTTTTGAAAGGAATTTATGTTCATGGTTTGTACCTACAATGAAAGCCTTAAGTTTACAGCGTGCTCCACGTCTTCCAGCTCCAAAAATTGTGGAAGAAGATAAGGAGACTGAGGAAGATTCTGAACACCAAGATGTTCTCATGGAAGACACATAATTGGGGGGGGGGGGGACGTAATTGGGGAGAAACATAATTGATTTTGATTTACCTAAGTTTATGAATTAGAATCCAAACATTTTTTTAATGTTTCTGCTAAAAACTACTTTGAAGAATAGTTTGTTAATTGTCTTTCAGGGAAAGTCAAGAATGTCAAAAGCTCTTGAAGTTTTTCAGATCAAAACTTAAGTTACCAGTTTCTGAAGAAATGGTTTACTCTCTGAGTCTGAAGTTTCAACTTCACCGTGTGAGAAATATTTCCAACCAGGCATCTCACAAAGAACCAAGCTCTGAATCTCCTTCAAAAAGAGTTCAACCAAGCTTCTGAAGTGAAGTTCATTAGAGTGTTGACTTTGACAAACAGTGTTATGGAAAAGTTCAAGCAACTTATGAAGACAAACCAGATTCTGATAGAAGATCATTCTAGTTCTTTAAAAAGGTTAATTAGGAAAATGTTCTTTCATTCTGATTTTATCTTTTTAGGATTGTACATCTCAGGGGGAGCTTTGTGCTTCTGTAAGACGTATCTTTCTGTGATTACCCTGTACAAAACTGTTCAACAAAATACATGGTTTTTTCATCCTTAAAAGGGGGAGATTGTTAGAACAAGATTTGGTTATGCATTTATACCTCGAGTTTTAATGATAATAATGTTGTACTTATGTGAGAATAATTTTGGTACCCTAATGGTTTGTTATTGTGTAGCTTTAACATCCATTTCTGATTCTGAGTTTATGACGTGCAACGTCGTCAGTTTCTGAACATTTTATTCTGAATTCCACTTCTACGCTAATCATGAGAAGTTATGAAAGACGCCAGGTTACTGCTGCAATGCTCTTTCTGCTTTTGTACTAATTCAATCCTGAGAAGTTCCAGAAAGACACTATGTTGCTGCTGCAATGTTCTCTCCGCTTTTGCTTCTGAATGTGACTCTGGTTGTCAAACTTTTGAAGAATGGAAAGCTTCTGAAGTTTCATTACTTAACTAAAGATTCTGAAGATCTCAAGCCAGACGCTGACGTGTCAAGGTTCTGACTGAAGACTCTAAAGATTCTGATATCGGCTTTATTTTTCTTCTTTTCATGCTTCATTAACAGTTTATCAGAAGCCAATAAATTTGAAGATAAGATCAAAATGGATATGTGATCAAATAGTACATGGTAAAAATCAAATATTCCTTTCACTCCTTAATTCGTGGGTGAAGGACAATACTAAACATCACACATGTCACTGAAATTATGGGCGAAGGACTGTACTATGTATCACTCTTGTCACCAATCCAATAGTAGACAACAACTCTTTTGGTATCCCGATTTTTCCTTCCAACAGTCTCTTTCTTATTCTATATAAGTGGTACTTGGAGACTTGAAGAAAGAGGCGTTACAATATTTGACTAGTATGTTTCTACATGAAATGTTAGACGGTGTGGCTAGTGATCGAGAGGGGGGTGAATAGATCACCTCTTTTAAAATGAACGGATTTAAAAATTCTTATCAGAGTTATTGATACTTAGCGGAAAATTACAGTCCCGAATCGACTTCCGTCTATTCTGAACCGCTACTAGAAAACCGGACACGCGAATTTATTGCTGGATTTGAATAAGAAAGATAGAGATTATTAACACCAGAATATTATCAAATCAAATGCACTTATCACTAAATTCTAATTCCAATGAATAAAACTCGGCTGACAGTTTTGTCAAACATTTGGTGTGTATGTGATCAATGATGAACAATGGTGGAGTTTAGATAAAGAAGTTTTCTTGCCACTATTGTATCACGAAATGTACGGCCACAATACACCAACTGAAATCACAAAATTGTTGAAAACGTAAAGATAGATAAGCATAGAATACGATACGCAGAGATTTGGTAAGGAAGTTCCCCACTGTCGTCCTCGCGTGTGGGTACGTCTCCCTCTCAATTTCAAATGAAATTGAGAACTGTTATTATCAATAATGCCGAATTCGTTGATGCAAGGTTACAATACAAAGACAGAAATCTAAATCCCAAGATCTTCTTCTTGTATAAAACCTCCACTTGATCTGAGCTCGACCAAGAATTTCCTGCAAGAAATTGCAAACAATTCACCGGTTCCACGACCTGTTTGCGAAATTACCCAATTTCCAAACCCTACGCTACGGCTGAATCTGTTATGCAAACGTGACTAACAAACCCGCAAGAACACTCCAATTCTTGAAGGACAAACCATTTGGTTTTTTCTCGAAACCCCCTTCAACCTTCAACTCAGCTAGATCCTCGATCGTTCCACTGAACACCTCAGCTAGATCCTTGATCGTTCCACTGAACGTTATCTCGTTGATCCTTTAATCCAAAGAACAAGAATGATTATGTGTTGATGTTCTTGAAGAAAAGAGATTGAGAAGATGAAGAAGATGAAGTCTCTTTCAGGTTTCTAACTGCTCAAACAATTGCTGCTACACACTCCTTTGATTTGTGTTACAACTGTTTTTCACTTGTGAATTCGTACTATTTTCCCGAGCTGTCAAAATACTTCTTATATGTGAAAGACAGAAGCTGTTAGTAGACAAAACAGAATTATGTATTGATACAAAAGATTATGCATCGATACATACTGTAGCTTTGATTAATTTTAGAGAATTAATACAAGCATGTATCGATACAAAGCTCGTATGTATCGATACATAGAACATTTTAACTAAGCATGTATCAATACAAAGCTCGTACGTATCGATACATAGAATATTTTACCTAAGCATGTATCGATACAAAGCTCGTATGTATCGATACATACTGAAGCAAAAACGTTTTGTGATTTAAAACAAATTTATGTATCGATGCAAATGAACATGTATTGATACATACTGACACAAAACAGTTTTTATGAGTTCTTTTAAGAAATGTATCAATGTGGATATTTATGTATAGACACGAAACAATAGTATAGGCTAAAAACACAAATGAAACATGTAAAATAATGCACAACCAACAATTAGACAATGATCACACAATTTGCTATCATTCAAAACTTATTCAAAGTAAAGTATTTGCTCACAAACTCCCCCTTTTTGATGATGGCAAATTTTTAGCAAGATGTGTGATACTCCCCCTGAGTTTGTGCATATCTGTTAACATCTGCATTTCTCCCCTTTTGTCAACATCAAAAAGAAGAAAAAAACAGTTTTATCAAGGCAACATGTTGTAGCAGGACACAACAAAAATGATAAAGAAGCTAACAATCACAAAGAAGGAAGCTTAAAAGGTAAAGAATCACTCACAAAGAATGACAAATAAGGGCAATAACACCAGAAGTAAGCAGAAGGAAATAAGCATTTAACTAGTAGAAAGTATTTAAAAATTACATAAGCCAAGACATATGAGGTGCAACTAATCTGAAAAAGAAAAAAACTCAAGCAACATGCAATGAAATGCAGTGAAATGAAATGATGATGGTTTAATGTGGATTATGGCCACCACAGGACTCCTCGTCATCTCTATCAGGATCTCTGAAGCTTGGCGGAGGAGGAGGCATTGCATCTGGATTGTGGCCCATGAAGGTGTAGTGCCTGAACCGGTCCTGAACTTCAACACTTCTGAATCTGTCCATAATACCAGGATTGGCACGGCAGTCGTCCATAAAACCAGACATTTCATTGTAGAAGACTTGGTGCCACTTAACCAAGTCCGTGTGCCAAGAGTGTTGGTTATGGTACATCCGTGTATGATCGTCATGCCACTCACGATGCTCCTTATGCCACTCACTTTGTTGTACATGCCAAGACCGTGCCTCTTCATGACGTTCTTGGTTGGTAAGCTCCATTTGTTGAAGCATTTGAGTTAGATGCGCAGTAGGTGTTGAAGATGAAGCACCGCCGGAGAACGGAGGAACCGTTGGTTCAGGTACATAGTTGGTTGGAGACCACCTTTGTGGCACCCAATCACCCCAACCAGCATTGTCATCAGCTGCAGGCACATCTGCTTCGTTCACATCATGCATTTCTTCATCAGGTTGGTCTTCAACTACATGAATTCGTTCAGAAGGCACATCAAAATTATAGATCCTTGTTTTGGATTTCCTTTCAAAGAAATAGAAACATTGACGTTCCTTGTCCCACCGATATCCCATATGAGATAAAGTGGAAGAGTCAAACTCTTGAGCAGCAGATGGTGATATGAGAGGAACTAAAGGGATTGCAACATTCCAGAACGTAAGAATTTTCATGATTTGAGACGCATAACCAAGAGCAACATTCTTGGCACTGTTACGCACGAAAAAGAGACGCTTCACAAAGTAATTTTCCCAATTCAAGGGAACCTTATTTTGAAGAAAATACAAGAGATGAATGTCTGCCCTGTCTAACCTAGAATGTCCACTATTTGCTGGACGCAAAATGTGCGAGATAATCCAATGAAGTATACGGGGAATTTTCTTAATCATACCAGACGTAACCTGTTCATCCTCACCCAGCGGTCTGTCCAATTTCAAGATAGATAGAGTAAACTCCTTCAGGTTAAAGTCAGTATCAAACTTTAAGTCATGCCAAGTCTTGAAATTATGCGACGGAAGCGGAATTTGAAACACTGTTTCCCAATCACCAGCCTCAAAAGTATAGGTTCTGACACCAATAGAACACTTAAACATATATCCTTTACCAGATTGTAAGCCAGCATAAAATGCACGGATAAAATCCTCATGGTAATCATCCTTTGTAGTAAAAAATGAACCAAGTTTTTGTGCATTAAGGAGTTCAACCACATCATTGAGATGCAGATGAATAGCATCATGTTTATCGAAGACATGGGGTTTCATAACTAACCTTGTCTTGAAAGAATCCTCAAACTCAGTAGCAATTGCAGGATGAAGCAAATCTAAGGCATTAGGAGGAATTTCTGGTAACTGCTGAGAAGTGCTAACCGGTTCCTTTCCTTTTCCTTTTCCCCTTGCTCTAGCCGGAATGATTCTTGGAGGCATGGTGATGAAAAATTGAAGAAAAGTGAGATGAATTTAGGGTTTTTGGAGAGAATGATGATGAAGGAGATTAGGGTTAGCCGCAGGTTTTGAGAGGTAGGGGAACTGCTGATACCAAGTTTGTGAAAAGATGTGATATGAATTGCTGATGTGTCGATCCATGAGTGAAATAAAATGCATTTAATCCAAATAACAATCAGTATGTGTCGATGCATATGGGAATGGATCGATCCATGTCACACATTTTTGTTTTTAAAGGGTCTATGTATCGATACAAACGACGAATGAATCGATACATACTGAACCAATTTTGACAGATGTGAAATGAAGAAGACATGAATCGATACATACATCTTTGAATCGATACATACTGATGCCAAACCATATTTTAATTAATTTTTATGCAGTATGGTTATGCATTATGAAGTATGTCATGATAATGATGCCCAAGTATAATTCACAAATCAGATATTAATGTTCAAACAATATATGCAAAGAAATTCACATAAACGAAAATAAGGAATTTTGTTCTAACATACACAATCACATAGTTCTAAAAGAGATATAGAAAGGAGTGATATTACCTCTGTTGATGTAACCTTGTGAGGTATAAATGAAATCTAAAACAAATCTCATCAACCAAGGTGAGGCATAATATAAATAAGAACAAACATGCTTAAGACAACAATGGAGAGAGATCTAAGATCCCTAATTCACGACGAATGTTGAAGAACGGTTCCGTTGCCAAAGGTTTAGTGAAAATGTCAGCAAGCTGGTTTTTAGTATCAACATGCTCAAATACAACGTCTTCTTTTTCAACATGATCGCAAAGAAAGTGATGTCTAATCTCTATGTGTTTAGTGCGTGAGTGTAAAACAGGATTTTTAGTAAGGTTTATGGCACTAGTGTTGTCACATTTTATTGGAATACGTTTGAGTTGAATGTTAAAGTCTTGTAATTGTTGCTTTAGCCACAAAATCTGAGCGCAACAACTACCGGCTGCAACGTACTCAGCCTCTGCAGTTGACAAAGCCACAGATACCTGCTTTTTGCTATGCCAACTTACCAAGGAGTTTGAAAACAAGTGACATGTACCACTCGTGCTTTTCCTATCTGATTTGCAGCCAGCAAAATCAGAATCGGAGTAACCTACTAAGCTACAATCACTTCCTTTGGAATACCAAAGCCCATATTTATATGTTCCATGAAGATATCTAAATATACGCTTAACAGCTTTCAGGTGTGATTCCTTAGGATTTGATTGATATCGTGCACACATACAAACACTAAACATGATGTCAGGTCTAGAAGCAGAAAGATACAGAAGAGACCCAATCATACCTCTAAACTTTTTGACATCTACACTCTTACCATGCTCATCTTTATCTAGATTTCCGTTGGTAGGCATAGGGGTGTCAATTGATTTTGAGTCGTTCATTCCAAAGCGCTTGAGTAGTTCTCTGCAGTACTTTGTTTGACATACTGTTGTACCCTCATCAAGTTGCTTTATTTGAAGACCTAGGAAGTAATTCAGCTCCCCCATAAGACTCATCTCAAATTCACCCTGCATAACCTTAGAAAATTCTTCGACCAAGTGTGTGTTAGTTGAACCAAAAATTATATCGTCTACATAAACTTGAACTAAAAGAATGTGCTTTCCCTTGTGTTTAATAAAGAGAGTATTATCCACTTTACCTCTTGAATATCCATGATCAATTAGAAATTTGCTAAGCCTTTCATACCAAACCCGAGGGGCTTGTTTAAGACCATACAAAGCTCGTTTTAATTTGTAAACATAATCTGGATTTTCAGCATTCTCAAAACCAGGAGGTTGTGAGACATATACCTCTTCATTTATGACACCATTTAAAAACGCACTCTTTACGTCCATTTGGTAAAGCTTAAAATTATTATAACATGCATAGGCAAGCAAGAGATGTATAGCTTCAAGGTGAGCAACTGGAGCATAAGTTTCCTCATAGTCTATGCCCTCCTCTTGGTTATACCCTTGTGCTACTAAACGTGCCTTGTTCCTAGTTATCACTCCGTTTTCATCAAGCTTATTTCTAAAAACCCATTTAGTACCTATGATATGATGATCTCGCGGACGAGGGACAAGTTCCCAAACGTCATTTCTTTTAAATTGATTAAGCTCTTCTTGCATGGCCATTAGCCAACATTCATCAATCAAGGCCTCTTTGGAATTTTTAGGTTCTACTTGTGAAACAAAAGCGAAGTGAGAACAAAAATTACTTATCTTAGAACGAGTCATTACTCCCTTTGAAATATCTCCCAAGATGTTGTCAATAGGATGGTCTTTTGAAGATTTCCAAGCTGGTGGAAGGTCATTCACTTCAGCTGTCCTTTCTTCCTCATCTTCTTCATGACTAGTATCTTCCTCCTTCTCATGGGCAACTGTTCTGGACTGATCAGTTTCCGTAACAACATCCTTGAGTATGTCTTCTGTAGATACACCTGCGTCATCAAAAGAAATACCTTTTCCGACACTTTTCGGATAAGACTCATCAAAAGAAACATGGACAGATTCTTCAACAGTAAGTAATACTCTATATGCTTTACTTGATTGTGAGTATCCAAGAAAGATACCTTCATCCTCTTTTGCATCAAACTTCCCAATATTTTCCTTACCATTATTCAAAACAAAACACTTACAACCGAATACGTGAAGATGTGACAAGTTTGGCTTTCTTCCTTTTAAAAGCTCATAAGGAGTTTTATTTAAAATAGGACGAATTAAGATACTGTTTAAAACATAACAAGCTGTGCTAACTGCATCAGCCCAAAAATATTTTGGTAATCCATCCTCATTTAGCATTGTTCTTGCCAACTCCTCGAAAACACAATTTTTACGCTCCACAACACCATTTTGTTGTGGAGTTCGAGGAGCTGAAAAGTTATGCTCAATACCATACTTGTCACAGTACTTATCAAAGTGATAGTTTTGAAATTCACCACCATGATCGCTACGAATTGTAACTATTTTGGAATTCATTTTGTTTTGGGACAGATTTGCAAAATTCTTAAAAGCAGAAAAAGTTTCATCTTTGCTATGAAGGAATATAGTCCAAGTAAATCTAGAATAGTCATCAAAGATTACAAAACCATAATAATTTCCACCTAAGCTCTTTGTCCTAGAAGGTTCAAAGAGATCCATATGGAGAAGCTCAAGGGGTCGTGAAGTTGAAATTACATTTTTAGATTTAAAAGTGACCCTCGTTTGTTTTCCCATTTGGCACGCGTCACATAGGTGGTCTTTTGAAAATTTTAATTTTGGAAGACCGACTACTAGATCCTTAGATACAACCTTATTAAGCAAATCGAAATTAACATGCGCTAAACGTCTATGCCAAAGCCAAGAATCATCATTCAAAGTAACTAGACATTTAGTACTCGTTAAAGATACATCAAAAAGGTCAAGCATATAGATATTGTTTACTCTTACACCCTTAAACACAACGTTCTGTTCAGCATGTTCAATTATGCAGCAAGTTTTTGTGAAAGAAACTTTATAACCCTTGTCACACAATTGACTTATGCTTAACAAATTATGTTTAAGCCCCTCTACTAAATGGACATCAGAAATAGTAGTGGTAGAGGGATTACCTACACTACCTTTGCCAAGTATAGCTCCTTTGTTATTGTCTCCATAAGTAACATATCCCTTCTTATTTGCTTTGAAGTCTATAAAAAGCGATATGTCACCGGTCACGTGCCTTGAGCAACCGCTGTCAAGAAACCATCTCCTATCTACGGAAGCAAGACACTCATCCTACAATATCAAAAGAGAGAAGTTGGTACCCAATTTTCATTGGGTCCAAGTGGGTAAGTGCTAACATGGTTGCCTTTTGGCTTCCATTGATAAATACCTTTAGGAACAAGAAATCTCCTAAACTTGCATTTCTCAATGGTATGGCCAGCACAACAACAATAATGACATAAACCATGATGATGTGTTTGTTTATTCTTGTTCATTAAATCCTTTGGAATAAAAGATTATTTTGCATATGGTGGATTTAATGACTTCTTAAACAACCTAGAGTCAACGGTATAAGTAACCTTAGGTTGTAAAGCTTTTTCCAATTTGACCTTGAGAGTGTTTACCTCTTGTTGCCAAATATGACAAGCTTCATAATACCCAACTTTACTACATCCATCAATGTCAATATTTTTTGAATTTTATGCAATACTAGCTTTTAACCATTCTAAATCTTTTTCAGCTTTGTATACTTTACCTTCCAGAAATGAAAAAATTTGTTTATCGGAAGATAATCTTTTAAAAGCATCTACAGCTTCGTTATGCAGTTTTTCAAAACCTATTTTCAGTTCAGAAAAAGACATAGAAGAGAAATTATTATAATAGGCTTGTTTTACCTTTTTATCATTGATTTTCTTCTTGTGGTAGGACAGATTTTTGGTGTGAGCCATAAGGCACAAATTTGCGGTTTCATCACTATCACTTGAACTTTGTGTGCTTGATGAATCACTATCACTTTCCCATGCAATGTAAGCTCTTCTTTGTTTGCTGTACCCTTTTGGTGGAGCTTTTCCTTGATCCTTATACTTCATAGGACAATCTGTTTTATAATGTCCAGATTTACCACAATTAAAACAAGATCCTTTTCCTCTACTCTTCTTATTCTCTTCCTGTTTTGAATCTGTAGATTGTCTTCGAAACTTCATGAGGTTTTTGTCGGAATGCTTGACTCCATTCTTTCAAATGAATCTATTATATCTCCTTACAAAAAGTCCCATTTCCTCATCATCCGAATCTTTGTCACTACTAGAATCATTGTCACTTTGCTCTTTTCGTGAGGACTTAGAGCTAGAGGCCACAAGAGCTATTGGCTTCTTCTCTCCCTCTTTGTCTCTCTTCTTCTCCTTTTCCTTCTTACTTTTGTTCTCAAACTTTTCAAGACTTTCTAATGTTTGCTGATGTTCTTCCAACTTTCCAAACAGAGTTGTAATCGTAAGTGTCGTTAGATCATTGGCTTCCTTAATAGCTGTTACTTTAGGTTGCCATTCCCTGCTAAGACATCTCAGAATTTTATTAGTAGCTATTTCATTGGAAACAGGTTTTCCAAGTGCATTCAAACGATTAGTGAGATGAGTAAATCTCTTTTGCATATCGGGGATAGATTCTCCTTATTTCATGCGAAAGAGCTCAAACTCTTGATTGAGTGTGTTAATGCGGGACTATTTTACTTCAGTAGTACCCTCATGGGCAACTTCTAAAGCATCCCACATTTCTTTAGCTGTCGTGCAATGGGATACCCAATAATACTCATCAACACCAAGTGCTGAAATTAGCATATTTCGAGCTCTCCAATTACTCGACCACTTTTTCTCATCTTTCTCATTCCAATCACCTTCTGGTTTAGGAACTATGGCGCCAGCCGCATTTGTCATAGTAATTTGAAAAGGACCATTTTCAATGGCAGCCCATACTAGCCTATCAACAGAATTTATATGAACTCGCATGCAGTCTTTTCAGTAGCCATAATTTTCACCGTTGAAAATCGGCGCTCTATTATACGCCCCCTTTGGTTCAGAATCCATATCGTTACAGGTAGCCACAGAACACCAGCGAACCGACGCTCTGATACCACTTGTTAGATTGTGTGGCTAGTGATCAAGAGGGGGGTGAATAGATCACCTCTTTTAAAATGAATGGATTTAAAAAATCTTATCAGAGTTATTGATACTTAGCGGAAAATTACAGTCCCGAATCGACTTCCGTCTATTCTGAACCGCTACTAGAAAACCGGACACGCGAATTTATTGCTGGATTTGAATAAGAAAGATAGAGATTATTAACACCAGAATATTATCAAATCAAATGCACTTATCACTAAATTCTAATTCCAATGAATAAAACTCAGCTGACAGTTTTGTCAAACATTTGGTGTGTATGTGATCAATGATGAACAATGGTGGAGTTTAGATAAAGAAGTTTTCTTGCCACTATTGTATCACGAAATGTACGGCCACAATACACCAACTGAAATCACAAAACTGTTGAAAACGTAAAGATAGATAAGGAAAGAATACGATACGCAGAGATTTGGTAAGGAAGTTCCCCACTGTCGTCCTCGCGTGTGGGTACGTCTCCCTCTCAATTTCAAATGAAATTGAGAACTGTTATTATCAATAATGCCGAATTCGTTAATGCAAGGTTACAATACAAAGACAGAAATCTAAATCCCAAGATCTTCTTCTTGTATAAAACCTCCACTTGATCTGAGCTCGACCAAGAATTTCCTGCAAGAAATTGCAAACAATTCACCGGTTCCACGACCTATTTGCGAAATTACCCAATTTCCAAACCCTACGCTACGGCTGAATCTGTTATGCAAACGTGACTAACAAACCCGCAAGAACACTCCAATTCTTGAAGGACAAACCATTTGGTTTTTTCTCGAAACCCCCTTCAACCTTCAACTCAGCTAGATCCTCGATCGTTCCACTGAACACCTCAGCTAGATCCTTGATCGTTCCACTGAACGTTATCTCGTTGATCCTTTAATCCAAAGAACAAGAATGATTATGTGTTGATGTTCTTGAAGAAAAGAGATTGAGAAGATGAAGAAGATGAAGTCTCTTTCAGGTTTCTAACTTCTCAAACAATTGCTGCTACACACTCCTTTGATTTGTGTTACAACTGTTTTTCACTTGTGAATTACTATTTTCCTGAGCTGTCAAAATACTTCTTATATGTGAAAGACAGAAGCTGTTAGTAGACAAAACAGAATTATGTATTGATACAAAAGATTATGCATCGATACATACTGTAGCTTTGATTAATTTTAGAGAATTAATACAAGCATGTATCGATACAAAGCTCGTATGTATCGATACATAGAACATTTTAACTAAGCATGTATCGATACAAAGCTCGTATGTATCGATACATAGAACATTTTAACTAAGCATGTATCGATACAAAGCTCGTATGTATCGATACATACTGAAGCAAAAACGTTTTGTGATTTAAAACAAATTTATGTATCGATGCAGATGAACATGTATCGATACATACTGACACAAAATAGTTTTTATGAGTTCTTTTAAGAAATGTATCAATGTGGATCTTTATGTATAGACACGAAACAATAGTATAGGCTAAAAACACAAATGAAACATGTCAAATAATGCACAACCAACAATTAGACAATGATCATACAATTTGCTATCATTCAAAACTTATTCAAAGTAAAGAATTTGCTCACATGAAAAGCTATCAACTTTGTACACAATTTTTCTTTAAGTGTTTTGTACTTCACTTGTGTAAAATCTGCTTGTGTAGAAGCAACTTGTAACACACAAATTCTTATTCAAACTGTTTGTTTGTATTTTCCTTAAGGAGACTAGGTTTTAGTCGGATCCTTGAGAAGACAAAGAAAATTGTTCTTTGTGTTTGTTTTGTAATCTGTTCGGTTATAGTGGATTAAGTCCTTGGATATAAGGCAAAATCACCTTGGCGGATGAACTGGAGTAGCTTTGATTTCAAGCGAACCAGGATGAAAATACTTGTATCTTTATCTCTTTGTTATTAGTATCGTATGGTGTTTTTGAGTTGGTAAAAAGATCTTGTTTTTAAAACCAATCTCCTCCCCCTCTTTCTTGTGTTTTTCACACTTTTACTGGATACTCTCAAGATCAAGTCTTAGGAAGAGGATTTTGTCACTTCTTTTAGACCGAACCTCTGTAACTTCTACTGTCATCTCTTTACACTTATATCTTTAATTTCCTAAATATTCCCCTGCTGATATTCAAATGCTTTTTTATCAAAAAATGTTTTTGAACTCTAAAATAAAAACAATAATGTTTTAAACTATCATTCTTCAAACCCTCATAATTCACCCCACCCGTTTTTTTGTGGAGTCATATGTCAAACGCAATCGTAATGTCATCACTCAACAACTTTTCCCCTACAAGCCTCTAGCTTATGGGATGTTAATCGTCATGTACATTATAGCCCAAGCCTAGTAATATCAACAAACTCGATCCACTCACTTATGCCTACATATGATGGAGGAAGAGGACTTAAATCAAGTTTAATAAATTTGAACATGCATTTTATATTCAAGCAAGCTTTCCATGTCCTGATATATCTTTGAGGATGAGTCATCCGCACATTCCATGGCAGAACAAGAACATGTGAGTCATAGTTGAGGATATAGCCCCATAATTTTGCATGCTTCGCTAGTCACGTCTTGCTATATATTTGCTAATGATTCATCCACCCGCTCCCTGGTGGAGCAGGATCATGTGAGTCATAATTGAGATTATAGGCACAAGACTCAATGTATTTTATTAGGTCAAAGTGGGATATAAATACCTACCTCAAGAGGTAGATAAAATGATCACTTTTGCACATATTACTACAAATTTAAATCTTTGATTTACTTATCTAAGGTAGAGTCCCAACCGTTATACTCACTACAAGTATACTTACATTTGTGTAGAGAATATTGATTAAATATCTTATTTGTTGGACAAGTGACTCCAAGCACAAGAGGGGGGATGGATGAATTGTAATATTTACAATTCTTGATTAATTTAAATGTTTTCTTACTTAAAATATAATTTGTGTTAGTCTTGAAAAATAAGAGAGAAAAGCAGCAGAAAGAACTAAAACAATAAAGTAAATTATAGAATTTAAAGAGATAGGGTTAGAGAGATGACATCGAGATTTATAAAGTTTTGGACGAATGTTGACCTAGGTCTATCACCAAGAGATATTCTTGAAAGTTCACTAAAAACTTGAGGTTTTACATGTTATGTCCACAAACCTTTGGTACAAGTGAATTCAAAGATCTTACATTGGCTTATTCCCCCTAAGAAAAAGATAGCTTTTGAAGAGAATGAACTGACAAACAAAGTAGAGATTTTACCATCTAATCTATATAAACAAATATGACTTTTAATAGGATGAGTTCTTTAACCAAATAGTTATTTTTCAATAGTTGATCTCAAGAACCAAACTTGAACCTTCAAGAGTACCACACTCTTGAAATAGAACAATGGCATGACACAAGTACAACACTTTCCTCACTAGAAGTTTTTCATAAAACACTAAGACAATTGTAGTGAAGAAAAAATTTAAGGAGAAAGGAAGAGAGTGATAAAAACTTTAGAAATAGAAAAACTCCTAATTCTGGTGTGATTTCAAATGAGGAGAGAACTCTTTTATATGGGAAAAATGAGGCTAAAAAAGGAAATAATTCACGGACTGAATCAATGTCATAGTCGATTATTGACTTCCAATAATCAATTATTCAAGACACAATGGAAGATTATTTATATTTGTCCTTTAAAAAATATTAAAAGATTGTCCTAGTTGGTCTTAGACTCAACTTAGCCAAAATAATCGATTAGGTTATTGGTCTAATCAATTATTCAGCTAGAAAAGGTCTTATAATCAACCAAACACTTCTTTAATAAACTAGTTAGGCCCTAAAAACATTTTTAGGAAATTTTATCAATTTAAGAGAGACCTTAAAACCCTTTTAGGATTGTGTTTGTGTGAGTTTCCTTAGTATCTTATGAGTTACGCTTCTAATTTCACAAGACTTTGGTCACTTAGACAGACAGGACCAAGTGAGATTTTACATTTCTTCTCTTTCATATCTATCAAGATTTTAAGTACCTTTTCTAGATAAACCAATCATATACGAACTTTATTGGAAGCTGTAGCGGTAAATTCATGATCATCAAGCTATGGATAAGCTAGAGATCAAATAACAAGAGTCTCCACCGCGCTTTTATTGTTTCCAAGGGAAAAGGGAAAAAGTACGAACAAAACCCAAAAGTAAGAAATTTTCAAATCAAAACTAATAAAATGTCAGAGATTACAGGTAAGGGGGTTGGTTACACAGAGGGAAGGTGTTAGCACCCGAAGTGTCCTATGTAATCCTAGGGAGCCCTTTTGTGTGCATATGTATTTGGTACAAAATGATGTTTACAAACAAATAGAATGGGGGATGAGAAAAGAATTCATTAATTATATTTTTGTGTTTGGCAAGATCTTCGGTCTTGTGCCTACGTACCAACATAAAAATGAGGGATTAAAACCTCGTAGTTCGTGATATAAATTTTAAAATGGATGCATTGCTTTTAATAAAAATTAAGTTTGAAAGGCACAAAGGCCTAAGAAATGGCTTGAATGAGTTAGTTCTTTTTTTTGGCTTTTTGAAAGTTTAAGTCAAGTATAGTTAAGTTTATTTACAAGTTTGATTTAAGAAAAGAAGTTTGAAAATGCAATGGCATAAGGCCAAAGTTTCTATCTTTTTGCAAAGTGGTCAAAGTTTAGAACAAAATAAGTTCAATCAAAGAAGATTTTTGAAAAGGGAGGGAGAGATTTTGAAATTAAAGAAATGGGGAGAAGATGAAGAGACTAATCCTATGTACAAAATTAAAAGTTAAGAGTTGAAAAGATCTGACCAAATGGATAACAATCGAATAGACAAGAATGTCAATAGAAATCCAGAATTCCCTTTGAACTTTTAGAATCAAGTAACACACAACTGCACAATTATATTATCTTGAAGAGCAAGGCATCAAATAAAGATAGCCACATCCAAGCTTATCCAGTCCATGATCTTCTTCAAAATAGCCTCATGTAGCAGATGAATTTCACAAGATACAGGTTCAAAATAACAGCTTCACAATGATCATGTTGTAGATGAACTCAGAGGGATCTTGAATGATGTATCAGATAAAGTTTCAAATTCCAAGCACTTGGTTTCTCAATAAGTTGGCATTGGCCAAGTCCTTTAGCATTAGAATGTTGCCTAAGTTCTAAGTCTATTTGTCCAAGATCAAGCCAACAGTCTACACAAAAGTTTTTTAGGGTTTTTGTTGTTATTATGTACATTAATGATCAAAGACCATACAAACAAGCAAAGTATATACAAACAAGGAATATCACACAATATGGTCCAAATGGACAAAGTGAAAATTGCATTAACATAAACAATTAAAATGATATGAATAATGACAAATGAAATAAAATGCTAAAAGTAAATTGCATTAAGGGAAATGGCTTGAATTTAAATGTTAGTAGTTAATAGGTTAGAAGTTAGTATTGTTTTGCTTTTGCTTTCATTTTAACACATTCTTTGGAGAACACTCAACCCACTTATCACAAGCATGAATCCTTGAACCAAGACATCTTCCAAAGGAAGGGGAAAAAGCCAAGTTTCCACACAATACCATGAAAGAGGGGAGACTTACAATCTCACTAACGAGAATGATATGCCTTTTAAGTCACAAATTTAGCGTTATGTTAAGCAATCGTAATTGGACTTATGTAGAAGTCACAACTATTTGAGGTCGGGCAATAGAATTTTGGTATTAATGCATCTTAGAGACATAGTATTATGGACTATACTCATGAAACATACCACACACAAAGAATATGCAAAAGGTGTGGCCTAATCTCATCCATACTCTTGTTAATTTTTCAATCAACTAGCTTTAGGAGTTTGAGATATCATAGTCTAAATGAGATGAATGCATAAAGAAAGGGAATGAGATGAAGAGGGAGGGGAATAGATGAAAACTCAAATTGGTCAAAGGAGGACTTTTACCAAATTAATATCATCCATTCATTTTGGGAGATGGAATATACATTCCATCAATCCCCTAAATTCAATGATATTAACTTGACAACGTCAAATCAACCTTGACCAAGGCCCAACAACAAGAGTCAAACACAAACAAGTCATCACAATTGGTCAACAAAATTATATGGCATTTATTCAAATTAAAAATACTAAAATAATACATTTAAATTAAATATGGTTTGTCAAATTCCCTAAACCTCATCAAAATACCAAATAAATGGCCATGAGATTTATCATAGGTCAAACAAGGTCAAAGGACCTTGAAGAAAAATTTTCAGAATTTTTGAAGACTTAAAAGTATTTTTAAACAATTAAAAACAAATGAAAAATAAATTAAATCATGAAAAATATTAATAATGATCCAAAAAATAATTTTAATTCAGAATATGAAAGAGGAAATTTTTTGAATTTTTTTGGTGAAACTCTCATATTTTTTGGATCAATATTAAAATTAATATGAATTAATGAAAATAAAGCAATTAAAATGAAATTCAAATAATCAGAAAAAACGTGGACCACTTGATCTCCCTCATTAATTGAGGTGGCAGATCAAGTGGCCACCAGCGCGCATTCCATGGTAGACTTGAGTCAACGCGGCACAGGCATGGTAATTAAAAACAATGCACGAGATTAAAACAAATTAAAAGAGATCAATGGCTCTGAACCGTGCCAACACATCACCGGCGTCCAAAGGCCGACCATCTTCTCCGGTGACCTTGGCCAGACTGGTTCACTCATCACCATCAAAAAAATGAAAAAAGAGGACACGATCTGAAAGAAAAAATGGCGTAGAGCACGAATCTGACCTAAATTTTAACTAACTCCTCACATATAGAGTGATAAGAGGAGTTGAATTTTGAGGTATGTCAACTGAGTTGCTTCGATTTGACCTCTAAGCAACTCAATCTTCTTGCCTACATTGGTAGGACTTCAGATAACCAAAGAATCAAGAGAATTGAGCAAGATTGAGAGAGAATCGAAGATATGAAATTTTCTGGAAAATACCTTCAATGTAGGTCTGGATTCAACTGTTCTTGCCTTGGCTCGTGCTTGATCTCACTCAGAATGCTTGCAAAAGTAGAATGAAATGCACAAAAGGTCTTGGATCCCTGGAGTTTTGAATCTCAAAACAGTGAGATTCAAACTCAATTTCAAGATGAAATTCTCAGGATTATCCTCTCAAATGGAAGGGTTAAGGGTCTAGGATCAAAGCTGGCCCGAATGTGTGTTGAATTCTGAGCATATGGAGCTCTATTTATAGCTGGATCATGTGATAATTGCACATTCCAAATGACTTTCCAAAATTGGCAATGGATTATGCATGGGTGCATGGGCGTGTACAGACCCATGAGATCATTGCTTTAGGTCCACAATTGAGTGTGAGAGAGTCTGAAATCAACTTGGATTGCAAGGCAAGTGTACATAGAAACTTGAAGTTTGATCTTTTCCAAATGATGATACAATGTTCAAGCCATGCGCAACCTATTTAATTCTTGTCCAAAATGGATGAACTTGGACTTTTTGGAAAGGTTAGATCAAGAGGAACAACTTTCATGTTCAACACATTTCTATTTGAAGCTTTTATCATGATGAATTTTGAAGTGGAAGTTTGGAAATTTCAACATGTTGAACTTTTTCTAAGTGTCAAGCCATATATCTCAATATTCCACCTTGCTTAACTTTTTGTGTGAGCTTCAAATGAGATAAGTGTCTTCATCAAAGTTGTAGCTCTTCCAAGTACCTTCAAAATGGTAACCAATTTCATGTCATTTGGATTTGAAATGATAGAGTTATACATTTTTGAAGTTTGGAAAAATCACTTGTTCAATGGTATAGGTCAAAAGTGACCTATAATGTAGCCTCATATCACATGCTCATAAAAGTTGAATTATCTCTCACTCTAAACATAAAAGTTGAAGTAGACATCTTGAATTTGACTGTGAAACTTGGAAATCTTTCATCTCATAAAAATTGAGCAAGTTATGGCCTTGGGAAGTTGACATTCAAATTAGGGTTTAGACAAAATGACCTATAATGTTCCAATATAGAAAATTATTTTCCAAGCAAAACTAGCTCTATATCTCAACATGAAAGTTGTTTGGAATGTCATTTATAGTAAGTTTTCTCTTAGAATCATTTTCATATGGTGAAAACTGTAGGAGATAGGGTCTAGGGAGACCCAGTTTTGATCAGATGAATTCATCTGGCCAACCACCATCAACCAACTTGCTAAACTTCAATTCTCTTGACTTTCTAGGCTCATGGTAGATCATATATGCATAAGATGATGAATTTTGAAGTGTCCCTTAATAAATTGGATCAAATGGTGAGATAGCTTGTTGGAGAAGTTACTCAAGATACCTAGTCAAACTAGGGTTTCCAAGGCAAATCACCCTCAAACTCTTGAAAAAAACTTGATCAAAATAACATGTAGAGATCATTGGGACTCATATATGATGCTTGTGACCATCCTTGTATCAATCCATGGTTTTGTTCTTGGTTCATGAGGGTCTTAAACCCTTGATGTGAACTTGATAGATCAATGGGATCATGCCCTACCTACAAAACAGTTAGGCAAATACAAAGACATATTTTTGGTATTTTGGTTAGTAAAGTGATAATATACCAGTATGATACAATCATATAGTTCTTGGTGATTTCTCCCAAAACAAACCCAATGAAAAGGGGTAAGGAGGATGCGAAGGTATGATCCCAACGCTAATGCTTATGATGAAATTGCATGAGGGATCTTAGGGTCAAAATTGGGGTCTTACAGCTGCCCCTATTTAAGGACATTCTAACTGAGGAGGCGAAGCTTAAAATCTTCATGTCGACTCAGTAGGATGGGCTTAAATAACAACATATAGAAATAAATTTTGGTCCCTAAGAGACCTCATGAGGCATATGACATGAATGCAAAAGTTAATGCTCTGTGGGGAAATATGGCCACAAAGGAAAAGAAATTAGAGAGACCGGAAGTCCGCAGGAGTATAACATATTTCGTAAGGAAAACTCACTGGGGAGACAAAGACTCTAGGGGAGAAAAAGGAGTTATGCGTAGGCCAAGCTACGACTTAAACTACTTAGGGACTCGAGGGATTCCATACAAACATGGAAAGACTCAGCTATGGAACAAAAACATCTGCAGGGGATACGAGTAAGTCGGGATAAAACTAAAGTACTTGAATCATGCAGGAAAAGAGATTTCACTAAGGAAATGCGCCCTCAACTCAACTGGGGAAGAAATAAACTTCAACAAAGGAGGAGCAGAAATTTATTATCTACTACCTGTTACTGGGTAAGGACATAATAAAGATCTGACGGAGAGGACATCTGCCATCAGTTAGGATGAACATATCAAGGATGAAACATTGAGAAACCACAGGAGGGTGTATTCATTACCAGTTACTGGGTAAGAATAGCCTTGTTGGGGAAAACTGCAGAAAATAGGATTTACAACTACCAGTTACTAGGCAGAAGACCAAGGGTGATAGTATCCGTCATCGGTTAGGATGAACATATCAAGGATAAACTCAACAGGGAAGAAAATCCGTCATCGGTTAAGATGAACATATTAAGGATAGACTTGCCTGGGAAATGTCAAGGAGGATATCCGTCATCGATTAAGATGAACATATCAAGGATAAACCAACTGAACAAAAAGTAGGGATTACATCTATCGAATGCTGGATAGAAGACCAATCAAAGAGAAAATTCGTCACCGGTTAAGATGAACATATCAAGGATAGACTCTGAGAGGGGAGGAAAATAGGGATTACATCTATCAGTTACTGGATAGAATACCAAGAGAGAGAATCCATCACTGGTTAAAGTGAATATATCAAGGATCAACTCTGCGGAGGGGACAAAAAGCAAGATTTACAACTACCGGTTACTGGGTAGAAGACCGCAAAGAGAAGGAAACCCGTCATCGGTTAGGATGAACATATCAAGGATTAACTCTCTGGGAAACAAGAATAAGGATTACAACTACCCTTTTACTAGGTAGAATACCAAAGGTGAGAATATCCGTCATCGGTTAGGATGAACATATTAAGGATAAACTCAGGCAGGGGAGAGAAAGATATCCATCACCGGTTAGGATGAACATATCAAGGATATACTTCCTGGGGAATCAGATCCGCTGGGGACTCTACTGAGAAGAAAAACAGGGATACTTTTGTCGGGTATTGGGCAAGAAGTAACAAACTGCAAACTAAGAAGAATATTACCAGTTACTGGAGTAGCACCTCAAATTTGCACCTATCTTTGTACATACCATTTCATATTAAGTCATAGCATATCATGATCCATTGCATAGCATTTGCATTGTCCCCAGTTGCCTCAAGAGCAAGCAAGCAAGAATTAGGTCAAACTGATCAGGAGATCAGTCAACCAATCAAGCAAGGGTGTTTCTCAAGGAATCAAGGCCCTAGGGTTTGTCCAACAAGTTCACATGACTTGGAGGTCCATGTGAAGTGTTCAAGTCAAGGGTTGGATGTTCAGAAGCCATCAGTGCATGCACAGCCAGGCAAAAACCCTAGACAGTCAACAATCAGTCAAAGCAGTGGATGGTGGCCATTCTTGTGGAATTTGGGCACCATGGTCAATAATCAAGAGTCCACACAACTTGGGTCATCACTTGAAGTCAAGGTCTCAAGGAATTAGGGTTTGGAATTCATCAGTCAGTGCATAGACAGTCAGAAACCCTAGAAAGTCAAAGTTGGTCAACTGTGGTTGATTTTGTGGTTTTGATGGATGGAAATGGTTTGAGAGAGCTTATTCATGTCCTAATAGGCCTCATATGTCATGGCAATCAACATCATTGAAGAATTTGAAGCCAAACAGAAAATTTCCAAAAATAGAAACTGGACCTGTAATTTTAACTGCCAAAAATGGAAACTTCTTGATCCTCAACTTGCATCATGATACAAGCTTCAAATGAATTTTTGCCCAACATGAAAGCTGAAGATCTTGTTCTCCCATTTTCAAAAAGTCCAAGAACTCTCAAATCCCATGTGTGGTTGTCAAGATATGATCAATTCAATTTCAAAAATTTGTGAACTTCAAAAGGCCATATCTCTCAAACCATAAGGCCAAATTTGGTGGGGTTTTTTCCTACAAACCACATTTTTCCTCCTCTTTCCAAAAATGTAAACATCATGTACCAAAACCTTGCCAATCAAAATGGCATTTTTTGACTTACTTCATTTAAAAATCAAGTTTGACCAACCATTGACTTTTTGAATTATTGATTTTCACACCATTTGGCCAATTGAGATTTGTTTCATATGGTATTTGCAACATGTTCCAAGCTTAAAATCATGCTCATGCTTTCATCATATCACCATTTTGTGCATAGGTGCAAAATTGGCAAATTTAGCAATATGGATTCATAAGAGCAAAACAAGTTCAGCACTCCATTGGCAACTTAAAACAGATGAATTATAGGTCATTGGCAGCCTGTTTGAGGCCCATTTCGTGGCAGCACTACACCTCCACTTTCCATATGACCAAACTTAGCATTTTTTGCAAATGGTTCATTAAGTTAAACTTGGATTAGCATGTTATTAAGCAAGCTTAAACAGACAAATATAAGTGAATTTTCTGTCAATTCACAACCCTAGCAGCAGCCATACACGATCAAAACACTCCCATTCTCTCATCTTGCAATTTTGCACATTTGGGATTTCTGACCAACCCTTCAAAGAACCCGAGCAACCCATGATTCTTTCTTCACCTGGACAACATATTGAGCTCATTTTCACCATCAAAACCCTGCTGGAAGTTCCATCTCTCGACTGTTTCCTCAAGGTGTCATCCATGGCAGCTCAAGATTAGAGCCAAACCAAGCTACCTCGAGCCAAGCAGCTTCATCCATACAACATTTGAGGTCTTTGTGTTCATCTGTATCAAACATTTGCAAGCAGAAAACACCAGAATCTTCCACTGCTCTTCAATTTGGTATTTCTTCGAATCCTTTATTTTTCAAAGCTATGCCATGTTTAATGAAGGTCTTTGAATGCTGGTTCTTTTAAACCATGCCTTGCTTAAAATGATTAAGAGATGTGGAAGAAATCTGATGTTAAAGTGTCATGTGCAAAGTTGTTTTTGTATGATTCTTTTGCTTTAGCTCGATTTGATGATTATGGCTGTTGGAATATGCATGAGTGATGTTTGTTTGTCATGTTGGTGGGTGTAGTTTCATTTTCTGGGCATGATTGTTCTTGATGATTTTGCATGATGATGATGATACCCTGCTGTTTAAACCCCTTGTCCTGCCCAGAAAATTCGCAAGAACCTATGTTTGTCTTGTTGTCATTTGATGTTGCATGATGATAGTACTTCCTTGCCATGATTAATTGTTGATGCTGGGTGTTGTTGTTGTTCATGATCGATGCTTGAAAATGCCATGGCTGTTGTTAAACCCTAGGGTTTATGAACCCAGAACTTGAACATTCGATTGGCCATCTGCACTGTTCCATTGGCCATCAGCCAATGAGAACATTTCGTTCTCCATGTCAAAACGCAGAGTTTTGATAAGTGACACGCTTATTTACAAAATTGCCACTGTTGACCCTTGTTTGACCATTCCTTCATTTTATTTGTTCATGTTTGCTTCAAATATTCATCAATCTTCCAAAATCCATTTTTAATTCATTTCAACTCCAAAAATCATGAGATTTTTTCCATTATCTTCACAAGAATGTCTATTATTTAATCATGATTTTTATTGAATTTTTGGCTGGCTGGATTTTAATTGGCTTTAGGGTTTTTATCATGTATGCTTATTTGACACCTTTGGCCATTCCTTTTATGAAATGATCATGTTGCATCCAATGACCCTGAATTTTTTTGAGCATAATCTACACTCATTCACCTTTGTTTTGGTATAAAGTTTGTGCATTTATCATATGTGGTGTGTGAGCTTTGATTTTTTGAAGTTAGGTGTTACATTTGGTGTTACAACATGAATGTGCATTTTCAGGAATTTTGTTAACTTGCTTCCTTACATCCAATTGACCCCAAATTTTGCATGATCCCTCCCTTACATGTCTAGTTTGTGTATGAATTTTCTGGGATTTAATGATGCTGTTTTCCATTTGATTGTGATTTTTCTTCCCTGCCCAGTCAATTGTTGACTTTATGTGATACATGTTGCCAAATCCTTTGGTAAATTCTCATACCATATTGTATGATCATGAAATTTCATATGTGATAACTAGACATCTTGAGATTTGCATTGGTGTTAATCCCATCCATTTCTCTTCTGTTTTCAATTTGATATGATTTTTTGAAGTTGACCCATGTTTGTTGACCTTCATTGTGCATGCTTGAATTTGGTTTGACTTTTTGATTTTAATTGACTGCCTTCCTCTCATCCAAATGCAATGAAATTTGACATGCTTGCCATGCTAGATGTTAGGATTGAATGTGATTTATTTGATAATTTTTGAGATTTGTTTGGGTTGACTTTTGAATGAAGTCTTGCTGTTGACCTCTATATGCTTTCTTTTGCCATGTTTGACTTCTTTGGTCTATAAAATGACAATGATGCATGATATGAGTGTGGAGCCAATTGAGGTAGCTTCTTAAATGTTTGAACATGAATTGGGTTGACTTTTCTTTGCTGTTTTGACCTTTTCTTTTATCTTGGACCCTAGGCTAGTCCTAGTGGTCTTTTGAGCTTACAATTGAGTTAATGTTTCAGGTTAAGCACCAATGCCTCAAAGATCATTCAAATTTGATTGAGTTGGATTATATATCATGTGCTAACCCTTGTTTTGTAGGTGTGACTCATATAGTTGAGTCTTGTGCTTTGCACATTGGTCCCTCTGTGGTTGACTGTTGTGTACCAATTCCTTTTGCTTTAAACTGTTGAACTGTTTACTGATTGGTTTGACTATTTCAGGTACCCTTAGTTGCTTAAGTTCTCTGAACTTGTTTTGCTTTGCTTTTTAGCAACTTGCTTGAGGTATAATCTCTTTTACTTCATGTAGTCTGGAGACCCGGTCTGTTACTTGGCCGGGCAAACTGTCTGAAGTCCTCCTTAAGAGGCCATGCTTGTGTGTGTTTAAGATTGTCCCTGTACATATTGAAAGTCCTTCAAAAAGGCAATTGGTGGAAGGTAGGGATATGCAATCTATCCCCCACTACTCTTATTGTGTCATCCCTCTGCTCACACTGCTGTGTGTTGATGCATTGGGATACAAACCCAAGATCTTGTACAAAGTGTACAGTGTCAGAGTCTTCGAGTACAGAAGGGTTCCCACTTTCTGGACCCATGCTCATTTGTCTATTAGCTCTCCCTGGCCAGGGATAAGAGCTGTGAGGTCTCATCCTCACCTCATCCTTTCATCTGCTTCACCTTAGCCTCTCAATGGCAAGGTTAAGAGCACACTTACCCTATTCCAGTTGGCCCTAGTGCCTAACCCTTGTATGAGCCTCTTGTATGCATATAGAGTGTGCTTCTTGTGATTGTGATTGCCTGTTTGCTTTGCCTCTTTAGGTTTAGCTTAGACTTGCCCTTGTGCAAGGTAGGTTGTGCTTGACTTGCTTCCTGTGCAAGTCAAGTCTGTGTGGCTTACTCCTTGTGTGAGCCATGCTTAGAGTTGTTCGGCCGAACTACGGCAACTCTGATTCTCATGTCCAGATGAGATACGTAGGCACGAGATGCGATGTCTTGTCGAGTTTGACTAACCACTAACATCTAATTCTCTTCTCTCGCCCTCGTTGCGATCGAGACTCCTCCTTTCTCTCGCCCTCGTTGTGATCGAGACTCTTGCTTCTTGTGCAAGCCGTGCTTAGGATAGGTTGGCCCTTGTGCCATTTAGCTAGAAACCTTAACTTAGGGTTGACTTTGCATGACAACATCTAGGCTCGAGTCGTAGTCTCCCTAGAGTTGTGTCTCCCTCTGTTATCTGGTTAGGCTAGATCCTTGTCCCTGCGTAGGGGAACTACATCGCCCTGATCTTCATACCAGATGAAGTATGTAGGCAGGAGATTGAGCTGATCTCTCCGGGCGCCCTTTTTCTTTTTGTGTGTGTTGTTTGACAGTTGCTAGGCTCGAGTGCTTGACTCCTTAGCAATTTGTTGTCTGTTTGTTTGAGTGTGTGCTTGACAGTTATAGGCTCGAGTCCCCGACTCCCTATCAACTTGTTGTGTTGTTGTGTGCTTAGAAGCCGATGTAAGTCCATCGAGTGGCATTTGGGTTCCAGCGTGTGTGTGTCTTGGTTCGGATGCTGATGTAAGCCCAGCGATTGGCATTCAGGCTCCACGTTTGCCTTTGCCTGTGTTTGTTTGTGTGCGTGTCAGCCGAGCTACGAATGCTCTGATTCTTCTCTCGTCCGAGAAGATACGTATGCATAGGATGCGACATCCTAGCGAGCATGTGTCGTCTCCCCAGTCCGAACTACTTCGACTCTGATGTCTATGCCCGATAGACTAAGTAGGCCCAGGATGCGACATTCTGCCGAGTCAGTTTCAGTCAGTTTCTTTTGTCTCTTTTCAGCCAGTGTGTGTGTGTTTGAGCAGTGTTTAGCAACCAATTTATCCTTTCTATTGTGCGTGGATCCCGTAGAGTACTACGGATGCGTAGGGTGCCTAACACCTTCCCTTCGCATAACCGACTCCCGAACCCATCCTCTTTGGTCGCGAGACCATGTTCTTTCCTAGGTTTACTTCGAGCGTTTCCTTTCCCTCTTTTGGGATAAATAACGCACGGTGGCGGCTCTGTTGTTTCTTTCTTTTCCCGCCGGTTTTTCGCGTGATGCGACAGCTGGCGACTCTGCTGGGGAAATAGAGAAGTTGACCTATGCTGGTCCATCTTCCCTGAGCGAGTCCCTCCTAGCGCTCTCTAGGATTAGGGTTTTGGTTGCTTTCTGCTTATTGTATTTTATTGCATTCATTGTATATATGTACATTTATTGTTTGCATTTATTGTGTACACTTATGTTTGCATTCATATTCATGATTCTTTCTGCCTGGCTGGTTGTCTGTTTTTCTTTGTGGGGTGGGAGTCAGTTGAGATGAGTTCTATACCCGAACTCGAGTGCTCTCTAGGATAGGAGAATGGCATAGTCTTGTTGACTGGTGTGGAGTATTCCTTAGCCAGTTGACTTGCGAGTCCATTCACTTGGTGGAGGTCATGTTGGACTAATAATGTCACACAAGTTATTTGTGGTTAGGCATTATTCTTTCAATCATGTGCCGCAGAAGCCAAGGACCTTAGTTTACCAAACCCATCTTGGCCTATTTTTAGGACCGTAGTGCGGAGGTCGTTCAGATGTCAGTTCTGATGCGATTGTCACGCGATACTACACTCATAAGAGTTTCTCTTGAGAATATTTTTGGAATACGAGTATTCGTTCCTCCGATAATATTCGAAAGATGGAACGATGATTATGGGAACCTCTGATAGAACATGTCTGGCAGGTTTAAACCCTAGTACACTCCCTTTGGGTGGTTCTTAACCGAGACTCCATGCTCGTGACTCTCAACAAACCCATGATTCGTGGTTGAGTCGTTCAAACATTGTTAATATCAATGGATCCCGGATCAGGGGTAAAACCTAAAATCCACCAAAGCGGCTGGTTGATATTAAGGATGTTTGAGCTGGTTCATGTACCGTTAATATCAATGGAACTTGGGTGTCGATAAGGTGAAAACCTAAATCCACCAAAATGGATGATTGATATTAGGGATACAATGAGCTTTCCCACGACCTTTGTTTGGCGTGCTTTGCTTGATCCTTGAGTGTGTTTGTTGCATTCATGCATTCATGCATTCATCTGCATCCATATCATCAGAAAAAAAGAAAATTTTCAAGGAACTCAAAGGAGTTTATCTACAAAAAATTTCAAAACATGAAAAAACCGGGAAAATTTTTTCACCTGATATATCTGATGAGATATTCTCATATATGATCAAAATGCTAAATATTTCAAAGTTTGCAAATAAAACCCTCGAGTTCCTTTGAAATAAAAACAAGCATATGCATAAACACTTCATGCATCATTTGCATCAGCGGGTGTTTTGTTCCGGTCTCCCGTCCTGTGGTCTGACCCTGCGATCTTCATTTATTTTGAAGACGCACTTTGCCGGTATTATACCAGAGCCATCTCCGCCAGATTGATGGATCATCCTGAGCAAGAGAGTTGTGGATTCAGAGAGGAGTTTGCCAGATTAAGTGGTGTTGATGGATTCATTCCTGGTTAACCAATCCCGGGCTGGCATTGGCTACTGTTCCGGGGCATACAATGAGCAAGGTCTGTTCAAGAGTGGAGGATTCATCCATGACGATCAACCTGAAGAAGAGGATGCTGCTATCTTGGAAGAGGACGCAGAGGACTTGAACAATTTCATCATTCCTGATGGTGTCTGCCACAATTGGGTCACTGTGGGCTTTCCTACGGTTGTTCATAAGTCAGAGTAACAATCACTTTGTTTAAAAACCCTTCTCCCATGCCAAAAGGAGAAGTGATGGCATTGTTGGCAACATTTTGTGCAATGATATTTTCATTCAAATAAGTTCATGTTAAACATTTGTTTTTCCATTTGTTTTCCCTTTTCGCTTTTTACATGAAATTGGTGATCACAAAAAACCCTTTAAAAAAAACAAGAATAAAAGCAATCTTTTCATCTGCATAACGATTGTCTTGTTTGATTTCCAAAAAGCTTTTCATATCAAAATCTTTATGCAGGTTGTTTCTCAAACCCATTGAACATAGTGATCGGACGTCATCTCCCAATTTTGAATTCCCTGTATTCGAAGCGGAAGAAGATGATGTTAAAGGGATTCCTGACGGTATTTCCCGACTTCTTGAGCGAGAAAAAGAAGATCACTCAGCTGCATCTCGAGAGTCAGCAGAACAGCCAACTGGGGCATCAAAAAAAAAAGAAGAAAAAAAAAAAAGAAAAAAAAGAAAGAGGAGGGTGCAAAATCAAAAGAAATCAATCAAAATCAAAAGAAATCAAAAGAAAGCAAAATCAAAAGCAAAATCAAAAAAAAAAAAAAACAAAACAAAAGAAAGATAGCACCCTCAAAGTCCCAAGTTGACTAATGCTGAATTCGACGGAAAGAACGAAAAGATCAACTGCCATGTGTCATGGTCAAGTTATATCAGCAGAGAGTGAAGAAAGCATTCGATAAGAAGATCAAGCCTCGTGTGTTCCGAGGGACCTTGTGCTCAAGAAGGTCTTGTCTTTCGTGCTCGATTCCAGGGGCAAGTGAACCCCCCAAGCTATGAACGTCCGTACGTTGTCCAGAGAGCCTTTTCAGGCGGTGCTCTGACACTTACAACAATGGATGGAGAAGTTCACTCGTCCTGTGAATTCCGATGCAGTCAAGAAATACTTCGCCTAAACAAAAAAAAAGCAAAACAGCTCGCTAAGTCGAACACCCCAAAGGGCGACTTAGGCAAAAAGGAGCGTCTCGGTGGATTGAAAACCCGAAAGGGCGATCCAGGCAAAAGTTAGAGACATTGAAAAAAAGAGAATTTGCATCCCGCTAGATTGATCACCTCACACTGGGGCAATCTAGGCAAAAATTAGGGATTTGGCAAGTAACTGCATCTTGACAAGACTGTGCTGTACATCTGTCATCCGTCAGGAATTCTCGATTCGTCATCGACTGAAGCTTTGAATACATCGAAAATTCAGAATGGTAGAGGAAAGGTCATTATGTTCAATGTAGCCCTCTCCAATATATATCACCGATTTCAAACTTGTACAGATCTATGGAGTCTCGCCCTTTGCAGACTACCATTCCATTACATCGATTTGAGCTTTTATCTCATTATTTGCACTCTTATTTGTTTTAACTCAACAAATGTTTTGCATGTTTGTTAAATGATAAAGTATCATTGTTTTCAAAATAAACAAATTTTTCAAAAAAAAAATTGTTCTTAAGCAAAGTGAACATTCACGATGATGGAAGGATACTTAGGAGACCCGCAGTGCTCTCCCGGGGGTGGTATGATTACCAACAGGTAAGACAATTGTTCGTATCTCGAGCATGGCTGTATCTTTGTCCTGCAGAACCTCGTATGGTCTCTCCTCAGTGAAGTTGCCCGATGCAGTGTTGTTTGAAGTTGTTCATCTTCATGTTCTCGGCAGTACAGATTCTTCCTCCAAATCCCTGTTAGCTCTATTGTGGGGCATCCCCAGTAGAGTGCTGCTTGAGCCCTACCGTGGGGCATTCCCAGCAAGGTTGCTGTTTCGGACATTATTGTGGGGCAGCTCCCCTAGCAGAGTGTTTACTGAAGACTTCAACTTTCCTCTCTCCAGCAGAGTAGTCTTCCTCTCTCCCCCAACGTGGGTGTTTTTCTTTGAAGATTCAGTATTTGGTAGATCAACATCCCAGTACTATGTCATGCCCTCAGATGGATCCCCCAGCGGAGTTATTGGCATGATGAGCTTTATCAATGCCTATGTATCCTCATCAGAGATCTGGTTGCTTCTTGGTATCCCTGATTTCCAGCACAAGTTGTTGCGGCGCGTCCGCCAGTATGTTGAACTCTGTTCTCCGGCTGTGACCGACGATCCCTCCGGAAGCCTCCGGTGGCCTTCCTCCCCTGCAGGATAAGTGTTCCCTGATATCCTAGTCCCTAGTGGATTTTCTTTGCTCTCTGGTGGCTTTGGTTTTCTCTCCGGATGGTTGATTCCCGGACCTGCGTGTTGAGCATGTCTGTTTGTCAGCATTCATCATACATTCATCGTGCATAATGCATACATGCATAATCATAGCATTTGGATACTCATGTTGCAGCTGTTGCCGGGTATCTGTTGATTGTTGTCTCTTGCTATTTGGTAATATAAATCTCTCCAGTAGATTTTCCTCAAGCAAATATGGGTGTGTCCGATCCCTCCATGTAGAGTCTACCCCTTAAGCAGAAAGTGTCTATCCTTTCCTGCCATTTCCCCACTGAGATATATCCTCGTGGATGACGGTTGTTTCCGTTCCCTCCCTACACGGGATGGGTTTTCCCTATTGAGTTCTTTCCTCATTAGGATGAGTCTTGTTTCAGTCTGCCTTTTTGGATCAATCCTAAAATTGGCTTCCTGTCGGCTGTCTCCTGTACTTCCCTGGGGCATAAATGAATAGTCGCTCACTAACCGGCACTCATTCATCTTATCCTCGGCGAAATGTGTTGGCTTCTACCTACGAACCGGTAGCTATAAGTCCTTTCTTTACGGTCTTCTACCCACTACCCGGTAGTTGTAAATCCTTTTTTCTCACTCTGTCTCTCAGCAGATCGTTTGTTGGCCTCTACCTACGAACCGGTAGTTGTAAGTCCTATCTTTGTGGTTTTCTACCCACTAGCTGGTAGTTGTAAAATCCCACTTTCATCCCCTTGTTGGAGTTAACCCTTTGTGCTCATCCCGATGATGACTGGTTACTTTTCCGTGGTTTTCTGCCTACAAACCGGTAGATGTAATCCCCTCTTTGTGGTATTAATGGTCTTGTCCCCTTTGGATACTTGCTTTGATCAAGCAGTATTGTCCCCATTGGGTCTTTCACTTCCTTTTGGATACTTGCTCCGAGTTAGCAACTTTATCCTCTTTTGATTGGCCATCTTTTGCATACCTAGTCTGGTACCCAGATGCCTTTCTTTTCGGTCGTTTATCCATTTAACAACCTACAACCCGGTTATGGATAATCTTCCATGCGAGGTTATTATCTACGTTTTGACGGCTATAGATAATATGTCTCATGCACTCTTTGGTCAATCTTTCGATTGTTATCACCAGCAGAGTAAGATTCGTATTCCTTGTGGAATCGAATGTCCATCCTTTAACAAGACTGCTTTTCTAGCCCTCTTCAGGATGTTGAGTGTTTTGGAACACAAACTAATTCACGTTTTGGCACTCAAGCCAGTTTTCCGGTATTCAGACCGAAGGAGTTTTCGACGATCAGGTCGATGTACTCATGGCACTCAGGCCAATTTTCCGGTATTCAGACCGAAGGAGTTTCCGACGATCAGGTCGATGTACTCATGGCACTCAGGCCAATTTTCCGGTATTCAGACCGAAGAAGTTTCCGACGATCAGGTCGATGCACTTATGTTTTTCCGGTATTCAGACCGAAGAAGTTTCCGACGATCAGGTCGATGTATTTATGGCATTCAAACCAATTCACGCTTTGGTCGGTCACCCGTTTCATACCTACAACCCGGTATCCATGGTGTGTCTTCCTGTTTGCTCGCTGTCGTGACCTTGATCCCCAAGTGGAGCGGGTTTCATGAAATATTTCTCCAGTAGAGTTCATCCCACCAGTGGATTGGACAGGGTTCAGTAGCAGGTCGATACCTGCATCCCCAGCTGAGTTGTTTCTACTTGTGAATTATGTGGGTCGTCCCCGGCGGAGTAACAGTTATTCCCCAAAGCAGAGTTTATTGTATCTGAGGTTTGTATGAGCCTTATCCCCAGAAGAGTTACCTGGATTATCTTCCCCAGCGGAGTATTTATTTCCCCAAGCGGAATTTTTGTGGATTGATTGGGCTATCCTCAGCAGTTTACCTTTGTTTTCCCCTAGCAGAGTTGCTTTTGGCTCCCCAGCAGTTGTTTGTTTCCCCCAGTGGATTCAGCATGAAGATTCCTCAGCACAGTCGTCCTGTGTATCTTCCCCGCAGAGTTCTCATCATACTGCATTGCATATAGAAATCATTGCATCCTCAAAACTACGTAGCATTTCCATCCCATATGGAACATTACGCCATAGAAAAATTCAAACATATGCATTCAGGTGTTCGAAACCGCATAAGGCAGTATCCCCGACAGAGGCGGATCATCTTTATTCAACATCAGCACCAAGTCTGCTACAGTTGCTTCGACAGCATTCAGAATTGATTATCCCCACAGAGGTTTATTTCCTCACCCGATGGTGACAGAGGTTTATTTCCTCACCCGATGGTGACAGAAAATTGTTTCTCCCCAGTGAGACCCCCCAGCAAGTGATCAGCCTTGCCTCGACGTATCTAAGATGTCGTTCTTGTGATACCAGTAAGTGTCATGTCAACACCCGCGTGTGTTTTCTTTGTTTTGGTGTCGGTAAACGCCATTGTTTCGGTGTCGGTAAACATCGAGTCTCACCCAGTCATCGGTAAATGTCTGGTCATTCTTTGGTGTCGGTAAACGCCATTGCTTCGGTGTCGGTAAACATCGAGTCGTTCTTTCAGTCATCGGTAAATGTCTGATAGATCCCCAGCTAGAAATCCCCAGTAGAGTCATCTGTAAATGTCCTATCTGGTTCCCAGTTGCAAATATTTGTTTGTCTCTCACCAATAAATTTCTCATCCCAGTCATCGGTAAATGTCTGGTCATTCTTTTTGATGTCGGTAAACATCATCTTTCGATGTCGGTAAACATCGTGTCTCACCCCAGTCATCGGTAAATGTCTGGTCATTCTTTTTGATGTCGGTAAACATCATCTTTCGATGTCGGTAAACATCGTGTCTCACCCCAGTCATCGGTAAATGTCTGGTCATTCTTTTTGATGTCGGTAAACATCGTGTCTCACCCCAGTCATCGGTAAATGTCTGGTCATTCTTTGTTCTCCTGTTAATAAAATCGAAATCCCCAGAAGTCGTCGGTAAACGTCTTGTCTGGTATCACCACAAAGATTTTGTTCCTCCCCAAGCGGAGATGCCATCGGTAAATGGCCCAGTTTTCTTCGATATCGGTAAATATCGAATTCCCAGTTGCAGAAGCCATCGGTAAATGGCCTTGATATCGGTAAATATCAGGTTTGCTTTGAAGCCACCATCGGTAAATGGTCTTGCTTCCTTTCTACATCAATTTGTTTCCCGGCAGCCATCGGTAAATGGTCTTGCTAAGTTTGACATCGGTAAATGTCAAGTTTCTTTGAAGCCACCATCGGTAAATGGTTTTGCTTCCTTTTCAACCTCAATTTGTTTCCCAGCAGCCATCGGTAAATGGTCTGGCTGAAGTTGATATCGGTAAATATCAAGTTTTAACCATCGGTAAATGGTTTTCGCTTTTCAGAAGTGGTTTCCCCAGCCGCCATCGGTAAATGGTCGTGCTGAAGTTGATATCGGTAAATATCAAGGTCCCAGTTTTAACCATCGGTAAATGGTTTGGTTTTTCAGAAGTTTGCTTTCCCAGCAGCCATCGGTAAATGGTCTCGCTGAAGTTGATATCGGTAAATATCAAGTCTCCAATTCCCAACCATCGGTAAATGGTTTTGCTTTTCTGAAGCTGTCATGCAGTTTGTCATCGGTAAATGACGTGGTTCTTGTATTATATCCAGTCGGTGCAAATTTCTACGGTTCTTTTGTATTCAATCCCTGTTTACCCCGAAAGTCTGACAGCCATCGCTATCATCCGTTCGGGTTCCCAGCTGATTGAATAGGGGCAGCTGTAGCACCTCAAATTTGCACCTATCTTTGTACATACCATTTCATATTAAGTCATAGCATATCATGATCCATTGCATAGCATTTGCATTGTCCCCAGTTGCCTCAAGAGCAAGCAAGCAAGAATTAGGTCAAACTGATCAGGAGATCAGTCAACCAATCAAGCAAGGGTGTTTCTCAAGGAATCAAGGCCCTAGGGTTTGTCCAACAAGTTCACATGACTTGGAGGTCCATCTGAAGTGTTCAAGTCAAGGGTTGGATGTTCAGAAGCCATCAGTGCATGCACAGCCAGGCAAAAACCCTAGACAGTCAACAATCAGTCAAAGCAGTGGATGGTGGCCATTCTTGTGGAATTTGGGCACCATGGTCAATAATCAAGAGTCCACACAACTTGGGTCATCACTTGAAGTCAAGGTCTCAAGGAATTAGGGTTTGGAATTCATCAGTCAGTGCATAGACAGTCAGAAACCCTAGAAAGTCAAAGTTGGTCAACTGTGGTTGATTTTGTGGTTTTGATGGATGGAAATGGTTTGAGAGAGCTTATTCATGTCCTAATAGGCCTCATATGTCATGGCAATCAACATCATTGAAGAATTTGAAGCCAAACAGAAAATTTCCAAAAATAGAAACTGGACCTGTAATTTTAACTGCCAAAAATGGAAACTTCTTGATCCTCAACTTGCATCATGATACAAGCTTCAAATGAATTTTTGCCCAACATGAAAGCTGAAGATCTTGTTCTCCCATTTTCAAAAAGTCCAAGAACTCTCAAATCCCATGTGTGGTTGTCAAGATATGATCAATTCAATTTCAAAAATTTGTGAACTTCAAAAGGCCATATCTCTCAAACCATAAGGCCAAATTTGGTGGGGTTTTTTCCTACAAACCACATTTTTCCTCCTCTTTCCAAAAATGTAAACATCATGTACCAAAACCTTGCCAATCAAAATGGCATTTTTTGACTTACTTCATTTAAAAATCAAGTTTGACCAACCATTGACTTTTTGAATTATTGATTTTCACACCATTTGGCCAATTGAGATTTGTTTCATATGGTATTTGCAACATGTTCCAAGCTTAAAATCATGCTCATGCTTTCATCATATCACCATTTTGTGCATAGGTGCAAAATTGGCAAATTTAGCAATATGGATTCATAAGAGCAAAACAAGTTCAGCACTCCATTGGCAACTTAAAACAGATGAATTATAGGTCATTGGCAGCCTGTTTGAGGCCCATTTCGTGGCAGCACTACACCTCCACTTTCCATATGACCAAACTTAGCATTTTTTGCAAATGGTTCATTAAGTTAAACTTGGATTAGCATGTTATTAAGCAAGCTTAAACAGACAAATATAAGTGAATTTTCTGTCAATTCACAACCCTAGCAGCAGCCATACACGATCAAAACACTCCCATTCTCTCATCTTGCAATTTTGCACATTTGGGATTTCTGACCAACCCTTCAAAGAACCCGAGCAACCCATGATTCTTTCTTCACCTGGACAACATATTGAGCTCATTTTCACCATCAAAACCCTGCTGGAAGTTCCATCTCTCGACTGTTTCCTCAAGGTGTCATCCATGGCAGCTCAAGATTAGAGCCAAACCAAGCTACCTCGAGCCAAGCAGCTTCATCCATACAACATTTGAGGTCTTTGTGTTCATCTGTATCAAACATTTGCAAGCAGAAAACACCAGAATCTTCCACTGCTCTTCAATTTGGTATTTCTTCGAATCCTTTATTTTTCAAAGTTATGCCATGTTTAATGAAGGTCTTTGAATGCTGGTTCTTTTAAACCATGCCTTGCTTAAAATGATTAAGAGATGTGGAAGAAATCTGATGTTAAAGTGTCATGTGCAAAGTTGTTTTTGTATGATTCTTTTGCTTTAGCTCGATTTGATGATTATGGCTGTTGGAATATGCATGAGTGATGTTTGTTTGTCATGTTGGTGGGTGTAGTTTCATTTTCTGGGCATGATTGTTCTTGATGATTTTGCATGATGATGATGATACCCTGCTGTTTAAACCCCTTGTCCTGCCCAGAAAATTCGCAAGAACCTATGTTTGTCTTGTTGTCATTTGATGTTGCATGATGATAGTACTTCCTTGCCATGATTAATTGTTGATGCTGGGTGTTGTTGTTGTTCATGATCGATGCTTGAAAATGCCATGGCTGTTGTTAAACCCTAGGGTTTATGAACCCAGAACTTGAACATTCGATTGGCCATCTGCACTGTTCCATTGGCCATCAGCCAATGAGAACATTTCGTTCTCCATGTCAAAACGCAGAGTTTTGATAAGTGACACGCTTATTTACAAAATTGCCACTGTTGACCCTTGTTTGACCATTCCTTCATTTTATTTGTTCATGTTTGCTTCAAATATTCATCAATCTTCCAAAATCCATTTTTAATTCATTTCAACTCCAAAAATCATGAGATTTTTTCCATTATCTTCACAAGAATGTCTATTATTTAATCATGATTTTTATTGAATTTTTGGCTGGCTGGATTTTAATTGGCTTTAGGGTTTTTATCATGTATGCTTATTTGACACCTTTGGCCATTCCTTTTATGAAATGATCATGTTGCATCCAATGACCCTGAATTTTTTTGAGCATAATCTACACTCATTCACCTTTGTTTTGGTATAAAGTTTGTGCATTTATCATATGTGGTGTGTGAGCTTTGATTTTTTGAAGTTAGGTGTTACATTTGGTGTTACAACATGAATGTGCATTTTCAGGAATTTTGTTAACTTGCTTCCTTACATCCAATTGACCCCAAATTTTGCATGATCCCTCCCTTACATGTCTAGTTTGTGTATGAATTTTCTGGGATTTAATGATGCTGTTTTCCATTTGATTGTGATTTTTCTTCCCTGCCCAGTCAATTGTTGACTTTATGTGATACATGTTGCCAAATCCTTTGGTAAATTCTCATACCATATTGTATGATCATGAAATTTCATATGTGATAACTAGACATCTTGAGATTTGCATTGGTGTTAATCCCATCCATTTCTCTTCTGTTTTCAATTTGATATGATTTTTGAAGTTGACCCATGTTTGTTGACCTTCATTGTGCATGCTTGAATTTGGTTTGACTTTTTGATTTTAATTGACTGCCTTCCTCTCATCCAAATGCAATGAAATTTGACATGCTTGCCATGCTAGATGTTAGGATTGAATGTGATTTATTTGATAATTTTTGAGATTTGTTTGGGTTGACTTTTGAATGAAGTCTTGCTGTTGACCTCTATATGCTTTCTTTTGCCATGTTTGACTTCTTTGGTCTATAAAATGACAATGATGCATGATATGAGTGTGGAGCCAATTGAGGTAGCTTCTTAAATGTTTGAACATGAATTGGGTTGACTTTTCTTTGCTGTTTTGACCTTTTCTTTTATCTTGGACCCTAGGCTAGTCCTAGTGGTCTTTTGAGCTTACAATTGAGTTAATGTTTCAGGTTAAGCACCAATGCCTCAAAGATCATTCAAATTTGATTGAGTTGGATTATATATCATGTGCTAACCCTTGTTTTGTAGGTGTGACTCATATAGTTGAGTCTTGTGCTTTGCACATTGGTCCCTCTGTGGTTGACTGTTGTGTACCAATTCCTTTTGCTTTAAACTGTTGAACTGTTTACTGATTGGTTTGACTATTTCAGGTACCCTTAGTTGCTTAAGTTCTCTGAACTTGTTTTGCTTTGCTTTTTAGCAACTTGCTTGAGGTATAATCTCTTTTACTTCATGTAGTCTGGAGACCCGGTCTGTTACTTGGCCGGGCAAACTGTCTGAAGTCCTCCTTAAGAGGCCATGCTTGTGTGTGTTTAAGATTGTCCCTGTACATATTGAAAGTCCTTCAAAAAGGCAATTGGTGGAAGGTAGGGATATGCAATCTATCCCCCACTACTCTTATTGTGTCATCCCTCTGCTCACACTGCTGTGTGTTGATGCATTGGGATACAAACCCAAGATCTTGTACAAAGTGTACAGTGTCAGAGTCTTCGAGTACAGAAGGGTTCCCACTTTCTGGACCCATGCTCATTTGTCTATTAGCTCTCCCTGGCCAGGGATAAGAGCTGTGAGGTCTCATCCTCACCTCATCCTTTCATCTGCTTCACCTTAGCCTCTCAATGGCAAGGTTAAGAGCACACTTACCCTATTCCAGTTGGCCCTAGTGCCTAACCCTTGTATGAGCCTCTTGTATGCATATAGAGTGTGCTTCTTGTGATTGTGATTGCCTGTTTGCTTTGCCTCTTTAGGTTTAGCTTAGACTTGCCCTTGTGCAAGGTAGGTTGTGCTTGACTTGCTTCCTGTGCAAGTCAAGTCTGTGTGGCTTACTCCTTGTGTGAGCCATGCTTAGAGTTGTTCGGCCGAACTACGGCAACTCTGATTCTCATGTCCAGATGAGATACGTAGGCACGAGATGCGATGTCTTGTCGAGTTTGACTAACCACTAACATCTAATTCTCTTCTCTCGCCCTCGTTGCGATCGAGACTCCTCCTTTCTCTCGCCCTCGTTGCGATCGAGACTCTTGCTTCTTGTGCAAGCCGTGCTTAGGATAGGTTGGCCCTTGTGCCATTTAGCTAGAAACCTTAACTTAGGGTTGACTTTGCATGACAACATCTAGGCTCGAGTCGTAGTCTCCCTAGAGTTGTGTCTCCCTCTGTTATCTGGTTAGGCTAGATCCTTGTCCCTGCGTAGGGGAACTACATCGCCCTGATCTTCATACCAGATGAAGTATGTAGGCAGGAGATTGAGCTGATCTCTCCGGGCGCCCTTTTTCTTTTTGTGTGTGTTGTTTGACAGTTGCTAGGCTCGAGTGCTTGACTCCTTAGCAATTTGTTGTCTGTTTGTTTGAGTGTGTGCTTGACAGTTATAAGCTCGAGTCCCCGACTCCCTATCAACTTGTTGTGTTGTTGTGTGCTTAGAAGCCGATGTAAGTCCATCGAGTGGCATTTGGGTTCCAGCGTGTGTGTGTCTTGGTTCGGATGCTGATGTAAGCCCAGCGATTGGCATTCAGGCTCCACGTTTGCCTTTGCCTGTGTTTGTTTGTGTGCGTGTCAGCCGAGCTACGAATGCTCTGATTCTTCTCTCGTCCGAGAAGATACGTATGCATAGGATGCGACATCCTAGCGAGCATGTGTCGTCTCCCCAGTCCGAACTACTTCGACTCTGATGTCTATGCCCGATAGACTAAGTAGGCCCAGGATGCGACATTCTGCCGAGTCAGTTTCAGTCAGTTTCTTTTGTCTCTTTTCAGCCAGTGTGTGTGTGTTTGAGCAGTGTTTAGCAACCAATTTATCCTTTCTATTGTGCGTGGATCCCGTAGAGTACTACGGATGCGTAGGGTGCCTAACACCTTCCCTTCGCATAACCGACTCCCGAACCCATCCTCTTTGGTCGCGAGACCATGTTCTTTCCTAGGTTTACTTCGAGCGTTTCCTTTCCCTCTTTTGGGATAAATAACGCACGGTGGCGGCTCTGTTGTTTCTTTCTTTTCCCGCCGGTTTTTCGCGTGATGCGACAGCTGGCGACTCTGCTGGGGAAATAGAGAAGTTGACCTATGCTGGTCCATCTTCCCTGAGCGAGTCCCTCCTAGCGCTCTCTAGGATTAGGGTTTTGGTTGCTTTCTGCTTATTGTATTTTATTGCATTCATTGTATATATGTACATTTATTGTTTGCATTTATTGTGTACACTTATGTTTGCATTCATATTCATGATTCTTTCTGCCTGGCTGGTTGTCTGTTTTTCTTTGTGGGGTGGGAGTCAGTTGAGATGAGTTCTATACCCGAACTCGAGTGCTCTCTAGGATAGGAGAATGGCATAGTCTTGTTGACTGGTGTGGAGTATTCCTTAGCCAGTTGACTTGCGAGTCCATTCACTTGGTGGAGGTCATGTTGGACTAATAATGTCACACAAGTTATTTGTGGTTAGGCATTATTCTTTCAATCATGTGCCGCAGAAGCCAAGGACCTTAGTTTACCAAACCCATCTTGGCCTATTTTTAGGACCGTAGTGCGGAGGTCGTTCAGATGTCAGTTCTGATGCGATTGTCACGCGATACTACACTCATAAGAGTTTCTCTTGAGAATATTTTTGGAATACGAGTATTCGTTCCTCCGATAATATTCGAAAGATGGAACGATGATTATGGGAACCTCTGATAGAACATGTCTGGCAGGTTTAAACCCTAGTACACTCCTTTGGGTGGTTCTTAACCGAGACTCCATGCTCGTGACTCTCAACAAACCCATGATTCGTGGTTGAGTCGTTCAAACATTGTTAATATCAATGGATCCCGGATCAGGGTAAAACCTAAAATCCACCAAAGCGGCTGGTTGATATTAAGGATGTTTGAGCTGGTTCATGTACCGTTAATATCAATGGAACTTGGGTGTCGATAAGGTGAAAACCTAAATCCACCAAAATGGATGATTGATATTAGGGATACAATGAGCTTTCCCACGACCTTTGTTTGGCGTGCTTTGCTTGATCCTTGAGTGTGTTTGTTGCATTCATGCATTCATGCATTCATCTGCATCCATATCATCAGAAAAAAAGAATTTTCAAGGAACTCAAAGGAGTTTATCTACAAAAAATTTCAAAACATGAAAAAACCGGGAAAATTTTTTCACCTGATATATCTGATGAGATATTCTCATATATGATCAAAATGCTAAATATTTCAAAGTTTGCAAATAAAACCCTCGAGTTCCTTTGAAATAAAAACAAGCATATGCATAAACACTTCATGCATCATTTGCATCAGCGGGTGTTTTGTTCCGGTCTCCCGTCCTGTGGTCTGACCCTGCGATCTTCATTTATTTTGAAGACGCACTTTGCCGGTATTATACCAGAGCCATCTCCGCCAGATTGATGGATCATCCTGAGCAAGAGAGTTGTGGATTCAGAGAGGAGTTTGCCAGATTAAGTGGTGTTGATGGATTCATTCCTGGTTAACCAATCCCGGGCTGGCATTGGCTACTGTTCCGGGGCATACAATGAGCAAGGTCTGTTCAAGAGTGGAGGATTCATCCATGACGATCAACCTGAAGAAGAGGATGCTGCTATCTTGGAAGAGGACGCAGAGGACTTGAACAATTTCATCATTCCTGATGGTGTCTGCCACAATTGGGTCACTGTGGGCTTTCCTACGGTTGTTCATAAGTCAGAGTAACAATCACTTTGTTTAAAAACCCTTCTCCCATGCCAAAAGGAGAAGTGATGGCATTGTTGGCAACATTTTGTGCAATGATATTTTCATTCAAATAAGTTCATGTTAAACATTTGTTTTTCCATTTGTTTTCCCTTTTCGCTTTTTACATGAAATTGGTGATCACAAAAAACCCTTTAAAAAAAAAAAGAATAAAAGCAATCTTTTCATCTGCATAACGATTGTCTTGTTTGATTTCCAAAAAGCTTTTCATATCAAAATCTTTATGCAGGTTGTTTCTCAAACCCATTGAACATAGTGATCGGACGTCATCTCCCAATTTTGAATTCCCTGTATTCGAAGCGGAAGAAGATGATGTTAAGGGATTCCTGACGGTATTTCCCGACTTCTTGAGCGAGAAAAAGAAGATCACTCAGCTGCATCTCGAGAGTCAGCAGAACAGCCAACTGGGGCATCAAAAAAAAAAGAAGAAAAAAAAAAGAAAAAAAGAAAGAGGAGGGTGCAAAATCAAAGAAATCAATCAAAATCAAAAGAAATCAAAAGAAAGCAAAATCAAAAGCAAAATCAAAAAAAAAAAAAAACAAAACAAAAGAAAGATAGCACCCTCAAAGTCCCAAGTTGACTAATGCTGAATTCGACGGAAAGAACGAAAAGATCAACTGCCATGTGTCATGGTCAAGTTATATCAGCAGAGAGTGAAGAAAGCATTCGATAAGAAGATCAAGCCTCGTGTGTTCCGAGGGACCTTGTGCTCAAGAAGGTCTTGTCTTTCGTGCTCGATTCCAGGGGCAAGTGAACCCCCCAAGCTATGAACGTCCGTACGTTGTCCAGAGAGCCTTTTCAGGCGGTGCTCTGACACTTACAACAATGGATGGAGAAGTTCACTCGTCCTGTGAATTCCGATGCAGTCAAGAAATACTTCGCCTAAACAAAAAAAAGCAAAACAGCTCGCTAAGTCGAACACCCCAAAGGGCGACTTAGGCAAAAAGGAGCGTCTCGGTGGATTGAAAACCCGAAAGGGCGATCCAGGCAAAAGTTAGAGACATTGAAAAAAAGAGATTTGCATCCCGCTAGATTGATCACCTCACACTGGGGCAATCTAGGCAAAAATTAGGGATTTGGCAAGTAACTGCATCTTGACAAGACTGTGCTGTACATCTGTCATCCGTCAGGAATTCTCGATTCGTCATCGACTGAAGCTTTGAATACATCGAAAATTCAGAATGGTAGAGGAAAGGTCATTATGTTCAATGTAGCCCTCTCCAATATATATCACCGATTTCAAACTTGTACAGATCTATGGAGTCTCGCCCTTTGCAGACTACCATTCCATTACATCGATTTGAGCTTTTATCTCATTATTTGCACTCTTATTTGTTTTAACTCAACAAATGTTTTGCATGTTTGTTAAATGATAAAGTATCATTGTTTTCAAAATAAACAAATTTTTCAAAAAAAAATTGTTCTTAAGCAAAGTGAACATTCACGATGATGGAAGGATACTTAGGAGACCCGCAGTGCTCTCCCGGGGGTGGTATGATTACCAACAGGTAAGACAATTGTTCGTATCTCGAGCATGGCTGTATCTTTGTCCTGCAGAACCTCGTATGGTCTCTCCTCAGTGAAGTTGCCCGATGCAGTGTTGTTTGAAGTTGTTCATCTTCATGTTCTCGGCAGTACAGATTCTTCCTCCAAATCCCTGTTAGCTCTATTGTGGGGCATCCCCAGTAGAGTGCTGCTTGAGCCCTACCGTGGGGCATTCCCAGCAAGGTTGCTGTTTCGGACATTATTGTGGGGCAGCTCCCCTAGCAGAGTGTTTACTGAAGACTTCAACTTTCCTCTCTCCAGCAGAGTAGTCTTCCTCTCCTCCCCAACGTGGGTGTTTTTCTTTGAAGATTCAGTATTTGGTAGATCAACATCCCAGTACTATGTCATGCCCTCAGATGGATCCCCCAGCGGAGTTATTGGCATGATGAGCTTTATCAATGCCTATGTATCCTCATCAGAGATCTGGTTGCTTCTTGGTATCCCTGATTTCCAGCACAAGTTGTTGCGGCGCGTCCGCCAGTATGTTGAACTCTGTTCTCCGGCTGTGACCGACGATCCCTCCGGAAGCCTCCGGTGGCCTTCCTCCCCTGCAGGATAAGTGTTCCCTGATATCCTAGTCCCTAGTGGATTTTCTTTGCTCTCTGGTGGCTTTGGTTTTCTCTCCGGATGGTTGATTCCCGGACCTGCGTGTTGAGCATGTCTGTTTGTCAGCATTCATCATACATTCATCGTGCATAATGCATACATGCATAATCATAGCATTTGGATACTCATGTTGCAGCTGTTGCCGGGTATCTGTTGATTGTTGTCTCTTGCTATTTGGTAATATAAATCTCTCCAGTAGATTTTCCTCAAGCAAATATGGGTGTGTCCGATCCCTCCATGTAGAGTCTACCCCTTAAGCAGAAAGTGTCTATCCTTTCCTGCCATTTCCCCACTGAGATATATCCTCGTGGATGACGGTTGTTTCCGTTCCCTCCCTACACGGATGGGTTTTCCCTATTGAGTTCTTTCCTCATTAGGATGAGTCTTGTTTCAGTCTGCCTTTTTGGATCAATCCTAAATTGGCTTCCTGTCGGCTGTCTCCTGTACTTCCCTGGGGCATAAATGAATAGTCGCTCACTAACCGGCACTCATTCATCTTATCCTCGGCGAAATGTGTTGGCTTCTACCTACGAACCGGTAGCTATAAGTCCTTTCTTTACGGTCTTCTACCCACTACCCGGTAGTTGTAAATCCTTTTTTCTCACTCTGTCTCTCAGCAGATCGTTTGTTGGCCTCTACCTACGAACCGGTAGTTGTAAGTCCTATCTTTGTGGTTTTCTACCCACTAGCTGGTAGTTGTAAAATCCCACTTTCATCCCCTTGTTGGAGTTAACCCTTTGTGCTCATCCCGATGATGACTGGTTACTTTTCCGTGGTTTTCTGCCTACAAACCGGTAGATGTAATCCCTCTTTGTGGTATTAATGGTCTTGTCCCCTTTGGATACTTGCTTTGATCAAGCAGTATTGTCCCCATTGGGTCTTTCACTTCCTTTTGGATACTTGCTCCGAGTTAGCAACTTTATCCTCTTTTGATTGGCCATCTTTTGCATACCTAGTCTGGTACCCAGATGCCTTTCTTTTCGGTCGTTTATCCATTTAACAACCTACAACCCGGTTATGGATAATCTTCCATGCGAGGTTATTATCTACGTTTTGACGGCTATAGATAATATGTCTCATGCACTCTTTGGTCAATCTTTCGATTGTTATCACCAGCAGAGTAAGATTCGTATTCCTTGTGGAATCGAATGTCCATCCTTTAACAAGACTGCTTTTCTAGCCCTCTTCAGGATGTTGAGTGTTTTGGAACACAAACTAATTCACGTTTTGGCACTCAAGCCAGTTTTCCGGTATTCAGACCGAAGGAGTTTTCGACGATCAGGTCGATGTACTCATGGCACTCAGGCCAATTTTCCGGTATTCAGACCGAAGGAGTTTCCGACGATCAGGTCGATGTACTCATGGCACTCAGGCCAATTTCCGGTATTCAGACCGAAGAAGTTTCCGACGATCAGGTCGATGCACTTATGTTTTCCGGTATTCAGACCGAAGAAGTTTCCGACGATCAGGTCGATGTATTTATGGCATTCAAACCAATTCACGCTTTGGTCGGTCACCCGTTTCATACCTACAACGCCCGGTATCCATGGTGTGTCTTCCTGTTTGCTCGCTGTCGTGACCTTGATCCCCAAGTGGAGCGGTTTCATGAAATATTTCTCCAGTAGAGTTCATCCCACCAGTGGATTGGACAGGGTTCAGTAGCAGGTCGATACCTGCATCCCCAGCTGAGTTGTTTCTACTTGTGAATTATGTGGGTCGTCCCCGGCGAGTAACAGTTATTCCCCAAGCAGAGTTTATTGTATCTGAGGTTTGTATGAGCCTTATCCCCAGAAGAGTTACCTGGATTATCTTCCCCAGCGGAGTATTTATTTCCCCAAGCGGAATTTTTGTGGATTGATTGGGCTATCCTCAGCAGTTTACCTTTGTTTTCCCCTAGCAGAGTTGCTTTTGGCTCCCCAGCAGTTGTTTGTTTCCCCAGTGGATTCAGCATGAAGATTCCTCAGCACAGTCGTCCTGTGTATCTTCCCCGCAGAGTTCTCATCATACTGCATTGCATATAGAAATCATTGCATCCTCAAAACTACGTAGCATTTCCATCCCATATGGAACATTACGCCATAGAAAAATTCAAACATATGCATTCAGGTGTTCGAAACCGCATAAGGCAGTATCCCCGACAGAGGCGGATCATCTTTATTCAACATCAGCACCAAGTCTGCTACAGTTGCTTCGACAGCATTCAGAATTGATTATCCCCACAGAGGTTTATTTCCTCACCCGATGGTGACAGAGGTTTATTTCCTCACCCGATGGTGACAGAAAATTGTTTCTCCCCAGTGAGACCCCCCAGCAAGTGATCAGCCTTGCCTCGACGTATCTAAGATGTCGTTCTTGTGATACCAGTAAGTGTCATGTCAACACCCGCGTGTGTTTTTCTGTTTTGGGTGTCGGTAAACGCCATTGTTTCGGTGTCGGTAAACATCGAGTCTCACCCAGTCATCGGTAAATGTCTGGTCATTCTTTGGTGTCGGTAAACGCCATTGCTTCGGTGTCGGTAAACATCGAGTCGTTCTTTCAGTCATCGGTAAATGTCTGATAGATCCCCAGCTAGAAATCCCCAGTAGAGTCATCTGTAAATGTCCTATCTGGTTCCCAGTTGCAAATATTTGTTTGTCTCTCACCATAAATTTCTCATCCAGTCATCGGTAAATGTCTGGTCATTCTTTTTGATGTCGGTAAACATCATCTTTCGATGTCGGTAAACATCGTGTCTCACCCCAGTCATCGGTAAATGTCTGGTCATTCTTTTTGATGTCGGTAAAACATCATCTTTCGATGTCGGTAAACATCGTGTCTCACCCCAGTCATCGGTAAATGTCTGGTCATTCTTTTTGATGTCGGTAAACATCGTGTCTCACCCCAGTCATCGGTAAATGTCTGGTCATTCTTTGTTCTCCTGTTAATAAAATCGAAATCCCAGAAGTCGTCGGTAAACGTCTTGTCTGGTATCACCACAAAGATTTTGTTCCTCCCCAAGCGGAGATGCCATCGGTAAATGGCCCAGTTTTCTTCGATATCGGTAAATATCGAATTCCCAGTTGCAGAAGCCATCGGTAAATGGCCTTGATATCGGTAAATATCAGGTTTGCTTTGAAGCCACCATCGGTAAATGGTCTTGCTTCCTTTCTACATCAATTTGTTTCCCGGCAGCCATCGGTAAATGGTCTTGCTAAGTTTGACATCGGTAAATGTCAAGTTTCTTTGAAGCCACCATCGGTAAATGGTTTTGCTTCCTTTTCAACCTCAATTTGTTTCCCAGCAGCCATCGGTAAATGGTCTGGCTGAAGTTGATATCGGTAAATATCAAGTTTTAACCATCGGTAAATGGTTTTCGCTTTTCAGAAGTGGTTTCCCCAGCCGCCATCGGTAAATGGTCGTGCTGAAGTTGATATCGGTAAATATCAAGGTCCCAGTTTTAACCATCGGTAAATGGTTTGGTTTTCAGAAGTTTGCTTTCCCAGCAGCCATCGGTAAATGGTCTCGCTGAAGTTGATATCGGTAAATATCAAGTCTCCAATTCCCAACCATCGGTAAATGGTTTTGCTTTTCTGAAGCTGTCATGCAGTTTGTCATCGGTAAATGACGTGGTTCTTGTATTATATCCAGTCGGTGCAAATTTCTACGGTTCTTTTGTATTCAATCCCTGTTTACCCGAAAGTCTGACAGCCATCGCTATCATCCGTTCGGGTTCCCAGCTGATTGAATAGGGGCAGCTGTAGCACCTCAAATTTGCACCTATCTTTGTACATACCATTTCATATTAAGTCATAGCATATCATGATCCATTGCATAGCATTTGCATTGTCCCCAGTTGCCTCAAGAGCAAGCAAGCAAGAATTAGGTCAAACTGATCAGGAGATCAGTCAACCAATCAAGCAAGGGTGTTTCTCAAGGAATCAAGGCCCTAGGGTTTGTCCAACAAGTTCACATGACTTGGAGGTCCATCTGAAGTGTTCAAGTCAAGGGTTGGATGTTCAGAAGCCATCAGTGCAGCACAGCCAGGCAAAAACCCTAGACAGTCAACAATCAGTCAAAGCAGTGGATGGTGGCCATTCTTGTGGAATTTGGGCACCATGGTCAATAATCAAGAGTCCACACAACTTGGGTCATCACTTGAAGTCAAGGTCTCAAGGAATTAGGGTTTGGAATTCATCAGTCAGTGCATAGACAGTCAGAACCCTAGAAAGTCAAAGTTGGTCAACTGTGGTTGATTTTGTGGTTTTTGATGGATGGAAATGGTTTGAGAGAGCTTATTCATGTCCTAATAGGCCTCATATGTCATGGCAATCAACATCATTGAAGAATTTGAAGCCAAACAGAAAATTTCCAAAATAGAAACTGGACCTGTAATTTTAACTGCCAAAAATGGAAACTTCTTGATCCTCAACTTGCATCATGATACAAGCTTCAAATGAATTTTTGCCCAACATGAAAGCTGAAGATCTTGTTCTCCCATTTTCAAAAGTCCAAGAACTCTCAAATCCATGTGTGGTTGTCAAGATACGATCAATTCAATTTCAAAAATTTGTGAACTTCAAAAGGCCATATCTCTCAAACCATAAGGCCAAATTTGGTGGGGTTTTTTCCTACAAACCACATTTTTCCTCCTCTTTCCAAAAATGTAAACATCATGTACCAAAACCTTGCCAATCAAAATGGCATTTTTTGACTTACTTCATTTAAAAATCAAGTTTGACCAACCATTGACTTTTTGAATTATTGATTTTCACACCATTTGGCCAATTGAGATTTGTTTCATATGGTATTTGCAACATGTTCCAAGCTTAAAATCATGCTCATGCTTTCATCATATCACCATTTTGTGCATAGGTGCAAAATTGGCAAATTTAGCAATATGGATTCATAAGAGCAAAACAAGTTCAGCACTCCATTGGCAACTTAAAACAGATGAATTATAGGTCATTGGCAGCCTGTTTGAGGCCCATTTCGTGGCAGCACTACACCTCCACTTTCCATATGACCAAACTTAGCATTTTTTGCAATATAGAGTGTGCTTCTTGTGATTGTGATTGCCTGTTTGCTTTGCCTCTTTAGGTTTAGCTTAGACTTGCCCTTGTGCAAGGTAGGTTGTGCTTGACTTGCTTCCTGTGCAAGTCAAGTCTGTGTGGCTTACTCCTTGTGTGAGCCATGCTTAGAGTTGTTCGGCCGAACTACGGCAACTCTGATTCTCATGTCCAGATGAGATACGTAGGCACGAGATGCGATGTCTTGTCGAGTTTGACTAACCACTAACATCTAATTCTCTTCTCTCGCCCTCGTTGCGATCGAGACTCCTCCTTTCTCTCGCCCTCGTTGCGATCGAGACTCTTGCTTCTTGTGCAAGCCGTGCTTAGGATAGGTTGGCCCTTGTGCCATTTAGCTAGAAACCTTAACTTAGGGTTGACTTTGCATGACAACATCTAGGCTCGAGTCGTAGTCTCCCTAGAGTTGTGTCTCCCTCTGTTATCTGGTTAGGCTAGATCCTTGTCCCTGCGTAGGGGAACTACATCGCCCTGATCTTCATACCAGATGAAGTATGTAGGCAGGAGATTGAGCTGATCTCTCCGGGCGCCCTTTTTCTTTTTGTGTGTGTTGTTTGACAGTTGCTAGGCTCGAGTGCTTGACTCCTTAGCAATTTGTTGTCTGTTTGTTTGAGTGTGTGCTTGACAGTTATAGGCTCGAGTCCCCGACTCCCTATCAACTTGTTGTGTTGTTGTGTGCTTAGAAGCCGATGTAAGTCCATCGAGTGGCATTTGGGTTCCAGCGTGTGTGTGTCTTGGTTCGGATGCTGATGTAAGCCCAGCGATTGGCATTCAGGCTCCACGTTTGCCTTTGCCTGTGTTTGTTTGTGTGCGTGTCAGCCGAGCTACGAATGCTCTGATTCTTCTCTCGTCCGAGAAGATACGTATGCATAGGATGCGACATCCTAGCGAGCATGTGTCGTCTCCCCAGTCCGAACTACTTCGACTCTGATGTCTATGCCCGATATACTAAGTAGGCCCAGGATGCGACATTCTGCCGAGTCAGTTTCAGTCAGTTTCTTTTGTCTCTTTTCAGCCAGTGTGTGTGTGTTTGAGCAGTGTTTAGCAACCAATTTATCCTTTCTATTGTGCGTGGATCCCGTAGAGTACTACGGATGCGTAGGGTGCCTAACACCTTCCCTTCGCATAACCGACTCCCGAACCCATCCTCTTTGGTCGCGAGACCATGTTCTTTCCTAGGTTTACTTCGAGCGTTTCCTTTCCCTCTTTTGGGATAAATAACGCACGGTGGCGGCTCTGTTGTTTCTTTCTTTTCCCGCCGGTTTTTCGCGTGATGCGACAACTGGGCAATAAACTCTTAAGAGACTCGAAGCATCTAGGAAAGAGCTAGAAAGAAACAATCAAACAAGACTCAACCTAGTGAGGACATAACTCAAGGGGAGTGGTTCCATCCATATGAACAACTGGGGAGGAAACTGAAATAATAATCATCCACGAGGAAACAAATAAGTGGGGAAGAGGAGAAAGGTTAAAGTCTTTCTGCCTAAGGGGCTGACACTCTACAATTGAGGGAGGACAGACACCGAAATTTGCATGAGGATAAAGTACCCCCATACAGGGAATAAGAATCTCAAACCAACAAGTTAATCAGATATGCAAATATGCAATTATGAAATTATAAGAATGTATATATATATGATGATTATGCTGACAAGAACAATCACAAAGGATACAAAGGTGTCACAAAGAAATTGAATCATGGGTACAATCCTCTATCAATCCACAAAATATGGAGACAACTGTTGGAGAACAGAGAGATCAATAATCCAAAAAGCTCAACCCTAACTGGGTAAGGAGGAGATCTGCTGAGGAAAGAGAAATATCATCGAATTTATGGGGAATTTTAGGTCAACACCATAAAAATGGGAGACAACCCTACAGGGAAATAAACTGCTCAAGAACCAGGAGGAAACTCTGACTAGGGAGAAAGTCGAATGGCGATTAGCGGGGAAACCAATGCGATCTATTGGGGGGATCAACCACTTCTGCTGAAGGAACTCCGACTCCACTAGGGAGGGCAGAAACCCTGTCGGGGGAGACAAGCCGCAGGGTACCTGAATCAACCAACTCAGCTAGGGAAAAGGAATGAAGCTCCACTGGGGAATCAAAAACTTCGTCGAGGAACTGAATTAACACAATGGTCTAAGGATACCCGAAGAGTCAACTGCTTGGGGAACCTCTGATGTTTCGCACTCAAGGACTTGTTATCCATTGAAATGCTGTTGATATTTCTTTTCAATTGCTTTGGAAAATTCTTGCTTTTATATGTTTTAAAAAGAGATTTTGATTAAAAATTTTAAATTTTCAAAAATGATCATAATAAAATTTAAACTATTGGCTGAAATAAATAAGAGTAGAAACAATTGGATAAAAGCTCAACTTTTTTTGATAGAATGGTAGTCTGTAAATGACAAGAATTCATAGATTTTTACAAAGCTGAAAATGGTAATTTACATGGAAAAGGGTTACATTGAATACAAATGATCCTTAATCCTTCTACCAACTCTTGATATCCACTGTGATCTTAATCGCTGTCGGGGTAATGAATTGATGTCAACCCTTATGCTCAATCAAGTCTTCAAAACCCTGAAGATTAGCAGAATGCAAATATTTGCCATAATCCCTAATTTTTGCATAAGTTTACCCAAGGTGGGGTACTTAACTTATCGGAAAATTATTTATGTTTTATGTCTCTAATTTTTGTCTGGATCGCCCTTTCGGGTTTTCAATCCACCGAGACGCTAATTTTTGCCTAAGTCTCCCTTTCGGGTTTTAAACTTAGCGAGCTGTTCTTTTCTTTTTAGGCAAAGTATTTCTTGACTGCATCTGCGTTCAGAGGACGAGTGAACTCTTCACCATCCATAGTTGTAAGTATCAATGCGCCGCTTGAAAAGGCTCTCTTAACAATGTATGGGCCTTCATAATTAGGAGTCCACTTCCCTCTAGAATCTGGTTTAAACGATAAAATCTGCTTGAGCACAAGGTCACCTTCTCTGAACACACGAGGTCTGACCTTCTTATCAAAAGCTTTCTTCATCCTTTGCTGATATAACTGACCACGACACATGGCAGTTAATCCTTTTTCTTCAATTAAATTCAGCTGATCAAACCTAGTTTGACACCATTCAGCCTCAGTTAACTTGGCTTCCATAAGCACACGCAATAAAGGAATCTCAACCTCTACGGGGAGCATTGCTTCCATACCATACACAAGAGAGAAAGGGGTTGCCCCTGTTGAAGTGAGGACGGATGTACGATACCCGTGCAAAGCAAATTGGAGCATCTCATGCCAATCCTTGTATGTGATAACCATCTTCTGAATAATCTTCTTGATGTTTTTGTTTGCAGCTTCAGCAACCCCATTCATCTTAGGTCTGTAGGGAGAAGAATTATGATGTGCAATCTTAAAATCTTTGCAAAGAGCTTCCACCATATTGTTATTCAAGTTCGATCCATTATCAGTAATGATCTTACTTGGCACACCATATCGGCATATGATCTGATTCTTGATAAACCTTACAACAACTTGCTTGGTTACATTTGCATACAATTCCGCTTCAACCCATTTTGTGAAATAGTCAATTGCCACCAAAATGAAACGATGTCCATTCGAAGCTTTGGGTTCAATCATCCCAATCATATCAATTCCCCACATGGAGAAGGGCAATGGGGAAGAGATAACATTCAATAGTGTTGGAGGAACATGAATCTTATCAGCATAAATTTGACACTTGTGGCATTTCTTCACAAACTTGCAACAGTCAGATTCCATTGTCAGCCAATAGTAACCTGCTCGCAACATCTTCTTCGCCATTGCATGTCCATTGGAATGAGTACCAAAGGAACCTTCGTGCACTTCGGTCATCAACAAGTCTGCTTCGTGTCTATCCACGCATCTGAGCAAAACCATGTCGAAGTTTCTCTTGTATAGTATATCACCATTTAAGTAGAAATTACCGACGAATCTTCTCAAAGTCTTCATATCTTTCAAAGATTTCCCAAGAGGGTAAGTCTGACTTTGGAGGAAACATTTGATATCATAATACCACGGCTTCTCGTCTTTGATCTCCTCAACAGCAAACACATGAGCTGGCCTATCAAGATGCATCACAGACAAATTGGGAACTTCATTCTAATACTTTACCATAATCATTGATGCCAACGTTGCAAGAGCATCTGCCATCCGATTTTCATCTCGAGGGATATGATGAAACTCAACCTTTGTAAAGAAAGTTGAAATCCTCCTCGCATAATCTCTATATGGCACCAAACTGGGTTGATTTTTCTCCCATTCTCCTTTGATTTGATTCACAACCAAAGCTGAATCACCGAAGACATCCAAATACTTGATTCTGAGATTCATGGCCTCTTCAAGCCCCATAATGCAAGCTTCATATTCTGCCATGTTGTTTGTACACTTGAAAGTCAATCTAGCTGTAAATGGTAGATGCGTGCCTTGAGGAGTAATAATCACTGACCCAATGCCATTTCCATATTGATTAACAACTCCATCAAATAACATGCCCCAACGGGAACCAGGTTTTGGCCCTTCTTCAAGCAATGGTTCATCACAATCTTTCATTTTCAAGTACAAAATCTCTTCATCCGGAAAATCATACTGCACTGACTGATAATCTTCAATTGGTTGGTGAGCCAAATGGTCAGCCAAGATACTACCTTTGATCGCTTTCTGAGATCGGTGTTCGATATTATACTCTTTCAACAACATCTGCCAACGGGCAATTCTCCCAGTTAAGGCAGGCTTTTCAAATATATACTTGATTGGATCCATTTTGGATATCAACCAAGTGGAATGATTCAACATATACTGGCGCAGACGCTTAGCAGCCCAAGCCAATGCACAACAAGTCTTGTCAAGTATAGAATACCGAGTCTCACAGTCGGTGAACTTCTTACTGAGTTAGTAGATCGCAAATTCTTTCTTTCCAGTCTCATCTTGTTGACCAAGGACACAACCCATACTATCCTCGAGCACAGTCAAATACATGATCAACGGTCTTCCTTCAACAGGAGGAGACTAAATCGGAGGTTCAAGCAAATATTCCTTGATACTGTCAAAAGCTTTCTGGCAGTCTTCGGTCCAATCACAAGACTGATCTTTCCGAAGAAGCTTGAACATAGGTGCACATGTGGCAGTCATGTGGGAAATGAATCTGGAAATATAATTCAAGCGGCCGAGAAAACCTCTGACTTGCTTCTCAGTTTTGGGCGCAGGCATCTCTTGTATTGCTTTGACCTTGGCAGGATCAACTTCAATACCCTTCTCGCTGACAATAAAGCCCAACAACTTACCAGACCGAACACCAAAAGTAGACTTATTGAGATTCAAGCGGAGTTTATATTTCCTCAAACGCTGGAATAGCTTCAACAAATGCTCAACATGTTCCTCCTCATCAATTGATTTAGCGATCATGGCATCGACATAAACTTCAATCTCTTTATGCATCATATCATGAAAGAGAGTAGTCATTGCTCTTTGGTAAGTTGCACCAGCATTCTTTAGACCGAAAGGCATCACTCTATAACAGAATGTTCCCCAAGGTGTGATGAATGTGGTCTTCTCCATATCATCGGGTGCCATCTTGATCTGATTATATCCGGAAAATCCATCCATAAACGGAAAGACTTTGAATTTAGCAGTATTGTCTACCAACATATCAATGTGTGGCAGAGGGAAATCATCTTTCGGACTGGCTTTACTCAACTCTCTATAGTCGACACACATGCGGACTTTTCCATCTTTCTTCGGCACTGGCACAATATTGGCCACCCATTACGGATACTCAGCAGTTACAAGGAAAGCGACATCAATCTGCTTCTGCACTTCCTCTTTGATCTTTATAGCCATATCAGGATGCGTTCTTCTCAACTTCTGCTTGATTGGCGGGCATTCTGGCTTCAACAGCAATCTATGCTCCACAATCTCAGAATCCAAACCAGGCATGTCTTGATAGGACCAAGCAAATACATTTGAATACTGTCGAAGAAGATCCATCAACCCCTTCTTGACTTTTGGACATAGGCGATACCCAATCTTGACTTCCTTCACATCATCCTCAGAACCCAAATTGACTAACTCGACCTGCTCTTCGAACGGCTGAATGGTCTTTTCATCTTGCTCAAGAAGACGAGATAATTATTCACTCACTTCTACATCACTTTCCTCCTCGGCTTCAAACACAGGGAATTCAAAATTTGGAGAAGGAGAAGGATCATTGTATTCAATGGGGTTAGGAACCAACCTGCATAATGATTTGATATTTTGATTTTATAAAAGTGAATATGTGACCAAATATTATGCAGATGGACAATTATATTGTTTATTTATGTTTTTTGTGATTACCATTTTCAGAATAAAGCAAAAAGTAAAAATAAACACCATAGACGTGGATGAATAGAATTAATTTTATTGATGATCAATTTGAAAATGCCCAAACAATGTTCTTTTCTCCCTTAGGCATAGGAGAAGGATTTTAAAACATATAAAAGCAATTACTTAGATCGATGCAAAATAACAGGAATATCAACAGCAGTCCAATTGTTGCACGTCTTTCGATGCGTCACAAAATTGGTGCAGTCTTCCTCTTCGCCATCCTCTAGCACATCAGCTAAGTGTTGTTCATTGCCATGAATGAACCCTCCACTACGGAAGCTAAGTTGCATATCTTCAGTCCTTGCAGTTGATGAACCTTTCTGGAACCCCAAACCGGTTCTGCCTTTGTTGTCGGAGACCTCTACCATGCGCCCCCACTGATCAACATTTCCTTCTTCCATAATCTTCTGAGCATCTTTCAATGAGGACATAGGTGCCCTAACTCTCTTTTCAGCAGCAATAGACAAGGCTTGGAACAGAGTTCCAACCTCATCCTCAGCTTCAACGTAAGATAAATATGACAAGTGGCTAACCAACAACGCCTTCTCTCCACCAACAGTCACTAGCTTGCCATCCTTCACAAATTTGAGCTTCTGGTGCAAAGTTGAAGTGACAACTCCCGCCTCATGGATCCATGGTCTTCCCAACAAGCAACTGTAGGCCGGGTGGATATCCATTACTTGGAAAGTAATTTGAAAATCACTCGGACCTATCTTGATTGGAAGGTCCACTTCACCAATAACCGTTTTGCGCGAACCATCAAAAGCTTTGACGATTACACCGCTATACCTCATAGGCGCTCCTTGGTAAGATAACTTTAACAAAGTTGACTTCGGAAGTACATTTAGTGATGTACCGGTGTCAACAAGCACATTTGACAAAGCATATTCTTTGCAATTCATGGAAATGTGCAAAGCCAAATTATGATTTCTGCCCTCCTTAGGGAGCTCTTCATCACAGAAGCTAAGATTGTTGCAAGAAGTGATGTTATCCACAATATGATTGAATTGATCCACTGTAACATCATGTTATACAAAAGCTTGTTCTAGAACTCTCTGTAGTGCTTCTCTGTGCGCTTCGGAATTCATGAGCAGAGACAAGACTGAGATCTTCGAGGGGGTTTGGAGCAACTGCTCCACCATAATGAACTCACTTCTTTTAATTAACCGAAGTACCTCATCATCTTCATTGGGATTCAAATTGCTGGATTCACCAGACTGACCTTTTGAAAATCCAACTGGGTCTGCAACAGGCACTTCTACCTTCTTACTCACAACTGATTCTTCTTTATCCTTTTGGAACACCGGCCCAAACACACGACCACTGTTGGTCACCTTAGTAACATCAGCAATGCTCACCACTGAACTAGTCGTAAGCAATGAAATGTCTTAACCATCCTTCATCATTGTAGCATTATACTGATACAGCACAACTTTATCAAGTGAATACGGGACTGGGCCCGCTAACCGTATTACCAACGGCGATACTGATCTTTGACTGTTGCTGTTACTGGAGTCATACTGGATTACCAACTTCTCAGGCTGCTTGAAAACAGGTACTATGATATTAACATCGTCATCTACATGACGGGATTGAACAATTTGAATCATGCCTTCATCCATCAGTCGTTGGATGTCCCTTTTCACAACTTCACAACCCCTCGGGTTAACACTACAAACAGCACAACCATCATGGTCATGCTCACATTCACTTACCATACAAACATCCTTATGCATCTGCACCAAGGATCTTCGGATAAATCGCACATAAAAAAACTTTAAACTCCCCAGGGAAACCATCCACCATATTCACAGAAGAGTTCCCATGAGCGGGCAAAGGGTTCGTTTTTACATTCGGCGCACGGTCCTCGAAGGACACCATACCACTCTTCATAAATTTTTGAACCTCATACTTGAGCGGATAACAATTTTCAATATCATGTCCGGGTTCCCCTTGGTGAAAAGCACAACGGAGTTCAGGTTTTTACCACCAAGGAAGTGGCTCTGGAATCTGTGGCGGGTTTCTTGGTTGGATCAGGGTCTTGAGAACCAAGGATGGATACATATCTGCATAAGGCATAGGAATCGCGTCGAAAGAGACCTTCTTCCTCTCAAAGTTTTGTTGATGATGATTGTTGTTGGTACTGTTGTTGTTGTGGGTGTTTGCTCGTTGTTACGGTTGTTGTTGTTGACGTTGTTGTTGTTGAACTGGTGTTGTTTGTTGATTAGAAAATACCGAGATAACGGAAGATACTTGATGATGATGATGACGGGATGGTGGATTCCTTCTGATCTGAGGCCTCCTCTACCTCCCACTACTTATTGCATTTGCTTCACTGTCCTTCTTCTTATCGAAATTACTGCCATACCTCTTGCTTTTTGATGCCTCATCTCTTGACAAACGTCCTTCTCGAACCCCTTCCTCAAGCCTCATCCCCATGTTTACCATTTCGGTAAAGTCACTAGGGGCACTAGCAATCATGCGTTCATAGTAAAATGAACTCAGAGTTTTCAAGAAGATCTTTGTCATCTCTTTTTCCTCTAAAGGAGGAGTGATCTGGGCATCCAATTCCCTCCATCGCTGCGCATACTCTTTAAATGTGTCTTTGTCCTTATGAGACATAGACCTCAGTTGGTCACTATCAGGCGCCATGTCCACATTATACTTATATTGCTTGACAAAAGCCTCCCCCAAGTCATTGAAAGTGCGAATGCTGGCACTATCGAATCCCATGTACCAATGGAGCGCAGCGCCGGTCAGACTATCTTGGAAGTAGTGAATAAGCAATTGATCATTGTCGGTCTGAGTAGACGTCTTGCGAGCATACATCACAAGATGACTGAGCGGACAAGAGTTCCCTTTATACTTTTCAAAGCCAGGCACTTTGAATTTCACTGGGATCATGAAGTCGGGCACTAAACACAACTCAGTAGCACTTTTCCCAAACAAATCCTTACCTCTTAGCGTCTTCAATTCCTTGCGCAACTCAAGAAACTGATCCTTCATTTCATCCATTTTCTCGTAGACATTTGGACCCTCAGACGGCTCAGAGTAATAAATGGTGTCCTCTACACGAGGCAAGATGTTCACAACGGGAGATGGAACGGACATGACCGGGCTAGATGCCGGTATGGAAGCAAAAGTAGGCACAAAGCCTTCGGGCACAAAGTTGGACGGAATTCCCCACGGGAATCCGGCAGGCATAGTTGGTGCGAAATGGGCGGCAGCATCAGGCATGGTAGAGGTAGCCACCTCTGAAATGATAGTCCTCGCAGGAGGAGTTGCAGGTGTTGGAGAAGATTGAATCTGAGCAGCAAGAACTGACTCCATCATGGCAGTCAGGCGGGCTATCTCGTCCTTCAATTCTCTGCTCTCTTGCTCTAGATGCTCCATGATTTTCAGATGATTGGCTCAGGTATTGTACCGGTGAGTCAACTTGACTGAAGTACAAAAGAAACACCAATAAGACATCTGACAAAAACCTGCTTATGCAAATGATGCATGAGATGCAATGCTTGATTGTTTATTTTTATTTTGAAGGAACTTATTATATCATTCGCAAATATATATATATATATATATATATATATATATATATATATATATATATATATATATATATATATATATATATATATATATATATATATATATATATATATATATATATATATATATATATCAACAATTGCAATAATTTTTATATGACCAAAAAATCTCTTTTCATTAATATAATTGGAAGGATTACACTGAGTATAATTTCAGAAACAAAAATAAAAATACAAGAGAAAAGGAGACTAGTCATCCTAAGCATCCCTAACAACAATGTCAGTAGATCTGGTTGTAGGCGCGTACTTCCTTCGAATGCGACGAATCTCGGTCTCAAAAGAAGCTTTCATCTGAGTCTTCTCGAGGACAAGCTGATCAACAATCTTCTTCCAAGCAACGGAAGGCTGAGGCATGCTAGAAGATGAAACCCCTGGCTCTCTCGGTCTTCAAGTAGCTCAATACGTGCATCCTTGTCCTTAGACTCCAACTGCAACTCTTCATGCTTCTTGCTCAAAGCACGGAAACGCTCTTCCCACATGTCCTTCTCTTGCTTCATCTTGACGAGCACGTCTTACAACTTCTCTACATCTTGGTTAGAGAGAGTTAATGGCTAAACCACAACCATAGACATAGGTCTTTCACAAGGATAAGGCATCTTCAATTCCAAGGCTCTCTTCTTCACCCAAAGAGTGTAAGCTTCCAAAGCTACACAATTGCGCTGACCAAGCTCGGATCTTCCTTTCTTATGCACATTATGCCAAGCATGCACAATCTTCTGCTTCAAATGTTGGGGATCTTTACCCTCTTGATAGAAAAGACCTTCTAACAAAGTGTTATTAGGCTTGTCTCTCAAGGGGAACCCAAGTTGACGACGAGCCAAAGCAGGGTTGTAGTTAATTCCTCCTTGTGTACCAATGAGAGGCACATTAGAGAATTCACCATAACTCTCAATAATCTCCAAACTGCTCAAAGACGGATCATACCAAACTATATCATCATTAGTGAGAGACATAAGTCTCTGAGACCACCTTAGACATTGTTTGTTCTCCACAAGAGTAGGTGTCTGAGGCAAGTGTGAAATAAACCACTTGTACAGAAGAGGAATGCAACAGACAATCGTTCCACCACCCTTAGAATTCCTTAGATACAAAGAGAAATACATATCACCCAACAAAGTAGGCACATGATTCCTAATCAAGAAAAGTCTAATGGCGTTAACATCAACAAAACCGTCAATGTTAGGGAACAAAGCTAATCCATAGATGAGCAACACAAATATAGCTTCAAAAGCATCCACACTACCGGCTTGAGAAAAAGTAGTAGCTTCCTTGATGAGGAAATCAGATGGCAACCCAAACAATCCTCCTTTCTTCACCCAATGAGCCTCTATCTCAGACTTCTTCAAGTGAAGAGCTTCAGCAATAATACTAGATCGGGGAATCTCCTCCAATCCACTAAAAGGTACTCTACTAAAAATAGGTATCCCTAAAATATGGGAATACTCCTCCAAGGTAGGCACAAGCTGAAAATCCGAGAAAGTGAAACAACGGTAGAGAGGATCATAGAACTGCACTAGCAAACTCAAAAGTCCTTCAATCAGATCAGCATATAAGATGGACAAAACCTTCCCATGATGTTGTTTGAAGTCCAAGGGATCTAATACAAAAGATGCTAGCTTCCTTAACTCTTTCAAATCGGGACATCTGAAACTGTACTTCTTAGTGTTCCTTCGTCCATAATCCATGGTCTGAAAATATTTGCAAATGATACCTTAGTTCCTTGAAATTTTCGTGTGATAAATGTTATGATGCACATGAATGCATGAATGCAACATTCACAAATAAGGGATCACACATAAGGCAAACAAAGGTCAAGGGATGAATCAAGTCATTGTCAAGATCAATCATCCATTTTGGTGGATTATGGTTTACACCTTATCAACACCCAAGTTCCATTGATATTGACAAGATTTGATTGGATCAACCAAGAATCAAGGGTTTGTTGTAAGTCACGAGCATGGAGTATGGGTAAGAACCATCCCAAAGGAGTGAACTACGGATAAAAACTTGTAGATCATGTTCTAAAAAGTTCCCAGAGTCTTAATTCCATCTATCGGATATTACAGGTTAAGATGACTGACTCATCGATCCATAATATTCTTAAGAGAAACTCGTCTGAGTGTAGTATCGCGTAACAACTATTATCAAGTCTACACTTGAACAGTTTCCGCACTACGTCCTAAATAAGACAAGAGGGGGTAAATGTTCTACGGTCCTCAGCTTCTCATACCCAAATTAGAGATAGTAATGCCTAACCACAAATACTTGTGTGACATTTCCAAATCCAAAAGAGTCTCCACTGAGCAGATGGATTTCAAGCCAACTTGTTAAGGACTACTCCACACAAGTCGAACATGACTATACCATCCTCCTATCTTAATTGCACTCAAGTTCGGGTTAGAACTTATCTCACCACTCAGAGATCACCAAGCACAACAAGCAGATTATATGACACATACATATATACAAATATCACATATATATATAAATATATACACATAAAAAGTAGGCTAAACCCACTGGAGACTAATCCCCAACAGAGTCGCCACTTAATTTCTCCAGCGGTAAATTCATGATCATCAAGCTATGGATTAGCTAGAGATCAAATAACAAGAGTCGCCACCGCGCTTTTATTATTTTCAAGGGAAAAGGGAAAAAGTACGAAAAAAACCAAAAAGTAAGAAATTTTTAAATCAAAGCTAATAAAATGTCAGAGATTACAGGTAAGGGGGTTGATTACACAGAGGGAAGGTGTTAGCACCCAAAGTGTCCTAGGTACTCCTATGGAGCCCTTTTTGTGTGCATATGTATTTGGTACAAAATGATGTTTACAAACAAATAGAATGGGGGGTGAGAAAATAATTCATTAATTATATTTTTGTGTTTGGGAAGACCTTCGGTCTTGTACCTACGTACCAACATAAAAATGAGGGATCAAAACCTCGTAGTTCGTGATACAAATTTCAAAATGGATGCATTGCTTTTAATAAAATTTAAGTTTGAAAGGCACAAAGGCCTAAGAAATGGCTTGAATGAGTTAGTTCTTTTTTTTGGCTTTTTGAAAGTTTAAGTCAAGTATAGTTAAGTTCATTTACAAGTTTGATTTAAGAAAAGAAGTTTGAAAATGCAATGGCATAAGGCTAAAGTTTCTATCTTTTTGCAAAGTGGTTAAAGTTTAGAATAAAATAAGTTCAATCAAAGAAGATTTTTGAAAAGGGAGGGAGAGATTTTGAAATTAAAGAAATTGGGAGAAGATGAAGAGACTAATCCTATGCACAAAATTAAAAGTTAAGAGTTGAAAAGATCTGATCAAATGGGTAGCAATCCAATAGACAAGAATGTCAATAGAAACCCATAATTCCCTTTGGACTTTTAGAATCAAGCAACACCCAAATGCACAATTATATTATCTTGAAGAGCAAGGCATCAAATAAAGATAGCCACATCCAAGCTTATCCAGTCCATGATCTTCTTCAAAATAGCCCCATGTAGAAGATGAATTTCACAAGTTACAGGTTCAAAATAACAACTTCACAATGATCATGTTGTAGATGAACTCAGAGGGGTCTTGAATGATGTATCAGATGAAGTTTCAAATTGCAAGCACTTGGTTTCTCAATAAGTTGGCATTGGCCAAGTCCTTTAGCATATGAATGTTGCCTAAGTTCTAAGTCCATTTGTCCAAGATCAAGCCAACAGTCCACACAAAAGTTTTTAAGGGTTTTTGTTGTTATTATGTACATTAATGATCAAAGACCATACAAACAAGCAAAGTATATACAAACAAGGAATATCACACAATATGGTCCAAGTGGACAAGCAATTATTATGATATGAACAATGGCAAATGTATAAAATCTAGAATTAAATGACATTAAAGTAAATGGCTTGAAATTAAAAGTTAGTTGTTAATAGGTTAGAAGTTAGTATTGTTTTGATTTTGCTTTTCATTTTTAGACATTCTTTGGAGAACACTCAACCCACTTATCACAAGCATGGATCCTTGAACCAAGACATCTTCCAAAGGAAGGGAAAAAGACCAAGTTTCCACACAATACCATGAAAGAGGGGAGACTTACAATCTCACTAACTAGAATGCTATGCCTTTTAAGTCACAAATTTAGCGCTATGTTAAGCAATCATAATTGGACTTATGTAGAAGCCACAACTATTTGAGGCCGGGCAATAGAATTTTGGTGTTAATGCATGTTAGAGACATAGCATTATGGACTATACTCATGAAACATACCATACAAAAAAGAATATGCAAAAGGTGTGGCCTAATCTCATCCATACTCATGTTAATTTTTCAATCAACTAACTTTAGGACTTTGAGATATCATAGGCCAAATGAGATGAATGCATAAAGAAAAGGGAATGAGATGAAGATGGGGGGGGGGGATAGATGAAAACTCAAATTGGTCAAAGGAGGACTTATACCAAATTAATATCATCCATTCATTTTGGGAGATGGAATGTACATTCCATCAATCCCCTAAATCCAATGATATTAACTTGACAAAGTCAAATCAACCTTGACCAAGACCCAACAACAAGAGTCAAACACAAACAAGTCATCACAATTGGTCAACAAAATTATTTGGCATTTATTCAAATTAAAAATACTAAAATAATACATTTAAATTGAATATGGTTTGTTAAATTCCTAAAACCTCATCAAAACACCAAATAAATGGCCATGAGATTTATCATAGGTCAAACAAGGTCAAAGGACCTTGGAGAAAATTTTTCAGAATTTTTGAAGACTTAAAAGTATTTTTAAACAATTAAAAACAAATGAAAAATCAATTAAATCATGAAAAATATTAATAATGATCCAAAAAATAATTTTAATTCAGAATATGAAAGAGGAAATTATTTGAAATTTTTTGGTGAAACTCTCATATTTTTTGGATAAATATTAAAATTAATATGAATTAATGAAAATAAAACAATTAAAATGAAATTCAAATAATCAGAAAAAACATGGACCACTTGATCTCCCTCATTAATTGAGGTGGCAGATCAAGTGGCCACCAGTGCACGTTCCATGGTAGACTCGAGTCAACGCGGCATAGGCATGGTAATTAAAAACAAAACAAATTAAAATGGATCAATGGCTCTGAACCGTGCCAACACATCACCGGCGTCAAAAGGCCGGTCATCTTCTTCGGTGACCCTGGCCGGACTGGTTCACTCATCACCATCAAAAAAATGAAGAAAAAGGACATGATCTGAAAGAAAAAATGGCGCAGAGCACGAATCTGACCTCAATTTTAACTAACTTCTCACATATAGAAAGATATGAGAAGTTGAATTTTGAGGCATGTCAATTGAGTTGCTTCGATTTGACCTCTAAGCAACTCAATCTTTTTGCCTACATTGGTAGGACTTCAGACAACCAAAGAATCAAGAGAATTGAGCAAGATTGAGAGAGAACCGAAGAGATGAAATTTTCTGAAAAATACCTTCAATGCAGGTCTAGATTCAACTGTTCTTGCCTTAGCTCGTGCTTGATCTCACTCAGAATGCTTGTAGAAGTAGAATGAAATGCACAAAAGGTCTTGGATCCTTGGAGTTTTGAATCTCAAAACAGTGAGATTCAAACTCAATTTCAAGATGAAATTCTCATGATTATCCTCTCAAATGGAAGGGTTAGGGGTCTAGGATCAAAGTTGGCGCGAATGGTGTTGAATTCTGAGCAGATGGAGCTCTATTTATAGCTGGATCATGTGATAATTGCACCTTCCACATGACTTTCCAAAATTGGCAATGGATGATGCATGGGTGCATGGGCATGTACAGACCCATGAGATCATTGCTTTAGGTCCACAATTAAGTGTGAGAGAGTCTGAAATCAACTTGGATTGCAAGGCAAGTGTACATAGAAACTTGAAGTTTGATCTTTGCCAAATGATGATACAATGTTCAAGCCATGCGCAGCCTATTTAATTCTTGTCCAAAATGGATGAACTTGGACTTTTTGGAAAGGTTAGATCAAGAGGAAAAACTTTAATGTTCAACACTTTTCCATTTGAAGCTTTTATCATGATGAATTTTGAAGTGGAAGTTTGGAAATTTCAACATGTTGAAATTTTTTCTAAGTGTCAAGCCATATATCTCAATATTCCAACTTTCTTAACTTTTTATGTGAGCTTCAAATGAGAAACGTGTCTTCATCAAAGTTGTATCTCTTTCAAATACATTTAAAACGGTCACAAATTTTATGTCATTTGGATTTTAAATGATAGAGTTATGCATTTTTGAAGTGTGGAAAAATCACTTGTTCAATGGTATAGGTCAAAAGTGACCTATAATGTAGCCTCATATCACATGCTCATAAAAGTTGAATTAGCTCTCACTCCAAACATAAAAGTTGAATTAGACATATTGAATTTGATTTTGAAACTTTTAAATCTTTCATATCATAAAAATTGAGCAAGTTATGGCCTTGAGAAGTTGACATTCAAATTAGGCTTTAGACAAAATGACCTATAATGTTTCAACATAGAAAATGATTTTCCAAGCAAAACTAGATCTAGGTCTCAACATGAAAGTTATTTGTAATGTAATTTAGAGTAAGTTATATCTTGGAATAATTTTCATATGGTGAAAATTGTAGGAAATAGGGTCTAGGGAGACCCAATTTTGATCAGATGAATTCATTTGGCCAACCACCATCAACCAACTTGCTAACCTTCAATTCTCTTGACTTTATAGGCTCATGGTAGATCATATATGCATAATATTATGAATTTTGAAGTGTCCCTTAAGAAATTTGATCAAATGGTGAGATAGCTTGTTGGAGAAGTTACTCAAGATACCCAGTCAAACTAGGGTTTCCAAGGCAAATCACCCTCAAAGTCTTGAAAAAAACTTGATCAAAATAACATGTACAGATCATTGGGACTCATATATGATGCTTGTGACCATCCTTGTATCAATCCATGGTTGTGTTCTTGGTTCATGAGGGTCTCAAACCCTAGATGTGAACTTGATAGATCAATGAGATCATGCCCTACCTACAAAAGAGTTAGGCAAATACAAAGACATATTTTTGGTATTTTGGTTATTAAAATGATAATATACAAGTATGATACAATCATATAGTGCTTGGTGATCTCTCCCAAAATAAACCCAATGAAAAGGGGTAAGGAGGGTGCCAAGGTATGATCCCAATGCTAATGCTTATGATGAAATTGCATGAGGGATCTTAGGGTCAAAATTGGGGTCTTACAGAACCTAGAATCTTGTACTTGATGAGGCTGAAGATATCTTTCAGTTAGTCACCATTATCAAAGAGTTGAAAAAATATCACCACTAACTTCAACAAGCATCATTATTGTCGTAATCAAAATACCAATAAGGTCACCAACAACAGGATCATTTTCTCTGTACCTATAAGCACATATATCAATATTCACTCTCTTCTTATCGATGACAATGCATCTCTCAGGGAGGTGGTAAAAAAAATAGAGATAAAATTTAGAGTGGTTAAACCCCCCCTCAAATTATTAGAGGTTATACTCTCTCACCTTAAGAGTATACTTCTCCCCTTTGGCATAATCAAAAAGGCGGGGAAAAAACATAATAAATAGATTACATATAATAATTTTTACAAAGGGGGAATAAGAAGGATAAGAAACAATTTAGCATATTAATTCATGCGTGATTGATTTAAGATTCCTAATCCAATTTCTATAAAAAATAAGCTTTCCTTAGGAAGGGTTTAGTAGAAATTTTAGCGAGTTGATTAGATGAGGTTACAAGCTCAAGTACATATTTTTGTTTTTCAACATGATCCATAATAAATTAATGCCTAACCTTATGTATTTAGCCAGAGAGGGAAGTATCAGGTTTTTGGTGAGGTTTATGGTGCTAGTGTTATTGCATCTTATCGGGTCAACTCCAAGATTAACACTGAAATATCTGAGTTGATGTTTCATCTAGATAATTTGTGAGAAATAACTACCTGCAACAACATATTCTACCTCAATTGTGGATAACGCGACACTTGCTTGTTTCTTGCCATTTAGAGAAGCGAGTTCCCAAGTAAGTGATGAGTATCATTAATACTTTTTCTATTTGATTTGCACCCAACAAAATCAGAATTGGTGTATCCAACTAAGTCACAATCCACTCCCGTGGGGTACCATAAACCAATTTGTTATGTGTTAGTGAAATATCTCAAGATGCATTTGACCATACTAAGGTGTTATTCTTTTGGGGATGCTTGAAAAACGAGCATAAAGACACACATCAAACATGATATTAGGACGAGATACAGTGCGATAAAGAATGGAGTCTCGATATTTGCTCTCTTCTATTGGTTTTCCATTCCCATCCTTGTCTAGATTGCAATAGGTTTCCATTGAAGTTGCTATAGCTTGTACTTCTTCATGTCAAACCTCTTTATGACCTCATTGCAGTACTTGGCTTGATTGTTGAAGCTTTCTTATTTAGCTTGACGAATTTGAAGCCCTATGAAGTATCAAAGCTCCTTCATCATTGACATTTCGAATTCATTTTATATAAATTCATAAAAATCCTTGCTCAAGGATTCATTAGTAGAACCAAAGATGATATCATCAATATAAATCCAAACTAGTAAAACCTTATGTTTATTTTTCTTGATTTAAAGAGTTTTATTAACTTGTCCTCTTTGAAACTTGTTTTCAAGCAAGAAGTTTCTTAGATGGTTGTACTACGCTCTAGGAGCTTGTTTCAGACTGTATAAAGCTTTCTTAAGTTTGAAAACATGACTAGGAAAAGTTGATTTGATAAAACTTAAAGGTTGATGAACAAATACCTCCTCCCGGATGTAACCATTTAAGAAAGAAATCTTTACATCCATTTGAAAATGTTTGACTCATGATCCAGGAAAAGGATAATAACATTCCTATGGCCTTTAATCAAGATACGTGGCAATGTTTCTTAGAAATCTATGTCTTCCTGTTGATTATATCCCTTCGCAACTAGTCAGACTTAATATTTTAAAACATTGCCACGTTCATCCAAATTGTTGTGAAATACCCAACTAGTACTAATCACTTGGTTAGTTGAAGCTTTAGGAACAAGTTCCCAAATTTTATTTCGATTAGATTGATATAGCTCCTCTTGCATGTAAAGAGACTAATGTTGTTCAATTATAGCCTCAACAATTCCTTTTGGCTCAAATTTTGAAACAAATTCCACAAAGTTACATACCTTGTTAAGGGAGTATTGAGTGGTAACCCCTTTAGAGATGTTTCCAATTAAATTATGAATAGGATGCTCCCCTGGCCTTCCTCCATTCTCTTGGTAGATCTTGATGATTTGCGGGAGTTTCTTCATTTGGATATTGAATATATTCCTGATCTAAAGTTTGACTTTGAATTCATTATACTTTTTGATCATTTTTTTTCTAGATTTTCCTTTTCCAAAAAATGTCGAATACCATTCTCGTTACAGAAAAATTTGAATTCCTTATTTTAGAATTCTCCATTGTGATCACTTCTGATGCATGCAATGCTCACTCCTTTTTCGTTCCGGATAACCTTGGCTTATTTTTTAAAGTCATTGAAAGCATCTCTTTTATAAGATAATAATAATGCTCATGTGTAGCGATAGTAGTCATCCAAAACTACAAGGGCCTAGACGTTACCACTAAGACTTACAGTTCCATATGGAACAAACCGAACCATGAGGAGAAGTTGTAAAAGTCGATCTATGGAAACCATATTTTTTGATTTAAAAGAGGCTCTCTCTTGCTTAAACTTTTGGCACAAATCACATAATCCATTCTTTTAGAAATGCAAGTCTAGAAGATCGACTACGAGATCCTTGTGGACCAACTTGTTTAAGTGATCCATGTGGATGTGAGCTATTCTCCCATGCCATTTCCAAGATTCACCTTTGTTACTCAGGAGACATACATCACTTGAAGAATTTTATTTAAATTCACCGTGTAGATATTTCCACTTCCTGATCTCATAAATAGAGTTTCACATAATTTCGATTTTATTACTCTGCATCCAAAAGAATTAAAAGTTACCCTGTTACCCTTGTCACATAATTGACTTATAATAAGTAAATTATGCTTTAGCCCTTCAACCAAAAGAACTTCCTCAATCATTAGATTGAGGGACTGACTGATGATACCAATACAAAAAATCATTCCCTTATTATTATCACATAAGAGAAAAAACCTCATTTCTTAAGTGTGAAGGAGGAGAATAAAGTGTTATCACCGGTCATATGCTTTGAACAACCGTTATCAACATAGTATTTAGCGTTTAAAAATGTAAAACATTCCTACATTAAAAACTCAAATCTTAAATTTAGGTACCCATATAATTTTGGGTCTTCTACTGTCAGTTTCATAAATATTTTTACCACTGAATTTTATACTAGAAACATAAGAATGTGATAAGGTAGATATATTTTTCATTTTGTGCTCACATTGCTTTTTATAGAAGTATAAAGGAGGATGCCATTATTTTTTCTCATGACTCTTTTTAATAAAAGATAACATAGCAATATGACCATATTTATCATAATAATTAAAATTTTAAGGTTTTACAATGAGATTTAGATTTAACATTAAAAATTTTACTAAACTTCTTACTATGTTCTTGGGTTCGTAGCCAAGACCAACTTTATTGTAGAAAGATATTTGGTTCCACAATAAAAGATTCAAGTGGTCTCTTACTTTTAGTAATTGCCAAAGTTTTTTTTGCATATCACAAATTTCACTTTTGAAAGTATCCGAATTTTCACACTTGACAAGTTCATCCACTTCTTTATCATAAGGGGAAGAGTTTAGGACTAGATCATTTTGTCTCTCCCTAAGATTCTTCATTTCTTTTAATATGTTTTTATTTTTTAGATTCAAGGGAAGAAAAGTATCCTTGGAGTTAGAGATGATTTATTCTAATTTACTAGTTTCTTTTGTTAGCTCTTTCAAATATGGAAAAGATCTTGATAAGAAAAGTAAGAGGTTATGTCATAATCTTGTTGATTTTCCATAAACATGTGTTGGTTTCTTCATCATCTGAAGACTCCATGTCATTGTCTTCCCACACGATGTAAGCCTTCTTGCCCCTTTTCAGAGGTTTCTTAGATTTCCTTTTATTCTGATTCACTCTTTTTTTCCTATAGGACACTTTGGTCTGATATGCCATTTCTTTCTACATTGATAGCATGTAGGAATGGGTGTAATCTTTTCTTCACTTTTGTCTTGCTCTTCTTGTTGTTGTTTCTCATGCTTTAAGAATTTTTTGAAATTTCACACCATGAGTGACATGTTTCCATCGGAATCAGAACCTTCATATTTAAAAGCTAGACTTTTTCTTTTATTCTATCATTCCTCTTCCATGCCAATGCTTTTGAGCTCTCTCTCATGTTCTTGTATTTTTATCAAAAAGAGTGTTTGCGCCCATGGTTTCTAAATTATCTGATTCATAAATTGCAATGACTTTCGGTTTCAAACTACGGTTTAAGCATCTAACAACTTTCACAACTAATTCCTCATTTTGAAAATATTTTTCCTATAGTTCTCATATGACTCACGATATGGGTAAACCATGTTTGCATTGTGAAACATCCATACTTATGAGTTAATGTTCCAAACCTTTCCCTCTTTACCTTAGTAATTCCTATATGGATAATTTGGAGGATGTCCTACATTTCTTTTGCAGTCTCGCATGAGAAACTCGTAAAAACTCATCAAGACCAAGAGTGGTAGTGATGACAATTTTTTTCCTTCAAACCAGAATGCACATTTTATTTATCATCTTTGGTCAAATCCTTTTTAGGGTTGTTTACTACAACACCATCAAATTCTTGTGTAGGAACAAATTGACCATCCTTTACAGCCTTCCAAATACCATGATCCATCCTTTCGATGAAGAACTTAAGCTTCTTTTTCCAAAAACTATACTCTTCTCCATTAAAGGATATGAGTTTGTTTAGTGAATATCTTAAAGTCATTTCCTCCTAGGACGATTATTCTTTAACAAGAATTAGACTCTGATGCCACTTGTTTGATATCATAAGAGATGGGGTAAACTGTGGTATTTAAAATTCCTAATTAGTTTAAAAAAATTTCTACTTCAAATTTTTGTGTGTTAGTATTGAAAAAGTCAGAGAGAAAAGAAACAGAAAAAATAAAGAAATAAATTAAATGACATAATTTAAAGAGATAGGGTTAGAGAGATGACACTAATATTTATACAAGTTCGGCCGAAAGTTGGCATAGTCCTGTCCCTAACAAATTTTCTTGAGGGTTCAGTAAAAACCTTAAGCTTTTATAAAAGTTATGCCGATGAACATTTGATACAAGAGAATCAAGAGATTTTACATTGACATATCTCCCCAATCAAAAGAGAGCTTTTCCCTAGGATAAATTTGCGAACCAAGTAGAGATTTTAGCGTCTGATCTCTATAACCAAACAAAACTTTTACTAAATTAGGTTCTTCAATAAACATATTTTTAATGGTTGATCTCAAAACAATACTCGAACCTTTTAGAGTATCGCACTCTTGAAATAAAATAATGGCACAACACTAGTAGAACATTTTCCTCACAAGCAATTTTCACTCACAAGGCCCTAATGCAACTTTGGTGAATAAAATATTTAAGGAGAGAGGAAGAGGCTGATAAAATGTTAAAAGAAATAGAAAAACATCAAATGCTGGTGTGATTTTGAATGAGGATGAGCCTCTTTTAATTAGGAGAAAATGAGGCTAAAAAAAGAAAATAATCCATTGGCCGCCTCAATGTCATAATTGATTAGGTTATCGATTTTGACCTCTAATAAACGATTATTCAAGCCACAAATTGAAGTTTGTGATATTTAGCCGTTACCAATAAGAGATTTTCCTAATCTATTTTAGACTCAACTTAACCAAAATAATATATTAGGTTATTGGTCTAATGGATTATTTAGTTAGAAAAATTCTTTCAGTCAATTAGACACTCCTTTAATCAACTGCCTAGGCTCGAAAAACATTTTTGAGGAGATTTTATCAAATAATAAGAGACCTTAAAACCTATTTAGTTGTGTGTGTGAGAGAGTTTTCTTAGTAACTTAAGAATTACTCTCTTATTTTCACAAGACTCTGATCACTGAGACAGACAGAACCAAACAAACTTCCACACTTCTTCTCTTTCAAAACTCTGAAACTTTCAAGTTCTTTTGGAAGATACAACGATATATAAGCACTTAAGTGGAACATTGAATCTTTTAGTTGATGAGACTTAAGATATCTTTAAGTTAATCACCATCATGAAAGAATCGGAAATATATCACCATCGACTTTAACAAAAACCAACATTGTCGTCATCAAAACACAAAAAAGGTCACCAACATCATAATTATTTTCTCCATACCTGCAAGCATATAGATTCACATTATTTATTTAAAATTATTAACAAAACATTAATAAAAGTTTGTTATATTTATTTACTATTATAGCTACTGAAATATTTCTACTTTATACCGATCTTTTACTAGCTTACATAATTTTAAATTGTGGCCAATAACCACAATTGTGACCGTAATATTACTAATGTGATTTTTTAAATTGTGATCGATAACCACAATTGTGACCGTGACGGTAATATTGTTAATATAGTTTTTTTTATAAATTAGTTTCACAACACAATATAGCCGCACCAAAAATTAAAATTTGAGAATCTTTAATTTCAATCTACTTCAAATCTAATGATAAATTTTACTTTTAGAGTCACCCAAATACTTATTATAATACAGATTTGACATGTTTTGTTCTCATAAATCATTTGCAATAAACTCTTTAATAGTGAATGTCCTAATTAACCAAGATATGATGGTTAAAATCACAGTAATTATAGTTTTAGATGAATGCAAGGCCTGCAAGAAATAATATGATAAACCTAATTATAAGCTTAACAACCATCACTAGTGGTACAAAGCTAATAAGAAAGGGACAAAGCCATGAAGAAGCTTTTCAATATTTGGCAAATGAGGACCATAGAACATCCACGAGATCCAATGTCACTTCCAAAGATCATCATACCAACTTAATTACAGTTGATAGAATTGCAGATGGTGGAAAATGGTAGGGACTAAGGTTAGGGCGGGGGCCACCATACCTCATATGTATATGTTAGGGTTGTCACTTTTTTTTTCTGTAAAAGTGCTAAAGGGTTAGCTGTTCTATTACGTCACCACCAATACCACACTTTGAGATGTCTTTACTATTTTTTATTCTTATATACTATAATAGCTAATATCTACACTTTATATAAGATGTATTCAAGTTTCACACATTGTTTTTCTTTATATATATATAATTTTAGTAATTTATTTTTATTCAAAAGTATTATTGAAATTTGTTTTAGAACTTTTATTCTATTATTAACTCAATTTTTGTGTGAAATGGATTTGTAAGATAAAGACGGTTCCCCTTTATAAACTTATAATGCATCTCTCACTATAATGAATATAAGGAGACTCACTTAAATGATAGAGGTGTTTGTGGTAGGTTTTTGGTCAATTTTGAAGGGAAAATACATTTGATTTAAAAAAAATTACATGTTGTTTTGTTCCATTTTAGATGATTAATTAAAATAATCCAATCCATTTTTAATTTGTTTAATTTGGATTAATTTTTAAATATTTAAGTTACAGATAAATGTTTTTCTGTTAAAATTAATATTATAAAAATACTATAAAATAATAAGTTTGAAATAATGTATAACATATGATAATTAAAAATTAATATTACAAAGTAAAAATGATCGATTATATTTAAAATAAATAAAACATTTAAAAGAAATAGATAAACTAAATAATAAATAGTATTACGGAAAATTAAAGTTTAACCAATAATAAATTAACGTAATATATCATGCTAATAAAAAATAAAAAAATTAAAATATATGAATATGGTTTGATTCAATTGACATCAATTTTAAAAAATCAATTCAAAAATCAATTTGATTGAATTGTTTTAAAGAGAATTCAAAAACATCCACAATTATTCAACTTTTGAATAATTGTCACTTGATTTTGTATTACTGATCGAACATAGAATCTAATATATCTTATAATTTAGATCGAAGCAAATTCATTTTTTACAAAATACAAAGATTGTCTTGATTTATAAATATATATTTCAATTATATCCCATTTAATATGAAAAGATGATTGATTGATGCTTCATATATTTTATGTATCGTTTTTAGATTGGTGATTGGTCTAAGCCCTTAATTTTTTTCCATCTCTCTTTATAGCTCTTATATGACAAGTTTTCAAATATATAAAAATAGACCCTTCTAGAGAAAAAAAAATCTTGGATTTTCTTCACTTTGTTATCATCTCATTCCTTTCCGTCTCTATCAGTTGCTGGTAGATGTGAGGATATAGAGAGAGTAAACCATTTCTCTTGCCATTACTTCTCTTCCATTTTTTCTCACATAAATCTTTTCCTCTAATTCAGCACAACCTAGTCCAGATTGTTTTTGCCAGAAAACAAAGACAAGTATCATTAGGGTTTTGTTTTTGTCGTCTTGTTTAATTAACCCCACTTTCTTTTTTTCCTTTCTCTTGTTCTTCTTTAGTTCTTCTTGTTCCTCTCTTTCATTCTGTTCAATATTGTTTCTGTCTGTTCTTGGGATCTGATCCGACAAGAAGCAGACAAAAGAAGTTGAAAGGGTTCAATTCCCAAGGACTTAATATAGTTATATGTTGGTTGGTTATTGTTTGAACATTTTAATATATATAGTACTTTCTTTTTTTGTCTTTGAAAATCTTTGTCTGATTTAGGATTGAAGTTGAGAGATATATACACAACTCTCACCTCAGTTTATGCATCAACATATTTTTGGAGGAAGATCTGTGACTTCACCACCATATTTGCGAGCTTTGTGACTTGATCTGTGAGCTCTCTTAAATCTCAATCTTTTTTGTTTTTTAATAATCTTCGATTGCTCTATTTTCATCTTAATTATAAAAAAATCATTCATTTTGCAACCTTTCATCTTAATGTTAGACACAATGGAAGGTTCATGCATGAACTTTTTTTATCCTTTTAGAAGAAGCATGGGTGAGAAATTAGTGGGGATCACAATGAGTGGTAATCACTTGAATGTTCATCTAGTACACTAGTAAGTATTGTGAATGTTTTATCACATGTGTTTTGATTGACTATGTAAACATTTCCACATGCATAATCATCATACTCACTCCATGTATATATCATGTATCATGAAATTAACAATGTTAGAATCAAATATATATATATATATATATATATATATATATATATATATATATATATATATATATATATATAGATTCACCGTTACTTTGACAAAATAATATATTAATTCAGAGGTGAGAATCATTAAAATAAAATATCAATTAATATAAGAAGTATCAAACAAACACAATAAAAACATTCAACATCCTTGCAAAATAACAAAGAAATTAAGAAAAATCTCACTAACTAAAAAAATCCAAAATGTTGCTATAAAACAATCTTTAGAGTTCAGGTTAGAATTCCGACCACAAGAACGATCACCAACAGATTAGAATCCACCAAGAGAGTAATGAAAGTAGAAATTATAACCGACCTCAAAATCAACACAAACACTCAAACCACTATTAATTTAGGCCGATGATAGAATTATGAATTTAGTTTTTTAAAAAAATATGAGTTCACCCTTTTATACCTTAAAACCATTTCGAAAAAAAGTAATATATATATATATATATATATATATATATATATATATATATATATATATATATATATATATATATATATATATATATATATATATATATATATATATATATATATATATATATATATATATCACAATTTTTGAAACTGATCACATAATTATGAGTTCTCTAATTATTCTTTTGACCAAAGTTAATATAACTTGCCTATATATGTTTTCAGGACTATAAAAAAGAGAAGATATATATGGATACTTTTTCTCACGTTCCCCCAGGTTTTAGGTTCCATCCCACAGATGAGGAACTTGTTGATTACTACCTAAGAAAAAAAATAGCTTCTAGAAGGATTGATCTTGATGTCATAAAAGATGTTGACCTTTACAAAATTGAACCATGGGATCTTGTAGGTAAAGTTCATTTTTTATTTTCTCTAATTTCTTGTAAGAATATATAATTTAATTTATGATTGATATGTTGTTAACATGTGTGTTGAATTTTAAAGAGCTTTGCAGAATAGGAACAGAAGAACAAAATGAATGGTATTTTTTTAGCCATAAAGATAAGAAGTATCCAACTGGGACAAGAACAAATAGGGCAACTGCAGCTGGATTTTGGAAAGCAACTGGAAGAGATAAGGCAATTTATAGTAAGCATGATTTGATTGGAATGAGGAAAACATTGGTGTTTTATAAAGGTAGAGCTCCAAATGGACAAAAATCAGATTGGATAATGCATGAGTATAGGCTTGAATCAGATGAAAATGGCACACCACAGGTGAGTTATATTTATCATTGATTAATGCTCTTTTTATATTTAGTCATCTTAATGGAATGGTAAAATATCTCTTCTCTCTTAATTATCTTCCAAACCAATCCTGAATAAGAATTAGATTATGTGGTTTTTTAAAAAGATTTTTGGAAAAAATATTATTTTAGTTATTTTTAAAAATATAGTCGGGTTTAATTAATTTTATAAGGTGTCCTCCTTTTATAACAACTCTTCTTCACTTTGGACATTTCAAAAATGACTCGAATGATCAAATAACCTAACGTAATATGATGGTTTCTAGACGGATGAATAACGAATAAATTGATATTTTATATTAGAATTCGGATTCATCTTTCTCTTAATCCAATTTCAAATCTTACACATTTGATTCAACTCTTAAAAACTATCTATTGTATAATTCATATTATTGATATCATTGTTTTAAATTGCATGCAAAGATACACAATTGAAGTTTTAGAGAAATAACGACTTAGATCATGTTCTATATATTACAATTAATTAAGACATGTGATATTCGAACTCTGGCCACCACACTCCTCTTCTCAATATATTTAATTAAATATTATTTTAGTTACTAAATCAATAACAAAAAAAAAATCGCCTAAATATTTTATTATAAATTTTTTTCTTATTAATGACAAATAATTTACATTAATATAACAAAGTACTAGGAATACCTTTATTTAATATCTTTCTTAGAACATTTTCTAAACTAATATTAATAGTTTTTTTTATGGTTTGGAGCAGGAAGAAGGATGGGTTGTGTGTAGAGTATTCAAGAAGAGAGTAACAACAACACTTCGCAAAATGAATGAACATGACTCTCCTTGTTGGTATGATGACCAAGTTTCTTTCATGCAAGACATGGACTCACCAAACCAAACCTCTCAAGCAAATCCAATTTACCAACAACTTCCATATCCTTGCAAAAAAGAGCTAGACAATTCACCATATCAAAACCTACCTCGTGACCATTTTCTTAATCTCCCTCTTCTAGAGAGTCCAAAGCTTGCTCAATCTAATCCAATGGTGACAACATATGGTACTATAGATCATACAAATTCCATGCTTCCTTCACCAATGCTACTACAAGAAGAACAACATGTCTTGCAAACTAATCAACAAAATTTCCATGCTATGTATGGAAACAATTCCGATGTCGATGATCAAGTTACCGATTGGAGAGTTCTTGACAAGTTTGTTGCTTCACAACTTAGTCAAGATGCAACAAAAGACGACAATGACAACATGTTTCATGGCAATGTTGAGTTCAGAAATTTGGAGAAACAAGAAATGGTGCCTCATGAAAATGCCTCAACATCAAACTCAACTTGTCCTATTGATTTGTGGAAATAGTGTGGCCATATGATTAAGTTGGTTATGATGGGTTCATACTAATTATAGAGTAATTTCTAACTATAAAACTAAAACATGCATGCAAGTATTGTGTGAGTTCTTGTACATTTTAAATTTAATATGGCCAAAACTATATTACAATTAATATGGAGATTTCTATAGCTCCATATGGTACATCTAGATAGCTTTTATAATTCAATCAAAATTTTATGGAATATATTGGTCACATAGACCAGTGGAAAAACATGTTTCCCTCAAGATGTGGAAAACTTTGGAGGGTTATCATTGTAATTTAACATACATGATAAATTGATATGATATGACATAATATATCCCTAATATATCCATGAGTAATGTCATTTCTTATTGTAATAATTATATTACTTATATCAAAGACTTTCACCGTATAAATATTATACGGTAAACATTATTTTTTTAATAAAAAATATTTATAAAAAAATTATTTTAAATAAAAAATATTTATAAAAATAAATAACTAAATAAATAAATATATATATATATATATATATATATATATATATATATATATATATATATATATATATATATATATATATATATATATAATATATATATATATATATATATATTTAAATTAACTTCGTAACACAAATATAAGATTTATAGTTAAATAATTTTATTATTGTATTAACCACAAAAATATATGGTATTAATCACATATTTTACCTATAATTTATTAATCAACTTCACTATTCCATAAACCAATAAAATATATAATATTAACTAAATTATGCTATTAATTTATAATTTGATTAAAAAGTTAAAAAATTAAAAAACAATAAATAGTAAAATAAAATTAGTTAATATAAAACAATTTTATAAATTAGTATTTACATAATATTAATCAATTTTATTTTTTTTAAATTTTGAAAGTTTATTTACCAATTTATAAATTAATGTCAGAACTCGGTTGATATCATCTATTTTATTGGTTAATGAATTAATAAATATGATTAATGATTTATAAGTAAAATATGTGGTTAAAAATTATGTTTTTGTAGTTAATGGAATAATAAAATTGATTAATGAAAAAATTTATATTTGTGTTAAAAAATAATTTTAAATATATATATATATATATATATATATATATATATATATATATATATATATATATATATATATATATATATATATATATATATATATATATATATATTTATGAATATTTTTTTATAAATATTTTTTATTAAAAAGAAATAATGTTCACCGTATTTATCCGATGAATAATATTTAATGTAAATATTGGGGTATGATATTGATGTAGAAATATCATTACTCTATATCTATATATAGATATTAAATTTTTTCTATAATAGATTTGATTGTTAGATTTTAAATTTAATGTCGTATTTTGTATTGTTTACTTGATTATTTTTTTATGATTTGTATATATTATGTGATGGAATTAGATTGCAATGAAATTTTAGTGTGGTGGAATAAGCTTTTGATAGGGTGGAGAGATTGATCTAAAAAAATTAGCACATATTTAAGTTAGTTATCGAGTTAAAAGTAGTTAGAATATATTCCTCCAATTTTATGTGGGAACCCTAATATATGAGATAAGTGATTAGAGATCCTCATACTGTAAGGTGGGTAGAATATGGATTTAGAACTAGCATGTGCACTACGAGCCTCCAACATTTTACAATTTTGGATCGAAGATTAAGCATTTTTGTTATTGGGTCCCTGGCCTGTTCGAAACCGTAAGAAAAAAGAAATCCATTGAATCTTATAATGAAAGTCTACTCATTTCACAAAAAATTTAAATGATAAAAATCAGAATTACCCAATTATCCTTATAAAACATAAATGTATTTATATTTATCATAGATAAAAAGAAAAATATAAAACTTGAAAGTAATACATATAATGTTAATTAGAATATATATTTAAAAAATCATAAGCAAAATTCAATTGAAATTTCAAAATAACATTCATTTTAAATTAATTTTCTTACCTACAATTGTTCATAAAATAAAAATGGTAAAATATTAATAATCATGCTAGATATCTTTCTTGTAATTAAATACTAGAAGTAAATACATAATGATTCTAGATGGTCCATTAACGAAATCATGCTTATATGTCAAGACAGAGATAGTTAAAGATTATTTTTTTAAAATTATAACTTTTATATAACGGATGTTTAATATTCTACTAAAGCTCATTTGATTCCTATGGTTTCTGTTACTTGGAAAGCAAAGACTAAATATGAATAATTTGAATTTATATGTTCTCATTTTAACATTATCGAAAATAATATATATATATATATATATATATATATATATATATATATATATATATATATATATATATATATATATATATTTCTTTGCTGCAAAGTCTCGCAATCTTTATATGGCATATGTTTTTGAAGTGTGTGGGATTTAGTAGGCAAATAAATGATCACCTATATGTGTAGCTAGTCTTTAAAATGGGAAGCACATGAAGTTAGGTTTTTATTCCAAGTGGCAAAAAATCATGTAACAAAATTATTATATAGCTATCATAGCTGGGGATCACAATACTTAACTTCAAAGCTTCATAAATGGTTAAATTTTTATTATTTTTTATTTTTATGTAAAAGTAAATTATGTTAGAGAGCTTAGCAAGAAAACATATGTAAAGATAATACACAACTAATATGTTAAAAAACTATATATATATATATATATATATATATATATATATATATATATATATATATATATTATATATATATATATATATATATATATCACAACGTTCATAAAAGAAAATGAGGCAATGGATTGCATTAAAATAATACTTAAATTAGTTTCACAAAATTAAAGCAGAATTATTCACAGAAACATGTAGATTAAGGGTATGATATAACAAAGCTAATAGGAAAGAACACGAAAAATATGAAGATGAAGTGGTGTAAGAAGCTGTTACTAACAAGAAACAATGGAGGATTTAGAGATTGATATAGAGAAACCTAGCTATATGAGTTTAATGTATATACAAGAGAAGAGGGAATTGCAGGTTTTAAATATAATTCATAACTTGTTGTGAAGTCAATGTTTTAGGTCTTGTTCACTTTTAAGCAATTACTATGTTTCTATACGACACACTCATGAACTATGTTCCAGGTGGAGGGAGAGAAAGATGCATACAAATGTAGGAAGTGATAATTAAGTTGTGGATTCCAAGATAAAAAAAATTAAGCAAGTTAAAAAGTAAAATAAAAAACCTTTTTTTAATAAGCTTGGCGTGTGTATATTAAATTGTGATAGGGAGAGAGAGAAATAAGCATGTCCATGTCTTCGAAAAATAATCGTTTTTCAAGAACAAGGAGGTGGAGGAAAGGAATAGAAAGTCCGAAGGGGTTTGAGTTTATGGGCCTTCTATGTTGGCCCAAAAGCTTCATGTAGTTCAAGGACCTTTATGTGTTGACTTTGTTGATTTGGATCCTCTTTTTAAAGAGGGGGGACTTTGGAGTAGGCCTAAGTAGTGGCCCAATCTAATAGTATCGGAGGGGTTGACTTAGAGAAGGAGAGAGGGAAGAATTCGAAGGTGACAAAAATTAGGAAATCATGAATATAGTTTCTATCAATATTAGAGGTGGTGGTAGTCTCGTTAAGAGAAGAAGGATTTATAATCTTATTAAGTCTGGTAAAGTTGACTTCGTTTTAATTCAAGAAATGAAGTGTGATTCAGTCGATGATAAATTCGTCAGTTCCTTCTGGAGTTAGGAGGAGATTTCGTGCTCATGTTCCTTTTCTTCTGGGAAATCTGGTGTTTTGCTTTCTATTTGGAAATCAAGTGAGATTTGTTATGTTTTTTCTTTCTCAGGTGTAGGTTTTCTTGATGTTACGGTTGTGTGAAAGGGTATCTTCTATAACATTCTCAACATCTATTCTCTGTGCAATATCTTGTTGAAAATAACCTTGTGGAAGGACATTATGTCTCTGATAAAAAAATATGTAGATGGAGAGTGGATCATAAGTGGTGATTTTAATGCAATTTTGAAATTGTCGGAAAGGAAAGGGAGCCCCAATTTCAATAAATAGGGTGAAATTAGGGAATTTAGGGACTTTCTAAGGAGTAGTCGTCTTGTGGATGTGCCTTGTCTGGGTAACAAGTTTACGTTGTTTAGTGGGGATGGTAGGTCCATGAGTAGAATGAATAGATTCCTCCTTACAGAGACTCTTGTGGACAGGTAGAGAGTGGTGAATCAACTGGTAGGGTTGAGAGATTTACCAGATCATTGTCCTATATGGTTAAAGGTCAATGTTTTGAATTATGGCCTTAGACATTTTAGGGTTCTTGATTGCTGGTTTGATAATAAGGAGTTCATGTCTTTCATGCAAAATTCTTGGGATGCCCTTGAGGTGTCTGGCAGAAGCAACTTTGTGATTAAAAAAACTGAAGTTGTTGAAGGTGTGCCTTAAGAAGTGGAATGTAGATGTGTTTGGGAGATTGGATATGGAGGTTAAGGAGCGTGTGGACGGGTTTAATATGGATGATGCTTCTCTAGTTGGATGTGAATCAGGTGAGGTCGAAGATCTTGTTGCTAACGGGAAGCTCCTATCATCTAAATTTTGGAAGAAATTATATATGAAAGAAAATCTCCTTATTCAGAAGCTTTAACTGAAGTGAATAAGGGATGGTGATTGCAACATCAAGTTCTTTCATGTCGTGGTTAAAACTAGGAATGCAGGGATTTTATTGGATCATTCATTGATTTAGAAGGGAGATGTGTTGAAGGAATTAAGGAGGTGAAGGAGGGGATCCGAAGCCACTTTAAGAAGGCCTTTTCAGAACCTGATTTTCATAAACCTACATTGGAAGATGTTTCTTTTAAGGTGCTTTCTTTTGAAGATAACTCTAAGATGGAAATCCCTTTCTCTTATATGGAAGTCAAAACAACTGTTTGGGATTGTGAGGTTTCTAAAAGTCCTGGTTTGGACAACTACAATTTGTACTTCATCAGGAAATGTTGGGATTTCTTGAAAGTTGACATTATAAAGTTCGTTAAGGAGTTCCATGGAAAATATAAGCTCAATAAATCTATAACGTCTTCTTTCCTCACTCTTGTCCCAAAGTGCTCGCACCCTCAACGCGTTCAAGATTTTAGACCTATTTGTCTAGTAGGTTGTTTGCAAAATATCATCTCTAATATCATAGTTGCTCGAATCAAATGGGTTCTGGCTTCTCTTATTTTTGTGACCCAGACGATGTTTGTCCCATGAAGAAGCTTATTAGATGGAGTCCTCGTTGCCAACGAAATTATAGACCTTGTGACTAGATCGAAGAAGAGTTATCTGCTTTTCAAAATTGATTTCGAGAAAGCTTACGACATAGAGAGTTGGAACTTCATAAGATTTATCATGAAGAAGATGAGATTTGGAGAAAGATGGATTAAAAGGATAGAGGCTAACGCTTTCTCTAGCTTCTTATCCATTCTAGTGAATGGCAACCCTACAGTTGATTTCGAGGTTGAGAGAGGCCTTAGGCAAAGGGACCCCCTATCCTCTTTCTTGTTTGTATTGGTTATAGAAGGCCTTGCTGAAATCATTAGAAATGTTGTTTCTATTGGTGTTTTTTTCTTTCTGGTTTTCAGGTTGCAGAGCGGAAGTCGATAGAGGTCTTCCAATTCGTCGATGAAACCCTTATCTTGGGCGAAGGAGATTGGAAGAACATATGGAGTATTAAAGAAATATAGAGGGGATTTGAACTAGTGTTTGGACTCGGGATTAACTATCACAAGAAAAAACTTCACGGCTTGAATATTAGTCAACATTTTATCCTAGCAGCTTCAAACTTTCTAGCTTGTAAGATCGAAGGGAGTAGCTTCAATTTATTAGGCATCCATATTGGTTCAAACCCAAGAAGAATCAATACGTGGAAACCGTTGGTGGAAAAGATAAAGTTGAGACTCTCCTCTTGGAAAGCTAACTTTATTTCTCAAGGATGAAGGCTTACTTTGGTAATATTGGTTCTTGGATCTCTCCCAATTTTTTTCTCTATATTTATTTAAAAGAACCTGCTAGTATTTGGAAATAGATTGGGAGGATCCATAGGGACTTCTTTTGGGGTGGTACGCAAGAAGGTAGAAAAATCCCATGGGTTAGCTGGAGCAAAATCTGCATGGAGAAGAAGAATGAAGGTCTTGGAATCAGAGGTATCAGAGATTTTAATATGGATCTTTTGTAAAAATGGAAATGAAGATTATTGACTAATAAGAATGCTGTTTGGGATGACATCTTGAGGGTGAGATACGGGAATTTCAAACACTCTATCTTGTCTGGAAAATTGGATGGTCCGAAGGGTCCTATCTCTACTTGGTGGAGAGATCTCATAACCTTTGAGAGAAGTGTTGATATAGTAGCCTTTGAATCTGGAGAATATGCCAAATTTAAAATTGGTGAAGGGACTCCAACTTCCTTTTGGTGCACAAACTGGGAAGGCTTGCCTCTCTGCTCTCAATTTCCTTCTCTTTATTTTGCTAATAGGTTGAAAACATAGTTGGTGAGCAACATGGGAATATGGAGAAACGACTTATGAGTCTGGGGTGATTTGGGCATTGCAGATGAGCAGCGGGAGATCATGGTTGGTACTTTCAGTGAGTTGCTGGTAGTGTTGAGTTCACAGGCTTTTTCCTTGGATAAAGCTGCTGTAGTTACATGAACTAAGGAGGTATCGAAGGTGTATTTAGTGAGTTCTTGTTATGCTACTTATTTACAACTTTGTTCTAATATTCTCCCTTCCTTCCCTTCTTCAAATGTGTTTCCTAGATTGTGGAGTTCATGTATCCCTATGAATATTAAGATTGTCGATTGGAGAGTTTGCTTGGATATGATCGTGAGTAAAGATCAGTTAGTAAGGAGAGGGATTATTCGCTCTCCTCGTGATCTTCCTTTCCCTTTATGCCTCTTAGTTGAGGAAAATTTGCAGCATCTCTTTCTTGAATGTAGTGTGTATAAGTATGTTTGGAATGCAATCTTTAGGTGGGTTGGATTTGATGTGGTAAAAGGGGAAGGCATTCTAGACAATGTTTTGGGGACTTGTTCCTACTTTGAAAAGAAGGTTAGAAAGAACAAAGCAGGTTTGATTTCGTGGGTTGTTCTTTGGGGGATTTGGAATCATAGGAATGCTATTATTTTTTATGGTCTTCTATGTAATATGAACAGTTTAGTGTGAACTATTAAGTCCTTAAGTTGGAGACGGTCTTCGATAGGGGAAATGCCTAAGTCCAACTTTAATTGTACGACTTTTATCCAGCTTCGCTGCTCTATTTGTCTTAGTTTTTAGTTGGTGTGGCATTTTTATTTCTTTGTTTCCTTTATTACAATTGTGGTAATATTTTTTCACCATTTTATTTTGAATGGCAAATAAGATATATTAATTAAGAGACGGGACATAATGTAGTTAATAAGTGCACTACAAACTCTAAAAAAACCACAAAAAATTAAACAAATTTGAAACAACTAAAATAAGAATCACTTCAAGAAAAGACAAATAAATATAAATACAAAAGCAAAAAAAAAACAATTGCGGGTCAAATTTACAAAAGCAACAAAAATAACCGCAGGTCAAATTTTTAAAAACCCGACCTCAAAATTACACCACAATGAAAAATAAGCGCAATTTAAAGTCAGTAGAACTATTAATACCGAATCAAAGACTACCAAAAAAAGAAAGCAATATCTACACTCACAACCTGGCCATAAATCTTAATCGACTATTGGTTAATCTGAAGGATATGATTATGAAATCATTTTGTGAAGGTACAAGAGTTCTTAGTTAATATCCCCAAAAACCATTTTCAAGCCAAAAAAATTACTTTTCTCCTACACATCTTTCGTGTTTGTTGAAGACCCAAAAAACATGAACTCATTCATAACCCTCCAAATAAACCAAACCATTGAATGTAATATCATATAAAGACCCTCCCTAGAATTTTCTATACCATCTAAGGAGATGAAACTTTCAAAAAGACTACTTGTGTCCCTAAGAAGAACTATCTGTTAACCTAACCAACTGAAAAATCATATACCATATTATATTAATTAAGTCACAGGTGACAAATAAGTGAGACACTGTCTTGACAAAAATACCACAAAAAGAGACACAAAGTAAAACTAGGGTGGACAATCACCTTTCTCTTGAATAACTTCTCATTGGAGGGGAATCTATCAAGGAAAAGCTACCAATAGAACAAAATCACCTTAGATGGTGCCCAACTATCCAAAATGTAGAGATTAACCTGAACATAATCGGAGGATGGGTGGCTAACAAAAGTCAAAAGAAAGTGATAAGTAGAGGAACTCACTACTACAAAAAAAACATTTAATGTCATATGCGAAAGGGATTAAACCTCAGTTATAGAGGTGAAGTAACAAAGGGCGTTATGAAAACTTACCACTTTACCCTTCGATTATTGCAAAATCGAGGGGTAAAGTGTTCTTCGCATGGGTGGCTAAAAAGAGTCAAAATAAAGTGATAAGTAGAGGAATTTACTACTACAAAAAAACACGTTTAACGTCAGATGCGAATGGCATTAAACCATAATTATAGAGGTGAAGTAACGAAGGGCGTCATGAAAATTTGCCACTTTACCCCTCTTTTATTGAAAAACCAAGGGTTAAGTATTCTTTGTAACACCCCAAATTTGATTAACTAATTTAATTGGATTATTTAGAATTTTATTTTATTAATTGGTGTTATACGTTAATGTGTTATTGTTTTGGTTGAGTAACATGAATAAATGCTTATGAATTTACATTTGTTGAGTTGCTGATGATTGTTGTTGTTTAATGATGTCGTGACATAGATTGATTGTTGGGTATTATGAATGATGTGTTGCCTAAATGGTGAGATGTGTATGGGGATCCTCTTGGTGAACTTTTTTGGTGATAATGCATGTTGTTGAGAGTCATGCATCATAGTGTACGAGTTTCGGTCCAATTTTGGTGTGCTTCGGTCCGATGGTATGGATCGGGAGCGAGTAGCTAGCTCTAGTGAGGAATTAGTGAAGTGTTACCTATGGTGATGGTAATGAACTTTGGTATGCTCTGGTCCTATGGTGGGGATCAAGAGCGAGTAGCTAGTTTCAGGTGGGAATCAATGAAGTGTTACCTGTGATGATGGTCATGATTTGGTGTGTTCTGGTCTTATGGTGGGGATCGAGAGCGAGATGAATCTGAGTGTTCATGAATGATACCGCGTGCATAATGAGTCAGTTGTGGAGTACATTTGCATACATGATTGCATATGTAGTTGATTGTTCATGATATGTTGATTGGATGTGAATATCTAAATTTTGTCATGATTTAGGTGTCAGAAGATGTTGTTGATGGATGAGTAATGAATATGTGTTTGTTGGGTATTCTCTACATTAGCATTCTTTACACTGTTTATATTGGTCGGTTGTTTCTCACCCCCTTTTATTTGATGTTGTCCACCATGGATATCTTGCAGATACTAAGGAGTAGAGTTTGCTTTAGTAAGTGAACGTTATCTCCCGGAGTTACTTTGTTTAGTTTACCGTTATTTTAGAAGTTTAGCTCTGCTCCTGTAACATCGGGGTTGTGAACATTTGATTGGTTTATTCAGTTTCTATTTTGCTAATCAAGAGTCGTGTGTTATGCTCTTGAATTTTTGAGGTTATGTCATAATGGAGACTTTTGTCGAATTGTTCTAATTCAAATAAGGTATTTTATTGAGACTTAATTATTGTGAAGCATACTTGTTTGATGATTTTTGTTGTGATGATACCCTAAGTGAAGTTGAGCATGCGATGACATGTGTATTTGAATGCTTTAACTTATTTGATATGTGTATGGAGTAGGTTTTGTTTTATGAAAAGTGGCATCTTAAACGTGTGCATTATTATCAATACTTGATTTATTGTATGATTTATCTGTTTCGGGCTTTAGGGTGTTACATTCTTCGCATGGGTTTGATCCTTAGCTTCTGCATTTTTATTATTCTCAGAACTGGATGACGCACCCCACATTTCCTCTCGGTTATTTGAGAAACCTAGGTAATATATAAGTAGTATTACCTCAATTTACAATAATAACCGAGGGAAAAACATTGTTATTTGTTTTTTTCTTCTATTTTTAGTTTGAGCCTGTATTACAGAACCATATTTTGGCCAGTTATTAAAACAAATACATTTTTGCATAACCATATTTTGGCTATTTATGAAACAAATACTTTCTAAAGTTTTTCCATTTCTCAAAAAGAATCATTGTACCAAAAAAATCATTATTTACACCATTTGCAAAGGCAAAATGGCACATGCACACCTTATAATTTTACAACAAATTAAAACTAAAACAAATGATTCATAAACAAAAGAAATAACAAAAATACAAAGTCTCGTAGGCCATCCAAAAGTTTTATTCTATGATTTGTCATCTCTCATTATGAACCTAAATTTTGAACCACTTTTGAAATCGATTAAGTGTTGTTCCTATTGGACTGACTCTTCGGATGGGCTGAATTTTAGCAAAATAACAACTTGGAGAAGTGTCCAAGTGCTTAAGATTGGTCAAGCTTGATAAAGTTGTATGAAGTTGTATAAAGGACACATGTTAGGCACGATGCTCCACCATGTTGGTACAACATATGAGCCTTGTGCAACAGGTGCCATAATGTTAGGTTTTTAAATGTGTTATGCAGAAGATTAGTCAAATATTTTATTATTATTAATTAAACAATATGATTAGATGATTTGTTTGACAATTGGATGGAGTTTAATTCAGATTTAAATGAAGATTTTGAATTTGAATTAAAAACAAATTATATCTTGTTGGAGACATTCAAGGAGAAAATCAAATATCCAACAAATTGTGTAGAGATTTTGGGCGAAAATATCTGAAGATCCATAAGTAAAAAGCCCATAGTTATTTGCTATACAAGGAAATTAAAACCCACATTGAAAGACAAACACTCTCATTGAAAATCTTAGAGTATTAGGTTATGTGTCGTGTATTTACGCTAATTCCCTAATAGGATTAATGTAGAATCTTTATATACACCTCTATGTTTCAGTAACTTGGAATAAAAGGTTTGTGTAATTGAGTTGTAATCAACATTGTTTGTGTACACCTCTATGTTTCAATAACTTTGCATAGAAGGTTTGTCTAGTTTAGTTATAATTAACATTGTTTATGTACACCTCAATGTTTCAGTAACTTGGCATAAAAGATTTGTCTATTTGAGTTGTAATCAACATTGTTTATGTAAACATCTATGTTTCAGTAACTTGGCATAAAAGGTTTATCTAGTTGAGTTGTAATTCACTCATCTTGTGAAGATCGAAGTCGATCACTAGGGTTTAATGGTTGTTTCCCCTGTCATTGGGATTGCGGTAGAGAAGAAAGTGAGTAGGTTATCATATTTAGGGGGACGCTCTAAATAGAGAATCATTGGGTAGGGTTAGGAAGATGAATTGAACGACATATGGTTTATTGTTGCTTGTAAGTTTAAATGTACAATTTATTTCCTTTCTTGGGTTGTGGACTCTGGTCCTCATACGTTGGTGTAGTTTCACCAAAATGGGTAAAGAATTGATTGTGTTCTTTATTTTTTTCCCGCCCCATCATCTATTATATGTTGGAACAAAATTGATATCATATCCATTGGGTTTTGATGATAACAAAGTATTTAAAGAACAATTGGTTATTCTAAGATTTGTTCAAGTATGCAAAATTATATCATTAAGAATAAATAAAGAAAAGTTTGAGGAATCTAAATATAAAGATCAAACTCTGGCTCTGGAGATCACTTTTGAAGACTTTGCCTCTGATGGAGATCCAGACTCTAAAGAAGTCAACTCTGAAGAAATTCATCCTCTATTGACCCGGACTCTGAAGCTTCGAAAGCCAAGAAGAGGACTCTGATATGATTAGTCTCGGAAGAGTGATGTTTGAAGGAAGTCAGCCTCTGAAGTAGAGTCTCTTCAATCAACGCAACTCCGACAGTCTTGGAAACCTTTTTTATCATGTGAAGACTTAAGGAAAAATCTCTCTTTTGGTTGTCTAAGCTTTAACAGACCATTCCACTTGCAGAAAGGTGTTTTCTTGATGTGTCTAATCAAGTACAAAGGTTAGCCAACCTTTTGGTGAAAATCTTCAACATATCTTTTCTCTCTTTTCTATTCAAGGAGTTAAAGGACTGAAGAAGAAGACTACCACACAATAATACACCATACCACAAGAATCTGAAACTTGACAATCAAGGAGAAGATACCTTATCAATATTGTTAGACTTAGAACATCTTAACACTTGTATATTTTAGAAGTTCTTAAATTCTTAGTGTCTTTCTAAGTTGTATTTTGTCTACACCTCTGATTGTATAACAATTGTATTTGTTACCTAAATATCTTAAAAGTTTTTTATAGAGTTAGAAGTCTCTTGCTTTAGTGCTTTAGAATTTGAAGTCTTGAGCTTGTGGGCTTGAGCAAGGAAGTCTCAGACTTGTGTGTTTGAGAAAGGAAGTCTTGAGCTTGTGGGCTTGAGAAAGGAAGTCTCAAACTTGTGTGTTTGAGCAAGTAACTCTTATACTTATGTATGTAAGCAAAGAAGTCTCTTTCTTGTGTGCTTAAGCATTTTTAATCAATTTGGTTATATCGAAAATCCCTTGGAACTACAAGGGGACTAGACTACTCTTAAGTTGTGAGAGGAACCATGATAAATTGCTTATGTTCTTGTTTTTACTTTCTTGCTTATGTACTTAAATATTCTGCTGCTATCAACCTTGATCATCCAAATCACGTTTTGGTTTAGAATATGATAAGGTCTTTCAGAAGTCAATCAAGTCTTCTAAGTCAGACTCTGAACCAGGTGTTTAAACACTGGTTGAGAAACATCAGAAGCAGAAGTTGAAAAGGTCTAAATTAGAAAAAAGCCACAAAATTTGGCCCCCTTCTTGTGTTTTTCTCACCTCCATTATAGTGGTTCTAGTATTCTTGTCAAACCTATTATCGGAGCATCGTGTTCGACATCTGTCCCCTGAGGAACAAAATTTCATTAAGATCACCAACAACAATAACAACATTAAATATTTAGTAAATATATATTACTAAGTGATGTAAAACATTTACTTACTAGTTTTCCCATATCCCCTCTTGATGATCACAACGAATAACATGGACATCATTATCATAATCATTTTCTTATGATGAGATACATACATGTGTTACGAAAGAGTAAAATCAAAATTAAAATCTTAATTTTCATCACTATTAGAAATATCTTTTCCTTGAATAATAATTGACCATCTCGTGTTATAATGATCAGTGATACAAAAAACTTATTTTTCTTGGGATTCCATGATGAATGGTTCGTTCATATATATCTTCTTTCGAAGATAAACCCATGTGAATCCTAATTCATCTGTTTTTACACCAGTGTTACTGTCAATCCACTTGCACTTAAATAAATACACTTTAAAAGTATCAAAATCAATCTCCATAATCTCCTCAATGACCCCAAACTACGCTCTAGATGCCAATATACGATTCTTACATTTCAACTAGAGAAGTACATGGATTGAACTTAAACAATAACCACACTATTTTGCAGGGTACTACGATCATTCTTTGATTTTGTATATAATGAATGTTTAGTAATGCCGTATGCACTCCAAGTTATCATATTAAACTTAGGCATATGTGACATCCATTTAATTGTCTCTGATGCACCACTCATTTTAGAAACCATTTCCTTAAACCAAGTTATGAAAGTTTTGCCATGCTTTCTCCACAATATTTTTTCACTCATGCGAGAGAATTTTTCCTTGATAAGACTTTTGTGAATGGTCAAGTAAGGTTGAACTTCACTAATATTACTCAATATATACAAATGAGCTTGAAGAAATCCATCTCTGTCAAATGTATTAACATTTAAACCTTGAATACATTTATCATCATATCTTCCATCATGACGAGAATCAAAAATTTCTATAGACTTTGCTTCTGATAAATAGTTTGTACAAAACTGAATAGCTTCTTTGGTGATATACCATTCAATGATCTAAGCTTCCGAAGAGTGATAATAATTTTCATACCCTTTAAAGATCTTAATGTATAGCTCTACTAGATACATCCACCGTAAATAAACTGGACCACAAATTCTAATCTCCCTTACTAGATGAACAACTAAGTCAACCATAATGTCAAAAACTTATGGAGGGAAAAACATCTCTAATTGACATAAGATAATTGCATCCTCATGTTCCAACTCATCTAAATTTCTAGGTTCAATGACTTTACTGCTTTTAGCATAGAAGAATAAACACAAACTGGTTCTAGTTACCCTTACATTTTTTGGTAGAATGCCATGGATAGCCACTAGTAGAAGTTATTGCATCAAGACATGACAATCATGAGATTTTAATCCAACTAATTTTAGATCATTCATTGGCACAAGTTTCTTCATATTTGATGAGTACCCCTATGGAACTTTGATACCGTATAAACAATCGCACAAACTTTTTTTTTCTTTTTTAGACATAGTGTGACTTGCCGGGGGCAAATATGTTATATTTCCTATATCTTTTGGGGATAACTCTTGTCATATACCCATAACCACCATATCTTCACGCGATTTCTTTGTATCTTTTAACTAGCATTTAATGTTTATTAGTGTTCCAATCAAACTATTACATACATTTTTCTCCCCACGCACTAAAGGCTAGTCAAAAGATACTAAGAAATTCTGTGAAGATATGGCGGTTATGGGTATATGACAAGAGTTATCCCCAAAATATATAGGAAATTAACCATATTTTCCCCTTGCATGTCACATTATGTCTAAAAAATAAAAAAATAAGTTTTTGTCGGGTATCAAAGTTCCACAAGGGTACTCATCAAATATGAAGAAACTTGTGTCAATGAATGACATCAAGATAATGTCTTACATCGTGACTAGACCAATATGGAAGATAAAAGAACACTGACCTCTTATTCCAAATATTTTTCTCCACATTCCCTTTTCGTTTCTTTCCAAAGACAACATTAATATGTTGTTGTCTTTTATAAATGTCCTTCCCGATTAAGGGCTTTTGAGCAATACAAAACTCATATTTTCAATCAAAAGGCTTATGCAATCTACGGTATGGATGGTTAAGTCTTAGAAATTTTTGATCCCCAAGGTAAATAATATTTTTTTTTCATTTTTTAATCGGTAGAAACATGTATCATATTCACATATTAGACACACTTTATGTCCTTTGATGTTGTACCCAGACAAATTACCGTATGAAGGAGAATCATTGATTAGGCAAAACAACATGGCACACAACTTTAAGTTACCTCCTACATACGCATCATAAACATCAACTCCTTCCTCCCACAAGAATTATTAAATCTTCAATAAATGACATTAAATAAATATCTATGTCATTCTGTAAGACCCCAATTTTGACCCTAAGATCCCTCGTGCAATTTCATCATAAGCATTAGCATTGGGATCATACCTTGGCATCCTCCTTACCCCTCTTTCATTGGGTTTGTTTTGGGAGAGATCACCAAGAACTATGTGATTGTATCATACTTGTATTTTATCATTTCACTAACCAAAATACCAAAAATATGTCTTTGCATTTGCTTAACTCTTTTGTAGGTAGGGCATGGTCTCCATTGATCTATCAAGTCCATATCTAGGGTTTGAGACCCTCATGAACAAAGAGCACAACCATGGATTGATTCAAGGATGGTCATAAACATCATATATGAGTCCTAATGATATCTACATGTTATATTGATCAAGTTTTCTTCAAGAGTTTGAGGGTGATTTGCCTTGGAAACCCTAGTTTGACTGGGTATCTTGAGTAACTTCTCCAATAAGCTATCTCACCAATTGATCAAATTTCTCAAGGGGAACTTCAAATTTCATCATATTATGCATATATGAGCTAACATGAGCCTAGGAAGTCAAGATAATTGAAGGTTAGCAAGTTGGTTGATGGTGGTTGGCCAGATGAATTCATCTAATCAAAACTGGGTCTCCCTAGACCCTATCTCCTACAATTTTCACCATATGAAAATTATTCCAAGAGAAAACTTACTCTAAATGACATTCCCAACAACTTTTGTGTTGAGAACTAGAGCTAGTTTTCCTTGGAAAATCATTTTCTATGTTGCAACATTAAAGGTCATTTTGTCTAAACCCTAATTTAAAAGTCAACTTCCCAAGGCCATAACTTGCTCAATTTTTATGAGATGAAATATTTCCAAGTTGCACAATGAAATTCAAGATCTCTACTTCAACTTTGATGTTTTGAGTGAGAGCTGATTCAACTTTTATGAGCATGTGATATGAGGTTACATTATAGGTCCTTTTTGACCTATATCATTGATCAAGTGATTTTTCCAAACTTCAAAAATGCATAACTCTATCATTTTAAATCCAAATGACATGAAATTAGTGACCATTTTTAAGGTATTTGAGAGATCGACAACTTTGGTGAAGACAATTTTCTCATTTGAAGCTCACATAAAAAGTTAATCAAGGTGGAATATTGAGACATATGGCTTGACACTTAGAAAAAATTTCAATATGTTAAAATTTCCAAACTTCCACCTCAAAATTCTTCAAGTTCCAAGCTCCAAATGGAAACGTGTTGAACATGAAAGTTGTTCCTCTTGACTTAAGCTTTCCAAAAAGTCCAAATTCATCTATTTTGGATAAGAAATGAATAGGTTGCGCATAGCTTGAACATGGTATCATCATTTGGCAAGATTGAACTTCAAACATCCATGCACAATTGCCTAGCATTCCAACATGACTTCAGCCTTGCTTACACTCAATTGTGGATCAGATAGAGTGATTTCATGGGCCTGCACACGCCCATGCACTCATGCATCACACATTGCTAATTTTGGAAGTTCATTTCAAATGTGCAAATATCAACTGAATCTGCTATAAATAGAGCTCCATATGCTCAGAATTTCACACACATTCGCGCCAGCTTTGATCCCAAACCTCTATCCATCACATTCCAAAGGATAATCCTGAGAATTTCACTTGAAATTGAGTTTGAATTCTCACTGTTTTGAGATTCAAAACTCCAGGGATCCAAGACCTTTTGAGCATTCAATTCTGCTTCTGCAAGCATTTGGAGTGAGATCAAGCACGAGCCAAGGCAAGAATAGTTGAATCCAGACCTACATTGCAGGTATTTTCCAGAAATTTTAATCTCTTCGATTCTCTCTAAATCTTGCTCAATTCTCTTGATTCCTTGGTTGTCTGAAGTCCTACCAATGTAGTCAAGAAGATTGAGTTGCTTTGAGTCCAAATCGAAGCAAGTCAGTTCATGTACCTCAAATTTCAACTCCATGTATTTCTCAATATACTTGGAGTTAGGATAAATTGAGGTCAAATTCGTGCTCAGTGCCATTTTTACTTTGAAATCATGTCCTTCTTTTTAATTTTGGTGATGGTTATGACTGAACCAGTCCGACGAGGCTCGCCTGAGAAGGAGACCGGAGCTATAGCTCCGATGGTGAGTTGGCGTGTTCAGAGCCACATGATCCTTTTGAAATGAAATAATCTCGTGCGTTGGTTTGAATTACCTTTCCTGTGCCGCGCTGACTCAGGCGTATCGTGGATTGCGCGCTTGTGACCACTTGATCTGCCACCTCAATTAATGAGGGAGATCAAGTGGTCCACGTTTTTTCTGATCATTTAATTTTCATTTTAATCCTTTTATTTTCATTAATTCATATTAATTTTAATATTGATACAAAAAATATGAGAGTTTCACCAAAAAATTTCAAATAATTTCCTCTTTCATATTCTGAATTAAAATTCTTTTTTGGATCATTATTAATATTTTTCATGATTTAATTTATTTTTTATTTGTTTTTAATGATTTAATTTATTTTTTGGATCATTATTAATATTTTTCATGATTTAATTTATTTTTTATTTGTTTTTAATGATTTAATTTATTTTTTGGATCATTATTAATATTTTTCATGATTTAATTTATTTTTAATGATTTAATTTATTTTTAAAGATTTAATTTATTTTTAATGATTTAATTTGTTTTTAATGATTTAATTTATTTTTTGGATCATTATTAATATTTTTCATGATTTAATTTATTTTTTATTTGTTTAAAAATACTTTTGAATGTCCAAAAATTATGAATTTTTTCTCCAAGGTCTTTTGACCTTGTTTGACCTATGATAAATCTCATGGCCATTTCTTTGGTGTTTTGATGAGGTTTTAGGAATTGGACAAACCATATTTAATTTAAATGCCTTATTTTGGTATTTTTAAGTTGATTAAATGCCAAATAATTTTTTTGACCAATTGTGATGACTTGCTGGTGTTTGACTATTGTTGTTGGGCCTTGGTCAAGGTTGATTTGACTTTGTCAAATTATTATCATTGGATTTAGGGGATTGATGGAATGTACATTCCATCTCCCAAAATGAATGGATGATATTAATTTGGTAGAAGTCCTCCTTTGACCAATTTGTGTTTTGATCCATTCCCCCCCCACTTCATCTTACTCCCCTTCTTCATTCATTCATTCCATTTGGCCTATGATATCTCAAAACCCTAAGGCTAGTTGATTGAAAAATTAACATGAGTATGGATGAGATTAGGCCACACCTTTTGCATATCTTTTTTTGTGTGTGGTATGTTTCATGAGCATAGTCTATTATACTATGTCTCTAACATGCATTAACACCAAAACTCTATTGCCCAACCTCAAATAGTTGTGACTTCTACATAAGTCCAATTACGATTGCTTAACATATCGCTAAATTTGTGACACAAAAGGCATAAGCATTCTAGTTAGTGAGATTGTAAGTCTCCCCTCTTTCATGGTATTGTGTGGAAACTTGGCCTTTTCTCCTTCCTTTGGAAGATGTCTTGGTTCAAGGATCCATGCTTATGATAAGTGGGTTGAGTGTTCTCCAAAGAATGTCTTAAAATGAAAAGCAAAAGCAAAACAATACTAACTTCTAACCTATTAACTACTAACATTTAAATTCAAGCCATTTACCTTAATGCAATTTACTTTTAGCATTTTATTTCATTTGCCATTGTTCATATCATTCTAATTGTTTATGTTAATGCAATTTTCACTTTGTCCATTTAGACCATATTGTGTGATATATTTTGTTTGTGTATACTTTGCTTGTTTGTGTGGTCTTTGACCATTAATATACATAATAACCACAAAAAACCCTAAAAAACTTTTGTGTGGACTGTTGGCTTGATCTTGGGCAAATGGACTTAGAATCTAGGCAACCTTCCTATTCTAAAGGACTTGGCCAATGCCAACTTATTGAGAAACCAAGTGCTTGAAATTTGAAACTTCATATGATACATCATTCAAGATCTCTCTAAGTTCATCTGCAACATGATCATTGTGAAGCTGTTATTTTGAACCTGTGACTTGTGAAATTCATCTGTTACATGGGCTACTTTGAGGAAGATCATGGAATGGATAAGCTTGGATGTGGCCATCTTTATTTGATGCTTTTCTCTTCAAGATAATATAATTGTGCATCTGTGTGTTGCTTGATTCTAAAAGTCCAAGAGAACTCTGGGTTTCTATTGACATTTTTGTCTATTGGATTGCTACCCATTTGGTCAGATCTTTTCAACTCTAAACTTTTAATTTTGTACATAGGATAGTCTCTTCATCTTCTCCCCATTTCTTTAATTTCAAAATCTCTCCCTCCCTTTTCAAAATCTTCTTTGATTGAACCCATTTTGTTCTAAACTTTTACCACTTTGCAAAAAGATAGAAACTTTGGCCTTATGTCATTGCACTTTCAAACTTCTTTTCTTAAATCAAACTTGTAAATAAACTTAACTATACTTGACTTGAACTTTCAAAAAGACAAAAAGAACTAACTCATTCAAACCATTTTTAGGCCTTTGAGCCTTTCAAACTTAATTTTGTTAAAAAGAAATTCATCCACTTTGAAATTTGTATCACGAACTACGAGGTTTTGATCCCTCATTTTTATGTTGGTATGTAGGCACAAGATCGAAGGTATTGTCAAACACAAAAAAATAATTAATGAATTCTTTTCTCATCCCCCCATTCTGTTTGTTTGTAAACATCACTTTATACCAAGTACATATGCACACAGAAAGGGCTCCCTAGGACACTTTGGGTGCTAACACCTTCCCTCTGTGTAACCAATCCCCTTACTTGTAATCTCTGACTTTTTATTAGTTTTGATTTAAAAACTTCTTAATTTTGGGTTTTGTTCATACTTTTTCTATTTTCCCTTGGAAACAATAAAAGCGCGGTGGCGACTCTTGTTATTTGATCTCTAGCTTATCCATAGCTTGATGATCATGAATTTACTGCTATATATTCCTAGTTGTTTTGGACACGAAATCACGATTGATAACATCATATATATGGGGTTCATGCACAACCATATAGATAGATTATAAATCATGAGAATAATAGGCCATGAACGATGGCTAATACTCAAATTACCAAACATGTTCATTCCGTCGGTGGCAAGTCCAAGCATAAGGTTCCTTGGGTCAAGGGAAAAATCTGGAAACAACGTATCAATTTTCTTCGTCGAATGTCGATGCTTAGATAAAAAAAAATAGATCGTCATTGAAGATCAATTCTTAGATCGAAACAAAAAGAGACCTTCTTCGAAGATCGATGCTTAGATTAAAACAAAAGGAGACCGTTTCTGGAGATCGGTTTTAGATCGAAACAAAAAGAGATCATCATTGAATATCAGTGCTTAGATCGAAACAAGTTGTCGCCAACTTGAAAGTCGATGCTTAGACTAAGGATACATTCATCGTCCTCTATCGGAAGGTCAATGCTTGGATCAAAGTAAAGAGATTTGCTGGTAATCTGAGAGGTCGACAATTACTCACAAGTTAGCATGAGTCATTTAAGTGACCATATACTAGGGAGGTTCCAAAAAAGACTTACTAGGGAGCGAACTCGTTGGGGAGCCACTTTTTGAAAGGACTCAATGGGGAAATTACTTAATGGGGAAATAAATAAGCATTTTTGCATGTGGAATTGTAATTGAAGATGAGAAAAATACACAAGAAGGGGAGGTGGTTGAATTGTGTATGATAATTATTTTTGTACTTATGCAACTAGTTTCAGAATATAAACAAGTTCAAAGTCTGAACATAAAGTTATGTTGCAGCGACATGATAAATAGTTGTAAGTAAAAGTAAATAAACATATAAAGTTTATCCTGGTTTTTAAGGTGACGAGAAACACAAGAAATGGGGGGTTTTAATTGGGTTTCTAAAAATGAAATATTTTTCACCCCAATACAAAAAAAATAAAAAAAAATAAAAAAATAGTGGAACTATTATTTTAATTCTGGTTCGCGGTTAACTAAGCTACCTCTAGTCCACCCACCAAGGTAATTTCGCCTTAGCAACAAGGAATTAATCCACTATTATCAAACTTGATTACCACACAAAGATCAACTGTTGATAACATGAAATAATATCACATTTTTGGACTTGATTTAATTAAATTATATTATTATTTGTTTCAATTTATTTCATATTATTCGATATTACGTGGTATTTTCCCTTCTATTTGTCTCAGGTAACTTATTTGAAGCATAAGTGAAAAAGGAAGAAAAGGGGGTGCAAAAAGAGGATGAAAGCAAATTCCACTAAAGCTCAGCCCACAATTACATGCCAGAAGCGCTGAAGCTGTGACGACCGCCACACAAGGTGTGACGAGCGTCACGCCCCCTGCTAAGTGTTACGAGCGTAACACAAGGTGTGACGAGCGTCACACCCCCATTCCTATATTTTTGGGTTTGACGCGTAACAGAAGCAACGGAAGCACGTTCCTCCTCTTTCTTCGCTTGACCAATTGACGTGAGAAATCTACCAAAGGGAAACGGTTACAAATAAGAGTAATATAAATAGAGCCAAAGATGCCAACCCTGAAGCTCCCTCGGTCTCGCTTCTTTTTCCGCCGTGCAAGCATTTACAGCATTAATTTTCTACAGCTTTCTATTATTAGCAATTTTTATATTTCCTTTTCTTTTCCAGTCAATTTTCAGAGCACTTAATTAATTTTTCACACAATAGTTTCTACACCGGAAATTATTGTGTATCTTTTACTGGATCTAACCTTACGTTAGATCATAGTATTTTATTCCTTTGCTTTTATTTTCCTGTCCGATTGAAGATTGCAAGAACAAATCCAACCGGTCTGTGGTGGAGTGTTCAAGATTCCCATTAATTATTCAGGTTCTTTAATTTATTTTTTTAATTTATATATGCTCTGCATTACTGTTTATTTATATTGTTTGCCTGATATGGTTTTATTTAAGCATGATAATTGTTCAGACCTGTTTAGCATGTCCGGCTAATTAATTTAGATATCGGTATGTAAAGTAAGCGGAATAAGGAATCAAAACTAAGTTGGTTTAATTTTATTTAAAATTAAAGTCACTCTTTTTATGGTCTCAATTTACAGAGTTAATACCAAGGTTTTTGTACGAAAGTAAAAGACATAAAGAAGTTAAAATCAATAGAACGACGGCTTGAGTTTTTAAATGGACAGTGTAAATTGGACATCAATTCTAAATCAGTGCGAAAGCAATTTTTAGAGTTAATTAAATTCTAATCTTTTTCAAAAAGTATTTTTAAAGGTTAAATGTGAGGACGAGAGTTAAGCAGTTAAGTTTAATTATATAATCTAAGTCAATATAGCGAGAGTTTGAGACGAGGGTGTTTAAACGGTTATTATTTTAATGAAAAGAGTTTCTATAGATTCTGTTGTTTTCAAAAAGTGATTTTGGACTTAACTAATAAGTGACAGCTACGTTAACATAAAGTCATAGTCTATTCAACAGAGCGAGAGTTTGAGATAAGACTTTTAAATCAATAGTGTCTACTGAAAAGATTTATTTTAAAAACCAAAAAACCAACGAAGATTTGATTCCCTAATTACGACGAACTACATACCGATATCCGCTTAATTAATATTTAAATTAGATCCAATTTTAGTTTTACTTTTCCCCCTAATCATCAAAGTATCATCCGCCTTAGCTTTACGAAGTAACCTTAGAAAATGGTATATCGATTCATAAGTCCCTGTGGGATCGATATCTTTTAAAACTACGCGATAGAAGTGTGTACTTGCAGTTAGTACCCCAATAGACTTATAAAGTCGCGATCAAGTTTTTGGCGCCGTTGCCGGGGACTTTTATTTAGTCGATATCATAACCCTTCTGTTATGCTGTAGAGACTAAGGCAATTTTTTCTTTCGTTCGTTGATTTGTATGCCACACACTCGCTCACAAGGCGAGCCGTTTTACTTACGAATCAACGACATTGAACTATATCTCTGAGTCTTACGACGAATTCGGGAATATCGTGCTGCAAACAATCCCCCTCCTATCGAAGTGCCCGACCTCAAAAATCTTCTTCCTTCGCCGATACCCGAGATGGCAGAACCAGCTCGTACTCTTCGAGATTACGCCGCTCCATCGCAAGATGAGCCGCATTCGAGTATTGCTCCACCCGCAATCGAAGCAAACAACTTCGAACTTAAACCTTCGCTGTTACAAGCAGTGCAACAGAATCAATTCTCTGGAAATCCTACCGAGGATCCAAACCTTCATTTATCCGTATTTGTCCAATACGCTGATACTGTTAAAGCTAATGGTGTCACTTCAGAGGCGATTCACTTCGTCTTTTTCCCTTCTCGTTAAGAGATAAAGCTAGAAGATGGCTTCAGTCTCTTCCTTCCAACTCGGTCACCACATGGAATGAGTTGAAGAAAGTCTTTCTTGCCCGATATTTTCCTCCAAGCAAAACAGCTATGTTGAGAGCCCAGATAAATGGATTTAAACAGAAAGATAACGAGTCTCTTTTCGAAGCATGGGAAAGATACAAAGACATGATGAGACTTTGTCCACACCATGGTTTAGAGGACTGGTTAGTAATTCATACCTTTTATAATGGTCTCTTATATAACAGAAGGTTAACAATAGACGCCGCCGCAGGCGGTGCGCTTATGGATAAACCTTACGCCGATGCTTATCAACTTATCGAGAGCATGGCCCAAAACCATTATCAGTGGGGAAGCGACCGAACAATGGTAGAAAAACCTCAAACGAAAAGTGGCATGTACGAGATAAGTAGCCTTGATCATGTTAATGCAAAAGTGGATGCTCTGGCCCAGAAAATTGAAAGTTTAAATGTATCACCTCCAGCCACCGTGGTTGCCGCAACTCAAAATTGCGAAGTCTGTGGAATCCAAGGTCACACTCCTGCAGATTGTCAACTCCTAACAGGAATCCAAGCAGAGCAAGTGAATTATGCTCAAGGAAATCCCTACTCGCATACCTATAAATCAAACTGGAAGAACCATCCTAATTTTTCATATAAGAGCAATAATGCTATATACGCACCAGGACAAGCTCCCAGTCAAGCCCCACCTATACCCCCTGGATATCAAAAGCCGACCCCATCTACACCTAACAATAATGTTCCTAGGAAATCCAACTTGGAAATCATGATGGAGAACTTCATAGCTTCTCAACAGCAAACCAATAAAGATTTCTTAAACCAGAATGTACACACTAGCGAACAAATCAAACAACTAGCAAGTAAAGTAGATGCCCTGGCTACCCATAACAAAATGCTGGAAACACAAATATCACAAGTAGCTCAACAACAAGCGCCTAGCGCTGCCCCAACTGGTACATTTCCTGGACAGCCCCAACCTAATCCGAAAAGCCACGCTCATGCAATCATATTGAGAAGTGGAACAGAGGTAGAAGGGCCGTCTGATCCAAGAATTGAAAACCAAAACTCTAAAAAGTCAACTGAGGAAGAAAATAAACCTAAGGAAAAGGAGGAGAGTAATAAGGAAACCGTAGAAAAGAAAGAACCTTATGTACCTCCACCACCTTATAAACCACCTATCCCTTACCCTCAAAGGCTTATTAAAACCAAAGATGCGGGCCAATTTAAAAAATTTGTTGACTTACTGAAACAATTAAACGTCACAATTCCTTTTACAGAAGCTATTACGCAGATGCCCTCATATGCTAAGTTCTTAAAAGAAATTCTTTCTAATAAAAGGAAACTTGAAGAAAGCAAAACCGTTACACTCACTGCTGAATGCAACGCTATAATCCAGAATATGCCTCCTAAACTTAAAGATCCTGGTAGTTTCTCTATACCCTGTCACATAGGAAAATTTGTCATAGACAAAGCTCTATGCGATTTAGGAGCCGGTATCAGTGTTATGCCTTTATCCATATGCAAGAAACTGGAAATGGGAGAATTAAGACCAACTAAAATGTCTGTGCAATTAGCAGATCGTTCCGTTAGATATCCTGTAGGAATTCTTGAAAACGTTCCCGTGCGCATAGGTCAATTCTACATTCCAACCGATTTTATAATTATGGACATAAGAGAAGATGAAGTTACACCCATTATATTGGGAAGACCATTCTTAGCAACCGCCGGTGCTATCATAGACGTAAAACGAGGACGACTCACTTTCGAAGTAGGAGAAGAGAAAATTGAGTTCATTCTTTCCCAATTTTTGAAAGCACCTGCAATAGACGACACATGTTACTTCATGGATATCATCTATGAATGCATAAAAGAAACAGAGTTAGAAAATGACAAATTGTCTGACTATCGTGTAGAAGACAGACTTAACCAATGTTTAGCGATGACATCGGATCCTACGCAATGCCTTAAGAAACCAAACCTCGACCTGAAAACACTTCCCAAAAATATGAGATATGAATTCCTAGACTTAGAACTTGAACGACCAGTGATAGTTAATGCAGACCTAGGAAAACTCGAAACCGAAAAACTCCTACATATCTTAAGAAAATACCCAACCGCACTAGGATACAACATCACCGATCTTAAAGGGATAAGTCCTTCTATTTGTATGCACCGCATCATGCTAGAAGAAGACTGTAAAACTTCTAGGGAACATCAGAGGAGACTAAACCCGATCCTGAGTGAGGTAGTGAAAAAGGAAGTAACAAAGTTATTAGAGGCAGGTATCATATATCCTATATCTGATAGCAAATGGGTTAGTCCTGTACACGTAGTACCAAAGAAAGGAGGTATAACAGTTATTGAAAATGAAAAAGGAGAAACTATAACCAAACGAATCGAATCGGGATGAAGAATGTGCATTGACTATAGGAAACTAAACAAAGCAACCCGAAAAGATCATTTCCCTTTACCATTCATTGACCAGATGTTAGAACGATTAGCAAAACATTCTCATTTCTGCTATCTAGACGGATACTGAGGCTTCTTTCAAATACCAATTCATCCTGATGACCAAGAAAAGACAACATTCACATGTCCTTTTGGTACCTTCGCTTATCGACGAATGCCGTTCGGCTTGTGCAATGCTCCTGCAACCTTCCAAAGGTGCATGATGGCAATATTCGCCGATTTTCTCGAAAACATCATGGAAGTATTTATGGATGATTATTCCGTATGCGGACAAAGCTTTGAAGAATGTCTTGAAAACCTAGAAAGAGTTCTAGAACGATGTGTAAAAGTAAACCTAGTACTTAATTGGGAAAAATGTCACTTTATGGTACAAGAAGGAATTGTTTTAGGACACATCATATCAAATAGAGGAATTGAAGTAGACAAAGCCAAAATAGAAGTAATCGAAAACCTTCAACCTCCAAAAACTGTGAGAGAAGTACGAAGCTTCTTAGGACATGCCGGTTTTTACCGACGATTCATTAAAGATTTCTCTAAAATAACTAAACCTTTAACCGGATTATTGATGAAAGATGCTGAATTCATCTTCGACAATAAATGTTTAGAAGCATTTCAAACGCTTAAACAAGCATTGATCTCCGCGCCCATAATGCAGGCTCCAGATTGGAATGAACCATTCGAAATAATGTGTGACGCAAGTGACTACGCCGTAGGTGCTGTCTTAGGACAACGAAAAGATAAAAAACTTCACGTCATATATTACGCAAGTAGAACCCGAGACGAAGCACAAATGAATTACGCCACGACCGAGAAAGAACTCTTAGCAGTAGTATTTGCACTAGATAAATTTCGTTCTTACTTGGTCGGAGCTAAAATAATCGTTTACACTGACCACGCCGCCATTAAGTACCTCTTAACAAAAAAGGACGCTAAACCTAGACTCCTAAGGTGGATTTTGTTGCTACAAGAATTCGATTTGGATATCAAAGATAAGAATGGAACTGAAAACGTAGTAGCAGATCACCTCTCTAGACTTGAAAACCTGGAACCGGAAAGAACATCAATCAACGATGATTTCTCGTACGATAAACTTATAGCTACTTTGGAAGAAAATAAAGCTGATAAACAGGTAGAGACCACCCTAGCTATATGTGTTACACCATGGTACGCCGATCTCGTCAATTATTTAGCTGCCGGAATAGTTCCACCTAATCTATCTTACCAACAAAAGAAACGATTCTTCCATGACATAAAACATTATTACTGGGATGACCCTTTACTTTTCAAAAGAGGCCCCGATGGTATCTTCCGTCGGTGTGTACCTGAAGAAGAGGTAGAAAATATAATCCAACACTGTCACTCCGCTCCTTATGATGGACATGCAAGTACATCCAAGACCTGTTCTAAAATCCTACAAGCCGGTCTTTATTGGCCAAACATATGGAAAGATGTACATAATGCCATCAAGAAATTTGATAGATGTCAACGCACAGGAAACATATCTAGACGTGACGAGATGCCACAAAAGGGCATTTTGGAAGTAGAGATTTTCAACGTGTGGGGAATAGATTTCATGGGACCTTTTCCGCCTTCTTTTGGTAACAAGTACATACTCGTAGCAGTTGACTACTTATCAAAATGGATTGAAGCTATAACGTCTCCAACAAACGACACACGAGTAGTAAATAGACTCTTTAAGAATATAATTTTCCCAAGATTTGGTGTCCCAAGAATAGTAGTCAGTGATGGAGGATCGCATTTCATATCTAAGGTACTCGAAAAACTACTGTTTAAGTATGGTGTAAAGCATCGAGTAGCAACACCTTACCATCCTCAAACCAGCGGACAAGTGGAAGTGTCTAACAGAGAAATTAAACACATATTAGAAAAAACAGTCGCCACCTCAAGGAAAGACTGGTCATCAAAACTATCCGAAGCTTTATGGGCATATCGAACCGCCTACAAAACTCCCATAGGAACAACCCCATTTAAGCTTATTTATGGAAAATCTTGCCACCTCCCGGTAGAATTAGACAATAAGGCCTACTGGGCTATTAAAAATCTAAATTTAAACTATAAGACCGCTGGTGAAAAGCGAATTCTTGACATAAACGAATTGGAGGAACTTCGACAAGACGCCTACGAAAACGCCAGAATCTACAAAGAAAGAACGAAAAAATGGCATGATAAACGTATATCAAGAAAAATCTTAAAACAAGGCGATATAGTCCTTTTGTTCAACTCTAGACTTAAGTTATTCCCAGGAAAACTACGTTCTAGATGGTCAGGCCCTTTCCAAATCACCAATGTCTTTCCAAGTGGAGCGGTGCAAATTAAAGGAAAATCTATTGAACCATTTATCGTAAACGGGCAGTGCCTAAAACATTATCATTATGCTGAGAACAATGAAGATTCGCAAGTCCTGCACTTAGACGTAATGCCTCCAGAATTTATAGATTATATTTGATAGTTTTTATGTCGAGCTTGCGACATTAAACAAAGCGCTTCGTGGGAGACAACCCACAAATATTTTTTATTTTTATTTCTTCTTTGACTATTCTTTTAAATTTTATTTAGTATTCATTCTTCATTTATTTTAATTTATAAAAAAATTCTTCTTTTCTTCTTTCGGCATTTGGCCAAATCCTGACTAAAACTCTTGTTTTTCTTTTCTCTAGCTAACACTAACCTGATGGGAAAAATTGATCGTATGGGTATCAAATTCAGAGGGAAAGCTCAGAAACAAAAGTTTGAGGAACTAGCAGAGAGAGAGATGCTACCTAGCTTGTATGCTGATGACTGGGCAATGACTGCCCTTGGACTAAGAGAAAGTGTCATGTATTTGTTGAGTCAAATAGGGTGGGAGACCACTCCTATTGGAAGACAATTCGTCACTTACCAGAGACTGACTCTAGAATTCCTTAGCTCTCTGATCTATCTACCCAGTCATGGAAAAGGAATAAGCAGAGGTTTCATTCAGTTCAGAATGTTCAACATGGAGTATCAATTTAACATTCGAGACTTTACTAACCTTTTAGGTTTCCCTACCTCTTTTGATACATTCACAGTGAGCCAAGAAGACCTTTTTGAATATAGAGAACTTGAACATTTTTGGGGAAGTTTGACTGGAAATGACGACCCCGAGGAACATGAGTTTCTTTCTGGAAACATACATAACCCGGCCTTTCGTTATTTCCATAAGATCCTGGCTCACACCCTTTTTGGGAAGAAGTCAAATATTACTACAGTATCACGTGATGAACTCTTCATCATATTTTGTGCTTCCCAGAACCATCCAGTGAATGGTGCCACTTTTATGTTGGCGAACTTTGACCGCCTTATCCAAGATGAACGAGCACCGATTCAAATAGGCGGATTGATAACCATGATTGGTAATGCTATCGGATTACGTCAACCTATGCTTGACCTAAGCCCTTTTTGTGGCATTGCGACTATGAGTATACCCTTCCTTTTCAACATTATGTTTATAGCAAACCTCGGGCCTGAAGAGTTCGAACTAATAATTGACAACCAAGTTCTTTGCCTATTCACCTTGCCTAGTCCGAGGACTAGTGTTCATAACCGCAATAACTGGCTCTACAACCTGAACGGAACACCTTCTCCTGCTAAATCTACTGAATCCATCCAGAACTATGAGATTTGTGACGACCAGATTCCTTATACTGAGTCTGACCCTCAGACACCATCTGGTTATTATGATATTGACCCTCCACCTCAACCTATCCCGACCGAAGAGTCGGCAATACCAGATCTTAGACATCATATGCCCGGAGCTAATTTTAACACCACCATTCAAGCTTTGATGTCAGAACAAGACGCCCTCAGAGAAGAGTTAGCTAATATGGGACAAGAATTTCTGGGATACATGAGCAGCATGACAAATCAATTCCACGAGTTGCTAAACCGTGTTAACTCATTCGCTCCTCCGGCCAGAGATCCTGCAAGTGGCTAGAAGTTGTTTTTCTTAGTTACTTAGTTTTAGTTTAGGCTATTTATTAGTTTTGTTTCACATTATTTTTAATATTAGTATTTGTTTTTCTTTCGCATGTTTGCTTTTGTTTTCCAATGTTACATTATGATTATTTTATGAAGCTATTGCATTATTGGTTTATTTTATTTTGATCTATGCAATTTCTATAATTACAAGTAATGATATCCACTATATGCTAATAATTACTATGCCTGTTAAAGAAATACATATATTATGGTAGTAGAATAGCATGCAAGGCAATTTAAAAGCATTACAATAGCAAAATAAAATAAGCATAAGCAAAACAAAATAACAAAATAAAATATAATAATAAAAACAAATTATGAAGCACCCACGCAAGCAGTGACCGTTGCAAGCTGACTGTGTGACGAGCGTCACACACGCCATCACGGTCGTCACACCAAGTGCCTGTGACGCCCGTAACACTCCTGTCACGAGCGTGACACCTTCAGACTAGGTGAACATTAGTAACCGTTGGGACATGACCGTTCACCCACCCCACTTTTTACCTTCCCCATTCACTTACCCATTTACTCACATTTACCCATATTTAATTATTTTTCACCCACTCCCTTTCCAACTTCCAAAACTTTTCCTATAAATACCCACCATACCTTTCTTTCTACATCATCCCAACATACATTTCTCCATACAAAATCCCTTTTCATCCCTTCTCCTCCTTTCAACCCACTTATCAGTATGACGGGAAACCAACAATTCGAAAATATCATCTTCCGATCCGAAGATGATAATTATCAAAGGGAGCAGTTCGAGCGTTTCCAACAGCGAGGTGTCGTATCTACCAGGTATCCTGATTTAAATTGTTTACAAGAATTAGGATTACTTCAGGGTATACAATGGATGCTCCGCCTCGCTGATTTAACCTTTCTATGCACACACAATCAACCTACCTACCCATCTCTCACCTTAGAATTTTTAAGTTCTTATTCGTACAACACTCCTACCGGTGAAGACGAGTACTTAACCGACACCGCAACCTTCCGCATGTTCAACACCGAATACTCACTATCCCAGGATCAGTTGAGTGCCATGCTACAGTTCCCTATAGGAGACCGAGTCCACCCAAGAATCCCTCCGAACTCCCAGTGGCACATAAACGCCTTCGACCTCTTTAGAAAAATATCTGGTGTTGAAACCAACAACTGGGATGTACTACTTGCTTCGCATATACATAACCCAACCATACGGTATTTTATCCGCATCCTGCAAAACACAGTTTTTGGAAGACCGAACAACAGCAAAGTCAACGCCAAGGAATTATTCTTCCTCCACTACGTCTTTGAAATGGATACAAAGGTAAACGCTGCTTCTTTCTTATTTCATCATATCCGCACCCTATGTGCTAGAGGTGGTCAACCTTTTGTGATTGGAGGATTAATAACCTCCATAGCACTTGGTTTGAATCTAGGGGACCGACTTCAAAATTTACAAGCTCTCCCACCCCTACTTATGGATATAAGCTATTGTCGGTCCAGCCGCCTAATCAAAAATAGGGTAGGCGGAAGATACTATCTTATGGTAAACAACCAAGAAGTCCCAAGCGTTGTTTTACCCAACATTGCCCTCACAGATGTCACCAACCCCAACTGCTTCATCTACGACCTTAATGCTCCCGAAGCTACCGAGCCTACACACGCAAACCCGCCTCCAGACAAGTTTGAAGAAACGGAGCAAGGTGATCAAGGTCCTGAGCAACAATCAATCCCGCTCAAACCTTCCGATAATGCAACTGGTCCATCCTCACGACGTCGCCGACGAAGAAGGCCAACAACCAACGACGACATCATGGATGCTATTGATGGTATGCAAGCGCAGAATCTCGAAGTGATGCAAATGATGCGCCAGATGCAACAACAACAGGAAGCGAGGAATGCAATAACCGGACAGCGGTTCACTGAGTTGCTCAGCAGGTTTGACGACTTAGGAGTACGTCAACGATCACCAGGTCCAAGAACAAGAGGCGGCAGGCAGCATTGACTTTAGTTTCTTTTTCTGTTTTCTATTTCTTTTGTTTTCTTTGAAACATTAGGGACAATGTTTCATTTAAGTGTGGGGGGGAAAACCTTGTTCTTTCAACCTTCCCTTTTCAAGTATGTTATTTTCCCTTTCATTGTTATTTCCCTTCCTTATTATGAAGAAAAAAAATTATAATATATATTTATTTTAAGTTAAGTCCCTAGTGTGAAAAATTTCTATTATCTATTCCCCTCAATTTTCATGAGCCATAACAAAAATTCAACACACTCAGTAAATATAAAGGTTGCTTATTTTATCAAACTTGAGTGAAATCAAGACAAAATTATTACCATACCAACGCTCTAAACAAACCTCAACATGTTAGATCAGAAAAGTACCTATTATACCAATCCCTTGAACTTTTAGTTTTATAGTAACCCCGAGTAGTTTATACAAGAAGTCAACACCATCTTAATAGCAAACTACGTGGAGAGCCGATGAATATAAGTGAATGATTCCCAAAATAACAAAAAAATATATATATCAGGAAATGCACTAATTAAGTTAGGTGATCCTTACCAGATCATTTAATCTAAAGGTTGCAGATCATACAAAAGCATAATACGAAAGATCCATTATGAGTTGGTTCAGCAGGTATCTGGTGCTAAACTTGGTAGGGCGGACTACGGTCCGATCCCCCGCAATTTGCAATGGACTAAATAACGAAGTTATCCAACTTATGTACCAGAACTTCAAGCTAAAAAGGGGATCAGAATCACTAACCGGTTACTCCACTATATGCGCGAAAAGATAAATGGCTTAATGTGATTTCGCTAGAATGAAAACGGGTGAAATAAGAGCAAAGGAACTAGGATAGCTATAATGGCGTTACTCGAACTGGTTTGCATAAGGTGGGGTTATCTGAGGTTGTAACGGTAGTTGTTGATGTTAAGGTTAAGCTCAGGTTATTTCTAAACGAGATTTACTTGCAACCTATTACGACTTGATTTGTGTTTGGAAATTTCATTTGGCTAATACTTTAAACTGATTTCTATACTTATCTAGCTTGAGGACAAACAAAGGTCTAAGTATGGGGGAGTTTGATAACATGAAATAATATCACATTTTTGGACTCGATTTAATTAAATTATATTATTATTTGTTTAAATTTATTTCATATTATTCGATATTACATGGTATTTTCCCTTCTTTTTATCTCAGGTAACTTATTTGAAGCATAAGTGAAAAAGGAAGAAAAGGGGGTGCAAAAAGAGGATGAAAGCAAATTCCACTAAAGCCCAGCCCACAATTACAAGTCAGAAGCGCTGAAGCTGTGACGACCGCCACACAAGGTGTGACGAGCGTCACGCCCCCTGCTAAGTGTTACGAGCGTAACACAAGGTGTGACGAGCGTCACACCCCCATTCCTATATTTTTGGGTTTGACGCGTAACAGAAGCAACGGAAGCACGTTCCTCCTCTTTCTTCGCTTGACCAATTGACGTGAGAAATCTACCAAAGGGAAACGGTTACAAATGAGAGTAATATAAATAGAGCCAAAGATGCCAACCCTGCAGCTCCCTCGGTCTCGCTTCTTTTTCCGCCGTGCAAGCATTTACAGCATTAATTTTCTACAGCTTTCTATTATTAGCAATTTTTATATTTCCTTTTCTTTTCCAGTCAATTTTCAGAGCACTTAATTAATTTTTCACACAATAGTTTCTACACCGGAAATTATTGTGTATCTTTTACTGGATCTAACCTTACGTTAGATCATACTATTTTATTCCTTTGCTTTTATTTTCCTGTCCGATTGAAGATTGCAAGAACAAATCCAACCGGTCTGTGGTGGAGTGTTCAAGATTCCCATTAATTATTCAGGTTCTTTAATTTATTGTTTTAATTTATATATGCTTTGCATTACTGTTTATTTATATTGTTTGCCTGATATGGTTTTATTTAAGCATGATAATTGTTCAGACCTGTTTAGCATGTCCGGCTAATTATTTTAGATATCGGTATGTAAAGTAAGCGGAATAAGGAATCAAAACTAAGTTGGTTTAATTTTATTTAAAATTAAAGTCACTCTTTTTATGGTCTCAATTTACAGAGTTAATACCAAGGTTTTTGTACGAAAGTAAAAGACATAAAGAAGTTAAAATCAATAGAACGACGGTTTGAGTTTTTAACTGGACAGTGTAAATTGGACATTAATTCTAAATCAGGGCGAAAGCAATTTTTAGAGTTAATTAAATTCTAATCTTTTTCAAAAAATATTTTTAAAGGTTAAATGTGAGGACGAGAGTTAAGCATTTAAGTTTAATTATATAATCTAAGTCAATAGAGCGAGAGTTTGAGACGAGGGTGTTTAAACGGTTATTATTTTAATGAAAAGAGTTTCTATAGATTCTGTTGTTTTCAAAAAGTGATTTTGGACTTAACTAATAAGTGACAGCTACGTTAACATAAAGTCATAGTCTATTCAACAGAGCGAGAGTTTGAGATAAGACTTTTAAATCAATAGTGTCTACTGAAAAGATTTATTTTAAAAACCAAGAAACCAACGAAGATTTGATTCCCTAATTACGACGAACTACATACCGATATCCGCTTAATTAATATTTAAATTAGATCCAATTTTAGTTTTACTTTTCCCCCTAATCATCAAAGTATCATCCGCCTTAGCTTTACGAAGTAACCTTAGAAAACAGTATATCGATTCATAAGTCACTGTGGGATCGATATCTTTTAAAACTACGCGATAGAACTGTGCACTTGCAGTTAGTACCCCAATAGACTTATAAAGTCGCGATCAACTGTCAATGTATTCTTGAGTAATACTGACTAAACCCTAGTCATTCAAGGCAATGCAATCAAACAGATTGAGATACAAAGCGTGTTTAATAAAATCCTCCTAAGAAAGTAGAATACGCAAATGAATAACAAGTATATCACATAAAATATATTCTATGAAGAGTATGATCAAAAGTTCTTGTGTGTGTTTCTCTTCTCTCAAATATTTCACAAAGAGCACTATTCACATATATGATAATCTCTTAGAGTGTAGCAGCTCATTTCCATTCATTCAAGTCTTCTTTATATAGGAAAAGAAAAGACCGTTGGATGATAGAATTGGAATACCAAAATGCAATTTTATCCTTCCATAACTGCTTGTGCAAATGGGAAAGAAAAGATTGGCTTGTATGCTTGCACGATGGAGGCGAAAGCGCTTGTTTGTATTACGTGTCAAAATGACCTAAACTGTTCTCTTTATGAAAAGAGTTTGAATTATGTGCGTAAAGCCACAAATTATTTGATGCGTTTATGTTGATTTTAATGTTTTAAATTTGAACTACCGATCGATACAACACACACCAACCAATCAATTACTAGAGGACAATGTATATGTTCCTCCACCCATCTAATTATTTGCGAAAGAGTTAAATTAATTTGATTGTAAAATTGTTTTGACTTTAGTACAAGATTATATACATGTTGATAATGAGAAGGGTTTTATTTTGTTTTGTATTTTTGATGAATAAATGAGATATATATTTTGCATTTTTTAATTAAATAACTCAATAAAATAAAGGAACTTTTTTTTTGGATTTTTGTATATTAAATAACCTAATTAACTTAACTAAATAAGTTGACTAAAAATAAATAAACTAATTAATTAAATGAAATAACTAAATAAATAGAAAGAAATTAAACAAATGGACTATGGGTGCAAAAAGAAATGGGGAAGTGTGGAATACAAAAATAATAACGGCCCAGTGTTTACAAGTCCACTTAGAAAACTAGGAAAATAAATAATATATATAAAAAAGGAAAAAAAACATGGCCATTGGATTAACCTTCCATGGACAGTCAAAGATCAGTCTAGGACATTAGATAAGTTGACCATTAGGGGGTCAACTAGATAAATGGTTTAGATTTGAAGGGGACATGGTAAGCATGGTGGGCTTTCTGCGCATGAGCCATTGGTTGACTGTGGAAGTTAACCAATCCAAAGCCTATTAGAGATGCCATTTGGCGCTCATCAGAATGGAAATATAAGGAGTATATAAACTCAACTTCTTCAAAGAAATTTCATTTCTCATTTTCCCTTCTCTCTCTTAACCTCTAAATTCTCTATTCTTCTCTTTGTTCTCTCTCTCTCTATCTTTACCATTCTCCCTCCACCCTACCCTACTATAAACTACCCCATCAAATGCCACCGAACCCAGTTTTCTGATAAGTATTCATAAGAAAGTTCAAGCCTTCATCCTTCCTTAAAGAACCCTAACCCAAAACCAAGAACCATAACATGAACCCTAGTTGCCTTGGAGGAACCCTAAACCTAATACAAACACTAACATGAACCCTAGTTGCCCAGACATGAACCCTAACAATCCTAAACATGAATCCTAACCATCTTCATATTCTACCTTCAAACTCTAAACCTATTTTCCAAAAACAGACTGGTGCTTAGGTCGAAACAAACGGAGATCTTCGTCGAATGTTGATGCTTAGATCGAAACAAAAAATATTGTCGTTGAAGACCAGTGCTTAGATCAAAACAAAAGGAGACCTTCTTCGAATATTGGTGCTTAGATTAAAAAAAATGAGATCGTTTCTGGAGACTGGTGCTTAGATCGAAACAAAAAGAGATCATCGTTGAATATCAGTGCTTAGATCGAAACAAGTCGTCGCCAACTTGTAAGTCGATGCTTAGAGTAAGAATACATTCATCATCCTCTATCGGAAGGTTGATGCTTGGATCAAGGTAAGGAGATTTGATGGGGCTATGAGAGGCTAACACCTACTCATAAGTTAGGCTGAGTAATTTAAGATGAGCATCTACTAGGGAGGTTCCAAAATAGACTTACTAGGGAGCCACTTTTTGAAATGACTCAATGGGGAAATTACTTAATGGGGAAATAAATAAGCATTCTTGCATGTGGAATTGTATCTGAAGATGAGAAGAATGCATAAGAAGGGGAGGGGTTTGAATTGTGTATGATAATTATTTTTGTACTTATGAAACTAGTTTCAAAATATAAACAAGTTCAGAGTCTGAAAATAAAGTTATGTTGCAGCGGAAAGATAAACAGTCATAAGCAAAAGTAAATAAAGATATAAAGTTTATCTTGGTTCTGAAGGTGACGAGAAACACAACAAAGGGGGGGTTTGAATTGGGTTTCTAAAAATGTAATATTTTCTACTCAGCACAACAAAAAGGAAAAAAATAGTGGAACAGTTATTTTTATCCTGGTTCGCGGTTAACTAAGCTACCTCTAGGCCACCCGCCAAGGTAAGTTCGCCTTAGCAACACGGATTTAATCCACTACAATCAAACTTGATTACCACACAAAGACCAACTGTCAATGTCTTCTTGAGTAATACTGACTAAACCCTAGTCACTCAAGGAAATGCGATCAAACAGATTGAGATACAAAACGTGTTTACAAAAATGCTCCTAAGAAAGAAGAATACACAAATGAATAACAAGTATATCACATAAAATATATTATATGAAGAGTATGACCAAAAGTTCTTGTGTGTGTTTCTCTTCTCTCAAATATTTCATAAAGAGCACTATTCACATATATGATAATCTCTTAGAGTGTAGCAGCTCATTTCCATTCATCCTAGTTTTCTTTATATAGGAAAAGAAAAGATCCGTTGGAGAGTAGAATTGGAATGCCAAAATGCATCTGTATCCTTCCATAATGGCTTGTACAAATGGGAAAGAAAAGATTGGCTTGTATGCTCGCACGATGGAGGCGAAAGCGTTTCTTTGTACTACGTGTCGAAATGACCTAAACTATTCCCTTTATGAAAAGAGCTTGAATTATGTGCGCAAAGCTGCAAATTATTTGATGCGTTAATGTTGGTTTTAATGTTTTAAATTTGAACTACCGATCGATACAACACACACCAACTAATCGATTACTCAAAGAAAGTGTATATGTTCCTCCACCCATCTAATTATTTGCGAAACAGTTAAATTAATTTGATTGTAAAATTGTTTTGATTTTTGTACAAGATTATATACATGTTGATAATGAGAAGGGTTTTTTTTTTGTATTTTTGATGAATAAATGAGATGTATTTTACATTTTTTAATTAAATAACTCAATAAAATAAAGGAACTTTTTTTTTGGATTTTTGTATATTAAATAACCTAATTAACTTAACTACATAAGTTAACTAAAAATAAATAAACTAATTAATTAAATGAAATAACTAAATAAATAGAAAGAAATTAAAGAAATGGACTGAGGGTGCGGAAAGAAACGAGGAAGTGTAGAAAAATATAATAAGGGCCCAGTGTTTACAGGTCCACTTAGAAAACTAGGAAAAGAAATAAAATATATAAAACAGGAAAAAACATGGCCATTGGATTAACCTTCCATGGACAATCAAAGACCAGTTTAGGACATTGGATCAATTGACCATTAGGGGGTCAACTAGCTAAAGGGTTTAGATTTTAGGGGGGACATGGTAAGCAAGGTGGGCTTTCTGCGCAGGAGCCATTGGTTACCTGTAGAAGTCAACCAATCCAGAGCCCATTAGAGATGTCATTTGGCGCTCATCAGAACGAATATAGAGGGAGTACATAAACTCAACTTCTTCAGAGAAATTTCATTTCTCATTTTCCCTTCTCTCTCTTAACCTTTATACTCTCTCTTGTTCTCTCCCTTCTCTCTCTCTGAACCATTCTCCCGCCACCCTACCCTATTATAAACTACCCCATCAAATGCCACCAAACCCAGTTTTCCAATAAGCATTCATCAGAAAATTCAAAAGTTCATCCATACCTAAAGAACTCTAACCTAAAACCAAGAACCATAACATGAACCCTAGTTGTCCAAGAGGAACTCTAAACCTAATACAAACACTAACATGAACCCTAGCTACCCAGGCATGAACCCTAACAATCCCAAACATGAATCCTAACCATCTTCATCTTCTACCTTCAAACCCTAACCCCATTTTCCAGAAAGAGGTTGGTGCTTAGGTCCAAACAAACGGATATCTTCGTCGAATGTCGATGCTTAGATCGAAACAAAAAAAGATCGTCGCTGAAGATCAATGCTTAGATTGAAACAACAAGAGACCTTATTCGAAGATCGATGCTTAGATTAAAACAACAGGAGATTGTTTTTGGAGATTGGTGCTTAGATCGAAACAAAAAGAGATCATCATTGGATATCAGTGCTTAGATCGAAACAAGTCGTCGCCAACTTGAAAGTCGATGCTTAGACTAAGGATACATTCATCGTATTCTATCGGAAGGTCGGTGCTTGGATCAAGGTAAAGAGATTTGTTGGGAATCTGAGAGGTCAAGAACTACTCACAAGGTAGCATGAGTCATTTTAAGATGACCATCTACTAGGGAGGTTCCAAAAAAAGACTTACTAGGGAGCTTGCTTGCTGGGGAGCCACTTTTTGAAATGACTCAATGAGGAAATTACTTAATTGGGAAATAAATAAGCATTCTTGCACATGGAATTGTAACTGAAGATGAGAAAAATACACAAGAAGGGGAGGTGGTTGAATTTTGTATAATAATTATTTTTGTAGTTATGAAACTAGTTTCAGAATATAAATAAGTTCAAAGTCTGAACATAATGTTATGTTGCAGTGACATGATAATAATCGTAAGTAAAAGTAAATAAACATATAAAGTTTATCCTGGTTCTGAAGGTAACGAGTAACACAAGAAAGGGGGGGGGGGGGTTTGAAATGGGTTTCTAAAAATGAAATATTTTTCTACCCAATACAACAACAACAAAAAAATAGGGGAACTATTATTTTAATCCTGGTTCGCGATTAACTAAGCTACCTCTAGTCCACCCGCCAAGGTAATTTCTCCTTAGTAACAAGGAATTAATCCACTATAATCAAACTTTATTATCACACAAAGATCAACTGTCAATGTATTCTTGAGTAATACTGACTAAACCCTAGTCATTCAAGGAAATGCAATCAAACAAATTGAGATACAAAGCGTGTTTACAAAAATCCTCCTAAGAAAGTAGAATACACAAATGAATAACAAGTATATCACATAAAATATATTCTATGAAGAGTATGATCAAAAGTTCTTGTGTGACTTTTACTTCTCTCAAATATTTCACATAGACCACTATTCACATATATGATAATCTCTTAGAGTGTAGCAGCTCATCTCCATTCATCCAAGTCTTCTTTATATAGGAAAAGAAAAGACCAGTTGGATGATAGAATTGGAATACCAAAATGTAATTGTATCCTTTCATAACGGCTTGTGCAAATGGGAAAGAAAAGATTGGCTTGTATGCTTGCACGATGGAGGCGAAAGCGCTTGTTTATATTACGTGTCAAAATGACCTAAACTATTCTGTTTATGAAAAGAGTTTGAATTATGTGCGTAAAGCCACAAATTATTTGATGCGTTAATGTTGATTTTAAAGTTTTAAATTTGAACTACGGATCCATACAACGCACACCACCCAATCGATTACTAGATGACAGTGTATATGTTCCTCCACCCATCTAATTATTTGCGAAAAGGTTAAATTAATTTGATTGTAAAATTGTTTTGATTTTTATACAAGATTATATACATGTTGATGATGAGAAGGGTTTTATTTTTTATGTATTTTTGATGAATAAATGAGATATGTATTCTTAATTTTTTAATTAAATAACTAAATAAAATAAAGAACTTTTTTTTTTGGATTTTTGTATATTAAATAACCTAATTAACTTAACTAAATAAGTTGACTAAAAATAAATAAACTAATTAATTAAATGAAATAACTAAATAAATAGAAAGAAATTAAACAAATGGACTGTGGGTGCAAAAAGAAATGGGGAAGTGTGGAATAAAAAAATAATAATGGCCCAGTGTTTACAAGTCCACTTAGAAAACTAGGAAAAAAAACATGGCCATTGGATTAACCTTCCATGGACAGTCAATGATCAGTTTAGGACATTAGATAAGTTGACCATTAGGGGGTCAACTAGATAAATGGTTTAGATTTGAAGGGGACATGGTAAGCATGGTGGGCTTTCTGCGCAGGAGCCATTGGTTGACTGTGGAAGTTAACCAATCCAGAGCCTATTAGAGATGCCATTTGGCGCTCATCAGAATGGAAATATAAGGAGTATATAAACTCAACTTCTTCAAAGAAATTTCATTTCTCATTTTCCCTTCTCTCTCTTAACCTCTAAATTATCTCCTGTTCTCTCTCTCTCTCTCTCTCTCTCTCTCTCTCTCTCTCTCTCTTTCTCTCTCTCTACCATTCTCTTGCCACCCTACCCTACTATAAACTACCCCATCAAATGCCACCAAACCCAGTTTATCGATAAGAATTCATAATAGAGTTCAAACCTTCATCCATCCCTAAAGAACCCTAACCCAAAACCCATAACCATAACATGAACCCTAGTTGCCCAGGAGGAACCCTAAACCTAATACAAACACTAACATGAACCCTAGCTGCCCATACATGAACCCTAACAATCCTAAACATGAATCCTAACCATCTTTATCTTCTACCTTCAAACCCTAACCGCATTTTCCAGAAAGAGACCGGTGCTTAGGTCGAAACAAACGGAGATCTTCGTCGAACGTTGATGCTTATATCGAAACAAAAAATTATGTCACTGAAGACTAGTGCTTTGATCAAAACAAAAGGAAACCTTCTTCGAAGATCGGTGCTTAGATTAATACAAAATGCGATCGTTTTTGGAGACTAGTGCTTAGATCGAAACAAAAAGTGATCATCATTGAATATCAGTGCTTAGATCGAAACAAGTTGTCGCCAACTTGTAAGTCGATGCATAGAGTAAGGATACATTCATCATCCTCTATCGAAAGGTTGATGCTTGGACTAAGGTAAGGAGATTTGTTGGAGCTATGAGAGGCCAACACCTACTCACAAGTTAGCATGAGTCATTTAAGATGACCATCTACTAGGGAGGTTCCAAAAAAGACATACTAGGGAGCGAGCTCGCTAGGGAGCCACTTTTTGAAATGAATCAATGGGGAAATTACATAATGGGGAAATAAATAAGCATTCTTGTATGTGGAATTGTAACTGAAGATGAGAAAAATGCACAAGAAGGGGAGGGGGTTGAACTGTGTATGATAATTATTTTTGTACTTATGAAACTAGTTTCAAAATATAAACAAGTTCAGAGTCTAAACATAAAGTTATATTGCAGCGGCATGATAAACAGTCATAAGCAAAAGTAAATAAGCATATAAACTTTATCCTGGTTCTGAAGGTGACGAAAAACACAACAAAGGGGGGGGGGGGGGTTGAATTGGGTTTCTAAAAATGTAATATTTTCTACCCAACACAATAAAAAGAAAAAAAAATAGTGGAACAATTATTTTTATCCTGGTTCGCGGTTGAATTGGGTTTCTAAAAATGTAATATTTTCTACCCAACACAATAAAAAGAAAAAAAAATAGTGGAACAATTATTTTTATCCTGGTTCGCGGTTATGAAGTGTGTTTACAAAAATGCTCCTAAGAAAGAAGAATACACAAATGAATAACAACTATATCACGTAAAATATATTCTATGAAGAGTATGATCAAAAGTTCTTGTGTGTGTTTCTCTTCTCTCAAATATTTCACAAAAAGCACTATTCACGTATATGATAATCTCTTATTGTGTAGCAACTCATTTCCATTCATCCAAGTCTTCTTTATATAGGAAAAGAAAAGATCTATTAGAGGATAGAATTGGAATCCCAAAATGCAACTGTATCCTTCCATAACGGCCTGCGCAAATGAGAAAGTAAAGATTGGCTTGTATGCTCACACGATGGAGGCGAAAGCGCTTGTTTGTATTACGTGTCAATATGACCTAAACGATTCTCTTTATGAAAAGAGTTTGAATTATGTGAGCAAAGCCACAAATTATTTGATGCGTTAATGTTGATTTTAATGTTTTAAATTTGAACTACCGATCAATACAACACACACCAACCAATCGATTACTCGAGGGCAGTGTATATGTCCCTCCACCCATCTAATTATTTGCGAAACGGTTAAATTAATTTTATTGTAAAATTGTTTTGATTTTTGTACAGAATTATATACATGTTGATGATGAGAAGAGTTTTATTTTTTTTGTATTTTTGTTGAATAAATGAGATATGTATTTTGCATTTTTTAATTAAATAACTCAATAAAATAAAGGAACTTTTTTTTGGATTTTTGTATATTAAATAACCTAATTAACTTAACTAAATAAGTCAACTAAACATAAATAAACTAATTAATTAAATGAAATAACTAAATAAATACAAAGAAGTTAATCAAAAGGAGTAAGGGTGCGGAAAGAAACGGGGAAGTGTAGAAAACAAAAATAATAAGGGCCCCGTTTTTACAAGTCCACGTAGAAAACTAGGAAAAGAAATAAAATATATAAAAAAGGAAAAAAACATGGCCATTGGATCAGTTGACAATTAGGGGGTCAACTAGCTAAAGGGTTTAGATTTGAGGGGGACATGGTAAACATAGTGGGCTTTCTGCGCAGGAGCCATTGGTTGATTGTAGAAGTAAACTAATCCAGAGCCCATTAGAAATGCCATTTGGTGCTTACCAAAACGGAAATAGAGGGAGTATATAAACTCAACTTCTTTAGAGAAATTTCATTTCTCATTTTCCCTTCTCTCTCTTAACCTCTACGCTCTCTCTTATTCTCTCCCTTCTCTCTCTCTAAACCATTCTCCCCCCATCCTACCCTACTCTAAACCACCCCATCAAAGGCTACCAAACCCAATTTTCCGATAAGCATTCATCAGAAAATTCAAACCTTCATCCATCCCTAAAGAACCCTAACCTAAAACCAAGAACCATAACATGAACCCTAGCTGCCCAGGAGGAACCCTAAACCTAATACATACACTAACAGGAACCCTAGCTGCCGATGCCTGAACGCTAACAATCCCAAACATGAATCTTAACCATCTTCATCTTCTACCTTCAAACCCTAACCCTATTTTCCAGAAAGAGACTGGTGCTTAGGTCGAAACAAACGAAGATCTTCGTCAAATGTCGATGCTTAGAGCGAAACAAAAAAAGATCGTCGCTGAAGATTAATGCTTAGATCGAAACAAAAAGAGACCTTCTTCGAAGATCAGTGCTTAGGTTAAAAAAAAATGAGATCGTTTCTGGAGACCGGTGCTTAGATCGAAACAAAAAGAGATCATTGTTGAATATCAGTGCTTAGATCGAAATAAATCGTCGCCAACTTGAAAGTCGATGCTTAGACTAAGGATACATTCATCATCCTCTATCGGAAGGTCGATGCTTGGATCAAGGTAAGGATATTTGTTGGGAATATGAGAGGTCAATAACTACTCCCAAGTAAGCATGAGACATTTAAGATGGCCATCTACTAGGAAGGTTCCAAAGAAGACTTACTAGGGAGCGAGCTTGTTAGGGAGCCATTTTTTGAAAAGACTCAATGGGGAAATTAATTAATGGGGAAATAAATAAGCATTCTTGCATGTGGAATTGTAATTGAAGATGAGAAAAATACACAAGAAGGGGAGGTAGTTGAATTATGTGTGATAATTATTTTTGTACTTATAAAACTAGTTTCAGAATATAAACAAGTTCAGAGTTTGAACATAAAGCTACGTTGCAACGACATGATGAATAGTTGTAAGCAAAAGTAAATAAACATATAAAGTTTATCCTAGTTCTGAAGGTGACGAGAAAACAAGAAAGGGGGGGTTGAATTGGGTTTCTAAAAATGAAATATTTTTCTACCCAACACAACAAAAAGAAAGAAAAAGAAAAAAAAATAGTGGAACCGTTATTTTTATCCTGGTTCGCGGTTAACTAAGCTACCTCTAGTCCTCCCACCAAGATAATTTCGCCTTGGCAACAAGGAATTAATCCATAATAATCAAACTTGATTACCGCACAAAGACCAACTGTCAATGTCTTCTTAAGTAATACTGCCTAAACCCTAGTCACTCAAGGAAATGCAATCAAACAGATTGAGATACAAAGCGTGTTTACAAAAATCCTCCTAAGAAAGCAGAATACACAAATGAATAACAAGTATATCACATAAAATATATTCTATGAAGAGTATGATCAAAAGTTCCTGTGTGTGTTTCTCTTCTCTCAAATTTTCCACAAAGAGCACTGTTTACGTATATGATAATCTCTTAGAGTGTAACAACTCATTTCTATTCTTCCAAGTCTTCTTTATATAGGAAAAGAAATGATCGGTTGGTGTAGAATTGGAATACCCAAATGCAACTGTATCCTTCCATAACGACTTATGCAAATGGGAAAGAATGGCTTGTATGCTCGCATGATGGAGGCGAAAGCGCTGGTTTGTATTACTTGTCGAAATGACCTAAACTATTCTCTTTTAGAAAAGAATTTGAATTATGTGCGCAAAGCCACAAATTATTTGATGTGTTAATGTTGATTTTAATGTTTTAAATTTGAACTATCGATCGATACAACACACACCAACCAAACAATTACTAGAGGACAGTGTATATGTTCCTCCACCGATCTAATTATTTGCAAAAAGGTTAAATTAATTTGATTGGAAATTGTTTTGATTTTTGTACAAGATTATATACATGTTGATGATGAGAATCGTTTTTTTTTTTGTATTTTTGATGAATAAATGAGATATGTATTTTGCATTTTTTAATTAAATAACTCAATAAAATAAAGGATTTTTATTTGGATTTTTGTATATTAAATAACCTAATTAACTTAACTAAATAACTTATCTAAAAATAAATAAACTAATTAAATAAATAGAAGGAAATTAAACAAATGGACTGAGGGTGCAGAAAGAAACGTGGAAGTCTAGAAAACAAAATTAATAACGGCCCAGTGTTTACAAGTCCACTTAGAAAACTAGGAAAAGAAATAAAATATATCAAAAAGGAAAAAACATGGCCATTGGATTAACCTTCCATGGACAGTCAAAGACCAGTCTAGGACATTGGATAAGTTGACCATTAGGGGGTCAACTAGATAAATGGTTTAGATTTGAAGGGGACATGGTAAGCATGGTGGGCTTTCTGCGCAGAAGCCATTGGTTGACTGTGGAAGTTAACCAATCCAGAGCCTATTAGAGATGCCATTTGGCGCTCATCAGAATGGAAATAGAAGGAGTATATAAACTCAACTTCTTCAGAGAAATTTCATTTCTCATTTTCCCTTCTCTCTCTTAACCTCTAAATTCTCTCTTGTTCTCTCAGTTCTCTCTCTCTCTGAACCATTCTCCCGCCACCCTACCCTACTATAAGCTACCTCATCAAATGCCACCAAACCCGGTTTTCCGATAAGCATTCATCAAAAAATTCAAACCTTCATCCATTCCTAAAGAACCCTAACCTAAAACCAAAAACCATAACATGAACCCTAGCTACCCAGCAGGAACCCTAAACCTAATACAAACCGAAACATGAACCCTAACCATCTTTATCTTCTACCTTCAAACCCTAACCCCATTTTCTAGAAAGAGACGGGTGCTTAGGTCGAAACAAATAGAGATCTTCGTCGAATATCGATGCTTAGATCAAAACAAAAAGAGACCTTCTTAGAAGATTAGTGCTTAGATTAAAACGAAAGGATATCATTTCTGGAGATAGGTGCTTAGATTAAAACAAAAAGAGATCGTTTCTAGAGACCTATGCTTAGATCGAAATAAAAAAAGATCATTATTGAATATATGTGCTTAGATCGAAACAAGTCGTCGCCAACTTGAAAGTCGATGCTTAGACTAAGGATAGATTCATCATCCTCTATCGGAAGGTTGATGCTTGGATCAAGGTAAGGAGATTTGTTGGGAATATGAGAGGTCAACAACTACTCAAAAGTTAGCATGAGTCATTTAAGATGACCATCTACTAGGGAGGTTCCAAAAAATACTTACTAGGGAGCGAGCTCGCCGGGGAGCCAATTTTTGAATGGATTCATGGGGAAATTACTTAATTGGGAAATAAATAAGCATTCTTGCATGTGGAATTGTAACTGAAGATGAGAAAAATACACAAGAAGGGGAGATAGTTCAATTGTGTATGATAATTATTTTTGTACTTACGAAACTAGTTTCAAAATATAAACAAGTTTAGAGTCTGAACATAAAGTTATGTTGCGGTGACATGATAAATAGTCGTAAGCAAAATTAAATAAACATATAAAGTTTATCCTGGTTCTGAAGGTGGCGAGAAACAAAAGGGTGGGGGGTGGGGGTTGTGTTGGGTTTCTAAAAATGAAATATTTTTCTACCCAACACAACAAAAAGAAAGAAAAACAAAAAAAATAGTGGAACCGTTATATTTATCCTGGTTCGCGGTTAACTAAGCTACCTCTAGTCCTCCCGCCAAGGTAATTTCACTTTAGCAACAGGGAATTAATCGACTATAATCAAACTTGATTACCACACAAAGACCAAGTGTCAATGCCTTCTTGAGTAATACTGACTAAACCTTAGTCACTCAAGGAAATGCAATCAAACAGATTGAGATACAAAGCGTGTTTACAAAAATCCTTCTAAGAAAGCAGAATACACAAATGAATAACAAGTATATCACATAAAATATATTTTATGAAGAGTATGATCAAAAGTTCTTGTGTGTGTTTCTCTTATCTCAAATATTTCACAAAGAGCATTATTCACGTATATGATAATCTATTAGAGTGTAGCAGCTTATTTCCATTCATCCAACTCTTCTTTATATAGGAAAAGAAAAGATCTGTTGGAGGGTAGAATTGGAATACGAGATGCAATTGTACCCTTCCATAACGGCTTGTGCAAATGGGAAAGAAAAGATTGGCTTGTATGCTCGCACGATGGGGGCAAAAGCGCTTTTTTGTATTACGTGTCGAAATGACCTAAGCCATTCTCTTTATGAAAAGAGTTTGAATTATGTGCGCAAAGCCACAAATTATTTGATGCATTAATGTTGATTTTAATGTTTTAAATTCGAACTATCGATCAATACAACACACACCAACCAAACGATTACTAGAGGACGGTGTATATGTTCCTCCACCCATCTAATTATTTGCGAAAAGGTTAAATTAATTTGATTGTAAAATTGTTTTGATTTTTGTACAAGATTATATACATGTTGATGATGAGAAGGGTTTTTTTTTTGTATTTTTGATGAATAAATGAGATATGTATTTTGCATTTTTTAATTAAATAACTCAATAAAATAAAAGTTTTTTTTTGGATTTTTGTATATTAAATATCCTAATTAACTTAACTAAATAAGTTAACTAAAAATAAATCAAACAATTAATTAAATGAAATAACTAAATAAATAGAAAGAAATTAAACAAATGGACTGAGGGTGCAGAAAGAAACGGGGAAGTGTAGAAAACAAAAATAATAACGGCCCAGTGTTTACAAGTCCACTGAGAAAACTAGGAAAAGAAATAAAATACATAAAAAAGGAAAAAACATGGCCATTGGATTAAACTTCCATGGACAGTCAAAGATCAGTCTAGGACATTGGATCAGTTGACTATTAGGGGGTCAATTAGCTAAAGTGTTTAGATTTGAGGGGGGACATGGTAAGCATGGTGGGCTTTCTGCATAGGAGCCATTGGTTGACTATGGAAGTCAACCAATCCAGAGCCCATTAGAGATGCCATTTGGCGCTTATCAAAACGGAAATAGAGGGAGTATATAAACTCAACTTCTTCAGTGAAATTTCATTTCTCATTTTCCCTTCTCTCTCTTAACCTCTACACCCTCTCTTGTTCTCTCCCTTATCTCTCTCTGAACCATTCTCCCGCCACCCTACCCTTGTATAAGCTACCTCATCAAATGCCACCAAACCCAGTTTTCCGATAAGCATTCATTAGAAAATTCAAACCTTCATCCATCCCTAAAGAACCCTAACCTAAAACCAAGAACCATAACATGAACCCTAGCTGCCTAGGAGGAACCCTAAACCTAATACAAACAATAACATGATCCCTAGCTGCCCAGGCATGAAACAAAATGATTCCAAACATGAATTCTAACCATCTTCATCTTCTACCTTCAAACCCTAACTTAATTTTCCAGAAAGAGACTGGTTCTTAGGTCGAAACAATCGGAGATCTTCGTCGAATGCCGATGCTTAGACAGAAACAAAAAAAGATCGTCGCTGAAGATCAATGCTTAGATCGAAACAAAAAGAGACCTTCTTCGAAGATCGGTGCTTAGATTAAAACAAAAGGAGATCGTTTTTGGAGACTGGTGCTTAGATCGAAACAAAAAGAGATCATCATTGAATATCAATGCTTAGATCGAAACCAGTCGTTGCCAACTTGAAAGTCGATGCTTAGACTAAGGATACATTCATCATCCTCTATCGGAAGGTCAATGCTTGGATCAAGGTAAGGAGATTTGCTGGGAATATGAGAGGTCAACTCCTACTCACAAGTTAGCATGAGTCATTTAAGATGACCATCTACTAGGGAGGTTCCAAAAAAGACTTACAAGGGAGCCAGCTCGCTGGGGAGCCACTTTTTGAAAGGACTCAATGGGGAAATTACTGAATGGGGAAATAAATAAGCATTCTTGCATCTGGAATTGTAACTGGAGATGAGTAAAATACATAAGAAGGGGAGGGGGTTGAATTGTGTATGATAATTATTTTTGTACTTATGAAACTAGTTTTAGAATATAAACAAGTTCAGAGTCTGAAAATAAAGTTATGTTGCAAGGGCATGGTAAACAGTCATAAGAAAAAGTAAATAAACATATAAAGTTTATTCTGGTTCTGAAGGTTACGAGAAACACAAGAGGGGGGGGGGGGGGGGGGTTGAATTGGGTATCTAAAAATGAAACAATTTTCTACCCAACACAACAAAAAGAAAAAAAGTAGTGGAACTATTATTTTTATCCTGGTTCGTGGTTAACTAAGTTACTTCTAGTCCACCCGCCAAGGTAATTTCTCCTTAGTAACAAGGAATTAATCCACTATAAACAAACTTGATTACCACTCAAAGACCAATTGTCAATGTCTTGTTGAGTAATACTGACTAAACCCTAGTCACTCAAGGAATTGCAATCAAATTGATCGAGATACAAAGCGTATTTACAAAAATGCTCCTAAGAAAGCAGAATACACAAATGAATAACAAGTATATCACATAAAATGTATTCTATAAAGAGTATGATCAAAAGTTATTGTGTGTGTTTCTCTTCTCTCAAATATTATACAAAGAGCATTGTTCACGTATATGATAATCTCTTAGAGTGTAGGAGCTCATTTCCATTCATCCATGTCTTCTTTATATAGGAAAAGAAAAGATTTGTTGGAGGTAGAATTGGAATAGAAAAATACAATTGTCTCCTTGCATAACGGCTTGAGAAAATGGGAGACAAAATGGTACAATAATAGAATCCTTCACCCACAAAATCAGTGTAGTGGAAGGAATATTTGATCTTGTATTATGTACTATTTTTATTACGTAAAACCTTTTGATCTTATCTTCAACACTCATAGGCATATGATAGATAGATGATGAAGCATGCATAAGAGAAGAGTAAGAGTATGGTTAGAGAAATTCAGAAACTGTCTTCAGAGTCTTGATATAGTTCATCGGATCCTGGTCTTCAAAGTCTGGTGGCACAGTTCATAGTTGTTTGAGCGTAGGGATTTAGAGCATATTAGTTTCATAGAAGTCAGAGTAACAAAACTTTGGTGAGATAAAATGAGAAGCATTGAGTACATAATCCATAGCTTGATTATATTGTAAACTACATATCTTGATTCAGAGTTCACTAGGTTCAGAATATGATGAGATCACCTGTTATTCACTTAGAGTCAGAACTTGTATCTAGTATCTACACACTACACAAAATGATTAGGGTATAAAATTGTTCTCTAAAAGTCTATAAATTCTTATCATCAAAACATAAGGCTAAATGCATAGCCAAATCTTATTCTTGCAATCTCCCACTTTTCGATGATGACAAAACCATAAATTTTGATGAATAACTTTTGCTTGGTTTAATCACAAAAAAACATCAGAGTGAGGTTTGTAAGCTCTCCCTAAATTTTATACTATTAAATTTATTTCTTAACTTAAAGTTTCAGAGTTAGGTTTGCAAGCTCCCCATGAGTTTAAGACTAAAAATAATTCTAACACATAAAACATTTTAATAAGTGTGAAAGAAATAACTTCCCTAAACGAGGAAGCCTGGTTAAAATATCTTCTGATCTTTCTTGATTTCAAGTATTTGAAAGTATGGTTGTCAGAAGACGATCTAGTCAAAGTCTTGATTGAACTTGTATCATAACTGGATTAAAAATTCTTAATATCTTGTATCAAACTATGGTTGGAAACTTGCTTGAATCATAACTAAGTTTAAATAACCATATAGGTGTGGTTAATGCCTTCTGGTTATGAAGTTCTAGAACTTCTGAAGGGTTTTAACTTCTGAATAACCTGGTTAGCTTGATTGAAAAAGTTAACAATAATGGTGAACTTATTCAAAGCTCCCAGATTAGTGATCAGCATCAGAAAATATAGAAGTATCAGAATCAAATGTTTGGGATTCAGAGAGCAAATAAGTATCAAAATCATGTCCACTCTTCTCCCCCTTTGTCACCAATAAAAAAGAATATGCAAAAAGATAAAGATAGAGTATAAACACAAAATAAACTTCACTTCATTCAAAATGATTAAAGATAAAGATACATAAACAAAGACTTAAACATGAAAACAAGAAAGCAATAAGTTTTTTTAAAAGTAGGTTTCTTTGAACACATCATCTTGCTTATCCAAGTGAGACCTAAAAACTTCATTCACTTCTTTAAACTCTTGTAGAGTCTTCAGCACCAAAGGGATATGTCCAACTTCCACCATTGGCTTCGTTCCAAATACAATTGCAATTTCAGTAACTAGAAGAGGAGTGACCACAACATCATCTTCTACTTAAGAACTAAGAATTTCTGGGACAACAATTTCTAGAGAAGGAAAAGCTCTTGGAGGAGATCTTAGAGTAAATATTTCTAAAATATGCTATATAACCTCATAAATATTATCCTGAAATCTTATATGAGCAGCTTTATAATAAAGTTTCTTTAGCTCCTAAGAGGGTGAATTCATTCATCTTCTGAAATAATCCCAAACAACATCAATCTGAGAAGGATTAACACATTATGTGCAATCTTATATTGTAGAGTATAGACGCTCATTTTCTTCTGATTCAAACTTCCAAACTAAATCATAAATATCCTCAAGTTCAGTGATGGTTTGAGGTTTAGGTTTAGATTCTATCTCAGTATCATATGATATGTCTATGGTTTGGTTAGAAGAATCAGGGGTTGAGGTTTCATTGTTTCTTATATTTTCTATGAAGGTGTCAATGACTGGTTCATCTATGATGGTAGGTTGAGGGGTGGAGTTGGTGATGTGAGGGTGTCTTCTGGAAAGGCACGGGCTTCAGGAATGGTGAGTGTGAATGAAGAGGGGGTGGAATGAGTTTTATTAAAAGAAGAGTCTTATGGATGATTTGGTTGAGGGTCAGATGGGTCTATTTCAGCAGTTAGTGGTTGCGTTGGTGGTTCATATGGTTGTTCAGTGTTTATATGGGGAGTTTTTTAGATGTGGTGTTTTCATTTGGATTTAAAATTTGGGAGAGAAGTATTGGTGATATTTCTGGTGGATTGTTCATAGTGGTTTCTGATGTTATTGCTACACAAGTAGTGATTGCTGAAAATATGGTTTTTGTTGAAAATATGTTACATATACTGATGTTTTTTTATGGGAGTTGAGATGGTTACAAAAGGAATAGAAAGTGATGATGTTGGAATTGGTAGGATATGAGTAAATGAAGTAGAAAATACAGAATAAGCAGAATTAAATGGAGTCCTAGTCATATGAGACTTACCGTGAGGTCTTGTCTGAGTTGTAAACACTACAACTGGGCTAGCACTCTCAGCACCAACATCTTCTGGTTCTGGTCCCATAGTGTTCTTTAAGACGTCAGAAGTTTTGGCAATATTGGTTAGAGGTTGAGGATTTATAAAGGGTCCATCATCACTTGACTCAGACTTCCACTTTCTCGTGAGAGAATAGAAGTCAGGAGCATGCTCTAGGAGTTCATCAAATGAGTAAGAAATTGAATTTAAACCTATTTCCAAGCAATCAACAACGTGGGATTCCAAACGTTATGGAGGATCTTCCTTGGTGAAGATAGGATAATCAACAATTATGATTCTTCTGGAAGTAACAATATTCATAGCCAGAGTCTTTGAAGGGTCAGAGACAGTAGTGATTAAAGATATATTCTTCAGATTCCTTCCATTGAAGGTCTTTCCCACGTCAATCTTAACTTCCTTTGTCAAAACCACATGTATTAGAGTTTTAACCATCTTGCTTTCAAAGAGGATGCCTGACATTAATCTTCCCAGAGGTATCCACTTTATGGGCTTTGGAGATCCATATCTTGTTTCCTCGACCAGCTCCCCCGGATACTGGAAAAGTATAGAGGGAAAATTCATCTTAATCCCAGATGACAGATAGTAAAACATATACTTTTGATATGTGTTGATGTAGTCAAAAGAATTTGTTAAGGGTTTGTGATGACTACAACCTTGGATTATCATGCAAATTCTTGGCATTGGAGGAGTTATTTCCATCCTGTAAAATCACTCCAACAATCTCATCAATTTTATCCTTCTTAGAAAACATATTAAAGCATATTTTCCCAGAACCGTCATGGTTGAGGAGTTTAGCATTTGACTTCTCAGAAATGGTGATTTTGTGCCCAAGCACGTAAGAAGTAACTTTCCAGTTTGACATTGTTGCAAAATCCAAAACTGATTTACTAGTTCAAGATAAACAGGTCCTTTGAGACGATGAAAGAACCCTTACCATCTCTGAGAGTTAAATCCTTAAGTGAGATCAAACTTGTTTGCTTTAAGGTTTTCAAAATTTACAAGCAGTTCACATATAACTTCTAACTACGTAACTGAAGTAGAAAGAGTGAGTTCTTGAATTCCTTCTTTCATATGACCTTTTTGTTGATTGTATTGTTGTTTTTGAGTAGCTTGTTGTTGTTGTTGAGCTTATTGTTGTGATACAACCATGGTTATGAATAAGGTTTTAGAGTTGTAGATAAAATTTGGTTTGAAAGAGAGAAATTGTAGGAGAAGAGTAGAGTAAGTGTATGAAATGTGAGTGAAGTGGGTTTTATAAAGGTTTTGCAATGATGACAAAATATTGAACAATGCAATAATTCTCACAAGAGGGAAGACGTAGAGAGATTTTACTTATTCCCTAGAAATATCTTCACTGAATGTGTAACTCAGTCATTAGAAGCGTTTTAGTTTTCTAAGATAGTTGTCTTTAAAACTAACCCATGAACCAAGACTGATTAACAGCTAATTAATTTAGAAAATGTTGAGTATCTAGAAGATATAATGTTTAACAAAGAGGTTTTGATTGGACACTTCTAAACTCATTAAAACTTCTCACTTCAGAAGACTTAATTGCTCAGAGTCAATAAATCTCTGAGTCTCATTAAACCATTCTAAAAAATTAAACATTCTGAGATAATCATCCTTTTCATTCTGGACATATATCCATTTTTAAATTCTTTGGAATGAAAACATATCTATCTTCATCAAGGGGTTTTGTAAAGATATCATCCCATTGATGGTTTGTATTAATAAATTTTAAATTTTAAATTCCCTTCTGAACATAGTCATGTATAAAGTGATGTTTAATCTTAATATGTTTAGCTCTAGAATGTAAAATGGAATTCTTAAATAAACAAATAGCAGAAGTATTATCATAGAGAATAGGAATGTTACTCTTCATATATCTGAAAATCTTCTAGCTGAATTTTGATCCAGAGCATATGAGTGTTGCATCCAAAAGCTGTAATGTATTCAACTTCTGTTGTTGATAGTTCTATGGTTAATTGTCTCTTGCTGGACCATGAGATCAATTTATCTCCTAGAAATTGACAACTTACATAAGTGCTTTTTCTTTCAAGTCTATCTCCAGCGTAATCAGCATCACAATAACCTAATAGATTGTACTCTTTTGATTTTCTATAACACAAGCGAAGGTTAATAGTACCTTTTAGATACTTGAAGCGACACTAAATAAAATGTCAGGTCTAAAAGCAGTTAAGTATAAGAGAGAATCTGCCATACCTATGTATACCTTTTTATCTATCGTTGTGCTTACCTCATCCTTCTCAAGGATACATGTAGGATGTATATGAGTCTTTGCTATCTTGCATTCTGACATGTCAAACTTCTTCAGAATATCTTTGGTATACTTGCTCTGATGGATATATGCTCCTTTTGAACTTTGATTAATCTGAATACCATCAGAAATAACTTGAGTTCTGTTGCATAACCAAACATTTTTTTGGAAAAAAAAATTAATTCCGATTTAGAAAATGATTTTATTTTAAACCACCATAATTCCCCTCCCCCTATCTTGTGTATGGAGTCACATGTTTAACAACTTCTTCCTCTTGATACACTCAAGCCTTCACCAATATTGTCAACCTTTAAATGTTTCATCTTTGACGGTTCCTTGAACCTTATATATGTTTGGAATTTATCCAATGTGATAATACATTCCTTATCATAAAGAAGGAAATCCTTGAAGTTCACAAATAATATGGGTAAAGAGTTAAACAAGAGTAGAGATTTATCCTCATCATTAATCTTCACCTTAATATTTTCCAAGTCTTCAATGATCTTGTGAAATTATACCAATTTCTCCATAATATATATGTTCTCTGCAGTTCTAAAAAAGTAGAGTTGTTGTTTCAAACATAATTAGTGAGCCAATGACCTCGTCATATGAAATGATTCAAGTTTGACCCACATCTCGGTCGCGGTCTTCTCTCAAGAGACTTCCCTTAGGATTTTATCTCTAAGGCACAAGATAATGACATTTTTGATCTTATTCACCATCTCAGTCTTCTCTACTTCTGTTAAGCGTGCAATCATCAATGTTTTCCCCTTTATTGGTTATGCACACTTTTTCTTAGTTAAGATTTCTTACATATTGACTTTTCACAAACTAAAAATATTAATGTATCCGGAAAACATTTTGATGTACCATTTGAAACTTATGGTGCTCACTAGTAAACTTAAACTTTTCGCCCAATGGTGGGCACTATTTATTATGAAATAGGATTGAAATATGATTCACACTAAGAATGCTGATGCGTGGGACAAGTAACAATGACAAAAAAAAGAATGGTAGTGAGAAAACTCAACCTACCAAACAATGTGAGCAAATCCGCACGAGCAAGAATAAAATAAAAGACGAGAACATACATAATTTGTTTACCATATTTGATCAAATTGATCTACTATGGGGGAGATATCAGTTCTCCAATCCATTATACTTTAAGAGTTGTTATAAGATATTATAATGAGTTACAATAAAATGGTTTTACAACTTCACAAGAACAACGCTTATTTTCTACCAAGTGTTTCGCAATCTCTCATTCTTTAAATATATAAATTACATAAACCCAATGCCTTTATAAATCTTTCTCAATCCACTTAGATATCCCAAAAGTTCTTTCAAATCTTAGAACATTGAGTCCTAAAAATATTTCCCTTTTCCACTCTAAGTTTCTTTTGTTAGAATTAATTCATATTTTCATAAACTTGTAGACAAAGTTTGTTAGATGGTATTATAGGATTTATCCTAAAGTCCCACTTGTATTTAAGCAAGTGAGTGGTGTGAGAAAATTGTACCTTTATTCCTTTTGCAGTGTGTGTATGCCACAATTTTGTAACCATTTTAAGAGTAGTGGAAGTTTGTTATTATTCTTTCTTATCTCTCTTGTTTGTTTACATTGTTTATCTTTATCACCTTGTGCACCAACAATTGGTATCTAGAGCCCCGGTTCAGATCCACAGGGAAACACCACGGGAATCACAAGTGAAACAGTGAGGCGTTGTGTGATTGACTTCCGTTAGGAGAACTCGTGTTAAATTTATGTTCAGAATTGTAACAGAATTATATATCTTGATTTTATGGGATCGGGAAACACTATGTTTAGGTGAGATCTGAGTGTATTGCACAAGGTTGAAGATGAGCAGAAACAATCTGAGCACCAAGCTTCCAGTGTTCGATGGCAAGAATTGGAATCATTGGATGATTCAGATGTGAGTGTTGTTTAGAGCTCAAGATGTTCTTGATCTCATCAAACACGATTACGTTCAAGATGTACTTCAGAAACTACAACAGATGCGTAGAGAAATGCTCAACGTAATTTGAGGACGAAGGATCAGAAGGCTCTATTCTATATCTATCAGTGTGTGGATGTGAATGTGTTTGAGAAAATCGTTGATTCGACGATGGTGAAAGTTGTGTGGGATAAACTGGTGCGGTGCTATAGAGGTGATGCATCAGTGAATAAGGTGAAGCTTCAGTCTCTATGTAAGCAGTATGAGAATCTCAATATGAAGAATAGTGGGAAGGTACCTGACTACATCTCTAGAGTGATTCTGATCACAAATGAGATGAAGTCGTGTGGAAAAACTCTCTTTAAAGAAAGTATCATTGAGAAGGTACTTATATATCTTACTCCTCAATTTGATTACATTGTTGTAGCAATTGAACATAATAAGGATCTGAGCACCATGAGAATAGAAGAGTTGTAAAGTAGTCTATAGGCATAAGAGTTGCGTCTGACTGAGAGAACCTCTGAGAGAGAGGTAGAGCAGGCTCTGAAAGATTCCTTTGTCAAGAAAGACTATAAGCAGTCTTGGTCAGAAGCCAAGAAAAGACATGGTAGGTCTCAGAAGTCAGAAACCTCAACTTCTAGGAGTCAGAAAGGAAAGGAGAAGTATGACAAGATAAAAGTTCAATGTTACTGTTGCAAGAAGTTTAGCCATTTCACTATAGATTATTGGTCAAACAAGGAGAGGAAATCAAAAGAAGCGAATATAGCCAGAAGTTCTGATGATAAACATGTGTTATTAATGGCTTCTGATTTTTATAGTGCATCTCTAGAAGACTGGTGGTATATGGACACTGGTTGTTCAAACCATCTTACTAAAAATAAGAAATGGATGGTTGATTTTGACTCTGGGAAGAGGACCAAAATCAGATGTGCTGATGACAAGTATCTGAATGTTGAAGGAATGAGGAATGTTATACTAACTCTGAATAATGGGAAATCTGCGTTAATTCAGAATGTCTAGTATGTTCCTGGCATGAAGAGCAATCAGAGGAGTGTAGCTCAATTAATTGAAAAGGGATTCTCAGTTACAATGAAGGGAAATATTTTGAAGTTGTATAATTGTAATCAGAAGCTGATTATGAAGTCAGATCAGGGAAGGAATAGAACATTCAAGGTGAATGTTAAAATTGCAGACTCTGAATGCCTTAGCACAACAAGTGTTGTGAAGGAAAGTGAGATGTGGCACAAAAGATTTGGTCATTTGAACTTCATAAGCTTAGGGCATCTAAATTCAAAGAAACTGGTACGTGGAATTCCTGTAATTAAGAAACCAGAAAAGTCATGCAAGGTGTGCATGAGAGGATCATAACCAAGACTACCATTTGCATTAGAAGTAGCTCAAAGAGCAAAATATGCTTTAGGAGTAGTGGATTCTGATATGTGTGTGGACCATTTCCAGAACCTTCACTAGGAGGGAATAAATACTTTGTGTCATTTGTGGATGAGTTCGCAAGGATGACATGGGTATCCCTTATAAAGTTCAAACATAAGGTGTTTGCTGAATTTAAGAAATTCAAAATCAAGGTTGAGAAACAGAGTGGTCAGAGTTTGAAGATTCTCATAATTGATGGTGGATGTGAGTATAACTCTATAGATTTCAAGAAGTTATGTGAATAGAATAGAATTGAGCATGAAGTGACTACTCCATACACTCCTCAACACAACAGTCTTATTGAAAGGACAAACTGAACTTTGCTTGATATGACAAGGAGCATCCTTAAGGAGAAGAAGCTTCCTAAGACTTTGGAGGGAGAAGTTGTTGCCACTGCAACATATATGCTCAATAAGTGTCCAACCAAGAAGCTGAAGGAAATTGTTACTTTTGAAAGGTGGAGTGGAGATAAGCAAAGTGTGGATCATTTTAGAGTATTTAGTTTTGTATATTATAAACACATTCTTGATACTACTAGAAAGAAGTTGGATGATAGAAGCAAGGTGATGTTACTGGTGGGGTATCATAGTACAGTTGCTTATAAGCTTTATTGTTCATTCACTAATAAGTTTGAAGTCAAAAGATATGTTGTTGGAAAGAGTCAAAAGTATGGGATTGGAGTAAGTCTAAATCAGACTTCGGTGTAGAGTTAACTTCTGAAGATATTGATTATGATTCTCAAGATGAGTCAAAGCCTAAAAATGATTTTGAGAGTGAGTCAGAATCAGAAGGCGAGATTGATTAAGAGGAAGAATCTGATCCTGATCCATATTCTGATGATGATTCAGATTCTGGTGATCTAGATTCTGATGGTGATTCAGATTATGGTGGTAGTCCAAATTCTAGGAATATTCCAGACTCTGAAGGTGGTCATGCTTATGAAGTCGGTACTTCAGGAGTTCTAGTATCTGATACAATTCCAGAATCAGAAGGTTCTGAACAAGTTCAAAGGCCACAAAGAATCAGAAACATTCCGAGAAGGTTTGTAGAGTTTGACATGTTGCAAGATACTGAAGGGGAAATTATTCAGTGTGGCATGTTAGTAGATTATGAACCCGTGAGTACGAAAGAATCTCTCAAGAAGAAAGTCTAGCTAAATGCCATGAAAGAAGAACTTGATGCTATAGAGAGAAACAAGACTTGGAAGCTGACAGAACTTCCAAAGAACAAGAAAGCCATCAGCGTGAGATGGGTTTATAAGGTGAAACTAAATCCATATGGATCAATTGGAAAACACAAAGAAAGGTTAGTTGTGAGAGGTTTTTCGTATAAACCTGGATTAGATTACTTTGCAGTGTTTGCAGCTATAGCAAGACATGAAACAATCAGGCTGATGATTGCAATAACTTCTAACAGGAATTGGCCTCCGATGCATTTAGACGTCAAATATTCATTTTTGAATGTTCCATTAGAAGAAAAGGTTTATGTGTCATAACCTCTTGGATTTTAGAAAAATAATCAGGAAGGGATGGTGTACAGATTACACAAAGCCTTGTATCGACTGAAGCAAGCCCCTAGAGCTTGGAATCTGAAAATTGATTCATTTTTCCAGAATAAGGGATTTCAGAAATATGATATGGAGTATGGTGTCTATGTTCAACATACTTCTTAAGGAAATATGATTCATGTATGTTTGTATGTTGATAACATATTGCGAATAGGAAGTTGTGAACATGAGATAGCTAAGTTCAAGAAGGAGATGAAGAATGAGTTTGAGATGACTGATCTAGGAAATACGGTTTATTTTTTAGGGATGGAGATAATGTACTCTGATAAAGGCAAAATTTTACATCTACTGAAATAAGAACTTGAGCTTCTTAAGATATTTGAGCTGCTGAATTGTAAAGTTGTTGTAACACCTTCTGATACAAATCAGAAATTCGATTCTGATTCTGATGGTGATGATGTAGATGTGACAACATTCAAGCAGTTGGTAGGGTCCTTGAGGTATTTACGTAATACCATACCTGACATTTGTTATGCAGTTGGAATGATGTGTAGGTTTATGAGTAAACCGAAGTGGTCTCATTACCAAACCACCGTTAGAATTCTGAGGTATATAAATGGAACTCTGAAGTATGGAGTTTTGTTCCATTTTGATGCTGAAACTGACTCGGAACTTCTGATTTACTCAGGTTCTGATTGATGTGGAGACAGAGTTGACAGAAGAAGTACTTCTAGGTACTTGTTTAAGTTTCTGGGAAGTCCTATTTCTTGGTGTTCCAAGAAGCAACCAATTGTTGCTTTGTCAACCTGCGAAGTAGAATATATTGCAGGTGTTGTGATTGTATGTTAAGTTGTGTGGCTTCTGAATTTACTGTAGGATCTGGAGATCAATGTAAACAAGTCTCTGAAGCCAATGATTGATAAGAAGCCTGCAACCAGTCTTTCCTAGAACTCAGTGTTGCATGGTAAAAGCAAGCATATTAAGACTAAGTATCACTTTTTGAGAAATTAGGTTTAGAATGGAGTGATAGAAGTTGTGCATTGTAGCACCCAAAAGCAGCTGGAAGATGTTCTGATGAAGGCGATCAAGACTGATCAATTTCTCCACTTAAGGGATGGAATTGGTGTTGTTAGTTTTGGTTAAGCTGAATAGGAATTAAGGGATGGTATTATAACTAATTTATATTTTCATAAACTTGTTGACAAAGTTTGTTAGATGGTATTTTAGTATTTCTCCATAAGTTCCACTTGTATTTAAGCAAGTGAGTGGTGTGAACAAACCGTACCTTTATTCCTTTTGCAGTGTGTGTGTGTGTGTATGTGTGTGTGTGTGTGCGCGCGCAACCATTTTAAGAGTAGTGGAAGTCTGTTATTATTCTCTCTTCTCTCTCTTGTTTGTTTCCATTGTTCATCTTTATCACCTTGTGCACCAACATCTTTTACCATAATCTCACCACCTCTCTCGTCATTCTGCAAAATGGACAGAGAATCGCATTTATAAAGGATTGAAAACACGATGGATCAAATTTGCTAATTTGAGTAACGACCCAACTCGAGGTGAGCTGCTGACCTCTAGAACCTATCACTATTGTTGTTCCAACTATGTCCACTACTAAGGAAAAACATATAATGACGGTTGCGAAACACATATAATGAGGGTTTCACGTCCGTTGTTAGGAAATATGTGATTGTATGTAAGTTGGTTTCCACAACGGGCGAGTGACCGTGGTTATAAGTTAGGTAGCGCGCTACGTATAACAGTAGTTAAAGAAAATAACTATTGTGAAATGATTTACAGGCTCTGGGTTTGAATCCCTACAACGCCATTCTTATGGTTTGGATCATATCATACTAGAAACAGCAATACACCCATTGTGAATTGAATTAGATAAAAAAAATTATTACATCAATGACACAATTTCATTAGGAACCAAAAAGTGTAATACATCAATGACATGATTCCATTAAGAACCAAACATTTTATATTACATCAAAATCAAAATGGCACAAAACAACATACAATGTACACATCATTATATCAAAGAATACTATCTTGTTGTCTTGGTGTCTTGTCTCTTCGTGTCTTAACTTTAAACACCTATGATTTAAAATAGTAATAGTTGTTAGAAAATAACATCATTAGAAATTATAATATACAATAAGTTATAAATGAAGAATATAAAATACTTACTTGTTAATTTTCCCATATGCCTTCTTAATCATTGTTACGAATAACATGTACATCATTTCTATCAAATTCTTCATATGAAGTAGGCACTTGTGTTGCATAAGAAGAAGTGGAAGAAATACCAAAACCTTCATCATCACTATGAGGAATGTGTTTTCCTTTGAGAACAATTGACCATCTGTTTGATACGTCCGCATGGTCTGTACTTAAAAAATTTATTTTGCTTGAGTAGCCATGATGAACGGTTCGGTGTTATAAGTTTCCTTGCCAAGGTCAACCCGTGTGAATCCAAACTCATTAGTTTGTACACCATTGCTATTGGTAAACCACTTTCATTTAAATAAAGGCACTTTGAAAATAACATAATCAATCTCCAAAATCTCCTCAATTACACCATAGAATGCGGTGGTTGCCAAAATAGGATTCTTATCTTCCGAAATAGAGAAATAAATGGCTTCGGCCTTAACCATAACCCCACTATTTTTCATTCAAGTTATCACAGTAAATTTTGACATGTACGAAAACCATTTAATTTCTCGAATGTACAATCATAATTAGAAATCATCTTATTAAGCCAACTTATGAATTCCTTGTTATGTCGTGTCACAACCACTTATCATTCATTCGGGGATATTTTTTCTTTATAACTTTTTTGTGTGTAGTTATGTAAGGTTCAACTACACTAAGATTATTCAATATATAGAAATGTGCTTCAAGTACTATATCCTGATTCATTGACTTAACATTTAAACCTTGAGTACCTTTACCTTTAAATCTGTCGGCATGACGAGACTTTGGAATTCCAATAGACTTTGTTTCTGATAAATAGTTTGAACAAAAGTCAGGAGCTTCTTATGTGATGTACCTTTCAACGATCGAAGCTTTCGGTCAGTGATGATTCTTAGTATATCCTTTAAATATATTCATTTATCGCTCTATATGATACATCCACCTTAAATTAACTAGACCAAAAAATCATATTTCTCTGACAAGATGAAAAAGTAAGTGAACCGTAATGTCAAAAAATGATGGAGCCTCATCTCCTAATTCATCTAATTTTTTGAAATCAAGAACGTTATTACATATAACATTGAAGAATAAGCACAATCTGGTTATAGTTACTCTTACATTTTTTGGAAAGATGCCATGGATATCCACAAGTAGAAGTTGTTGCATAAAGACATGACAATCATGAGATTTTAAGCCAATTACCTTGAGATCTTTCAATGATACATGTTTTTTGATGTGCTAAGAGTAACCTTGGGGAACTTTGATACCATCCAAACACTCGCACAAACTTTTCTTTTCTATTTTAGATAGAGTGTGACATGCTGAAGGCAAATAAGATCTTTTTCCTCTATCTTCCTGGGCCAATTGTTGTCATATACCCATATCCACCATATCTAAACGGGAGTTATTATTATCTTTAGTCTTTCCTGGAATGTTTAGAATTGTTCCTATCAAACTATCACACACATTTTTCTGCACATGCATCACATCAAGATAATGTCTTACATCGAGGCTAGACCAATATGGAAGATCAAAGAACATCGATCTCTTTTTCCAAATATTTTTCTCAACGGGACCGTCTTTATTTTTTCCAAAGACATTAGTAAGGTGTTCTTGTTGTTGATAAACTTCATCGCCGCTTAAAGGTTTATGAGCGATTTCAAAATCCTGCTCCCCTTTAAAAGCCTTTTGCAATCTACGATACAGATGATTGGATTTTAGAATTTTTTTTATGCCCAAGGTAAACGGTCTTTTTTCTAAATTCAAGCTGGTTAAAATAGGTATTACATTCACATATAAGACACGTTTTATGTCCTTTAACACTATATCCATCCAAATCACCATATGCAAGAAAATCGTTGATTGTGCAAAATAACATTGAACACATCTTAAACTTTTCACTAGAATATGCATCATCAACGTCAACACCTTTATCCCACAAAAGTTTTAAATCCTCAGTTAATGGAATTAGATAAACATTGATGTCGTTTCCAGGTTGTCTTGGTCCAGAAATTATCATACTTAACATCATATATGTGTGCTTTATGCACATCCAAGGAGAGAGGTTATAAATCGTGAGAAGAACAGGCCACGGAGAATAGTTAGTAATCATATTACCAAAGGGGTTCATTCCATCTGTGGCAAACCCAATTGTAAGGTTTCTTGTCTCAAGTCCAAAATCAGGAAACACTGAATCAATTTTCTTCCATTGCAAAGGATCAGCTACATGGCGAATGTTTCCATCACATTTTCTTTCATCTGTATGTCATCTAATATTCTTTGTATCATTCGCATTAGCAAAAAGTCTCTTTAACCTTTAAATTATTGGAAAATACTATAACACTTTAGTAGGAGGACGCTTCTTGCTTACACTGTCATTGTCATCACCATTGTTGTTCTTCAACTTGTAGCGCGACTCACCACATTCTGGATATTGATCCATATTTTCATATTGTTTCCTATATTATATGCAATCATTAGGGCATGCATGTATTTTGACATAGCCCAAATCCATTGGCCTCATAACAACAATCAGACAAAATTATATCTTCTAGTAGCATTTGTTTCAACAAATCACGCAAATTTGTGAAACTTTTATCCGACCACCCACCTTTTTCCATCAGATTAAATTTTTTTAACAACGCGGACAATCGTGTAAAACTGGTGCACCTCTTATATAAAGGCACATCTTTGTCTCTACATAAAGTATCATAAATATGAGTTTGTATATAAGACGATTCTCCAATATCACAAATCATATCTTCTAGTTGATCATCCATATCTTCATCATCTTCATCCATTTGTGACACGCATTTTGATTAATATCCACTTCTCCATGCCACATCCATATTGTAAAATTTTGACATATTTCTTTCTTTGACCATTTTTTGATATTCTCGCAAACAACACAAGGATAATAAAAGATATCATTATTGTCAGGATAATTTTTTTCGGCGAATTAAAGGAATTCAAGAATTCCATTCTCATACACCGGACATAATCTACCAGCTTTCATCCAACGACGAGCCTAACAACTTCTGAAATTTATATAAAAGACTAATGTGAATGACACATTAATGCTACACACACAACATCCTAATATGATTATATGCACATGATCTAAATTTTTAAATAACAATAAATGTGAAGGGACATGCGCTTATTTTTATTGAAAAAATGGAAAAATATTGAAGTTGGGTTTCTGAGCTTGTCATCCAATTTGTGTGACCACGGTTACTTTTAGGAACCGTAATGAAAGATTTCTTAATAATATAGAATAAATCATGCACGTAAAAAATGAAATATGACTACGATAAAAAATGACCGTTGTAATATTTTGTTATCGAAGATATATTTTCTAGTTGTGGTCGGCCCATCAATGTTCGATCCTCCGACCTTTGCACATATCAATGCTAAAAAAACAAAACAAAATAAAAACTGTCAGAAGAAACGATTTTGTTTGTAAACTTCTGTATTTTATTAGAATGCAATTTTGGACTTTTATACATACAGAAAACTTTGTTATTCTACTAATTAAGATAAATAGTAAATACTCTTAATTTTCCCACTGTCTATTGACCTTTCAATTCTCTCCACTAACTTATTATTAAAAGCCCATTAACTGTAACATTTAAAGTTTATTCAACAAAACTCCTCTGTAAACTTAAATGTTTCTTCCATTCATCATCCCTATCAATTTCTTGCCTCTGTCGAAAATTTCTTTTGATAGTGGTTTTGTAAAAATGTCTGCTGCTTGGTCCTTACTTGCTACATGCTTCAATTCGACACTTCCTTCCTTCACGTGTTCTCGAATGAAGTGGAAGCGAACGTCAATGTGTTTGCTCCTTTCATGGTTTACTGGATTCTTTGCTAACTCAATTGCTGACCTGTTGTCAACTTGTATTATTGTAGCATCTTTCTGTTCTAGCTCCATTTTACTCATCAATCTTCTGAGCCATATTGCATGACAAACACACCAGGATGCTGCTACATATTCTGCTTCACATGTCGAAAGTGTTACTATTGGCTGCTTTTTAGAAAGCCAAGTGAATGCAGTATTTCCCATGAAAAACACATATCCAGAAGTGCTTTTTCGATCATCTATGTCTCCGCACCAATCACTGTCAGAGTAACCAACCAACTTGTATTTGTCTGAATTCGAGTAAAACATCCCAAGTGACACCGTTCCTTGGATGTACCTCATAATTCGCTTCAATGCCTTCCAATGTGTATAAACTGGCTCCTCCATGAATCGACTTACAATGCCTACACTTAATGAGATATCTGGTCTTGTACATGTGAGGTAGCGAAGACTTCCTACCAAACTTCGATATTTGCCTGTTTCGACACGTTCTCCTCCATCAAATTTCGACAACTTTGTTCCTGGGTCCATTGGCGTCGAAGCCGGATTACAGCTTTCCATCTTATATCTTTTCAAGATTTCTTTTGCATATTTTTCTTGTGAAATGAAGATTCCTGTTTCTTCTTGTCGAACTTCCAGACCAAGAAAGAATCTCATCAGGCCTAAATCTGTCATCTCGAATTCACGTGTCATTGTGCTTTTGAATTCTTCTATCATCTCATCATTACTGCCCAAAAAAATAAGATCATCAACATAGAGAGCAACAAGTAATACATTCATTCCTTTTTTCTTCACATAGAGGGCATGTTCGTACGGACATTGCTCGAACCCATTCTCCTTGAAATATGTGTCGATACGTGTGTTCCATGCCCGCGGTGCTTGCTTCAGCCCATATAGCGCTTTCTTCAATTTCAGTACCTTCTTCTCTTCTCCTGCTTTCATGTACCCGAGTGGTTGTTCGACATAGACTTCTTCTTCTAGTACACCATTCAGAAAAGCTGTTTTGACATCCATTTGAAATATTGGCCATTTGAATTGAGCAGCTTGAGATATGAGTAATCGAATTGTCTCCATTCTTGCAACAGGTGCAAATACTTCGTCATAATCAACTCCTGCTTTCTGTTTGTATCCCTTCGCAACAAGTCTCGCTTTGTATCGTTCTATTTCTCCTTGAGCGTTCATATTTTTCTTGAATACCCACTTTACACCAATGGGTTGACTACCTTTTGGCAATTCAATTAGCTCCCAAGTGTTGTTGTGGATAATCGCCCTTATCTCTTCGTCCATGGCACTTTTCCACTTCTTGTCTCGTACTGCTTCTTCAAAACTGATGTTTTCAGCATCTGCCAGGAGACATACAAGGTGCACTTCACTTGTCGAATCATACAGATCTTGCAAACTTCGCATTCTGGGTTGTGTAGGTTCATCTTCATCGTCAGAATCTTCAAGTTTTGTCGAAATGTTTGATGGTACAGCGACAGATGATTCTTCAACTTCGACAACAGCTTCTGTCGAACTGTTCCAGTCCCACTTACTTGCTTCGTTTATTCGAACGTCTCTACGCACTATCACCTTCTTTCTTATGGGATCAAATAGCTTGTACCCTTTTGTTTTCTCATCATACCCAATGAGTATGTATTTCTGACTTTTGTCTTCAAGTTTCGTTCTTCGTTGATCTGGTACGTGTGCATAAGCAACACTTCCAAATACTTTGAGATGAGAGACTGTTGGCTTCTGTCCGCTCCACGCTTCTTGTGGTGTTTGATCTTCTAACTTCGAATGTGGACATCGATTTTGAACATAAATGGCACATTTTACAGCTTCTCCCCAAAACTCCTTTGGCATGTTCTTGCTTTTAAGCATTGATCGAACCATGTCAAGGACTGTTCGATTCTTTCTTTCAGCCACCCCATTTTGTTGAGGTGAGTATGCTGCAGTTAGAAATCTCCTTATACCCTGCTCTTCACAATACTTCATAAAGGCTGTCGAAGTATACTCACCACCTCTATCTGATCGAACTGCTTTAATGTGTCTGTCAGTCTCCTTCTCCACCATTACTTTGAACCTTTTGAACACCTCGAATGCTTCTGACTTTTCTTTCAAGAAATAGACCCATGTCTTCCGTGAGTAATCGTCGATAAAGGAAATAAAGTACCTTTTGCCACTGAAAGATTCTGGCGTGATTGGCCCACATATGTCGGTGTGAATCAAATCAAGGATATGCTTAGCTTGATATTCTGCCTTCTTTTGGAATGAAGTTCTTGTTTGTTTGCTCAGCACACATTCTTCACAGAACTTTCCTTCATAATCCATATCTGGTAGTCCATGCACCATGTTCTTTTTCGCCAACCTTCTTAAACCAGCATGATGTAGATGACCAAAGCGTAGATGCCATAGTGACGCTTTGTCTTCGACATTTACTTGTAAACATTTTTCTCGAACGTTTATCAGATTCAGTTTGTACATTCGATTTCTCTCCATTTCGACACGAGCAATCAGATGTCCCAGCTTGTCCTTCAAATACAGTATCCGTTCTTTCATCAGTATCGAATAACCTTTTTCTGTAAGTTGTCCCAAACTCAAGATGTTGGTCTTAAGATTTGGTACATAATAAACATCTTGAATTGATCCAATCAACCCATCTTTCTGCAGGTAACGAATCGTTCCTTTGCCTTCGACCTTCACTTTCGATGCATCTCCGAAAGACACATTGCCATCTTCAATCTTTCTCATTTCTTTAAACAGGTGTTTGTGACCACACATATGGTTACTTGCTCCTGAGTCAAGGTACCAAACGTTGTCATTTGTGTTGATCTCATTTTGAGCCATCAAGAGAAAACCTTCATTTGCTTCAGCTTCCAAAGTTAGATTGGTTGTTTCTTCTACCTTCTTTTCGATTCGACAATCTTTTGCAAGATGTCCCACTTTATCACAGTTGTAGCATTTGAATGAGTTACAATCCTTCGCATAATGACCATACTTCCCACACTTGTAGCATTCAAAGTTGGAATGATTCGACCTACCACCTCTTTGACCACGTCCTCTGCCACGCCAACTTTGCTGGATCGACTGTCCTCTGTCGAAGTTGCTGCCTCTACCATTTCGACCATTGTCACGTCCTCCACGACCACGTCCTCTTCCTCGAAAATTTTGAGAAAAGAGTACCTTTTCGTCTTTGATTTGCTCCTTGGTTTAATTTGCGTCCTCTACTCCTTCTTCCTTCTTTTTCATCTTACGTTGTTCGTGTGCTTCGAGGGAACCTGCGAGCTCTTCGACTGCGAGCGTCGAAAGGTCCTTCGACTCTTCTATTGCACACACAATATTCTCAAACTTATCTGTTAAAGATCTCAAAATCTTTTCGACAACTCGTGCATCAGTTACTGTTTCGCCATTTCTGGTGAGTTGGTTCACCACTTTTTGTACACGCGTGATGTAGTCAGATACATTTTCTGACTCCTTCATCTGCATCCTCTCCAATTCGCCACGAAGTGTTTGGAGTCGAACTTGCTTTACTCGATCTGCTCCTTTGAACACTTTCTCCAGTGTGTCCCACGCTTCTTTCGATGTAGTCGAACCGACAATCTTTTCGAAGCCTGATTCATCAACAGCCCTAAACAGCATGTAAAGTGCCGTTTTATCCTTCGATCGCGTCTCTTTCAACGCCTTGTTTTGAGCTGTCGTATATCCCTCAACATCTGTTGGTTCTTCAAACCCATCTTTGGTCACCTCCCACGCGTCTAGAGATCCGGGAAGAGCTTTCATCTGGATACTCCAGTTTTCGTAATTCAACTTCGTTAGCCGTGGTAACGGCATTTGATTCATCATATTTGCCATTAGCTCTGATGCCAATTTGTCAGAAGAAACGATTTTGTTTGTAAACTTCTGTATTTTATTAGAATGCAATTTTGGACTTTTATACATACAGAAAACTTTAACTATTCTACTAATTAAGATAAATAGTAAATACTCTTAATTTTCCCAGTGTCTATTGACCTTCCAATTCTCTCCACTAACTTATTATTAAAAGCTCATTAACTGTAACATTTAAAGTTTATTCAACAAAAACTTCTCTATATCACTTAAGTTTTTGGTGCATACTTCCATATAAATATTTTAGACATAATAGACCTTATCCTCCTTCTCCAAACATAGGCCTAAATATCCTTCTCGTTAAAAAGTATATTTCAATAAGAATAAATTTACATTTAAGATAATTAACATTCTTCTCTTGTGATGGTTTGATTATCTATTATATATCTTTATTTCCCTATATACTCTTAATTTCAAAATCTTATATTCTTTGCCTATTGGTTTCATGCAAATATATTTTTAAATTTTGGTCACATCCCTGCAATCTTATACAATATATCTGTACTAATTAAACATGGTTAATAAAGATCCTTTGCAAGTGCATAACAGAGTAGTATTAGTATAGCATATATATTATATTTTCAGTTGCACCTTTCATGCATGATATAGAACATGCACAGGTTCCACCAATAAAACCAGAATAAAGCCTCTGCACATAAATATTTTAGTAAAATGAACCATATTCTAAAAGTTGAAATGACCAGACAATCTTTAGTATCACATGCTTTGATTTGACGTATTATCAAATTCAGTAGAACCCATACACTAACTAAGTGATCATTAATTAATATATAAAGACTAATCACTACTTAATGAGGTGTAAAGTTGGCTACTAACAGTTGTTAATTATGGTTAATTACTCATTGTTAGTGTTGCTACTAAATTATTAATTAACTTTACCTAGTGAAGATTCCTTTGTGGGATTGAAAATTTGATGATGGTTATATAAGGCTTTCAATCCTCGGAAAATGAGAGAAAATTAGTAAGAAACTCTAAGAGAGAGTACTAACCTGTTTGCTGCAACAACCTCGAAGCTAGTTCAAACTAGTGGGAGGTTGTGTGCATAGAATTGCACCAAAAAATCAAAATACTTGTTGATTAGTTCAATTTGAATTCAGCGAAAAATCGTAATGGCTCGTGGAAAGGTTCAGCTGAAGCGAATTGAGAACCCAGTGCATAGACAAGTAACCTTCTGTAAACGCCGAGCGGGGCTTCTGAAGAAGGCTAAGGAGCTCTCCGTGCTTTGCGATGCTGAAATTGGCCTCGTCATTTTCTCCGCTCATGGAAAACTCTATGAACTCGCCACCAAAGGGTAATCACTTTTTCTTTCTATCAATAATATACTCATACAAAAATATGTTTGGATTCTCTGCAACATTATACATGACATAACGTATATAGTCATGCAAAGGATCAAAGCATTATATCTATAGCTTCCGAGATGCAAAGAATTCAAACCAAAGTATTTGAATTCTCTGCAACATTATGCAAGATAAAATATATGTAACATAAGAATTACAGAAGATCAGACTAAATCTATGTAATTCGTGCATGTTGCATGAGAGTCAACTAAGATCCAAAAATGTATATTTTTGTGACTAAAGTTTTACTTTCTTTGTTTGTGTTTTAAGAACCATGCAAGGGGTAATAGAGAGGTACTTGAAGTTCACACATGGGACTCAATCTGAAGCTGTCACTGAACCATATCATTTGCTAATGGTATGTTTCTCTAGCTAGTTATATTATGCTATTAAAATGATATATTATTATAATATGAATGCTTTAGATAAAAAAGTTATATATGTTTATTATATTTATAATGTGGAAAAGAGTAGTGATAAGTGGTATTAGATGCTCTAATTGGTGCATTTGCATCACTAAATAATAAAATTATATAATAAGATGATAGTGTTGATGAAAATATATAATATATATTATAATATATTCAAATCAAGGTACTTTTGTTCTCTCTTAGTTTTTGTTTTGACACATGTATGACTTGATTCTCAGATAATAAAGTATGTCGGATTAACTTTTAAGACAATAATGTTATTTTCAAACCAAATAGTGACATTGTAAGTAAAGTACATGTTAAATATTTAAAAATGATAGTGAGATTTGAGAACTCAAATTACAAAATTATTGTTTTTTATTTATTTGTGATTTTCAAATTTAAAAGTAGTATTCTTGTCACATTGTTTATGCTGCTAAATTGTTGATATCTAGGATGCTAAAGAGGAAACCAATGTGCTTAAACAAGAAATTGACACATTGCAAAAGGGTATGAGGTACGTACCTTAGTATTTGTATCTCAACAAAATAATTCAATTAAAATCTAATTTATTTATATTATTGTATGAATTTGTATACTATCACTCAATCACAATAGTTAAATAATTAAAAATATTTGACTTTAATTATAATTATTTTAAAAGTCATGTCTATGAATAATTGTGATGTGCTAATTGTATGAAATTTTAGAATAATTATACTTTTAAATTAATAGTAATAAAAGTATAAATTGTGTGAGGTAGATATATTTTTTTTATGGTTATGCAAAATACTAAGATTATTAAAAATATTGGTAGGTATTTGTTTGGAGGAGGATTAGGGACAATGGCAATGGATGAACTACAAGTTCTTGAGAAGAATCTTGAAATCTGGATGTATCATGTTCGCTCAATGAAGGTACCAATAAATTTATTTTATCATAGTACATCTATTTTATCAAAAATATTATCATATATTTATTTATAAATTACCTCTTGTTTTGAATATATAAAAATGAATAATTGTGCCACATATTGTGAACTACAGATGAACATTATGTCGCAAGAAATTCAAGCTTTGAGAGATAAGGTTAGCATAAATTTATTAAGATAAATTACTTCTATTCATCTTATTACTATAGTTATTTCATGTGATTTCTATATTGAAATTCTAATTGGCTTAATTTTTAGTATAATTATTATTTTATATTTATATTTAATTTAAATGTTATATTTTTTTTTACTATGTACGTTTGAGAAATTTAATATAATATTTATAATTAAAAATAGTTCTACATTATGAATAATTACAATAAAAACTGAAAATAAATATATTATTTTATTAAAATTTACTAAAAATAATTTGATCTCTTTAATGTTAGATGTCTCTCCTACTCTTATCTTATTCTTCTTGTTCTATAATTTATGTTAATAACTGAGTCAGTATTTTATTCTATATTTATTTAAGGAGGGAACACTTAAGGCAGCAAATACATATCTCCACGATTTGGTAATATTTTCATTTCTATTTCTATTTTTTAAGTATGGATTTTATTTAGAAATTAGAATGTAACCTTGTTTAGAAAAATGTATTCTTATTCATGTCATTGTATTTTACAGGTGTTGGAGAATACTTCTGTCACAAGCTTTGTTCCATTTGCTACTGATATTTCGTACCCATTGTTTCTACAAGATGGGATTTTTCAGCTCTAGGAATGAGTTGGAGATTAATTATTAAGACTATAATATTTAAATAAGTGAAGGAAATGTGTTGTGTAACATTAAAACCCTATGTCATGAATATGATGAACAATGACTTTAGACTACTTATGAAATATGGTTTGCAAGCTTTATTGTAATATGTGAGATATTGGTGTGAATTCCAATGCTTTTATGGAATAAGTTCACTAGTAAAAATTGTAAGAAATGAGTGATTTATGAATAATTATATTTGTCGATATTAGTTTTTTTTTTTTAATGGAAAAAGTTCTATTTGTAAGAAAAGCATCCAAGTGTTTAACGACTTATCCCTTAGGATTTATGTTAGAGTTCAAGCCTTCGAAACACTCCATCAAGAGAAAACAAAAACCAAATTCCATAACCTACTCCAAAATTAATGTAAATATTCGATCCGCTATTGGGTAAAGTAGATGATAGGGCTTTGAAATCACCATTAAACATGATATCATTATGAGCTTTCTTAATGATCCATACTATAATGACAAAATCATGACAAACAAACCCTAGACATGACCCTATCCCCTAAAGAAAGAAAAGAGTCAAAGAGAAGCCTATGGTCACTAAAAATAGAAACAGAAATATCCACAAGGTGGTTGATAAAGCTATTTCTCCAAATCAAGCTAAAGACTTAAGGTGTATGGTCACCAGTGATATGCTTTGATGATGGTGATTGAGTTAAACATGTCTCAAGCCTCATCCACAAGAAGATACAAGTGAAGTGTTTATATGATTGGTATATCCGACAAAAGAACTTAAAGCTTCGAAGTGTGAAAGAGAGGAAGAGTGATGTTCGTGTGATCATGTCCCTCTAAGTCATCAGTGTATTGTAAAGACATAAGGGCTTTTCTGAAAGTATAATGACTAAAACACACACCCACTCACGAACGCACATACGCACGCATGCACTCACGCACACGTCCCCGCATGCACACACACACATATTTTCTCAAATAAATTCACCAAAAAAAAATTGAGTATGCCTGATTGTTTTGAAAACTGTCAAATTGATTAGGACAAGTTTTTGAACTATCTAATCAGTTAGAACTGATACCTAACCGATTAGATGATGGAGAATCAAGTCTATAATCGATTTTGATAGTGTTTTAATGAATGACAATGACTCTCTATCAAAACCTTTCAATTTGGATAGCAATAATCGATTGTTGCAAGTACCTAATCAATTAGTCATAATACTTTAAGCCTTTTTTGAATTTAGTGAGGAAATTGTTCGGAATGAAAGACGTTATTATAATTGTACCAAGAATTCTTTTTCCTCCTGAGTAAATCATTCTTCCTTGAAAAGCAATTATTTTGTTTTGGAGATAAATTAGTGTAAAAGCTCTTTAGTATAAGTCCTTGTTTTGTTTGTGAGCTCCACTGTTGAAGAAAACCTCTCCTTTTGAGTTCGTGAAGAATAACTAGAGAAAAATATTCACAACGGTTCTTGAGCTCATCCTTGTCAAAAGCTCTACCGATTCTAGATTAGTCTGATATAAAATTTCACAGTTTCTAAGTTCAATATGTCTAAAATTAAATAGGTTAGAGATTATTCGGGTGAAAATCTCAGTTTGGGTCATAGTCAGCCCATGTAAAACCTCGTTTCGATTTGAAGGATAGCCAACTCAAAAGTCCAATTTGGTTTGATATCAGCCTATGCAAAATCTCAGTTTTTCTTATAGACTAACCGTTCGAAGCTCTGCTCGTTGTTTAGAGTGAAAACTAAATTCTTCATTCCTCTGTTTGATGGGAAGTTAGCCTGAAACTTCATTTTCCTTGTATATGGGGATTTATGGGCTTAACCTTCTAAAATCTCTCAAGAAAATTGTGGATATACTCAAGATGAATTCTTGTGGAGAGAAGTAGGTCACTTCTTTAGACAGAACCTCTATAAATTTCTCTTGTCATTCTCTCTTCCCTTATCTCTTTTATTTTGCAATGAAATTTTTTTATGGCTAATTTCCACTACTTATTGATACGTTTTTATTAAAATATTTTCATACTCCAATTTAGAAGTTAATTCTTTTTTAAGCTATCGTTTTTCAAACCTCCACAATTCAACCCCCACCCCCCTGTTGTGTATGGAGTCGCATGTTCAACAAGTGGTATCAGAGCCTATCTCGTGTTTAAAGACTAATTGTCTCAGGAGGAAGACGACTTCCAACATTGTGTTTAACAAGATGACTTTCCTAAATCCACCTCCATCTTTTAATGGTGATGGGTTTGAATTATGGAAAATTAGATTTAAAATATTTACACAAAATTTATATCTTGAATTATGGGAAACTATAATCAATGGTATTTTATCCCTGTTCACTATGTTAATGGAAAAGTAGAAGATAAAACAAATATCCTTTTGACCATAGAGAAAAAGAAAAAGTTTGAAATTAATTTTAAAACTAAAAACTTTTTAGTTATGTCCTTAGATGAAATTAATTATTCTATGTTCATAAATGTAAATCCGCCAAGGAAATTCGGGACACTCTTGAAATGGCACAAGGAATTTCTCCAAGTGTCGAAAAAGAGTGAATGAACACACAAGGTGAAGAAGATGAATGTTTATTTCATAAATTCTTCTCAAAATTTAGAAATGTTTGAAATAACGTTAGAACCTTTGTTACTAACAAAAATACAAGAACTAAGAATTGGAATCTAAAACCTGATCCAATCCTTAATCGAGAGATATGAATGTTTGTAACTTTCATGAAAAATCAAAGAATGAAGAAATTGTAGAGAAGTTGAATGATTTAAGTAACTACTAAAATATGAAGGCATAAGCTCAAATATAAAAGCATCTCTAGCAATGATTTCCTTTGAAGACGAATCAAATGCAGTAGTCTCTTTTGAAAGAACAATCTTAGCAATTGAACGATCCTGAGAGGATTCAACATCAAATGGGGAAAATTCATCTAGAAGGGAATATGAAGAAGAATATTCATCTAGTGGAATCTTAGAAAGAAGAAAAAAGAAGAAAGTATCAATGACCAACACACTCATGGATTCAACATCAAAGAGGAACCTCAAATATTCAACCTCCTATATAAACTTCTAAGAATATCCGTTCATTAAAAAAGATGAAATTTTTTTAAACAAAGAAGATGACTATGAGATAACAAAGTTATCATACATGTCGTTCTTCAAATTAAGCGTTAAGTTAACCAAGGAGAATGGTATTATTAAGAAGCGCAACTTAGATATTAAATATTATCCCAAGTTTCTAGAAAAGACTAATGAAACAATTAAGCACAAAATAACTAATATTATAAACCTAGTTGGAACATGTGAGACTTATGTCTCGATGGAAAAGGAAGTAAAATACTTGCATGAAATGTTAGGTAAATTTACTAAGGGGAAAGAAAACCTTAAATTAGTTCTACCAAGTTAAAGACATTCCTTAAATAAAACTAGATTAGGGTTTTAATGTGGTAGAACACATAGTAAAGGTTTTAATAGGAAAAAAGTAAATAGACATGTCTATAAATTCTCTTACTGTAATGGATTTTGCCATTTAAATCCATTCAGTAATCCTAGACTTCTTAGGACTACTAACACACAAGGACCCAAGAAAATTTAAGTATCAAAATTGTAAACCTAATGTGTTTGTAAGGGTGCTTTGCAGCTTTAATAAAGTCATAGTGCGTATGAAATGAAGTAGCTTAAATAATGAAGGTGATAAAAACACAAGAAAGGGGTTGAATTGTGTTATCTTTTTCTTGGTTTTCTCTATGTCTTTTATCAGATTCTGAACACAAGGTCTAGAATATGATACTTAGTTAAGGGTTTGCAGCAGATATAACAAGTTTAGAGTTATATATATATATATATATATATATATATATATATATATATATATATATATATATATATATATATATATATATATATATATATAGAGAGAGAGAGAGAGAGAGAGAGAGAGAGAGAGAGAGAGAGAGAGAGAGAGAGAGAGAGAGAGAGAGAGAGAGAGAGAGAGAGAGAGAGAGAGAGAGAGAGAGTCAAATTTATTCACATTCTTGCCACGAACCGAGAGCAGTCCAGGCCCTTTTTGCATTTTCAAGGATTTCACTATAATCACAACTGATTATAATTTGCTCAGGCACACAAGCAAGAGATTTTCAATGCTCAAACATACAAGAGACTTCTAATTCTCAACAAAACAACAAGAGACTTCATATGCTCAAGCACTTAATAAGAGACTTCAAATTCTTAAGCACAAAAGCAAGATGCATCTTACAATCTAACTTACAAAGATAAGATTGTTTACTTCTTACACTTGATATAAAATCAGTGATGTAAACAGAATAAAATATAAAAAGACATTTTAAGACTTAAGAATTTCTAAAATATACAACTGTTAAGAAATTTTAAATTAAACTTTTGTTTTTTGTTTGACAGAGTAACAACTCTTTTATTGTCAATAGTTCATTTTTATTTCTTCAAGTCTTCAGCTCCTTATATAGAGAAATATAAAAGAGTCTCTTAAGAGTACAAGTGAGTCTTGGAGAAGTTTGATCAAAGACGTTGCAATGTTACTTGATATGTTAATCCCTTTGAAAAAACATTTGAAATCTCTTTGCTTAAAGATGAATTATCCATTGCATTCCAAATGTCTATGAATAATTTTGGCTTAAATCTTCACGTGATGATCAGAAAAAGATAAATAACTCTCTGAGTTTGAGAGTGACATGTTAGAGTCTCCTCTATCCTTGCGTTGATTGACCTTATAGTCCGATCATGACCTATGAGAGTCTTATTGATCCTTACAAAAACTATTTACAACATTCCATCGTCAATACAGAATAAAAACACTCCCACGCAACCAATATAATATGTGTGTTCAATATGAATTCAAGAGTGAAACCGAGATCGAACTCCCGACATCGTAACGCAATGAAAAAGCAACCAATTAACATTTATGCAAATACACTTACAACATTAAAACCAAAATCCACCACAAATAGAACGAAGATACAGTGATTACAAATTTGAAAGCCGAAAATGAAGTAAAGTGTTACCGTAACGGAACTGATGACACAAATTAATCACAACAACAACATAGTGTCTTAACATTTATCGGACCGGCGTATTCATTGAGTCATAATCCCGTACGCAACATTAAAGATGAACCCGACCACTCAGCTTGCTAAACTCACAAAACCGAACTCGGCATCGTATCACACCTGTAAACAGAATAAACAACTTACAAAACCAAATACACAGATAGAAAGTGAAATTCAAAGTACAAGCAATCGAAGTAGTTTGGGTTTGGTGCAATAATAGAGGTGAGGTTTGGCCAGTCGGAAGTTTGTTGGAGGTGGTGGCTATTTCGGTTTCACGTGTAAGGGAATGGAGGTGGTCGATAAGTTTATTGTGGTTGCAGTATGGTGGTTGGAGGTTGATCGGTGGAGGACAAGGTTGTAAGAAGGGTGGATCCATGGTGGTGTTGAAGGGAGGTGGAGATATGGAGTGTGTTGTGTGATGCTTTGGAAAAAGAGGATCACGGTTTGTGAAAGATGTGCATGAAAAGAAAGGAGAAGACGGTCGTTGTTTTGGTGGATGAAAAAGTGAAAATGAGAGGTTAATGGTTGTTACGTTGATGCAGGGAGTATAGTGTTGAAAAATGAATGGAAGTGGTGGTTTGTTGTAGTAGTATGATACTGCGACTGTGAGGGAGGATGAAGGTGAATAAGAGATTGAGAGGGATGGTGTTAGTAGGAAAGTGTGTGCTAGAAAAATGATGAGAGGTGGGAAGGGATTTACATGCTGGAAACGCAGAAGAACATTTTCATGATGGTGCGTTCTTTCCTTGCTACCACTTTCTCTCTCTTTTTTTATTAGTTACTTTTGAAATGAGAGAGATGGATCTGAGAATGTGTGGGCGGCTTATGTTGATTGGTCTCTTCACAATTCCATGCGTAAGTTGCAATATAAAGTGGATAGGTAGGGTTTTCAAATATTAATACAATTCCACAATTATCCTTTTAATACTTTGTGATCAAATTAAAACCAAATTGAAAAAATAAAATCATAATATATCTTTTTTAAAAATAAAAACTAATAAAAACCAAATTGATTATTTATTTTTTCTAGACATTTTGATAAAAACAAAAGTAAAAGAAATTAAATCGAATAAAAGTCGGGTCCAAAAATGCGCGAAAAAATAAAATGAACGCATTAAAATAATTTACGCGAAATAAAGTTATGTAAAACAGACAGTCGTTGATCAAATCTTGCAGTTAAAAATACTCGGATGAAAAAGCTCGGACAGATCAAAATTCGACCGTCCGAATATGCCAAAAAATACAACGAGCACGCCAGATTAAACTACGTGTAATGTAGATCAATAAAACACATAATTACAGACCGAAACCTGAAAAAAAAATGTTCATTGATTTAACACGCGATTAAGAAATTGATTCAATCGATTTATCTGTAAAACCGAAATTTTATTTTAGACAAAATAATATAAAGTTGGATGCATGAAAATTTAAAATGCCCGGACAAAATTGGGTATGACAATGTTCATCGACGACATTTTGATATACTCTAAGTATGATGAAGAGCACGCAGAACATCTGAGAGTTGTGTTGTAGACCTTGCAAGAAAAGAAGTTATATGCGAAGTTACCCAAATGTGAGTTTTGGTTATGAGATGTGAGTTTCCTCAGACATGTAATTTCTAGTGGTGATATTGTTGTTGATCCATCAAAGATAAATGCAGTGTTGTAGTGGGAGACTCTGAAATCTGTTACGGAGATGATAAGTTTCCTAGGTTTGGATGGTTATTACATGAGGTTTATTGAAGGCTTTTCAAAGTTAACTTTGCCTTTAACTCAATTGACTCGGAAGGGTCAAGCTTATGTTTGGGATGTGAAATGTGAGGAGAGCTTTCAAGAACTCAAGAGGAAGTTGATGTATGCTCGAGTTTTGATTTTTCCAAATCCAAGTGAATCCTTTATTATGTATTGTGATGCTTCAAAGATGGGTCTAGGTGGTGTGTTGATGCAGAATGTTCAGGTTGTAGCTTATGCTTCTAGATAGTTGAAAGCTCAAGAGAGAAATTATCCTATGCATGATCTAGAGTTTGCGGCCGTGGTGTTTATGTAAAACATTTGGAGGCATTATCTGTTATGTTCCAGATTTGAAGTGTTCAGTGACCACAAGAGTTTGAAGTACTTATTAGATCAAAAAGAGTTGAATATGAGGCAGAGGAGGTGGCTTGAATTTCTGAAGGATTGTGATTTTGGCTTGAGTTACCATCTTGGTAAATCCAATGTTGTAGTTGATGCTTTGAGCATAAATTCGTTACATATGTTGACGATGATGGTTGGATAATTGTAGTTGATTGAGCAATTCAGAGATCTCGGTTTGGTGTGTGAAATGACTCTTAACAGTGTGAAGTTTTGTATGTTGAAGCTCACTAGTGGTATCCTTGAAGAAATCAGAGAAGGTCGAAAAATTGACTTGGGATTGATCGACCGGTTGGTGTTAATCAATCAGGGAAAATGAGGTGATTTTATAATCGACGAGAATGGTGTGATGCATTTCAGAGACATAGTTCGTGTACCAGATGTACCATAGTTTAAGAAGAGTATTTTAGAGAAAGGTCAGAGAAGTAGTCTGCGTATTCATCCTGATGCTAATAAAATGTATCAATACTTAAATAAAATGTTTTGGCGGCCAAGAATGAAGAAGGAAATAACCGAGTTTGTTTATGCGTGTTTGACTTACCACAAGTCGGAGATTGAACATCAGAAATCATCGGGACTGATACAGCCGTTGAGTGTTCCCGAGTGGAAGTATGTCATCATATCTATGGATTTTGTGACGAGTTTTACCAAGAATTCTAAAGGAAGTGATTCACTTTGGGTTATAATGGATAGATTGACTAAATCGGCTTATTTCATCCCGTTTAATATCAATTATTCATTGCACAAGTCGGCTGAAGTGTATATTGAAAAGGTTGTTTGCTTGCATGGTATTCCTTCGAGTATTGTTTTTGATAGATATTAGAGATTCATATTGAGGTTCTGTGGGAGTTTCAGGAAGCCATGGGTACTACACTGAAGTTGAGTTATGCTTATCATCCGTAGACGGACGATTAGACAGAGAGGACTATCCAGTCTTTAGAGGATTTACTGAGAGCTTATATTTTGGAGCAGTGGGGTAACTAGGATAGTTACTTACCGTTGGTTGAGTTCACTTATAACAACAATTTCCATTCTAGTATTGGAATGAAACCGTTCGAGGCTTTGTATGGTAGAAGGTGTAAGACACCTTTATGTTAGTATGATTATGGTGAAAGTGTTATGTGTGGACCTGAGATAGTTCAATAGACTGCCGAGAAGATCAAGATAATCCAAGAGAAGATGAAAGTTTCATAGAGTCGCCCTAAGATTTATCATGATAAGAGAAGAAAGCAATTTAGTTCCAAAAAGGAGATCATGTGTTTTTGCGAGTTCTCCGGTAAAAGGTGTTTGTCGAGCTTTGAAATCTAGAAAGCTCACGCTGCATTTTATTGGTCCTTTTTAATTCTCAAGCGAGTAGGAGAAGTGTCCTACAGAGTTGCATTACCGTCATTTCTTTTGAATCTTCATGATGTCTTTCATGTGTCTCAATTGAGAAAGTACATTCTTGATCTGTCTTGCGTGATTCAAGTGGACGATATGCAAGTTATAAAGTACTTGACAGTTAAGGCATCTCCCATGAAAGTAGAGGAGCGCGAAGTGAAGCACTTGAGAAACAAGGAGATTACGCTGGTGAAGGTGGTGTGGGTAGGACTTTCTGGTGTAAGCATGACGTGGGAGCTGGAGAGTCAAATGAGAGACTCGTATCCTGCGTCATGTCCTTCAGATATTTTTTTATGGCGAAAGTTCTCTAAGTGGGGGACAGTTGTAAAATCCTGAAATTTGATTAAGTTATTTAATAAAATCATTCTTGTTTTATTTAATTAATTAATATGTGGTGTGCTTTTAATTAAATACATATTGAGTTGTATGTGTATGTGGTGTATGGTGGGGTGTCGTGAGAGCATTGGTGGGGTGGTAGAAGGATTAAAATAATTAAATTAATTAAAAATAATTTGAATTGATAATTTTTTTTATTAATTAATTTAAATAAAATAATAAAAGAGGTTTTGGGGTGGAAAATAGAAAAGAAGAGAAAATAAGGGAAGTGGTGAGGATTATGAAAAGAATTAGGCCTATGTGTAATTAACAAGATAGTAAATTAGGTTTAGAGATGAATAAAAAAGTTAGCGGGGTCTTGAGAAAAATAATACGTAAAGTTGAAGCTTTTGGGAGAAAAACGGAGGCTAGGGCTTGAAGAGGGAAGAACAAATCATCAACCTAATTCTGAATTTTGGCTAGGAATATGAGGTATGGGGGAATGACTTTCATATGGGTGTATAATATGAAGGGGTAGAGAAGAGAGACTCTTACTCTCTTTAGGGATTATGTGAAATTATTATGAATTGTTGTTGTTATATGTTATTCTGAAAATTGATGATTTAAGGCGTGTTTATCCAATTTTCGTGGATGGATTCGTATATGTATGATTCTATTTATATGTATATATTTGTATGCCATTGTTTGAATTGTGAAGGTTCGATCATAATATGAAATTCATGAGAATCATGAATGAATTGTATAAAACAGTTATTTAGCATGTTATGATGATGTTATTCTATGTGGTATAATTTTTTGGGGGTGTTGGAATGATTGAGGTTTGAAAATTGGAGTTCAAGGGGACTCACATGGATCAAACCGTATTATTGCCTTCTTGTGCATGGTGACGGGCGTCACCCAGATGATAAGTTACCCGTCATGCACCTTAAGACACTAACGGGCGTCAGTGTTATGAAGCGGAGACCGACATGGTCTTCAGGCCTAGTTTTCCAAGCTAGTCATCATTATAATGATGGTTTAAGAAATTTAACCAGGTGACGGGTGTCACCATGGTGACGGGTTACACGTCATGCTGTCAGAAGAGGCGTTATCATCCCTATTTGTGTAGTTCGAGATGCCGATACATATATTTGATGTGGTTCTGTTGTTTGAGTGATGAATGTATATTGTTTGGGTGTGTTGGTGTTGTGAATTAACTATTATGAATTTAATTAATTAATTATGTTGGAATCATTATAGTTGAATGGTAATTGCCTTGATTACATGTTGTCGTCTATGGTGTAAATATGATATAAGATACATACGATGTTGTTTTATGTTGTTACATGATGATAACGTGATTGTATTGTTGTTGGAATGCGTGATTATATGGTGATTTATTATGTATTAATGGTGATCATTGTTATTATTATTGGTGGATAGTAATTTAGAAGGGGAAATTACTATTGTGTGTCAATGCATGTTGTTTATGGTCAGAAGGGGGGTCGTAAGCATTATTATTGTTGTTGCATTGATATGTATGGACATGCATCATTGTGTCGTGTCGTTGAAAGAAGCAGGTTCTCTAGTTCAGAAAGGGGGACGAGTGGCTTGTCGCAAGGTTGGAGGGGGGGGGGGGGGCTTGGAGCTCAAAAGGGGGGGCTCATGGGTTCAGAATGGGAGACCTAGTATCTTAGAGAACCAAATATTGAGTTGGTACCACATGCATAGTATCATGTTGTGTCATAAGTCGCATTACATATATTTGTAATTTATTGTGAATGGGTGTGAGATTATGTTGATGTTGGTTGTGTATTTAATGTATGACATGTTGTATGTTTCTCTACCTTTCCACTCTTTACACAGTTTATATCAAAGTTTATTTCTCACCCCTTTTACTTAATGTAATCCACCATGGACATCTTGCTTATAATCAGGAGTAAAGTTGTTGTTGTGTATGGAAGGTGGCTTGTTGGAGTTATTCTTCCTTTTATTTATTGTTTTATCACAATTTAATGGTTTTAGAGCTTTGACCTATAACATCGGGAATAAGATGTTTGTTATGTTTTGAGTTAATGTTAAATTTAGCATTTTTAAAGTTTAATACTTTATTTGTTGAAGTTTAAATTGAAGTTGTTATAATATGATTTCCGTTGCATGTTGATAATTATTGAAAGTTTGTTGTTGGGTTGTCGTTGGTGACACCTTAAATTATCGAGTAATTATTTTTATATAAAGTCTATGGATAAGGGGGAATATGATAAGCAACAAGCCAAACGTCTCGCACCCAACGATATCCAGAATGAGTGTAGGAAAGCTCCAGTCTCATTCCTTCTTTACCACTTAAGGCTCGTGGCATGTAACTCTCGTCTTAAACTTCAAGTAGAGAGAGGATAGTCTTTGTAGTTGTTTCTTGTATTGAAGAAGACCTTAACAATCACTCGATTCGAATTGCACTAAAGTTTATGAATAGAGGTGAATACGATGAGCGCTGGGTCATACGTCCCATACCCAAAGATACTCAGAATGGGGGTAGGAATACTCTAGTCCCACTCATTCTCTATTACTTAAGGCCCGTATCGTACAACTTGATTCATGATTGATAAGTTGTTGGTAGTCCTTGCTTTGTTGTTTTTGCTTTCTGGAGAGAGACTTGTCAATTGTATGATTAGAATTGTACTGAAGTCTATGAATAGAGGTGAATACGATGAGCGCTGGGTCATACGTCCCATACCCAAAGATATTCAGAATGGGGGTAGGAATACTCCAATCCCACTCCTTCTCTATTGCTTAAGGCTCGTGTCACACGCTTCTAACTTTGATTTAACAAGTTCTTGAAGATGCCACCTTTGATATACTTGGATAATCTGCTGCTTGGTATAACTGAGGATGCCTTGATTGAAGATCTTGTCTTGAGGCCTTGAGCTCCACAGCTTGAAAGAAAAGTCTTATTAAGTGACCAAGGGTCTTTTGGTCACTCAATTTACACTGTGGGATTATATAAGTTCAAAGGATTTAACTAATCAAAATTGCTTTTGATCAATTTAATCATGGGTTTTGTTTTGTTTTTGGGAACTAGGTTTGGATCTAATCAAAGTTAGTAATTGTTAAAAACTATCCTAAGGGATCATGCATTAGAAATTGATTGAAAATTCTAAGTTAGAAGTCCTAAGGGAGCATGTGCAAATTGGTCAAAATATTGATTGAAAGTTCTACAATTGTAAGTGAATGATCAGAATCCTATGTATAAGTCCTAAAATTATAAGGAAGTGATTAAATTCCATGTCACATTCTAATCCTAATGGGATCATGTCATTCCATCACAAAAATACTAAAAATAAGCCCATAAGGGAAAAATGGTCAATTATAAAATATGTCAAATTCTAACCATGGCCTAAAGTTGATTAAGTCCTAATGTTTAGAAATTAACCTAATGTGGAGAAGTGTCATAATCCTAAAATTAATCAAGAGCCTAATTAGAATTTAATCCAATTCCTAATTAAAATCCTAATTAAATTCTAATGGAAATTCTAAAAATGAGAGTTAATCCTAATTAAAATTCTAAGATGTAGATTAATCTTAAAATTCTAAAAATGTAAGTTGTTCCTAATTGAATTGTAAAAATAATAAAAGAAACAATTAAAATGGTAAAGGGGTGTAAAATGATAAAATGGTTATTGGGCTGCTAGAAGAGCTCATTGTTGTTTTTTGTACAGCCATCTAATGTCCAAAAATAGGGGGTGTGAGAAGCAAAAACAAGAATACGCTGCCTGAGCCCAAACAACATCCCAGCGCTCAAAACAGGGGGTGCGCTTTGGAATTGGGTGGTAAATCAGCAAAAGTGCCAATAGGCCTAGTCAAGCCCACAACTCACTTCTTCCTAATCAATAGGGAGGTGTATTGGAAATATGTGTGTATGGTAAGTAAAAAAACAACGGGCCTTGCTGATTGAGCCCAAAACACTCACCTATGTTGACTTGCCCAAGTCCACAGAGTTTAAACGAAATTCCTCACGCGCACTCAAACTCATCGTCGTCCACCTTGGCTCGCCGCGTCGGCATCCGTCATCGGCGCCGGTACTGGCTAATGGTCCAAATCTCCATCTCAACAAAGCACAACGCCAAGTTGATCATGAATATGGAAATGAAACGGGGAAACACTCCTTGTGTTGGTCGAATCACACCTCTAAAGAGAGGAACCCTAACATCTACAAGTTCAATTAAATCGTGAATGGCGCAAATGAATCCCTACAACTATGGGGTTTCTACTCCCTAGTTTAGATACTATGACTTGGTGAGCTCAAAGCAAGAAAATGCCACTGAAATGGAAATGACATACCGGAGAAGTTGATCGGAAGGTTCGCCGATAAGCTTTATGACCTTGATCCTTTCTTTTTCTTCTTCTTTTCATCTCTTTCTTCTTCTTCTTCTAAACTGGACCAATGCAAAGTGAGAGTGTGGCTTAGCTCAAGCGAAATTGAAGCTTCAATGTGAAGCTTCAATGGCTTCAAGGAGAGAATAGAGCTCTAGTGAGGGTGAGGGAAGAGATTGCAGAGAGAGTGTGCAAATTCACGCAGAGTTCCAAGAGTGATGAAAATATGGATGGTGAATTGTTTAAATAGAGCTTAGGTTTGGAGTTAGGTTAGGCTTGGGATGAGGTTAGGAGTTAGTTAAGTGTGGTTAGGAGTTAGTTAGGTGTGACTCACTGAGTTAACTGCAAACTTAGTTAGTTAATGAGTGATGAACTCAGTTAGTTAGATTGGTTTTAATTGATTAATGAATGAAATGAATTTTCTTATCCCAATCTCCAATTCCTTACAGGTCTCTTTCAGTTCAGCAATCAGGCCACCTTGAGAGGCTAGCTTCTTCACAACAGATGTCATCACAATGTCATTGACATGATTGCCTTCAAATAATTTGTAATGAACTGACAATGGAGGTTTTCTTCTACTAGGGATATCACTTGTGCTCAGAAATCCAGGTTGTTGGCTTAGGATTATCCCACAAATTATTGAGGGAAAAGCTATGGGCAGCTTCACTGCATTTGTAGAAGCATGTTTGACAATTTGTTCAAACATGAATCTACCATAATCAAAATTAAGGTTGGTTCCAATAGCAAATATGAGCCTTCCAAGATCATTTGAGATTGTAGAGATGTGATTTGTTGGTACCCAGTTTGCTGACCCTATCTTGTGCAAGATAGCATATTTCACAGTTAATTTTCCAACAGAGAGATGATTTTTGCTTAGCCACTCCTTGACCTGTCCAACAGTTATTTTCCTACATACCTCATTGTCTGTGGCGTCTAGTTCACCAGCACCTTCTGTTCCTCTTCCTAGGAACTTATTGATCACAGTTGGAGAAAACTTCACACACTTTCCTCTAACAAACACCTTACAAAACTCTTTGTTGTTCTTGTCAGCAATGTCCTCAGGGATGTTCACCACAAACTCTTTAACAAGACCTTCAAAACACTAAGATAACCCACTAACCGTTTTCATTAATCCAACAGACTTAATCAGGTCCATGACCTCCTTAACTTCCACAACATCCTTTCCCAGTTCTCTTTCCATAGCCACTCTCCTTTGGATTACAAATTTCCACTTTGTTGCACCATCTTCAAGATGGAAGGAAATGTTATCCAAATGTATAGCAGCAACCTTTGCAGGGGATTTTCTAACATTTGACCTTTTCACATGAGAGATGTCGAGGACATCGTCTTCAACATCTTCCTCTGAATCAGAACTTTCTCTTACCTTTCTCTTCTTTACCTCCACTTTACTCCAAGACTTTGAAGGGCCTACAGCAGTAGCCTTCTTACCAGTTTTGGCTGTCATCATCTCAGCCACAGACCTACCCTTCCTGGTCTTCATCCTTTTAGCAGCACTTGGCTTCAAGTGATGAAGCAAGCTATCATCTTCATCATATGAGCTCTTATCTTTCAAGTCGATCACCTTCTTAGCAGAGTCATGCTTCTTAGACTGAGAAGCATCTACAGATTTCTTACAAGACAAGGTTTGCCCTAAAGAACACAACCCTTCTGCAGCAATATCTTTCTCAGACCTAGATGAATCATCATCTTTCTCATTGTGAGGTCCAACCTCAGGAGAAGGGTCTCTTCTAGATAGAGGAGAAGAAACTCCCTTTACAGAGTGTCCTTCATTTAGGATCCTCGTGACAAGATTTCTAATGACACGATCAGTATGATGCATGTCATCTTTAGAGGTAGGGTTATCAGAACTGTTACCTTGAGTATGTCCTGCAGTGGAGGATGGACCAGGAGCGTCGCCTGGGATGACTGATAGGGGAATCAATTCCAAAATGTCTTCATTTAGAAAATCCATGGAAGGTGTTCTAGCTTTGTACGCAGGTTTGGTGTTTTTAGAACTAGAAGATGAAGGATGTTGTGACATCTTGTTGAGCTTGTGAAAGGATTTTTGCTGCCCTAGCAGAGAAGGTCGATGAAGTTTGAAGAAGGTGTAAATGTTTGAGCTGAGGTTGCATGTGAAAAATCTATAGATGGAAGTTCCAATACTAGGTAATGATTTACCATAAATGGGGCACTTTCTTTTAAGTGGGCAGACAATATTTTTATTACCTTTTCCACTCCAAATTAATTGCTATAAATTCTCATAGATACAAATCCCTAATTTCCCTCTTAGACATTCAAATTGATTAGCATCCAAAGCCTTTGTAAATATGTCAGCTAATTGCATTTCAGTAGTAACATGCTCCAGGGCTATGATTTTCTCCTTCACTAGTTCTCTAATAAAGTGATGACGAATATCAATGTGCTTTGTCCTGCTGTGCTGAATAGGATTCTTAGAAATATTTATAGCACTCAGGTTGTCACAGTACAATGTCATGACATCTTGCATGGCATTGTATTCAGTCAGCATCTGTTTCATCCAAACCAGTTGAGAACAACTACTTCCAGCTGCTATGTATTCAACTTCAACAGTGGGAAGGGACACACAATTTTGTTTCTTACTAAACCATGATATTAAGTTATTCCTCAAGAAGAAACATCCTCCTGATGTGCTTTTCCTATCATCAACACTTCCAGCCCAGTCAGCATCACAGTATCCAGTCAGCATAGATCCAGATCCATGAGTATACAACATTCCATAGTCACTGGTGCCATTGACATATTTCAGTATCCTTTTCACTTGGTTTATGTGACTGACTTTTGGTTCAGCTTGATATCTGGCACAAACACCTACAGCAAAAGCAATGTCAGGTATGCTTGCTGTGAGATATATCAGACTTCCTATCATGCTTCTTTAGAGACTTTGATCTACACTAACACTATTTACATCTTTGGAGACTTTCAGATGTGTAGGAGCAGGTTATAGGAGAATTGCCATCCAAGGCGCAGCGGAATTTAAAAATTTCTCCATTTAGTGATCCTTACGAATGGGCATGATCAGTGATAGAATCGTTACCTCTTGTGGCGATTCAAACCTTTGGTGCAGATCTCTGATAATGATCAAAACCTTTGATACAGATCCACGGGGCGATCACGAACGTTGAACAATGACAACGTCTCTACTCAGTCCACACGAACGGATTCCTTCAATCGCAGTGCTAGCTGTTATGAATGAAGGCTTTGAGTGAGAGAGAGATACGAAATTCCAACTCTTCAGTTGTGTTTTCTGTCTCAGTGAGTTACAATGCTTCTACCCAAGGGGTTCTATTTATATAACCACTTGTAGGGGCTTCAAGCCAAAAAGCCCACTTAAGTGCATTTTGGCCCATATCTCATAATATGCCAAAATCACTTAAGTACTTCGTACCTTACCATATTTCGTATTCTACTTAAATACACCGTACCTTACGATGTTCCTTAATTATTCTATCTCTCATCAATCCGTCCTTTGTGTTTGACCCTATAGGTTTTCGCGGCGTTGACAATTATATTAAATCACATATTTAACATAATAAACAGTGAGCGGTATCTAGCAACACATCACTGCTACCCAAGTCACGAAAATGTCATGTGATATGACAAAACCTCCTGTGATAATAATTATGTGTATAATTACCCCTTTGCCCTTATGTCTATATTGAACACAAGGTATAGACCGTGTCATCCCTGTCCAGTTCAATATTGGGCCCATAGACATTTATCCTGTTACGCAGGATGGGCAAATTCCATCTAGGACACTCATGTCCCTCAGCATGCTTTGTGGAGTACCCATCAACTGTCTTTATGGTTATCCAGTTACGGACAACGTTGGATCAGCAATAAAGCACTCGACTCTACATCTAGGATCCATAGTGGTTTCAGGTCGAAGAGTGGTATACACTATTATCACCATGAGAATTACTTATGACACTTTGCATAACTTTCTATATAGTATTCTCATAGCGGGTCAATCCGGTATAAATATTACTCCTAATATTCATACCTATGTTTAAGACTTGATAACTCTTTATCCATGATCCATGAGATGTGATCATCAGTCTACAAACATAATAGTCTTAATGCTTTAATGTTATCCCACTTCACACTAAAGCTCGACTACAGATACTTTAAGAATAGTGTCCTTATGTTTAATGTGTTCTCATGATTAAGTCACACTTAATACATTAAACAGACTATCTATTCCAGGGACTTTATTAATCAACCATAATAAAGAAAATGCCTTTAAATAATTCGATACAAGTACCAAAAGTATTGGCCTGTAGGGCTTACACCAACAATCTCCCACTAGCACTAGAGCCAATCAGGCATACCCCGCATGCCCATTGATCTAGTATGGCCATCATGCTTCTGCTGCGCAAGAGGCTTTGTCAGTGGGTTAGCAACATTATCAAGTGTAGGTACTTTACATATTTTCACACAACGTCTAAGTATGTGTTTGGATCGTTGGTGAGATCTAGGCTCCTTAGCTTGTGCGATAACACCATTGTTATCATAATAGAGACCAATGGGATCCATAATGCTAGGGACTATGCCAAGTTTATTGATCCAAACAGCTTCCTTTGCTGCACTTAAGGCAGCAATATACTCGGCCTCAATTGTAGAATCAACAACTGCATCTTGCGTTGAACTTTTCAAGCTCACAGTGCCACCATTTAAGCAAAACACATAACCAGATTGGAATCATTCATATTAAAGCGTCTCAGCACTTTGTCTATGTACTCTGACTTAGGCCAAGCATTTCATGATCTATCTCTATAGATTCTGATAGGCTGCTTCACCCAGGTCCTTCATAGAAAAGCATTTCCCCAACCAAGACTTTACTTGTTGCAGGGTAGGGATATCGATTCCAATGAGTAATATGTCATCTACATATAATACCAGGAATACGATCATGCTCCCACTAACCTTCTTGTAGACACAAGGCTCATCTTCGTTCTTGATGAATCCATACAATTTTACTGTTTCATCAAGGCGAAGATTCCATGAGTAGGTCACAGGCTCATCTTGATCCATGAGTAATACATCACCTTGATCAGATATCCATATATCTCAGGAAAGTGACGTATCCTGCCTGACCTACGCTAGTATTGTTCTACTTGAGCAGGTTGCTCTTACACAACTACTTGTGTTTCCTGCTCTAATTCCTCCATAGGTGTATCGATGCTTTGTGATTCTTGAATTTCTTCAAGCTCTACTTTCCTCCCACTGGTTCCTTTGGAATTAAAATCCTTTTCTAGGAAAACTCCAGTTCGAGCGACAAACACTTTGCCCTCCGAAGGATTGTAGAAGTAATATCCTCTTGTTTCTTTAGGATACCCCCACAAATAAGCATTGGTCAGATTTGGGCTTAAGCTTAGTTGAAATTTGTCGTTTCACATAAACTTCGCAACCCCAAATCTTCATGTAAGACATATGTGGTCTCTTACCACTCCATATCTCATATGGTGTCCTTTCAACCTTTTGGATGGAACACGATTAAGTGTGTAAGCTGATGTCAATGGTGTATGTCCTCAAAAGGAGTTTGGAAGATTGGTGTGACTCATCATGGATCGGACCATGTCCAACAGGGTTCGATTTCTTCTCTCAGATACACCCTTCCATTGGGATGTTCCAGGAGGAGTAAGTTGGGATAGGATCCCACACTCTTTCAGATGGTCATCAAACTCTAGGATTAAATACTCATCACTTCGATCTGATCGAAGAGTTTTAATATTCTTACCTAGTTTAGTTTAGTTTAACTCGTTAGATTTCACCCTTTTGTATTAATGTTATTAATAGGCATTTCAAGATCAAGGACATATAGTCCATTGTTCATTTGTGCAGTAGCATAGAATATATCATTCAAATAAATTGAGCAACAATTATTCTTTATTATAAATGAAAAACCAAACTTGTCCAAACAAGCAATGGAAATAATATTCCTGCTAATTGCAGGTACATAATAACAGTTCTCTAACTGAATTATTAAACCACTAGGTAAAGTCAATACAAAAGTTCCTACGGCTAAAGCAGCAACCTTTGCTCCATAGCCAACTCGTAGGTCGACTTCACCTTTTGCCAAATCTCTACTCCTTTTTAGTTCCTGCACATTTGTACAAATGTGAGAACCGCATCCAGTATCTAATACCCATGATGCAGAAGTAGATAAATTAATAACAAAAATACCTGAAGTTGAAGTCTCTACTCCATTCTTCTTATCTTCTAGGTACTTTGGGCAGTTCCTCTTCCAGTGTCCGGTCTTACCGCAATGGAAGCAGGTGCCTTCTTTTGTTATGCCTCCACTAGGCTTCAAAGCAGCAGTGGATCTGGGATTGGCAACTTCCTTGCCCTTCCCCTTATCACTCTGCTTAGTGGGCCTTTTCTTCTGTCTCTTTCCATTTCCGATCATCAGAATGGACTTCCCTTTTGACTTCAGATTCTACTCGGCAGTTCTTAACATGGCGAGCAGTTCAGGAAGAGATTTGTCCATATCAATCATATTGAAATTTAGGACAAATTGATTGAAACTATCTGGCAACGATTGCAAGATCAAATCAGTTGCAAGTTCCTTTTCGAGGGGAAAACCCAATCTCTCAAGGTTTTCCACATGCCCAATCATCTTGAGTACATAGGGACCTACAGGGGCTCCCTCAGCTAACTTGCTTTGAAAAAGGGCTTTTGAAACTTCAAACCTCTCATGCCTTGCTTGCTCTTGATAGAGCAACTTCAGGTGTTCGATCATATCGAACGCTGACATGTTCTCATGTTGCTTTTGCAATTCTGAGTTCATGGTAGCTAGCATGAGACAAGCAGTTTCATTGGCATCATCGACATGCTTCTTATAAGCATCTCTTTCTACCTTAGGTGCAGAACTAGGAGGTTCCTCTTCAGGAACAGGTGTCTCCAAGACATACAGCTTTTATCATGTTTGAGGACAATCCTCAGGTTTCGGTGCCAATCCAGGAAATTTGTCCCAGACAATTTTTCCTTATCAAGGATTGATCGCAGGATGTTGTTAGAGGTGTTTGCTGTCATGGTAATCTACATAAGGATTAATGAAAATATAAGTATCATTGACATATTCAATTAGGCCTTTAATTAAGTATGCTCCCACTATTTTACTCAAAACAAATGACCCTCATAATTTGATTCGGAAAATCCCATTGGAAGATTTTCTAGTGGGTCGAGATCCATATTTCACTTCGTTCTAAGTCCGCGTAGGCGGATTACACAAAACTAGGTTATTTAGGTAGGAACTCCTTCCAATTGTATCTCATACAACTCTCGAAAATTTCAGTTGGGTGAATAACTCCTTATTCCAATCCATCATATGGATCATTCCCAACTCTTGCTTCTAAACATATATATAATCTTATTATAATTTGTTTAGTTAAGTTTGACCCATTATTTTAACAGTTGGATATTACAATTATCCCATCGCACCTTACTAATATAGAACATGCACCTCGCGTAGGCGAAACCTACATTATTCGATACTAGTCTTGATGAGTGTTAAAACTTGGAAAGCTTAAAACTTAATATTTATTTTGAGGGAATTGCAATTTTTCTGATCTCACCAGCTTGTTTATCATATAAACCGTCTCTCACATGCATCAACATACATTCATATGCATCAACATACATACATACATAATGAAACAGTTATGGCCCCTAGCGCAATTGTTCTCCCAGGCCAATGAGAGAACCTAAGCTAACCTACAACGATCTAAGCTTCTCCAAGCAAGATCTTCAAGGTTGTCCTCCTTTGGCACTGACTTCTTTGCTTTATTCATATCATTACATTACAAAAGAAACTCGTTTTACATACGAGGGAGTGAAATGAGAAAAGAAGTTACATTTGGGAGATTAAGAGAGAGGCACGACACGTAGGTCGTATTTTAAAAACCCAAAGCAAAATAAAGGAAAACTAAGGCCATAACCGATCACCACAAGACAATAATAAACACTTTTATTATTATTATTAATTCCTTTAATTAATTAAAATCAAATTAAATTTCGACGACCGATCACACTACGCAGAGTTAGCCGGGGGTCCGCTAAAATTGACGTCGTTTTTCGTATCAACACTTGATACTTCAAAGCACTTTTTCTAGCCGAACGGGTGAATTTTTCCTTGCGTTAACCGGTTAACCATATGCGTTAACCGGTTAACACTGTTTGAAAACTTTTAGAAAATTCTTTTCTGCCTTGCGTTAACCGGTTAACCATATGCGTTAACCGGTTAACACTGTTTGAAAACTTTTAGAAAATTCTTTTCTGCCTTGCGTTAACCGGTTAACCATATGCGTTAACCGGTTAACACTGTTTGAAAACTTTTAGAAAATTCTTTTCTGCCTTGCGTTAACCGGTTAACCATATGCGTTAACCGGTTAACACTATTTGAAAATGTCTTGGAAAACTGTTTTCCGCCTTGCGTTAACCAGTTAACCAAATGCGTTAACCGGTTAACACTATTTGAAAATCTCAAAAAATTTATTTCGCATTCCGTTAACCGGTTAACCATATGCGTTAACCGGTTAACACTGTTCCAAAAATGTTTAGAAAGCTATATTCAGTTTCTCGTTAACCGGTTAACCATACGCATTAACCGGTTAACACTGTTCGGAAAAGTGTTTAGAACGCACAACTCTTGTGCAGTCAAACCCCAATCGCATAACTCTCTGACAACACAACCCTTGTGCCGTCACTAACCCTGATGCACCAATTTCAGACCGTCAAACACATCTCGATTGTTAATTCAGTATGATTGATCAACACGTCATTGCTTCACCATACTAATGTCAGATCAAGAAGCAAACAACCATTGATCGCTCAAAGGAAAACAATCATCGAGGGTTTGAATGAACGAAACGAGAACAGTATATCATATATAATGTATTTTGCATCAGGATTACATATATCACATATATGTAACTTGATCAATCTCAATTTAACCTTTGATTCATTCTGCCTTTAATCATATTATTACAGAACAAAAACAAATATCAGATTCATGGTTTCGTAAGTGGCTTTGATACCACTGTAGGAGAATTGCCATCCAAGGCGCAGTGGAATTTAAAAATTTCTCCATTTAGTGATCCTTACGAATGGGCATGATCAGTGATAGAATCGTTACCTCTTGTGGTGATTCAAACCTTTGGTGCAGATCTCTGATAATCATCAAAACCTTTGATACAGATCCACGGGGCGATCACGAACGTTGAACGATGACAACGTCTCTACTCAGTCCACACGAACGGATTCCTTCAATCGCAGTGCTAGCTGTTATGAATGAAGGCTTTGAGTGAGAGAGAGATACGAAATTCCAACTCTTCAGTTGTGTTTTCTGTCTCAGTGAGTTACAATGCTTCTACCCAAGGGGTTCTATTTATAGAATCACTTGTGTGGGCTTCAAGCCAAAAAGCCCACTTAAGTGCATTTTGGCCCATATCTCATAATATGCCAAAATCACTTAAGTACTTGGTACCTTACCATATTTCGTATTCTACTTAAGTACACCGTACCTTATGATGTTCCTTAGTTACTCTATCTCTCATCAATCCGTCCTTTGTGTGTGACCCTATAGGTTTTCGCGGCGTTGGCAATTATATTAAATCACGTATTTAACATAATAAACAGTGAGCGGTATCTAGCAACACATCACTGCTACCCAAGTCACGAAAATGTCATGTGATCTGACAAAACCTCCTGTGATAATAATTATGTGTATAATTACCCCTTTGCCCTTATGTCTATATTGAACACAAGGTATAGACCGTGTCATCCTTGTCCAGTTCAAATATTGGGCCCATAGACATTTATCCTGTTACGCAGGATGGGCAAATTCCATCTAGGACACTCATGTCCCTCAGCATGCTTTGTGGAGTACCCATCAACTGTCTTTATGGTTATCCAGTTACGGACAACGTTGGATCAGCAATAAAGCACTCGACTCTACATCTAGGATCCATAGTGGTTTCAGGTCGAAGAGTGGTATACACTATTATCACCATGAGAATAACTTATGACACTTTGCATAACTTTCTATATAGTATTCTCATAGCGGGTCAATCCGGTATAAATATTACTCCTAATATTCATACCTATGTTTAAGACTTGATAACTCTTTATCCATGATCCATGAGATGTGATCATCAGTCTACAAACATAATAGTCTTAATGCTTTAATGTTATCCCACTTCACACTAAAGCTCGACTACGGATACTTTAAGAATAGTGTCCTTATGTTTAATGTGTTCTCATGATTAAGTCACACTTAATACATTAAACGGACTATCTATTCCAGGGACTTTATTAATCAACCATAATAAAGAAAATGCCTTTAAATAATTCGATACAAGTACCAAAAGTATTGGCCTCTAGGGCTTACACCAACACAGGTGTCCTTTTATGACTTGCATTCTCCATGCGAAACTTCTTAAAATTGTTTTTGGCATATTTGCTTTGAGATAGAAAGATAGAATCTTCTATCTGCTTGACTTGTAGCCCAAGAAAATAGGCCAGCTCTCCAACAAGGCTCATTTCAAACTCAGACTGCATTTGTTTAACAAAATGTTTGACCATCTGATCTGACATCCCACCAAACACAATATCATCGACATATATTTGAGCCACCATGAGTTTTCCTCCTTCATTCTTAACAAATATGGTCTTGTCAATGCCTCCCTTCCTGTATCCATTGTTAGTGAGGAACACTGTGAGTCTATCATACCAAGCCGTAGGAGCTTGTTTCAAACAATAGAGGGCTTTCCTCAACTTATACACATGCTTTGGAAGATTTGGATCTGTAAATCCTTTAGGTTGTTCAACATATACTTCCTCATTTAAGTAGCCATTCAAGAAGGCACTTTTCACATCCATTTGGAACAGTTTAAACTTCAGAATACATGCCACTCCAAGAAATAGTCTAATGGACTCAAGGCGAGCTACAGGGGAAAATGTTTCATCAAAGTCAACTCCTTCAACTTGAGTGTATCCTTGTGCTACTAATCTTGCTTTATATTTAGTAACCACCCCTTGTTCATCAGATTTGTTCTTGTACACCCACTTTGTTCCAATGACATTTATTCCTTCAGGTCTTGGAACCAGTTCCCATACTTCATTTCTCTTGAATTGGCCTAACTCTTCCTGCATGGCATTGATCCAGAACTCATCAGTCAAGGCTTCCTTGACATTCCTAGGCTCAATCTTGGACACAAAATAGCCATGTGAGATCACTTCCCTTGATCTAGTTGTGACCCCTTTATTTGGGTCTCCTATAATGAGATCTTTAGGATGATCCTTCTGAATTCTGATAGAGGGTCCCTTATTAATTTTGTCAGCTTCAGGTTCAGCTTGAGTGAGTTCACTCTCATTACTTTTGTCTGGGAAATCAGCCGGGGGCCATTTAGGGATGTCTCAACATCGTCTGTGACATCAGTCTGTTGATCATCAACCACAACATTGATAGATTCCATCATTACTTTTGTTCTGAAATTAAAGACTCTAAATGCTCTGCTGTTTGTTGAGTAGCCCAGAAATATTCCTTCATCACTCTTGGGATCCATCTTCCTTCTTTGTTCACGATCAGTCAAGATATAACATTTGCTACCAAACACATGGAAGTATTTGACTATAGGTTTTCTCCCTTTCTAGACTTCATATAAAGTAGTAGGAGTCCCTTTCTTCAAGGTTACTCTGTTGTGAACATAGCAGGTTGTGCTCATAGCTTCAACCCAGAAGTGGTAGGGCAATTTCTTAGCATGAATCATAGCTCTGGCTGATTCTTGGAGAGTTCTATTTTTTCTTTCTACCACACTATTTTGTTGAGGAGTAATGGGAGATGAGAACTCATGACTAATTCCTTCTGATGCACAGAATCCAGCAAATTTGTTATTCTCAAATTCCTTCCCATGATCACTTCTGATTTTGATAACCTGACTTTCTTTTTCTCTTTGAAGTCTTAAACAAAGATATTTGAAGACTTCAAATACATCAGATTTTTCTCTTATAAAATTGACCCAGGTGTATCTGGAGAAGTCATCCACCACTACATAAGCATACTTCTTCCCACCAAGACTTTCCACCTGAATGGGTCCCATCAAGTCCATATGGAGAAGTACCAGCACTCTGGAAGTGGTGTCATGTCTGAGCTTCTGATGTGACATCTTTGTCTATTTTCCAATCTGACACTCCCCACAAACTCTTCCTTCATCAATCTTCAAGTTGGGAATTCCTCTAACAGCTTCAACAGATATAATCTTCTTCATTCCTTTAAGATGCAGATGGTTCAATCTTTGATGCCATATCTTAACTTCTTCTTCTTTGGCTAGAGTACACATTGATGAATAACCAGTTTCTTGAGAACTCCACATATAGAAGTTGTCCTTAGACCTGACTCCTTTAATGATCACTTCATTTTCTTTATTAGTAATCAGACATTCAGTTTTTGTGAAGTTTACAGTTAGACCTTGGTCACATAGTTGACTGATGCTTATTAGGTTTGCAGTCAGTCCCTTAACAAGTAGGACATTGCCAAGGTTAGGGACTCCAGGGCAGTTAAGCTTACCAATCCCCTATATTTCACCCTTTGCTCCATCACCAAAGGTTACATAGCTGGTGGCATGAGGATGAAGGCCAATTAGCATGTTTTTGTTTCCAGTCATGTGTCTGGAGCACCCACTGTCAAAATACCAGTCTTCTTTGGAAGAAACTCTGAAGGAAGTGTGAGCTATCAGGTTTGTAACACCAGTCCTAGGAACCCATTGTTTACTGTTGACAGGTATGTGATGTTTGGGTCTAGGTTGATGATGAGAAATACTAGGATAGCCATACAACTTATAGCATAATGGTTTTATGTGGCCAAATTTTCCACAATAATGACATCTCCATCTTTGATGTTTCCCTTTCTGCTGTCCTCCTTTATGATGTTGTGACATATGATGTGACATCTTTGGTTTGCTACCAGTGTGACTGCACTCAGGTTTAAATTTTGGTTTGCTACCAGTGTGACTGCACTCAGGTTTGGATTCATTGAACCCAATGCCAGACTTGTCTCCTGTCATTTGTCCAGTCTGGAGAATTTTGTCTAAGGTGTCAGATCCATTGTTTAGCATTCTAACATACTTTGTCATCTCATCCAGTTTGGAATTCAAGAACACTGCTTCGGTCTTTAACTTAGAGATGGTTTCCAAGTGTTCTACCTTCTCATTCTCCAGTTGTGTTATCACTTTCTTATGACTTTCAACTTGTTGACACACTTTTTCACTTCTGTGACACAACTTTCTATAGATAGTGGCTAACTCATTAAAGGTTACTTCATCATCACTTGAGTCTTCATCAGAACCCCATCTTCCAGTCAAGGCAGTCACAAGATTTGCAGACTCTTCTGTTTCACTTTCATCAGACCAAGTAGCAGCAAGACTCTTCTTCTGTTTCTTGAGGTAGGTTCCACATTCAGCTCTAATGTGTCCATACCAATTACATTCATGGCACTGAACTCCTTTTCCTTCTTTGGACTTTTCATCATATCTTGTTCTTCTTCTAGCATTATTGGACTTACTGATGTAAAATGAGATGTTCTTGACATTAGACTTAGACCTTACATCCATCTTTTTCAGAAGTTTGTTGAACTGTCTTCCCAGTAATGCTACATCATTTGCCAGATCTTCATCAGTATCTTGACCACCTTCTTCCTCTTTCTCTTTAGTGTTTGACATGAAGGTTATGCTTTTGACTTTCTTTTCAGATCCATCACACATTCCCATCTCAAATGTTTGGAGGGATCCAATTAGCTCATCAACTCTCATATTGGAAATGTCTTGAGACTCTTCTATGGCTATCACTTTCATGGCAAATCTCTTAGGAAGTGACCTGAGTATTTTCCTCGCTAGTTTTTCATCTAACATCTTCTCACCCGGGGCTCCTGAGGCATTAGTAATTTCAAGGATATTCATATGAAATTCATGAATATTTTCATCTTCTTTCATCCTTAAATTTTCAAACTTGGTAGTGAGCAGCTGCAGTCTAGACATCTTTACTCTAGAGGTGCCTTCATGAGTGGTTTTGAGAATGTTCCAAGCATCTTTAGCTACCTCACAGTTTTTTACCAATCTGAATATGTTCTTATCTACTCCATTAAATATAGCATTCACTGCTTTAGAGTTCCCAAGGGCTAGATCATCCTCCTCCTTGGTCCATTGTTCCTCAGCCTTCTTATCAGTTGTAGCTTCTCCTTCCTTAGTAATAACTGGATGTTCCCAGCCTGTTAAAACAGCCTTCCAAGCCTTATTATCCAAAGATTTTAGGAAGGTTGCCATTCGAGGTTTCCAGTAGTCATACTTGGATCCATCCAGAATAGGTGGTCTGTGAACAGATCCTCTGTCTCTATCCATAGTACCAGAAAGTAACGTCCATAGATCTCACCCAGAACCAGAGCAGGATGCCTGCTCTAATACCAATTGAAATTCTGGTATCAGATATGAGATGTCGAAGGTAATGTCACGACACTAATATCTGAACAATACAAACAGGATAAAAGATAAAGAACAGTAATGCAAGAGACACAAGCAATTGTTAACCCAGTTCGGTGCAAACTCACCTACGTCTGGGGGCTACCAAGCCAGGAAGGAAATCCACTAAACAGAATCAGTTTAAAGACTCTCAGTAAACAACTTCAAGTTACAGTCTTTTCACCTAATCTCTACCCGTGTGACTTCTACCTAACAACGCTTAGATATGAGATCCTACTCACTCCCCCTCAATCACAGCAGTGATATAAAACAAGAATTATAATGAAAAGAAGACACTCTTCAAAGACACATACTTGATCTTGCTTAAAAGCATCAATCAAGTAAACACACACTCATGCTTCAAGGCTTTGAGTGGACAAATTACAACTAAAAAATCAGTCCAATTCAATCATCTATGGATGAATGAATGGCTTACAATACACACGACTACACAAGACTAAAATCCTTATTCTCTCTCAATATTTCGTTCGTTATTTCTTCTGTATAAAACCAGGTTTTCCATGTCCTTTATATATAAGCATTTGGCTGGGCTTGGACATCATAAAACCCTAAAACTATTTTCCATTCATATCTTCTCATGACAGCTGATTATATCTCGTTGGAAAATAAGTCAATCTGGTTGTAATTACTGATTGATAGCGCGTTCAATCATCTCATCAATCATACATAGATTAGCATTAAAAACGCAATCACACAATACATAACATTCAGACTGAATGTTCTGTATACAGATTTCATGACATCGGGTCTGACATCTCAGTAAAATCCTGCATATTCACATTTTAAACAACCTGCAGGTACATGTTATCTTATGTCAAGATAACACTTGTGACACCTTGTGAACACTCTAGGTTTTGCCAAAATTGCTGCCAACACATAGAACTAACAAGAAGGATCATTTTATTCAATGGGGTTAGGAACCAACCTGCATAATGATTTGATATTCTGATTTTATAGAAGTGAATTTGTGACCAAATATTATGCAGATGGACAATTATATTGTTTATTTATGTTTTTTGTGATTACCATTTTCAGAATAAAGCAAAAAGTAAAACAAAACATCATAGATGTGGATGAATAAAATTAATTTTATTAATGATCAATTTGGAAATTCCCAAACAATGTTCACTTCTCCCTTAGGCATAGGAGAAGGATTTTAAAAACATATAAAAGCAATTACTTAGATCGATGCAAAATAACAGGAATATCAACAGCAGTCCAATTGTCGCAAGCCTTTCCATGCATCACAAAATTGGTATAGTCTTCCTCTTCGTCATCCTCTAGCGCAGCAGCTAAGTGTTGTTCATTTCCATGAATGAACCCTCCGCTACGGAAGCTAAGTTGCATATATTCAGTCCTTGCAATTGTTGAACCTTTCTGGAACCCCAAACTGGTTATGCCTTTGTTGTTGGAGACCTCTACCATGCGCCCCCATTGATCAACATTGCCTTCTTCCACAATCTTCTTGGCATCTTTTAATGAGGACATAGGTGCCTCAACTCTCTTTTCAGCAGTAATAAATATGGCTTGGAACGGAGTTCCAACCTCATCTTCAGCTTCAACATAAGAGAAAGATGACAAATGGCTAACCAACATCGCTTTCTCTCCACCGACAATCACAAGCTTCCCATTCTTCACAAATTTGAGCTTCTGGTGCAAAGTGGAGGTAACAGCTCCTGCCTCATGGATCCAGGGCCTTCCCAACAAGCAACTGTAGGCCGGGTGGATATCCATTACTTGGATAGTAATTTGAAAATCACTCGGACCTATCTTAATTGGATTACGGGAACCATTAAAAGCTTTGACGATTACACCGCTATACCTCATAGGCGCTCCTTGGTATGACAACTTTGACAGAGTTGACTTTGGTAGCACATTCAATGACGAACCGGTGTCAACAAGCATATTTGACAAAGCATCCTCTTTGCAATTCATAGAAATGTGCAAAGCCAGATTATGATTTCTTCCCTCCTCCGGGAGTTCTTCATCCCAGAAGCTAAGATTATTGCAAGAAGTGATGTTAGTCATGATATGATCGAATTGATCCACTGTAACATCATCTTCTACAAAAGCTTATTCCATAACTCACTGTAATGCTTCTCTGGGCACTTCGGAATTCATGAGCAGAGACAACACTGAGATCTTTGAGGGGGTTTGGAGCAGCTGCTCTACCACATTGAACTCACTCCTCTTAATTAACCGAAGTACCTCATCATCATCGTTAGCCTTTATATCGCTGGATTCACCAGACTTACCCTTTGAAGCACCAACTGGATCTACAACAGGCACTTCCACCTTCTTACTCACAACTAATTCCCCCTTATCCTTTGGGAACACCGGCCAAAACCCGCGACCACTGCAGGTCACCTTGGTAACATCAGTAATGCTCACCACTGAGCTAGTCGTAGGCAACGGGACCTCTTGACCACCTTCTATCATTGTAGCATTATACTGATACGGAACAGCTTTATCAGATGAATACGGGACTGGGCCCGCTAACCGTATTACCAACGGCAATATTGATCTATTGCTGACATTGTTACTGTTGTTGTTGTCATACTGGATTACCATCCTCTCTGGCTGCTTGAAAATGGGAACTATGACATTTACATCTTCATCTACATGACGGGATTGAACAATTTGAATCATGCCCTCATCCATCAATCGCTGGATGTCCCTTTTCACAACTTCACAACCCCTCGGGTTAACACTACAAACAGCACAACCATCATGGTCGTGCTCACAATCACTTACCAAACAAACATCCTTATGCATCTGCACCAAGGATCTCCTGATAAAACGCACATCAAAAACTTTAAAAACTCTCCAGGACAACCATCCACCATATTTACAGAAGAGTTCCCATGAGCGGACAAAGGATTTGATTTCACATTCGGCGCACGGTCCTCGAAGGATACCATTCCACTCTTCATCAGCTTCTGAACCTCATACTTGAGCGGATAACAGTTATCAATATCATGTTCGGGTGCTCCTTGATGAAAAGCACAACGAAGCTCAGGCTTGTACCACCATGGAAGTGGTTCTGGAATCTGTGGCGGGTTTCTTGGTTGGATCAGGTTCTTGAGACCAAAGACGGGTATAATTCTATATAAGACATAGGAGTCGGGTCGAAAGAGACCTTTTTCCTCTCAAAGTTTTCTTGTTGGTATTGTTGTTGTTGTAGGTGTTCGTTCGTTGTTGCGATTGTTCGTTGTTGTTCGTTCGTTCGTTGTTGATTGTTGATTAGAAAATACCGGGATAACGAAAGATACTTGATGATAATGTTGATGGGATGATTGATTCCTTCTGATTTGAGGCCTCCTCTGCCTCCCACTGCTTATTGCATTCGCTTCATTGCCCTTTTTCTTGCTGAAACTGCTGCCATATCTCTTACTTGTCGATGCCTCATCTTTCGACAAACGTCCCTCTCGGACTCCTTCCTCAAGCCTCATCCCCATGTTTACCATTTCGGTAAAGTCACTGGGGGCACTAGAAATCATTCGTTCATAATAAAATGAACTCAGGGTTTTCAAAAAGATCTTTGTCATCTCTTTTTCCTCCAAAGGAGGAGTGATCTGGGCAGCCAATTCCCTCCATCTCTGCGCATACTCTTTGAGTATCTCCTTATGTTTCTGAGACATAGACCTCAGCTGGTCTCTATCGGGAGCCATGTCCACGTTGTACTTATACTGCTTGACAAAAGCCTCTCCCAGGTCATTGAAAGTGTGAATGCTGGCACTACCCAACCCCATATACCAACGGAGTGCAGCACCAGTCAGACTGTGCTGGAAATAGTGAATCAACAGTTGATCATTATCGGTCTGAGTAGATATCTTGCGAGCGTACATCACTAGATGACTGAGCTGACAAGTGTTCCCTTTATACTTTTCAAAGTCAGGAACTTTGAACTTCACCGGGATCTTGACGTTGGGTACTAAACACAACTCAGCAGCACTCTTCCCAAACAAATCCTTACCTCTCAGCGTCTTCAATTCCTTGCGCAACTCAAGAAACTGATCCTTCATTTCATCCATTTTCTCGTAGACATCTGGACCCTCTGACGGCTGAGAATGATAAATTGTATCCTCTACACGAGGTAAGGTGTGCACAACGGGAGGTGGCACAGACATGACCGGGCTAGATGTCGGCATGGAAGCAAAAGTAGGCGCAAAGCCTTCAGGCATAAAGTTGGACGGTATTCCCCACGGGAATCCGGCAGGCATAGTAGGCACAAAATAAGCGGTAGCAGCAGGCATGGTAGAGGTAGCCACCTCTAAAATAATCTTTCTCGCAGGAGGAGTTGCATGCGTAGGAGAAGCTTGGCTCTGAGCAGTAAGAACTGACTCCATCATGGCAGTCAGGCAGGCGATCTCGTCCTTCATCTCTCTGTTCTCTTGCTCTAGATGCTCCATAATTCTGAGATGATTAGCGCGGGTATTGTACCGATAAGTCAGCTTGGCTAAAGCACAGAAGAAACATCAATGAGACATCTGGCAAAAGAGAAACCTGTTTATGCAAATGATGCATGAAATGCAATGCTTGTTTATTTATTTTTGTTTTCAAGGAACTTACTATATCATTTGCAAACATATATATATATCAAAAATTGCAATAATTTTTGTATGACCCAAAATCTCTTTTCATTCATATAATTGGAAGGATTACACTGAGTACAACCAAGTGAAAAATACAAGAGAAAAGGAGACTAGTCATCCTAAGGATCCCTAACAACGTCAGAAGATCTGGCTGAAGGCGCGTACTTCCTTCGAATGCGTCGGATCTCGGTCTCCAAAGAAGCCTTCATCTTAGTCTTCTCGAGGACAAGTTGGTCAATAATCTTCTTCCAAGCAACGGAAGGCTGAGGCATGCTAGAAGATGAAACCTCTAGCTCTCTCTGTCTCTTCGTCACTCGGTCTTCAAGTAGGTCAATAAGTGCATCTTTGTCCTTAGACTCCAACTGCAACTCTTCATGCTTCTTGCTCAAAGCACGAAAATGCTCTTCCCACATATCCTTCTCTTGCTTCATCTTGGCGAGCGCGTCTTCCAACTCCTCTATATCTTGGTTAGGGAGAGTTAATGGCTCAACCACAACCATAGACATAGGTCTTTCACAAGGATAAGGCATCTTCAACTCCAAAGCTCTCTTCTTCACCCAAAGAGTGTAAGCTTCCAAAGCTATACAATTACATGGACCAAGCTCGGATCTTCCTTTCCTATGCACATTATGCCAAGCATGCACAATCTTCTGCTTCAAATGTTGGGGATCTTTACCCTCTTGATAGAAAAGACCTTCTAACAACGTGTTATTAGGTTTTTCTCTCAAGGGTAACCCAAGTTGACGACGAGCCAAAGCAGGGTTGTAGTTAATTCCTCCTTGTGTACCAATGAGAGGCATATTAGAGAATTCACCACAACTATCAATAATCTCCAAACTGCTTAAAGAAGGATCATACCAAACTATATCATCATTAGTGAGAGACATAAGTCTCTGAGACCACCTTAGACATTGTTTGTTCTCCACAAAAGCAGGTGTCTGAGGCAAGTGCGAAATAAATCACTTGTGCAGAAGAGGAATACAACAGACAATAGTTCCACCACCCTTAGAATTCCTTAGGTTCAAAGAGAAATACATATCACCCAACAAAGTAGGTACAGGATTCCCAATCAAGAAAAGTCTAATGGCGTTAACATCAACAAAACCGTCAATGTTAGGGAACAAAGATAATCCATAGATGAGTAACACAAAGATAGCTTCAAAAGCATCCTTACTACCAGCTTGAGCAAAAGCAGTAGCTTCCTTGATGAGGAAATCAGATGGCAACCCAAACAATCCTCCTTTCTTCACCCAATGAGCCTCTATCTCAGACTTCTTCAAGTGAAGAGCCTCAACAATAATACTAGATCAAGGAATCTCCTCCAACCCATTAAAAGGTACTCTACTAGAAACAAGTATCCCCAAAAGATGAGAATACTCCTCCAAGGTAGGCACAAGCTGAAAATCTGGGAAAGTGAAACAACGGTAGAGAGGATCATAAAACTGCACCAATACACTCAAGAGTCCCTCAACCATATCAGCAGACAAGATAGACAGAAGCTTCCCATGATGTTGTTTGAAGTCCAAGAGATCTAATACAAAAGATGCTAGCTTCCTTAACTCTTTCAAGTCGGAACATCTGAAACTGTATTTCTTAGTGTTCCTTCGTACACAATCCATGGTCTGAAAATATTTGCAAATAATACCTCAGTTCCTTGAAATTTTTGTGTGATGAATGTTATGATGCGCATGAATGCATGAATGCAACAATCACAAATAAGGGATCACACAAAAGGCAAGCAAAGGTCAAGGGATGAATCAAGTCATTGTCAAGATCAATCATCCATTTTGGTGGATTATGGTTTACACCTTATCAACACCCAAATTCCATTGATATTGATAAGACTTGATTGGATCAATCAAGAATCAAGGGTTTGTTGTAAGTCACGAGCATGGAGTCTGGGTAAGAACCATCCCAAAGGAGTGAACTAAGGATAAAAACCTATAGATCATGTTCTAAAACGTTCCCAGAGTCTTAATTCCATCTATCGAATATTACAGGTTAAGATGACTGACTCATCGACCCATAATATTCTCAAGAGAAACTCGTCTGAGTGTAGTATCGCGTAACAACTGTTATCAAGTCTACACTTGAATAGTTTCCACACTACGTCCTAAATAGGCCAATAGGGGGTAAATGTTCTACGGTCCTCAACTTCTCATACCCAAATTAGAGATAGTAATGCCTAACCACAAATAGTTGTGTGACATTTCCAAATCCAAAAGAGTCTCCACTTAGCATATGGATCTCAAGCCAACTTGTTAAGGACTACTCCACACAAGTCGAACATGACTATACCATCCTCTTATCTTAATTGCACTCAAGTTCGGGTTAGAACTAATCTCACCACTCAGAGATAAGCATAACAAGCAGATTATATCACACATACATATATACAAATATATACACACAAAAAGTAGGCTAAACCCACTAGGGACTACTCCCCAGCAGAGTCGTTACTTAATTTCTATAGCGATAAATTCATGATCATCAAGCTATGGATAAGCTAGAGATCAAATAACAAGAGTCGCCATCGCGCTTTTATTGTTTCCAAGGTGTAATACCCCAAAATTTACCCTTCATTTTTCTTGGAAGCATGGGATTGTGTTTCACATTGCATTAGCATCATACTAGGTCATACTCATTGCCTACTACATCGGTGACTTGGGAAATCAGGGTTTGATTGATCACTCCTTGCCAGAAGGAGCCCACACAAAGCAAGACTGAGAATTGAACTTCATTCTCCAATTATACAAGTCTCAAGGGGTTCCATATGTCCTACTACGGTCCTTAGTTCATCAGTGGAAGATTCAGAGCTCTCAGAATGTGCATCTGCGCTTAATCAGGAAATCAGGGTTTCATGGCTATTTGCAACAGACAAGGTTTGGTTGGAAGTGAAGGGGCTCATTCATGTCATGATTATAGAGGCATCTTGGCCTAAGAAGATCCATAATTATCACAGAAAGATCCATTGGCAATCAGTGCAATCAGTGCAATCAGTTCCTAGTCATTTTTGCCCTAAAACTAGGGTTTGGCATAAAATCGGTTTATTTATGATTCCTTGAGTGAAACTCATTTCCATGGCCCTCCATATGTCCACAAGGGTCTACATACAAAAAAATCAGCTCTTTATTTGAGCCAGAGGTGCCTCAATTGATCAATGGAATCGGGAATCAGACGGTTTGGGAAAAGGTCAACTGTGGGGCCAGAAAAGTCAACTCCTGACATTTTGAAGTTGGAATCTAAAAATTCATGCCTAAGGAAGTCCACATGTGAAATTTGATCAAGGTTGGATCATGGATTCATCATTTAATCAGGAGTTGGAAAAGTTACCAAATTTGGAAATAGTTGACTTTCCATTTAAGGCAAGTTTTTATGGTTTTTGCACCCACTTTAAGCCTATATTCCATCAAGATTCAAGCCCCATTTAAAAATTTCTTCAACATTAAAGTTGTTCCTCTTGTTTCAAGCTTTCTAGAGATATAAAGTTTGTTTCATTTGGATTAAAAGTGAGAAAGTTAGGCTTGGTCAAAGTAAGACATTATTTTAGAACACTTAGAAATTTTTCTAAGTCCAAAATTTGCAAAATTTGTCAAGACTTATGGGCCAGATTTATTGCACTTCAAGGCATCTTTTGAAAACACTTTCTTCATGACAGTTGTACCTTGATATGTCCTCTTTCACACCTTTTTGGAACCACCCCATTTGGATCATTGGTTTGGAAGATACACTCATCTAAAGTTGGTATCATAGGCTGAATTTTTTTGACAACATTTAGGCCAAATTGGCCCAACCATTTTACAGCCATGAAATCTGAACTTTATGGCCATTTGCCACCCCTTTCCACTCACCATTTCAAGATGTGTTCAACATGAAAAATATTAAGTTCCATGCCCTCTTTCTACTGTTTGCATTTCCTTGCCATTTGGATCATTGGTTTGGAAGATACACTCATCTAAAGTTGGTATCATAGGCTGAATTTTTTTTGACAGCATTTAGGCCAAACTGGCCCAACCATTTTGCAGCCATGAAACCTGAACTTTATGGCCATTTTCCACCCCTTTCCATTCACCATTTCAAGATGTGTTCAACATGAAAAATGTTAAGTTCCATGCCCTCTTTCTACTGTTTGCAATGCCTTGCCATTTGGACATGTTCTCATCAAGTTACAAGGTCATAAAGTCACCCTCTTGAACTTATTTCAATACAGAGAAACCATGTCATGTTGCACAAACCAACCAACACACTCTTTTCCTCATTTGGTCATTTGTTTTATGATCACTCACTTAAGTTTTGCTACTTTTAGAACTTGCTCATACCACCCCACTTTTTGCATCATTTTGCATGAATCAAAAACAAACATTCTAAGCCCATCCCCACACTTGAAACCCTACATATATAAACTCCTAAAACCCTAATCAGAAGAGGAGGCTGCTACATTTTCGACCTAAGCAAGAGCAAGGCAAAGGCAAGGTTGTTTCTCACTTTCATTTTCCATTCTTCAAGTTTGCAACACCATTGAAGTATATTCCTTCTCTTTCCTCTCATCCCAACAAGAAGCAGTGGACTTTCTCCATTAGGTAATCTCTTTATTCCAACCTTCCATGACCATGAATACTTTGCTTGTTCATCATGTTTGTTCATGCCATTGTCACACTTATTCATGCCATTACCATGCTTACTTCTCCATTATGCCATGCTCTTTTTTCTTCATGCTTTTTTATGTTAATGCTATGCACTACTTGTCCATAAGACCATCACCATGAAGCTTTGTTTTGAATTGGAATTCATGATGTTATATTTTTTTTCACTCATAGCCATGTTCATATGCTTGCCTTGCTGTTGATTTTTCTTCATGATTAAAGTCACCATTTTGCATAAAATAAAAGACCATTGCGCTCTACTCATTTAGTACTAGAAGTTTTCTTTTTACGTCTTGTCGTTCCGTGAACCGTAGCTTGAGATATTGTGGTTGAAAGGTGAGCAAGTGTTACCTTTTTTTCTGCGTTCCCAACATGCATACTGCTATTTTCTCACGTTGCATGAAGCTGGCCATGCGCTCCCCTCCATAGCCGTCTGATCGTGCATGCGTGGCGTGATCATAACTGTTCGCTCATGTTTTTGTCACCTAGTGACTAAAACTTACCTTGCCCAATTGTTTTAATACTGCATATTTATTTAAATGAATGATGTTACATGCTGAATTTGGTTTTTCCTGGACTGGGCCTTTGCTATTCGCCCCCCTTTTTTTGCCTGGCCCATTCACAATTCTCTCATTTCTTTTTATGCTATTTATTCTCATTTTTATATTCTGTTTCACTTTAATTATTAAAAATATTTTATTCATTCCTAAAAATACCAAAAAATATTTTTTAATTTCCTTTATGTTTTATTTAATTTATTTAATTTTTATTTTCATATTTTATTTAATGTTAATATTTTATTTTAATTATTTGTGTCAAATGGTCCATTTTAATACACATTTTTCCATTTATTTTATTTTCATGACTTAGAATTATTTTTAATTTCTGATTTTTGGGATGAGGGTTGACCAATGTCTCATGGTCAACCTGACCTTTTATTGGAATTTTATTTCCCATTTTCAATTTATTTTGAATTTATTTTTGACCTAGTTTGTTTGGTTGACTCTTCATTTGACTTCTGTTTTATTTCAATTAATTTATACACTAATTTTCATTAGTTTTGAAATCTTTTTGGGGGATGATGATGTCCTGACCCAACCTCTTTTAATTTATTTTTTCATAATTTATTGAATTAATTTACTATTTATTTGATATTTTTTAAGTTGACTTGACTTTTCGGTCGACTTTTCTATGATTGATGTTTGACATAGGGATTGCTTAGGGAAATTGAAGAGATCTTTTGATCCTCCCTTGTTCATCTCATGTGCCACATATTAGAGGCATTTCTTCTTGATTTTATTTGATCCTTGCATCATTTCACGATTAAATTATTCATTGATTCTTTGTGTGCATAATTTCACTTGTCTTATTCATCTGATATTTTTTATACTTGTTTCTTTCATCCATGTCTTTATTGTTTGATTGTTTAATATGTTTATACTTCTCATACATTGTTTAATGCTTCATTATTTCATTCTTTGATTATTTGATTTGATTATATACTTGTTTATATCTTACTTGTTTGATTAACTGTGGCCTACTTGTATGGTGTATGAGGCATATATTATTATTGTTTGATTGCCATGTACAATCCCCATTCATTACAAATGTATCCCTCTCCCATGAGTTGTATAATGTTTATTTCTCTCATTCTTTATTCATCTGTTAATACAAGAAATAAAATGAACACCCGATTGTAGCGGTGTATTCGTCACTTTATGATTTATTGATTAAACCAAAAGCAAAGCATACAAAGAATCGAGTCGCCACCGCACTTTTATTTATCCAAAGGAATGGCTAAAAAGCGAACAAAAGCCTAAGAAGTTTTACACATAGAAAACTAATGAAAAGATCAGAGAATCTGGGTAAGGGGTAAATTACGCAATGGGAAGGTGTTAGGCACCCAAAACGTCCTAGGTACTCCTAGGGAGCCCTTTTCACACTTGTTGTACGAAATGTTATTTGTTATGAAATATTTATTGTGCAAACATGGATGAAGGGATGAGAAAAGAATATACAATTTTTATTGTTTTTGTGTTTGAACGGATGAACCCGTTGCCTACGTACCTTCCATGAAAGGTAAGGATCAAAACGCCGTAGTTCGGCTAAAAGATTTCCAAAATATGAGTGAATTGATTTTAAAACAAAAGCCCTAAGGTCTTTCGTTATCCACGGGAGAAAACTCAACCTTATACAAACAACGAGTCCACCACGTGAGAAAAGCTTCAACTTGCTAGTGAGGGGTTAACCCTATAATAAGCAAGGAAGTCTTACAATTCAATCACTAAGAACAAAAAGGTGAGATTAACATCAACCAACTAGGATAAATCAAACCTATGGCTAATGTATGAAAACTTATCAGGAATGGACAAAGCCACAAAACAATTGAATGAGTGAAATTAACCAATTAGAATTTATTCACAAAAGATGGTCAAAGTATGATTAGAATTTGATTCAAAGAAGTGTTAAGAAAATGAAGTTTGAAAAAGTCAAAGTCTTAAGGCCTAGGTTTCTAATTTGAAAAGAAATGAGAATATTTGCACAATAGTTTTCAAGTTGGTATAGCATGCAAAGATGGAAGTTTAAAAGAAACAAAAGGTGGGGGGGTGAGGGAGTGTAAAACTTCTCAGATGTTCACCTCTTGAAATCATATGGAAGATGATTCAAGTGTGTCCTTTGGAATAAGTAATGAGCAATAACAAATAAGCAAAACAAATGATACCGGATGCCAATCAATGGACTTACACCAATCTCACAAACAAAGGTGGATACCGGATACCAATTAATGGATTTACACCAATCTCCTAAAACAAACATGGATATCAGATGCCAATAAATGGACTTATACTAATCTCCTAAAGCAAACATGGATATCAGATGCCAATCTATCTGGGCTTATACCAATCTCCAAAGGAAAACAAGAAAATCGGATACCGGATGCCAATCACTGGACTTATACCAATCTCCTAAGCAAAAAAAAAACAAGGATACCGGATACCAATCAATGGATTTACACCAATCTCCTACCGTATCACAGGAAACAAATGCCAATAACTGGACTTATAATTGACTCCTCAATGGTCATAGGAAACAACTGCCAATAAATGGACTTACAGTTGACTCCTCAAAACAAAATGATCACACAGATATGAACAATGATTACGTAATTATGTACAATTAATGATGGTAAATGCACAAAGGCAACACATAAGCAAATATGCACAGATGAATCAAGTAAGCAATCAATCAAAGTCAATTAGCACACACTATATACAAGCAATTAGGCTCAAACAAGGTTAGACTTTACAGTCAACTGGAATGGGGTAAGTTGTGCTCTTAACCTCAACATTGAGAGTTAAGATGAAGCAGATGAAAAGGAAATGAGGGGTGTGCCTCATAGCTTCTATCCCTGGCCTGGGAGAGCTTTGAATATTAGAAAGTGTGGGAGTTCAGAAAGTTGGAACTCTCTCCACAAGTGAATGACTCTATAGATCTTGGGTTAATATCCACAATGCATCAACATGTAATGTGAGCAAAGGGATGACACACTGAATAGTAGGAGATGGACTACACATCTCTTATATCTACCAATTTCCTTATCAAAGGACTTTTCCTGCTTGGGATAAAAAGTAAACAAACACAAGCATTGCCTCTTAAGGAGGACTTCAGACAGGTGTCTGCCCAAGTAACAGGACAGGTCTTCCAGACTACATGAAGAAGAGAAATTATACCTAAATGGTTAAGCAACCAAGCAAAAGCAAGTTCAAAATGAACTTAAGCAACTAATGTACATGTGGAAACATCACACAAATCAGTTCAACTGTACAGACAAACAACCAACAATTAATGCAACAGATAACCAATATACACAATGTGTAAGCCAAAAGCCAAACTCAAGAGAGTCAACATCAACCTACAAAACACACATTAGTAATCAAAAGCAAATATCAAATGCTCTCAAGATGAGGCATCATCAAGTGTGTAACTTGAATGTGTAACCTGAAACAAAGCTTCAAACATGAGAGGCAAACCACTAGGTCAAAGCCTAGGGTCAAAGAGGGAGAAAAAATGTAAAACAGAAGCTGAAACTTGACATGATGAAACTTCAAACAACTAGGAACACAATCCAAAAGGTCTCACATCAATATCACATACCAAAAGTATTTCACAATCAAAACATGGCAAGGTATGCAAAGTGAAAGCACATTGAGACAACAAAATGAACAAATGCACATTAATTCAAAAATGATTCAATAAATCTCAACAAAATTCATGGTTAAACAGAACACCCAACATGATCATCACACCAAAAATTAGGGCAATTGGACATGGTTAAGCATGGTAATCAAATTCATCAAGTCAAGGCAATCAAAACAAGCTCAAATAGGACACAACTTGGCACATCAACTTAGCACAAGCCTAAAACAGAAATGAATCAAGGTAAAAACCTAAAACCAAAGCCAAAACAAACTTTAACATGTCTAGAAACAATGTGTAAAATTTCACATCCATATGATAAACCACAATCATTTCATGATCAAATGAAAACCAAGACCATTCAAAAGCTCACACATGGAAATCCAGAAAGAAAAATCTCAATTAAATCAGAAATCACTCCAAAAATTCCACAAAAAATCATGAGCATTCACAACATCCACAAGAAGCATCATACAAAAAATCACATCAATTGGAATTCATTTGGCATGGAAAATCAATTAATCAAGTTGAGCAAGCAAAGTTGTGACACACATTGTCACACCTACATTCACATGATCATAAAACAGAAACCACAAATGGTAAAAATGCAAACTCAACACCAAAATGTCCAGCCAAGTGTCTAGTCTAAGCATACAAAATTTCACAGGCATTGGATTAAAACTCATCATTTCACAAAAGATATGGCAAGCAAGGTACAAAATATGATACATGTTAACATTCTCTAGCACCAATTTAATTTCAGCCATGCACAAAATTCTTGAAAAAATAACCAAAAAAATCTAGACAGAAAATAGGACCTAACACAAAAATCCTCATACTTTTTTGGAGCCATTTTCAATTTAATATGAATTTTAGAAGATGAGGAAAAAATAAAAAATGATAATGAAGCATGTATGAATAATGGAGGGAAATGAAATATCATGTGAAGCAATTATGAAGAAATGCTGCAGCCAAGGATCGAACAGAGTAAAAATTCAAATGTTGGCGCCAACAACATGAAACGCATCGTTTCATTTAATTACATGGCATGGTCAAAGCTGAGTGTGCACGGTCAAGCGCTTCAGAGCCAATGAATGTGATGAGCAAGCAACCACGTGGACCAACACATGTGAAACCCTAAGCTAACAACATGCAATACGCTGGAAAGGAAATCCGCAGGAAAACATATGAACTGGCAACTAATTTCGCAGGTAATGGATGAAGGTCCTAGCTAAATCCATAGGGAATATGCAGGCATTCATGAACATGAAGAAGATCTTCAAGATCTTCATCCATAATTTTTCCAGAAATTTTCAACATGTCCAGAAACACAAATCAAGCATATCATTGTGAAGCTCGTGCGTCATACATCAATAATCAACAACAATTTCATCAAAAAACAACACAACACGCATGGATCGAAGCAAGAAAGATTCAACATCAAAACTTCAATTCATCGAGTCTCACTCAATTTTGCATGAAATCACACGATTTAAAGCCTAATCTACTCAGCATCACAAGATCTATCACATTAGCATAAAGATTTTAAGAAATTAAGAGGTCAAATTGGAACCTCTTTGATGAACAGAGCTGGATTTGGTGTTGTTCAGGTTGTGTAATGGCTCAAAAATTCCTCAATGATGCTTGTGAAGTTGATTAGAAGATAACTCGAAGCTCAAATGCACACGAACTTGCACGAATTTGGAATTGCCATAGTAGCTTCAAGCTTCACCAATGCTTCCACCTTGCACGAATTCTACTGATTCTGTGGAGAATCTTGCTCAAGAACCACTCAACAACAAGAATTAAGCAATAAAATGGATTGGAAATGAAGAAAATGAAAGAAAATTTTGAGAGAAAAGTTTTGTATTCTAGATCTAGATCTGAAAAATGGAGTGTTGTTCTGCAGAATTCTGTTATGCTTAGGGTTATATACCCCCTATTAATCCAATCCTTAATATGTTTAAGCATATGCAATTGTAATTAATGAAAATGAAGGTGTGAGTGCAAAATGGAAAACTCACCTTATGCATGGTGTGCATGATGAACAGTGCACGTGGCTGAGTTCAAATTCACTTAAAAATGCATTTTGGAGCTATTGGCAATGCTAGAAAGTTCCAACAATTGGCCAATTTTAAACTTTGAAAATTCCCTCCAAAAATCAAGTGGATTGGCACATATTCATATGATGATATTTCATGAAATGCAATGCATGATTTGGATAGTATATGTCAAGAGAAGAATTTAGCAAAAAGAACCACTTGAATTGGACATTTGGTTGAGAAGTTATGCACTTTTGAAGTTCAATCCACACTTGGCCATGTTTTGATCATATCTCCTCAACCACAAATGAGAAATGGATGATCTTGGACTTTTTGGAAATGGGAGAGAAAGATATTCAACTTTCATGTTGGACAAAATTTCATTTGAAGCTTGCTTGATGATGTAATCTTGAGGAGAAAACCTTTCCATTTTTGGCAAATCCAAATTACAGGTCACTTACTATTTTTGGAAAGTTTTCATCTGACCTCAAATTCTTCATTGTTGATGTTTGAAATGTCAAATGAGACTTGTATGGACATGAATGAGGTATCTCTAACCATCTCCCACCTTCAAATCCATGATTGAACTGACAGTTGACTTGTGTTGACTTTTCTAGGTCTGCAGTTGACCTGACAATGCTCAGATGAAATTCAAGCCTCTATTACTTGGGATTTTGATTCAAAATGATGTCATAGATCATGTGAACTCTTATGATTGATCATGGTGCCCAAATTCTCAAGAATGGCCACCATCTATTGCTCAATGGCTGCCTTTGACTGTCTTGACCTAAGATTGCTTCATCTGCAAGTAACAAGGTTAGATGACATATTTTTGTGCTTTTGGTTAATGATAAAGAGAAAAGCAATAATATACATATGCCAAACATGCTTGGTGATCAAGAAAAACTCTCAAAAGAATAACCAACCCACAGGGAAGGAGGCAAGGTGCACAATGATCCTTGAGGCAATGAATGATATGATATGATGCCATGAGGGATCTTAGGGACAAAATTGGGGTCTTACACCGATAACCATTTCATAACAAGATCAAAACCTCGATTCAACGTCGAGTAATCATTTTCAAAACTTAACAGAACCAGTACGTATTCATCCATTTACCTTGTAAGTCGATTGCTTTATGCATCGCCATCAACCTTGTAAGTCGATTGCTTTATGCATCGCCATCAACCTTGTAAGTCGATTGCTTTATGTATCGCCATCAACCTTGTAAGTCGATTGCTTTATGCATCGTCGTCAACCTTGTAAGTTGATTGCTTCATGCATCGCCATCTACCCTTATCCCTAGCACCTCTCCTTGCTCCATTCATCGATTCTTGTTCCGTTTAGGTAGCACCCATTAGATAGAACCCTTTGTATGATAACATAGGTAGGATTCCCATATTCTTTTGTACGATAACATAAGTAGCATTCCCTCTTTCTTTTGTATGATAACATAGGTAGAATTCCCATATTCCTTTGTATGATAACATAGGTAGAATTCCCATATTCTTTTGTATGATAACATAGGTAGGACTCCCTCATTCTTTGTATGATAACATAAGTAGAATTCCCTCATTCTCTTACATGCTAACATTAGGTAGATGTTCCCATTTGTAAATCCTAAACACTCAAGTACATTGCATGACAACTCTAGGGCAGAGCTTCCCCATTTTTAGACCTTCCGTGCGTCTCTGATCCTGTGGCATGTCAATCCGTCCTATTGCAAAGAGGTAACTGCCTAAGACTCGATTCAGCAAGCTGCGACACCTGCTGCTAGGACGTGAAAACATTGCCCACTCTCCTTTGACACAAATGGTGTCTTCCTTTGTAAGTCCATGTTCAGATGGCAATCCCTATGTAGCCGAACTACGGTAACTCTAATTCTCATTCCAGATGAGATACGTAGGCACGAGATGCGATGTCTTGTCGAGTTCTTTCTTTTTATTTTTGACTGACGACTAACAACTAATCTTTGTTTACTTTCGCCCTTGTTGCAAATCTTTCTCTCGCCCTCGTTGCGATCGAGACTTTCCCTTTCTCTTGCCCTAGTTGCAATCGAGACCTTTTGTTCCTGTTGTTAGCTGAACTACGTTTTGCTCTGATTCTCATTCCTGACGAGATACGTAGGCATAAGACGCGATGTCTTAGCGAGCACACTTCTCTTTAGTCCATAGGTAGCCGAGCTACAAAGACTCTGATTCTCGTGTTCAAATGAGATACGTATGCAGTGGATGCGACATCCATGCGAGTTCATTCATTTTCTTTTGACCCCTCTTTTAGTAAATAGTACATCAGATAAACACACACACCCTTTAGACAAGAACAACAAGAGTGGATCCCGTAGAGTACTACGGATGCGTAGGGGTGCTAATACCTTCCCTTCGCATAATCGACTCCCGAACCCAAGATTTGGTTGCGAGACCTTGTCTTTTCCTTTCCTTTCTCCAGGTTTACTTCGAGCGTTTCCTTTCCCTCCTTTGGGATAAATAACGCACGATGGCGACTCTTCTGTCATTTCTTCTTCGCCGGTTGTTTTTCGCATACTATATTTTTTAGGCTGCGACAGCTGGCGACTCTGCTGGGGACCCGGTTTCCCTAAGCGAGTCCCTCCTAGCTTTTGTAGGTTTCTTGTTTGTTGGGTGTTTATCCTTTTGTACAGTTATTTATTTTTCAGCATTTACCTGCTTTATTGCATTTGTGTACATATCATTGCTTGTATCTGTTGGCTCTGCTGTTGGGTTGTTTGTTTGTTCGGGTGGGATGTTCTATGAGAGATAAGCACACTACCCAGGCTTGAGCGTACACATAAGTGTTAGAGTGGATAGTCATGAGGCTTGCGTGGCATGTTGCTACATTAAGTCGTTCATAAAGACCCACATCCAGACGAGGTTTCTTTTGGATATATTCTGTCCTATGGGTGTTCCATAACGACAAATGTTCCTCTAGAAATCATCGACTCTGGTGACCATTTCCCGAGAACTCAGTCGAGGCCTCTCCTCCGAGACGCATTTATGTTAGCTCTGGTGGGCGCATTCTCGCTGCTCAATCCGAGGACCCCGAGACTGGGAACTTGCTTTAGGATATCCTGTTGAGGGGAGTCAGTGGAGGTCTTTTATCCCGTAATAATGCCAAACCTTCAGTGGTAAACGTATTATTCTCGACTGAAGGGCTGAAGCTGACAAACTTTTGTTCTTAGAACCTACCAGTGAGGGACAAGCTAAATTCAGGAAACCTTAACCTCAGTGGGTTCTCTTCAGACAGTGCAACCCGACGGATGTCAAGCAGATACAGCAGTCCTGATTTCCATGTCACTGTATTGCATCACATCATTTTGCATTCATATCATTTAATACATGTTTATCTATTTCTAGGAGTTTACATCTTCTTCTTGATTCCGGTCGGGGTTCTCTGGTTCTCCTGAGATGGATATTGGCAGAAAGAGACATGTCGCCTACAAGTTTCCTATGGTTTGTTTGGATCCCATTCAGCAGCTGATGAAGTTAATGGATCATGGTTCGCTAGAAGGATTCCGGAAGGAGTACGGTTTGATTCTAAGTTTCGTCACGGTTCTTTCCAAGGATCAACATGATGCTCTCTTCACACTACTGCAGTTCTATGACCCTCCATTGAGGTGTTTCACATTCCCGGATTATATTTTGGTCCCTACTTTGGAGGAGATTTCCAGTTTTCTCAGAGTTCCTATCAAGTCACAGTTGTTGTTCTACAGTTCTTAGTTTCTGCCCGATCTCAGCATGGTTGCTTCAGCCACATATTTGGGGAAATCAGTCTTGAAGGCTAATATGTGTCAGAAGGGAGGAGTCAGTGGTTTTCATTTAAGTTTCTTACTGGGAGAAGCAAAGAAGAAGCTTGAAGATGGTGACCAAAGGGGTTTCAATGTTGTGTTGGCTCTTTGTGTGTATGGGATTGTTCTGTTCCCTAATGTTGCAAAATTTGTAGACATGGACGCAATACGCCTCTTCGTGTTGGGAAATCCAGTGTCGACCTTGCTAGGAGATTTCTTTCATTCGGTGCACCACAGGAATGAGAATAGAAAAGGAGGATTGTTGAATTGTTGTGCGCCTTTGTTTTATAAGTGGTTCAGTTCTCACCTACCCAAATCAGGAGCGTTCATTGATGTCGAGGACTCGTTGAGTTGGTCGAAGAGATTGATGGGGTTGAGAGCTGAAGATATTTCTTGGTGGTCTGACCGGAGCTTGCTTCGGGCGGATATTATTCACAGTTGTGGGAACTTCCCGAATGTACCGTTGGTAGGAAGAAGAGGAGGAATCAACTATAATCCTTCTCTAGCAGTTAGACAGTTTGGATATGCTTTAAGAACTCCGCCTTTGGAAAAGGATGTAGAAGAATCTCTGTTTTTCCATTCTTCACCTGATTTGACTGTATCCCGTAAGGCAGCTGAGGCCTGGCTCAAGGTGATCGAGAGAGGAAGAACTGTGCTTGGAAAAGGAGATTGGAGAACTTACCCTCAGTATGAAGAGTGGCTTCAAGGAAGAGTCGAAGAGTTTGCTCTGCCGTTTCCTATTGAAGAACCTTTGTATCCGCCTACTCCTGAGCAGTCAACAATGGTGAGCTGAGAGGAGTATGACAAATTGAAGAATTCCATGGAGGACTTTCAAACTGAAAACTCGGAGTTAAGTGTGAAGTTGCAAGACTGTATGCATCAATTCCATGAGGCAGAATATCAGAAGAGGGAAGCCGTCAGATTGCAAGAGGAAGCAGAGAGGAAATTAGCTGTGGAGGTGGACTTCTTCAGAAAGACAGACAAAGCCTTGGGATCATCCAGTTCTGAGTTGAGGCGAGTCAAACAGCAGTTAACAGATGCTCATGGTAAGTTAGTTGGTTGGTGTTGAAACAGTTTTTAAGTGTCGGGTTTTGTTATCGTATCCACAGAGATTGTAAGATATCACTGCCGTTCAATGGTTGAATTAATCTTAACTTAATGTAACACTAGGGTTTTGGTTTTAATCAAGTTATCTTGCATACAAAGTAATTAATTGCGGTAAAAGTTATGTTTTGATTAATATGAGAAATATTGTCAAAGTTAGGTTTCAATGATTACATTTGCTTTGCATGTATTTGCTCGGTCAACAATCTTATAAACTCCTTTAGATGATAAATAATTTCACAAAGTCCTCTCAATGCGTTTCTCTCGAACACCCATTGTGAGTTTTGTCATTTTGATCCATTGTTTCTCTCGAACACAATCTATCAAAAGACAACGTTTTGGTTCAACCTTATGGTGAACAAAATCATTCGTTACTATCTCTAGCTAACAAACAAGTTTGGATGAAAACCTAGGTCAAGAATCGGTAAACATCTCTCGATCAAATACCAACACAAAGAGTTTTAAATAGAAACAAAGTTTTCATCATATATTTACCGTTAAAGAGTTTACAAATGAGGATCCTTACATTTACACACAAAGCTTGGAAATCACCTACATCTAACCTTGACAAATGGAGACTTAGCTACTCATTTTCATGGTAGCTTGGTCGGCAAGTAAGAAAAGAGGGTTGATCAACATCCAAGTCGAATGATCGAAGTTGGATGGGAATCCATTTTGTTTTTGTGGAAGATGGTTGCTAGATGAAGAGAAATGAAATTAGGGCATAAAATCTCCCACAAAGCAATGCTGTAAAATATCTAAGAGAAAGTACAAAAAAATGGAAAAGTTGGTAAAAAGTGGTATGGGCTCAAAAAGTGGCACCTGCTACTTATAGACAAGTACAGAACTGTCACGTTCGCTAGGCGAGCAGAATGGCTCGCCTAGCGAAGGCCAAAAATGGGCACAAAATGCCCCTGTGCCCAGAGAAAACTGGGCCTGTGGAACTGTCATGTTCGCCTAGCGAACAGACCTTCGCCTAGCGAAGAACTCGCTTCAACCTTCGCCCCAGCGAGGTTGAGAGGTTTTGCTACTGGAATGCTCGCTGGGGACTCGCTAGAGCCTCGCCTAGCGAGCTAGTGCTGGCTGCTCTTTTCACCAAAACAGACTGAATTCGCTGCCACTTCGCCTTCAGTTCGCCTAGCGAATTAATTAACCAATTTACTGGAGCCTTTCGCCAGGAGCTCGCCTAGCGAAGGTTTTGCTTCGCCACATCCTCGCCTAGCGAGCTGGCAGATGAAATGCTCCTTTGCTTTGGTTCCTTTGCCAATTCTCTTGTGTCTTTATTATCAATTAATTCATGCCTTTCCTGCACAATAACAAACACATCAAAGGCACCAAGCTTGTTTATCAATGTACGCATTCCATGTAAAATAAATGTGATTTTGACAATTTTAGCAGGGCAAAAGAGTGAAAGATGCCCACATATGATAGCTCAAATAAACACTTTTGGGCATCTAACAACTCTCCCCAACTAGATTCTTGCTTGTCCTCAAGCAAAGTATGCCTCTTGAAAGACAAGAGGATTTGCATAAAGAAACAGTTTCTCCGAAGTTGGATAAACGGCTCAAACACAAGCGAAATTCGCATATACAAGTTCCCAACGGTTTGAATAAAATAATACCTAGGAACTAAAACTTAAATAGTAATGCAAAATATTTATCTATCTACAACAATACTCTTCTGAATGAATCATCCTATCTCTCCTCTTCGAATAAGGAATGAAGATTTTGCGCGTTTGCAACCGCGGGACTAATCTCGCTCTCTAACAAATAATGAAGATATCAAATAGATTCATACAATGTCTAATCAATTAAAAATGGTACTGTGGAAGCAAAAAGATCACTAAGGGCTTTTCGGTTGAAGCTTGGTCAGGTTAACAAACAAGGGTCATTTCTAAGGCCATTGAAACGAAAGTGCCGATGCAAAAGAGACATTCACAGTATTATTCACACTACTCGACTTGTTTCATCTGTTTCTTATTTGTAACCTTCACAACACATATTCCACAACTCAACTCTTATTTTTCACTATTTTTCTTCCAAGCAAGCATTCATTTTCATTCTTTATATTTTTGTTCTTTTCTTTCACATCAAATGTACAAAACAGATGTTTCTTTTCTATATTTTCTATACATATATTTTTCTATGCTTGCTCGGTTTTTCTTTTCTTTTTCAAGAGTTGTGGTGCTTACCAATTCTTTTTCGTTCTCCCCAACTTATTTCTTCCACACCCTAAGTGAATGCTCTTACCTTTTTACGGCAAAAGAACAATAATCAATATTTTCCGGGTTGTAAAAAAAAGATTTTTGAGATCTCGCTTTATTTCAAGCCGAGATTCAACTGTTTAGGCTCAAAGGGGTTAACAAATACTCTCTCAGCTCACAGGTAAGTTGTTTTTGGATGTAGTTGTGCTCGAAAGAAAACAAGTGCCTTGATCATTTCTAATTGCTTCCACAATTTCACAATAATAACAGACAAATAATGAATCACATGAATCAACAAAACTTATTAGAATCCAGCATTTAAGTGAACAATGGAGGTTTCCTCACACTTTGTGGTTTTAGGTTCTAGATGAAACATTCATTCAATTATGTTGCACAAAGACAATATTCAATTTACCAAAAAGAGTAAAGTTCCTAATGCATTCTAAAATTCTAGCCGACGGTAACCATGTACCTTAGCTTCATTCACTTGTTATTCTTATCATTGCCATCCAAGCTCGGATGCACCTTCATTGGGTACTTCTTGAGGAGCAACCAATCTAGAAGGGTTTGCCACTTATTCAACCAAAAATTTATTAAACACACAAAATTAACAACAAACATAAATAACATTAACTGAAAAATAAAATTTTGTTCGTGGGGGACAAAACACCCCAATAGTACAACCCATGGTCAAAATACAAAATTCAAAAGTACAAATAAAAATGCCATAATAAAAAACTGAAATACAAAAACAAAAACTTAACCCACAAAGGGCTCAAGACTCCTCCTCACTACCGGCCTCAGAACCGGTCGCCTCATCATCATCCTCATCATCATCATCAGCTCCCACCCCCTCAGAATAGACTGGCACGTCCACGGGCCAATTTGCATTAGTCAGAAACTGCTCCCGTGTCATCAAAGCATGTGCACCACTACCCTGCAGCTGCAAACGCTGCATCGAGTCGTGCATGTCAATCATAGCCCTCTGCGATGCTGCCATCCACTCGAAATTGAATTCACACGCAGCCCGCAGGTATGGATCGACCCTGGGAGTAGAAGCACTAGGACCATCAGAAACCCTAGTGCTACCTGAGGCTGCACTGCTGCCGGTGGCCTTAGCTCTGCAGTATTTTGCCACATACCGGTCATCAATAGGAGCCGGGATCCTAACCTGACCCCGAGACGGAAGTCGCACTCGTGCCTTAATGCACAGACTCATAATCAAACAAGGGAATGCAAGGGGGCAATTCACCCGAGCCCCCGACTTCAGTCCGCTCTCTATTACCGTCTTCAGCTCATTGGCAATGATCCTCGCCACATCAATCTCGACATTGGCGAGGATGGAATGTACTAAATGTGCCACTGGGATCGGCACAGTAGAGGTGTGGGATTTGGGTTGTATGTTGGTCAAAACCAGAAGTAGAATCAGCTGAGCCATGGGAGTCATGTCCTCCCGATGATATCTCACAGGAACCCCAGATGGGTTCGGCTCAACTGTTTTCCCAGGTAAAAGCAGGGCGGCCGTAATTGCTGGGACATCCTTGTGCAGCCGGAGGTCAATATGGTACTGGTCTCTTTGGTCAGCACCCAGCTGAAGCGGCTCCCCGAGGATTTGGTTGATCGTATCCCTGTCAAAAGGAACTGGCCGACCGGCCACTCTAGAGACCCAAGTGAAGGGCTCATCATCATCTGGCAATGCATTAGCGTAGAACTCCCGCACTGTAGCGATGTCATAGTGTTCCAAGGGATTTATCAACCTATCCCATTTCTTTGTATCGATCAACCCGGCAAAACTCCTATACGTGCCCTGTGGGTTGATCAGAAAACGCTTCTCAGGCAAAATTTTTCGCTTCTCCAAAGCGATGTACCGTGCCGCTTGCTTTGCACCGACAAACTTGTCGGTATCGAATTGGATCGGCACGGTTCGTGAAGTAGTTGCCGCACCCTTTCTTTTCTTGCCAGCACTAGATCTTGACTCCATTCTGCAAAACAAGAGATAAAGCAACAAACACGAAACAAACAGATTAGAACCAAAACAGTTTTTATAAGGGACTGGTTTGCTCGCTGCTGCTTCGCCTAGCGAAGTGGCAGCGAATGCTCGCCCCAGGTTCGCCTAGCGAGTGCTAGCGAACCTTACGGGTTTTGGGGTTTTCTGCATTTTCAAAATTGTTTCCCCCAAAACCCGTAAATACAAGGTTTCCACAGCAAAACCCAATGATTTCTCATGACTATGAATTGTTCTATGCTATTGGGGATACCTAATTTCATGGAAAACCTAAGTAAGAGTAAATCCCCAATTTAAAAACCTAAATGCACAACATTGCAAACTCCCAAAATTGCATGCAACCTCAAGGTTCCTATCACACCTATCCTATTTACCATTCAAATTTGGAAATAAATAATGCAACAAAAGAAACATGCAATAGGGCAAACCTTGAGGTAAACGGATTTGGAAAGGAGAAGTGGGAAGTGTTTGCAATTGACCGACACACAAATGTTGTTGATATGGATGCACAGTAGAGAATTTGAGAAGGCAAATCGCACACTTCAGCAGAGCAGTTTAGAAGAATTTTTAAGGTAAGGGCAAAACTGCCCTGCTGAACTGTTTAAATAGAACAGTACTGGTGCGCTCGCTACTGCCTCGCCTAGCGAGCAGCCAGCGAGAGCGCTCGCTGCAGCCTCGCCTAGCGAGCTGCAAGCGAGCATGACAGCAAGTGTTTTTGCAAATGCAGCACTTGCATGTCATCCAGCCTGAAAAAGCACACAATACTCATTCAACATCAAACATAAAACAGGAAATACTTACAATGTTGGGGTGCCTCCCAACTAGCGCTTGTTTAACGTCGGCTAAGCTCGACGGTGCGATGCTCACAGAGGAGCATCGAGCGGCTGAGCACAACTCTCGCGATCCACATGACCGCCGAGATACACTTTCAATCGTTGGCCGTTCACGGTCCAACTGTCTTTCTCGTCCATGTCTTCAATGATAATGGCCCCGTATTCTTTTACTTCTTTCACCCGAAATGGCCCGGACCATTTTGATTTCAACTTCCCGGGAAACAACTTCAACCGGGAGTTGAACAATAAGACCAATTGTCCGGGCACGAATTCTTTGGTTCGGATCTTCTTGTCATGATATTTCTTTGCTTTTTCCTTGTACAACCAACTTGAGTGGTATGCGGCATTGCGCATCTCCTCCAACTCAAGTAGTTGTACTTTCCTTTTGTTACCGGCCAACTCATGTTCAAAATTTAGAAATTTTAGGGCCCACAAGGCCTTGTGCTCCAATTCAACCGGCAAATGGCAAGTTTTACCAAATACCAATTGAAACGGAGTTAGGCCAATTGGAGCTTTAAAGGCCGTACGGTAGGCCCATAATGCTTCGTCCAATTTTTGGGACCACTCTTTTTTAGAATTAGACACGGTTTTTTCTAGGATTCTCTTAATCTCTCGATTAGAGACCTCCGCTTGCCCGTTAGCCTGAGGGTGGTACGGAGTTGTCACCCTATGCGACACACCATAATGTTTTAGAATTGTTTCCAAAGGTGCATTGCAAAAGTGTGACCCTCCGTCACTTATCAACACTCGGGGTGTTCCAAAACGGGAAAAGATGTTTTTCTTTAAAAAATTTATCACCGTTTTGGCATCCGCCCGAGGTGAGGCAATCGCCTCAACCCACTTAGAGACATAATCAACAGCTACAAGCATGTACTCATTCCCGTAAGAGGGTGGGAAAGGTCCAACAAAATCTATGCCCCAACAATCGAACACTTCCACTTCTTGGATATTTTGGAGAGGCATCTCATCTCTCTTACCTATCCCACCACTTCTTTGGCAACTGTCACAACTTTGCGCATGGGTATGTGCGTCTTTGAAAATAGTTGGCCAATAAAATCCCGATTGAAGAATTTTAGTGGCCGTTCTAACCCCATTATAATGACCTCCATAAGGCGAGTTGTGACAATGCCAAAGGATGCTCTGGGCTTCATCACCAGTTACGCATCTCCTTAACAGGTTATCGCTACCCAACTTAAACAAGTATGGGTCATCCCAAACATAATACTTCGCATCCGAAAGGAACTTCCTCTTTTGGTTCGAAGTTAGATCGGCCGGCACACAACCACTAGCCTTGTGGTTTGCAAAGTCTGCAAACCACGGCCTAACTTGAACCTTAAACAATTTTTCATCAGGAAATTCTTCCCGGATTTCCTTTTCAGATGCGGTAACCTCGACATTCACCAAGCGGGATAAATGATCCGCTACCAAGTTTTCCGACCCCTTCTTGTCTTTAATTTCGACATCGAATTCTTGTAACAAGAGGATCCAACGGATGAGCCTTTGCTTCGAATCCGGCTTGGTCAGCAGATATTTAATCGCCGCGTGGTCGGTGTACACCACGACTTTAGACCCTATAAGATAGGACCTAAACTTTTCTAGCGCATACACTATTGCGAGTAGTTCTTTTTCCGTTGTGGCATAATTTATTTGAGCCTCGTTAAGAACCTTACTCGCATAATGTATAGCATGAAAAATTTTGTCCTTTCTTTGGCCAAGTACCGCTCCAACGGCATAGTCACTCGCGTCACACATTAGTTCAAAATTTTCCTTCCAATCGGGAGCGACTATTATTGGAGCGGTAACCAATTTTTCTTTTAAAACCTCGAAAGCTTGCAAACAATCGTCGGTGAAGAGAAATACCTGATCTTTGGCGAGTAAATTGCTCAAAGGTTTAGCCACCTTTGAGAAGTCCTTGATGAAGCGCCGGTAGAACCCCGCGTGCCCCAAAAAACTACGGATGCCCTTCACATTGACCGGAGGGGGTAATTTTTCAATTACATCAACCTTAGCTCTATCCACTTCAAGCCCCCTTTTAGAGACTTTGTGGCCTAGCACAATCCCCTCGGTCACCATAAAGTGACACTTTTCCCAATTTAGCACCAAATTAGTCTTCACACACCTTTCCAACACCGTCTTCAAATTTGCCAAGCATAGACTAAACGTCCCACCAAACACCGAGAAGTCATCCATGAAGACTTCCATTGTTTTCTCTATTAGATCGGCAAAAATAGCTTGGACACATCGTTGGAATGTCGCCGGCGCATTGCAAAGCCCAAAAGGCATTTTTCTGTATGCGAACACTCCAAACGGACACGTGAAAGCCGTCTTCTCATGATCAACCGGGTCAACCGCAATTTGGTTGTACCCGGAGTAGCCGTCTAAAAAACAGTAGTATTGTTGGCCCGATAGTCTTTCAAGCATTTGATCCATAAATGGGAGTGGAAAATGGTCCTTACGAGTCGCGGTATTCAACCGTCTATAATCTATACACATTCTCCATCCCGTGGCAACTTTAGTCGGGATCAATTCGTCTTTGTCATTACGGATTACGGTCATTCCACCCTTCTTCGGAACCACGTGCACGGGACTAACCCACGGACTATCCGAGATCGGGTAAATCATTCCCGCATCCAAAAGCTTCACCACCTCCTTTCTTACAACCTCTTTCATTGTAGGATTTAAGCGGCGTTGTGGTTGAGCCACCGGCTTGAAATCCTCCTCCATCAAAATCTTGTGCATACAATAGGATGGACTAATTCCTTTAAGATCGGAAAGAGTCCAACCCATAGCTTCTTGATTGGTCTTTAGCACAAATATAAGACGGGCTTCTTCTTCAATTGTCAAAAGGTTGCTTATGATAACCGGCTTGCCCTCGGTATCATCAAGGAATACATATTTCAAAGTCGAAGGTAACTCTTTTAATTCAATTGACGCTTTCTCGTCAATTACCTCCTTCTTCAAATTTTCTTCCTCTACTTCCCACGGTTGTAGGTCTTCCAAGCTATCAAGTTCCTTCAAACATTCCTCAAGAGCTAGCTCCTCCTCAACAGTGAAAACCTCCAATGAGTCGTCGAGAGCTAACTCCATAGGAGATATCTCGTGAATATGCTTTGAAACTTCCATAATAGCGTCTTCGATCACATCGATGCGAAAGCTATCATTTCGATCCTTGGAATGCTTCATCGCCTCGAATAGATCAAATGTGACCTCCTCATTTTGAACACGCACCTTCATTAAACCGTCATCAACATCAATCATCATTCTTGCGGTCTTCATGAATGGTCGGCCCAATATGAGCGGAGCATCATCATCTTCCTCCATATCAATTACAATAAAATCCACCGGGAAAAAGAATTTGTCGACCTTCACCAACACATCTTGGGCTACGCCATGAGGATGGGTCGTCGACTTATCCGCCAATTGTAATGTCATTCGGATGGACTTAATCTCGATGTTGCCAAGCCTCTTGATAATTGACAAAGGTATAAGATTTATGCTCGACCCCAAGTCAATAAGTCCCTTTCCGACATACACATCACCAATTTTAACCGGCAATGTAACTCTTCCCGGATCAACCTCTTTCTTAGGAAGCGTCCTTTGAATGATGGCACTACAGCTCGCATCAAGGACGATGGTCTCCGGTTCCGTATACCTCCGCTTTTTGGTTAGTATGTCCTTCATGAACTTGGCATACTTTGGCATTTGTTCCAAAGCTTCAGCAAACGGAATGTTTATTTGTAATTGCTTAAAAATATCCATGAACCGGGCGTAATGCCGTTCATTTTCCCTTTTGGAAGGGGCATGAGGGTAAGGAAGGTTTTGGACAGGAGTAGCGCTCACTACCTCCTTCCCTTTCGCTACTCTAGCGCTTTTCCATCTCGGCTTCTTCACTACCTCCCTTATTACCTCATCATTTTTATTCTCCTCAATCTCCACATTTTTTTCATTTTCAACTTCACCATTATTTTTATTCTTTTCAACTACTTCCTCATCACTCCACACTCCTACTTCACCATCAACATTTTCTTCCACTATCTCCTCCTCAATCTCCTTCTCTTTCTCTCTTTTTTCACTCTCCACTCTTTTTTCGTTTTCACTACCCAACTCCCTTCCACTTCTCGTCACAATCGCCTTACAATGCTCCTTAGGATTTGTTTGCGTATTGGCCGAGAAAGAAGGACCGGTTTGTTGTTCAGCTAGTTGCTTGGCAAGTTGCCCAACTTGAGTTTCAAGATTTTTATGGCCGCGTCATTACTCTTTTGATTGGCCATTGACATTTGCATGAATTGCGTCAATGTCTCTTCCAATTTAGAATTGACTACCGGCGGTTGTTGAGATTGATACGGATTTTGGGGAGGATTTTGACGGCTAGAAGAACCACCTCCATAACCTTGGTTATGATAATAGTTGCTTCTAGGTTGGAACCCTTGGTTCCCTTGGAATTGTTGTTGTTGTTGTTGAGGGTGCGGTTGATAAGGTTGTTGTTGTCTTGGTTGATAGTCCCGTTGATTGGCCATGTAATTTACTTCGTCAAAACCGGGAGGTGGGCAAAATCCGGTGTCATGTTCACCTTTACAAAGTTCACAACAAGCTATTTGTTTAGCTTTTGACGGTTCTCTTAACTCTTTGATTTGTTGCGTTAAAAGTTCCACTTGTTGTGAGATGAGCTTGTTTTGGGCAAGTATGGCATCATTCGTCCCTAACTCAAGCACTCCCGCCTTCTTCAAAGAATTTCCACGACTTTGACTTTGAAGATCATTCAAAGCCATACGGTTGATAATGTTGGTGGCTTCTTCGGCACTCTTTGACATCAACGAGCCACCCGAGGTGGCATCCAACAACGTCTTACAGTTTGGTTGAAGTCCATTTCTGAAGATATGGATTTGAGTTAATTCATCAAATCCATGCCCTTTACATTTTCTTAGCATGGACTTGAATCTCTCCCACGCTTCATTCAACGATTCACTGGTTCCTTGAGCAAACACCGAGATGGCCGTCTTTGATTCCATGAATCGGTTATGAGAGAAAAATCTTTCAATGAATTTCTCCTCTAACACATTCCAATCTGTCATTACGGCAGGTGTTTGATCGAGGTACCAGTCCTTTGCTTTACCGAGCAAAGCGTGAGGAAATAAACGTCTGAACAACGGAAGCTCCTGAGCCTGATCCACTCCGGCAGCCAATGCTATCTCATAGAATTTTATGAGAAAAGCAAATGGGTCTTCATGGTCCATTCCGGTGAATGGACTCCCATACAATAAATTCAGAGTTCCCGTCTTCATCTCAGCTTGCCTTCCAGTTTGGTTGGCAAACTGAGCGGTGTTCCTTGGACTGTTGATACATGGAGTAGAAATCGGTGGTGGTGGTTGTGGCTCCATGTTTGGTACGAATGGGTGTGGATTTGTGGTTGAAGAACTTTCTCCTTGCTCTTGGCGTTGCCTAGCCTGTTGCCTCCTACGTCTTGTTTTGCTATTGAGCCTCCTTGCGGTTCTCTCGATCTCCGGATCAAAAAGAAGTTCGTCCACAGGGATTTTCCCTCGCATAAAACGTAAGCTGCACACTAAACCAAACAAATTACAAGCACAAGTCAAAAATTCACAAGCTAAAACTTAAACAACCAATGCGATGCTCGCAATATCAATTTACAATCCCCGGCAACGGCGCCATTTTGTTGAAACAGTTTTTAAGTGTCGGGTTTTGTTATCGTATCCACAGAGATTGTAAGATATCACTGCCGTTCAATGGTTGAATTAATCTTAACTTAATGTAACACTAGGGTTTTGGTTTTAATCAAGTTATCTTGCATACAAAGTAATTAATTGCGGTAAAAGTTATGTTTTGATTAATATGAGAAATATTGTCAAAGTTAGGTTTCAATGATTACATTTTCTTTGCATGTATTTGCTCGGTCAACAATCTTATAAACTCCTTTAGATGATAAATAATTTCACAAAGTCCTCTCAATGCGTTTCTCTCGAACACCCATTGTGAGTTTTGTCATTTTGATCCATTGTTTCTCTCGAACACAATCTATCAAAAAGACAACGTTTTGGTTCAACCTTATGGTGAACAAAATCATTCGTTACTATCTCTAGCTAACAAACAAGTTTGGATGAAAACCTAGGTCAAGAATCGGTAAACATCTCTCGATCAAATACCAACACAAAGAGTTTTAAATAGAAACAAAGGTTTCATCATATATTTACCGTTAAAGAGTTTACAAATGAGGATCCTTACATTTACATACAAAGCTTGGAAATCACCTACATCTAACCTTGACAAATGGAGACTTAGCTACTCATTTTCATGGTAGCTTGGTCGGCAAGTAAGAAAAGAGGGTTGATCAACATCCAAGTCGAATGATCGAAGTTGGATGGGAATCCATTTTGTTTTTGTGGAAGATGGTTGCTAGATGAAGAGAAATGAAATTAGGGCATAAAATCTCCCACAAAGCAATGCTGTAAAATATCTAAGAGAAAGTACAAAAAAATGGAAAAGTTGGTAAAAAGTGGTATGGGCTCAAAAAGTGGCACCTGCTACTTATAGACAAGTACAGAACTGTCACGTTCGCTAGGCGAGCAGAATGGCTCGCCTAGCGAAGGCCAAAAATGGGCACAAAATGCCCCTGTGCCCAGAGAAAACTGGGCCTGTGGAACTGTCATGTTCGCCTAGCGAACAGACCTTCGCCTAGCGAAGAACTCGCTTCAACCTTCGCCCCAGCGAGGTTGAGAGGTTTTGCTACTGGAATGCTCGCTGGGGACTCGCTAGAGCCTCGCCTAGCGAGCTAGTGCTGGCTGCTCTTTTCACCAAAACAGACTGAATTCGCTGCCACTTCGCCTTCAGTTCGCCTAGCGAATTAATTAACCAATTTACTGGAACCTTTCGCCAGGAGCTCGCCTAGCGAAGGTTTTGCTTCGCCACATCCTCGCCTAGCGAGCTGGCAGATGAAATGCTCCTTTGCTTTGGTTCCTTTGCCAATTCTCTTGTGTCTTTATTATCAATTAATTCATGCCTTTCCTGCACAATAACAAACACATCAAAGGCACCAAGCTTGTTTATCAATGTACGCATTCCATGTAAAATAAATGTGATTTTGACAATTTTAGCAGGGCAAAAGAGTGAAAGATGCCCACATATGATAGCTCAAATAAACACTTTTGGGCATCTAACAGTTGGCAAGAGCAATGGGATGCATTTTCAGCTTCTAGGAAGGTAAAGGAGGAGGAGATGGTGGCCGAATTGACTGGTCAGATGGAGAAGTTAAAGATTTTGCTGAAGGAGAAGAACAATGAGCTTCTGTGCGCCCGTTCAACCAAAGGTTACATCACAGATCAACTCAACAAGGCTCAAGAACAGATTGAGGAACTCAAAGTGCTGGCAGGTTTGAAGAAATCCAGACATGAAGAGGTATTCAGAGAAGATGACGGGAATTACTATAGAGAGCACATCAACGAGTTGGATGGAGTTATTCACAAAAGGAATTTGCTTATCCGGCGTTTGACAGAATCTCCCGATCATCCCAACACGGTGGCATTACTGGCTGAATTGAGGAGCAGTCCTTATGGGTTGTATACAGGAGGCTGATTCCTGATTTTTGTTCCTCTCTTTACTTATTGTCTTGTTACTATGTAGTGATGATCCACAGGCTTGTTGTGGAGATCCTCTTTTGATGTACTGTTGGCTAAGGCCCTTTTCCTTGAACTCATTTGTATGATGGTTCCCCTTTATTGCATCTTGATCTCAGAAGCTTATCCATGACTCGGTTTTCTTGCACTTTCACCTGATGTGAGACTGGAATCAAGGGATTAGAATAGCCCTTTGGAATCGATAAACATGTCATTACATTAACATATTCATTTGCATATCTTGCATAACAGGTGCCGCTGCGGTGTTCTCATATTATTTGGTGTTCCACTAGCAGGATAGTTGATTCAGGAATTCACCGGTACGGTACCCGCAGAAACCAGCAGAGAGCAATGGAAAGCCTACAAGCAAAGCTCGCCGAGATGAGGATTCGCATGACCCAATTCATGGATGTGGTTCAAGGGGTGGCTCAGGGACAACAAGAGCTCAGGCAGATGATGCAGAGGAATCCTGCCACTACTCAACCAGAGACGTTGACTGATCCTCCAGCTGGAGAGGTTAACGGACCCAGTGGATCGGGGCCTACCCCAATCCCGCATGTCAACTCCGGTCAATAGCCCGTCCATTATGATCAGGACGACCAGTTCACCCAGATGCAGGAAGACTTTGGCATGGGCCATGGCATGGACTGTTGGTGTAAGCCCTAGAGGCCAATACTTTTGGTACTTGTATCGAATTATTTATTAATAATAAAAGGCTTTTTCTTTATTACGTTTGTATAATAAAGTCCCTAGAATAGCTAGTCTGTTTAATGTATCAAGTATGACTTAATCATGAGATCACATTAAACATAAGGACACTATTCTTAAAGTATCCGTAGTTGAGCTTTAGTGTGAAGTGGGATAACATTAAAGCATTAAGACTATTATGTTTGTAGACTGATGATCACATCTCATGGATCATGGATAAAGAGTTATCAAGTCTTAAACATAGGTATGAATATTAGGAGTAATATTTATACCGGATTGACCCGCTATGAGAATACTATATAGAAAGTTATGCAAAGTGTCATAAGTTATTCTCATGGTGATAATGGTGTATGCCACTCTTCGACCTGAAACCACTATGGACCCTAGATGTAGAGTCGAGTGCTTTATTGCTGATCAAACGTTGTCCGTAACTGGATAACCATAAAGACAGTTGATGGGTACTCCACGAAGCATGCTGAGGGACATGAGTGACCTAGATGAAATTTGCCCATCCTGTATAACAGGATAAATGTCTATGGGCCCAATATTGAACTGGACAAGGATGACACGGTCTATGCCTTGTGTTCAATATAGACATAAGGGCAAAAGGGTAATTATACACATAAGTATTATCACAGAAGGAATTGTCAGATCACATGACATTTTTGTGTCTTGGGTAGCAGTGATGTGTTGCTAGATACCGCTTACTGTTTATTATGTTAAATACGTGATTTAATATAATTGTCAACGTCACGAAAACCTACAGGGTCACACACAAAGGACGGACTGATGAGAGATAGAGTAACTAAGGAATACCGTAAGGTACAGTGCCCTTAAGTGAATTATAGAACATCGTAAGGTACGGTGTACTTAAGTAGAATACGAAATATGGTAAGGTACCATGGGCTTAAGTGATTTTTGGCATATTATAAGATATGGGCCAAAATACACTTAAGTGGGCTTTTAGCTTGAAGCCCACACAAGTGGTTCTATAAATAGAACCCTTGTGCAGAAGCATTGATTGCGGTTGCATTATTTTCGTTTTCTCTCTCTCTGTCTCTCTCACTCAAAGCCTTCATTCGTACCAGCTAGCACTGTGATTGAAGGAATCCGTTCGTGTGGACTGAGTAGAGACGTTGTCATCGTTCAACGTTCGTGATCGCTCCGTGGATCTGCATCAAAGGTTTTGATCGTCACAAGAGATCTGCACCAAAGGTTTCAATCGTCACAAAAGGTAAATATTCTATCACTGATCATGACCATTCATAAGGATCTCTAAAGGAGAAAATTTTAATTTCCGCTGCGTTTTGGACCGCAATTCTCCTTCAGTGGTATCAGAGCCACTTACGAAACCATGAATCGGATAACTGCTTATTTTCTGTATTAATATGATTAAAAGACAGAATGAATCAATTAATTAAACAGGTAATTAAATTTGGCATCATGAGTGTACGAGTTGGATGATTGATGTTGACTATGCTTCGGTACCGACATTAGTATGGTGAAGCAGCGATACATCGATCGTCCATAGGTTACGCAATTGAGACCGATCAACTTATATATGATATAAGTAATCCTAATGCAAAGTACGGTATATATGATATACTGTTTCTATTTCGTTCATTCAAACACTAAATGGTTGTTTTCCTTTGAGCGATCAATGGTCATTTGCTTCGGAATCCGACATTAGTATGGTGAAGCAATGACCGGTTGATCAATCATACTGAATCAACAATCGAGGTGTGTTTGACGGTCTGAAATTGGCGCATTAGGGTTGGTGACGGCGCAAGGGTTGTGCCGTCAAAAATTTGTGAATTTAGGGCTTTTGGAAGAGGTTTGTAGACTGTTTCAAAGTTCTGTTATTTTGGCCGCGTGAAGCTCGTGACGAGCGTAACAAGCTGAATGCGTGACGGTCGTAACAAGCCCGTGACGGTCGTAACAAGCCTGTGACGGTCGTCACATGCTTTGTGACGGTCGTCACACTCACAGATCCAAAATTGCCTGTGACGGTCGTCACACGCCTGTGACGGTCGTCACACGCCTGTGACGGTCGTCACACGCCTGTGACGGTCGTCACACTCACAGAGTCAAAATTTTGGGGTTTCTGTTTTGTGACTACGCAAGGGTTGTGTTGATGCAAAACAATGTCCATTTCAAATGAATTGTTCGCCTAACTCTGCGTAGTGTGATCGGTCGCCGAAATTTAATTTGGTTTAATTAATTAAAGGAATTAAATTTAATAATAATAATAACAATATGTTTATTATTATTGCCTTGTGGTGATCAGTTATGGCTTTAGTCTTCCTTCATTTTATTTTGTGTTTTTAAATACGACCTGCGTGTCGTGCCTCTCCTTTTCATCTCTTAATGTAACTTCTTTTCTCATCTCAAACCCTCGTATGTAAAACGAGTTTCTTCTGGAATGTAATATTATGAAGAAAGAGAAGAAGACAATGTTATGAAGAAAGAGAAGATTTCAATATCAAAGGAGGACAACCTTGAAGATCTTGCTTGGAGAAGCTTAGAGAAGAATTCAATATTAAAGGAGGACAACCTTGAAGATCTTGCTTGGAGAAGCTTAGATCGTTATTAGGTTAGCTTAGGTTCTCTCATTGGCTTGGGAGAACAATTGCGCTAGGGGCCATAACTGTTTCATTGTGTATGTATGTTGATGCATGTGTATGTATGTTGATGCATGTGAATGTATGTTGATGCATGTGAGAGACGATTTGTATGATAAATAAGCCGGTGAGATCATGACAATTACAATTCCCTCAAATTAAATATTAAGTTTATGCTTTCCAAGTTTTAGCACTCATCAAGACTAGTATCGGATAATGTAGGTTTCGCCTACGCGAGGTGCATGTTCTATATTAGTAAGGTGCGATGGGATAAGTGTAATATCCAACTGCTAAAACAATGGGTCAAACTTAACTAAACAAATTATAATAAGATTATATATGTTTAGAAGCAAGAGTTGGAAATGATCCATATGATGGATTGGAATAAGGAGTTATTCACCCAACTGAAATTTTCGAGAGTTGTATGAGATACAATTGGAAGGAGTTCCTACCTAAATAACCTAGTTTTATGTAATCCGCCTACGCGGACTTAGAACAAAGTGAAATATGGATCTCGACCCACTAGAAAATCTTCCAACGGGATTTTCCGAATCAAATGATGAGGGTCATTTGTTTTGAGTAAAATAGTGGGAGCATATTTAATTAAAGGCCTAATTAAATATGTTATTGATACTTATATTTTTCATTAATTCTTATGTAGATTACCATGACAACAAACACCTCTAACAACATCTTGCGATCAATCCTTGACAAGGAAAAATTGTCTGGGACAAATTTCCTGGATTGGCACCGAAACCTGAGGATTATCCTCAAACATGATAAAAAGTTGTATGTCTTGGAGACTCCTGTTCCTGAAGAGGAACCTCCTAGTTCTGCACCTAAGGCAGAAAGAGATGCTTATAAGAAGCATGTCGATGATGCCAATGAAACTGCTTGTCTCATGCTAGCTACCATGAACTCAGAATTGCAAAAGCAACATGAGAACATGGCAGCGTTCGATATGATCGAACACTTGAAGATGCTCTATCAAGAGCAAGCAAGGCATGAGAGGTTTGAAGTTTCAAAAGCCCTTTTTCAAAGCAAGTTAGCTGAGGGAGCCCCTGTAAGTCCCCATGTGGTCAAGATGATTGGGTATGTGGAGAACCTTGAAAGGTTGGGTTTTCCCCTCGGAAAGGAACTTGCGACTAATTTTATCTTGCAATCGTTGCCAGATAGATTCAGTCAATTTGTCCTAAATTTCAATATGAATGATATGGACAAATCTCTTCCTGAACTGCTAGGCATGTTAAGAACAGCTGAGCAGAATCTGAAGACAAAAGGGAAGTCCATTCTAATGATCAGAAATGGAAAGAGACAGAACAAAAGGCCCACCAAGCAGGGTGATAAAGGGAAAGGCAAGGAAGTTGCCAAACCCAGACCCACTGTTGCTGCTTTGAAGCCTAGTGGAGGCATAGCAAAGGCAGGCACCTGCTTCCATTGTGGTAAGACCGGACACTGGAAGAGAAACTGCCTAAAGTACCTGGAAGATATGAAGAATGGAGTAGAGACTTCAACTTCAGGTATTTTTGTTATTGAAATAAATGTATCTACTTCTGCATCATGGGTATTAAATACTGGATGCGGTTCTCACATTTGTACAAATGTGCAGGGGCTAAAAAGAAGTAGAGATTTGGCAAAAGGTGAAGTTGACCTACGAGTTGGCAATGGAGCAAAGGTTGCTACTTTAGCCGTAGGAACTTATGTATTAACTTTACCTAGTGGTTTAATAATTCAGTTAGAGAACTGTTATTATGTACCTGCAATTAGCAGGAATATTATTTCCATTTCTTGTTTGGACAAGTTTGGTTTTTCATTTATAATAAAGAACAATTGTTGCTCAATTTATTTGAATGATATATTCTATGCTAATGCACAAATGAGCAATGGACTGTATGTCCTTGATCTCGAAATGCCTATATATAACATTAATACTAAAAGGATGAAACCTAACGGGTTAAATCCAACTTACCTTTGGCATTGTCGATTAGGCCACATAAATGAGAAACGCATTTCCAAACTCCATAAAGATGGACTCTTGGACTCTTTTGATTATGAATCATATGAGACATGCAGATCTTGTTTAATTGGAAAGATGACAAAGTCTCCATTCACGGGAAAAGGTGAAAGAGCTAATGATCTTTTGGCCCTCATACATACTGATGTATGTGGACCACTGAACATACCAGCCAGAGGAGGTTTTCAGTACTTCATCACATTCACTGATGATTTCAGTAGATATGGTAATGTGTATTTAATGAAACACAAATCAGATTCCTTTGAAAAGTTCAAGGAATTCAAGAATGAAGTACAAAACCAACTAGGTAAGAATATTAAAACTCTTCGATCAGATCGAGGTGGTGAGTATTTAAGCCTAGAGTTTGATGACCATCTGAAAGAGTGTGGGATCCTATCCCAACTTACTCCTCCTAGAACACCCCAATGGAATGGTGTATCTGAGAGAAGAAATCGAACCCTGTTAGACATGGTCCGATCCATGATGAGTCATGCCTATCTTCCAAACTCCTTTTGGGGACATGCACTATTGACAGCAGCTTACACACTAAACCGTGTTCCATCCAAAAAGGTTGAGAAGACACCATATGAGATATGGAGTGGTAAGAAACCACATATGTCTTACATAAAGATTTGGGGTTGCGAGGTTTATGTGAAACGACAAATTTCAACTAAGCTTGAGCCCAAATCTGACAAATGCTTATTTGTGGGGTATCCTAAAGAAACAAGAGGGTATTACTTCTACAATCCTTCTGAGGGCAAAGTGTTTGTCGCTCGAACTGGAGTTTTCCTAGAAAAGGATTTTATTTCCAAAGGAACCAGTGGGAGGAAAGTAGAGCTTGAAGAAATTCAAGAATCACAAAGCACAGATACACCTATGGAGGAATTAGAGCAGGAAACACAAGAAGTTGTGGAAGAGCAACCTGCTCAAGTATAACAAGACCAGCGTAGGTCAAGTAGGATACGTCAACTACCTGAGAGATATGGATATCTCATAACTGATCAAGGTGATGTATTACTCATGGATCAAGATGAGCCTGTGACCTACCAAGAGGCCATAACTGGTCCCGAGTCTGAGAAGTGGCTAGAAGCCATGAAATCTGAAATGGATTCCATGTGCACAAACCAAGTTTGGACCTTGGTAGAGCCTCCTGTAGGAGTTAACCTTATAGGATGCAAGTGGGTCTTCAAAAAGAAGACTGACATGGATGGTAAGGTACATACCTATAAGGCAAGACTGGTTGCAAAAGGATATAAACAAATTCATGGGATTGACTATGATGAAACCTTTTCACCAGTTGCAATGCTTAAATCTGTTCGGATTTTACTTGTTATCGCTGCATATCATGATTATGAAATATGGCAGATGAATGTCAAAACTGCTTTCCTTAATGGAAATCTTCTTGAGGATGTGTACATGACACAGCCTGAAGGATTTGACATACCAGAGGAAGCCCAAAAGATATGTAAGTTACAAAGATCAATCTATGGATTGAAGCAAGCTTCCAGAAGCTGGAATCTTCGTTTTGATGAAACAGTAAAACAATATGGATTCATCAAGAACGAAGATGAGCCTTGTGTCTACAAGAAGGTTAGTGGGAGCATGATCGTTTTCCTGGTATTATATGTAGATGACATATTACTCATTGGAAACGATATCCCTACCCTACAACAAGTAAAGTCTTGGTTGGGGAAATGCTTTTCTATGAAGGACCTAGGTGAAGCAGCCTATATATTAGGAATCAGAATCTATAGAGATAGATCACAAAAACTGCTTGGCCTAAGTCAGAGTACATACATAGACAAAGTGTTGAGACGCTTTAATATGCATGATTCCAAGAAAGGATTCATACCTATGCAACATGGCCTGTGTCTATCAAAAACACAATCCCCTTTAACTAAGGAAGAAAGGGATCGCATGAATAAGATTCCATATGCATCTGCAATAGGATCTATCATGTATGCCATGTTATGTACTCGACCAGATGTCTCGTATGCTTTAAGTGCAACGAGTAGGTACCAATCTGATCCTGGTGATGCTCACTGGGTAGCTGTCAAGAATATCCTTAAGTATTTAAGAAGGACTAAGGACTCATTCTTGATATATGGAGGTCAGGAAGAGTTGGCTGTAATTGGATACACCGATGCTAGCTTCCAGACAGATAAGGATGACTTTAGATCGCAATCTGGTTATGTGTTTTGCTTAAACGGTGGCGTTGTGAGCTGGAAAAGTTCAAAGCAAGATACAGTTGCTGATTCTACAACCGAGGCCGAGTATATTGCTGCCTCAAGTGCAACAAAGGAAGCTGTTTGGATCAAAAAGTTCATTAGTGAACTTGGCATAGTTCCTAGCATTGTGGATCCCATTGGTCTCTACTGTGATAACAATGGTGCTATCGCACAAGCCAAGGAGCCTAGATCTCACCAACGATCCAAACACATACTTAGGCGTTATCATCTCATTCGAGAGATAATAGACAGAGGAGATGTGAAAATATGCAGAGTACCTACACTTGACAATATTGCTGACCCACTGACAAAGCCTCTTGTGCAGCAGAAGCATGATGGCCATACTAGATCTATGGACATTAGGGGTATGCCTGATTTACTCTAGTGCTAGTGGGAGATTGTTGGTGTAAGCCCTAGAGGCCAATACTTTTGGTACTTGTATCGAATTATTTATTAATAATAAAAGGCTTTTTCTTTATTACGTTTGTATAATAAAGTCCCTAGAATAGCTAGTCTGTTTAATGTATCAAGTATGACTTAATCATGAGATCACATTAAACATAAGGACACTATTCTTAAAGTATCCGTAGTCGAGCTTTAGTGTGAAGTGGGATAACATTAAAGCATTAAGACTATTATGTTTGTAGACTGATGATCGCATCTCATGGATCATGGATAAAGAGTTATCAAGTCTTAAACATAGGTATGAATATTAGGAGTAATATTTATACCGGATTGACCCGCTATGAGAATACTATATAGAAAGTTATGCAAAGTGGCATAAGTTATTCTCATGGTGATAATGGTGTATGCCACTCTTCGACCTGAAACCACTATGGACGCTAGATGTAGAGTCGAGTGCTTTATTGCTGATCAAACATTGTCCGTAACTGGATAACCATAAAGACAGTTGATGGGTACTCCACGAAGCATGCTGAGGGACATGAGTGACCTAGATGGAATTTGCCCATCCTGTATAACAGGATAAATGTCTATGGGCCCAATATTGAACTGGACAAGGATGACACGGTCTATGCCTTGTGTTCAATATAGACATAAGGGCAAAAGGGTAATTATACACATAAGTATTATCACAGAAGGAATTGTCAGATCACATGACATTTTCGTGTCTTGGGTAGCAGTGATGTGTTGCTAGATACCGCTCACTGTTTATTATGTTAAATACGTGATTTAATATAATTGCCAACGTCACGAAAACCTACAGGGTCACACACAAAGGACGGACTGATGAGAGATAGAGTAACTAAGGAATACCGTAAGGTACAGTGCCCTTAAGTGAATTATAGAACATCGTAAGGTACGGTGTACTTGAGTAGAATACGAAATATGGTAAGGTACCATGGGCTTAAGTGAATTTTGGCATATTATAAGATATGAGCCAAAATACACTTAAGTGGGCTTTTAGCTTGAAGCCCACACAAGTGGTTCTATAAATAGAACCCTTGTGCAGAAGCATTGATTGCGGTTGCATTATTTTCGTTTTCTCTCTCTCTGTCTCTCTCACTCAAAGCCTTCATTAGTACCAGCTAGCACTGTGATTGAAGGAATCCGTTCGTGTGGACTGAGTAGAGACGTTGTCATCGTTCAACGTTCGTGATCGCTCCGTGGATCTGCATCAAAGGTTTTGATCGTCACAAGAGATCTGCACCAAAGGTTTCAATCGTCACTAAAGGTAAATATTCTATCACTGATCATGACCATTCGTAAGGATCTCTAAAGGAGAAAATTTTAATTTCCGCTGCGTTTTGGACCGCAATTCTCCTTCATGGACCCCATGTTTAGAAGGTTAGAGGAGAGGCTGAAGGTAGTGGAAGGACAGAATCCTCTGGGAGTAGACGTTGCTGACTTGGGATTGGTCCCAGGCGTGAGGGTGCCACCGAAATTCAAAGTCCCAGTCTTTGACAAATACAATGGCAGCTCTTGCCCAAAGACCCATGTGCAAGCCTACTTCCGAAAGATTGTTGCATACTCCGATGACGAAAAGCTACTTATGTACTTCTTCCAGGACAGCCTAGCTGGGGCATCCTTGGAATGGTACATGAGGCTGGACAGAGCCCACATCCGTTGCTGGAGGGATTTGGATGAGGCTTTCGTGAAGCAGTATCAGTATAATGCAGACATGGCTCCGGACAGAACTCAACTTCAGAATCTGTTCTCAAAAGCAATGAGTGCTTCAGGGAATACGCCCAACGCTGGAGAGAAACAGCTTCCCGTGTTCAACCTCCTATGTTGGAGAAGGAAATGGCTAACATGTTCATGAACACTCTGCCCGGACCTTACTTGGAGCGCTTGGTGGGTTGCAATGCCTCCAACTTTGCTGATGTAGTCTCTACCGGTGAGAGGGTGGAGAACTACCTGAAGACATACAAGATCCAAAGTGGAGGTGGATCTTCATCAGGGGTGAAGAAGCCATTTATTAGAGGACAGAAGCAGAGATAGGGGGTGTGAATTCTTTGTCTTCATACCAAAGCAGGGGTATCAAAAGAAGCAGTTTTCAGACTTACCATCAACAACCGTATGTTGCGGCTGTGACCATTCCAGTTACAGCACCACTACAACAACAACAACCACAGCGTCAACCAGCTCAGTACCAACAACAACAACAGGGTAACAGACCCGCCTATCAACAGAGGCAAAAGGCGATGGACAGGCGTTTCGACACTCTTCCAATGTCGTACGCTCAGTTTCTTCCTAGCTTTCAGCAACTACAACTTGTGCAGTTACGCACTCTAGCTTCTCCCGTTGGTAGACTTCCGGTGGGTTACGACGCCAACGCTAGGTGTAACTTCCACTCTGGGGCAAGGAGTCTCAACATATTCACCTTCCACTTCAACATACTTAAATGTATTCACATGACTGACCATATATTCTTCCTCTCCATAAACAGTTACGATCTTTCCCTTCACCGGATATCTCAACTTCTGATGTAGAGTGGAGGTCACAGCACCTGCCCCGTGGATCCAGGGGCGCCCAAGCAAACAAGAGTACGCAGGACGAATATCCATTACATAGAAGGTAGAATCGAAGACTTGAGAGCCTACTTTGATCGGGAGATCTATTTCTCCATGCACCACTCTTCTTGAACCATCAAAGGCTCTCACCACTATATTACTTGATCTTAACACAGCATCTTCAGGATTGAGCTTGTTCAGAACCTCTTTGGGAAGTACATTCAAGGAAGAGCCATTGTCTATCAACACATGAGACAAGGTAGTGCCCCTACATTCAATGGAGACATGTAAAGCTCTGTTATGGTTTCTTTTGGCAGGAGTCAAGTCAGCATCAGAAAAACCTAACCCATTATCATAAGTCAGATGTGCAACACAATTTTCAAATTGATCCACAGAAATTTCATTTGGTACATGAGCAGTCCTTAAGAATTTGATCAAGGCTTTAGCATGAGCCTCAGAACACAGCAACAAAGACAACATGGAAATTTTGGAGGGAGTATGCCCCAACTGGTCAACAATATCATAATCACTCTTACGAATGATCTTCAGCACTTCTTCCATCTGTTTAGAGAGATTTTCAGCAGTCGGTGCTTCAGCTTGCACAGGTTCAACCACAGGACCTTTGCCTCGAGCATCCGTACTTGGCTCAGAAGTGGAGGTAGTAGTTGGAAGAACTGTATTTTTTGAGGTAGCTGGAGGAGAGAAAATTCTTCCACTTCTGGTGATCTTACTAGATCCAGCAATATTATCAACATCAAGGTTATCATCAGTAACAGATGTATCAGTCAAAGGTTCCTGCTTAACACCATGGATATAAACATCAGAACCGTAATTCCAGGGTATAGCTTTATCAGAAGTATAAGGAATAGGGCCAGGAGTGGTAATAATCATGGGAGGCACTCTAACTTCAGCAACAGTCTTCACCAGGCCTTCAGCAGTAATTTTGATAGGACCCTTGGAAGTGATCTTGACAGGGCCTTTGGAGGTAATATTCACTGGCACTTTATCAACCATATCCACATCTTCAAACTTCTTACCTCGAGTTAGGTGTTCACACATACTTTCCACAGAAGGAGTTCTCTCAAACAATATAGTGTAATTGTCCATGAGGCGTTGAATACCATCTTCCAACTTCCAGCAGCTATCAGGTTTGTAGGCACAATAAAAACAGTCTTCGTTGCAACCTGGAAAGAATCCAGCCTGCACCAGCTTCTTCTTGATAATAGATAAGGGAGTAGTCGCATCTGCTACTGAGGAAACATATGAAACTTCATCAACAGCATTAACAGTCTTCTCATGATTGGGCATGGGAGCAGTAATCACATTTGGAGTCCCAGGAGGGTCAAATTCAATCTCCCCAGCTTCAATCATATCTTGAATCTTATTTTTCAGCACCCAGCAATTGTTGGTGTCATGTCCCGGACAATTAGAATGATAGGCACATCGTGCATTAGGATTGTACCGAGGAGAGGAAGTATTAGGATTCTGAGGAGGGTCCTTCAAAGTAATGAGTTCCCCTTTCAACATGTGTTACAAGGCTTGGGCCAGTGACATGTTGATCTTGGTGAATTGTCTTCTAGGCTTCTGTTGATTACTCTGTGGTAGCTCTGGTGTTGCAGGAGTAGGATTAGAAATGTGAACTGCTCCTACGGATTTGTGACTTCTGTTACGGCCAGGTTGACCATACACAGCATTAGACTCCTTCTTTCCACTAGGGGGCTTCTTTGTAGTGCTTGATGAAGAGGCACCCACTTGTATCTTACCACTTCTTATGCCACTTTCCACACGCTCTCCAGTCATTATCAACTCAGTGAAACCAGATGATGAGCTTCCAATGAGGTGACTATAGAAAGGACTATTCAGCGTACTCATAAACATATCCACTAGCTCCCTGTCAGTCAGAGGAGGTTGAACTCTGCCCGCCAGGTCTCTCCATTTCTGGGCATACTCCTTGAAATTCTCCTTAGCACCCATTGACATGCTTTGTAGCTGCATGCGAGTAGGTGCTAAATCAGCATTGTATTGGTATTGCCTGTAGAAGGCCTCAGCAAGATCATTCCAATCACGGATATTGACACTCTCCAATTGATAGTACCATTCCAATTGAGCTCCAGACAAGCTCTCTTGGAAGAAATGAATCCATAACTTCTTATCAGCAGTATGTGGTTGAATCCTCCGGACATAGGATCTTAAATGCAGCTTGGGACATGAGACACCATCATACACCACAAAAGCAGGAACCTTGAAACCAATAGGTATAACCACTCCAGATATTAAACTCAGATCTTCAAAATCCAGCCCAGAAGATTTTTGTAACTCCATAGCATTCATTCTATCCACCAGCATCTTGTACTTATCTTCATTAGGATCATGATAATAATTTGCTTCAGAATCAGAATCTCCCACAGTATCATGGAGACTACCTCCCTCTTTCTCAGAATTTTCAGACTCATAATCATCAACCTGTTCCTTTGTCTTGATAGGGCCTCTGAATCTTCTTCCCAGATTGATAAGGCCTCCTGATCTTCTAGTCTTCTTCTTCTTCTTAGCCAGCAATGTCTTCAACTCATCTTGCCCCTTGGGCAAGTTCAGAATCAACTCTTGGAATTGTGCATTCTGAGCCTGGAGATCTTTGACAGTCTGTTCAAGAGCCATTTCTGCTGAAATAAACAGCGAGAAGATAAGATACCTGTTCATAAGAAACCTGTGATGCAATAATATGGTATGTAGATGCTTATGCAATGTTTTCAAGGACCGTAGGATTTAAATTTGTTTAAACCACCAAAAAGTAAACTTTTATTAGTAATAAACTTATTTGCCCCTTGGGCTTACAATAAAAATGAAATGAATACAAAAAATGGGGTTTTAAGTCTCCCATGGACGTTTCCTCTTTGTGTTGAGGTATGAGTTGAGATTCCGCTCCTCGTGAAGTTGTTTTGTTAGCTCCAGGATTCTTTCCTGACTTACCTTGTAATGAGTGTCAAAAGTATCTCTTTGCTCCTTCAACTGGATCCAGGACCTCTGTAACTCTTCCATGTCAGTGGGCATGTCTGGATGAAGAATGATGTAAGAAGTATCTCCTTCAGCAACAGGCTCCATGGTAACTGGCAGGATAGCAGGATATGGCATCATAAGAGTCTGAGCACGAGATCGTACCCATCTGAGATATGGTTCCATAGGAATAGTGTACTTGGGTTCCAGAGTCTTGCTGTCAACCTTGTTCACTTTACCCCATGCTCGTATGAACCTTTGACGGTAACCTTGAAGATCGTTGTCGTAGTCGAACACAATACCCTGAATAAGCATGTCATGAGGACCATCAGTCCGAGCGTAACCAAACTGACGTAGAGCTAAAGAAGGGTTGTAGGTAATGCCCCCTCTTATGCCAAGGAGTGGCACATTAGGGAACTCCCCACAACGGTCAATGATGGTAACATTCTCCATAGATCTAGAGCACCAACGAATATCTGAATGAGAAAGTGACATAATCCTCTTGGACCACCTGAACCCTTGTTCATTCTTCATCACTGATCGAGGAAGGTGAGAAATAAACCACCTAGATAATAGAGGTATGCAACACATCAGAGTTCCTCGTGCCTTCATAGTACGGGTATGAAGAGAGTGTAAGATGTCTCCAAGTAATGTAGGCACTGGATTGCGAGTCAGAAATATGTTGATGGCGTGTACGTCTATGAACTGGTCTGGATTGGGGAACAGTACTAAGCCATAAATCGATAGGGCTAAGATCTCCTCAAAAGCATCATAACTCATAGCCTTCAGGAATACTTGAGCTTTCTCCATCAATAGCTTAGCAAGAATACCCTTAACTCCACTCCTTGTTTCTAGGACAATGTCTGATTTCTTTAAATGTAAGGCTGCAGCAATGACTTCAGGTTTAGGCTCTTTTTCCAAGCCTGTGAAGGGTTTCTGATCAAGAATAGGTATACCCAGAAGCTTGGAGAACTCTTCCATTGTAGGAACCAACTGATAGTCGGGAAATGTGAAGCAATGATGTTTAGGGTCAAAGAACTGAAACAGGACACTCATCATGTCTTCATTGAACCCTGAAGTGACTAGATCCAGTAGGTGACCATGCCTCTTGATGAACTGGGAGTTTTCAGAAACTTGAGAGACCAATTCCTTAAGCTTAGGAGGTATTCCTACAAAGTTGATCCGGATAGTATTCCTACGAGCAGAAGCCATGACCTGCAACAAAGAACAAAGATAAATCCTTTGGTCCTTGAAATGGTTAGTGAAAATGCTATGCTTATGATGCATGATGATGCTATAATGTTATGCTCAATCACAAACATGTGGCACACACAAACAAGTCACACAATAGCCCTAGGTTTGAAGGCTTGCATGAGGTTCAAAGGTAAGTACCCTCCCCTGAAGTTTAGTTGATTCATCCTGTCCTACAAAAGTAACCAGGTTCTAAGGGATCTCAAAATCATTGATCCTTCACAAGGGTGGTTGTTCAGTAGGCAACTTACTTGCCAACCAAAACCCTCCAAGTTTAGGATCTCAATGAGTGTAGTATCGAGTATCAACCAACTTCAGTCTTCACCAAAGCCGGTTATCTCACTACTTTCTAAAGGCCAAGATGGGATGACTAGGGTTCTAAAAGTCAGTTAGTGTATTGACAACATATGGCAGCCTCATATTATCCTCAACTTGCTTAAGGAACATAAGCACCAACCAAGAAGTCACACTAACTATGGCCACCAGATCAACCATATCGATATACGCCGTACAGTTTCCTTGGTCTATTGCCATTTACCTAAGGTACACTAGATCCGGGTTAGGGTCTTTCACATATAAGAGCACCCAACAGATAAGTATAAAGCAAACAAGGCAAACAATTTTAAAGTGATCTAATTCCTAAGGGTACCCCTCTTTTATTAAATCCCCAGCAGAGTCGCCAGTTCTGTAACACGGTGGGAGAACTGACTTTAGTTAAATGTTGCGGATAGCAAGAGTCGCCACCGCCTTTTATTTTATCCAAAAGGAAAGGACATAAAAGAACAGGAAAGACCTTAAAAAGATTTTGAGTTCGGGGGGTAGGTTATACAAAGGGAAGGTATTAGCACCCTTTATATCCATGGTTATCCATGGGCTCTTAGTTACTTAGCTCACTTTGTTTGTTTGCAAGAGTGTAGTGTGTGATTAGAAAAATTTCTTTAAGTACTTTGTAATGACCCTCGTATGGGTGTATACAAAGCCTAGTTTAGAAATTGTGAGGTGTAAAAGTAATTTTGAAAAGTGTGAGCAAGTAACTATGAGATACCTACCCTAGATTAAGTCTTTCGTGTTCTCGTATATTCTTTCAATGGTAAGACTGTCCCTATTATTAAGGAATAGGTAGTCATTACCTTGGATGTGTTTAAGGGACGGGCGTAGGGTCATCGTATGGTCAATGAAGGCAACATAAGGGGTGTCTTTAGCAACTCGTAGGGACTATCATCATATTTACCGAAGGGACAAGATCATTATATCGTAGGCAACCTCGTAGGGACTTGATCTTTTAAGTTTATAGGGACTTGATGATTTTTCTGTTTGAAGGGACTTTGCTTAAGACACCCCTATTTTCGAGGGACTTGACCATTTAAAGAAGGCAACCAAGAGGAATACCCTAGGAAGTACAGATGGCGATCAAAGATCGACTTACGTGTGTGAGTGTTATTTTTCAGATATTTGTCTTGAATTTAATTTTCTAAGTTCAATTATTTACAGTTAGTTTTTTGCACTCCCTAAATTACTAACCACGCAATAAATATTTACAAAAATAAAAGCAAGAAAAATAAATTCCTAAACTATTACATGGCTATGGGACAGATACATAATAATCAGGCGAGAAAGAATAAATTTACAACCTATACATTTGTTCCTAATATTATAAATAAAACAAAATTAAAATAAGGAAAATAATGAAGCAAAAATAGAATAGATAAAAGCAAATAATAATAAAATAATAAATAAACAATGGTAATAAAGCAATAATAAAATAACAATAATAATAAAGTGATAATAAAAAGGTTAGAATTTTAAAAGAAATTATTTTAGGTTAAACAAGTTAGATTTTTTTAGAAGTTATTAGAAAAATATGAGTTTAAAATAAATTAGTAATAATAAAAGAATTTAAAATACATTAATGTACAAATTATAAAATAAAAGAGTTATATGAAAAATATTAAGTTAGTTATTTACAAAATAAATAAAGATTATAGAAAATATCAAATTATTAGATTAATAGGTTTATTATTATTATTCAATTAGAAAAATGGTCAATTAGATTTTATTTACAAAATATATAAGGATTTATTATTATAAGTAAGTAATAAAAAAAAGTTATTAAAATAGTTAGTATTTATTATTTATTTACAAAAAAATATAAAGGTTATACAAAAATATTAAATAATTAATTTAGTAGGTTTTCACGCCCTACATTACTAAACCACGCAGTTAATATAGGATCAATGGCAGGAATTTAAATGGCAGAAAAATAAATGGCAGAAAAATAAAATGGCAGAAAATAAATGGCAGAAAATAAAACCCTAATTATTACAACGCTTTGGTGCAGTTACATAATAAAGATGGCGAAAAGTAAAACTAAAAATATTACAAGTTAAAACTTAAAATATTACAAGGGCGAGGCAGTTACAGTGTATGAATAACATAAATATGAGCGAAAATAGGAAATAATAATAAGGTTTGTTAAGGTTTAAGAAAAGGTTTATGGTTTAAAGGAAATAACACGGTTAAAGTTTTAGGTTTGAAATTTAGAGTTTGTGGCGAAATTGTCAGGGTTTAGGAAAAATCAGGGTAGTTAGTTATGAAAAAAAATGTGCAGATCTAAATATATGTATATAAAAAAAATGAATAAAAAAAAACAACGGCGTTGCTAGCGCAAAATTGCGATCATCGCAACTGGATCGGATAACACAAATGTCACGCCTCATACACGTATATGTGAAAACGGCGTATTGACACGATCCGATCCGAAAACATAATCAAATTATAACATAAAATAGAAATATATATATATTTAACACACTAGTTACATATTATAAATTATATATTATATGATCCATATGCATTTTTATTAACAACAAAATTATTATTATATTATATTATATACTATGAGACATGTAAAACTTATATAAAAACAAACACATCAAATACATAATACAATGAACCAAATTATTATACATGTTATATTTATGTGCATAAAAAAGCAAAACGGCGATATCCTGATATATTTAATCAAACCGCATGTATCTGGAATACATAACACAGTCACACATATGAACATGTATTTGAAACACAGTAACAAATATATCAACAAAATAGATAAAGTATATATCATATATAAACTATTACCAAACTGTGTGTACGATAGTATAGATCAGCCACTCTCAGTTTCTCTTTTTTTTGTTCTGTCTTTTTTTTGCCTCCTCTATCAGTCATGCTCGTAAATATATATAGGAACAAATTAGGTTAATGATAATGGGCCTAAGTTTATTTTGAAACCCAATATTAAATTAAAAACTGAATAAAGTTAAATAATTAAAATAGTTAAAATTAAAATAAAAACTAATTAACCTATTTATTTATTCTAGACCCAATATAAAAATAAATAGACTCAAAAAAAATAAAAGTCGGGCACCAAAATGCTCGAAAAAATAAAATGAACACGTCAAAATAATCAGCGCGAAATAAATGACTCGGAAAAATACAGCGTTTGGTCGGATTTTGAAATAAAAATTATGACCGTTTAAACTGCTCAGACTGATCAACATATGACCAAAAATAGTCGTAAAAATATTTTTAGCATGTCAAATTAAACCACGTGAACCGCAGATTAATGTTACCGACATTTGCAAACTTAAACTTGACATTTTTTCGTTGACTAATTTTAGGCACAGTTAAAAAGTTAATTTGACCAGTCTGTTTGTAAATTCCGAGAAATTATTCCGGCTAATATTAAGACAGAAAAAAATATTATGCTATGAAGATGATGCAAATGAATGTGAAACAAAAAATTGGTTAGAGTTAAAAATAGAGGGCAAATTTTGGGGTGCAACAGCCACCAGTGCAACCGTCTACTATGACTATCACAACCCCTGGTCCTTTACCTTTCACCAGCGAAAGGGCCATTCCTTGGCATTATGGGGGGAGTGTATACACGCACGGTCATGGGGTGGAACAACCACTGAAGGTAGAAGAGGGTCAGAAGTCTGAACTTGAAGTTGAAGGTCCCGCAGTGGACAATGTTGGTGGAATCGGGCGATTCACCAGGAGTGGTAGACTATTCTCACCACCCGTTACCCAAACTGATAGTGCTGATGTCGCGGCTAAGGCCAAAGGCAAGCAAGTCGTGAGTGAGGGTACGTCTGCACCCCAGGCTGGTTCTGAGCCCACTTTTGCGAAGGATGTGGACGAGCTTTTGAGAATCATAATGAAAAGCGACTACAAGGTAGTTGATCAGTTGATTCAGACTCCGTCCAAGATATCCATTCTCTCACTCCTGTTGTGTTCGGAGGCGCACATGGAGGCACTGCTAAAAGTCCTAAATGCTGCATATGTGCCTCAGGAGATCTCAGTGAATCAACTGGAAGGGATCGTTGCAAATGTTCATGCAAGCAACGGGTTAGGTTTCACTGATTCTGACTTAACACCAGCTGGACGCAATCATAACAAGGCTTTGCACATCTCGATGGAATGCAAAGACACTGTGTTATCACATGTTCTGGTGGATACAGGCTCCTCCCTCAATGTGCTACCCAAGAGAGCCCTGTCAAGGTTAGAAGTAGAAGGTTTGATCTTGAAACCTTCCGATCTCATGGTGAGAGCCTTCGATGATTCCAAGAGGTCGGTGTTTGGAGAGGTAGAATTACCAATTCAGATTGGATCACAAACCTTCAACATCGTCTTCTATGTGATGGATACCAGTCCCTCGTACAGTTGCCTGCTGGGTCGTCCTTGGATCCATAATGCTGGGGCAGTCTCTTCAACTCTACATCAAAAGATCAAATTCCCAGCCAATGGAAGAATTATCACCGTCTGTGGTGAGGAGGACATCCTGGTAAGTAACCTGTCTATTTTCAAGTATGTAGAGGTAGAAGGTGAAATTCATGAGACTCTCTGTCAGGCCTTTGAGTCAGTTCAGATCAAGAACACAACTCCGGTGGAAGAGGTTAAAGCAGGTGCCTTTATCTCATCATTCAAGCAGGCACAGGCGTTGGTGGATTCAGGTGTTGCTCCCGGTTGGGGACGTCTGTTGGAGTTACCGATGAAAGGAGACAAGTTCGGGATTGGGTATCAGCCAGCTCTGACTTCTACAACTTCAGAGCCTCAGACTCGTCAGGGGATGATTACCTTCTCCAGCGCTGGCATCATTCAGTACGGCCAGATATCAGCAATCAACGATGAAGATGGGGATAGTGATTGCGACATCGACAACTGGGTGCGTCCGAGGATCCCGGGTGAAGTCATCAACAATTGGTCTTCTGAAGAGATTGTCCAAGTCACTCTTCTTGAAGAGTAATTTTTCTTTGTTTGTTCATGCATGTCCAAGTCTTACGTTCCGCCCAGGGCGTAATGGCTCATTGTAGGGCTCATCTATGTGATTACCTGCATTTTTATCATAAATAAAGGACGTCTTTTTGCATTCGAATATTTTGTTCACTGTCTTTCTATTTTCGCAGTTTTCAAAAATCAAAAATCAAAAAATATTTAGCAATGTTTTGTTTAGTTTTCACTCACTGTTCACACTCATAAGCACATACCATCACTCATGCAGATGCACATCACCGGATCCTATTGATAACGGTTCTGCTATGGCTCGCTTCGACTTCGAAAATCCAATCTTCCAAGCTGAAGAAGAGTGTGATGAAGACTGTGAACTCCCTGAAGAACTTGCCTGGTTGTTAAAACAGGAGGAAAGGGTCATTCAACCATATCAAGAGGCTACTGAAGTGATTAACCTCGGCACCGAGGACGTCAAGAAGGAAGTCAAGATAAGGGCTGCTTTGGAAGGTGATGTGAAGAAGGGGCTGATTGAACTGCTGCAAGAGTATGTTGACGTCTTCGCTTGGTCTTATCAGGATATGCCAGGACTTGACACAGACATTGTGGTACACCGTTTACCTCTCAAAGAGGGTTGGCCTCCGGTCAAGCAGAAGCTCAGAAGAACAAGACCAGAGATGGCTGTCAAGATAAAGGAAGAGGTGCAAAAGCAGTTGGATGTAAGATTTCTAGCAGTTACCAATTATCCGCCATGGGTTGCAAACATCGTTCCTGTACCTAAGAAGGATGGAAAGGTACGGATGTGTGTTGATTACCGGGATCTGAATAGAGCTAGTCCTAAAGATGATTTCCCATTACCTCACATTGACGTTTTGGTGGATAACACGGCTCAGTTCTCGGTATTCTCCTTCATGGATGGCTTTTCTGGCTATAATCAAATCAAGATGGCACCAGAAGACATGGAGAAGACAACTTTCATAACCCCATGGGGCACCTTCTGCTACAAGGTGATGCCGTTTGGCCTGAAGAATGCTGGGGCAACATATCAACGAGCTATGGTAACTCTTTTCCATGATATGATTCATCATGAAATCGAGGTTTATGTTGATGATATGATTGCCAAATATCAAACAGAAGAAGAACATTTGGTGAATCTGCAGAAACTGTTCGAGCGGTTGAGGAAATTCAAGCTGAGGCTTAATCCGAACAAGTGCACTTTCGGGGTGAGATCTGGAAAGCTGTTGGGTTTCATTGTTAGCGAAAAAGGGATTGAGGTGGATCCTGACAAGGTGAAAGCAATACAAGATATGCCTGAGCCAAGAACAGAAAAACAAGTTCGTGGTTTCTTAGGGAGGTTGAACTACATTGCACGGTTCATCTCTCACCTAACAGCCACGTGTGAGCCAATTTTCAAGTTGCTAAGAAAAGATCAGGCTATCAGGTGGAACGATGATTGTCAAAGGGCTTTCGAGAAGATAAAGGAGTATTTGCATAATCCTCCTATCCTTATGCCTCCAGCCCCAGGGAGACCACTGATTATGTACTTGACAGTACTTGACAATTCTATGGGTTGTGTTATCGGTCAACACGACGAGACTGGTAGGAAAGAGCATGCCATCTACTACGTGATGTAGCGGTGTATTCGTTACCATTGGAGATATTGACTAAATCCAAGGTAAATCATACAAAGTCGAGTCGCCACCGCACTTCTATTTATCCAAAGGAATGGTTAGAAAGCGAACAAAAACCTAAAAAGTTTTACAAACAAAACTAGTAAAAGAAACAGAGATCTGGTAAAGGGGGTTGGTTATGCAATGGGAAGGTGTTAGGCACCCAAAACATCCTAGGTACTCCTAGGGAGCCCTTTTCACACTTGTTGCAAAGGTTATTGTTTTTGTGAAAATTTTATTTGTGCAAACATGATTGAAGAGATGAGAAGAGAATATACAAGTTTATTTATATTTTGTGTTTGGATGGATAAACTCATTGCCTACGTACCATCTTATAAAAAGATTAGGATCAAAACCTCGTAGTTCGGGTAAAAAATTTCAAAACAAATTGGTGGATTGATTGGTCCAAAGCCTTAAGGTCTTTTGTTATCAAAGGGAGAAAACTCAACCTGAAAAACCACAAGTCCACCATGTGAGGATAGCTTCAACATGCTAGTGAGGGGCTAACCCTATAATAAGCATGGAAGACTCATTGTCCATCACTAAGGACAAAGGTGAGTATTATATCTACCACAAAGATAACTCGAACCTAATAGCTAAAGGTTATGAAAAATTTTGATTATGAAGTGGACATTGGAACCATAAAAAGGCATTTGAATGGGTTATATTTACCAATTAGAAGTATGTACAAAAGATGGTCAAAGTTGACTTAGAGATTCAATTCAAACGAGTATTATGAAAAGAAAGTTTGAAAATCAAAAGCATAAGGCTTAGGTTTCTAATGTTGAAAACAAATGAAATGTTTGCACAAAAAGTTTTTTGGTTTGGGTTAGGGTGGATAAGAAAACAAAAAGGTGAGGGATAAACAATGAAACCACTCCAGGAGTTCCTCTCTTGAGATCATATAGATGATCCAAGTGAATCCCATCCTTTGGAATAAACGAGCACAAGGCACAAGTAATCACACAAGTCTCATAAGAGATCCACAATAAAAGGAAACAGAATGCCAATACATGGACTTACATCCAACTCCTAACAACAAAAAGGAAACAGAATGCCAATACATGGACTTACACCCGACTCCTAACAACAAAAAGGAAAAAGAATGCCAATATATGGACTTACACCCGACTCATAACAACAAAAAGGAAACAGAATGTCAATACATGGACTTACACCCGACTCCTAATAACAAAAAGGAAACAGAATGCCAATATATGGACTTAGATCCGACTCCTAATAATAACAAGCAAACATCAAAAGCAAACACATCCAAAGGTTCACAAGCAAACAATCATCACACACTATATACATACAAGAGGCTCAATCAAAGGGTGGGCTTTAGTCAAGAGGGGTCATATCAACCTCGACAAACAAGCCAAATTGTACAAGGATAATTTGTAGCTCTTAACCACTAACATTGAGAGTTAGGGTGAAGCTGATCAAAAATGGTAAATGAGGATGAGACCTCATGCTTTTAACCCTGGCCTGGGTGAGCTCATGATAAAGAAAGCGTGGGGATCCAAAAAGTGAGATCTTATTCCACTTGACAGACACTGGACAAAGATCTTGGGTACATGTTCAGAAGCATCAGCACGTAGTGCGAGCATCAAGAACGACTCACTGAATAACGGGGGATTGGCTACTAATCCCTTTTACCCGTCAATTGCCTCAACTCTTGGAGGACTTATCAAGTAACACATGCCTCATCTTGGAGGTCTTTGGCACAATCTGTAAATAAACACAAACAGAGCTTCTGAAGGAGGACTTGCTAGCAAAATGCCTGCCAAAAAGGTGACAGGACTTCCAGACTACATGAAGTAAGAGAGTAGCTACCTAAGTGGTGTATCAACCACAATCCAAAGCTCAAGCAAGAGCTAAAAGCAAGCAACTAAGGTACCTGTACAAAGGCTAACCAGTTAGTACTTCAGACATAAAAATCAGAAAACAAACAGTGAAACCATCCAACTGTACACAACTCAATGAACAATGCTCAAGTACTCAAATAAGCTCAAGCCTATCACTTAGAACCCTACAAAACAAACAAAAGTTAGAATTCAAATCATTTGCATCTCACAAAGTGAGACCAAACCAACCATCAATGCTAAATGTCCAAACCTGAAACACAAAGCACAATTAGTTTATGTACAAAACACTAGTACAAAGACTAAGTCCAAAACCAAATCAAATGACCAAAACAGAATTCAATCTTTTGCACAAAGCTCATTCAAACATGTCACAAGATGTCCTCAAAAGGACCAGCATCAATTCAAAAAGAAAAGGCATCAAATGGCTTATGTTATGCAATGATCACAAAATATGCACAAAGTGAACTTCCAATTTAGAAAATTCAAATCAAAACAGAAAAGCATGCAATGGCTATGAAATTTTTTATGCAAGTTTCTCATGTTATGAAAAATCATCATGCAAAAACCCAAATCCAAAAAAGTTAAAATGATATGTGAACAAAAATGCACAAATTGAATGTCAAAAATGTGACACAAATTGTCACATACATCTTCATGTGTCAAAAACAATGATAGCATATGAGAAAAAATTCAAACCAGTGCTCAAAAATCATATCATGAGTGAAGATCAAGCATGTAAAAAAGCAGATCAATTGGATCAAAGATGAAGATTTCACAAAGCAATGAATGCAACATATCAAATTAGCATGGCATAGAATCAAAAATCACACATAAAAAATCCAGCCATCAACAATTCATGAAAATAATACTTAAAAAACTAGACATCAAAACAAATCTATGAAAAAAATTGGAGTTAACTTGGATCATTCTTCTATTTTTTATGAATTTTATAAGATGAACAAAATAATTGACATATTAAAAAGAAATGGAGGGAAAATAATATTTTAATTAAACTCAGAATATTCTCAACCACATGATCTAGCGCGCAAAAGCCATCAAACGGTCCATATTCAAACATTAAAACTCACCGTTTCACTTAACACAGTGGCATGCTCAGTCAGCTAGTCAAGGCACGCATGGCAAGTCAAAGCAATCAGAACCAATCATTTACACACGCAAGCAACACACATGGAAGCCACGCCAGCTAAATGAAACGATGCGTTTCATTAAACGCGTTGGCATGCTTAATCATCATTCAAAGCTCGCGTGGCAATGGTCAAACAATTCCTGGCCAATGGATCTTCCACTCAGCACTCACATGGAAGCCACGCAGGACAAAACCCTAGGAAAACCAGACGCCGGAGTTGTAGCTCCGGTCGTCTTCCCCGGTGAGATTCCGGCGGAGTCACGACCAAAATTTTCCAGAATTGAACAAATTATACACCGTTCGAACCGTATTTCAACCAGGATTCCAAATATCAAATCAAAACATCCTAATTCCTCCTAACTTGCACGGATCGAAGCAAAACATTATCATGAACAAAACTTCCAATTCAGCATACAAGCTCAATTCTAAGCCAAATTCAAATCTAATCACATGCACAAGCTCTACACAGTGAGATCTACACAACTATAACAAGAAAACAGCAAAAAGAGATGATGAATTTCAACTCACTTGGAAATGCAGTTCTCTGAAATCGAGCTCTCAAGCTCTCATATGCTCCAGATCTACTTCCTTGAACCTCTACTGAAGCTTTGTGCAAAGATAATCAACTGAAACCACTCGAAACTTCCTCAATTCCAAACTTCCATCAACATGAGAGTGTTCTTGAACTGCACGATTTCTGGCTCAATTGCAACAAACAGATGGTGAATCTTACTCAGTGAAGCACCAGGATCAACAATCTGCAAGAATCTTGAAGAATTATGTGAAGAAAAATGCAAATCGAAGAGAGAGAAAAATGGAGGGAGTTTCAAATTTCAGATCTGAAAATTCTGTTATCGAGGTTATGGATTAGGGTTTGGCATTTATACCACTTGCTAATGATGCTGAAATCCCAATTAGGCCTTGGCTAATCATGATTAGGGAAATGTAAGGCAATTTGTAAAAATCCACAAGTGAGCTATCATGGCCATGTTGCACGTGCAAAGCTTCATGCAAGGGCTGAAATTCACTCAATAGTAAATAAGGATCATCATGGAATTGTTGGTTTGCTTGTATCATAAGCCAAATTTGAATTATGGAAATTCCCTCCAAAATGAACACATGTGAAATAATGGGCATACAAGCCTCTCTCATGCATGGCAAGGCTTGTTTTGAGAAGTATTGGTCATGAGGAGTATTTTGCAAAAAGAATGGACCAAATTGGAGCTTTGTATCCAAAGTTATGCCATTTTGAATTTCCATGTACACTTTGTGATCAAATGACCATAACTTCTCAACCAATCATCATATGGACATGAATTAGGACTTTTTGAAAAGGGGAGACAAAGATATACAACTTTCATGTTCACCAAAAATCCATTTGAAACTTCTTTGATGTTGAAAAGTTAAGTTGAATGTGGACTAGAAACTTGCCAAATTTGGAAACTTTGAATTACAGGTCACTTTCCATTTTTAGTAACTTTTGCCATGACTTTTGAATCTTCAAGATGGATGATTAAAATGATGAATAGGCACTATTTGAACATGATTGAGGTGTCTCAACTCATTTCCCCACTTCAAAGCCCTCAGTTGACTGCACAGTTGACTTTCTTGGTCCTCAGATGACCTTGAAATGTTTTGATTAGCTTGAGCCTTTACCACTTGGGGAAATTGCTTCAAAATGAAACCCTAGCTCATGTAAGCTCTTTATAATAATCATGTGGTCCTAATCTCAAGAAAATATCTCATCTCTTGGACAAAGGCACTTCTTGAAGCTCTTGACCTGGTGATTGCTTGAGCTGCAACAAAAGAAGTTAATGACATATTTTTGTGCTTTTGGTTAGTGAATAAAACAAGAAAAGCAATGATATACAATTCAAGCATGCCTGGTGATCTCAAACCACTCACAAGAGATCCCACCCAAAGGGAAAGGGAGCCAAGATGCTCAATGATCCTTGAGGCTGTACAATGCAATGCTATGATGCCATGAGGGATGTTAGGGACAAAATTGGGGTCTTACAGATGCCCCTATTTAAGGTCATTCTAGCCGGAGAAGTGAAGGTTAAAATCTTCGTCTCGACGAGGTAGAATGGGCTTAAATAATAACAAAGAGACAAATTTTGGTCCCTAAGAGACCTCATGATGCAAATGTATGTATGCAAAACAGACAAAACTCTATGGGGATATGTGTCCACAAAGAAGAAAAGACATCCGGAGAAAACGACAATTCATATGAGTAACACACTCACTAGGGAGACAGAGACTCTAACGGGGACTCTCATGGGGATAAGAAAGAAATGCGTGAGCAGGTCACGACTTGAAACTGGGAGTAAAGGACCGAAACTGCGTGAGCAAGTCACGACTCAAAGCTGCGGAAAAAGTCTCCAAAGGGAATAAATCTAATGGAAGGACTCAGAACTGACTCAAAAAATGCATGTGTTGGGGAAAATGCCAACACAACAAAACTATCCGCAAAGGATACTTCGGATAAAAATCCAGACGCAGGCTGGGGAAAGATGTGAACAAAATATCCCTGCCGGGGAAAATGCATGTATTGGGAAATATGCCAATACAGCAAAACTCTCCGCAATGGATACTTCGGATAAAAATCCGGACCAAAACAATCCACTAAGGGACCTCGCTGGGGATGTCTTAAAAAAAGACTCTCCTGGAGAAGCAACGGGATGAGGTGTTACCGGCTACTGGGTAACAAGCTCAAAGAGACATGTGATCTGAACACCGGTATAAGGGTGAGAGAACAACAAACTCGGGAAGAATGAATATCTAAGACCGGTATAAGGGTGAGAGATATCAATCAACCAAATCATCTGAGGAAGACCTAAAAGGTATATTTCAACTCAGGAAAATTTGACTCCACAGGGGACCAAGGTCATAATAGGGAGCAGAAAGGAAGGAACACCAGGGATACTGGTTACTGGGCATATAATAGGTGACCAACCAAGGCGTGAATTGGGGAATATTCCCAATACACTCATCATCCGAAAGGAGGGCTGAAAAAGCAAACTCGACTTACAGGATGGACATTCGATTCCAAAAGGAAAAAACGAATCTTACTCGACTGGGGAAGAACAAAAGACTTCAACCAAAGAGTACATGAGATATATTATCTATTACCGTCAGAACGTAGATAATATACTCGCATGGAAGATTATCCACAACCGGTTACTAGGTTAATAAAGGATAAATCGACCGAACAGGAAGGACATCGGGATACCAAAACTAGGTATATAATGATGACCAATCCAGGGGAGAAACAATCATTATCAACAAAGGATAAATGAGAGATGACTCACTGGGGATACATTACGCAAAGGCAACGATCCGAGAGAGATATCACCGGTTACTGGGAGATATGCTCAAAACAAGGGGAGCGACAAACACCACCGGCGAACAGTAAATGAAAGAGGACCCGCTGGGGATAAAATTGCTTACTCAGAGCAATTATCCAAAAGAAGGAGGGATAATAGGATTTACAACTATCGAATACTGGGTAGAAAACCATCAAAGAGGGGATTACATCTACCAGAAACTGGGTAGAAAACCACGAAAGAGTAACCGTCATCAATCAGGATGAACCACAAAGGTTAACTCTACGAAGGGGGAAAACTAGGGTTTACAACTACCGGTATAAGGGTAGAAAACCACAGACTCTGCCGAGATAAGATGAATGATTGCCGATTACTGAGCAATTATTCATTTATACCACGGGGAAGCACAAACTCCGATGGGGAGGGAAAAATAGGGTTTACAACTACCGGATACTGGGTAGAAAACACCAGAAGAGTAACCGTCATCAACTAGGATGAACAACAAGGTTAACTTTGCTAGGGGATGAAAGTAGGATTTACAACTACCGGATACTGGGTAGAAAACCACAAACTCCGTCGAGGATAAGGTGAATAATCATTGGCGACTTCACTGGGGATAGGGCGAATGATTGCCGATTAATGAGCAATTATTCATTTACCACAGGGAAACACCAAAGACAGTCTCAAGAGGGCCAGTTTAGGATCAAACCAAAAAGGCAAACTGAATCAAGACTCATCCTAATGAGGATATAACTCACTAGGGGAACCCATCCCAATATATGTGTTGGGAGGAAACGGAAACAACCATCGTCCACGAGGATATAACTCAGTGGAGAAATGGCAGGAAAGATAAACACTTTCTGCTTATGGGGCTGACTCTACATGAGGGATCAGACACCGACATCTGCTTGGGGAGATATATATCACCAGATAGCAGGAGATAACAAACAATAGATATATGGCAAAAATGCAACATGAATATCTGAATGTTATGATTATGCATATATGTGTGATTTATGTATGATGAATGCTGACAAACAGACATATCTAACACAAACAGGTCCAGAAATCAACCGCCCGGTACTACATCTCAAGAGAGAAAGCCAGGATTCCAATGGAGAGTATCCAATTTGCTGGAGATCCGAGATGCTAGGAAGCAAAGACCTTGTCGGGGAATCAGAGATACTAGGAAATCACCAAATCTCTAGGGAATGAATCATCAATCAATCCGGCTAGGGAAAAAGTTCAATGCACAGGCAGAAACTGCCACAAAAGCAACTATTGGTGAATCCATCTGAGGGATACAAGAGGAAATTTGGGGATCAACCACCAAATACCAAACTTACCAAGGAGATCACACCTGCTGAGGAGAAAAGATCGCTCTTCCACAGAAGGGAGAGTAGTGAACATCTCAACAATCATACCACTCTGGGATGAACCACAGTCTCAGCTGGAGAAAAGAGCTTAATGTACAAGTAGAATCTGCCACAAAAGCAACTCTGGTTGGGGAAATTATCAATCACAGATAAGATCCACCACACCAACAACTCTACTGGGGATCAGAGATACCAGGAAACAGCAATATCTCTGCAAGGGATAACATCATCACAGATGAGATCCAACACACCAACAACTCCGCTGGGGATCTATCTGAGGAAATGAAGGAATACTGGGGATCAACCACCAAATACCAAACCTTCCAAAGAGGACACATCTGCTGAGGAGGGAAAACCACTGCTCTGCTGAAGTGAAAAGGGATGAAGAAATCCTCCCAACACTCTGCTCGGGAGAGAACCACAAAAGGCTCTGGAGGAAGAGGATACAAGCATGCCAGGGATATGAACGAATGTCTTACCCTGTTGGAAATCATACCACCCTTGGGAGAGCACTGAGGATCTCCTAAGTATCTTTTTATCATTGTGAATGTTCACTTTGTTTTATAAAAAATTGTGAAAAATTCATTTATTTAAAACAATGATATTTTCTCAATTAAAACATGCAAAACATTTGTTGAATAGAAACAAATAAGAGTGCAAATAATTGGATAAAAGCTCAAATTTATTTGATGGAATGGTAGCCTGCAAATGGCAAGACTCCATAGATCTTTACAAGTTTGAAATTGGTGATATATATTGGAAAAGGGCTACATTGAACATAATGACCATTTCTCCACCAATTCTGAATTCGATGTATTTGAAGCTTTGGTTAACGACGAATGAACAGGAATCTCTGATGGATGACAGATGTAGAACACAGTCTTGTCAGGATGCAGTTACTTGCCATATCCCTAATTTTTGCCTAGATTGCCCCAGGATGAGGTACTCAATCTAGCGGGACGCACATATTCATTTTTTTCATGTCTCTAACTTTTGCCTGGATCGCCCTTTCGAGTTTTCAATCCACCGAGACGCTCATTTTTGCCTAAGCCGCCCTTTCGGGTTTTCAACTTAGCGAGCTATTCTGTTTTTATTTTTAGGCGAAGTATTTCTTGACTGCATCTGAATTCACAGGACGAGTGAAATCCTCCCCATCCATAGTTGTAAGTATCAAAGCACCGCCTGAAAAGGCTCTCTTAACAACATATGGACCTTCATAGTTTGGAGTCCACTTCCCCTGGAATCGGGCGCGAAAGACAAGACTTTCTTGAGCACAAGGTCACCTTCTCGGAACACACGAGGCTTGACCTTCTTATCGAAAGCCTTCTTCATTCTCTGCTGATATAACTGACCATGACACATGGCAGTCAATCTCTTCTCTTCAATCAGATTCAATTGGTCATAGCGACTCTGAACCCATTCAGCATCAGTCAACTTGGCCTCCATCAAGACTCTCATTGATGGGATCTCCACCTCTACTGGGAGTACGGCCTCCATGCCATAAACAAGAGAGAAAGGGGTTGCCCCTTTTGAAGTGCGGACAGATGTACGATATCCATGCAAAGCAAATGGCAGCATCTCATGTCAATCTTTGTACGTGACAACCATCTTCTTGATATTCTTATTAGCAGCTTCAACAGCCCCATTCATCTTGGGTCTGTAAGGAGAAGAATTATGGTGTGCAATCTTGAACTCACTGCACAACTCTTTCATCATCTTGTTATTCAGATTAGATCCATTATCAGTAATGATCTTATCCGGCACACCATAACGGCATATGAGTTGATTCTTGATAAACTTCACGACCACCTGCCTGGTCACGTTTGCATATGACGCAGCTTCAACCCACTTAGTGAAGTAATCAATTGCTACGAGAATAAACCTGTGTCCATTGGACGCTTTCGGCTCAATCATGCCAATCATGTCAATTCCCCACATGGAGAAAGGCCATGGTGATGAAATCACATTCAGAAGTGTCGGAGGAATATGAATCTTATCCGCATAAATCTGACACTTATGGCATTTCTTCACATACTTGCAGCAGTCAGACTCCATTGTCAGCCAATACTAGCCTGCTCTCAACATCTTTCTAGCCATGGCATGTCCATTGGAATGAGTACCAAATGAACCCTCATGGACCTCAGTCATCAACAGGTCTGCTTCGTGTCTATCCACGCATCTGAGCAGAACCATGTCAAAATTTCTCTTATAAAGCACTTCGCCATTGAGGTAGAAACTACCTGACAATCTTCTCAAAGTTTTCTTGTCTTTCACAGATGCCCCAAGCGGGTAAACCTGGTTCTGGAGGAAACACTTGATATCATAATACCATGGCTTATCATCTTTCGCTTCTTCAACTGCAAATACATGAGTTGGTCTATCCAAGCGCATCACAGTGATATTGGGAACTTCATTACAATATTTAACTATTATCATTGAGGCAAGCGTAGCAAGAGCATCTGCCATCCGATTATCATCTCGAGGAATATGATGGAAGTCAACCTCAGTAAAGAATGTTGAAATCCTCCTCGCATAATCTCTATATGGAATAAGACCAGGCTGATTCGTCTCCCACTCACCCTTAATCTGATTGACAACGAGGGCCGAATCACCATAAACATCAAGATGCTTGATCCTTAGATCAATGCATTCTTCCAATCCCATAATGTAGGCCTCATACTCAGCCATATTATTCGTGCATTTGAAAGTTAGCCTTGTTGTAAAAGGAATATGTGTGCCCTGAGGAGTAATGATTACTGCCCTAATACCATTTCCGTACTGATTTACAGCGCCACCGAATACCATACTCCATCGGGAACCAGGCTTTGGCCCTTCATCGAGTGTAGGCTCATCACAATCTTTCATCTTCAAATACAGAATCTCCTCATCTGGGAAGTCATACTGAACTGACTGATGATCTTCAATCGGCTGATGTGCCAAATGGTCAGCCAAGATACTACCTTTAATAGCCTTCTGAGCTCGATACTTAATATCATACTAAGATAACAACATCTGCCAACGGGAAATCCTCCCGATTAAAGCAGGCTTCTCAAATATATACTTGATTGGATCCATTCAAGATATCAACCAAGTTATATGATTTATCATATACTGGCGTAAACGCTTAGCGGACCAAGCCAAAGCACAGCATGTTTTCTCAAGCATCGAGTATTGAGACTCACAATCAGTGAACTTCTTACTTAGGTAGTAAATGGCATAGTCTTTCTTTCCTGATTCGTCTTGCTGACCAAGGACAAAACCCATCGAGTCTTCAAGAACTGTCAGATACATGATCAACGGTCTTCCTTCTACAGGCGGAGCCAGGATTGGAGGTTCAGACAGATATTCTTTGATACTATCGAAAGCTTTCTGGCAATCCTCGGTCCAATCATGAGATTGATCTTTCCGGAGGAGCTTGAATATCGACGCACATGTGGCAATCATGTGGGATATGAATCTGGAAATATAATTCAAGCGGCCAAGAAAACCTCAGACTTGCTTCTCAGTTTTGGGCGCAGGCATCTCTTGTATTGCTTTGACCTTTGCAGGATCAACCTCAATACCTCCTTCACTAACGATAAAGCCCAATAACTTGCCAGAACGGACTCCAAATGTACACTTGTTGGGATTCAGACGAAGCTTGAACTTCCTCAAACGCTGAAAAAGCTTCAACAAATGCTCTACATGTTCAACTTTCGTTCTTGACTTAGCAATCATATCATCAACATATACCTCAATCTCCTTGTGCATCATATCATGAAACAAGGTAGTCATAGCTCGTTGATACGTGGCTCCAGCGTTCTTCAAACCGAAGGGCATCACTCGATAACAGAATGTTCCCCAAGGTGTGATGAACGTTGTCTTCTCCATATCCTCGGGTGCCATCTTAATCTGATTATATCCGGAAAATCCGTCCATAAATGAGAAGACATTGAATTTAGCTGTATTGCCCACCAACATATCAATATGTGGTAGAGGGAAATCATCTTTCGGACTAGCTTTATTCAAGTCTCTATAGTCCACACACATCCGGACTTTTCCATCTTTCTTAGGCACGGGCACAATATTGGCCACCCATTGAGGATATGTAGAAGTCACCAGAAACCCCGCATCAATTTGCTTCTGAACTTCCTCTTTGATCTTCACTGCCATATCAGGATGAGTTCTTCTGAGCTTCTGCTTCACAGGCACGCACTCAGGCTTCAGAGGCAGGAAATGTTGCACAATATTTGTATCTAGACCCGGCATGTCTTCATACGACCAAGAAAAGATATCGGCATATTCTCGTAGCAATTCGATCAACCCCTTCTTAACAGATTCTTCCAGGAGTGCCCCAATCTTCACTATTCGCACACAATCCTCAGACCCCAAGTTGACTGTTTCCAGATTCTCAAGATGCGGCTGAATGATCTTATCTTCATGCTCAAGAAGACGGGTAATCTCATCAGGAATCTCTTCAACATCATCTTCCTCTGCCTCAAATACAGAGAATTCAAAATTGGGAGATGGCGTTTGATCATTATGTTCAATGGGTTTAGAAATCAACTTGCATAATGATTTTGGATATGAAAAGCTTTTAGAAATCAAACAAGGCAAATCATTATGCAGATGAAAAGATTGATTTTATTCTTTTTTTAGGCTTTTTTGTGATCACCAATTTCATGCAAAAAGCGAAAATGGAAAATAATTGGAAAAACAAACATTTAACATGAATTTATTGAATGAAAATATCATTGTATTTATATTGCCAACAATGTCATCACTTCTCCTTTTGGCATGGGAGAAGGGTTTTTAAACAAAGTGATCATTACGCTGACTTATGGACAACTGTAGGAACATCCACAGCGACCCAATTGTTGTAGATCCCTCCAGGGATGACAAAATTGTCAGAGTCCTCTCCATCCTCTTCCAAAACGGAAGCAGCTTCTTCATTCTGACCAGTGTGGATAAAACCTCCACTCTTGAACAACCCTTTCTCATTGAAGACCCCATAAGAAAATCCAATGCCAGCCCGGGACTTATTGTCTTCTAGCTCAATCATTTTTCCTAGACCAGCAACTGCACCACATTCAATGGCCAATTTCGCATCTCTATAGGAAGCAAATGAAGGAGTTCTCTTCTCAACAGGCTCAGCTATAGATAAAGCTTGGAAAGGAGTTCCAACTTCATCCTCAGCATCTATGTATGAGAAGGAAGACAAGTGGCTAACCAGGAGAGCCTTTTCTCCTTGAGTTCACGGTTCTCTTGCTCTAGATGATCCATCAGTCTGGAAGAGTTGGCTCTGGTGTAGTACCAGTGAGTCAGCTTGTCTTCAAAATAAATGAAGAGCATAGAGTTAGACCACAAGACCAGAAGCTGGAAACAACACCTGCTTATGCATATGATGCATGCAATGCTTGTGCACATGATTTGTTTTTATTTCGAAGGAACTTTAGGGTTTTATTTGCAAATTTTGGAAATATTAAGCATTTTATCGCATATGGAAATTTCTCATCAAATATATCAGGGAAAAGAAGTACAGCATTTGTCAATCATATACAAGAGAAAAGGAAAATAATCATCCTTTGGATCCCTAGAAGCTCGGGACACAGGAAGATGAGATGCACGAAGCCTCTTCACCTCTCTCTCATAAGCTGGCTCCATATCTGCCTTCTCTTTGGCGAGTCGATCATACCTCCTTTTCCAAAACTTGGAAGACTGAGGAAGTAGAGAAGTCCATGCATCATCAGGATCATCAATGACCTGATGCTCGAGGAACTCAATCAAAGCATCCTTCTCCTTAATCTGCTGAAGCAACTCTTCCCTTTCACGGATCCAGGCACGTGATAGGTCTTCGTCTCTCAACTCCTCTACTCCTTGGTTAGGGAGGGTTGAAGGCCCAGCCACAACCAAAGGTGTAGGTCTCGGATATTCGTAAGGCATGAGATACTCAGACGCTCTCTTCCTTACCCAAGCAGTGTAAGGTTCCATAGCAATGCAATTCTTAGGACCCAACTCATTCCTTCCTTTCTTATGCACCTTACGCCAAGCGCGAACCATTCTTCCCTTCAAGCCTTGGGGATCTTTACCATCCTAAAAGAACACACCCTCTAACAGAACGTTATTAGGTTTATCCTTTAGGGGGAACCCAAACTGACGACGTGCCAAAACAGGGTTGTAGTTAATCCCACCACATGTACCAAGAAGAGGCACATTGGAGAATTCACCACAAGAGTCAATAATCTGCACACCATCATATATACGGTTGTACCAAGAGATATCATCATTAGTGAGAGACATAAGTCTCGTGGACCACCGTAGACATCCCTTATTCTCCTTGAAGGCGACCGTCTGAGGTAAGTGAGAAATATACCACTTATACAACAGAGGCAAACAGCACACAATAGTGCCACCACCCTTTGCATTCCTCATATGCAAAGAGAAATATGTATCACCCAACAGAGTCGGAACGGGATTAAGAGCGGAGAAGATCCTAATAGCGTTCACATCCACAAACTTGTCGATGTTGGGGAACAGTACCAACCCATGGATGAGAAGTACAAATATGGCTTCAAATGCATCCTCACTCATGGCCTTCCCATAAACAGTAGCTTGAGCAATGAGGAACTCAGAAGGGAGACCTTGAATTCCACCTTTGGTAGTCATATGAGCACCAACCAGAGATTCATCTATGTGCAACAGGTCAGCTATCTCTTGAGAAGTAGGAATACTCTCCAAGCCACTGAACGGCATCTGATCCAGAATAGTTATACCCACAAGATAGGCATACTCCTCAAGGGTAGGCAAAAGCTGAAAGTCCGGAAACGTGAAGCAACGGTACAGGGGATCATAAAACTGCACCAACACGCTCATCAACCCTTCATCTACCTGAGTAGTCAGAAGAGGAAGAAGCTTCCCAAAACGAGTCTTGAAACCCAATGGATCTAATACATAGGATGTCAGATTCCTTAACTCTTTCAAATCGGGATGTCTGAAGCTGTACTTCTTTGTATTCCTTCTTTGTCTTTCCATGTCTGAAAATTTTGCAAATAAACCCCTTAAGTTCCTTGAAAATTTTCTTTTATATCTGATGATATGGATGCAAATGAATGCATGAATGCAATAATCACACTCAAGGATCAAGCAAAGCACACCAAACAAAGGTCATGGGATGGATCATATTATCCTTAATATCAATCATCCATTTTGGTGGATTATGGTTTACACCTTATCAACACCCAAGTTCCATTGATATTAAGGATACATGAACAGATCAACCATGAATCAAGGGTTTGTTGCAAGTCACGAGCATGGAGTCTCGGTTAAGAACCACCCAAAGAGAGTGTACTAGGGTTTAAACCTGCCGAACATGTTCTACAAGAGGTTCCCATAGTCATCATCCCATCTTTCGAATATTATCGGAGAAACGACTACTCGTATTCCAAAAATATTCTCAAGAGAGACTCTTATGAGTGTAGTATCGCGTAACAATCGTATCAAATCTTACATTTGAACGACTTCCGCACTACATCCTAAAAATAGGCCAAGATGGGCTTGGTAAACTAAGGTCCTTGGCTTCTAAGGTCTATATTAGAAAGAGTAATGTCTAACCACAACTTACTTGTGTGACATTATTGATCCCAACATGACCTCCACCAAGTGAATGGACTCGCAAGTCAACTTGCTAAGGAATAACTCCACACAAGTCGACAAGACTACGCCATTCTCCTATACTAAGTGCACTCGAGTTCGGGTATAGAACTCATCTCACAGAGATCACCAAGCAAACAAGCAATTGATATATCAAGCAATCCAATCATTACATACAATACAGTAATCCCAAATTGCACAAAAATATGTCACAAACAAATATACAACAAGCATGAAAAGTTGGCAAAACCCACTAGGACAAGCTTTTAGATGTTATCCCCAGCAGAGTCGCCATTTTTCTGTAGCGGTGTATTCGTTACCATTGGAGATATTGACTAAATCCAAGGTAAATCATACAAAGTCGAGTCGCCACCGCACTTCTATTTATCCAAAGGAATGGTTAGAAAGCGAACAAAAACCTAAAAGGTTTTACAAACAAAACTAGTAAAAGAAACAGAGATCTGGTAAAGGGGGTTGGTTATGCAATGGGAAGGTGTTAGGCACCCAAAACATCCTAGGTACTCCTAGGGAACCCTTTTCACACTTGTTGCAAAGGTTATTGTTTTTGTGAAAATTTTATTTGTGCAAACATGATTGAAGAGATGAGAAGAGAATATACAAGTTTATTTACATTTTGTGTTTGGATGGATAAACCCATTGCCTATGTACCATCTTATAAAAAGATTAGGATCAAAACCTCGTAGTTCGGGTAAAAAATTTCAAAACAAATTGGTGGATTGATTGGTCCAAAGCCTTAAGGTCTTTTGTTATCAAAGGGAGAAAACTCAACCTGAAAAACCACAAATCCACCATGTGAGGATAGCTTCAACATGCTAGTGAGGGGTTAACCCTATAATAAGCATGGAAGACTCATTGTCCATCACTAAGGACAAAGGTGAGTATTATATCTACCACAAAGATAACTCGAACCTAATAGCTAAAGGTTATGAAAAATTTTGATTATGAAGTGGACATTGGAACCACAGAAAGGCATTTGAATGGGTTATATTTACCAATTAGAAGTATGTACAAAAGATGGTCAAAGTTGACTTAGAGATTCAATTCAAACGAGTATTATGAAAAGAAAGTTTGAAAATCAAAAGCATAAGGCTTAGGTTTCTAATGTTGAAAACAAATGAAATGTTTACACAAAAAGTTTTTTGGTTTGGGTTAGGGTGGATAAGAAAACAAAAAGGTGAGGGATAAACAATGAAACCACTCCAGGAGTTCCTCTCTTGAGATCATATAGATGATCCAAGTGAATCCCATCCTTTGGAATAAACGAGCACAAGGCACAAGTAATCACACAAGTCTCATAAGAGATCCACAATAAAAGGAAACAAAATGCCAATACATGGACTTACATCCAACTCCTAACAACAAAAAGGAAACAGAATGCCAATACATGGACTTACACCCGACTCCTAACAACAAAAAGGAAAAAGAATGCCAATATATGGACTTACACCCGACTCATAACAACAAAAAGGAAACAGAATGTCAATACATGGACTTACACCCGACTCCTAATAACAAAAAGGAAACAGAATGCCAATATATGGACTTAGATCCGACTCCTAATAATAACAAGCAAACATCAAAAGCAAACACATCCAAAGGTTCACAAGCAAACAATCATCACACACTATATACATACAAGAGGCTCAATCAAAGGGTGGGCTTTAGTCAAGAGGGGTCATATCAACCTCGACAAATAAGCCAAACTGTACAAGGATAATTTGTAGCTCTTAACCACTAACATTTAGAGTTAGGGTGAAGCTGATCAAAAAGGGTAAATGAGGATGAGACCTCATGCTTTTAACCCTGGCCTGGGTGAGCTCATGATAAAGAAAGCGTGGGGATCCAGAAAGTGAGATCTTATTCCACTTGACAGACACTGGACAAAGATCTTGGGTACATGTTCAGAAGCATCAGCACGTAGTGCGAGCATCAAGAACGACTCACTGAATAACGGGGGATTGGCTACTAATCCCTTTTACCCGTCAATTGCCTCAACTCTTGGAGGACTTATCAAGTAACACATGCCTCATCTTGGAGGTCTTTGGCACAATCTGTAAACAAACACAAACAAAGCCTCTGAAGGAGGACTTGCTAGCAAAATGCCTGCCAAAAAGGTGACAGGACTTCCAGACTACATGAAGTAAGAGAGTAGCTACCTAAGTGGTGTATCAACCACAATCCAAAGCTCAAGCAAGAGCTAAAAGCAAGCAACTAAGGTACCTGTACAAAGGCTAACCAGTTAGTACTTCAGACATAAAAATCAGAAAACAAACAGTGAAACCATCCAACTGTACACAACTCAATGAACAATGCTCAAGTACTCAAATAAGCTCAAGCCTATCACTTAGAACCCTACAAAACAAACAAAAGTTAGAATTCAAATCATTTGCATCTCACAAAGTGAGACCAAACCAACCATCAATGCTAAATGTCCAAACCTGAAACACAAAGCACAATTAGTTTATGTACAAAACACTAGTACAAAGACTAAGTCCAAAACCAAATCAAATGACCAAAACAGAATTCAATCTTTTGCACAAAGCTCATTCAAACATGTCACAAGATGTCCTCAAAAGGACCAGCATCAATTCAAAAAGAAAAGGCATCAAAAGGCTTATGTTATGCAATGATCACAAAATATGCACAAAGTGAACTTCCAATTTAGAAAATTCAAATCAAAACAGAAAAGCATGCAATGGCTATGAAATTTTTTATGCAAGTTTCTCATGTTATGAACAATCATCATGCAAAAAACCAAATCCAAAAAAGTTCAAATGATATGTGAACAAAAATGCACAAATTGAATGTCAACAATGTGACACAAATTGTCACATACATCTTCATGTGTCAAAAACAATGATAGCATATGAGAAAAAATTCAAACCAGTGCTCAAAAATCATATCATGAGTGAAGATCAAGCATGCAAAAAATCAGATCAATTGGATCAAAGATGAAGATTTCACAAAGCAATGAATGCAACATATCAAATTAGCATGGCATAGAATCAAAAATCACACATAAAAAATCCAGCCATCAACAATTCATGAAAATAATACTAAAAAAGATAGACATCAAAACAAATCTATCAAAAAAATTGGAGTTAATTTGGATCATTCTTCTATTTTTTATGAATTTTATAAGATGAACAAAATAATTGACATATTAAAAAGAAATGGAGGGAAAATAATATTTTAATTAAACTCAGAATATTCTCAACCACATGATCTAGCGCGCAAAAGCCATCAAATGGTCCATATTCAAACATTAAAACTCACCGTTTCACTTAACACAGTGGCATGCTCAGTCATCTAGTCAAGGCACGCATGGCAAGTCAAAGCAATCAGAACCAATCATTTACACACGCAAGCAACACACATGGAAGCCACGCCAGCTAAATGAAACGATGCGTTTCATTAAACGCGTTGGCATGCTTAATCATCATTCAAAGCTCGCGTGGCAATGGTCAAACAATTCCTGGCCAGTGGATCTTCCACTCAGCGCTCACATGGAAGCCACGCAGGACAAAACCCTAGGAAAACCAGACGCCGGAGTTGTAGCTCCGGTCGTCTTCCCCGGTGAGATTCCGGCGGAGTCACGACCAAAATTTTCCAGAATTGAACAAATTATACATCGTTCGAACCGTATTTCAACCAGGATTCCAAATATCAAATCAAAACATCCTAATTCCTCCTAACTTGCACGAATCGAAGCAAAACATTATCATGAACAAAACTTCCAATTCAGCATACAAGCTCAATTCTAAGCCAAATTCAAATCTAATCACATGCACAAGCTCTACACAGTGAGATCTACACAACTATAACAAGAAAACAGCAAAAAGAGATGATGAATTTCAACTCACTTGGAAATGCAGTTCTCTGAAATCGAGCTCTCAAGCTCTCATATGCTCCAGATCTACTTCCTTGAACCTCTACTGAAGCTTTGTGCAAAGATAATCAACTGAAACCACTCGAAACTTCCTCAATTCCAAACTTCCATCAACATGAGAGTGTTCTTGAACTGCGCGATTTCTGGCTCAATTGCAACAAACAGATGGTGAATCTTACTCAGTGAAGCACCAGGATCAACAATCTGCAAGAATCTTGAAGAATTATGTGAAGAAAAATACAAATCGAAGAGAGAGAGAAAAATGGAGGGAGTTTCAAATTTCAGATCTGAAAATTCTCTTATCGAGGTTATGGATTAGGGTTTGGCATTTATACCACTTGCTAATGATGCTGAAATCCCAATTAGGCCTTGGCTAATCATGATTAGGGAAATGTAAGGCAATTTGCAAAAATCCACAAGTGAGCTATCATGGCCATGTTGCACGTGCAAAGCTTCATGCAAGGGCTGAAATTCACTCAATAGTAAATAAGGATCATCATGGAATTGTTGGTTTGCTTGTATCATAAGCCAAATTTGAATTATGGAAATTCCCTCCAAAATGAACACATGTGAAATAATGGGCATACAAGCCTCTCTCATGCATGGCAAGGCTTGTTTTGAGAAGTATTGGTTATGAGGAGTATTTTGCAAAAAGAATGGACCAAATTGGAGCTTTGCATCCAAAGTTATGCCATTTTGAATTTCCATGTACACTTTGTGATCAAATGACCATAACTTCTCAACCAATCATCATATGGACATGAATTAGGACTTTTTGAAAAGGGGAGACAAAGATCTACAACTTTCATGTTCACCAAAAATCCATTTGAAACTTCTTTGATGTTGAAAAGTTAAGTTGAATGTGGACCAGAAACTTGCCAAATTTGGAAACTTTGAATTACAGGTCACTTTCCATTTTTAGTAACTTTTGCCATGACTTTTGAATCTTCAAGATGGATGATTAAAATGATGAATAGGCACTATTTGAACATGATTGAGGTGTCTCAACTCATTTCCCCACCTCAAAGCCCTCAGTTGACTGCACAATTGACTTTCTTGGTCCTCAGATGACCTTGAAATGTTTTGATTAGCTTAAGCCTAATTGCTTCAAAATGAAACCCTAGCTCATGTAAGCTCTTTATAATAATCATGTGGTCCTCATCTCAAGAAAATATCTCATCTCTTGGACAAAGGCACTTCTTGAAGCTCTTGACCTGGTGATTGCTTGAGCTGCAACAAAAGAAGTTAATGACATATTTTTGTGCTTTTGGTTAGTGAATAAAACAAGAAAAGCAATGATATAAAATTCAAGCATGCCTAGTGATCTCAAACCACTCACAAGAGATCCCACCCAAAGGGAAAGGGAGCCAAGATGCTCAATGATCCTTGAGGCTGTACAATGCAATGCTATGATGCCATGAGGGATCTTAGGGACAAAATTGGGGTCTTACACCTGAGTAAGAAATTCACAGACTGCGAGTCGAGATACTCAATGCTTGAAAAGACATGTTGTGCACTTGCATGGGCTGCTAAGTGATTAAGGCAATACATGCTGACTCACACAACCTTACTGATCTCCAAAATGGATCTAGTCAAGTACATATTTGAGAAGCCAGCTCTCACCGGAAGGGTTGCTCGTTGGCAAATGGTTCTGACAGAGTATGACATCCAGTATACATCCCAGAAAGCCATCAAAGGGAGTATTCTGTCAGACTATCTTGCTCAACAACCGATTGAAGACTATGAGTCAATGAAGTTTGATTTTCCAGATGAAGACATCATGTACCTCAAGATGAAAGACTGTGAAGAGCCAGTTGTTGAGGAGGGACCTGATCCAGATGAAAAGTGGACTTTAACGTTTGATGGGGCCGTCAATGCCAAATGAAGTGGAATTGGTGCTGTCATTACTACTCCGAAAGGTGCCCACATGCCTTTCACCGCTCGTCTGACTTTCGAGTGCACCAATAATGAAGCTGAGTATGAAGCCTGTATCTTGGGTATTAAGCAAGCCATTGATTTGAGAATCAAGACTCTGGACATCTTCGTAGATTCAACTCTGGTGATCAATCAAGTGAATGGTGATTGGAATACTCTCCAACCTACTCTGGTCCCCTACAGAGACTACACGAGAAGACTGTTGACTTTCTTCACAATAGTAAAGTTGTATCATATACCTCGTGATGAGAATCAGATGGCAGATGCTCTTGCTACTCTATCCTCCATGATCAAGGTGATTCGGTGGAACCATGCTCCCATGATCGATGTTATACGCCTTGATAGGGCCGCATATGTTTTTGCTGCTGAATTGGTAGTTGATGACAAGCCCTGGTATCACGACATCAAATGCTTTCTGAAGAGTCAATAGTACCCTACAGGGGCATCCAACAATGACAGAAAGACCTTGAGAAGATTGGCAGGCAGTTTCTTCTTGAACAAAGACGATGTGTTGTATAAGAGGAACTTCGACATGGTTTTGCTCAGATGCGTGGATAGACACGAAGCAGACATGTTAATGCAGGAAGTTCATGAAGGCTCCTTCGGTACTCATGCCGGCGGACATACAATGGCTAAGAAATTGCTGAGAGCGGGTTATTACTGGATGACCATGGAATTTGATTGTTTCAAATATGCTCGAAAATGTCATAAATGCCAGATTTATGCTGATAAGATGCATGTGCCGCCAAATCCTCTGAATGTGATGTCTTCACCGTGGTCATTTGCTATGTGGGGCATTGATATGATTGTAAGGATTGAGCCGACTGCTTCCAATGGGCATCGTTTCATCCTTGTTGCCATCGACTATTTCACCAAATGGGTCGAAGCAGCGTCATTTGCAAATGTCACCAGACATGTGGTTGCCCGATTCATCAAGAAAGAAATCATTTATCGCTATGGGATTCCCGAAAGAATCATTACTGATAATGGTTCTAATCTCAATAACAAAATGATGAAGGAGTTGTGCCAGAACTTCAACATTCAACATCACAATTCTTCCCCTTATCGTCCTAAGATGAACGGTGTTGTTGAGGTAGCAAATAAGAACATAAAGAAGATTGTGTAGAAGATGGTCGTTACGTACAGAGATTGGCATGAGATGCTACCCTTCGCCTTGCATGGGTACCGTACTTCAGTACGTACGTCGACCGGGGCAACCCCTTACTCCCTTGTGTATGGTATGGAAGCAGTCCTACCTGTTGAAGTGGAGATTCCTTCTCTAAGGGTCCTGTTGGATGTCAAGCTAGACGAGGCTGAATGGATTCGAACAAGGTTCAATGAGTTGAGTCTTATCAAAGAGAAGAGGATGGCGGTCGTTTGTCATGGGCAGTTGTATCAGAGTCGGATGAAGAGAGCCTTTGATCGGAAAGTGCGTCCTCGGTGTTTCCAAGTTGGAGATTTGGTGTTGAAAAAGATCCTTCCACCTCAGACAGATCACAGGGGCAAGTGGACTCCTAACTATGAGGGACCGTATATTGTCACCAAGATTTTTGATGGTGGGGCCTTAATGCTTGCAACTATGGATGGTGAAGACTTCACTTCCCCTGTGAACTCAGACGCAGTTAAAAAATACTTCGCATAATATAGACCCGCTGGACGATAAAAAGAATAGTCCAGGCAAAAAAAAATGGGCACCCCGACGAACCAAGAAAATGAAAAGGTTCGGGCAAAAATCAGGGATTAAAAATGAAAAGATTGTACACCCGGTAAGTTGAAAACCTGAAAAGGAAACTTAGGCAAAAAATGGGTATCCCGGTGGATTGAAAACCCGAAAGGGCGATCCAGGCAAAAGTTAGGGATTAAGCGAATGACTGCGTTCTGAGTAGTTCTGAATCTCATCCCGCATCGATAACTGGAAACTTTCGAAGGATAAGAAACAGTTCAATCACTTTTTTCAGAAAGTTAATCATCTGGAGGATCTTGAAGACGAGCGAGTCATAGCAGAATTGGAACCCAATAGAAATCCATTTCACATTGCCATTAAATTAATTTCTGTTTTTATCTTTTGTGCAATTACCTCTTTCCAGGGATTGCTTCCTGATGTAAATGCCTATTCAGAGGCCATTCAATCAATAAAATCATGTTATTAAGTACATCTCTGTGTTCATTTTCATTTTACTGTTTTGTTTGCAAAAATGACGTCTGAATTTTTGATAAAACATTGCAACATGAAACATAAGAGCTTTACAGGTACATGCTCAATAAACATTTAAAATTGCTGTAAATTTTGAGTGCTTTAGATCGTCTATTCAGAACAGGTACACTTGGGGCATTTCCTTGAGGTTCCCAGCAGATGATCACGGATGTTTCTCTTCAACAAGTGGTATTTGGTACCTTATCCCTGCAGAGCTGGCCCGAACGTTGGATTCTTCAATCCCTAGCAGTTTCTCACTAATATGCTTCCCCAAGGAGGTGTTTCAGACTATACACTCCCCCGGTAGAGTTGATAGTGCCAGACTGTATATCCCTAGTAGAGTTGACAGTGCCAGACTGTATATCCCCGGCGGAGTTGACAGTGTCGGACTGTATCTTCCCAGCAGAAGCATTTGCTCCTCAGAGTTCGATGCCAGATTGATAATCTCGACGCTAGACCCACGATCTCTTTCCTTGAAGCAGAATCTCGGTACCGTATCGGTGTTTTCTTCCCCTGCTGAGTCATCTCTCTCATAGATTATGGTTGCCAGAACCGCTGTCGCTTTCCTCAGCAACAAGCTCTCAGTGCCATTCTCTCCTCAGTCAGAGTCTCGGTATCTTCTTATTGCTAAAACACCGTGTGGTGGGTCATTTCCCCACGGAGTTCTTTGTGTTGTATATCCAACAATATTGCCAGGGTCCAGAAGATTGTGATCATTTCCCCAGCAGAATTCCTTGCCTCGGCTTGGCATTCTCCCCAGCATTTCGTATCCCTGCATGTAAAATCATATTGCATTGTATCCTCCCAAATCGCGTAGCATTTCCATTTTCATGGAGCATTACGCCATCGAAAAATTCAAACATACGCATGTGAAGCATAAAACATTCTCGGTATCCCAAGTGATAAGCCAGAGATTCGTTTACAGTATTCAGACTGAAGGTTGTTCATGACTTATTATCCCCAGCATAGGTCGTTGGCCCACGTGCCGCCTCAATTATCATTTTCCCTATTTATGCCGATGCTGACAGGCATGAAAAGTTTTCCGGTATTCAGACCGAAGTGGCATTCAGGCCAATTTTCCGATATTCAGATCGAAGAAGTTTCCGATGTTCAGGTCGACGCAACTTGTGGCATTCAGGCCAGTTTTTCGGTATTCAGACCGAAGTGGCATTCAGGCCAGTTTTCCCGATGTTCAGGTCGAAGAAGTTTCCGACATTCAGGTCGATGCAACTTGTGGCATTCAGGCCAATTTTCCAGTATTCAGACCGAAGTGGCATTCAGGCCAATTTTCCGATATTCAGATCGAAGAAATTTCCGACATTCAGGTCGATGCAACTTGTGGCATTCAGGCCAATTTTCCGATATTCAGACCGAAGTGTCATTCAGGCCAATTTTCCGATATTCAGATCGAAGAAATTTCCGACATTCAGGTCGATGCAACTTGTGGCATTCAGGCCAGTTTTTCCGGTATTCAGACCGAAGTGGCATTCAGGCTAGTTTCTCGGTGTTCAGACCGATTGTTGATAATCTTGTATCTCCCGATGCTCAGATCGAAGTCATTTCCAGTATTCAGATTGATGATTGGCATTCAGGCCATAGTTTTTCCTCTGTTACCATTTATTTTGGTATTCAGACTACCATTCTCTTTTTTCGGTGTTCAGACCAACTCTCTCCGTACCAGACAGATTTCTTTGTTGATGCTCAGATCAAGATTCCTGTGTTACCATCTATTTCGGTACTCAGACTACCATTCTTTTTCGGTGTTCAGACCGATTATCACTGTACCAGACGGATTCTTGTTCAAAACCACCTCTTTGCCGATTCTGACAGGCATTGTTACTTCACTTCACTTCAGTGTAAATTTCTAGCTTTTTATTGTATTCAATCCCTTGATACCTCGAAAGTGCGAAAGCCGCTGCTATCTTCCTTTCGGGTCTCTAGTTGATTGAATAGGGGCAGCTGTAATACCCCAAAATTTACCTTTCATTTTTCTTGGAAGCATGGGATTGTGTTTCACATTGCATTAGCATCATACTAGGTCATACTCATTGCATACTGCATCAGTGACTTGGGAAATCAGGGTTTGATTGATCACTCCTTTCCAGAAGGAGCCCACACAAAGCAAGACTGAGAATTGAACTTCATTCTCCAATTATACAAGTCTCAAGGGGTTCCATATGTCCTATTATGGTCCTTAGTTCATCAGTGGAAGATTCAGAGCTCTCAGAATGTGCATCTGCGCTTAATCAGGAAATCAGGGTTTCATGGATATTTGCAACAGACAAGGTTTGGTTGGAAGTGAAGGGGCTCATTCATGTCATGATTATAGAGGCATCTTGGCCTAAGAAGATCCACAATTATCACAGAAAGATCCATTGGCGATCAGTGCAATCAGTTCCTAGTCATTTTTGCCCTAAAACTAGGGTTTGGTATAAAATCGGTTTATTTCTGATTCCTTGAGTGAAACTCATTTCCATGGCCCTCCATATGTCCACAAGGGTCTACATATAAAAAATCAGCTCTTTATTTGAGCCAGAGGTGCCTCAATTGATCAATGGAATCGGGAATCAGACGGTTTGGGAAAAGGTCAACTGTGGGGCCAGAAAAGTCAACTCCTGACATTTTGAAGTTGGAATCTCAAAATTCATGCCTAAGGAAGTCCACATGTGAAATTTGATCAAGGTTGGATCATGGATTCATCATTTAATCAGGAGTTGGAAAAGTTACCAAATTTGGAAATAGTTGACTTTCCATTTAAGGCAAGTTTTTATGGTTTTTGCACCCATTTTAAGCCTATATTCCATCAAGATGCAAGCCCCATTTGAAAATTTCTTCAACACGAAAGTTGTTCCTCTTGTTTCAATCTTTCTAGAGATATAAAGTTTGTTTCATTTGGATTAAAAGTGAGAAAGTTAGGCTTGGTCAAAGTAAGACATTATTTTAGAACACTTAAGAAATTTTTCTAAGTCCAAAATTTGTCAAGAATTATGGGCCAGATTTATTGCACTTCAAGGCATCTTTTGAAAACACTTTCTTCATGACAGTTGTACCTTGATATATCCTCTTTCACACATTTTTGGAACCACCCCATTTGGATAATTGGTTTGGAAGATACACTCATCTAAAGTTGGTATCATAGGCTGAATTTTTTTGACAGCATTTAGGCCAAACTGGCCCAACCATTTTGCAGCCATGAAACCTGAACTTTATGGCCATTTGCCACCCCTTTCCACTCACCATTTCAAGATGTGTTCAACATGAAAAATATTAAGTTCCATGCCCTCTTTCTACTGTTTGCATTTCCTTGCCATTTGGATCATTGGTTTGGAAGATACACTCATCTAAAGTTGGTATCATAGGCTGAATTTTTTTTGACAGCATTTAGGCCAAACTGGCCCAACCATTTTGCAGCCATGAAACCTGAACTTTATGGCCATTTTCCACCCCTTTCCACTCACCATTTCAAGATGTGTTCAACATGAAAAATGTTAAGTTACATGCCCTCTTTCTACTGTTTGCATTGCCTTGCCATTTGGATCATTGGTTTGGAAGATACACTCATCTAAAGTTGGTATCATAGGCTGAATTTTTTGACAGCATTTAGGCCAAACTGGCCCAACCATTTTGCAGCCATGAAACCTGAACATTATGGCCATTTTCCACCCCTTTCCACTCACCATTTCAAGATGTGTTCAACATGAAAAATGTTAAGTTCCATGCCCTATTTCTACTGTTTGCATTGCCTTGCCATTTGGACATGTTCTCATCAAGTTACAAGGTCATAAAGTCACCCTCTTGAACTTATTTCAAAACAGAAAAACCATGTCATGTTGCACAAACCAACCAACACACTCTTTTTCTCATTTGGCCATTTGTTTTATGATCACTCACTTAAGTTTTGCTACTTTTAGAACTTGCTCATACCACCCCACTTTTTGCATCATTTTGCATGAATAAAAAACAAACATTCTAAGCCCATCCACACACTTGAAACCCTACATATATAAACTCCTAAAACCCTAATTAGAAGAGGAGGCTGCTACATTTTCGACCTAAGCAAGATCAAGGCAAAGGCAAGGTTGTTTCTCACTTCCATTTTCCATTCTTCAAGTTTGCAACACCATTGAAGTATATTCCTTCTCTTTTCTCTCATCCCAACAAGAAGCAGTGGACTTTCTCCACTAGGTAATCTCTTTATTCCAACCTTCCATGGCCATGAATACTTTGCTTGTTCATCATGTTTGTTCATGCCATTGTCACACTTATTCATGCCATTACCATGCTTACTTCTCCATTATGCCATGCTCTTTTTTCTTCATGCTTTTTTATGTTAATGCTATGCACTACTTGTCCATAAGACCATCACCATGAAGCTTTGTTTTGAATTGGAATTCATGATGTTATATTTTTTTTCACTCATAGCCATGTTCATATGCTTGCCTTGCTGTTCATTTTTCTTCATGATTAAAGTCACCATTTTGCATAAAATAAAAGACCATTGCGCTATACTCATTTAGTACTAGAAGTTTGCTTTTTACTTCTTGCCGTTCCGTGAACCGTAGCTTGAGATATTGTGGTTGGAAGGTGAGCAAGTGTGACCTTTTTTTCTGCGTTCCCAGCATGCATACTGCTGTTTTCTCACGTTGCATGAAGCTGGCCATGCGCGCCCCTCCATAGCCGTCTGATCGTGCATGCGTGGCGTGATCATAACCGTTCGCTCATGTTTTTGTCACCTAGTGACTTAAACTTACCTTGCCCAATTGTTTTAATACTGCATATTTATTTAAATGAATGATGTCACATGCTGAATTTGGTTTTTCCTGGACTGGGCCTTTGCTATTCGCCCCCTTTTTTTGCCTGGCCCATTCACAATTCTCTCATTTCTTTTTATGCTATTTATTCTCATTTTTATATTCTGTTTCACTTTAATTATTAAAAATATTTTATTCATTCCTAAAAATACCAAAAAATATTTTTTAATTTCCTTAATGTTTTATTTAATTTATTTGATTTTTATTTTCATATTTTATTTAATGTTAATATTTTATTTTAATTATTTGTGTCAAATGGTCCATTTTAATACACATTTTTCCATTTATTTTATTTTCATGACTTAGAATTATTTTTAATTTCTGATTTTTGGGATGAGGGTTGACCAATGTCTCATGGTCAACCTGACCTTTTATTGGAATTTTATTTCCCATTTTCAATTTATTTTGAATTTATTTTTGACCTAGTTTGTTTGGTTGACTCTTCATTTGACTTCTGTTTTATTTCAATTAATTTATATACTAATTTTCATTATTTTTGAAATCTTTTTGGGGGATGATGATGTCCTGACCCCACCTCTTTTAATTTATTTTTTCATAATTTATTGAATTAATTTACTATTTATTTGATATTTTTTAAGTTGACTTGACTTTTCGGTCGACTTTTCTATGATTGATGTTTGACATAGGGATTGCTTAGGGCAATTGAAGAGATCTTTTGATCCTCCCTTGTTCATCTCATGTGCCACATATTAGAGGCATTTCTTCTTGATTTTATTTGATCCTTGCATCATTTCCCGATTAAATTATTCATTGATTCTTTGTGTGCATAATTTCACTTGTCTTATTCATCTGATATTTTTTATACTTGTTTCTTTCATCCATGTCTTTATTGTTTGATTGTTTAATATGTTTATACTTCTCATACATTGTTTAATGCTTCATTATTTCATTCTTTGATTATTTGATTTGATTATATACTTGTTTATATCTTACTTGTTTGATTAATTGTGGCCTACTTGTATGGTGTATGAGGCATATATTATTATTGTTTGATTGCCATGTACAATCCCCATTCATTACAAATGTATCCCACTCCCATGAATTGTATAATGTTTATTTCTCTCATTCTTTATTCATCTGTTAATACAAGAAATAAAATGAACACCCGATAACCATTTCATAACAAGATCAAAACCTCGATTCAACGTCGAGTAATCATTTTCAAAACTTAACAGAACCAGCACGTATTCATCCATTTACCTTGTAAGTCGATTGCTTTATGCATCACCATCAACCTTGTAAGTCGATTGCTTTATGCATCGCCATCAACCTTGTAAGTCGATTGCTTTATGCATCGCCATCAACCTTGTAAGTCGATTGCTTTATGCATCACCGTCAACCTTGTAAGTCGATTGCCTCATGCATCGCCATCTACCCTTATCCCTAGCACCTCTCCTTGCTCCATTCGTCGATTCTTGTTCCGTTTAGGTAGCACCCATTAGATAGAACCCTTTGTATGATAACATAGGTAGGATTCCCATATTCTTTTGTACGATAACATAGGTAGCATTCCCTCTTTCTTTTGTATGATAACATAGGTAGAATTCCCATATTCCTTTGTATTATAACATAGGTAGAATTCCCATATTCTTTTGTATGATAACATAGGTAGGATTCCCTCATTCTTTGTATGATAACATAAGTAGAATTCCCTCATTCTCTTGCATGCTAACATTAGGTAGATGTTCCCATTTATAAATCCTAAACACTCAAGTACATTGCATGACAACTCTAGGGCAGAGCTTCCCCATTTTTAGACCTTTCGTGCGTCTCCGATCCTGTGGCATGTCAATCCATCCTATTGCAAAGAGGTAACTGCCTAAGACTCGATTCAGCGAGCTGCGGCACCTGCTGCTAGGACGTGAACACATTGCCCACTCTCCTTTGACACAACTGGTGTCTTCCTTTGTAAGTCCATGTTCATATGGCAATCCCTATGTAGCCGAACTACGGCAACTCTAATTCTCATTCCAGATGAGATACGTAGGCACGAGATGCGATGTCTTGTCGAGTTCTTTCTTTTTCTTTTTGACTGACGACTAACAACTAATCTTTGTTTGCTTTCGCCCTTGTTGCGAATCTTTCTCTTGCCCTCGTTGCGATCGAGACTTTCTCTTTCTCTTGCCCTAGTTGCAATCGAGACCTTTTGTTCCTGTAGTTAGCTGAACTACGTTTTGCTCTGATTCTCATTCCCGACGAGATACGTAGGCATAAGACGCGATGTCTTAGCGAGCACACTTCTCTTTAGTCCATAGGTAGCCGAGCTACAAAGACTCTGATTCTCGTGTTCAGATGAGATACGTATGTAGTGGATGCGACATCCATGCGAGTTCATTCATTTTCTTTTGACCCCTCTTTTAGTAAATAGTACATCAGATAAAAACACACACCCTTTAGACAAGAACAACAAGAGTGGATCCCGTAGAGTACTACGGATGCGTAGGGGTGCTAATACCTTCCCTTCGCATAATCGACTCCCGAACTCAAGATTTGGTTGCGAGACCTTGTCTTTTCCTTTCCTTTCTCCAGGTTTACTTCGAGCGTTTCCTTTCCCTCATTTGGGATAAATAACGCACGATGGCGACTCTTCTGTCATTTCTTCTTCGCCGATTGTTTTTCGCATACTATATTTTTTAGGCTGCGACACAAGGGAAAAGGGAAAAAGTACGAACAAAACCCCAAAAGTAAGAAGTTTTCAAATCAAAACTAATAAAATGTCAGAGATTACAGATAAGGGAGTTGGTTACACAGAGGGAAAGTGTTAGCACCCAAAGTGTCCTAGGTACTCTTAGGGAGCCCTTTTTATGTGCATATGTATTTGTTACAAAAATGATGTTTACAAAAGAATAGAATTGGGGGATGAGAAAAGAATTCATTAATTATATTTTTGTGTTTGGCAAGACCTTCGGTCTTGTGCCTACGTACCAACATAAAAATGAGGGATCAAAACCTCGTTGTTCGTGATACAAATTTCAAAGTGGATGCATTGCATTTAACAAAAATTAAGTTTGAAAGACACAAAGGCCTAAAAATGGTTTGAATGAGTTAGTTCTTTTTGGCTTTTTGAAAGTTTAAGTCAAGTATAGTTAAGTTTATTTACAAATTTAATTTAAGAAAAGAAGTTTGAAAATGCGATGGCATAAGGCCAAAGTTTCTATCTTTTTGCAAAGTGGTCAAAGTTTAGAACAAAATAAGTTCAATCAAAGAAGATTTTTGAAAAAGAGAGGGAGAGACTTTGAAATTAAAGAAATGGGGAGAAGATGAAGAGACTAATCTTATGCACAAAATTAAAAGTTAAGAGTTGAAAAGATCTGACCAAATGGGTAGCAATCCAATAGACAAGAATGTCAATAGAAACCTATAATTCCCTTGGACATTTAGAATCAAGCAACACACAAATGCACAATTATATTATCTTGAAGATCAAAGGCATCAAATAAAGATAGCCACATCCAAGCTTTACCCATTCCATGATCTTCTTTAGATTAACCCATGTAGTAGATGAATTCCACAAGTCACAGGTTCAAAATAACAACTTCATAATGATCATGTTGCAGATGAACTCAGAGGGATCTTGAATGATGTATCTGATGAAGTTTCAAATTGCAAGCACTTGGTTTCTAAAATGTTGGCATTGGCCAAGTCCTTTAGCATAGGAATGTTGCCTAAGTTCTAAGTCCATTTGTCCAAGATCAAACCAACAGTCCGTACAAAAGTTTTTTAGGGTTTTTGTTGTTATTATGTACATTAATGGTCAAAGACCACACAAACAAGAAAAGTATATACAAACAAGATATATCACATAATATGGTCCAAGTGGACAAAGTGAAAATTGCATTAACATAAACAATTAGAATGATATGAACAATGGAAAATGAATAAAGGCAAGAACTAAATGACATTAAAATAAATGGCTTGAAATTAGAAGTTAGTTGTTAGTGAATTAGAAGTTAGTATTGTTTTGCTTTTGCTTTTCATTTTAAGACACTCTTTGGAGAACACTCAACCCACTTATCACAAGCATGGATCCTTGAGCCAAGACATCTTCAAAGGAAGGAAAAAAGACCAAGTTTCCACACAATACCATGAAAGGAGGGAGACTTACAATCTCACTAACTAGAATGTTATGCCTTTTGTGTCACAAATTTAGCGTTATGTTAAGCAATCGTAATTGGACTTATGTAGAAGTCACAACTATCTGAGGTCGGGCAATAGAATTTTGGTGTTAATGCATGTTAGAGACATAGTATAATGGACTATGCTCATGAAACATACCACACACAAAAAGAATATGCAAAAGAGGTGGCCTAATCTCATCTACACTCATGTTAATTTTTCAATCAACTAGCTTTAGGACTTTAAGATATCATAGGCCAAATGAGATGAATGCATAAAGAAGGGGAATGAGATGAAGAGGGAGGGGAATAGATCAAAACTCAAATTGATCAAAGGAGGACTTTTACCAAATTAATATCATCCATTCATTTTGGGAGATGGAATGTACATTCCATCAATCCCCTAAATCCAATGATATTAACTTGACAAAGTCAAATCAACCTTGACCAAGGCCCAACAACAAGAGTCAAACACAAACAAGTCATCACAATTGGTCAACAAAAATATTTGGCATTTATTTAAATTAAAAATATTAAAATAAGGCATTTAAATTAAATATGGTTTGTCAAATTCCTAAATCCTCATCAAAACACCAAATAAATAGCCATGAGATTTATCATAGGTCAAACAAGGTCAAAGGACCTTGGAGAAAAAATTTCAGAATTTTTAAAGACTTAAAAGTATTTTTAAACAATTAAAAACAAATGCAAATGCAATTAAATCATGAAAAATATTAATAATGATCCAAAAATAATTTTAATTCAAAATATGAAAGAGGAAATTATTTGAAAATTTTTTGTGAAACTCTAATATTTTTTGGATCAATATTAAAATGAATATGAATTAATGAAAATCAAAGGAATAAAAATTAAAATCAGAAGATCAAAAAAATGTGGACCACTTGATATGCCTCATTAATTGAGGTGGCAGATTAAGTGGTTGAGCGCGCGCGTTCCATGATGCGCCTGAGTCAAACATCCACACGCTTGGTAATCAATATGTACGCTCATGATTAAAACATTTTAAATCCATCTAATGGCTCTGGACCGTGCCACATCATTGCCGGAGCAAAGTGTCGGTCGTCTTCTCATGCGACCTTGGTCGGATTGGTCCATTCATCACCACATTATAAATGAAAAAGGAGGACATGATCTGAAATAAAAAATTACGTAGAGCACGAATCTGACCTCAATTTTAACTAACTCCGCAGATATAGAAAGATATGAGGAGTTGAATTTTGAGGTGTGTCAACTGAGTTACTTCGTTTTGACCTCTAAGCAACTCAATCTTCTTGCCTACATTGGTAGGACTTCATACAACCAAAGATCCAAGAGAATTGAGTGGAATTAAGAGAGAATTGAAGAGATGAAATTTTCTGGAAAATACCTTCAATGCAGGTCTGGATTCAACTGTTCTTGCTTTGGCTAGTGCTTGATCTTGCTCAGTATGCTTGCAGGAGTAGATTAGAATGCACAAAAGGTCTTGGATCCCTGGAGTTTTGAATCTCAAAACAGTGAGATTCAAACTCAATTTCCAAAGGAAATTCTCAGGTTTATCCTCTCAAATGGAAGGGTTTGGTGTTTGGGATCAAAGCTGGCGCGAAGGGGTTCTCAATTATGAGCATATGGAGCTCTATTTATAGCTGAATCACATGATATTTGCACCTTCCAAATGAGTTTCCAAAATTGGCAATGAGTGATGCATGTGTGCATGGGCGTGCACAAGCCCATGAGATCATTCCTTTAGGTCCATAATTGAGTGTGAATAAGTCTGAAATCAACTTGGAATGCAAGGCAAATGTATATGGAAACTTGAAGTTTGATCTTTGCCAAATGATAACACAATGTTCAAGCCATGCGCAGCCCTAGCAAATCTTGTCCAAAATGGATGAAATTGTTCTTTTTGGAAAGGTTAGATCAAGAGGAACAACATTCATGTTAAACACTTTCTCATTTGAAGCTTGGAACATGAAGAATTTTGAGGTGGAAGTTTGGAAATTTCAACATGTTGAAATTTTTTCTAAGTGTCAAGACATATATCTCAATATTCCACCTTGCTTAACTTTTTATGTGAGCTTCAAATGAGAAAAGTGTATTCATCAAACTTGTAGATATTTAAATTACCTTCAAAATGGTCACCAATTTCATGTCATTAGGATTTGAAATGATAGAGTTATGCATTTTTTAAGTTTGGAAAAATCACTTGTTCAATGGTATAGGTCAAAAGTGACCTATAATGTAACCTCATATCACATGCTCAAAAAAGTTGAATTTGCTCTCACTCCATACATAAAAGTTTAAGTAGATATATTAAATTTGATTGTGAAACTTGGAAATATTTATATCATAAAAAATGAGCAAGTTATGGCCTTGGGAAGTTGACTTTCAAATTAGGGTTTAGACAAAATGACCTATAATGTTTCAACATAGAAAATGATTTTCCAAACAAAAATAGCTATAGGTATCAACATGAAAGTTGTTTGGAATGTCATTTAGAGTAACATTTCTCTTGGAATCATTTTCATATGGTGAAAATTGTAGGAGATAGGGTCTAGGGAGACCCAGTTTTGATCAGATGAATTCATTTGGCCAACCACCATCAACCAACTTGCTAACCTTCAATTATTTGGACTTTCTTGGCTCATGGTAGATCATATATGCATAAGATGATGAATTTGGAAGTGTCCCTTGATAAATTTGATCAAATGGCAAGATAGATTGTTGGAGAAGTTACTCAAGATACCCAGTCAAACTAGGGTTTCCAAGGAAAATCACCCTCAAACTCTTGAAGAAAACTTGATCATTATAACATGTAGGAATCAATGGAACTCATATATGATTCTCATAACCATTCTTGGATCAATTCATGGTTGTGCTCTTTGTCATGAGGGTCCTAAACCCTAGATATGAACTTGATAGATCAATGGAGATCATGCCCTTCCTACAAAAGAGTTAGGCAAATGCAAAGACATATTTTTGTATTTTGGTTAGTAAAATGATAATATACAAGTATGATACAATCACATAGTGCTTGGTGATCTCTCCCAAAACAAACCCAATGAAGGAGGGGTAAGGAGGATGCCAAGTTATGATCCCAATGCTAATGCTTATGATGAAATTACATGAGGGATCTTAGGGTCAAAATTGGGGTCTTACAGAGTGTCCTTAGAATCATGGAGCTTTTATGAATCAACATTATATGACAGACTAACCATCTTATAATGAGATCCATGGGGAGGTCTACTCTTGGAAGAGTATTCATGTTAGGCATTCAGGGTATGCACCTTGGGGACTAACACTACACAACTTTCATTCTAACCTATGTTTTTTCTCTTCTTTTTCAAGGCTCAGCTACAGGGCTTTACTCAAAGTGATATCCCAATCCCACAAATGAACAAAGTAATAAATCATGTGAGATAACAAAAAACAAGAGAATAAGAAAACAAAAACAAAGCTAACATAAATCACAAAGCTAGATAAATTAGGTTTGACTCTCTTGACAGTCCCCAACAGAGTCGCTAGCTGTTTCATCTCGAAAAAATACGACCTTACGAGCATTCACGTTCTCGCGGAATGATTGAACAGAGTCTCCACCAAACTTTATTTATTCCAAATAAGTAAAGGGAAAATATCGACAAAACCGTTAAAAGAAGAAAAAAAATGGTTGTCGCAACCAAATTCGGGTTCGAGGGTCGATTATGAGACGAGAAGGTATTAGCACCTCTCACATATGTTGTACTCAACGAACTATTTATGTTATTTATTTTCTTCGAATGATAAAATATTGAAAAGGAAAAGAAAAATAAGTCACAAAAAGATTTTTATTAGGGTGCTTGACAAGATTGCGGGTTTTTCTCCTACGTATCCTCAAGTACAATAAGGAATTCAAAGCTAGGTAGTTCTTCGTAAAAAGAACTTTGTTTTTTGGTTGATTTTAATTGTGAAATGTGTTTAGTCGTACTTGGGCAGAAAAAGACTCAATGGTTGAAAAGGGTTCGTGCTTGGGCGAAGAAAGACTTGTTTGAAAGCATTCCTCCTTGGGCGAGAAATGAAATTGAAAAGATTCGCACTTGGGCAAGAAATGAATTGTTTTTGGATTTTTGAAAATAATGTTTGACGATACATTTGAATCTCGCTCCTACGTATCCCCATGTGCGACGGGGAACTCAAGGCTACGTAGTTCTGGGTATAAAACATTGATTGTGAAAGGTTAAACATTGCGATGGGGAACAAATGTTTAGATTGCGCTCTAGCGGTTAAACATTAATTGTGCTCGTAATGGAAGGATAAAAGCGTTTGTTTGTATTATGGTAGAATGTACTAAACAGTCTTCGTTTGTAAAAGGTTTTCGATCGCAAGAGGGCGAGAAAATGGACTTCATGTGTCAAGTTATTTTTAAGAGAATAATGAATGCTCGATAAAACCAAGACATATGCCTCGAGGCCGATTATTCGAGGTTTTCATGGAATGCAAGACTCCAATGTGTCCTTTATCATTCAAAGTGTTTACGAAAATTATTTGTGGATGGCGAACATTCGGTAAGATCAAGACGTGTGCTTTGGGGCCGGTTGTTCAAGGTTTTCATGGAATGCGAGACTCCAACGTCCCTCTTTGTCCAAGTTTGAATTAGGTATTTTTGAAGAAAAGAAAGAATAATCGGTCAAACCAAGATGTATGCCTTGGGGCTGACCATTCGAGGTTTTCATGGAATGTAAAACTCCAACGTTCCTCTTCTTTCCACTTTATTATAAAAATATTTTTTACGTAATATTTAATTAGGAAGGTGGTTTAATAACGATGAAGTGGTGCGATATTTTGAAAATCAACTTGACGTTGATCAAGTATTTAATTTGATTTTTGAAAGGTTGATTTTTTGTGGTCAAGTTATTTAATTAATAAATTAACCAACTTAATCAATTAAAATGAAATTAATCAATTAATCAAGCTAATTAAAAATCAATTAACAAAATTAATCAATTTAAATATATGTAATTAATTAATCAAACTAATTAAAAATCAATTAACAAAATTAATCAATTGAAATAAATTTAATCAATTAATCAAGTTAATTAAAAATCAATTAACAAAGTTAATCAATTAAAATAAATTGAATCAATTAATCAAATTAATTAAAAATTAATTAACAAAATTAATCAATTAAAATAAATTTAATCAATTAATTAAGTTAATTAAAAATCAATTAACAACTCAATTGTAAATTAATTATATAAAAAATAAAAGAGAAGTAAAGAAATAGTAATAAAATAAAATAAATAAAAGAAAAAGATGGTAGGGGCCATGCGGGGCCACGTACTCTTCTTCCTCACATTGCCAAATGAAGTAATGTTGCAAATGGTATCAACAAAGAACCATTATGCAAAATTCCGGAATAACCAAAACACAGACGAATTTGACGAACTAATATACCGTTGGAATCAAAATTTTGCCACAAATTCAAATATGTAATTAGAATTACAAAATAAGTCATGAATCATGAGAATCGAAGCAAAAAGTGGACGTCCAACCTATAACGCCTCAGATTGCTTTCAGGATTATCGACTGACCTCACAAACCAACACGAGTCTTTTTAGCATGTTTTATCCTCACTCACACGCTTTCTATGAAAACTTCTCACAAGGTCACCCATCCAAATACTACTCCAAGTCAAGCATGTCAGAGTTCTTATTTTTTAGGCTATAGAAAAGAAGATGCATCTTATTGGTATAGGTAGTACCAATCAATCCTTATAAGCCTTCCTTCAACCATGCAGTCTCATATATGCATAACCTCAGGATCCCTCTCATTCCGATGTGACATCGGAGACCACTCCCCCGCCCTCTTCGGCCTTGGATGTTATATGCGCTCTCCTCCCTTTTCGGCCTCGGGTGTTACATGTCTCTTTCTACCAAAAACACATACTAACCAAACTCTCTCTCAACTTTTCTATTTAAATAAATAAAAGCTAATTCTCTTTTTTTATTATTAATTTTGAAAACTCCTCTCAACTCTCACTAATTCCACTCACCTCTCTATTTTATTAAAAATTCTATTTGTCTCCCCAAAGTCTCAAAATCTCATTTTCTCCATTGTTTCAAATAAATAAAATTATCATAATTACTACCCACACTTATAAAAATAATTAAAACAATTAAATAACTCAAAAACACTGCAAAACTCAATTAAAATTTAAAAAAAAAACGAAGTGTTACACTCACTCTTATCTTAAGAATTAGTGTTGGATCTTTGTTGTACACCACAATATAATTAGTAACTTGACATAGTTGTTGGTTTGTATTAGTTGAATTGTAAATTCAACATTTTTGTGTAATCCACTATATATTTTAGTAACTTGGCATAGTTTTTGGTTTGTCTTATTTGAGTTGTAAATTCAACAATCAATAAACTTGTTATTAAGGTTGATCACTAGGGGTTAGTGGTTGAAGAAAGTGAGTGGGTTCTCATATTTAGGGGGGGGGGGGGGCCTAAATAAAAAGCCACATGGATTATGGGGAGGCATAGAACTTAAAAGGGTTTTGAAGGTTCTTACAAGACTAATTTTTATAATTCGTAGTAGTGAAATTCTTTTTTTTGGCAGAGTACCCTCCAGACGTAGGTGTGGTTTCACCGAATTGGGTTATGAATCTTTTTTTTACATCTTTATGTTTATTATTGCTGTCAAACTTTTCTTAAACTATTTTTAGAAGTTTAAAAAATTATCTTAACATTGTGTGTGACATATGTCCCCTCAAGAAAAAAAATGGTACCAGAGTATGCACCCTGTTTGTTTGGGTAAGTTCTAGGGTTCTTATGTTGTTCCATATGGAGAATTTCAATGAAGGAGAAATAATTCATAGATCAAATACTATTTTTCCTCCAAGGAATAAAGCCAAAGGCAATTATGAAGATTGTGAAGACCAAGTAGAATGGAATTCTGAAGAATATCTCAGGCTTGATAAGAGATTTAGTAAAGTCATGAGGAAACTTGACAAGAGATCTAGGAATAATGTTCATACCAATGTCAAGAATATTCAGCATAAAGAAAATGATGGATGAAAGACAAAATCTCAGATATTCTTATAGGTGCATAGGGATCCAATGTCTTAAATGCCAAGACATTGGACATATTCAAGTTGTATGCTCACGTGTTTCAAGTGAACAAAGAAAAACCTACCATGTCTCTAAGGATAAGATAGATGAAAAAGGTGAATTTAATCAAGGACACAATGTTGTTACATTCAAAGACATGAAAGAGTGTGTACATACTTGTGAGCCATCAAATTCAAAGTGTATTACTCCTATCTAGAAAGCAAATTGCACAATGACATATAACATGTCTCAACATCTGGTCAAACATGATTAACCCTGAATTAATTTTGTCTCCTTAATTCCCTTGTACTATTGTAAGTTGTATGGTAGATAACCACACCATCAACATTTGTATCCTAAGTGGAATGAGAAGTTTAAGTGGAACCATCAACAAGTTTGGAATGGAAAGCCTAATATTCTTATTTAGATTTCTTGTTCCTCCCACAAGGTGTTCTTTTGTGAAGATTATGTTTCTTAAAGTAGCTGCAATAGACAATTGATAGGAGAAAGAAACTATGTTACATTATGTGATAGCCATAAGAGAAAGAAATTTGTTAAGATAAAGATGCTTGTTGCCATTGTAGAGAGGAATTTTGAAGATCATGTTTCAGACATCATGGAAGACATGTTAGAAACTGAAACTAAACCATGGTACAACAAGCTTAAGGTTGTTTTACAGAGAGTTGTCATACATGTACTGATCTCAAAATTGAAGAATGAAATATTTATGAAGTTTCTCATCTTAAGAAGAAAACTAAGATGTCATACAAGATGTTTCAACATCTTTCTCTTGTTTCTGAAGTACCACTTATGGACTTTATGAGACTCAAGCAAGGAGTTATCACTGAAGGGAAGGTTGTTGGTCATGGTGGGCGTCCTCCCAACTTTGAATAACCAACAGTGTTTTAGAAGAAGAAGCCAAAGAAGAATGGTGATCATGTCATAATTCTTCCTATTGTAGTTCCTTCTCATATATCTGGAGTTTTGTCAACCAAAAACATAATAGGATGTTTGATATCAGTGTTCATCTGAGTCAATTGAATCTTAGTCATAAGATGTATGTTCCAGATATTCCTCTCCATAACATTCTACACGTTGATAAGTTTGATCTAGTTGGTGGTGGAAATGTGATTGATGTCCCTCTCATGTACGGGTCTATGAGAAATCATCCTCTTAGTCAAAGTCTTTCGGTGAAGAGAACCATGAAACCAATATGGGAAATCAAGATATTGATCGAGATGTGTCAGACATTATGTCTGACATATTGACAGAATCTCAAATTCATAAGGAGAATGATGATGTGGCCCCTGAGAATAATTTTGTGAGTGATGATGATCATGTTTATGAAGATATTGAGGGTGATAGAGATGTAAAGAAGGATCATGTATTAGAGATATGGTGAATCATGTTGAGACAGTGTATGAAGATGTGGTAAGTAGGGATGAAAGCAAAATTCTGGTTTGTGCTATTAATCGCAAGGTATATAGATTTTTTACCAAGGGAACACAATCTATAAATGATATGAATCCCCATAATGATGAAGATTTTGATCTCATTGGTCTTGATATGGAGCAAGTTGTTACTAACAAATCTAGAAAGACTTTGCTATTTATTGAAGAATGTGCAAGTTTTTGTGATGCTGAAATTTTTTATCATGTTGCCCATCTTAGAGCCGTAAGATTGATACCAAGGTTGTCTTGTATGATGAAGTTCAAATTTTTTCAGATGGGTGTGAAAATTACCTTCCTCAATAGGTACTTGAAGGTGGATGCCAGTCAAGTTATTAGTAAGCATGTCACTGACAAGGAAGGTGTCATCAAGAAGGATGATTTTGTGGAAGTAAGTATGGATGATACTACTAATATTGACAACATGGAGAGTTAATTTGGAAGACATTGAGAATATGATGATAGTTTGCATTTATGTTGAAGACAACATGTTGTGTATGATGATAGTAAAGATGTTTGAGCATTTTGTTCGACAAATGCAGTATGATGTTGAGTTAAGCATGGTAGAAGAATTTTAGCTACTCTTCTAATTATCAAGTGAATAAAATGAAAGACTGCTCCTTTGATTTCCAAGGTATATATGCTGGAAGTAGTTGCAATCAAATGTTGTGGAGTAACCAAATGCTTAAATATGTCAACCAGGTTGTGCCAGATAACTTGTATGACATGTTGAAGATTGATTTTCCAACTCAGAGGAAGGATGAACAATTTGCCCTTGTTTATTCTGAATTGAATAACAAGCTTGTTCAAACAAGTGAATCTGAGAGAGTTGTTGATGCAAATGTCCAGGACAGTATGTTCACCTTAAGGTGAAAGGTTGGAGAAAAGAGAATTCATGTGGATGTCACCTTTGTTCACATGGATAATGTGTCATTCCATTCTGAAACAAGTGTTCAGAAGTGAAAATGTGTTTTTCAAAGAAGGATTGCAGATGAAAGTGAGCTAGGTAAAGAAACTTTTGATAGCAAAGAATTCATGAAAGTTGTTGTGTGAATGAAGAATGTTACAAATATTGTGAACATTACTGCTAAGTGTAATGTTGAATGCAACAAGGAGTATTAAATGGTGTATGTTAGAGGAAAGTTTGTGAAGCTTTCACTTTGAATTAGTAATGATTATTTGGGAATAATAAAGGATTCCTCCACTGACAAGATTGTAACCAAGGAAAAGGAAGTTGAGTAAGAAGAAGAAGAAATTGCAAATGAGGATGCAGAAGAGCCTTCTGTTAAAGCACTAAAGTATAATGAATATTTGGAGCTTAGTAGTTATGCTCAGTTGTTAAGGACAATGTTAAATACTATAGCTTATTATCCTAGGTTGATGAAGTAGTTTGAGGTTATGATTATGGTATTCCTCACGGGTTGTTGAGTTACAGTTACAAGTTGTTTGTTGTGTAAGATGTCTCAAACATTATGTCCAACATTTATGTACCAGTTAAGGAATCTGATCTGGTTTTTGATGAAGAAATGTTGGAATTATTTTCTACCTTAACTTGCTACTGCTATTATATGTAAGCACATGCTTATGGTTGTGATGAGTTTCGCTGCACTCGGTTAATCTAATATTGAAGCATGTCTAGAAAAATGTCTGCACGATCTGGAAGAATGTTGTTGTTCGATGGTAATCCTACGACATTTGTCTCTTTTGAGGCAAAGAGGGGGAGAAAAAGAAAAGGGCACACTTCTTTGTTTATAAAAATCCTTTTCTCTTGTGCACTAGCTGTGGTGCAATCTTGAAGAAGTGGTTAATATGTGATTTGCCTAAAAAGTAGTCAAATGACTAGCTTATAAGCAAAACTTATAGCAAGATGTCATGTTGGCGTGCATGCTACAAGTTAGATTCTCATGTACTTCAGATTTGGTTCAAGTTTGTTCAAGCCCTTTCTTCTGTAGTTGCTTTGAAATAAGATTTAGAATATTAGATTTTTATTGAAGATAAACTTACTTAGATGATGATAAAAAATGGGTTAATCACGAAATATTCTAGCTTCTATCCTGATGTTCTTTTATTGGAGTTGTGCCAAATTGTGGCAAAAAAAAGGGGAGAAATGATGTGTAGGGGTAATGTGTTCAAACTATTGTCTACTAACTATTGATTCTAAGTGTTGGCAGCAATTTTGGTAAAACAAAGAGTGTTCACAAGATGTTATGTGTGATGTCTTAACATGAGATATCCTATGTACCTGCTGGAGTTCAAGAACATGTGCATGCAGGATTGTTTCAGAATGCCACATACAATGCCATGGCTTCTGATATTGGATGTACCTGCTGGAGCTTAAATGAAAGACATGTTCATGCAGGATTGTTTCAGATGACATACACAATGTCATGACATCTGATATAGCTGTACCTGCTGGAAATTATAAAAGGAATTATTGGATTATTGATCGCTCGACTGTGTGAGTCGAGAATGGGATACAAACTGCAAGTGCACAGTTCTATCGCGTAGTTTTAAAAGATATCGATCCCACAGGGACTTATGAATCGATGTACCGTTATCTAAGGTTACTACGTAAATCTAAGGTGAAAATGTTTGATTGTTTGGGGAAGGGAGCTAAGAGCTAAATTAATATCTAGATTAAATATCAATAAAACGGATATCGGTATGTAGTTCGTCAAAACTAGGGAATCAATTCCTTGTCGGTCTCTCGGTTTTAAAATAAATCGTTTCGACTAACTTTATTGGTTAAAGGTTTTATCTCAAACTCTCGCTCTGTTGAAGAAACCATGATCTTATGTTAATGTTGCTGTCACTTATAATTAAGTCAAAAATCATATTTTGAAAACAATAAAGTTGCAGAAACTCTTTTTAAGAAAATACTGACCGTTTTAAACACCCTTATCTCAAACTTTCGCTCTGTTGACTTAGGTTATACAATTAAATCTAAATGCTTAACTCTCGTCCTCACATTCAATCTTTAAAAATACTTTTTGGAAAAAGGTCAGAATTTAATTAATTCTAAAACTTGCTCTCGCCCTGAGATAGATTTAATGACTAACTTACACTGTCCAGTTAAAACCTCAAACTCTCGCTCTGTTGGTTTCAACTTCTTTATGTCTTTTACTTTTGTAAAAAATCTTGTTATTAAACCTGTAAGTTAAGACCATAAAAAGATTGATTCTAATTTTAAGTTTGAATAGACCGACTTAGTTTTGATCCCTCTTTCTGCTTACTTTACATACCGATACCTAGGCAAATTAGCCAGACATGCTAAATAAATAAGAATCTATATCATGCATAAACAGACTCATTCCAGGCATGCAATGTAAATAAACAGTAGAATAAAGCATAAAAATTAAATAACAATTAAAGAACCTGAATGCGTAATACAATGGTCTTGAACACTCCACCACAAGCCGGTAGGATTTGTTCTTCGATTCTTCAATTAAACAGTAATTTAAATCAAGGAAATAAAAAAAACTCGAAAATAACGTAAGGTTAAATCCGGTATAAAGTTGCCCAGTAGTTTCCGGTGTAGAAACTACTACGCGAAAAATATCTAAAAGCTAAGAACGGGGAAAATAAATTGCAAGGGAAAAAGAAAACAAAGCTTGCAAAATAAAATAAATAAAGTGAACGATGCTGGAAAGGAAGAAAAATAGGCAAAGGCGTGAAAAAAATAAATTTGGCAGAGCTTCCGCAAGACTGAGCGTGCAAAAACTGTGTGTCTGGAAGTTCCCAATTTGCTGCTATTTATAAGCTGCTGGTGTAACCACTTTTCAAGGGTTTCCGCGTGCATGGTAGTAGGCTTCCGAGGGTTAAGCGTGAGTGGAAGTGGGCTTCAACGTGGTCAGTTGAGTTCCTTGCGCCAAAAATATAGAGGACTGGTGTGACGTTCGTCACACCATGTGTGACGTCCGTCACAAGGCTGCTTCGCGTGACGCTCGTCACGCGTCCTGTGACGTCCGTCACAGGCACAGCATTGGTGACTTGTGCGCTTTGGGCTGGGCTTTGGCCTTTGGTTCCTTTTCTCTCCTTTTTGTTGCTTTTTACCCCTCCTTTTCTTCCCTTTTTCACTTTTGCTTCAAAATGGGTACCTGATATAAATAGAAAAGAAATACTGCATAATATCTGATAAAATGGGATAAATTAGCGTAAATGATAAAATAATTTAATTGAATTAAGTCTTAAAAAGCGATATAATTTCGTGTTATCAAACTCCCCCATACTTAAATCTTTGCTTGTCCTCAAGCAAAATTCAGTATAGAACTTGTTAAAAGTTTTAGCCGGATGAAATTTTAAAGCACACATCAATTCGTACTAGGTTGCCAATGGATTTTTGTTTAGGAGGACTTGAGTTTAATCTTGACATCAACAACTACCGTTACAACTTAGATAACCCTACCTTATGCCGATCGGTTCAAGTACCCTATGATAGCTATCCTGGTTCCTTTAGTCTTATTTTGCCCGTTTTCATTCTAGCGAAATCACATTAAGCCCTTTATCCTTTCGCGCACATAGTGGAGTAACCGGTTAGTGACTATGATCCGCTTTTAGCTAGAAGTTCTGGTACATAAGTCGGATAACTTCATTATTCAGTCCATTGCAAATTGCGGGGGATCGAACCGTAGTCCGCCCTACCAAGTTCAGTACCAGATTCCTACTGAACCAATTCATAATGGATCTTTCGTATTGTGCTTTTGCATGATCTGCAACCTTTAGGTTAAATGATCTGGTAAGGATCACCTAGTTTAATTTTCTTAGGTTACTTTGGGGATCATTCACTTATATTCATCGGCTCTCCACGTAGTTTGCTATTAAGATGGTGCTGACTTCTGTATAAACTACTTGGGGTTGCCATAGAACTAAAAGTTCAAGGAATCGGTATAATAGGTACTTATCCTGATCTAACATATTGAGGTTCTCAGAGCGTTGTTATGGTAATGATTTTGTTTTGATTTCACTCAAATTTTATAAAGTAGGCGACCTTTATACTTATTGGGTGTGTTAAAATTTTTGTTATGGCTCAAGAAAGTTGAGGGAAATAGATAATAGAAACTTTCACATTCAGGACTTAACTTAAAAAAAAAATATTTTGTTTTTATAAGGAAATAACAATGAAAAGGGAGAGTACAAACTTGAAACAAAGATGAGAATGGAAAGAATAATTTCCCCCCCATACTTGAACTAAACATTGTCCTCGATGTTTGAAGGGAAAGTAATACAAAATATAAAGGAAGAAGAAAAATACAACTAAGGCTGCCTTCCACCTCTGGTTCTTGGTCCTGGTGATCTTTGACGTATGTCTAAGCTGTCGAATCTGCTAAACAACTCAGTAAACCGCTGGTCGGTTATGGCATTCCGAGCATCCTGTTGCTGTTGCATTTGACGCATCATCTGCATCATCTCTGTATTCTGTGCCTGCATTCCATCGATAGCATCCATAATGTCATCGTTGGTCGCAGGCCTTCGTCGTCGACGACGTTGGGAGGATGGGCCGGGTGCATTACTGGAAGGGTTGAGCGGGACTGACGGTTGTGTTGGCGGATGATCACCTTGTTCCATTTCTTCAAACTCATCTGTTTGCTGGTTTGTTTGTGAAGGGTCGGTGGTTTCAGGAGCGCTAAGATCGTAGAGGTGGCGGTTCGGGTTTGTGACATCGGTTAGGGTGGTATTGGGTAGCACAACACTTGGGACAGCTTGGTTGTTCACCATCAGATAATAGCCTCCGCCTACTCTGTTTTTGATCAGGCGGCTGGAGCGACAATAGCTGATATCCATAGACAGGGGTGGTAGGGATTCTAAAGTTTGGAGTTTATCCCCTAGGTTCAGGCCAAGTGCTATGGAGGTTATTAATCCACCAATTATGAATGGTTGCCGGCCTCTAGCACATAAGGTGCGGATATGATGAAGGAGAAAAGAGGCGGCGTTTACCGTAGTATCCGATTCGAAAACGCACTGGAGGAAAAAGAGTTCTTTTGAGTTGACCTTACTGTTGTTTGGTCTTCCAAAGAGTGTGTTTTGCAGGATACGGAGAAAATAGCGGATGGTGGGGTTATGGATGTGGGAGAGAAGGAGTTCTTCCCAGTTGTTGGTATTTATACCGGAAATTTTCTTAAAAGGTCGAAAACTAGAACTGTGTTCCAGTTTGAGGTTGGGGGAATTCTGGCATGGAGCAGACCTTCTGTGGGAAATTGCAGCATGGCACTCAATTGGCGTTGGGTTAGAGAGTACTCGGTGTTAAACATACGGAAGGTTGTTGTACCGGTTAGAAATTCGCCTTCACCGGCGGGAGTGGTGTAGTCGTAAGAACTTAGGAATTCTAAGGTTAGGGAAGGATAGGTGGGTTGGTTATGGGTGCAAAGGAAGGTTAAATCGGCTCTACGGAGCATCCACTCGATACCTTGGTGTAAGCCCAATTGTTGTAAACAAGTTAAATCGGGGTACCTGGTGGGAGCGACGCCTCGCTGTTGGAAGCGCTCGAATTGCTCTTGCTGATAGTTGTCATCTCCGGATCGGAAGATGATATTTCCGAAATCTTGATTTCCCGCCATTGTGATGAATTTTTGAATGAGTGATTTGGAAGAGAAAAGAATTGTATATTTGATATGAGAGAGTTGTTTGTGGTGAAAGAAGGAAGTTTGGAGGGTATTTATAGGTAAAATGTGGGAGGTGAAAAGAAAGAGTGGTTGAAAAGTAATTAATTGTGGTAAATGAAAAATGAATGGGGAATGTAGAAAGGTGGGGGGTGTAACGTTCGTCTCCAACGGCTCCCTAACGTTCACATGTCTGATAAGCGTTACGCTCGTCACAAGGCTGTGACGCTCGTAACAGGCACTAAGTGTGCCGCCCGTCATGGGTGGTGTGACGCTCGTCACACTTCCTTTTTGGAAAGGCTTAGTAGCGCTTCACAGAATCACTTGGTAGCGTAATTTAATATTTTATTCTGCTTATGAACGTTTTAGTCTGTAGCTTAATTTAGTATGCATGCTTAATTGCTTTGTATAATAATAATAATAAGTAATAACAGTAGAGCATAATAGGCATTGCAAAGTAAATTAACTAAACAGATTCAAATAAAAATTGATCATAATGTATTACAGGAAAGGCAAATAATAAAATGAAATAGAAATAAACATGAATTCAAATAGCATTAATGAAAAAATCTAGCCTAAAACTAAATAACTTAGAAAGAAAAATAACTAAATTCCATCTATCTTCGGATCTCTGGCCGGAGGAGTAAAAGAGTTAACGTGATGCCGTAACATACGTAACTGACTTGCCGTGCGGCTCATGTGTTCTAGGACTGCAAGTCTCAAGCTGTGGAAATCTTCCCTGAGGGCGTTTTGTTCTGACATCAAGGCTTCAATGACGGTTTTAATATCTGTTCCTGGCATATGATGTCGGAGATCAGGCATGGCTGATTCTTCGGTCAGGACAGGCTGAGGAGGAGGATCAATATCATGGTAGCCGGATGGAGTCTGAGGGTCAGATTCAGCAAGAGAGATATGGTCAACATAATGCTCATAGTCATCACAAATCTCATAATCCTGGATGGATTCAGTGGATCCAGCAGGAGTTGGGGTTTCATTCAGGTTATAGAGCCAGTTCCTTTGGTTATGAACACTAGTCCTAGGATCGGGCAGGGTGAATAGGCAGAGAACCTGGTTATCAATAACAAGCTCAAACTCGTCAGACCCTATGTTTGCTATAAACATAGTGTTGAAGAGGAAAGGTATACTCATAGTGGTAATGCCACAAAAAGGGTTCAGGTCAAGCATAGGCTGACGTAGTCCAATAGCATTACCTATCATAGTTATCAGGCCGCCTATTCTAATGGGTGCTCTCTCATCCTGGATAAGGTGGTCCAAATTAGCTAACATAAAAGTAGCACCGTTTACTGGACGGTTCTGGGAAGCACAAAATATGATGAAGAGTTCATCACGTGAAACTGAAGTACTATTTGGCTTCTTCCCAAATAAAGTGTGGGTCAGGATCTTATGGAAATAGCGAAAAGCCGGGTTATGTATGTTTCCAGAGAGAAACTCATGTTCTTCGGGCTCATCATTTCCAGTCAGCTTACCCCAAAAGTGTTCAAGCTCTCTATATTCAAGAAGTTCTTCCTGGCTAATAGTGAATGTATCAAAGGAGGTAGGAAAACCCAAAAGGTTGGTGAAGTCTCTAGTATTAAATTGGTACTCCATATTGAACATTCTGAACTGGATAAAACCTCTGGTAATTCCTTTTCCATGGCTAGGTAGATAGATTAATGAACTAAGGAATTCTAATGTGAGTCTCCGGTAGGTGGTGAAAGGTCTCAGAATAGGGGAGGTCTCCCATCCTATCTGATTCAGCAAAAACAGGACACTCTGTCTCAGTCCAAGGGCAGTCATAGCCCAATCATCAGCATATAAACTAGGTAGCATCTCTCTAGTGGCTAGTTCTTCAAACCTTCGTTTCTGAGCCATTCCTCTGAACTTGATACCCATACGGTCAAAATGTCCCATCAGGTTAGTGTTAACTAGAGAAAAGAAAACATGAGTTTAAGTCAGGATTTGACCAAATGCCGAAAGAAGAATAGAATTATTATTAATATATATAGATATATTTTTTTCTTTTTGAATAAATCAATAATGAATACTAAATAGAAATTAAAAGAATAATTAAGAGAAAAATAGAGAAATGATAATAATAATAAAATAATAAAATAACAAATTAATTTGTGGGTTGTCTCCCACTAAGCGCTTTGTTTAAATGTCGCAAGCTCGACAGAGAAACTGTTAAATATTGTCTATGAGTCCTGGGGGCGTTTCGTCTAAGTGTAGAATTTGCGAATCCTCGTTGGTTTCCGCATAGTGATAATGTTTCAGACGTTGCCCGTTTACGGTGAACGATTCTGTAGATTGTCCTTTAATTTCTACCGCTCCACTGGGAAAGATTTTAGTGATATGGAAAGGTCCTGACCATCTGGATCGTAGTTTTCCCGGGAATAATTTTAGTCTGGAGTTAAATAAGAGTACTGCGTCGCCTTGCTTGAAGATTTTCCTTGATATACGCTTATCATGCCATTGTTTTGTTCTTTCTTTATAGATTTTGGCATTTTCATAGGCGTCTCTTCTGAGTTCCTCTAATTCGTTTATGTCAAGGATTCTCTTTTCACCGGCGGCTTTATAATTCAAATTTAAATTTCTAATAGCCCAATAGGCTTTGTGTTCTAATTCTACCGGGAGGTGACAGGATTTTCCATAAATGAGCTTAAATGGGGTCGTCCCTATGGGAGTTTTATAAGCAGTTCGGTATGCCCATAAAGCTTCTGGTAATTTCAATGACCAATCTTTCCTTGAAGTGGCGACCGTTTTTTCTAGTATTTGCTTGATTTCTCTGTTAGATACTTCCACTTGTCCACTGGTTTGAGGGTGGTAAGGTGTTGCTATCCTATGTCTCACTCCATATTTAAGCAGTAGTTTTTCGAGTACCTTGGATATAAAGTGCGATCCACCATCACTGACTACTATCCTTGGGATGCCAAATCTCGGAAAAATTATATTTTTAAAGAGTCTAGTTACTACTCGGGTGTCATTAGTTGGAGAAGCTATAGCTTCGATCCACTTTGATACGTAGTCAACCGCCACGAGTATATACTTGTTACCGAAAGAGGATGGAAACGGTCCCATGAAGTCTATTCCCCACACGTCAAAAATCTCTACTTCCAAAATACCATTTTGTGGCATCTCGTCACGTCTAGATATGTTTCCCGTGCGTTGACATCTGTCACACTCCTTAATAGCCGCATGTACGTCCTTCCATATAGTTGGCCAATAAAAGCCAGCTTGTAGGATTTTAGAGCAGGTCTTGGATGTACTTGTGTGTCCACCATAAGGCGCGGAGTGACAGTGTTGGATTATATTTTCTACCTCTTCTTCGGGTACACATCGACGGAAAATACCATCGGGACCTCTTTTGAAAAGTAAGGGATCATCCCAGTAATAGTGTTTTATGTCATGGAAGAATCTTTTCTTCTGCTGGTAAGATAAAGTAGGTGGAACTATTCCGGCAGCTAAATAATTTACTAGATCAGCGTACCATGGTATGACAGATATAGCTAAGGTGGTTTCTACTTGCATGTCGGAGTTGTTCTCTTCCAAAGTAGCTATGAGTTTGTCATACGAGAAATCATCATTAATGGATGTTCTTTCTGGTTCAAGGTTCTCAAGTCTAGAGAGGTGGTCTGCTACTACGTTCTCAGTTCCTTTCTTGTCCTTGATTTCTAAGTCGAATTCTTGTAGTAACAAGATCCATCTTAGGAGTCTAGGTTTAGCATCCTTTTTTGTTAGAAGGTACCTGATAGCAGCATGATCAGTGTAAACTATTATTTTGGCTCCTACCAAATAAGAACGAAATTTATCCAGCGCAAATACTACTGCTAGGAGTTCTTTCTCGGTTGTGGCATAATTCATCTGTGCTTCATCCAGGGTTCTGCTAGCGTAATATATAACATGGAGCTTTTTATCCTTTCTTTGTCCTAAAACAGCACCTACAGCATAATCACTGGCATCGCACATTATTTCGAATGGTTCATTCCAGTCTGGTGTCTGCATAATGGGTGCGGAGATCAATGCTTGTTTAAGAGTTTGAAATGCTTTTAAACAGTTATCGTCGAATATGAATTCAGCATCTTTCATTAATAGTCCGGTTAAGGGTTTAGTTATCTTAGAGAAGTCTTTGATGAATCGTCGGTAGAAACCGGCGTGTCCTAAAAAGCTTCGTACTTCTCTCACGGTTCTTGGGGGTTGAAGATTTTCGATTACCTCTATTTTGGCTTTGTCTACTTCAATTCCTCTGTTCGAGATGATGTGTCCTAAAACAATTCCTTCTTGTACCATAAAGTGGCACTTTTCCCAATTAAGTACTAAGTTTACTTTTACACATCGTTCAAGAACTCTTTCCAGGTTTTCAAGGCATTCTTCGAAACTTTGTCCGTACACAGAAAAGTCATCCATGAATACTTCCATGATGTTTTCGAGAAAGTCGGCGAAAATTGCCATCATGCATCTTTGAAAAGTTGCAGGGGCATTACACAGACCAAACGGCATTCGTCTATACGCGAAGGTACCAAAAGGGCATGTGAATGTTGTCTTTTCTTGGTCATCAGGGTGAATTGGTATTTGAAAGAAGCCTGAATAACCGTCTAAATAACAGAAATGTGAATGTTTAGCTAATCGTTCTAACATTTGGTCAATGAATGGTAAAGGGAAATGATCTTTTCGGGTTGCTTTGTTTAGTTTCCTATAATCAATGCACATTCTCCATCCCGATTCGATTCGTTTAGTTATAGTTTCTCCTTTTTCGTTTTCAATAACGGTTATGCCTCCTTTCTTTGGTACAACGTGTACAGGACTGACCCATTTGCTATCAGATATAGGATATATAATACCTGCTTCTAATAACTTGGTGATTTCTTTTTTCACTACCTCACTTAGGATCGGATTTAGTCTTCTCTGGTGTTCCCTAGAGGTTTTACCGTCTTCTTCTAACATGATGCGATGCATACAAATAGAAGGGCTTATTCCTTTAAGATCGGTTATGTGATATCCTAGTGCGGTTGGATATTTTCTTAAGATATGTAGGAGTTTTTCTGTTTCGAGTCTTCCTAGATCTGCATTGACTATCACAGGTCGTTCAAGTTCTAAGTCTAGGAATTCATATCTCAGATTTTTGGGAAGTGTTTTCAAATCAGGGGTTGGTTTGTTAAGACACTGCGTAGGATCTGGTGTTATTGCTAAGCATTGTTTAGATTTGTCTTCTAAAAGATAGTCTGATGATTTGTCTTCTCCTGACTCTGCTTCTTTTATGCATTCATCGATGATATCCATGAAGTAACATGTATCCTCTATTGCAGGTGCTTTCAAGAATTTGGAAAGAATGAATTCAATTTTCTCTTCACCTACTTCGAAGGTGAGTCTTCCTCGTTTTACGTCTATGATTGCACCGGCAGTTGCTAAGAATGGTCTTCCTAGTATAATAGGTGTAGTATCATCTTCTCTAATGTCCATAATTGTGAAGTCAGTGGGAATGTAAAACTGACCTATGCGTACGGGAACGTTTTCAAGGATTCCTACAGGATATTTGATGGAACGATCTGCTAGTTGTACAGACATCTTGGTCGGTCTTAATTCTCCCATTTCCAGTCTCTTACATATGGATAAAGGCATAACGCTAATTCCGGCTCCTAAATCGCATAAGGCTTTGTCGATGACAAATTTTCCTATGTGACAGGGTATAGAGAAGCTACCTGGATCCTTGAGTTTAGGGGGCATGTTTTGGATTATAGCGCTACATTCGGCAGGGAGTGTAACGGTTTCACTATCCTCAAGTTTCCTTTTATTAGAAAGAATTTCTTTTAAGAATTTAGCATATGAGGGCATCTGCGTAATAGCTTCGGTAAATGGAATTGTAACGTTTAATTGCTTAAGGAGATCAACAAATTTTCTAAATTGACCTACATCTTTGGTTTTAACAAGCCTTTGAGGGTAAGGTATAGGTGGTTTGTAAGGTGGTGGAGGTACATAAGGTTCCTTCTTTTCTAGGGTATCCTTATTACTCTCTTCCTTTTCCTTAGGTTCACTTTCCTCAGTAGATTTCTTAGGGTTTTGGTTTTCTATCCTTGGATCAGACGGTCCTTCCACTTCCGTTCCACTTCTTAATATAATTGCATGAGCTTGGCTTCTCGGATTAGGTTGGGGCTGTCCAGGGAATGTACCGGTTGGTGCAGCAGTAGGTGCTTGTTGTTGAGCTACTTGAGATATTTGGGTTTCTAACATTTTGTTATGGGTAGCCAAGGCATCTACTTTGCTTGCTAGTTGTTTAAGTTGTTCGCCAGTGTGTATGTTCTGGTTTAAGAAATCTTTATTGGTTTGTTGTTGGGAAGCTATAAAGTTTTCCATCATGATTTCCAAGTTGGATTTTCTAGGGGTATTATTGTTAGGATTTGGTTTCTGATATCCCGGAGGTATAGATGGGGTTTGATTCGGAGACTGTCCAGGTGCGTATAAAGCATTATTACTCTTATATGAAAAGTTTGGATGATTCTTCCAATTTGGGTTATAGGTATTCGAATAGGGGCTTCCTTGAGCATAGTTTACTTGCTCTGTTTGGATTCCAGTCAAGAGTTGACATTCCGCAGGAGTGTGGCCTTGGATTCCACAGACCTCGCAATTCTGAGTTATAGCAACCACGGCGGTTGGTGGTGATACGTTTAAACTTTCAATTTTCTGGACCAAAGCATCCACTTTTGCATTGACGTGATCAAGGTTACTTATCTCGTACATGCCAGTTTTCGGTTGAGGTTTTTCCACTGTTGTTCGTTCGGTTCCCCACTGATAGTGGTTTTGGGCCATGCTCTCGATAAGCTGGTAAGCATCAGCATAAGGTTTGTTCATTAGTGCACCACCTGCAGCGGCGTCTATTGTTAACCTTGTATTGTATAAGAGACCATTATAAAATGTGTGAATTACTAACCAGTCTTCCAAACCATGGTGTGGGCAAAGTCTCATCATGTCTTTGTATCTTTCCCATGCTTCGAAAAGAGACTCGTTGTCTTTCTGTTTAAATCCGTTTATCTGGGCTCTTAACATAGCTGTTTTGCTTGGCGGAAAATATCGGGCAAGAAAAACTTTCTTCAACTCGTTCCATGTGGTGACTGAGTTGGAAGGAAGAGATTGAAGCCATCTTCTAGCGCTATCTCTTAATGAGAAAGGAAAAAGACGAAGTCGAATTGCCTCTGAAGTGACACCATTAGCTTTAACAGTATCAGCATATTGAACAAATACGGATAAATGAAGGTTTGGATCTTCGGTAAGATTTCCAGAGAATTGGTTCTGTTGCACAGCCTGCAACAGTGAAGGTTTAAGTTCAAAGTTGTTTGCTTCGATTGCGGGCGGAGCAATACTTGAATGCGGTTCATCTTGCGATGGAGCGGCGTAATCTCTAAGAGCACGAGCTGGTTCTACCATCTCGGTTAAAGAAGGAAAAATGTTTTTGATATCAGGAAGGTTTATAGGAGGGAGATTGTTTTCAGCACGATATTCCCGAATTCGTCGTAAGACTCGGAGATATAGTTCGATATCGTTGATTCGTAAATAGAGCGGTTCGCCTTGAGAGCGAGTGCGTGGCATACAAATCAACGAAAGAAAGAATAGAAGGAAAAAGAAACCTTAGTCTCTACAGCGTAACGGAAGAGTTACGATATCGATTGAATAAAAGTCCCCGGCAACGGCGCCAAAAACTTGATCGCTCGACTGTGTGAGTCGAGAATGGGATACAAACTGCAAGTGCACAGTTCTATCGCGTAGTTTTAAAAGATATCGATCCCACAGGGACTTATGAATCGATGTACCGTTATCTAAGGTTACTACGTAAATCTAAGGTGAAAATGTTTGATTGTTTGGGGAAGGGAGCTAAGAGCTAAATTAATATCTAGATTAAATATCAATAAAACGGATATCGGTATGTAGTTCGTCAAAACTAGGGAATCAATTCCTTGTCGGTCTCTCGGTTTTAAAATAAATCGTTTCGACTAACTTTATTGGTTAAAGGTTTTATCTCAAACTCTCGCTCTGTTGAAGAAACCATGATCTTATGTTAATGTTGCTGTCACTTATAATTAAGTCAAAAATCATATTTTGAAAACAATAAAGTTGCAGAAACTCTTTTTAAGAAAATACTGACCGTTTTAAACACCCTTATCTCAAACTTTCGCTCTGTTGACTTAGGTTATACAATTAAATCTAAATGCTTAACTCTCGTCCTCACATTCAATCTTTAAAAATACTTTTTGGAAAAAGGTCAGAATTTAATTAATTCTAAAACTTGCTCTCGCCCTGAGATAGATTTAATGACTAACTTACACTGTCCAGTTAAAACCTCAAACTCTCGCTCTGTTGGTTTCAACTTCTTTATGTCTTTTACTTTTGTAAAAAATCTTGTTATTAAACCTGTAAGTTAAGACCATAAAAAGATTGATTCTAATTTTAAGTTTGAATAGACCGACTTAGTTTTGATCCCTCTTTCTGCTTACTTTACATACCGATACCTAGGCAAATTAGCCAGACATGCTAAATAAATAAGAATCTATATCATGCATAAACAGACTCATTCCAGGCATGCAATGTAAATAAACAGTAGAATAAAGCATAAAAATTAAATAACAATTAAAGAACCTGAATGCGTAATACAATGGTCTTGAACACTCCACCACAAGCCGGTAGGATTTGTTCTTCGATTCTTCAATTAAACAGTAATTTAAATCAAGGAAATAAAAAAAACTCGAAAATAACGTAAGGTTAAATCCGGTATAAAGTTGCCCAGTAGTTTCCGGTGTAGAAACTACTACGCGAAAAATATCTAAAAGCTAAGAACGGGGAAAATAAATTGCAAGGGAAAAAGAAAACAAAGCTTGCAAAATAAAATAAATAAAGTGAACGATGCTGGAAAGGAAGAAAAATAGGCAAAGGCGTGAAAAAAATAAATTTGGCAGAGCTTCCGCAAGACTGAGCGTGCAAAAACTGTGTGTCTGGAAGTTCCCAATTTGCTGCTATTTATAAGCTGCTGGTGTAACCACTTTTCAAGGGTTTCCGCGTGCATGGTAGTAGGCTTCCGAGGGTTAAGCGTGAGTGGAAGTGGGCTTCAACGTGGTCAGTTGAGTTCCTTGCGCCAAAAATATAGAGGACTGGTGTGACGTTCGTCACACCATGTGTGACGTCCGTCACAAGGCTGCTTCGCGTGACGCTCGTCACGCGTCCTGTGACGTCCGTCACAGGCACAGCATTGGTGACTTGTGCGCTTTGGGCTGGGCTTTGGCCTTTGGTTCCTTTTCTCTCCTTTTTGTTGCTTTTTACCCCTCCTTTTCTTCCCTTTTTCACTTTTGCTTCAAAATGGGTACCTGATATAAATAGAAAAGAAATACTGCATAATATCTGATAAAATGGGATAAATTAGCGTAAATGATAAAATAATTTAATTGAATTAAGTCTTAAAAAGCGATATAATTTCGTGTTATCAATTATGTAGGATTTTTCCAGGATGTCAGACCCGATGTCATGACATCCTGTACACAGAACATTCAGTATGAATGTCTGGTGTTTTATGATTGCACAATTAATGGAAATCTTTGGATGATTGAAGATATGGCTAGCTGGCGCATTCAATCATGGATTACAACCAGATTTACTTTTTTCCAAGGAGATCTAAACAGTTGTTATAAAAAGATTTGATTGGAAAATAGATTTAGGGTTTTCAAGATGTCCAAGCCCAACTGGATGCTTCTATAAAAAGGGACTTAGAAAACCTGTTTGAACACACAACCAAGACTGGGCGAAATATAGAGAGAGAGCTAGGGTTTGTGTCTGTTTAGTCGTAAGACTTGTAGGTCATTCAAGTCATCTATTGATGATTGAATTGGACTGATTTGTGGTTGTAATTTGTCACTCTAAAGCTGTTAAGCAAGAGTGTGTATCTTCTTGATCAAAGTTGTGAAGCAAGATCAAGGGTGTGTCTTCTTGATCAAAGCTGTGAAGCAAGATCAAGGGTGTGTCTTCTTGATCAAAGCTTTGAAGCAAGATCAAGATTGTGTCTTCTTGATTGAAACTGTGAAGTAAAATCAAGAGTGTGTAATTGAAAAGTATTTTCTTTTCACAAGGGATTGTTGTTTAAAATCACTGGTGTGTGATTGTAAGGGAAGTGAGTGGGTTCTCATATCTAAGAGTGCTTAGGTAGAAGTTGCACGGGTAGAGATTAGGTGAGAAAGACTGTAACTTGTTGAAGTGTACGGATAGTCTTTGAACTAATTCTATTTTAGTGAATTTCCTTCCTAGCTTGGTAGCCCCCAGACGTAGGTGAGTTGCACCGAACTGGGTTAACAATTACTTGTGTTTTTCGCTTTACCATTCTGTTTTTGTTTGTCCATTGTGTGTTAACAGATATTAGTGTCGTAACATTACCTTCGACATCTTATATCTGATACCAGAATTTCAATTGGTATCAGAGCATGCATCCTGCTCTGGTTTTGGGTGAGATCTAGGGGCAACACTTTCTGGTACAATGGAGAGAGATGGAGGATCTGTTCATAGGCCACCAATTTTGGATGGTTCTAACTATGACTATTGGAAACCTCGAATGGTAGCGTTTCTAAAATCCCTTGATAACAAGGCTTGGAAAGTTGTGCTAACAGGATGGGTGCATCCTGTCATTACTAAGGAAGGAGAAGCCACCACTGAGAAGAAGCTTGAAGAACAATGGTCCAAGGAGGAGGATGATCTTGCTCTTGGAAACTCTAAAGCCTTGAATGCAATATTCAATGGGGTAGACAAGAATATTTCCAGGCTGGTAAATAACTGTGAAGTGGCCAAAGATGCTTGGGACATTCTCAAGACCACTCATGAAGGCACCTCTAGGGTAAAGATGTCTAGACTTCAGCTGCTCACCTCCAAGTTTGAAAACTTAAGGATGAAAGAAGATGAAAACATTCATGAATTTCACATGAGTATCCTTGAGATTGCTAATGCTTCAGGAGCCCTGGGAGAGAAGATGACAGATGAAAAACTGGTAAGAAAAATACTTAGGTCACTCCCTAAGAGATTTGCAATGAAGGTGACTGCCATAGAAGAGTCTCAAGACATCTCCAACATGAGGGTAGATGAGCTAATTGGATCCCTCCAAACCTTTGAGATGGGATTGAATGATGGAACTGAAAAGAAAACCAAGAGCATTGCCTTCATATCCAACACAGAAGAGGAAAACAGTCAAGATATGGATAGAGAATGGGCCAATGAAGTTGCAATGCTGGGGAGACAGTTTAACAGATTGTTAAAGAAAATGGATGTAAGATCCAAGGCAAGTGTCAAGAACATCTCATCAGACATCAGCAATGGAAGAAGAGTAAGGCCAAAGGAGAAGCCCAAAGAAGGAAAAGAAGTAAAGTGCTATGAATGTGATGGGTATGGACACATTAGAACAGAATGTGGAACCTACCTCAAGAAGCAGAAGATGAGTCTTGCTGCCACCTGGTCAAATGAGAGTGATACAGAGGAGGCTGCAAATCTTGGGATTGCTTTGACAGGAAGATGGGGATCTGATGAAGACTCAAGTGATGGTGAAGTAACCTTTGAGGAATTGGCCTCTACCTACAGAGAGTTGTGTCATAAAAGTGTAGAGCTGAGCAAGCAGGTTTTAAACTAGAAGAAAGAAATAACTCAACTTGAAAATGAGAAGGTAGAATACTTGGAAACCATCTCCAAATTGAAAACAGAAGTTGTGGGTCTGAAGGACAAGCTAGATGAAAGTCAACAAGTTGAGAGCTGGAAGATAGTACAACTGGAGAATGAAAAGGCAGAATAGGTGGAAACCATCTTCAAGCTAAAAACTGAAGTCATGCTCTTAAACTCAAAACTAGAAGAGACAACCAAGTACGTAAGGATGCTAAACAATGGATATGACTCCTTAGACAAGATTCTCCAATCTGGACTAATCACAGGAGCCAAATCTGGAATAGGATACCATAAACCTAAGGCTGAAAGTAGTTACACTTGTTGCAAACCTCAAGTTAAACCTAAATATAGCAAGAGTAAGAGCAGTCCTAAGATGTCACACCATCAGAAGAGAAAACAGCAGAAAGGCAAACATCAAAGGTGGAGATGTCATTACTGTGGGAAATTTGGACACTCAAGGCCCTTCTGCTATAAGCTGCATGGTTACCCTACCCCTGTTCATCAACAGACTCACTATCAACCCAGACCCAAACAGCACAGGCCTATCAACAAGAAGCAATGGGTTCCTAAGACTAATGTTACAAGTCTAACAGCTCACAAAGAAGAGTGGTATTTTGATAGTGGATGCTCTAGACACATGAGTGGAAACTCAGACTTGATAACTGATCTTCACCCTCATGACTTAAGCTATGTAACCTTTGGTGATGGAGCAAAAGGTGAAATAAAGGGGATAGGCAAGCTTGAGATGTCCTAGAGCTCCTAAACTTGACAATATTCTACTGGTCAAGGGCTTGACTTTAAATCTAATAAGCATCAGTTAGCTAGGGGATCAAGGTCTGAATATCATCTTCACTAAAACTGAATGTATGATTGTTAACAAAGACAGTGAAGTAATTATGAAGGGAATAAGGACCAAAAAAACTGCTACATGTGGAGCTCTCAAATGGATGACCCCTCTAAGATGAGTACAGTTGCAGGAAGAACCTTCAAGGGAAAGGAAAAATGTCAGACAAGGATATTACACCAGAAGCTAAGACCTAACCTCAAGGAAGAGAAGGTCATGATGGCCCAAACACCTGAACATATGACTGGTGGTATGAAGTCTGAAGGTAGTGAGAGCTTTGCTGGAACTGAGACACAAGGGACTATGTGTGCAAAGAAAATTGAGATAAAAAGGATATCAGATGAAAACAACAATGCTCAACCAGGTTGGATGAAATTATGATAATTATATACAATGTCACACTCGATGCTATGACATTGTATTATGACAACCTGTATGGTACACCTATGTCCAAAGACCATATTCAGCACAGCTGGACCAAGTACATTATTTGCTTTCATCACTCATGTAGAGAGTATGTGGAAAACAAACGCATAGTTCTACAGCATGAAATGCAACTAGCCAACATGACTGCAAGGGATTTGTATGATGTCCAACTGAAATATGAAAAGGGAAATTAGGGGCTTGGTTTCTTGAGAAAATATGGCAATTAATGTGGAGTGGAAAAGGTAACAAAAATATTTTCTGCCCAATGAAAAGAAAAAGCCACATTAATAATGAATCATCTCCTAGTATTGGAAATAGTATCTATTTCATTTGCACGCTCTGCCTGAACACAATTCTTTCCATCTTCATCAAACTAATCAGAGAACCTCTGCTAGGGCAAAGAAAGTTTCCTCAAAAGTTCAACAACATGTCTCAACATCCATCAACATCTAGCTCAAAACCCTTTCATACTAGAACTTCCTCCATGGAATTTTTAGATGAAGATTTGATGGACGTGACTCCTCTGCGTATGATACCAGGTGACGTTCCAGGCTCCCCTTCCATGGCTGGAGCTAAGCAAGGTAACACTCCTGAAAAATCGCCTGATAAAGAGGACATGCACTCTACTGATCGCATCATAAGAAACCTAGTTACTAGGATACTGAATGAAGAGCATGGAGTCAAGGACATTTTTACCCCTCTGTCCAGAAGGGACTCCTCTCCTGAGGTGGAAACACAAGCTGAGAAAGATGATGACTCATCTAAAACAGAAAAAGGAAGTAGCTGCTAAGGGACTATGTTCTCTTGGAAAAAACTTACCTAGTATGTCCCCTGATACTGCTCAGGACATTGAGGAAGAAAGGTCTGAGGAAGAAGATGACACGTTGTTCAATCTTGAGAAAACAAGTGTAGCTAATAGACTGAGAAAAAGGAAGAGTGTGGCTGAGATAAGGACAGGTAGGAAAGAGAAAAGGGTTGCTGGTATAGGTCCCTCCAAATCTTGGAGTAAAGTAGAGGTCAAGAAGAAGAAAGAAAGTGAGAGTTCTGAATCTGATGAGGATGTCGAATACGATGTCTCAGACATCCCCCCTGTTAAAAGGAAGTCTGTAAAGAAGTCCCTAAACAAAGTGGTTGTTGTTCATCTTGACAATATCTCTTTTCACGTAGAAGATGGTGCTGCCAAATGGAAGTTTGTGACTCAAAGAAGGGTAGCAGTTGAAAGAGAATTGGGAAAAGAGGCAGGTGAAGTAAAGGAAGCACTACGCCAAATAAGGGAAAAGAGGGCGCTTATTTTGGCCTATAACAACGCTTTTAAGCGCCCTCTAAAGTGGCGCTGGCATAGGTAAAGACAACGCTTTGTTTTCCTGGAGAAAGCGCTGTCTAAAGTGGCCACATTATAGTGCACTTTCAGAAAAAGAGCCCTCTGGAGTGGTCCATAAAGGGACACCTTAGAGGGCGCTTTCTGGAAAAAGCGCCCTCTAAAGTTGTCAATGTAAAGTGTTTAGAGGGCGCTTTCAGGAAAAAGCGCCCTCTAAAGTTGTCAATGTAAAGTGTTTAGAGGGCGCTTTCTGGACAAAGCGCCCTCTAAAGTTGTCAATGTAAAGTGTTTAGAGGGCGCTTTCTGGACAAAGCGCCCTCTAAAGTGTTAGTTATTTTAAAAAAAATTGTTTGAAAAACAGTGGATATTTAATTGGTAACCTGTTCGCATGCTGCAAAAGTGTAAAATTCATATTGATTTCATCCTTTAATCCAATGTTATACACCATTAATCCATTGATATATACAACATGAATCCATTTATATACAACATTAATCCTCCATATATACAACATTAATATATGATTCTTTGATCAACAATATACAACAACATATTCATGATTTAGTAAAAGTACAACAACAATATACAACATATATACAACAACAGCATACAACAACAACATTCCATACATATATGTACAACAATATACAACCTAGCTATATGATTCTTTGATCAACAATGAATTAACACAATTCATCCTTCATTTCATCCAAATGAGCTCTTGAGTAAGATTTGTATTCCTCAAAGTACTACAATTAAGAGAATAAAACATATTCATGATTTAGTAACAAATTAGATGAAATATCCGATAATATTAAAATAAACCCTAAGTTATTATTCCATACCATTTTTGGGATGTCTATACGATTCAACGCAACGATATCTCTCATAAATCTCAATACAAAAAATCCGCAATCGACCGAATTATTTTGCTGAGGACACTACACAGAAAAACAAACAATATATATATATATATAGTTAATTTCTTACAAACACTATTATAAGCAAAAAAACAAACACTATTATAAGCAAAAATAAGATACTTAATATATACCTGAACTCTGACCCAGGTAATGTCCTTCCTATTACGATAATTCTTTTTCGATCTAAATTTTATTATTGCCCTAACAAAATAAAAACGTATATTGAGATCAATCTGACAGACATAATTAAATATACAAATACACACGAATATTTAGGGGAATTTCACTTACGCGTCAACCGTCTTCTTCATACTCGAATATTTACTCCAATCACCCGATAACGAATCGAGATAATACACTATTAGTCTCGAAAGATCCATAGCAACCAACACCCAGTGACCACTGTAAAATAAAACAAAAATTTAGATGAATGAAAATTTTCTACGTAAAAGATATACATAGATTAGAATGAAATTATTAGAAAGAAAATCTAACCCGTTGCCAGAATTAAACGGTAAAAAATACAAACTGGGTGTAGTATTATCGTCGGCCGCCATGAATCTATCGACTAGATCATTCTTTACGGATGTTGGATTTTTCGTTATTAACGTTGCGTTGATACGGGAAGCAGCAATAAAATTGAAACGGTTACACAATTCAGTTCCCCGCATCAATGTTACATACATATACCTTAAATAGAAACATAATAAACATTAGACTACTCATTGAAATGTGTAAATAAATTGTTCAACTAAGTAAATTATAGATTGATCGGAGTACCATATGTATGTATGAATGACAGCGATGCCCAATTACGTCGTGTTCAAAAAGTTGTTGCATGTCCTCCTTTGCAATTATTTCGAAATGAGCAGCTCCGAAAACACCTTCATCAAAATCTATACTACGAATGGCCCCGTGCATAATATCGGACTCATCCACCATTTTCTCAAGACGCATCATAATTTGAGATTTTGTCCCGGACGTCGTTGGAATATCCTTAGCAGCGCTTTTCAACTTTCGACCGGGAACCTAAAAATTCATATAAAATAAATCATGACTTTTTGTGATGCAACAGAATCGTTGCGTATATAATTCAATGGGTATATATATTTGTACCTCTTTTTGAGATGCAACCGACTCGATGCGTCTTGAAATCCCTTTACCAACTTTATGTGTGGGTCTTGTAGGAGTCTAACATTACCATGTAATAAGGATTGATTAAATATCATAATTGTAGCTGAATTGAAATGTGAATACTAAATATTCATAATCATTTAGAACATATATACCTCGGCATCAGGGAAAATTAGATCTGACGGCCAACCAACAAAGGATTCGACTGCATCTCGCATCAACGTTGTCTCTGAAACAACGTCAGGTAATGGTAGAAGGGCGTTCGTATCTAATACAAGGTCAACCGAAACTTTCATATATCCCACCGGGAGGGGATTATGGTGAAGTAATTCACCCGAAGTATTGTGCACTTTTCCCTTGCCAACTATGCGATAAGTTGGTGACGATAGATACAGCTGACAAGGTGAAATGCCCTAAACCAATAATAAATGTTATTGTTAACGTGTATATGTGTCAAGTAAAAAAGTGCTATTTTAATTTCATAATAACATATATAATTACCTCGGGAAATTTCGGTTGACAATTGATACTAGCTCGGTCACTAGTAGCTTTTGCCTCGGAAGCGCACCTTTCCTCTCTATACCTTGCATTCTCGTTTTGCAGTTGGAGTACTTGTGCCCTTAACTCCGCCAAGGTCTCCATCACATCTTTGTTGGTAGGATTTTTTGTTTTTGGTTTTCTATAAAATGACGACGGAGTCACACCAAAACCCTTACCCCTCACACGACTGGAATACTCAGGAACATTTAGTACTCGACTAAGTACGCTCCTGCAATCCTGGACCTCGGTTGAAGGTAAGGTTTGGGATAAAGTCTCCTGAAATATTATTAGAGGAGATTAAAAATGAATTATATGTCTAACAAAATTTTCGATATAATTAAAGAAATAATGTTACATATACTTACACATTCGTCATAAACATTTTGGACCGCTTCAACGACAGCCCCATCCTTCCCAACCCGAGCAGTCTTCCATAATACGTGCTCCGGAAGAGATGTTGCGTCACTTTTCTCCTCGGCTAGCTACACATTGAATTAGATTATAAGATCATCAATTATAACATATTGTGACAATGTATAAGCTCATAGCATTTGAATATACTCATAATTCTTTGTTGTAACCGTGCATATCCCGTACGCCCTTTTTTGTACGGATACGCGGGTTTTGATGCCCTTTTCCGATTTTTGTCGCTTACTTCCTGGATAAAAAAGTTTAAGGCATATTAGAACCAAGTAACTTAACAATTGTATAATACCATAATTAATAGACATTACATGGAATTTTTCGTTTCTTCGTTTGGCGACAAAGTTATCCCATTCATCGGCTGAAATAATCTCGGCATACTTCATTGGCCGTTCTGCTTCAACAAATTTTCCTTCCTCATCCTTGAGAAATTTGTTGGACAAAAAGGATCGAAATCCTCGGAGTCTTTTTCCGGCCAATTGAATACAATATTTTTGCCGGCTTTCATCGATGTGAAAGGATCTCTAAAAAACATACACATGGAGTGTGTTATTATAAAGTAATGTTATAACAATATATGGTCAACAAATAGTCAACAAAAAAAACATATAACAATATATGGTAAGTACCTGTATCTCCGACCATATTTTTTCTTTGCCAACCTTCAAGTTCGGACTTCTCCAATTATCACATGTAATCGGAATATGTTGTCGAACAAGGAAACCAATGTAACTTGCCAACATTGAACCTTTAGGCTCAATTAGTTGGTCTTCAGCACTCCAATGTACTTCAAATTTTACACCCTTGTCTCTTGCACGAATGATTGACTTCATAACAGTCAATCCTCGTTTGATTTCTTTTTCAACATTGTTACGTGATCCATTCGCGTCATGGGTATCGTCTTGGTTAGCCATTTTATCTGTAATATAGAAATGATTCAATAAGACCCAAGTAAGACAATGATTCAATACGTGAACACATTCATATACCTTCCATTTCTCTCATGTTACAACAATCTAAACTCTTTTTTTTTATCATTATTGAATACAAACTCACACACACCTACTGCATGCAAAAGACCAATGCAAACTTATGGTGTTTGGAACATGAACAAACTTGCATCCATAATCATCAAACTTCCAAGCACAAGCTCAAACACACTTCAAATGATATCAGTTTTCAATCAGAAATAAAAAACTCAGTTTGCCCTAAACAACATTAATCAACATAATGCACAAAATGTAAAACTAAGTTTAGAAAATGCCCTAATCAAACACATGAAGAAAGTGAACGGTAACGATGGAGAAGAGAAATACCTTCAAGGTGACGGTAACGATGGAGAAGAAAGTGAACAGTGACGGTGGACGCAGATAACTCAGTGAACGTGAACGCAGCAGTAGAAAAAGGCGACGGTGACGATGACGGTGAGGGAGGGAGAACGAACGGAGGACGAGAGTAATCGCAGTAGAGAGTAATCGCAGTAGAGAGAAAACCCAGTTACATAAACGAAATAGCTTATAGAGAGGGAAAATAAAGAGACATGCGGTATATGTTATAATTTTAATGTTTACTAAAGGGGACCTTAGAGGGCGCTTTTGTAAAAAAAGCGCCCTCTAAAGAGGGCCTAAGAGGGCGCTTCTGAAAGCGCTCTCTAAGGCTTTCCAAAAGCGCCTTCTAAACTGGAAATGTACATGGACTTAGAGAGCGCTTTTTTAAAAGCTCCCTCTAAGGGTAACCTTAGAGGGCGCTTTAGAGGGCGCTTTGTTACAAAAGCGCCCTCTAAAGGGGGCCTAAGAGGGCGCTTCTAAAAGCGCTCTCTAAGGCTTTCCAAAAGCGCCTTATAAACTGGAAATGTACATGTACATATAGAACGCTTTTTAAAAAGCGCCCTCTAAGGTTACCCTTAGAGGGCGCTTTCAATAAAGCGTCCTCTATTGGTGTCCCTCCATTTCCTCATTATTTTTTCGCTTCACTTTAGAGTGCGCTTTGTTACAAAAGCGCCCTCTAAAGTGCGCTGTCTATTCCAATAGTATGCTCCTTATTTTTTTCTCTTCACTTTAGAGTGCGCTTTTGTAATAAAGCGCCCTCTAAGGGGCGTTGTCTATTCAAGTTTTTGGCGTAGTGAAGTCATGGAGTTGATTAAAGTTGTTGGTCTTATGAAAACTGTGACTGCTCTGCCCTAGTGCTATGAGGGCTTGGTCAAAGAATTCATTGTGAACATCCCTGAGGAGATTTATGGAAAAAAACAGCAGGGAAGTCTGCAAAGTTTTTGTAAGAGGTAAGTGTGTGAAACTTTCACCTACCATCATCAACAAGTTCCTAGGGAGAGGAACTGATGGAGGAGTAGATCTAGAGACCACAGACAATGAGGTCTGTAGAATTATTACAGCTGGCCAAGTTAAGGAATGGCCTAGTAGGAAACATCTATCAGCTAGTAAACTCACTGTTAAATATGTCATTCTGCACAAGATTGGTTCAGCAAATTGGGTTCCTACTAATCATGTCTCTACCATCTCCTTTGTTCTTGGAAGAATTACTCATGCAATTGGAACCAAGATAAACTATGATTTTGGAAAGTTTTTATTTGACCAAACCATCAAACATGCCTCCCCAAATGCTGTGAAGTTACCCATTGTCTTCCCATCCATTATTTATGGTATTATCTTAAGTCAACAACCAGGCATACTCAATACAAATGACATGCCAAGCAGAAGAAAAACCCCTCTATCCATTCATTATAAACTGTTTGAGGGAAGTCATATAAATGATGTTGTTATGACATCTGTCAGAAGAGAGCCTACATCTCAAGGAAGCCTAATTGGTCAATTGAAAGATACCTGCAAGGAATTTGAGAAGGGTATGAAGGTGGCAAAGGCAAGAAAAGAAGCTTTAGAAGCTCTTATTTGTAGCCTGGAAAAGGAGAAGTTAGAGAAGGCTGGTAAGGATTCAGATGGAAAAGCACAATCCAATGGCAGCTCTGGAAGCTCTGAGGGTTTTGAAGATGAAGATGAAGGTGAAGGTGATACTTCTTCTTCTGATTAATGGTTCCTGCCTGAATTGAAGACTGGGAGGTGTGGTGAAAGTTGGGTTGCTGTTTGGAAGGCTGTTGTCTTGATTGTTTTTTGTGATTATGTATTTTGTGGCAGTCCTTATTGATGCCTGTTATGTAATATTTAGGGCTCTTAAGGAGTTCCTTGGATTTGTTCATTGTCTCAGCTTTCAGCTGTGTATAATGATGGTGTGTACTTCCTGAATATTTTGTTTTAACATGCTTAATGTTATAACATCTGATCTAACATTCTCTGCTAGGCTAATAGACATTTATTTTGTCTAATTGGTCACCTTTGGTCAATTTTGACTAAAAAGGGGAAGAAGTGCTTGATATGGAAGTTGATGTGGAAGTTGTATGTGGCTGGACAGAAGGACAGCTATTATTGGAAGAAGTGCACAGGTGCTACAACAGAATGTTGTTCTGTTTACAGATGTCAAACAGGATGTCTGATATGGTGCACAGGTGTTGATGTTGAAGTATATGTCAGTATGACATTCTGGCTGGTACAGGTGCTGGAGTTACAGTAGCTGTTATTTGATGAATGCACAGATTTAGGGGGAGAAGAAGTACCCTTGTGCATTGTACATTTGTGTGTCTTACTAGTTGCATCCATAACTAGTAATTCTGTTTGTTGCACAGATTTAGGGGGAGGAGAAGTACCCTTGTGCATGTGTGTATTACTAGTAGCCATAGCTAGAAATTGTTTTGCTTCTGCTGTTGTTTAAACTTCTGATAAGTTGTTTAACTGATGATAGTTTACCTTGTGAACAAAAAGGACAGATATATGTTTTAGCCAAAATTTGCCAAAGGGGGAGTTTGTTGATTCTAAGTGTTGGCAGCAATTTTGGTAAAACAAAGAGTGTTCACAAGATGTTATGTGTGATGTCTTAACATGAGATATCCTATGTACCTGCTGGAGTTTAAGAACATGTGCATGCAGGATTGTTTCAGAATGCCACATACAATGTCATGGCTTCTGATATTGGATGTACCTGCTGGAGCTTAAATGAAAGACATGTTTATGCAGGATTGTTTCAGATGACATACACAATGTCATGACATCTGATATGGCTGTACCTGCTGGAAATTATAAAAGGAATTATTGGATTATGCAGGATTTTTCCAGGATGTCAGACCCGATGTCATGACATCCCGTAGACAGAACATTCAGTATGAATGTCTGGTGTTTTGTGATTGCACAATTAATGGCAATCTTTAGATGATTGAAGATATGGCTAACTGGCGCATTCAATCATGGATTACAACCAGATTTACTTTTTTCCAAGGAGATCTAAACAGCTGTTATAAAAAGATTTGATTGGAAAATAGATTTAGGGTTTTCAAGATGTCCAAGCCTAGCTGGATGCTTCTATAAAAAGGGACTTAGAAAACCTGTTTGAACACACAACCAAGACTGAGCGAAATATAGAGAGAGAGCTAGGGTTTGTGTCTGTTTAGTTGTAAGACTTGTAGGTCATTCAAGTCATCCATTGATGATTGAATTGGACTGATTTGTGGTTGTAATTTGTCACTCTAAAGCTGTTAAGCAAGAGTGTGTGTCTTCTTGATCAAAGTTGTGAAGCAAGATCAAGGGTGTGTCTTCTTGATCAAAGCTGTGAAGCAAGATCAAGGGTGTGTCTTCTTGATCAAAGCTTTGAAGCAAGATCAAGAGTGTGTCTTCTTGATTGAAACTGTGAAGTAAAATCAAGAGTGTGTAATTGAAAAGTATTTTCTTTTCACAAGGGATTGTTGTTTAAAATCACTGGTGTGTGATTGTAAGGGAAGTGAGTGGGTTCTCATATCTAAGAGTGCTTAGGTAGAAGTTGCACGGGTAGAGATTAGGTGAGAAAGACTGTAACTTGTTGAAGTGTACGGATAGTCTTTGAACTAATTCTATTTTAGTGAATTTCCTTCCTGGCTTGGTAGCCCCCAGACGTAGGTGAGTTGCACCGAACTGGGCTAACAATTGCTTGTGTTTTTCGCTTTACCATTTTGTTTTTGTTTGTCCATTGTGTGTTAACAGATATTAGTGTCGTAACATTACCTTCGACATCTTATATCTGATACCAGAATTTCACTAACGTTGTGGTGTATTATATTCAACTGATATATCATGTTGTGCTTAGTACTGACTGGTATGACTAGTACTAATTGGTGTGATTGGGACTATATGTTCTGATCTGATTCTATGTGCTCACATGCTGAAGCATCTGGCCCTTGTGTGAGCTGACTTATGTGTTAGTAGTAGCTTCTAAACTTTGACTACTGACTACTAACTATGTGTTCGTGCATGATTAACTCATCTTGAATTATAGCATGAATGACTATTTTGAAGCACTATGTGTGTAGCATTCTCATGTGTGTGTAACTACCTCATGACCTCTGACATGCAAACTCATGTGTGTGTAACTACCTCATGAATTATCTCTCGTGCTAGTGAGATGTATTGCTCTGACTTCTGTTGCCGATGTATGCTCTGATGGATATTCTTATGCTGCTACTGATGATTGGTCTAAGTGTATCTTTGATAATTAGTTGTATTTTCTGCTTTAAGAGTTGTTTTGCCAAAAAAATCAAATGGGGAGATCGTTGGTTCTTTTTGGGATTGACTCCATTATGCAAAATAACATGGAGTTTGTTCAAGTTATTCTGGTGCAGAAGGGACGCATGTTGAACAGGATGTTTCAACATATGTGCTACAATATCTGGTCTCTAACAACATACAGGTGGTATTGCAGTTTGGTTCATATTTATTATTTCCAAGATTCACTATATAATAGAAGATCTACAAGTCATGGAGAATAGTTAATTTGAATGTACTGGTGCAACTTGTGGAACACGATGTTCCAGCATCTGCAGTGCAACATCGGACTCTATCAGCAGGCTATGAGGGATGTTGTTTGGTGTGAATTATCTGATTAGATTTCAATCACATTTTAGCAATGTGTGGGTGATTTGTATGACAATTGTTGAAGATCAAATCAAATTTAAATGGATATTTGAATTTGAATTTGAATTTGAATGTAACAAATAATATCTTTTGGAGAGTTTGGTGGAGCAATCAATTCCAACAATATTCTTTATTATTCTGGACAATTTAAAACAGAGATCCATAAGGAAAAAGCCGAGAAGACGTTGTTATATAAGGATACTCAATTCTCATGTTTTACTTGAGGGTTTGCACACAAGATTAAGTTCTTTGTGTCTAGGGTTTTATAGTTTTGTATTCCACGCCAACGCTTTCACTCTTATCTTAAGGGTTAATGTTAGATCTTTGTTGTACACCACAATAAGTTTCAGTAACTAGGCATAGTTGTTGGTTTATCTTAGTTGAGTTATAAATTCAACATGTCTGTGTACACCACTCTATATTTCGGTAATTTGGCATAGTTGTTGGTTTGTCTTAGGTGAATTGTAAATTCATCAATCAATAGACTTATTATTAAGGTTGATTACTAGGGTTTAGTGGTTAAAGAAAGTGAGTGGGTTCTCATATTTAGGGGGGGGGGGGCTTAAATAGAAAGTCACTAGGATTAGGGAGAGACATAGAACTTCATAGGGTTTAAAGATTCTTATAAGACTAATTGTTCTAATTCAAAGTAGTGAATTTCCTTTCTTAGGTAGAGTGTCCCCATACCTAGGTGTGGTTTCACCGAAGTGGGTTACCAATCTCTTAGGTTATTTTATAACTTCCTGAATTGTTTACTATTGTTGTCAAACTGTTCTTAAAGTAGTTTTAGAAGTTGGACAAGTTGTCTCAACATTGTGTGTGACATCTGCACCCTCATGAACAAAATTTCAATAATAGTATAATATTCCACAAAACAAATATTTTTTATAAAATACGTAAGTTAAAAATGATACAAAAGAAAATAAGAAACGACGATGAGTCTTCAAATTACACAAACTCATTGGTCTAGTATTAGCGATGAATGAAAAAAATTGAAAAAATGTGATTTTTAATTATATATTGATTTTGTATTTTTGTTTAAAATAATACTAAAAATAAAAAATCATTAAGTCATATCAACAGATTGAGTCAACGAACTTATAGATTGAGGAATTCAAATTCAATATTAAATCAAAATAATGTGAATTATTGCAAGTTGAATTAAATATATCCGTAAATAAACGAATTTGAATAATTTTTAAATTAGTTCAATTAGGATACGTGGCTTTGCAGGTCAAACTACACCGTTGAAGATACACTTGTTTGTTGGTCTGAAATTCTGTCTTAGACTGAATAATTAAACTAATCCTATTGATTCTTTGCCAACAACAATTAGTATCGATTAGTATTTTAGAAGTTAAATTGATAGTATTTATTATAAATTATTAAATAGAATAATTCTTCAGAGAGTTAAATATGTGTGATTATTCTAGGTAAGTTGCTATCCATAGAAAAAGAAAAATTGGGTGATAGCAATGCATTAGAATAATAATTAATAGAATGCATTAATGCAATCAAACTAAAAAGGCAATATACAAGCTTTGAAGTCTTTTTCATGTCTATATCAAAGGCCTACATATGAAGGGCCCAATGGCATAGACGTTGAGAGATTTGTCTGTTGCTTGTTAGGTTCGGTCACTTGGAAGGGACATATTATGTGGGAAAAGCCTATAACCAATGACTGTTAGAGATGAGGAATGGCGTTGATATTGATATGTTTTGAAAGGAAAACCACTAATAATAAGATATGATAAATAAAATCAATTTCAAAAAGAGGTATTTGTGGTAAGATAAATAAAATCTTAAAAGAGGTATTTGTAGTAAGAGAAAGATTTGAGCTTGTTTTTGGTTCTACAGTGATATAAATTGAGTTATTTTCCAAATATTTTAATAGTTCTAAATTGTAGATAAGTTAAAAATCTTATATCCAAATTATATATATATATATATATATATATATATATATATATATATATATATATATATATATATATATATATATATATCCCACGCAGGAATAAGAATTGATGTTGATTGATGATGTTAAACTCTTAAAGTGTAGTGTTGATTTTGATATGATGTCACGATATGGACCTGCAAAATGAGTGAAGTAAAACATGGAGATCATAAAATATACCTTGAATTTCACATGTGTGTGTGATTATATATGTTGGATAAATTTCTACAGGGTTACGTATGGTTGAGCATTGGCCTTTGACATGCTCAAAATAGATTTATCCAAGGTTTGCCGATGGTTGTTAGTAGGTAAGGGTGTGCATGGATCTTAAATCAACTCAAATTAAACCATATATATGATTTGTTTTTTTTTTAAATCAGTTTACATGTAGCAATTCAGTTTCAAACCAGTTCCTTACAAAAACTTATTTTTAAAAACTAGTTTCTATCAGAACTATTTTTTTATTTTCTTAAAAAAAACAGTTTTAAAGATGAAAGTGAAAACTAAAGCTTCAAAGTAAAATTTCGTCAATTTTACAGTTAATTTGTTTCTACCGAGTCAAAGATGAAAGTGAGACTAAAGCTTCAAAGTGGAATTTCACTTGAACCTGAACACTATTTATTGTGAGAAGAGAGCTCGTGGAGGCGTTGTTGAAGGTCAAGTTCGTTGGATTTGAAGAATGATTTTTCTGATTTTATAACTATTTCGATAAATAAATCCATGATTGTGATTTAAAGAATTAAGATACAAATGAGGATTAGGGTTTGAAATTTGGAGAATGATGAAGAAGAAAGAGATGAAGAAAATTTGAATTTTTGAGGATTAAGAATTCTGAAATTTGTGTTGTGCGATTGTGTTATGGGTGATGTTGTCATACCCAAAAGTTTGTCCTACCTCTATTCAATTTTATATGTCTTATTGTTACATTCATATGCATGCACAAACCTCTTAATGATTATCCATTTAGATGAATTAGTCTTTCATATCATTTGCATCATACACAATTTTTAGTTCTAAGATTTCAGTATGAATTCAATTAGTTTGGTTTAACCTTAATATCTGGGTTATTCTCAGTACTTGATGACCAAATTGGTTTACATGAATATTAGGTTTTTGCTCTCTATATTATGGTTACTTTTGATTCAAGTCATTGATGATTGGGATAAGTAAGTAGACAAGAAGCTTTGGTTTTGGAAGGTAAAAAAGTTTCATTAACACAAGAATATTACAAGGATTTTGGCACAAGGTACATCCAAGTTCCTTCAGATTCAAGTACAAATCATTACAAGACCATTATAAAAAGACCACATGAAGAAAATTAAAAAAAAATGTTTCAGTTGACCATTCACCCTTAACATTGGACCATGACTTCTAGTGACTTTTATAAATCCATCTCACCCATATCTTAAATTCAATTCCCATTGCATTTCTTTTCAATACCTTCATCTTTCTTCATGATCAAGCAAACTCTAAAATCATGACTCCAATGACCATGTTGCCAACCCGCAAAACCATTTAAAGCAATTTCAGTATAGCCATGACAGTTCAAGATAAATAACATAAAGCAGTCATGATTAAGAGTGTGAAAAAAAACAGGTTATTCATAAGCAAATTGGTATCCAAATTGTTCCGCTTTTAAAAAACCAAACCAAATACTAAAATAAAAATTTGGATATCCATTTTTTTATCCACCACCATTACTCATTATAAAAATTTAATTTTATCATTGGATATCCAAATTTTACTATGCCTTAAATTTTTATTTTTTCTGTTTTCATATTTTATCATATTATAAATTAACTTTATATTTTATTATTTAAAATTTTATAAAAAAATTATTTTTAAAAAAAAATCTTTTCACAAAAAATATTATATTCGAAAAAACTATATTTGATATTTTTTTTCAATTAAAATTATAATTTTCTTCTAAATAAAAAAAATATATTTTTTATCAAAAATATTTTGTATTTTTTCAGTAAAAAAATTTAGATTTTTTTTAAATAATTTTTTTTAATAACTTTTTTAATTTTCAAAAAGGTTATTTTTTCAAATTTTCAGAATAAAAAAACTTTTATTTTCAGAAAAAAAAATTTTAAAAATAATAATTTTTTATTTTCGATTTTTATTTTTTTAAAATAAATTTTTTTCAGTTATTTTTATTTTTTGGAATAATTTTTTTTTCATTTTCAAAATATAATTTAATTATTTTCAACTTTTTTTTGATATTTTTTTTCTTTTTTCTGAATATTTGTTATTATTTTTATTTGTTTAATTATTTTTTGTATGTTTTTTAAATTTTAAAATAAAAAGTATTTTAAAACCTCATAAAATTTATTTATGTTTTTAAATTTAAAAATTAATATTAATTTAAAGAAAATAAAATTTAAATTAAATAATTTTGATTAAAATCAAAACCCATTTAAAACCGGTTCGAAACCGATTCAGAATTTTAAATTGATTTTTGTGAAAAGTGGTTTGGTTTAACCATAACCCTAAAAATGGATTGGTTCATACTAAATGGTATCCATGTTCATCCCTGGTCATGATAGAAGATAAGGACCAGGCAGATTAAAGGCTTATGCGTCCATCAAACAACTTTTCAGATTTAGGACATTTCATGACCATGCCTAAACTTTATCCATACTCACTAAACATTGAATTTAAGCCTTGTGAATCAACTGTACTTAGAGACATTCAGTATACCAGCCATGTTCAGATAATTCCAAATCAAATTCAAGGCCAACACAGAATACTATCAAAGTTATTCAGCACGTATCATGAAAAGGGCAAAAGCATAAAGGCCAAATTCTAGGGAAAAAATGTAGGCCATCTCGTTTCAGTACCAATGTGCATTACAATTGCCAAACCCAAAAGCAACATAAGCCTTTCAAAACAGTAAAAAAAAAAAACATTCATCAAATTCATGCACACACATAGTCATACACATATATATAACATGCCATAACTTTAAATAACATCAAATGCAAGCTGAAACACACATTCACCAACCGCCATGGCATATGCATTACCGGTTTAGATTTCAAGCAATCTTACAACAGCTCAAAGTGTCAAAGCAACTTAGCAGCAGTCACACTAACATGTCCTAGCCAGTTCAATTTAACAAATTTCTATACATCATATCAATAACATAATCTAAATTCAACATACTAATTTGTAATCCAAGTTTCAACAGCCTGCAATTTACACTTATATGGCATGCTTTAAACTAACTACTAGTATAGTGCAACAACATAACCTAACTGTACCTAGCTCTGTTACACATGGATATGCAAGTTGCCTTAGCCAACCTTTTCCACTCACTAATTGTTTTCATAACAATCTTTAGTTTAATCCAATTAATCCTTAATCCTCACCAGTTACAATGGATTTCCAGTTAGCATAGTGGTCACTAACTTTTAACTCATCCTATCTTTCATTAACTCACCTTAAAGATTCATGTAACTCAATAAACATTCAAGCATCCTAACTAACTATCAGTTTAATTTCCCTATACATTCTAACTAAAACTAACCATAACAACTAACTCCTAACAGATCCCAACTAATTAATAGAACTCCAACTTTCATTTCCAAACTAACTTCACAAAACAGTCCCTAACTGAGTTAACTTGCACTAACAGAATTAACATCTTCATCACTAACTAACTGAGTTCAAAATAACTAACTCTAACTGTCTAACTCAGTTACTAATTAGCACTAACATAAACTAATTGATTCAACAGCTAACAGAACTAACGAAATCTAACAGTATTAATAGACTTAACGAACTTACACTGTGAAGATCTAACAAAATTTAACATTGCTCTAACTGTCTAGAAGAAGAAGGAAGAATTGGAGAAGGGAAGGATTTGTAGATTCAGGAACTACCAGAATATTGGTGGTTATTCTTCGAAGTTCATCTTCATCTTCATCAATTCCTACAAAACCGGGGAGCACCTCATCCTTGTAGGTAAGACTTTCTCCTTTTCCATCCACTTGCCTTGATTCGTTGGCCACGATGTAACTTCAAGCCTCGGGAATCAAAGCCCTAACATGGTAGGCTTTGATTCCTCAAGTTCGCCATTTAATTTGTGTTTGCTTCGTTAGGGTTCATAAGAATATTTCTTCGGTTTAAGACTTAGGTTAGAAATCAAGGAAAAATAATGTGATATGATGATAAAGATGAGGGAGACGAACACGCTGGTATTAGTTTGCTTGAGGTTTGACCTCCACCACCGCCGGAGGCAACTTCTGGCGCGGCGTAGTTATTGTTTCAGATGAGGGTAGCTCATAGGCATGTTTAGGAAGAATTCTGAGCTTCTCTCCCCCTTCCACTCTTCAATTCACGGTTTGGGCCTCACACTAGACCAAGACCCACAAATTCCTATATGCACCCTGTTTTTCCCATACACACATTATACTTTAGGAAAATACGCTTGGGCCTTCTCAATTAAGGCCCAGCATCCTGTTTGCTGACCATTGCACCCTACAAACGCCTCATACCCCTCCTGAACTATGACCAACAACCACCTTCGGCCATGCGCCCCTTTTTCAAACCTGCACTGAATTGTTATACGCCCCCATGTTTACTCTATACCTCCCTGCTTTTTCTATTTTATTTTCATGCTTGTTTTCTTTTCTTTTTTTATATTTGGTGGTTAAGAATTGTTGATATTTTTACATGTTTTTTTTATTAAACACTTAGAAATGTTGTTAATATTTAACATTTAATTACAGATTAATTGGATGTTATTCATTAATCCACCATGTAATTGAAATTAACAAAAAGAGAATATTTGTTTAAAAATTAACCATTAATTTTTAGTCATTTAGATTGTAGAAATTAAGTAACATGTTCATTAGATTTTTTGTTAAAACTTAATGGTGTAGTTGTGAATTAGTGCTCATCTTAGAAGTTGAAATGCATAATTAACATCTTTAATTCCATTTCTATACTTCGAAAAAGGATGGGGTGTACGTACTTGCACACACCATTTCTCAAGTACTTGGGCTGTTGGTCGTGCTTAACTTGTGGCGCAATACTTGTCTTTCATTTAAAAACACTTAACAATAAACGAGTTTAATTCGGTCCTCTTAGGACGAAAAAGAGAAGTTATGATGAATTTTCCTTTCAGCTCCCGAGTATTCAGATTGCCGATCATACTTAGCATGTGATTAGATGCGTGTCTCCCGCTAAGTACCAATTATTAAACTCGCCTCACAAATTTCATAAACAAACATTCTTTAGATGGAAAAGAGAGGTCGTGATACGATTGTTCTTTCAGCTCCCAAGTACTTGGATTGTCGGTCGTACTTAACTTGTGGTCTGATACTTGTATCCCACTCTAAAATCAATCACAACCTATCAAATCCAGTTTTCCGCCTTAAGGAATTCAAAAATCTTTTCACAAAGGACATGTTATTTTTCGTTCTACTACAATACAAACAACGCTTAAGCCTCCCATGCGCAAGCATACAAGTAATGTTTAACTACTAGAATATGATCCAAGCGCATCCATTCTATCACAAACAAACAAATTATTGAGTCTCCCACACGCGAGCATACAAGCAACATTTAACTGCTAGAACACGAATGTTAACACCGTCCACTAAAAACAACCAATAGATCCGTATTTTCTACCACGAATTACATAAATCTGATTTCCTTATTTCACTATTAGGATACGTAGGTACGAGGGTCCGAATCCTTGGCGAGCACACTAATTAATAAACTCATTTTCCCCATTTGAGAAATAGCAAGTAACATTCAGATAACAACACTCATCTGCACAAAGAATAAGCAAAACGGTTCCCGTTGAGTACAATGGATGTGATGGGTGCTAATACCTTCCTCTTGTATAATCGACTCCCGAATTCGCTCTTGGTTGCGGAGACCATTCTTTTAGGGGTTTTATCAATATTTTCCCTTTCCTTTGGAATATATAAATTTCGGGGGCGACTTTGTATTTTTTGCGACGCGACAACTGGCGACTTTGTTGGGGAGAATGGATCTCCTAAGCGAGTCAAGCCCAGCTTTGTTCATTTTCTTTTTGTGCTTTGGGTGTTATCTTTATTCTAATTGCTTTCATTTATTTTATCTATTACTTTTCTGGATATATCTGTTGTGGGATGATTTACTATTGAGTGACGAGCCCACTACCCAAGCTTGGAGATAACACCTGAGATAGAATTGTGGTTGTGTAGTATTGACTTGTCGGACGTAGTTGTCTTGATGGTTTGGTGTGAAGACCTCACCTGGAGTATATTCCTTATGAAGTATTGTTGGATCGTAAGTTACTTTGCGATGATGATAATACTTTCAACAAGGGATTTGTGACTCTATGGACCTTTAGTAAACCCCTGGCTTTTAAAGTCGAGCGTGACCTCACTTGGAGTAGATCCCCTTGAGGGTATCGTTGGCCTGCAAATTATTTTGCAATGATTATGGTATTCTCATCCATAGATATATGACTCTAAAGAACTTCATAAAGCTTTAGAACTCACCTATGAGGGGATATGGATTTTTGTAGGAAACCTAAAACTCAACCTACCTTGAGAATCTTATGCAGATTATCCAGAATACGCTGAAGCTTTGAATCATAAAAATATGCATAACATTACATTACATGAATTTTCATTTGGGCTTTATTCTCAGGGAATCTTAAAAGATTTAAATTGTGCAGTGAGAATTTGAAAGATGGTTCTGATAGAAGAAACACACTTCCTCTCAAGTTCAAGTTACCCAAGACAGACGTCTGATAGCCTTGAGTGGAAAAATAACGTCATGCAAGAAGAAGAACTTCGTAGGAAGATATAGGCAGATATTGAAGTTATTGACCATAAGTGTTAATGTGAGGGCCTTAGTTGCTTTCGCTCAATATTATGATCATCCTATGTGTTGCTTTACTTTCCGAGACTTCCAGCTAGCTCTAACCATTGAAGAGTTTGGGAGACTTTTGGGTTGGTATCTGAAGGATCATGCTTTGTTCACAAGCATATGAGAAGATTTAATACCATAAATGGTAGCAGAAACATTTCATCTCACTATTAGAGAAGTAACACTTGGTTTGGGACCTAGAGGATTTTCAAGGAAGTTCCTAGAGGAAAAGGCTTGGGCCTTAGATAAAGAAGGAAAATATGAGTCTCTCAGTGTTGTTCTAGCTCTTCTTATCTATGGAGTCGTCATGTTCCCTAATTACGATGACTTTGTAGGTCCACCTATTATCTGTGTGTTCTTGGCTAAGAATCAGGTTTCTGCTCTATTAGCAGACATGTATTACTGCCTCCATACCAGACATGAGAAGAAAAAAGGGGTAGTCATATGTTGTGCTCCATTTTTGTATGCATAGCTTTTGTCCCACATACCTCAGAAGGGTACTTAGGTGGAGGTCCTGAAGAATTTGAAGTGGTCTCAAAAGTTGGCTTCTCTTACGCCTGATGCTTTGGTTTGGTATCTCCCTACTTGGAACATAGAAAGGTTATTACCAGTTGTGGGGAATTCCCAAATGTCCCGTTTATAGGACACGAAGTTGTATCAGCTCGGATATCCTTTGGAAGGTGAGTCCAAGACATAATCATTGAAAGACTTCGTCTTACCTGGCACGGGCACAGAGAATCTTGACTTGTTAAAAAAGGTCAAAAGAGCTTGGAGTCGGATTCATAGAAATGGAAAAGAGCTAGGTAAGAGAGATTATAAAGCAAAAGAGCCTTATTACCAATGGGTGAAAAAAAGGGTAGAAGAAGTCAAACTACCTTCGGCATCGAGGTTTCAATCACGCCTCCAAAGCCTGGGCCTATTCATGTTTCCAAGGCAGAAGCTGATGAATTGAGGGCCTCGATTGAACAGTTGACCAAAGAGAATGAAGAGTTACGATTTAAACTTAATGAAAAATCAGGGGGAAATATAAGACTCAAAAGAAATATTGAAGTTGATGCAAAGCTATTGGTCGAAAGCAGGAAAAAGGCCAAAATTGTTGAAGACCTCAAAAAAAAAATACCAAGATGGCTTAGCAGGGGTTGACCTTGGGCTGAGTTCACTTTGCAAACAGTTAGAGCAGACTAAGAAAGAACATGGCGAAGCCTACTACTTGTTCGACTTGGCTAGTGTTGAAGCGGTAAAGAGGAAAACAAAAGTAAGTATTTTTATTTTTATTAACTCCACAGGGATTAGTGCAATATCAATTTCGTTCAACGGTCCCTACGTTTCTAAGCTTGTTGAAGGGTTCGAAAGCGTATAGATGTGGAAAGTAAAACATATGCATGAGTAATTAAAGTAACGGAGAAAACTCTTTAGGAATTAATTTCTTCCACCTATTTAATATGCAAATTTACCAATCAGTTGTACACAACCTAAAACACTCATCAATATCATCATGTATCGCTCACAACAGGAATCATGCCTAAACTTTCGTTGAGAGTTTAACTGTATTGTCTAATCGACGATCTCTCAGCCTATCAAACAATACATGGCATTAAGATTTGATACTCACGCGAATGTTAAGCCTAAATCTATGTCTAAAGCTTAGCGTCTAACATAATATTATCCTAGATCTAGATTCGAAGAGTATTTCTCAGTAATAGTTCAAATCAATATATAAACAAGTAAGCAAGGATAACATCGATATAGATTCATTGTATACAACGCCATGATTAATAAATATACATATTATCAAAGTAAACTTTCATACAAAACACCAACAAGAAAGGTACAAAGAGAAGAAGTAAGATGAAGAAGAATATCTCCACGTGCCAAGAAGATTGATGTAAATCCAACTCCGAATCTTCAAGATGCAACCCCTAATGGTATTTCTAAGCTACTCTCCACAAAGAATGGTGGTGACAGAAATGGGGTTAAAAGTTCCCAAAACCATAACCTAAAAATCTGATTTGGTCCTATTTATACAAAATTGGGATTTTACTATCTCGCCCGACGACCATCACTTAAAGTGCCATCCACCTGGCTCAAATGCAGCAAACTGTCATTGGAAAATATCTACTTTCGCCCGATGAACTCATCCTCGCCCGGAGACCCCAATTTCTCCAAACCTCTCCTGACAACCATGACAAGATTTTGCCTCTGCCCCAAGTTTGGAAGGCCTCACCCCGAGCTCGCCAAAGCTCACATGGCGAGTCTGCTTCCTCTTTGTCAATGCTCTCTCGGCGAATATGCTTTATTTTCAACATTTTTCTTTACTCCTAACTTCTTGGTTTTGTGTCTTTATTATTTGGTTTCCTTCACACTTAACACACACATCAAGCATACCAAAGCCAAATTCAATATACATAACATTCTATAAAAAATCAGGGAAATTAATCATTGAAATCGCAAATTAGAGCTAAAAATGCCAAGCTTTTATGTACAAAAATAGTCAAAATTTTCACTTATCAAATTCTCCCCAACTTAAAATGTTGCTTATCCTCAAACAATGGTCAATCAAACCTAAATAAACAAGAGAAACTACCAAGCAATCATGATCAACAAGTTTTTATAAACGGAAACAAATGTACGGTTCAAACTTCAAAATTCTAAGCAAAGTAATGCTTACCACTATACTACAACGACATCATGATCATGAAACAAATTCTAAGCATAAAACATATGTCAAAATTCTAATGCAATACATATTCAAGAATGAATTTTAACACACAAATTCATCAAGGGATGAAAAACAAACACGAGGGACTTAACTCACACCCAACAATCTTGCTAACATTTAGATCAAATTATGCATTCATCCAAATAATTCATATCGAAAGCATAAAACATAAATCACAAGGACTTCAAGGTTTGTAATGTGGCTTGGGTAACAAAGAATGGTCTTATATCAAGGTAATTGAAACAAAACTTGCCTAATAAAATGAGAGTGATCATTTCTCACAATCTCAAGCATTCACAAATTTCATTCACCTTTCTCTTATTGCTCAAATGTTACACATTTTCACACAACTTATTAGCACAAAACTTTTTTGCTATTTTTTTCTTTTTCAAGTATTTTTATTTTTATTTTATCTTTTATCTTTTCTTTTTTTTCTTTCTTTTTTAAATTTTTTCTTTTTCTTTCTCAACCTCATAGCAACCAACTTTTTCTCCCCAACTTGAATACAACTAAACATTGTAATATGAATGCTCCCAAACTTTCTAAGGCAAGGGTAAAAATTCAAACCACAATTTATGGTTGAGGGTTCAAGAAAAAAATTCAAAATTCAATCTAAAATCAACAATAAACTAATTAGTTATGTAAAAGTTCCAAAAGTTAACGTCAAAATGGATCCTAACACAAGGCTTAAAGGGGGTGAGCAAATTATCACTCACTCACAAGGTAGGTTACTTTTTGGTCAAGTGGTTGTGCTCAAAATCAAATAAAATTCCTTGATCTTTTTCATGCTTTCATATAATTCAACATAAATTAAATATTAAACATAATAAAACCAAGTTAAAACAAAGATTGTTGGTATCTTGTGCATATAGTAAACAATGGAAAGTTTCCTCACATTATGTTATGATCTAAAGTGATTCAAACATAAACATGTATAGAAAAAGAATGAATAACATGAAATTTGTACAAAGCCTAAGTTTCATATTCATGTTATATTCTAGAAAGCATTAAAGATGTACCTTGATAATGTATCAAATTTTCAACTCATATCATTACCATACAATTGCAAGTTGAAATATTCAAACTTAAAATAATCACTCAATGCTTTTTCAAGTTATTTCAAAAAAAAAATTGAGAACAAATATAAAAAAAATCTATAATACAAGTATCTATACATTATACACAAATGTACAAAGCTTAAAAAAACGTAGAAACTGTTGTGATGCTTTCAATATCTAAACACCAATCCTCGGCAATGGCGTCACTTTGTTGAAGCGGTAAAGCAGCAAACAAAAGTAAATTTTGATTTTATCATCTCCATAGGATTAGTCTGATATCAATGTCGTTCAACGGTATCTACATTTCTAAGCTTGTTGAAGGGTTCGAAAGTGTACAGAAGAGGAAAGTAAAACATATGCACAAGTAATTAAAGTAATGGAGATAACTCGTCGGGAATCAATTTCTTCCACCTATCTAATACGTAAATTTACCAATTAGTTGTACACAACCTAAAACACACATCAATATCGTCACGTATCGCTCACAATAAGGTTCGTGTCTAAAGTTTCGTCGAGAGTTCAACCGTATTGTCTAATCGACGATTTCTCAACCTATCAAATAATACCAAACATTTAGATTTGATACTCACGCGAATGATAAACCTAAATCTATGTCTAGAGCTTAGCGTCTAACAGATGATTATCCTAGATCTAGATTCGAAGAGTATTTCTCAATAACAGTTCAAATCAATAGATAAAGAAGTAAGCAAGGATAACATCGATATATATATATATTCATCGTATACAACGCCATGATATTTAAATATACATACTATCAAAGTAAAATTACATAAAAAAAACCCAACAAGAAAGGTACAAAGAGAAGAAGGAAGATGAAGAATAATCTCTCCACGTGTTAAGCAGATTGATGCAAACCCAACTTCGGATCTTTAAGATGCAATCCCTAATGGTGTTTCTAAGCTACTCTCTAAAAAGAATGGTGGTGATGGAAATGGGGTTAAAAGTTCCCAAAACCATAACCTAAAAATTTGATTTGGTCCTATTTATACAAAATTGGGATTTTACTGTCTCGGCTGGCGAGCGGGGTCTCGCTCGGCAACCATCACTTAAAGTGTTATCCACTTGGCTCAAATGCATCAAATCATCATTGAAAAATATCTACTTCTCCCAGCGAACTCATCCTCACCTGGAGACCTCAAATTCTCCAAACCTTGCCCAGCGACCATGATAAGATTTTTCCTCTACCCAAAGTCTCGAAGGCCTCGCCCCGAGCTCGCCTAAGCTCGTTCGGAGAGCTTGCTTCCTCTTCTCCAATGCTCGCCTAGCGAGCATGGTTTATTTTCAAGATTTTGCTTTGCTCCTGATTTCTTGGTTTTTTGCCTTTATTATGTGGTTTCTTACACACTTAGCATACACATCAAGGATACCAAAGCCAAATTCAATATATATATATACATACATACATATATATATATATATATATATATATATATATATATATATATATATATATATATATATATATATATATATATATATATAACATTCTACAAAAAAATCAGGGAAATTAATCATTGAAATCGCAAATTATAGCTGAAAATGCCAAGTTTTTATGTACAAAAATAGTCAAAATTTGCATTTATCATCTACGAAAGAAAAGAAAGAGCAAAGAGAAAAACATGAGGCTGAGATCAAAAAACTCAGGTTATCTCTTAGGAATTCGAATACCAAGGTTGAACAAGAGCTCCATATCAAAGAAGAAGTTGTGAGAAATTCTTATATCACCCCCAAGGTGTGGAATGAGAAGTATCGGGAACCAAAAATCACCAAGAAGTGTGCCCAACATTGGAAAAAGCGGTATGAAGCCCTGAAAGAGGAAAGCTTAGGTTGGATGAATAAGAAGAAACACTTGAACAGACTCCTAGATACTTGTACAATATCTATCAACATTTTGAGTCCAGCTGCTGCTATGTACCATCCAAAACTTGACGGTTTGGTCAGGTTCTGTAATGATTTGGTTAGAGAAATACCTTAGAGGTTGGATGACATTCTAGAAGACATGGATAAGAGTAATACACATTCTATAGTGCATTATTGCGTCCATCTCTATAAAATAATGATGAAGAGGTTCAAGATTGAACTAAAAGAGCTCAAGGAATGCAAAGCCAATTGTGTCATCTGATTGTTGCTTTATACTTTCCCTGTTTTGGTTATTGTATTCTATTTCCGTCAATTGTAATAATCAGTACTCTCAAACCATGCACTCACTTCAGTGAATAAAAAAGCTTGACTTGCTTACTTCCATGTGTTACTTTATCTTCCAGTTTAATGCTTGCTAATCATTATAAATTTGTAAGGCTCCCTGAAAATAAAATAAAAAAATAAGCATAAATCACTCATGCATCATTTTTCATTCCATAAAACAAAACGAGAAAAATCACTATCACTTGGCCTTTTCCCAGAATCTTCGACCGTCAACCTGACTTCTCGACATCATTACAACACTTGTAACAATCAAAGGTTGTTGATGGATCAACTAAAGAAAAACCAAGTTGCGATGAGAGAAGACATGCTCACCATGAGGGCCTAGATGGGTCAACTTATGGAAACTATGCAAGCTATGGCTATGGCCAAAAAGAATTACGACAGGCCAATCTGAGGGTTATTGCTGTGAATCCTCTTGTGACACTTCTGGTGAATTTGCTAGTTGGTACTAGTACACCAGTTGTGACCCATCCACCTCCTGAGGGAAGTCTCGTGAATCATAATATTAGGGCTACATTCAACATTCCTATCAATGGGGGAGCTCAACCTGAAGTAGATGATCCTCATGATGCTTTCTTCATTCCAAAGGTTGATTCAGTCTATGACGCCTTTGGACCATCAACTATTGAGGTGGAGAAAAAGTTCCATGTCTTGGAATAAAAGATGAAGGTCATTTAAGGTTTCGGTGAGTTTGGGTTAGATGCAACTAACATGTGTTTGGTTCTGGGTGTTAAAATTCCTGCGAAGTTCAAAGTCCCTAACTTTGAAAAGTATAAGGGAGTTAGCTTCCCCATAACTCATATCAGGTCTTACTGTAGAAATATGGATGCCTACTCGAATGATGAAAAGTTACTAATGCATTTCTTTCAAGATAGCCTCAGTGGGGCGTCTCTTGAATGGTACGTGCAACTAGAGCGCACTTATATCAGAACATGGAGAGAGCTGGCAAAAGCATTTCTAAAACACTATCAATAAAACACTGGTATGTCTGCCAATAGGACCCAGCTTTAAAGCTTAACTTAGAAGACTGATGAATCCTTCAAAGACTATGCGCAAAGGTGGAGAGACTTAGCTACCAGAGTTCAACCTCCCTTGTTGGAGCGAGAGCTTGTGGACATGTTTATGAGTACTCTCCAGGGTCCTTACTTAGATAGGATGGTCGAAAGTGCTTCTTTCGGTTTCTCATATTTTGTCATTATGGGGGAACTATTTGAAAATTGTATAAAGAATGGTAAGATCAAAGGTGTTGTCGTTGTTTATAATGGAGCGAAAAAACCTTATTCTGTATTTACAAAGAAGAACAAGGGGGAAGCAAATGTTGACACAATAGAAAAAGGGAAGGTTGGAGCTTAACGAGTACCTTATTACTAAGTAGCAGAGGTAGCTTCAAATCAGTACCAGAAGCAAGCTTATACAATCCCTACCAATCAATAGCCAATACAATATTAACCGTCAGTGCAATATTAACAGCCTTATGCTTAGCAACGACAAAACTATTATCAGCAAGGCCAACAGAGGAAACGAAGGCCCGAGAGGAATTTTGACATGATCCCCATGTCGCAGAGTCAGCTACTCTCTCAATTGCTCCAAGGCTCATTGGTACAGTTGAGATATCTAAAGCCTCCCCAACGCCTCTTCCTCCAGGTTATGATATTGAGATGATGATGATGGCCTTGAATGACGTTTTGAGCATAGTAATTCAGAAAGGGATTACAGTGATGGCCTTGAATAGCATTTTGAGCATGGTAATCCAGAGAGGGATTATAGTGATGACCTAGTATGGAGAATTATAGGTTTAAGAGTGAAACCATTTGTGAATGATTGAGACTTGTGATTTGTTATGATTTTGAGATGATGCTGATGTTGAATTTTGTGTTGTTTATGATCGTGCATTCATGTATTTCAGAGATAGATAAGACTTCGATCCAGTGATGGTCTGATTCGGAGAGATACTATGGAGGTCTCACGTCCATAGAAGGACATGGTTTAAAGAGGAACTGGAGACATATGAATATCAGTAACATACATCTGATCCTAGTGATTTTGGTACCACGTGCATTTGAGATGTAGATGGTGGCATTGCATTGCATTTGCATTATGATCAGTTTGATTATAATTTTAATGTGATTGAGAATCCTGTTATGTTAGTTATTATTATCTTGTCTCGCAGAATTTCACCATTAATAAGTGTTAGATGTATTCTCACCCCCTGTATGTTGTTGTGGAGTTTGTGCTCCCCGGGTACATAAAATCTGGTACAAAAGTAGTTGTTGAGTTAGGGGATGGCATTGATGCCCCCTTTAACTTTTATCATTGGGTCTTAGAGAAGTCGCTCTGATATGCAGCACTGGTGATTGGGATGTCTTCTGTCATTTATGTTTTGTTTTGTTTGGTTGAAGTTTGTTGTTGAGACTTTATATCAGACTTTGTTTAATTTTCGCTACTTATCTGATATGACTATCTGGTATTTGGAGTTTTTATGTTTTGGTGACACTCTAATATTTTATTTTTATTCGAACTATTTCATTAAATGTTGAGTCGGGGATTAGGGTGTTACAACACCAGTTCCATCCCATAGACTGAAGGGACCTCATACTGATGAGCCAGTGCCACCTCTGACTGATGAGGTTATTGAGCCAGGGTCATCTCAGGCTACTGAGGATGATGAGTCAGTGCCATCTCATGCATTTGGAGGAGGCCATGTAGATTTGTCATTGTTGCTTCTGTATCTAAACCATATTGTCAGACATATTTGGGACGGAGAGGTAAAATTAGTTGGATTCATTCTTTTTAAATTACATTTATTATTATATTACAAGTTTTTGACATATATTTATTTTTCTTCTGGACCATGATTTGCTGAAGTTTATTAACCATGGGCTGAAGATTACTGACTTGCCTCAGTCGAATGAGGAATGGTTTCAGGTTGCTTTGTCCCTATCTGGGAGGAAAGACTTGTGCATGACCGGTTATGTTACGGTCAACCACGGGATGCTTAATGAATTCGTGGGCGATGGCACACCGAGACATCGTCATTTCATCTCCCACTTGGTGAGATCTCTATCACACTCGACGATGTGTCGTGTTTGCTGCATCTTCCGATCAGGGGGAAACTTCTAGATCTTGGGAGGATTAAGAGAGTAAAGGCACTCCAGGTGATGGTAGACTATCTGGGAGTTGATCCAGAGGATGCCATGAGGGAGTTTAAAAAAATTAGAGGATGCCGTGCTAGGTTTGAATACCTAAAAAAGGTATATACAAATGAGATCGTTAGAGCTGAGGAGGCTAGACGCAATGACGAGCAGGTGGGGCTCCATAGAGCGTATGCTACGAGAGAATGCTTGCTATATTTGGTTGGCATTGTTATTTTTATGGACAAGACTGCCACGTATACAGATGTTGTCTACCTATAGTACTTTGAGGAATTCGAGTGGATCCATGAGTACAATTGGGGGGCCACTTGTTTGATCTACTTGTACTATAATTTATCTGATGGCTATAGGTGGAAGGCGAAGCAGGTCACAATAGCATAACACTAATGAGGTAACAATTACTGGTCTTTTAATGTTTATGTGTCATTTTCATTGCATTTTTGCAAACTGACAATTCGTGTGTTTCAGCACTTTTCAGGCTTAGATCCTCTAACACTTCCCGCGCATCTCCGACTGGTCGTGTGTACTGACTTACACTAAGGATATGCCACGTGCTTCTGCATTTGCCCCGCTTAGAAGGAACCAGGTGATAGAGTCGTTCAGAGTGTATCTTGACTGATTGGTTGCCGAGTATATGCACTTAAACAACTATGTCGATCATCGTGAGACGCGGCCATTTGACGACATAGTGTTATACTAGGGATGCTTGGTTTGCGACTCACGTCTCACATTTCCTCATCTTCCTGAGCACGTCATGCAGCAGTTCGACTACAATCAGGCTATTCCCAAATACCTTATTATCTCTACTCCTCCTGCTATGACACATAGAGAGATGGATGTCATGTTTGATGATTATCATAGTCATCTTGTACCGGAGGAGGCACGAAGTACCATAGCTGAAAGCGACTGGAGATATGTCGACGGGTACATCGGGTGGTTCTTCTGGGTGTCACATTAATATATGGTGCAGGTTGCTCCAGGATATCCATTGAGACCAGCTCATGAGGAGATATTAGAGGAGGATGAGACATAGTTAGATCATGCTCATGATATCTTGCCTAGATGTCTCCGCATTTTGGAGATTGTGCAGGCAGGCATTGACAGAGGTATCTTCCCTGATGGGTCTGAGGTGAAGCATGTCCTAGATGCTATTATGACGGAGGCACTGATGTACCGGAGACAGCGTTAGAGGAGGGGGGTAGTGGACGCTGAGGAGCACGAGGAACCAGAGGAGTTGTAGTTTGGCATACCCAGTAGTATATAATAGTGTCACTTTGGATTCATTATGGATTTGTATTTTATTTTCACTTCATTCTACTTTATCATGTATTTCAGCTTTATTTATATATGTTATTTTTGGACCATCTGAATTTATATATTTCATATTTTGCCTATCGATTGTATGGTTTAAATCTCATCACATAACATGGTTCTTAACATTTATAAAGCATAACTTTCATCTGTGTAACCGTAAAACAAACATAACCTGCATTGTTCTGATATGGTACGGAGATGCATCTTCGAAACAATAAACGTGTAAAATGTCTTTCAAAGTGGGATTCATAGTGTATGTTTTAAAATATTTCAGAGATGTATTTTCGAATCAGTTAACATTTTGATTTAAGACAAGATACGTCTGAAGATGCATCTCCGAAAACTGATGAACATTTTGGATTTTCCATAAGATATTTTTCACCCTATAAAATGGGTCAAGAAATTCCCTAATTAATTAGAAGGGAGACCAATTTTTCCAAACGATAAGACCATTTAATTTTCTTTGAATCCCCCAGCGGCTATGTCCCCCAGGAGACAAACCAAATTCATTCAAAACTTGGAGGAGATTGTCTACAAGCTCAAGCTCCCAATTTGAATGTGCTTTTTAGTAAAACTAATTTCATCTCAAAATTAGTTTAATTTGGAAGTTTTTAGTTTGAATATATTTTTCAATTTACTTTCAATAAAAATGAACTTTATATAATTTATTTATTTAAATTTATTCATATCTATATATTGGTTTGAACATGAAACTCTTCACTTTTCAACTACTTAAAGTGTCCAAGTCTAAGTCATTAACCCATTTGACTAAAAAAAATCTAATTTGTATCACAACAGAACAAGCACATACTCAAATACCTCTTGCAATTTATTTATCATATCCCATTATTAGTACTTTTCCATTCACAACACATCAATATCAACACCATACCTCATCTCTAGACCTCATTGGTTAGAGGCTTTTCCCACACAATCTTGCCCCTTTCAATTAACCGACCCTAACAAGCAACAGACAAATCTCTCTATGTCTAAGCCATTGAGTCCTTCACATGTGGGGACTTGGATATAGCCATGAAAAAGACTTCAAAACTTGTACTTTACCTTTTTAGTTTTGGTTGCATTCTATTGATTTTTAATTCAATGGTTGAAGTGATGAAATGATACATTTACTATAAGTTACTAAGCAAAATAACTCTGCAAAATTGCTTCTAGAGTAAGTTGATTCTAAAAAAAATCAATTATATCCTTAAGTCTCATTTTTGTGCTTTGTAATCATTTTTCATATAAATCTATGTTTGATAACATGATGCTGGTTTAAAGTCTTCTGATGTTGGTATGTGTGGCTTCTGTCCCACCGTGATTTTTCACATGATTTTCAAATTTTTCAAACACACAATGAACAAAACAGAAGAAACAACTATTAAACACCAGCAATACATTAGCGAACAAAACACGAAAACAGAATCAACATGTTTTCTTTAATTCTTTAAGATTTATATAACATAATTATGAGCCTCGAATACGAAAACAGAATCAACATGTTTTCTTTAATTAAATATATAACATAATTATGAGCCTCGAATTTACAGTTACCACTGAGCTTTGAGCAAAACTAGCAGATAGCAACAGCGATGTTGCTACCACAAGAGGTTTTCTGTGCGCAAATACGCTCCAGGAAACATCTTGGAATGTTTTAAAAAAACAAAAAACAAATCCAAAAAACTATCTGTATATTATATATAGTTATAGCTGAGTATGTTCTCTTCTATACACTATATATGGCTTTTTATGGGACTTGACTTCCAAATCACAAGCGACTTCAGAAATTCCATCACCTGAAAAAACAATATCATCGTAAATACGACAAGTCATGATAGCACGGTAATCGTAAATATGTACAAAATCGGTAAAAATGTGAATTACCTCTGTTGGATCACGAAGAGAGTAAATTGCAATGCTTTCCTTTGGTGCGGAAGAGACTAAAATCCCATAACCTTTATTTCCCTCTCTCAAAACCTGTTATTACAGTTTATCTCATTATCAGTAAAAGTTAAAAACTAGAAGCAAACAAGTGGAAGCCACAACCTCTTCGCTGCAAGCTCAATGTTACCTTAAATGCATCTTCATCCGTTCGATCATCGCCAATATATATAGGAAGCACGTCGTCACAATTGTTAAGTCCTAAGAACAACATTTCTCATGTCATTTACTGCACAAAATGAAGAACTCTGAACCATATACTAAAGAAACGGAAAATGAACTCACCAAGTGACTCGAGTAAAAATGTGACGGCTTTTCCCTTATCCCAGTTAATCACAGGCCGGACCTCTAAAACCTACAAAAGACAAAACAAACAACCTTTAGAAGAACTGCAATAATCGATTGTCCTAAAGTAGTCAAAAAGTTGGCTTATACCTTGCGACCGTGAGTTAACCGCAAACGTGGAAAGCCCTTGAGAACATCATTAACTCGTCTCCCCACCAAATCCCAACTCTGTATATTAAATTGAAAAGAAAAAAAAATACGAACATAACATGTAATAAGTTGATGAAAAGGGTAATACGATAATCAATGTTGCAGAAAATTTATCGTATATAAGAACGGAAGCCCGTACCTTTTCATCTACATTGCGGTAATGAACAGAAACACAAAATTTATTGTTCTCAATTTTTGATCCTACGATGTCCTTTGTACACTCAATGAGAGACTTCATAACCTGCCAAAACACAAGTCGGTCAGGATACAGCATTCCAATAATGAAGGAATATATTGAAAAATGATTTGTAGTCGTATTTCTCGAATATCCACCTCATTAATCATAGGAAGGAATTCAGCAGCAGGTTGGAATAAATTAACCTTTTTTCCCTGTAATTTTGAAGATTTAAAGAGAGGTTTCAATATATTAAGAAACTCAAACAGATACATAATTGGATCATAGGTAGAAACTTTGACGTTTAACCGCAGTACCTGCTTGTTATGCGATACAGATAGAGATTGTCTAACAGGGCCAATTATGTCCATTCCATGACTACCAGCATAATAGAGTTCGGTTAGTCCTACAAATTCATGCACCTGAACCAATAGAGGGTAGTAAGAAAGTTAGAATCAAAACTAATAACCTCCGAGGAGGCTTGTCGTTAGCAAGTTGCGAGAAAAAAGCTCTCAGCGCTTTATGAGATTTGAGGCCTGCCCTGGCCCTGGTGAGCTCCCAAGAATTCAACTCACTGAACGTTTCATTACAAAAAAACATTACGAGGAAAAAAAATTGTGCTAGATAGAATTATTTTACTACCTTGTCACGACTTCTTCCACTAATTATAGCGGTTGGAAAATACTCGGCCACCTTTTTAACAGCAGCGCGCATCTGCAGAATTTACATAATCAGAAAACGGGTAGGAAGTATAGAAGTTATGGACGGTAAAATGGATGAGAATATCACATCACATACATTCTCCGACATGAAAGCACAGTCAGGGTTATCCACAATTGGTGAAAGAGTTCCATCATAGTCCAAAAACAATGCAATTCTTTTGCCTTTTGCATAGTTCGTAATTTGATCGAAAGATGAAAGCGCTGAAGGATATTTCAGCTGCAAAATTAACAAAATTAAAGAAGGCAATAACATAAAAACTGTAGAACTCAGATACTAATCAAAACGGAGGAGTATGTAATACCAGCCAGTTAAAATAAGGATCGGTTTCAGATGATGCAAGCCCGTGATTAACATCCTTTGTTATATTCTTCGGTGGAGGTGAAGATGATTTCATGGCATCCAACCAATTGCAAGAAAGAACGTCTTCGAGAATTCCTGTCTTCTTCCTTGGGATATTCAATAGCATGCCATGTGAAAAGGTTGCACCGGTATGGGAATAAGGCAACAAACTGGAATGCACGTGTAGCCTAGAATTTGTTATCGGAGCGGTATCCGTGAGAACAGGAGTATGATTCGAGTTCATGTCCATAGGATCCAGGTTTCACAAGCCAACTCACACGTAGAAGCGATAATGTAAGAAGAAACTAATATTTTTTTCAGACTTCCGCTTCACCCAACTCTTTTATCGATAAAAAACCACCTTTTCAATGTTTTCTTGTCACTACTCTTGGGGTAGCAGTCCATCAACCGTTGAGCTCCTGAAATATTGATCGTATCATAGATTTTAGATCATGTGTTGTCAATCATGAATCACAGAAAATAGCAATATGTTCAAATTCCACTACAATAAAATCACAGAATACCGAGTGACAGAATAAATGAAATCAAGTTTGAGTCCACCTTTTCGTCTAAAAAAACGATAAAAATGAGTTGCAAATAAGAACCAGCAAACGTGAATTTTTAAAATTAAAAAAAAATGTTGAGTTCTAAATGGAAATGGAAAAATAGCTTGCATGTCCGATGGATGTTAAAACAAACAAACAGTGCGGCGATAATGACTCGGTCAACATAAATTCAAAAAAAACAAAGATGCTATAAATATTACACTGTAAAACACATGAAGCAACCTGAAGCGAAACCAGGGAGCATGGAGAGAGAAGTAAGGGAGAGACAGCACTAAGAACTTCAGTTAAGAAAAGCATAACAAAGTATGATATTTTATTAGCATTTTATAACAATAAAAGCGGTAAAATTTAAAAAGTGAAAAGTAAAAAGGAAGGATTCTTCCAATTATTGATTGGTCTAAAAATTTTGTTCACTAAAATCCAAATAAAGAGGCTTATCCTACTTGGAGTGACATAAAGATATGAAACACACAAAGTACAAGTTGGTGTTAATTGACAACTATACATTATTGAGGTTGGCCTTGAGCTATGATTGAGTAATTTACGAGTCGTAGGATCGTGTAAATTCAGGTACTAGTATGAGAAAAGAATGACAAAGAAAAAGCATCTTTAAAAAAATTTGTACGAGAAAGTTGAACACTTGCTTGCTTTTAGCAATTGCACTTAATTATGGAAACCATATATCAAAGGAAAAAGAAACTTAACAACTTTGGGATTGTATCCTCAATTATTAATTATTAATTATAGAACTGTACACCACAACAGCTGCTAAAAAACAAGGACTAGTATAGTTTTCATAACATGTATAGTATGATTATCATTGGTGTAGTCAAGATCGGGTAATGGATTGTAAGATCATACGAACTTACGTGTTAAGGATGCCTGAGAGTGCTACGATAAAAGAAAGATCATTTTCGTCGATGGCGTGGTTTAGATCGAGCTTTTTTGAAGCAAGATAGTAAAAAAAAAACGTGTTTGGCTTTTTTGGCCTCTATTATAATTTTCATGTTTTTGTGTGTATGTGTATATACGTATGAAATTACTATTTTTCCCTTTGGTACGATCTTGTGTCATGCCAACAATCCGAGTTTACAATCTTTCACAAGCCGACTGATCCTACTTAAGATCTCGTGCTTGACTACACGTTAACACGAAGAGACACAAAATACATAAACGAAAAAGTATAAGGCCTTTCTCGGATATTACTAAAAAATTGAACTTAATGGATTAAAATCCAATTTATCAAAACATAAAAATCCTGCAAAATTGCAATGAATTCACTATTACAAAGATATGATAATAACCTTAATCATTAACAGACTAACTCAGCATAACAGGTAAATAACATGAAACAGAATAAATTTGAAGACAAGCCAAAGTACTAATAGAATCACGAATAAAAAACAAAACGACAATGGAGGAAAATAATTTTTGAACTTCTTCGAGAATTCGTTAACGAAAACAATTAACAAATATTGGTTTTCTGCATAATGTAAAGTAGTACTACCCCACCAAGTGGACACAGAAAAGAAAAAACCAAACCATATACAACCATACAACAAGGGCCTACAAAGCATGGAAGTTAATAATAGATATGGACCCCTAACAAATTCAATAAAGATTCTTTAATTAAATACGCAAAATGACAATAGAATAACACTATAACATTGATATATGGAATAAAAAAGTTGTCTAAACTATGTATGCCATCAATCCTTCATAATTAAACTCTAGAGAACAAGTGAATACCGGTAATTTGAACGATCAATGATGCAGACTTCATAATTTGACTTTATACACTCATTTTTCTTTATATTCTATACTCACATTTAGATCATTCAAAAAAGTTAACATGATGGAGACAACTAACAATTAGACTCAATATAATCAAAGTGTGAAAACAAATAACATCACATCAGCTTAATCAAAAACAGCTCCTAGGCAAAACATAAATGAGAATCAATCCAATAACCGAATTAACCAATCACACAACTATTGGTCAAAGTAGATAATTATACAATTAGGAAGAAAATTAGATGATTCTTCAATCAAATTAAATTTATGTTATAATGTGGCTTACAGATGCAGACCTATGTAAGTTAGTCACGGTTAAACCATGACAAAACACTTTATTTAACCACGGTTTAAAGGTGACAAATATTTTCTGAGACACTATTTAACTATGATTAAACGGTGATAAATTTTGGGCCACTCACGTTAGTCGGTCTTGCACACCCTCAAAGAGGGCTTTGGTGGCATAGATTCAGACCTTTCCTAAACCTTTTAGGATACTAATATGAAATAGACTAATCATTAAAGAGTAAAGGTAACACGAAACATTCACAAATCAAAAAGGGCACCAACCCTTTTGAATGTTGAAGAAATTAACCAATCAGCACCAAACAAAACACAACATTAAATAAATTTGAAGCCAAATTACATTAATAATCTTATCATAAGAAACAAAACCAAACATATATGATTATGGTATAACTTTTTGAGTTATGAGAAAAAGGGGAGATAAAAAAGAGAAAGAAACAATATCGTACCTAAAAAACGAGCTCCAACCAAGGGAAGAAAGAAACAAGATTGGTCATCAATCAATCTTCACAATGCAATTTCAAGTTTGGTTAATCTTTAAACCCCTAAGATAAATCCAATTAAAGGGTCACGGAAAAATGCAATTTTTTTAGTTAGGTTGCCGAAAAATAGAAAACCCAGAAAAAGACAAATGGGGAAAATGCGTTTTGGGAATGAAATTATTGGCAACCAAACAGGCGCAGAGAGAGAGAGAGAGAGAAGGTAATGTGAGGTGTTGAGAGAGAAACAAGGGAAGAGGAGAAATGGTGTGAGCTGTGAAAAGGGTGGAGAATGCGGCGAGAAGAGGGAACGAAGGGATGGAGGAAAATGGAGGATTGGGTATTTATAGGGTTTTGAAAATCACCCAAACGTGCTTTACAAGGAAACAAACCTTCATCGGTTGTTGAATTAGGAAACACCACCAATAAAAATTAATTCAAAATTCAACCTCAATGTCTAAAATAAATGAATAAAGTCATAAACACAACCTCAAAATCATCAATTTGATACCCATTCTCATTCACGCGCCTATATAATATACTCTCGGTGGCTATCATAATATGAGAAGCATTTTACTAATTTGTTTTTTAAATAAGGGTCTTGCTAACTTATGTCCTTGGGGCACAAGTTAAGGTTACTATTATTGAAAATTTTGTGTAGAATAAAACAAAATTTTAAGTTTCAAGAAATTAAATGCACGCATTCCAAAAGAATATTTCTATAAATGTATCATTAACTTGTGTTCTTGGGGCACATGATAGCATTTGCCTTTAAATAAAGTGTTTTCGAACTGGCCATACGTTGAATGATAAATAGGTTTAATTATTCGCTCAAAGATGTATATACGACAGGGTTGAGGCTCAGTGCACCTACAGCTATTAGACTCATACTTGATTCATTCCACAGGTAGCTACTCACTATTAGATATGATTTCATAGACTCTCGCGCTCCACGCTAGAAAACGTGGGTGGGTTCGTATTGGCTCTCATATATATTATATCTATGATATGTCTGCATGTACATTTTTAACCATAATTTGTTATACTATTTGGATTAATTGATTGACTTGAGTGTTAGAGTGTTGACTTTGCAAACTCTCTTCTTTGTTGGTTTCATGATCATAAATCCATCATTTATGGTTCTTTGAATGGAACAGTGGCACTGTATGTGGGAATCGACTTATGATTCCTATAAATTCTATAATCAAATCCCTCTGATTTAAAAATCATGAGTTGCTACAGTGAGCTTACTCGAAAAAGATGATAAAGATTTATTCAACTGCCAAAGACATCACATGTTTCCCATCCTCGAGATATTTTCATTTCCTCTTTGTTGATTAAATCAATGGAGGATCATCTGGCGAGAATGAAACTCCATCATTAAGCTCCCTCAACTCGTCAATGGTAAATGAGAGACAGGAAGATGAGAGACTTATTTTAGGGTTTTGAGACCACGAAAAAGTGGATAAGACTCCTAATGTGAGACCTCAAATGGTCGTTACTGCCACCATAGCAAACCATAACATATCTGGAATCTTCATTGACGACTATAGCTCTTGCAATCTGATGTATATTGGAGTCTTCTTGAGATTAAGATTACATGATCGAGATTTAAAGTTGTATGAAGGTGGGAGTTCGGTGTGGACCTATGTGCTTGCAGGTATAAAGTTTGTAACAACCTGTTGATTTGTTTTTAATGTTGACAACGCTCTTAAAAGAAGTCTTCAATAGTTTTGTTTTTCAATGTCTTTGGTTTAGATTATGTTATCTGACGTGTTGATCAATTGATGGTGCTTGACAAGCTGATGATCAAGCGATGATGGTGTTTGACATGTTGACCAAGCGACGAGTCTTGAAGATCAAGATGGTTGATCAAGATGAAATATGAAAATTATTTCATGTAGTGATCAAGTGGATGTGTTTTAATATCAAAGTTGTGGTTGATCAAGTTGTGTTGTGATGATCAAGATTGTAATGCTATGAGATTAAGTTATTTGTGTCTATTTGTGAAGACAACACCTCATGTCAAGCGGCGTTCGGTGAAGTCAACAAAGATCTTTGATCAAACAGATTATCTGATGGTGAAGGTTATGATGAAGAGTCATCTCAAGCTTCATCAAGAGAAGAATCAAGATTTAAAATGAATGTTAAAGTCAAAGATAATATGGCAAGGAACCAAAAGCTTCAAAGTTGTGAAAGAGAGGAAGTGTGAAAGTTCTTATGTCTGTGTCGAGTGATCATTTTATGTAAAGGTATAAGACTAACTCTCGATTTTACTAAGGAAAATCACACACACTTAAACCTCTTGAAAATCATCTCTTGATTTTATAAAATCACCTAAAAATGTTTTAAAAGCCTAACTAGTTGATTAAGGAATTGTCTGATCAATTAGAAACATGGTTTACAAAGGTATAACCGATTAGGCTTTTACGATAGTCGATTGTTTCACTTTGTAACACCTAAAATCGTGTAGAAGTCCATTAATTGATAAAAAAAATGTTATATGAAGCCATCTAAGATTATTAATTTAATAGGAGAATACAAGCTTTTCAGTGTGGAACTTAATGAAACTGTGAATCTAGGCAAATACGCTTTATTCATATAACCATCAAGTTAGAGACTGCAGAATCGACTTTATATATATTCAAGATTGTGCTAACAAATTGTTAAGGTTTATGTGTAAGGAATGGAAATTGAGTCACATGACTTGAAGACTTTAGATAGTACAACTTTGTTTAGAAAGCATATGCAACATGAAGCTTTAAGCATCTGAAGCTAATCTAAAAAAGAGGGAAAATGTTTATGAAAAGAAAAGAAGCATTTCTTTGAGGACCTCTACTTCCAAGGTTGTCGTAAAAGAAGATCAAGATAGTTCCATTAAGATTTTTCAAAAGAATAATAAATTTGTGTGTTTGTTAATTGGGTCTACAAGTGTACGAAAAGATAGAAAAGTAACATAGTGGTAAACTCCATCGATATTGAACCAATTGTCCAAGTTTGTCGAAGCATAAGTTCAAACGAATAAACAACTAATTTTTGTTTGATGGAAAGACACAAGTAGAGAACCTCAAAACGAGTACCTGTTTCACTTTTTTGGTATCTAGTACAAGAGTATTTGAGAATCTCAAACAAGGCAAGTGTATCTTATTGGAAGATCCTTAAGACGAGCAAAGGAAGATGTATCCAATCATATTTTTGATTGCATTGTGCTTTTAATATATAAGTATTGTTGCTTACTAACTTTAATTATATAACAAGTTAATTCCTAGATTGTGGTAATTGGTATGATCATTCCATTCTCTTAAATCTTCTTGTAGTGTGCTTGATTTTGTTGGACAAGTGACTCCAAACACAAGAGGGGGTGGGTGCATTGCGTGGATTTAAAAAATGATTTCCAATTAAAAGATTCTGGATAAACAAAATTGTTTAAAGTAATTTTGTAAAATAAACAAAGAACGTGCAACATAAAATATAAATAAACATAAATCAAAGTAAATAGAGGAAATATAAAGAGATAAGGGTTCATAGAATTACACCAGGATTCATATAGGTTCTTCCTAACCACTTTGCATACTCCTGACCCCAAGAATTTCGTCTTGGGAGTTTCCATTATATGGGAGCTTTTCAAAAGTTAATGCAATGTTGTTTTTAAGGGGACAAATGTTGGATCAAATGCTTAAGCCATCGTGTTCAACATCTTAAACCAGAATTGACAGATAATTGACAAACAAGATAATAAATCATAAAGCAATAAAAGGACACATAGAATTGTTAATCAAGATCAACGCAAACAACACCTACATCTGGGGGGCTTCCAACCCCAAAAAGTAAATTCACTCTTCAATAGAATTAGTATAAAGTGTATTAGATGAACAATCCCTTGTTCAATGTCCATCTTCTTAATTCTACTCATTGTATTTCTACTTAGTTTTCCCCTTAAATATGAGAACCCCTCCCACTTTCTCTCAACCACTAACCCTAGTGATTAATACAATAAACAGTTTAAGGATTGTGAATTACAATTCAACTAACAATCAACCTATATGCTTGAACATTCAATTTAGGTTTCTCATAAAGGTGTGATGACAGTCTTTCGTTGCATATAATTAAGCGAAGAATCGGTGAAAAACAAGCGAAAGATGAGCCAAAAGAAAGAAGAAATACCCAAGAATGAGTGAAAAATAGCCAAGTATGGAATGGGACTGTCACACCTCAATTTTGACCCTGAATCGCTGATTCGATACATACACCATAGGTTTTGCATTACTACATATCATAAAATGCAGTACATACCCCATAATGCCTAAAATGTCATTCGAAATAAATTTTCAAATCTACAGGCAAACCGGTTGAATCAATTTTCAAATGTGTCTCAAATCAGCAGGCAAAAAATTTCAAAATCGAGCTTACAGACATCAGTTTTATTAATCTACATTTCACGTAGTTTAACTTGGTGTGCTCGATTTATTTTTTCGACTACTTTTTCGGTCATATTTTGATCCTCCTGAACGTTTTAACCGGACATCTTTTATTTCAAAATTTGACAAATACCTGTTGTAGCGGTAAATTCATGACCATCAAGCTATGGATAAGCTAGACGTCAATAAAACCAGAGTCGCCACCGCGCTTTTATTGTTTCCAAGGGAAAAGGGAAAAGTACGAACAAAACCCAAAGATAAGAAGTTTTCAATTCAAAACTAATAAAATGCCAGAGATTACAGGTAAGGGAGTTGGTTACACAGAGGGAAGGTGTTACCACCCAAAGAGTCCTAGGTACTCCCAGGGAGCCCTTTTTTGTGTGCATATGTATTTTTGTATAAAATGATGTTTCCAATAAATAGAGTGGAGGGATGAGAAAAAAATTCATTAATTATATTTTTGTGTTTGACAAGACCTTCGGACTTGTGCCTACGTACCAACATAAAAATGAGGGGTCAAAACCTCGTAGTTCGTGGTATAAATTTCAAAGTGAATGAGTTGCTTTTAACAAAATTTTAAGTTTGAAAGAGGCACAAAAGGCCTAAAATGGTTTGAATGAGTGTTAGTTCTTTTTTGTATTTTGAAAATTTTAAGTCAAGTATAGTTAAGTTTATTTACAAGTTTGATTAAGAAAATAAGTTTGAAAATGCAATGGCATAAGGCCAAAGTTTCTAATTTGCAATAAAGTCTAAGTTTAGAAAATACAAGCAAAGAAGATCTTAAAAGGAGGGAGAGATTTTGAAATTAAATAATTGGGGAGGAAATGAAGAGACTAATCCTAAGTACAAATTTAAAAGTTGAGAGTTGAAAAGATCTGACCAATGGGCTGCAATCCAATAGACAATAATGTCATATAGAAACCCAAATTTCCCTTGGACTTTAAAATCAAGCAATATCAATACACAAACAGCAAGGTGAAGAGCGAGACATCAAATAAATATAGCCATATCCAAGCTTAGCAACTCCATGATCTTCTTCATAATATCCATGTATCAGATGACTTCAAAGATAGGCATTAGACACATGTTCAAAATAACAGCTTCAATGTGATCATGTTGCAGATGAACTCAAATGGATCTTCAATATTTGTATTAGATGAAATTTCACTTCACAAACACTTGGTTTTCATTAAAGTTGGCATTGGCCAAGTCCTTTTGCATAGGGAGTGTTGCCTAATTCCAAGTCCAATGTCTCAGATCAAATCCAACAGTCTACACAAGATGTCTTTTAGGGTTTTTTGTTCTTATTATGTACATTAAGGTCAAAAGACCACAAAAACAAACAAGTATATACAAACACAATATATTCACAAGATATGGCTCAAGTGAGCAAAGTAAAAATTGCATTAAATTAAACAAATTGAATGGTATGAATAATGGCAAATGAAATAAGACTAAAAATTAAAGTGCATAAAAGTAAATGGCTTGAAATTAAATGTTAGTTGTTAGTTTGATTAGAAGTTAGTATTGCTTTTGCTTTGGTTTTGTTTAAGTCATCTTTTGGAGAACACTCAACCCACTATTCACAAGCATGGATCCTTGAACCAAGACATCTTCCAAAGGAAGGAAAAAAGACCAAGTTTCCACACAATAGCATGAAAGAGGGGAGACTTACAATCTCACTTACTAGAATGTTATGCCTTTTTGTGTCACAAATTTAGTGCTATGTTAAGCAATCGTAATTGGAGTTATGTAGAAGTCACAACTATTTGAGGTCGGGCAATAGAAATTTTAGTGTTAATGCATGTTAGAGACATAGTATAATGAACTATGCTCCTAAAACATACCACACACAAAAATAATATGCAAAAGAATGGACATAATCTCATCCATACTCATGTTGATTTTACAATCAACTAGTCTTAGGATATAGAGATATCATAGGTCCTTGACATGAATGAATAGAGGAGGGGATTGAGATGAAGAGGGAAGAGGAATGGAATCAACACAAATTGGTCAAATGAGGACTTTTACCAAATTAAAATTATTCATTCATTTTGGGAGATGAAATGTACATTTCATCAATCCCCTAAATCCAATGATTTTAATTCAACAAAGTCAAATCAACCTTGACCAAGGCCCAAAAACACAAGTCAAACTCAACAAGTCAATATTAGAAGCTTAACACAATTTATTTTGCATTTAAATAATTAAAATCAATTAAAATATGCATTAAATTTAATTATGGTTGGTCAAATTCCTAAAACCTCATCAAAACACCAAAGAAATAGCCATGAAATTTATCATAGGTCAAACAAGGTCAAAGGACCTTGGAGAATAAATTTCATAATTTTTGGAAACTTAAAACTATTTTTAAAAAATTAAAAATATTCACAGAAGCAATTAAATCATGAAAAATATTAATAATGATCCAAAAAATAATTTTAGTTCAGAAAATGAAAGAGGAATTTATTTAAATTTTTCTTGTAAAACTCTCATATTTTTTGGATCAATATTAAAATTAATATGAATTAATGAAAATAAACCAAGTAAAAAGAAAATCATAAAATGAGAAAAAACGTGGACCACTTGATCTCCCTCATTAATTGAGGTGGCAGATCAAGTGGCTGCTAACGTGCATTCCACCATAGTCACGAGTCAATACATAATGCAAGTGGCAATCAGTTTCAACGTGCGAGATTAGAAAAATTCAAATGGATCAAGTGGCTCAGATGAATGTCAACTCATCACCGGAGCCAAAGCTCCGATCTCCTTCTCCGGTGAGCTTCACCAGACTGATTCATCCACAACCATCACCAAAATTAAAAATAAGGACATGAATTTAAAGTAAAAATGCCTTTGAAATCGAGTCTGGCCTCAATTTATCCTAACTCCAAGTATATTGAGAGATACAAGGAGTTGAAATTTGGGGTGCACGATCTGAGTTGCTTCGGTTTTACCTCAGAGTAAATCAATCTTGTTGCCTACATTGCTAGGACTTCAGACAACCAAGGATCCAAGAGAATTATTGAGAATTGAGTGAGAATCTAAGAGATAAAAATTTCTGGAAAATACCTTTAATGCAGGTTTGTGCTCGATTGATCTTCCTCTTGCTTGCTCTTGATCTTGCTCAGGACACTTGATAGAGTAGAATTGGATGATCAAAAGGTTTAGGATCCTTGGAGATTTGAATATCAAAACAGTGAGATTCAAAATCAATTTCCAATGGAAATTATCAAGATCATCCTTTGGAATGAGAGAGTTTGAAGGTTTGGAAGCAAAGTTGGCGCACATGGTCCTTGTTTATGAGCATAGAGGGCTCTATTTATAGCCAATTGGATTGATATTTACACACTTGAAATGGAATCCAAAAATAGCAATGTACATTGCATGGGTGCATGGGCGTGTACATGCCTATGAAATCACTTCTTCTGATCCATAACTAAGTACAAGCAATGCTGAGATCATGTTGGAATTCTAGGCAATGGTGTATGGAATGTTCAAGTTCAATTTATGCCAAATGATCACTCATGTTAAAGCCATGCGCAGGCCATTCAAATCTTGTCCAAAATGGATGAAATTGGACTTTTTGGAAAGGTTAGATCAAGAGGAACAACTTTAATGTTGAACACTTTTTCATTTGAAGCTTGTATCATGATGAATTTTGAGGTGGAATTTGGGAAAATCAAACATGTCAAAAAAAATTCTAAGTGTCAAGCCATATGTTCACTTATTCCACCTTGGCTAACTTTTTCTATGAGATTTAAATGAGAAAAGTTACTTCATCAAAGTTATATCTATCTCAAATTCCTTTAAAATGGTAACAAATTTGACCTTATTTGGATTTAATATGAAGGAGTTATGCATTTTTGAAGTTGAGGAAAATCACTTGTTCAATGGCATTGGTCCAAAATGACCTATAGTATATCCTCATATCACATGCCCTTTAAAGTTGATGTAGTTCTTCCTCCAAACATCAAGGTTTAAGTAGACACCTTGAATGTAATTGTGCAACCTGGAAATCTTTCATCTCATAAAAATTGAGCAAGTTATGACCTTGGGAAGTTGACCTCCAAATTAGGGTTTAGACAAAATGACCTATAATCTTTCACCATAAAAAATGTCTTTCCAAGAAAAACTATCTCTAGACACCAACATGAAAGTTGTTGGTAATATCATTTAGAGTAACTTTGCTCTTGTAATAATTTTCATATGACAAAAATTGTAGGAGATAGGGTCTAAGGAACCTCAATTTTGATTAGATGAATTCCTCTGGTCAACCACCATGAACCAACTTGATAGCTTGCAATTATCTTGGCTTTTAGAACTCATGGGAGATCATATATGCATAAGATGATGAAATTTGAATTATCCCTTTAAATATTTGATCAATTGGTAAAGAAGCTTGTTGAAAAAGTCACATAAGACACCCAGATGAACTATGGTTTCCAAGGCAAACCAATTCCAAACTCTTGATGAATTCTTGATCAAAATAATATGTGAAGATCATGGGGATTCATATATGATGTCTAGGGCTATAGTATACCAATTCTTGATTGAGCTCCTTGCACTGAGGGTCTTAAACCCTAGATATGAGCTTTGTAACAACCCAATTTTTAGGAACTAATTATTATATTATTTTTATTATATTTTAATTTAATTATTTGGAGTGTTAAGTAATTAAGCGGTTGTGAGGTAGTATAATAATGGATTAATTAATTTAATTAGTGTGATAATTAATTATTTAGTTGATATGAGACATAATTGAATTATTAATTAACTTGGTTGCATAGTGAGTGGTTAATTATTTAAATTTAAATAGAGGTATTTAAATATTAGGTATTATTGGGCCTAGTGATTAAATTAGACGATTTAAGCCCAACTAGAATACTATTATAAATAGTAAGAGTGAAGGAAGTGAGAATTAGAATTCACTTGAGCACTGAAGGCAATAGAGAAAGAGGAGAGGAAAAGCGAGAGGAGTCAAGGTTTCCATCAAATTGACAAAGTAAGGGGGGAAATCCTTATTATTATGGGTTAGTATGATTGGGTCAATGGGTAGGAACATGTTTTAGGTTGAAATCCTTAATTGCCATGATTTGGAATTATTAGGTCTTGATAAATACTCTTGAATTGTGATGATTAAATTATGCTAAAACTGTGAATGAATATATAATTGGATGAGTCATAATTTTCTGAACGTGTGGCTTTTTACGGAATCGAAATCGGAGGTCCGGAAGTCCTCCAACGATGAAAAATGCGGGGAAATCTGCATTCTGTTTCGTGTTAGCGCAGGAACAGCATTCTATCTTGCGTTAACCGGTTAACCCAGGGCGTTAATCGGTTAACACTGTTGCGATATTGAAAAATTACATTCTGTCTTGCGTTAACCGGTTAACCCAGGGCGTTAACCGGTTAACACTGTTAAAAATTGCCAAGAAGCGCATTCTGTTTTGCGTTAACCGATTAACCCAGGGCGTTAACCAGTTAACACTGTTTGAAAAGTGAAAAATTGATATTTAAATGTTGTGTGCGTTTTGGAATGAAATCTATGTGTACATATTTGATGATTGGCATATATTGGTGAATAATATATTGTATGAATGTGTATGTATACCATTATTGAATTGTGAATGATTTATGGTAATGGATGTGTATATGTAATCATGAATGATGTGTGGTGATGGATGTGTATATGTGCCAATTGTGAGTTATGGTGATATGTGGGATGTTAAGATGGTATATAGATGGTCTTAATTGCATATGTGTTGGTATGTGTGCATTCATTCATAGCATGGTTGACTTCATTATGGAAGTGGTTAAGCGGTGATCCTTCATTGGAAATAGACGTAGCAGACGTTAATCCTTAATTGGGATTAGTCGTAGTATTTAAGCGGTGATCCTTCATTGGAAATAGACGTAGCAGACGTTAATCCTTAATTGGGATTAGGCGTAGTATTTAAGCGGTGATCCTTCATTGGAAACAGGCGTAGCAGACGTTAATCCTTAATTGGGATTAGGCATAGTATTAAGCGGTGATCCTTCATTGGAAATAGATGTAGGGCTTTGGTCTTGTCCGGATCGGAAGCGTGGCTTGGATTCTAGATATTAAATTGGAAAGCGGTGAAACTTTGAGTTCACATTGAGGTACCGCATGCATGGAGTCACATTGTCTTGCATCGAGTCGTTTATAGTTATGTGATCATTGAATGCATGTATTGATGTGGGTGTGATGCATGTTTGAAGCATGTGAGATGATTGTTTGTTAATATCAGTGATATAATAATACAAAGTGTGATGAATTCTTGAATTGTTGTTTTAATTCATTGTGCCCTATTATGCTATTTCATAATGATTTGAATTCTCACCCTTTCTGTTTGAATGTTACCTTTACATGGGTATCGTGCAGATACTACAGAGTAGTATTGCTGGAGTAGGTGGACGGTAGCTCGCTCAAGATTAGCTGGAGAGTTCCCGTATTTAGTTTGAAATTAGGTGATGAGCCAATGCTCTGGTCATGTAACACTGGGTAGATTAGTGGTATTGAACTCGTGTCTTATTTAGATATGTTTTATGTCATTAATTGTTTTATTTTATTTGAAGTGATTATTGAGAGATGATCATGGTATGGGACATGGATCATATTATGAAATACATGAGTATTCTTTACTTTCCGCTGCGAACGCATATTGCTTGAATATTCATGATGAGTGAAATGTGTTATTTTGAATGACCAGGTATATTGTTGGTTTTTGAAAGTTTTAAGTTTCGAAAACGTCGATGTAACGCCCCTTTGTTTATATGCATGCTTATTTACTCTGATTATATGATAAATAATTTGGGGTAGAAAAAAGGGTGTTACATTAGTGGTATCAGAGCATGGTCGACCAGTTGGTCAATAGTAGTAGGTTTTCCGTGGTATTTGATTTGTGTATCTGACACGATCGATACTGTTTGTTTGATGTTTCGGGTTGTTAAGGACAATGGTTGCAGGCAGGAATGACGATGCCATTGCTGAGGCGCTGAGGATGCTGGCTGAATCCATGGGTCAGATCCATCAAGCGAATGCCCATCAAGCGAATGCGAATGCCGGTAACCAAAAGGGAGATGATGATGAGTTCCATGCTTTGGGGAGATTCCAGCGGAACAATCCTCCTATCTTTGAGGGTGAGCATGCACCTGAGAAAGCTCAAGCTTGGCTGAAAGCAATTGAGAAGATCTTCAGAGTCATGAACTGTACTGATGCTCAGAAAGTGCAGTTTGGTACCCATATGCTTGAGAAGGAAGCTGAAGATTTGTGGAATAACACTCTTCAGAGGTTCGAAGAAGACAACATTGAAGTTACTTGGACTCTTTTCCGTGATACCTTCTTGGAGAACTATTCGCAATGTGATAAGCCGAAGAAGGAGCAAGTGAAGGGAAAGGTGTTTGCATTGGCTGGTGCGGAGACCACTACCGATGATGGACTAATCCAAGGTATGTGATTTATTAAGAGTACACCTTGATTGCCATTAGTGATACCGGTGCATGGAAATATTACGTGGGAACTCGAGGATAAGATGAGGGAATCGTATCAAGAGTTGTTCGTCTGAGGAATTTTCGAGGACGAAAATCTTTTAAGTGGGGGAGAGTTGTAACAGCCCAATTTTTAGGAATTAATTATTATATTATTTTTATTATATTTTAATTTAATTATTTGGAGTGTTAAGTAATTAAGCGGTTGTGAGGTAGTATAATAATGGATTAATTAATTTAATTAGTGTGATAATTAATTATTTAGTTGATATGAGACATAATTGAATTATTAATTAACTTGGTTGCATAGTGAGTGGTTAATTATTTAAATTTAAATAGAGGTATTTAAATATTAGGTATTATTGGGCCTAGTGATTAAATTAGACGATTTAAGCCCAACTAGAATACTATTATAAATAGTAAGAGTGAAGGAAGTGAGAATTAGAATTCACTTGAGCACTGAAGGCAATAGAGAAAGAGGAGAGGAAAAGCGAGAGGAGTCAAGGTTTCCATCAAATTGACAAAGTAAGGGGGGAAATCCTTATTATCATGGGTTAGTATGATTGGGTCAATGGGTAGGAACATGTTTTAGGTTGAAATCATTAATTGGCATGATTTGGAATTATTAGGTCTTGATAAATACTCTTGAATTGTGATGATTAAATTATGCTAAAACTGTGAATGAATATATAATTGGATGAGTCATAATTTTCTGAACGTGTAGCTTTTTACGGAATCGAAATCGGAGGTCCGGAAGTCCTCCAACGATGAAAAATGTGGGGAAATTTGCATTCTGTTTCGTGTTAGCGCAGGAACAACATTTTGTCTTGCGTTAACCGGTTAACCCAGGGCGTTAACCGGTTAACACTGTTGCGATATTGAAAAATTACATTCTGTCTTGCGTTAACCGGTTAACCCAGGGCGTTAACCGGTTAACACTGTTAAAAATTGCCAAGAAGCGCATTCTGTTTTGCGTTAACCGATTAACCCAGGGCGTTAACCAGTTAACACTGTTTGAAAAGTGAAAAATTGATATTTAAATGTTGTGTGCGTTTTGGAATGAAATCTATGTGTACATATTTGATGATTGGCCTATATTGGTGAATAATATATTGTATGAATGTGTATGTATACCATTATTGAATTGTAAATGATTTATGGTAATGGATGTGTATATGTAATCATGAATGATGTATGGTGATGGATGTGTATATGTGCCAATTGTGAGTAATGATGATATGTGGGATGTTAAGACGGTATATAGATGGTCTTAATTGCATATGTGTTGGTATGTGTGCATTCATTCATAGCATGGTTGACTTCATTGTGGAAGTGGTTAAGTGGTGATCCTTCATTGGAAACAGACGTAGCAGACGTTAATCCTTAATTGGGATTAGGCGTAGTATTTAAGCGGTGATCCTTCATTGGAAACAGACGTAGCAGACGTTAATCCTTAATTGAGATTAGGCGTAGTATTTAAGCGGTGATCCTTCATTGGAAACAGACGTAGCAGACGTTAATCCTTAATTGGGATTAGGCGTAGTATTAAGCGGTGATCCTTCATTGGAAACAGACGTAGGGCTTTGGTCTTGTCTGGATCGGAAGCGTGGCTTGGATTCTAGATATTGAATCGGAAAGCGGTGAAACTTTGAGTTCACATTGAGGTACCGCATGCATGGAGTCACATTGTCTTGCATCGAGTCGTTTATAGTTATGTGATCATTGAATGCATGTATTGATGTGGGTGTGATGCATGTTTGAAGCATGTGAGATGATTGTTTGTTAATATCAGTGATATAATAATACAAAGTGTGATGAATTCTTGAATTGTTGTTTTAATTCATTGTGCCCTATTATGCTATTTCATAATGATTTGAATTCTCACCCTTTCTGTTTGAATGTTACCTTTACATGGGTATCGTGCAGATACTACAGAGTAGTATTGCTGGAGTAGGTGGACGGTAGCTCGCTCAAGATTAGCTGGAGAGTTCCCGTATTTAGTTTGAAATTAGGTGATGAGTCAATGCTCTGGTCATGTAACACTGGGTAGATTAGTGGTATTGAACTCGTGCCTTATTTAGATATGTTTTATGTCATTAATTGTTTTATTTTATTTGAAGTGATTATTGAGAGATGATCATGGTATGTGACATGGATCATATTATGAAATACATGAGTATTCTTTATTTTCCATTGCGAACGCATATTGCTTGAATATTCATGATGAGTGAAATGTGTTATTTTGAATGACCAGGTGTATTGTTGGTTTTTGAAAGTTTTAAGTTTCGAAAACGTCGATGTGACGCCCCTTTGTTTATATGCATGCTTATTTACTCTGATTATATGATAAATAATTTAGGGTAGAAAAAGGGGTGTTACA